>NC_092822.1:6366250-7802500 GCF_023375885.2 Dermacentor andersoni
CATTACCGGCGTTGATGATTACCTTTCAGGACAGAGGCAACAGCAGGACATACTGACGTCCTACATAGACACTTCTCAAATCTACGGGAGCTCGGCGGCAGACACGCTTAGGCTTCGCACGATGAACCACGGTAAGCTAAAATTTTATTAAGATAAAAAATTAGGAGTTCACCTGATAGCAGACGTTGATTTCATGTGGAACGCAACTTTCGGACAGAATGTGGTGGCTCACAAAAAAAAAATCATTTTTTTTACTTGTCCGAACAGAAAGCTTTGGCGCCAGTTCTATTTTCTGGATTTATACACCTTTGGAAAACAGACATGGGCTCACTAGACAACACCTGAACAAATTTTGCTGCGTTGAAGTGAAACAGCCAAATTCAGCGTAGTTTTCGAAGTTTGCTTCTTGCATGAAAAAGGACCTCGACAGTTGCTCGTGAGGAAAAGTCAGGTCGCTGAAGTTATAAGAGTTCTACTTCATCCACACCGACACATCTGAATGCAAGGCTAACCGCGGACTTCTCTCCTACGTGCACCCAGGCCTCTAGCATTAGTCTCCACGGCTGTGCGCTTGCTTCATTTGTGCCCAGCATCCTGCACTTATGTCTCCTAGATGGGAGGCATCATGAAGGGCATTAGCTTTCATCGTGCTTTCTCTTCAGGTACTCAAATGGTTCAACCAAGCCGTGAAATCGTTTTATTCAATTTAGATGTGAATTGAGAAGGTCGGAGAAGTTGCAGTGGGTTGACACAAACGAAAATTTATGCATTGAAATCTGAAGTGTCATGTACCGAGCTCTTATTCATGGACTGGTCAATTCTGATCATGTAGAATTAAGAAAAATCCATGCCTAAATGACTACAAACGTCTGTTGACAATAGCCAGTCGAACTGCTTCGCGTAAGCGAAGGTTCACAGAGTACGCGGCCATTCTCACCTGCAGAATATTTTGATTAGACCCGTTTAACTTGTCCTAACGTTCTCTTAATTATAGTTTTTCACCATTGGCGTGTTGTGGAAGTAGTACAACTGTTTCTGTTTTGGGCCCAAAAATATTTCCTTAATATTGCCATTACAGTTAGAGCCTGGCAGCGAGTTTCCTTCGTTGGCTTCCAGCCTGAAATATTCATTGTTCGACCGATGTTGATCTGTGCGAGTCTCCATCTACCTGCGAACCTCTATTTTGTTTGGATTCCTCCGCGTGATCATATTAAGCATTTTGCTGAGCGAGAAGTTTGAAAAATGTACGTCTGTTTACGTTTCGGCCATAGCACCTCAAAGACAATGATGCCATTACATTGATTTTTTTTGTTATTATCTTAACATTGAATGGCTGTAATCCACGGAATATATAAGACGAGGATGCAGACGAAAAACGCCACGGCTTGTAGGCAGACATAGAAAAAGAGAAAATAACTTGGCCGTTTTCGTCTATCAGCTCTTGAACGGCTAATAGAACAACAAGAAGGAAGCTTTATGAAGGATACGATTAATTCGAGGGCCCGGAGAGAGGACATCGGTATAACAAAATTAGCTGATCGTGCTGTGACCTCGAAGCTCCCCGATGCAAACATTTGCAGGCCTTATGAAGAACCAGCGCAACCTTTTCGCGGGGGAGCTGCTTCCCCGGAGCTTCCACGCCGACGAGGACCGCTGCAGCGACCCGTCAAAGGGGCAGTTCTGTTTCAGGGCAGGTGAGTGACACGTTTCAGAGTTAACGCTCTGGAGAGGGTTGGCCGTATGCACATAAGGGCATGTCGCATATTTGTGGTGTTTGATTGCATACGACCTGAAATTGTACATTGAGCCTATGGTGCCTTGGAGGGAATCCAGCGTAGAGGAGAGACATCAGTACCATACGGAAACTTGGAGGACGCTTAAGCTTCGCCTTCAACAAGGGTGGAACGCGATAGCGTTATGGGGCCCCGTTTGCATCGCCTTCCCATTCGCTCGCTGTGGTCTTGAGTCACATGACTACGTAATTACTACGAGCGCGCGCTCCGGCGCTTTGTGTCCTCGCGCCGACGTCATCGCTCCACCTAGCAGCCTCCGCGAGCAGTGGAAGCATTCCGCTCCTGCCTCAACGATCACAGGCATTCTTTCACTCACGGCTCGGTTGAGGTGTCCACCGAGAAGCGAAACGGTTGTTTCGGCTTCCCTTTCCATCAAAATCGAATTTTTATGCGATACAAACGATTGTTCAAGTACAATGAACTATCACGATCACCATTAATTTCGCATAATTACCTCATTCATAATTAGGATATTCATAGTTACACATGTACGCATCAGTACATGTCGCTAACACACCTCAATAAATTAAAGACAACAAGCGACTCATTAGGTCACCCTAGTATCCGCACCTAGCGTCCGCGGCCATTAAGACAGACCTCAAACGACAGCTGAAAAGGGGGTTTGAGTTTAAGTTTCCACGTAACAGAATTGCCATTTCTCGTATATTCAAAATTACAGTCCGACGCCATCATGCATGTAGGTTGTGTGTAAGTCGTACTTTACGAGTTTTCCGACGCATTTTACTCAGAGAAGTTCAATTAGTTCAGCAAAGCCTATGCGCCACGCGGAAGGCATGCCTGGTTCGGGATGATTTTTTCTCCAACGGACAACGACGGCGACAAGGGATTTTCTGGGACACGAGGCCCTTATAGCGCCAGCCTTGAAATCAGATTTATTCTGACTACGTCAGCAGGTGGCCGGAGCGCGCCGGCCCACCGTCGGGCGAGCGTCTCTGCCTTGACCGCGGAAGCCGCTACGAGCCATTTCTTAAAACGCGAAGCATGCGCGTTAAGTCGCGTTATTTACATGAATGAAACTGAAGAAGGGTGCGCATTAGGACAATGAAGGCCGTGGCGTGAGAAACTTGCTGCTTGCCTTTGCAGCTATACCGATATTCGTTGAGATGAAAATCCCGTAAGAGAGCAAGCTTGAGCGCACGAGAGAGAAAGGCCCAACATTTACTGCGCGTAACAGTACAGCTACTGTGGCCGAGCGGCAGTGTCTCTTTGATGTTTCAAAGCTGTACTGTGGTAAATGTAAAACGCCGCGCTGGAGGGCTCCGAGTTATGTTGGCTTCTAGGGGGGCTCCTCCCAATGTGCATAGCTGTGCACAGCTGTGCGAGTTTTTGCGTTCCAGTTCCGCTTAAACGTGGCGCAGTTCTGTGCATGAGAAAAGGGTGGTAAACAAAGTGCGTTTACAAAAAGTAATGATTCCAGACGAATGACGTTCACTATTTGGACCGTACTTCAACAGCCTGCAAACCTTATAGCACAAGTTTACGAAAGCTAATTTTCATTGCGCCTTTTTTTTTTAACTGCTTGACAGATGCCGTCAAATGCTGCGCCCCATTTTCGTACGAGTGCGTCGCATTCCTTCCTTGCAGGCGACGAGCGCGTCAACGAGCACCCAGGCTTGACGGCCATGCACACAGTGTTTCTGCGCCAACACAACCGCATTGCGCGTTTGCTGGGCCTGCTCAACTTGCGGCTGGGTGATGAGGAGCTCTTCCAGAGGACCAAGTGAGACACTCGCTTTTTTCGCAAGTACGGCGACGCACGCCGACAGCTGTGGTTGTGAGCTGGCCTTATCGTTCCACACAGCAGCGCGAAAGTCGGTCCATACGTCTTAGCTGTGGCTGTTCACAATTGCTCGAACGAAATCCTACCGGTAATTGACAGAAATTCCCAAGGCTTGCGCGCACGGATTCTGACAGCCGAGGCCATCACGGAAGTCAAAATTCGCGCATGTGCCAGGCGTACGCAACGTGGTATTATTTAGTATACTTTAGAGGAGCCTTCAGGAACCCAAAGAGGCAACAGGGGCACAAAAAACTTGACCGGACTGGCTCGCCGAGGGTCTATAATATTGGCTGTCTGCTATCGGGCACCGCCGTGCGCCATTCGACTCCCCGCATATCCGACCTGCGGTACCTGCAGTGCGCCGTTGCTATATCTGCCGCCGCCCCCCATGGGTGAGCCGCCCGATCCATTTCAGGTGGTGCTCTCGGGAGGCTGCTGGATATGATTCTGACTTTCGCGTGCTACATGTTCTCATAGGACCAAATCACACTAGGGACAAAGCAGGGCGGTCAGACCTTGGGGGCACTAGGCACAAGCTGAATGCCCCGCCCTGCCGGCCACCCTGTCTTAAAGTTTGGTAATGCCGGAACATCTTACCTCTCGGGTTCACCGGTATGCTGATCAATTGCCGACATGGTCTGTCTCAGGAATGGGGTAACCTATTACTGCCGTAAGTATTTGTGTAATTTTCGCGTATATTTGCTCATCATTTGTGTTTATCTTGGGCAGTGATTCCAATTATTCAGAACGTATACCGCGTAAATGTAGCCGTGAAGCTGATTCCGAAGGATTATTCATTGGTCAGACGAAGGCAACCTGCACGCATTGTTCCTCCTGAAACCTGCATACAGATTGGTCGTCCCACATAACTTGAGCCAAAGTTTTTAAAATGAAAGGCACTCCGGGCGCGAGTTGAACCGAAAGCATAATGTTGGCACTGGCCTAGAGTTACTCAGGCTATTTCTTTATTTTCCCCTTACCTAACTGATTAGTTATGTTTAATTAATCGACTTTTTAAGTATTGGCTGCAGACCCCAACCGTGATACGCAAAGTTGTAGAGCACCTTTAGAAACCTCTCAATAAATTGTTTACAACACCATATATCTCACGTGGTCCTTTCTCCCACGTTTCAAAGAAAGCCTGCGAAATATGAAAAAATACCACGTCACTATACCACGCTTGCGCACTGTTATTGTGCTGCTCTCTCTCTCTCTCTCTCTCTCTCTCTATATATATATATATATATATATATACCTACTATATTTACCTACTATATATATATATATATATATATATATAGTAGGTAAAGAGTAATTCTCCAGGCTACCGTTCAAACATAAAGAACTTGAACGGTGCTCCAAGGTAAACAGAACAAGTATTTCATTTCAGCACTTTCGACCGGTGGACCGATCTTCATCAGGGTTTACAAGAAAATGGCAGTTCGGCGCTGATAGTGACGACACCGGACTGAGTGCCCGGTCGTTCTCAGATACATCAAACCAAAAGGGGCAGTTGTGATTGGCTTTCCCTCCGCGCTTTGGCAGATTTACAGCGGCCTTATCGGCAATGATGCCGGGCAAGTGGAAGGCGGAGCCCCATTATGTAGGACAAGGAGGTCAGTGAGAAAAAAAAAAGAAAAGAGAAGAAAAGAAAAAGATGAAAAAAAAAAGAAAATAAGAAGAAAACACACAGGAGGAGGGAGACATAAGTCGGAGAGTGGAAAGGGGCGGAGAGTAGCGGAAGGCTAGGTTCCCGTTGAGGCTAGGTTCCCGTATGCTGATATGTTCAAGCACCTCTTCATCCAGCCTTCGGATAACCCCTGGGCGTCTCCATTAGTTGTTGTGAGAAAGGATGGATCGATTCGATTCTGTGTCTATTACTTTCATCTTAACAAAATAACTCGTAAAAACGTTTACCCTCTACCGAGAATTATCGATGTCGTTTGTCTCCAAAGAGGAAGGAGACAAACGACATCTGTTCTTTTTTTCTTCTGTCAACTTACGCAGTGGCTATTAACAAGTCCCCATGGACCAACATAAAACGGCCTTTGCAACATCAGATGGCCTATATAAATCTCACGTCGTCTTTCGAGCTTGCAACGCCTCCGAAACATTTGAGCGCATGATGGACGACCGTTGCCTCGTCTAAAGTGCAAAACGTGCCTCTGCTGCTCAGATGAGGTGGCTATTTTTTTCGCCCGATTTTCCCGCTCAGCTCTGAAGGCTCGAGGCAGTGTTAATGGGTGCCTAGCTGACGCCGAGCTTCTTCGAATATTTATCGCGTAAGTCGGCGTCAGGCCGTGCGTGGGAAGCGATGTATACGAATAACTAATGCTTTAAAGAACGACCAAGAAGGGGATTAACCGAGCGGCGCGTTTTTTTTTATTAGCCATATCATGAGGAGCCAACAAACACTGACACCAAGGACAACATAGGGGAAATTACTTGGGCTTAATAAATGAAATAAAGAAACGATAAATTAATGGAAATGACAGTGCATGAAAAACAACTTGCCGCAGGTGGGTGATTCGCGTTTCGCGTGCGATGCCAATTGAGCTACCGCGGCGCCGTTTCCCCATCCACTTTCTTGGGAACTTATGTTTTATATTCATGTATTTATCCACAGCTTGCATGGATATATGTCTTTCTATTTTATTTTTATTTATTTACATCATACTGCAGGCCGTGTGGCCCAAGCAGGAAGGGCAGGGTAACACAAAAAATACACGTACAAAAGGCAGAATTGAAAAACATATGAAATTCAAGAAATGAAACAATATAGCACAAAACAGCAATGTTGGTTAGGAAATACTAATAATATGAGTTTGAATTGATTCAGGGGAGTTCAGCTGATGGATAGGGATGAGGTTCCATTCTTCTATAGTTCGTGGAAAGAATGAAAATTTAAAGAGATTTGTCATGGCAACGTAAGGGGAGAGAGCGAGGGAGTGGGAATGGCGGGTTTTCCTGGATGTAGAAAGAGTTATGTATGGACTAGGATCTAAAGAAAATTTACGGTTTATCAAGGAGTAAAGGAACTTCAGGCGTATTATTTTTCGCCTCGTCTGAAGGGTATATATATATATATATATATATATATATATATATATATATATATATATATATTATTACGATATTATCGGTAGATACCCGAGAGACGAGCCGCCGCGAGAACGACGACGAAGTGGGTCGGTGCCCTTGGCGCGAGTGAATGTCGGCCTGGCGCTCTGGCTCCAGTCCAGTGTAAATAGCCTGCAAATAACCTCTTTCGTCTATGTCTTTCTACACGTAACATTCTGGTGGAGGTGCTGGGTAGCCGCGTGATGTGGTGCGTGATACGGCGGCTCTTGGCTTGTTCAAGGCGACGGCATTATTTAATGATGGCGTCCATTGTCGAGGCGTTGAAGAAAACAAGCAAAATGACAGCGTCGTCGGCGATGCCTTTTAGAACATGGGCCACTTTATCTGATTCAGACATAGCATCGTCAGCTTTGCGACATAGAGGAAAGACGTCGAAGATGTATGAAACGTACGGCTCTATAGATGTCTGAACACGAGACGCAAGAGCCTTTCTCGCGGCAACCTTGCGGCCAATGGAGTCGCCGAACAGTTCCCGTAGCTTTTCTTTGAAAGTGTCCCAACTGCTTATCTCGTCCTTATGCGTCTGGTACCACACGCGTGGGGTGCCGCCAAGATAAAAGATGACATTGGCGAGCATAATTGTTGGGTCCCACCTGTTATTAGCGCTGGCATGTTCATATAGCTTGATCCATTCGTCAACTTCCTGTCCCTCCAGCACAGAGAACACACCATGGTCGCTATGTTGGGCAACCGTGACGATTGGAGCAGTCGAACCAGCCGAAGCCGTTGCAGAGGCGGGCTCGTCACCGGGAGGCATGGTGACAAGCTCGATGTACCGACCACTCCGGAGTTCCGTGGCGAGGACGGGGATCGCTGACTTCCACCAGAATGTTACGTGTTCCCGCATCTTTGGACCTTCTGTTCCCTATGCCACCCGCCATGAACCCACTGCCGCTGATGCCCCTGCTGCGAACCTGCGCTACAGCCCCTCGCCCTCACCTCGACGCCGTCAGTCTCGTTCGCCCCAACCCCGCCGCTTCTCTTCGCCGCCTATCGCCTCCCTGGCCCAGCCGGAAAACTAGGCACTGCAGCTTCTGGAGGTGAAGCTGCGTTCTCGACACTGCCCTCAAATCCTCTGCTCACGTTAAACACGAACCAAAACCTTCTTCACGTTGACGTTGATGGCTATCCTGTCACGGCACTCATCGGTACAGGGGCACATCTTTCTATTATGAGTGCTGCCTTCCGACGACGACTGAACAAGCTCCTCACACCAGCGCCGGCACGCGTCGTCCGCGTTGCGGATGGCGGTACTGTGCCTATCATCGGCATGTGTACGGCACGTGTTAGCATCGCCGGCCGCCACACTCCTGTCCTCTTCACCGTGATTGCTCATTGCCCCCACGACCTCATTCTCGGCCTCGATTTTCTCTCTGCGCATTCTGCTCTTATTGACTGCTCTGCCAGTAACCTTCGCCTTGAGTTGCCGATTCTCGCAGAACCTTCTGACGCACCCCAGTGCCGCCTACGCCCCACCGGCTTTATTCGCCTGCCGCCAAAATCAATAGCCTATATTGAACTCTTGTCTTTCCCACCAGTCCCAGATGGCGAGTGCCTCGTCACTCCTCTGCCCGACATTCCACTACAGTATGACTTTACCGTGCGTCACAGTATACTTACTATTACTGCAAACCGCACTCGCATACCTATCTTTAACTTTGGATTGGCAAAGCAAATTCTACCGCAAGCTATTTGCCTTGCCAACGTTGATTGTCTCGGCGACCATCACGTGGCAGCGTTATCAACCGATGCCTCTTGCGAGCTTCGCAGGCCCATCGTGCCAGCCTCGGCCGCCGATCCCAAGATACAGAAAATGGTTGCAACGGACCAGTCTTCTGCGCAGGCTGAAGACCTTTACCAAGTATTATCGTCCTACAGAGATATTTTCGACTTCGACGATCGCCCTTTAGGTCAGACGCTCGCGGTCAAGCATCGGATTCTTACTGGCGATGCTACTCCTATTCACCGACGACCGTATCGAGTTTCTGCGTCGGAACGCCGAGTAATTCAAAGCGAAGTCAACAAAATGCTAGACAAAAACATCATTGAGCCTTCTTCGAGTCCCTGGGCGTCACCTGTAGTGTTGGTTAAGAAGAAGGATGGCACGTGGCGCTTCTGTGTAGACTACCGCCATCTGAACAACATTACTAAGAAGGACGTATACACGCTCCCATGTATAGACGACGCCCTTGACTGCCTCCACGGTTCCAGCTATTTCTCTTCTATCGATCTTCGTTCTGGATACTGGCAGATTGCTGTTGACGATATGGACAGAGAAAAAACCGCGTTTATCACACCTGATGGCCTATACCGATTTAAAGTAATGCCATTTGGATTATGCAACGCCCCTGCCACCTTCGAGCGTATGATGGACTCTTTGCTCCGTGGTTTCAAATGGTCCACTTGTCTCTGCTACCTCGACGACGTCATCGTCTTCTCGCCCACGTTCGACACTCACCTTGAGCGTCTCACAACTATACTTGATGTATTTCGAAAGGCCAAGCTGCAACTTCACTCGTCGAAGTGTCGTTTCGGCCACCGCCAAATTACTGTTCTGGGCCACCTCGTTGATGCTTCCGGGGTACAGCCTGATCCCGACAAAACTCGCGCTGTCCGAGACTTTCCGGTTCCGAAGACAGCCGCAGACGTTCGAAGTTTTGTCGGGCTATGGTCGTATTTTCGTCGTTTTGTTCAAGATATTGCGGCAATTGCTAGACTCCTCACAAATCTTTTGAAGAAAGGGGTACAATTCTCGTGGGGTACTGCAGAAGCCGCCGCCTTCTCTCGTCTCGACACTCTTCTCTCCTCACCACCCATTCTCGCCCACTTTGACCCTGATACCCCTACAGAATTGCGTACAGATACCAGCGGTCATCGCGTAGGTGCCGTCTTAGCACAGCGTCAGCGTGGCCAGGATCGCGTTATTGCTTATGCGAGCCGCCTTCTCACACCATCGGAGCGCAACTATTCCATTACGGTACGAGAATGCCTTGCTGTAGTCTGGGCGGTTGCGAAGTTCCGTCCTTACCTCTACGGTCGCCCTTTTTCTGTAGTCACTGACCATCATGCTCTCTGCTGGCTCTCATACCTAAAAGATCCTACAGGCCGGCTTGGTCGATGGGCTTTGAGACTACAAGAATTTTCGTATTCTGTGGTCGACATTCTGGCCGCCTGCACCAAGACGCTGACAGCCTGTCGCGTTACCCTGTTGACGACCCTGACTCCTCCAATATTGCCAGTGCTTCTTGCGTATTCTCTGTACCCCAGCTGCTTCATTTCGCCGACGAGCAACGTCGTGACGCCAACATCAGAGCACTCATCGACCGTTTTGAACACTCTGCGGCCGACGCCACTCTACGCCTCTTCGTCCTCCACGACGGTACTCTGTACCGTCGTAACCTTCATCCGGACGGCTCTGAGTTCCTACTTGTCATACCTAAACACCTCCGCTCAACCGTTCTAGAAGAGCGACGCACCAACGGCAGGACACCTCGGCGTATCTCGAACCTATGACCATGTACGTCGCCGTTTTTTCTGGCCGGGTCTTGCCCGTTCCGTACGACGTTACGTCGCCGCTTGTGAAGTTTGCCAACGACGCAAGAAGCCTTCCCAGCTCCCCGCTGGTTACCTGCAGCCGCTCGACATCCCTGCCGAGCCCTTCCATCGTGTTGGCTTAGACCTTCTCGGCCCATTTCCGGAATCTACATCAGGAAACAAGTGGGTTGCAGTCGCGGCTGACTACGCGACCCGCTACGCCGTAACCCGCGCTCTTCCGACCAGCTGCGCAACTGACGTCGCGGACTTCCTTCTACATGATATCATTTTGATGCATGGTGCTCCGCGTCAATTGCTAACAGACCGTGGCCGTACGTTTTTGGCGAAAGTCATTGACGACTTCATGCGGGCCTGCTCCATTCAGCTTAAATTTACTACCTCCTACCACCCTCAAACGAACGGCCTCACTGATCGTTTGAACCGCACCCTTACAGACATGCTATCCAAATACGTTTCAGACGACCTCCGTGACTGGGACCTGGCTCTACCTTACATTACCTTTGCATACAACTCTTCCCGTCTCGAAACTGCTGGCTTTTCCCCGTTTTACCTCTTGTATAGCCGCGAACCGGCGCTACCACTGGACACCGTGCTGCCGTCTGCCACATCTTCAACTAGCGAATATGCCCGTGATGCAACGCCCGTGCTGACCATGCTCGTCAACTTGCGCGCGTTCGTCTACAAGTCTCTCAAGACAAACAGAAGCGACGCTACGACCTCCGTCACCATGATGCCCATATTGAGCCCGGCACCCTCGTGTTGCTTTGGTCACCATCGCGTAAAGTTGGCCTTTGTGAGAAACTGCTTTCCTGCTATACCGGCCCATATCGCGTGCTCCGCCAAGTGACCGATGTCACCTATGAAATTGTTCTAGCCACGCCCACTACGTCCTCCGGTGTGACAGTGACATTGGCCACGTCACCCGACTCAAGCCCTACAACTCTCCACGTGCCTTGGATATTTAAAAGCACCGTGACAGCGCTTTTGCCGCCGGGGGGTAGTATTACGATAGTATCGGTAGATACCCGAGAGACGAGCCGCCGCGAGAACGACGACGAAGTGGGTCGGTGCCCTTGGCGCGAGTGAATGTCGGCCGGGCGCTCTGGCTCCAGTCCAGTGTAAATAGCCTGTAAATAGCCTTTTTCGTCTGTGTCTTTCTACACGTAACAATATGTATATATATATATATATATATATATATATATATATATATATATATATATATATATATATATATATATATATATATCCACGCAAGCTGTGCAAGGTTTCTTATCAGAACGAAAGAAGGAACGGTGGGAAATTTTCTGAGCCCGGTTCCCAACCTACACCGGGAGAGAAAAAGCGGGTGGACAGAGTAGAAAGAAGAAAGAGGTAAGCTCAACAGCGCTCTGGTGGGTTTCTGCGCGTATGACGGCAGGGTTGCCAAATTCAGCGAAACAGCCCCGACTTTTGAGTCGGAACGATTCCCAATACTGTCCTAGAAAGATTGGCCGCCCTATATACACAATGCCTCATGACCTCGAACGTACCGGAATCTTGGAAGAACGCTAACATAATCCTAATCCATAAGAAAGGGGACGCCAAAGACTTGAAAAATTATAGACCGATCAGCTTACTGTCCGTTGCCTACAAAGTATTTACTAAGGTAATCGCAAATAGAATCAGGAATACCTTAGACTTCTGTCAACCAAAGGACCAGGCAGGATTCCGTAAAGGCTACTCAACAATAGACCATATTCACACTATCAATCAGGTGATAGAGAAATGTGCGGAATATAACCAACCCTTATATATAGCCTTCATTGATTACGAAAAAGTATTTGATTCAGTCGAAACCTCAGCAGTCATGAAGGCACTACGGAATCAGGGTGTAGATGAGCCATATGTAAAGATACCGGGAGATATGTATAACGGTTCCACAGCCACCGTAAGCCTTCACAAAGAAAGCAACAAAATCCCAATAAAGAAAGGCGTCAGACAGGGAGATACGATATCTCCAATGCTATTCACAGCATGTTTACAGGAGGTATTCAGAGACCTGGAGTTGGAAGAATTGGGGATAAAAGTTGATGGAGAATACCTTAGCAACTTGCGATTCGCTGATGATATTGCCTTGCTTAGTAACTCAGGAGACCAATTGCAATGCATGCTCACTGACCTGGAGAGGCAAAGCAGAAGGCTGGGTCTGAAAATTAATCTACAGAAAACTAAAGTAATGTTTAACAGTCTCGGAAGAGAACAGCAGTTTACGATAGGTAGCGAGGCACTGGAAGTGGTAAGGGAATACATCTACTTAGGGCAGGTAGTGACCACGGATCCGGATCATGAGACTGAAATAACCAGAAGAATAAGAATGGGCTGGGGTGCGTTTGGCAGGCATTGTCAAATCATGAACAGCAGGATGCCACTATCCCTCAAGAGGAAAGTGTATAACAGCTGTGTCTTACCAGTACTCACGTATACGGGGCAGAAACCTGGAGGCTTACGAAAAGGGTTCTGCTGAAATTGAGGACGACGCAACGAGTTATGGAAAGAAGAATGATAGGTGTAACGTTAAGGGATAAGAAAAGAGCAGATTGGGTGAGGGAACAAACGCGGGTAAATGACATCTTAGTTGAAATCAAGAAAAAGAAATGGGCATGGGCCGAACATGTAATGAGGAGGGAAGATAACCGATGGTCATTAAGGGTTACGGACTGGATTCCAAGGGAAGGGAAGCGTAGTAGGGGGCGGCAGAAAGTTAGGTGGGCGGATGACATTAAGACGTTTGCAGGGACAGCATGGCCACAATTAGTACATGACCGGGGTAGTTGGAGAAGTATGGGAGAGGCCTTTGCCCTGCAGTGGGCGTAACTAGGCTGATTATTATTATTATTATTATTATTATTATTATTATTATTATTATTATTATTATTATTATTATTATTATTATTATGAACCCCACTCAAAAGCGCGCTGCTTCATGGACACTTCTGTCAGTTGCTGATGACGCCTTAATGACCCGAAAACGATTAAAATTTGCGCTCATTTTTAAAGACCTGGGGGTAAGTTCTTTTTTTTTTTTTTCATTTCGGACACCAGCTGATTGCGAGGACCGTTATTCCGTTCTAGAGAAGACCGCAGAAACGTAACGCTCTATGGACTGTTACGGAGGGCACAATTCTTAAATGCTGAGCAAGGACGCTAAACATGCTATTTCAGTCCCGTTAACCTTTAGTAGCAAGCTAGTGCAGCGTGCGTGTGTGTCAGAGAGGCGAATAAGGAAGCATTGTGCGCACGGCTGCAGGCGGATCGTGGAGTGCCAGTTTCAGCACATCGTGTACTCGGAGTGGCTGCCCATCGTCGTGGGGCCGCAGACGATGACTCGCTTCGGACTGACGCCCCGGTCCAGTGGCTCCACCACGTACAATGACAGCGTGGACGCGACCATGCTGAACGAGTTCGCAGCAGCCGCATTCCGCCTGGGACACACGCTCATCGACGGAACCTTCGCCGCGTGAGAGCTGCTCACTCGTATAGCGCTGTCACTGACGCCACCGTCGTGGCACAGCCGTCATTAGTGCGACACTGCGGTCGTGCGCGTCATGCCGGTAACCGACGAGGGCACTGGAAGTCGCGTGATGACATTGAAAGAAACGCGGCATGAGCGAGTTGACATCTTTCATGTCGTCCCCTTTAAAAGCACTCTTTTTCCTTTATGGGGGGAGGGGTATGGCGTAGCTGCGGCTGTTGCTGCTTGGCCGGCTGGTATGTCTCCTTTACATCAGCGTGGCCCATAGTTCTCGAAAAGCTGCATCTTCCAGTCGTCTAACATTGCTGAAAACATAGACACGTGTACATGAAAACGACAAGACAACTCGTATTTCGAATTAGAGCGCCTTTTATTTTTATACGCTTATATAGTTAACACATCGAAGCACGCAAACTATCGTAGCATGTGACTGAAATCCTAAATAAATAATATTTAGTGCGCATAAATCAAGAGAAATTTCAGAGAAAATACACAAATAAGGAGCACATGGCTTCGTTAGCTTCGATAAGAAGTGAAGTGCGAACTGGTAATATAACTCTAGCTAGTATTTAAACGGGCAATAATATGAATTACCCTCATTAAATTTTATAACCAATGCAGTGAGACCATTTATCCTAATGCACATGTTCAAAGACCGTCCTCCAGGCACTTTATAACAGCCTTCAGACCTGCAAAAGTTGACGCGCTTAATTTCTGCAGATCAATAAGTCCCGCTTACTAGCAGCAAGAAAACCGAACTGCGAAGAGCGCACTGCACTTAGCCGAGGGCCGTGAGTACCGACACCTCACGGTCAGGCGAGCCCGAATCGATCATCCTTATCCAGCCGTGACCTTCCAAACGGTTGCGGTTGAAATGTGTGTGAAATTTCCCTTCTGTACTTGCAGCAAATATCTGCTGGGCGGAACCACCTTCGAACTGCAGGACAACTATTTCTTCCCGTTCGAGTTCTACGACGGCTTCCTCGAGCCAGTCCTTCGGGGCCTCATGCAGCAGCGCGCGCAGGCATTCGACAGGTGAGCATGCTCTCGGTATCGCGGGCCGCAGGTTGCTCCTCTCGCGGACCGTCTGCACTCCACCGAGAGAAGTGCGCTCGGCCTGACGCTTGCGGCATTGCTGATCGATGGAAGGCCGCATACACGACTGCACGCAGCTGAGCAAGTCGCAAGCAATTTATTTACCTTGAGCACCCGAAGGCGCTTTAGAAGTGCGTGGGTTTGCACCCAGATTCTGGAAGCGCAAAAAGCAACGTACGTGGTTTTTCAGCAGCCGAGCTAACGAGAGGAATTTAGCGCCAGTGTGCGGCGGCTGGTAATTCCAGTCATATGACGCATATAAAATAAATTGTAGTTGATAAAATAATTTAAGGAAAACCTGTTGAATTGGTGTATAAGCACTGCTTACTTGACTTGCGGGGCAAGATTGGCTTCCATGGCTGGACGGTGTTCAGGAAAGAATGCACGCAGACATTTAGCACGGTGAGCGTGCGTAGTCACGTACACTGAACGCTCTCGACAAGCGCTCGGTCGTGAACGCATTAGTTCGTCTCTCGTGCCCATTGCGCTGTGACAAGTTGGGGAATGTGTTGCGTCGTGGTTTCTAGCAGTCAGTGATTGGCACCAGGCTGTCGTGGTTCGGTGCGTGGCAGGATGCACTGCATTCGAAGCAGACAATTTTTGTTTCTCGGATTGCAATATCTTAAACCTCGAAGAGTCCTCATTTACGTATGACTGGACTGACTAGAGCGCAACTACTCAAGCTGAGGGTTGGCTGCATGGACGTGCGAGAACGTTTATACAGACAAGGACGTGTGTCCAATCCATCGTGTACGTCTTGCGGCTGCTGCGAGACACTTCAGGATCTGATATTGGAGTGTCCCGCTTTCAGTGCGCAACGCATGTCGCTAGTGAGAGACTATCATCTCCTTGGCCTGCGGTGTACGACACTCGACGAATGTACATGTCCCAGTGGTTGTACGTATTGAAGTGATCAGGCTCATCGCGATCTACCTACATTTCCCGAGTTAACTAACTTAAGTTCACGTTTATAGCGTCGATACTATTTCTTCCATTTACCATTCTGTAGTTGCGTCACCTTCAGTGACCGGCCCTACTGTGTGTGATCTGCACTGTGTGTTCTACTTTATTATTTTAGATTTGTCCTATTGCTCTTTCTCTCCTCTTTCCTCCCCTCCTTCCTATCTTCAATATCTTTGTTGCTGTCCCCTCCCTTCTGAAGAGTAGGCAGGCGTTGTGCCTCTTCCGGTAGCAGTTGCCAGCCTGCTCCTCGCTTTCCCTTTCCTGTTAAATGTATATATGTTTTCAAAACAAATAACAATAATAATGACTGCAGGATTATAAATTATCAGCTCGTTTTTCCGCTGTCCCTGACCATGTTCATCGCTCAAGTAGTATTTAAAAAAAAATCAATTTCCAACGGAAAGCAGTCATTTCAGCCTGTATGGTGTAATGCTGTTACAAAATAGTTGATGCTAATATTGACGCTGATAGTGACGCCATTGGAAGATAACGTGTCAGTAACCGCTAGAGGTAATAACGGGAATGGAGACTTAGACTCATCATCAAGTGGCGAGCAATGGAGAGATGTACTCAAAGATAATAGTGGCCGCGGGCAGCGATAGAAAGCGTCAGCATCTTGATGCTTTTTCCCAGACTTGTAGACAACGTCAAAATCGTACTCTTGCAAGCGGACCACCCAGCGACCAAGGCGTCCAGACATATTTTTGATTGACGACAACCAGCATAAGGCGTGGTGGTCGGTTATTACCATGAAGTGGCGTCCGTAAAGGTATGGTCGAAATTTTTGTATCGCCCAAACTACAGCGAGACATTCCTTCTCTGTGATCGAGTAGTTCTTTTCGGCAGCCGTTAATGCGCGGCTGGCATAGGCAATAACTCTCTCTCGTGAGGTGTTATCACGCTGTAATAGTACAGCGCCGATCCCATGGCCGCTAGCGTCGGTGTGCAAGCAAGTTGGTGCGTTCTCATCGAAGTGACAGAGGACAGGGTCGGTGGTTAATGCCTGCTTGAGGGCTTGAAAAGAAAGTTCGCAGTCATCTGTCCAAGGGAAAGCAGTGCCCGACGTGAGCAACTTCTGCAACGGCGACGCCACGGCAGCTAAATGGCTGATGAAGGGGCGGAAGTAGGATGCCAGGCCCAAGAAACTTAATTGTTTTTGATTTTCAGGGCGAGGGAAGCGAAGCATGGCAGCAACCTTGTCGGGATCTGGTCGAACGCCATTTTTGCTGATTAGGTGGCCCAACACGTTGATGTTCTTTCTGGCAAAATGGCATTTCTTGGTGTTGACTTGGAGTCCAGCGTTGGAAATGCGTGTGAAAACTTCGTCCAAACGCTCAACGTGCTCACGAAAAGTTGTAGAAGAAATAACGATGGTCATCTAAATAGCACAGACAGGCGTTCCACTTAAGGCCACGTAAAACGGTGTCGGTCATGCGTTCAAATGTTGCAGGAGCAATACATAAACCGAAGGGCATGACGTTGAACTCGTAAAGTCTGTCTGGTGTTGCAAAGGCTGCCTTGTCCTTGTCCGCTTCGTGCAAGATTTGCCAGTACCCGGATCGGAAGTATTAACTAGAGAAATATTCTGCACCCTGGAGGCAGTCAATGGCATCGTCGATTCTTGACATCGGATATACATCTTTGCGCGTGATCTTGTTAAGGGCTCGATAATCGACGCAAAATCGTACAGAGCCGTCTTTCTTGCGAACCAACACAACAGGAGACGACCAAGAACTGGATGATGGTCGTATGATGTCTTTTTTGAGTATGTCATCAACGTTATCCGCAATGATTTTCCGTTCTGCGGAATACACGCGATACGTGCGTCGGCGTACAATCGAACTGTCTTCGTAACAGAACTGCTTGTTGGCCTAGTTGGTGCTTGCTAAAAGACATGTTCTTTGCCGCAATTGAACACACACAAAAGGAGGAAACATAAAGACAACACGGGCGGCACTTCCAACTGATTTAATTTGGGCTGTGACCCATGAATATATATACACATACACGCATGCGCTGGCTGTTCATAGATCTATGTTACCAGCGGTCAAACAATCTAGTTTCTGGTTTATAGAGCCCGATAGATGTATCGCTAATGCAATTTGTACCTTTCTTTTTTATATAGTAAGCTTGTGCAAACCACGGTTTCCTGAGATTAAGATTCTTGGCAGAAGTAGATTTCAAACAGCACGTGAGCTGATGGAAGCTTACTGTATAAAAAAGAAAGGTACAAATTTCATTAGCGATACATCTATCGCGCTCTATAAATCAAAAACTAGATTGTTTGACCGTTGGGTAACGTATATCTGTGAACAGCCAGCGCATGCGTGTATGTGTATATATATTCATGGGTCACAGCCCAAATTAAATCAGTTGTAAGTGCCGCCCATGTTGCCTTTATGTGTCTTCCTTTTGTGTGTGTTCAATTGCGGAAAAAACATGAACTGCCTTCGGTTTCGATGCGATGTACTGCGACGGAAGTGCGCCCCAGAAGGTTGGAGTGAACGTCAAATAAGGCGCTGTGATTTTGCAGGAGTGCCAAAAGGTCTTCTTTCTGCGCAGCAGCCAGATCGGGATTTATCGCGGCCGTTAAAGCAGCGGCAGCAGTATGATCATCAGTTGTGCTAGACAAAGGTGGTGATTCGGTGTGAAGCGGTACCAGTGAAAGAGGTTCGGTGTCAGTAAAGCAAGTCACAGTAGTGCCCTGGGAGAGCACAACTGGCGAAGAAGTAGGGTTACGAACAGCGACGAACGCTCTACCGTCCTGAAACCGCACCAGGCTAGGAGTAAGGCTAAGCCCACCAGAAATGCAGTGACCGCTCGGCGCAAGGAAGACATCACCATTAAGAATAGTGTCGGAAGTCAGTGTAAGAATATGCTCATTGCCTGCGGGAATGAACAGTCAGTAGACGTGACGAAACGTAGGCTATGAGCATCGACAGCGGACGAAGATTCAGTGTCCGTCATATGGATAGTTCGCTGACGGCAAGAGATGAAAGCTGAGGCGGAGGACAAGAAGTCTCATCCCAAAATCGTCGCGTAGGTACACGAAGACAGCACAACAAACTGAATGTGGTGAAGGATGCCATCAATGTAAACACGCGCAGTGCAAACAGCGGAGCGCTGAACAAGAATTGCATTAGCACAACGAAGGGGAGGGCCATTATACGGTGTCTTCACTTTTCGCAATCGAGAACGCAAGTCATACTAATAACGGAAAGGGATGCACCTGTGTCAACCAAGGCTTCAGTTCGGACACATTCATCAAACACCAGAAGTACATTTGACGGGCGCATCGGAGGAGTGTCACGTTGTCCAAAGGATGCAGCTTTCCCTCCTGAAGCTGCACCATTTAGTTTTCCGGGCGGTGATCCGAGTACGAAGTAGCCGGTCGAAGAGGGGAAGAGGAGCGCCGCATCGGTGATGGAGAGCGACGACGCAGGAAACGCAATGAACTGGCAGCGTTGAAGTCCTGCGGAGATGGGGAACGTCGAGGATAATAATTGTAGTAAGAACGCCGACGTTGTGGTACAGGGCCAGAAAACTCATCCCTTTCAAACCCGTCATACCCACGTCTTCCATCTTGCTGATGGCGTCGGCAAAACCTTGAAATGTGGCCACGGATGCCACAGTAATAGCAAGCCGGTCGAGATGGGCTCCATGCGTTGTAAGACAGAAGAGGTTGTGGTCTTGTAGTGATAGGATTCAGGGGCACGTGTGGTGCAGGTGCCTGTTGTGGTGGCTGCTGGGAGGATGGCACTATAGAGACCACCTGAGTGTAAGTTGGCGGAGGGATAGGGTGCGAGCTCGGGACTTGCGGGCAGGTCACGGCAACTATCTCTTCCCTCACGATATGGCGTAGGCCGCCACCAGGAAGCGTCAGATGGACCTCAGGAGGGTTTGACGAAGAATTGGCGTGCAGTTCCTCACGGATAATGGAGCGAATCAAGGTACGTAGCTCGCTGTCGTTGGAAGCCTTGAAATCAGATGTGTCAGGGTGTAAGCGGAGCATATGAAGCTCATCGAGACGCATGTACTAATGGTGTCTGCGACGGTAGTGGGTTTCAGCACTGTAAGAGGATTGAATGCCACAGTCCCAATACCCTTGAGCAGGTGGCGTACACGGTCACTCTTTGCCATCGAGGTGTTCACGCGGCAGCAGAGGGCGAGGACGTCCTCTATGTACGAAGTGTAAGACTTGCCCGACTGCTGAACACGCTCAGCAAGCTTCTTCTTGGCGATATCGGAGCGGACAGACGAGTTCGCAAAAATCTGGCGTAGGTGGTGTTTAAACGTGCTACAGTTGACGAAATCGAGCTCATGATTGTAAAACCAAGTTTTCGCAACGCCTGTTAGGTAGAAGGCAACGTGAGCAAGTTTTGCTGATTCGTTCCAGTGGTTAAAGTCACTCACGCGCTCGTATAGCTCCAAGCAGTCTTCAACGTCGCGATCTGGAAGCCCAGCAAACACCGGTGGATGCTTCTGAGGGGTGGTGACTGTCCAAGAAGGGGTTCCCGCAGGAGCAGGCAAGGTGCACGTCGGGGTATTGGTTTGCTGGTCTTGCGGCATGGTTGAGTGCAATTGGTAGAGGCGGCGACCCGAGCGGAGCTCCAGGGTTGTAGCGTAGGCGAAGCTGGAGAGAGACCAGCAGCGAGAGGACGAAGAAACAGGACAGCACACTCCACCACTTCTGGGACAAGGTATAGGCATCCAGTCTCTTCTTTATTCTCACGAGTGAGTGCCCCACCACCAGGCCCTGAAACGGTGATGATGAGTATGTACAGGTGAGAATATGAAGCGTATGAATAATGCTCACAATATATATATATATATATATATATATATATATATATATATATATATATATATGTACAGGCTGTTGCCATAAGCCAGTTCAATGTCAATACAGGGAAGGGGCAGGCAGGAAATAGGCCATTGGGAGTGTAGAATCGACAACGTTTCAAATCGACTTCTTTCTTTCCGCAGAGACGTGACCGATGGCGTGACGAACCACCTGTACCGATTACGGAACGAAAGCTTCGGCCTCGACCTCGTCGCACTAAACCTGCAGCGCGCACGGGAACACGGCGTTCGACCCTACGTGGACTACTTTTACTTTTGCACGGGTGTCAATCTGACGTCGTTCGACGCCCTCAAGCAGTACATGGACAACGATTCCGTCGAGAAGTACAAGGTGCTGTACAAGTAAGCGCACATTTGGTCTACTCGCGTGTCTCTAAGAACTTTGAAGGCATCAAGGAATGAAATCTTGATTTCATTTCATATACTGATATGCGATTTAGAATGTTTTACAACTTTTGAAGCTGCGTTACCGCGACATTTGGCTGTCAGATAAAAAAAACAAATGGCATGAAACACACAACAACAAAGCCATGTTGAGCTTTCTCACACTGATGTCCTCACTGCAACGACAAAAGGAGGCAGTAAGTATGGATGTTTTGTTTGCTGTACATGCTGCATAATAGTATGTTTTGCCTTCCTCTGCTGTCACGAGCGTTGTCCGCACGCACACTATAAGCGTTCCTGTAGAGCTGTTGTGTGCGAGCTTTGGTAGCTGAGCGGTAAACGTCACGCTTGCGTTACGTGTCTCATATTTCCCTGGCTGCTGACGCCAACGGCTTCTTGTCCGTCTCGTGCACCATCAAGGTTGACATGTCTGCGACGCCACGCCGGCGTTGTGAGGTGTCTGGTAGTATATAGCATCCCCGATAGGAAAGTAGCGGACGCGGCGTTTTCAAGAAATAAAACGCAAGCAAGGCAGATGACGATTATTGTGGTGTGACAGAGATACACCCCAAGGGGTGTAACTTTGCCTAAGACGTTTGCACCCTTTGAGGTGTAAACGTCTTATGACCAGGTCATAACTTTGATGAACTTGAACTGTACATCACAGTCAAATTTCCGTTCTGAACAAGAAAGAAAACACAAAGAATCATACCTTATCCATAAGTTCAAGACATTGCACCTAATAGGCATAAACGTTTCAAAGGCAGCTTTATAATCTATTCGCTATGCTAGATTTCAAGCTATCGGCAACAACACTTAGTCTGGTTGCTTGGTGGTTTTTTCCACCTCCCGCCTTCCCCGTGTTTTCTCTAGCATCCGTATAGTAATACGTAGTTTATGGTCGTGGGTTTTCCCTATTTACTCGTTTGGCTAACTTCGAGCGGCGACCTTCGTGTTTGTGCGGCTGCATATGTTGTGGTATAGGCTGGACCGCGATCCTGGGTAGTGAGTCCCATGGTGGTGAATACAGCGGTGGAAAAGGGGGTGGGGCACCTCTCTGGTATCCTTGATGTTCGTGCAGTTTGCGCCCTTGTGGGGAAGTTTCGAGCCTTTGAATTTGCGCTTTTCTGCAAATTGTAATCCGTTCGTCAAGCTTGTTGAAAAGCCCAGTGGAAGCCACAAGGTCGTTTGCGGCAAATTGAGGCACTCCTAAAGCTAAACTGGTATATTTGCGAAGCGCCGTTTCTAATTTCGAGTGCTGGGCTTTGGTGAGTGATTGATATGCAAGTTTGTAGAACACACGGGAGTACACAAGCGCCTCAATAATCCTTCGAAGTTCTTGCTGCTTTAGTCCTCTGTGTTTATGTGTTACTCTATATAGCATGTGGTAAATCTGATTTAGTTGTCGGATTGTTTTTTTTTTAACCATACTTTGGCTCTACGGTCATCCTGAAGGACAAAGCCCAATATTTTGACGTTAGATCGGCTTGGTATTTGGGTGCGTTCGATATGGAGACTGATGCTTTGGCGCTGCTCTTCCGCTCGGTGGCCTGTTTGATTAGCTACTACTATGAACTCGGATTTTCTTGGAGAACAGTTAAGCCCAATATCGTTCACGTATTCGTGAATGGTATCTAGCCTGACTGGATCGTGTGCTTCTGTTCTCCTAGAAACCCCTTGCAACACCATATAGTAATATCGTCTGCCTAAATAGTGTGTTCGAGTAGTGCGATGGGAGAGAGCCGGGCCGGCAGATCGAGCAAAGCGATATTAAAGAGAGTGGATGATAGGATTTAGCCTTCAGAGACTCCAATACTAAGTGGGCACGGCGCTGAAAGCTCTCCACTAATTTTTATAGAGCAACCGGTAAGGAAATCTTCAATATACTTGTGGAGGCGGGCGTCGGTTCGTAGGTTCAAGAGGTTCTTGAGTATAGCGGAGTGCATAATCGGGTCGAACACCTTGTTTATATCTACACCCGCGATTACTCCGCTTTGCACGAGACTGTGATTTTGATACACATCTTGAGATACGAAGCATAGTATCCTGAGTGCTAACGTGATCTAAAGCCTGTCATTGGGTTAGGAAAGGTACTACTGTTTTTCAAGTGCCAGTTCAAACGGTTAAAGCCCGTGCGTTCCATCCGTTTGCTTACAAACGACGTTAAAGATATAGGACGTAGGTTCGTGATACAGTTGACCGGTTTGCCGGGTTTCGGGATTGGTATTATTATTGCCGTTTTTTACTCCTCTGGAAGGATTCCGGATTCCCAAATATTGTTGATGTATTCTAAATGTTCCTCTAACTGAGAAGAGGGTAAGTTACGAAGTGTACTATAAGTAATCCCATCTTTGCCAGGCTTCGTGTTTCGTTTCAGCGAAGAGAGAGCCGTATGTAGCTCAGCTAAAGTAAACGGGCTGTTTATGCCGGTTGTGCTCTTTTTGACTGACTCAGTTGGGTAATCCGGAAGTTGTCCTGCATTTTGGTCCAATGGATAGAACGCCTGACGAATTTCATCAGCTGTTTCTTCGCGTGTCTTGCCAGAGCTCCTTATCTTGTCCATGGTGTGTCGTGGTTTTCCTTGGCCCAAAAGTGATCTCAAGATATCCCAGACTTTCGCAGTAAATTGCCGTTTAGCTTGTCACATGTTTCTAATCAGTTTTCGGTGCAAAGTTTTTGGGTGTGTTCTCGCGCTTCTAAAGTTATTTGCTCAATAAGCTTGCGAAGGCCATGATTTTGTTTATGTCGCTTCTAATTTTGCACTAGCCTGTGTCTTTTACCCATAGGGTAAGCAGATAAGAGTCTATGTGTGGGTTTTCAGCAATGCGCGCAATCTTTTCGGTGTATTCCTTCCTCGTCACGCTAATATTCTTCACCCATGACTGTAGGTCCGGCTGTTCGTCGGCCTTGTCTAGGCCTAATCAAAATCGGGGCCAGTCGGTAAGTTGTGTATGGGAAGCTGCGTCAGCAAGGCGAGTCTTAGGGCGAGGAATGCTTAGAGTAACTTCAATGATGTCATGGTCACTTCCAAGATTTTCATGAAGATTCACTTAAGTTACATTGCCAATTACGCGGTGCCAGCTTAAGTCAGGGTTAAAGCCACGTTCGACACTGTTTCCTTGGCACGTAAGGTCAGTTTTATCATTAAGGAACGTATGTATACTTGTTATCTTGCATTTTTCATTCGAGGCGTTGCCTTGCTTTCGTTGTGCGCGGGTAGCCCCATATGTTATGTGTATTGAAATGGAGATGCCCACCTATGCCCAGCTAAATGCCCAGCTATAATGATGTCTTTGTCCTTATGTAGCTCTGTGCACGTGTCCAACCATTTCAGGGAAGGACAGTCAAGCGTTGGGACACAGTATACGTTGACGATCAGAACGTCATGGCTGCCGAAGCGGCATTGTGCACTAACGTGCTCCTGAGTCGAATTGTTTATGGAATCGATCTGTGTAGCTAGAATATGTTTGGCCACGTGTGTTACAGGGGTAATTGGAATGGTAACACCCTGTGTAACCCTTTTGTCTCGTTTAGTAATACCGCCTTGGATCAAGTGTTCATATCCCGGTAATGATATAAATCCACAAGCTTCATGAATTAAAAGGATATATATTTTTTGCGTTTTTCAGTGGATGAATCGTTGTAAGAGAGCCTTCTTCTTTCGAAGGCTCCGGTGATTACACTGCCATATTACTAGAGGTCGATTAGGACTTGCCATATTACAGATTGGCAGAGGCGGAGGCGTCATCAACCTTGGATAGCGTGGATGTCTGTGCACGAGCAAATATTTGCGCTTTGGCTACTAGCTGTTGAACCACCACATCAGTGCGTGCGATTTCTTGTTTTAGATATTGCATTTCAGCCTGTATCGTGCGAATCACCGCAACCTCATTTGCGATCGTGAATGAGGTTGCGGAGGTTGCGGCTGTTTACTTTAGCCCTTAGAACATGGACTGCTCGTTCAAGGTGCTGCATGCTTGTTTGGTCCGGCATGTATGATGGTGTTGTAGATGGTGTTATAGGGCACTGAAGAGCTTGAGAGTACGAGTAATGAAGAACTGGAGTCCGTAAAATAGAACGGGTAGACTCTGAGGTGTTAGGTGATGGTTGTGAGGAATTAGTCGGTAGGTTCGGACGGATTGGCTCATGAACATCAGAGGCTAGCTGGCTCTTGTCATTTCTGGGATGTTTTGGCTTCGGAGTGGTGGATTGCTTTGCGGCTTCAGACGGCGGGCTTCCGTTTGGAGATCTTTTTCTGATGCTTTGGCTGGTGCTGCGACCGCGGCTGAGACTGCGGCTGCGACTCTTCTGGCGATGCACGGTGAAACGGTTGCAAGTGGCAATGGACATAGAGATTCATACAATGCCAATAGAGGTGTCTGGCGTCTTGCTTTTTATTGTGACTCTTGTGTCCTGTTGACGGGGATGGTGTGTCCCTTGTGACAACTCAGTGAAACAGGACGTATACTGGAAGGGCATGGTGTTGCGTAACCGTCGGCGACGGAGCTTGGATGCTCGCGAAAGCGCCGCGCGGTCCGCTTCTTGCTGGGCAGTCTTTCGAAGTTGGCGAATGTTCACCTGCGCAGTTATGGCAGTAGGGGAAGCACTCATGGGGAGGAGGGAAGGGGGTTATGTTTTGAACACGGGAAAATGTTCTAGTGCAATGGTAACACATGCAATACGTCGAACGATTTGGGCATACGTCAATGCGGTGACCGAGTATGAAGCAGTGCAAGCACACCGAACTTCTTTGTCGAAATCGGTAGAGGCGCTGGACAATACGGTTAATGAGCGCAAATCTGGGTAAACGTGGGCCTTCCACCGTCAACATCACGCTACTGGTCGAGCCTATCCGGCCAATTTTCAGGAGTTTCGCTTTTTCTACTTCCACAATACTCGGCAGCTCTTCGTCTGAGACCGAGGCGGGTATTCTATGTGCGACGCCGCGTGCGTACACTGGATCAGCAGACACGTAGGTGTTTGTCTCGTAAGCTGCATGGCTGATAGTGCTGCTCTTCAGTTGCGCGAGCTTGTCGGCAGCAGATCGACGATAGGTGTCAACGGCCACGAGGTTTTGCGTGATGCGGATTTTGAAGTACGTGTCGCTGCGTTCCATTATGCCGAGTATCGTCGCCGAGCGGATAGCGTTGCCGAGGGTACCGACGTCGATTGCGACAAGGTTCAAGCATGCCGTGCAGCGTGGTGGCTTGTTGCTGGCGCGGCGTTGCACCAATGGTGCGCCACTGGCCGAGTGTCGCAGCGGACGCCGCTGCTTGCTCGCCTTGCATGCTTCGCAAGCCCATGAACGCGCGTGGCGTCGATTTGGCGTCCAGCCAAGCACTAGGCTTAGTGGCCGGCGGGCGGCCAAGTTGCTCCATTAACTGCGCAGAAACGATGAAAAGTTCATCTCACAGGATGGTGCGTACCTTAAGACGTCTTCTTAACACAAGTTTGGAGTTCTATCGGGGAAGGTTCCGTTGATAGGATGAAAACTTCTAGGAGCAGATGTGGATCCGTGCTGATTCGGCGACCGCCCTGTTCCGAGCTCCAAGTCGGAGATAGAGCGTCTCCGAGCGTTCTGAATGCGACGCTCTGAGGCGAATGTGTTTAGAGCACTCAATTTAGTCCAGCTGAATAAAGCGGTCTGGAGCGCTCAAACACGACCACCCGAGTGCACCTTTAATTAAGCTCCCAGAGAGGTCTGAATAAGAGTTTGCCTTCCTATCCAGATATTTTGAGAAATGCGAATACACTGCAATAAAGGAGCTCGACCATATGGCTCTGATTCTGGAGTGGTTATGCGCGTAGTTGTCTTGTTACTTTTAACAAAGGATGCACGTACGTTCGTGGCCATAAGGCCGGTAAAAAATTTGTGACACGAAATTTAAGTGACCGTGCAACTAATCCGTTTGCTACCGCAATCTCCGTTGGTGGCGGATGAAGAAGGATCAAGGAGGTTCATTTCCTTTTAAACCTCCTTGGGAAGGACATGCGGGGGTCACGGCAACAGCACAGGTTCACCTGCTATAGATTTCGCTGCGCGCCGAAGGAATAAAGCAGACAACATTTTGAGAATAGCGGTGTTTCGAGAAGACCTAGCCATGAAGACGGTGATACATCCTACATTGAAACGCGAGCCTACTTTCTGGATATACCCATAGAGAGCACAGGATTGGCGACTGACCAGATTGTCACGCGCTCAAGGAGAGGGACTAGCGAAAACGGACACAGCACGAGACCGCCATTTACTAAGTGAATTGAGGCGCATCGATGAAAGTTTTAAAGGCAGTTATGCCTTGTGATGCCATGTAACCATGGGAAATTTCGAGTTCCTTTTCACTTGAGCGTTAAATGACGGGCACATGTATTGTTGCTATTCTGAAAGCATATAAACGTGAGCCGTCAGAACGCATTAGCATCATTGCTCTTAAAACGCATCCGGGTCTCTTCAACTCATTCTGCCTCGGACGCTAGAGCTTTAAACCAAGTCGGTTCTTCGAAACCCCTGCTTCACATTTTTTTTTTTTCATTTGTAGGCAATGCATATTAACATTCATTTTAGCAGCGGCCATGCGTACTTCATAATTGACTCTGCAGTCTACTCTGCTCAAGCTGCTTCAACTTACCTCGTTTGCATAGCCAACATTCACGGCTCCCGTCCATTTGCGTGGTTGGCGGTCGGAACAAGGACGCCGACGCAAGTGGTGCTCGCGTTGTGAGGCACGTTTGCCCCACGCCAGCTGTCGTGGGTCTGTGAGGCACACGTGCCGTTCACCTGTATACTACCGCTAGCGGCAGTTGTGCTGGTTATCAGCTCTGTTCGCTGCGATAATTATGCAGTGAAACAATGGAAACTACCTAAATGTCCTCACTGCAAAATATAAAGGCTTTCAAGCGCCTCATTCCTTTAATAAAGTGAATAGCTTTCTTGAAGCCTTGGGCTTTTCGTTCGCACTGACTATCATTGTTGATGGTTTCTGCACATTTTTTTTTTTCGCTATTTCCTTTTCAGAAACGTGCGGGACATCGACCTCTTCACAGCCGGCATATCAGAGTTCTCCGTGCCGAGCGGTGTAGTGGGGCCTACGTTCTCCTGCATACTGGGCCACATGTTCCAGCGGCTTAAGTACGGTGACCGCTTTTACTACGAGCACGGATCACAGGCCGGATCGCTTACGTCAGGTGAGCAGCTGAATGGAGACGCCATTTCAAGAGAACGAAGAGTGTCGTTGCAGCACGGTTGCTATGCATTGACACGTAGCCACAGAGAATGAGCTCTCGAAGGTGCAGAGGCACGACTGTGTGGATGAAAGCAGCATGCTGCGTAGCCAGAAGCAACCATCGCTGCGCTTTCTCGCGCTGGCATTTGGCCAAAGTCGCACACTAAGCACGCCGGCATTCGTTGAAACAGTTCTGAGCTCGCCAAAATGTTTTAAATAATGACCGCAGCAAAATCACCAAAGATACTGCAGAAACATTTTGAGGCCTACGAGTTTAAACTTTCGTGCTATAGCGATGACACAACTGCGACAAATGATCTATACTACTACTACTAGTTCTACTAGCACTACTAGCACTACTACGAGTAATAATAATAATAATAATAATAATAATAACCATTCAGTGACATTTTAGTATTGTGCCAAGGAACAGCTATGGAGCCTTCGTACTGGTGCACTCAAAAAATAATAAGCGAGACAAAATGCACAAACAACACAATTGTGGTAGACGAAATAATGCGAGGTGGAGAAACAAACAGCGAAATAGAAAACGACGAAGCGGGCGTAGAGGGAAGTTACTATTATGCAACATGATTGTCTACACTGATACAAACCGCAGGAAATGAACTCTGAGATATGTCAATACAGGCAGGATACTTAATACATTTTCTTTGGGATCGAGCCATAGGACAGTCTTCAATGCAACGGGGCCGGGCAGAAAATGCGATATTTTGCATGGTATACTTTTGAGGCATGGAAAATTGGGTTTGATAGAGAAGCTTTGGACGATATATAATGCCATTTACCACCTTATAGAGGAACAATAGGTCGGAATAATTACATCTTGATTGTAGAAGTGCGAGTTGAGATATACTTGAGAGGCCTGGAGTATGGTCACCAGAACGGCAAATGTGGTGCTTGAAAATAGATATCAGTTTATTTTGCACGCCTTTAATGGGGTCAAAATTCGATTTGCACGTTCAGCCACAAACTGGTTCAGTAGTGCAAGGCACACAGTAGAATACGATTTCAGAAAGGCAGCAGGCAAGCCACGAGATACGCGGCGAGCATCCGAGCGCGAAGGGCACGTCGTGGCGCGTGCTTAACGTGTGAGGAGAAGTTGAGCGTTTTATCGAACACCAACGACTTTCACCCGCCCTGGTTGCTTAGTGACTATGGTGTTGGGTTGCTGAGCATGGAGGTCGCGGGATCGAATCCCGGCCGCGGTGGCCACATTTCGAAATGCGAAAACAGCCGTGTACTTAGATTTAGCTGCACGTTAATGAACCCCTGGTGGTTCAAATTTTTGGAGTCCCCCATAATGGCGTGCCTTATAATCAGATCGGGGTTTTGGCCCGTAAAACCCCATAATTTAATTTTCCTAACAATCCATTATTCCATCGACCCACGGAGCGTCGCGAAGCGTTTGGCGCGCACAACTCGACGCCTCGGAAGCGTTCGAGAGCAGTTTCTGCACCAGAGAGAGGGTCAGTGCACTTTTGAACACTGTTGACAGTCTTAAATAGCTTTAAGTCGTCAGCATATAGAACGAATTAGGAGTGTCGAATTGCTAATGAAATGTCATTTATGAAAAGTAGAAAGAGAATAGAGCCACGAACCGATCCTTGAGGAACTCCGCTAGTGACCTCATATATAGGTAATAAAAATCTGCCCATTAATGCCAACGAAACGTCAGCTAATGGTTAGATAATTGGATACCACGGCAGTAAGGGAAGAAGGCATGTCCGTTTTCCTGAGCTTCGTAACCAGAAAAGCATGGCAAACTATGTCAAATACTCAGGTCAAAGCGAATAGCGTCTGATTGGCCCCTACTATGTACCACACTGGAAGCATGGTCATAAATATGACCAAGCTCGTTATTGTATAGAGCGTCCCGATATAAAGGCATGCTGTTCATGAATGAAAATGTTCTTATCACTGACAGAAATCAGGGATGCAAATACAGATTAAAACACTTTGGATGCAGCGCAGAGGATGGATATAATCCAGCATTTCAGAATAGTGGCTTATATCTATCCTCTGCGCTGCGTCCAAAGTGTTTTCATCTGTAAACGGGCAGTTATTGTAACTGCACTTCTAGCACCCAATTTGTGTACGGGAACTACCCGTGGTACCTTCCAAGTGCTAGGAAATGTATTAGACTATAGGAAACTGATGAAGATTCTGGTGAGAACTAGTATGCTTCCGTAAGTCTTAAGCAGTGCGTAAAGGATACTGTAAGCGCCACAAGAAAGGGAATGTTTGAGGCTCTTCATACACTTGAAAACAAGGTCTTCGTTGACTGATAGCCTGAACACTGTACCAGACTGAGAAGGAACGTTACTTAAGGTAGAAGTATATTTTACACCAAATACAGTACAAAAATGTTCTGCAATGACATGAGCAGTGTTCGAGACAACATCGCCATTTTCATCAACAAGGCGTCATCTTCGGCGTTCTTTTCATTCTTTAGAAGCGTGAGAGCGCACGTAGCTCCAAGAATATTTTGGATTACGTGTCATGCGATCTTCAACACGTTCAATATGGTTGTATTGATCATTGTTATAATAAAATGTGCTAAGACAACGACAGCGCCTAAATTCAGGATTCCACTTATCTAGGCCATTTTGCCCCGCTTTTCTGTGTGCACGGCCTCTCAGTTTTATAGTCGTTTAGGGTTCTTTACAAAAACCAATGAGGGAACTCTGACCTTTTGAGTGGTTTTGTAAGTATGAATATAATAATAACAACAACAACAACAACAACAACAACAACAATAACAACAATAATAATAATAATAATAATAATAATAATAATAAATCACTTATTTAGTGTGGCCAGGAACAACTGTTATGTCTAAGTGCTGGCACACGTGTACATAAAAAGATAGCAGGGGAATATAGGTAAAAAAGCAATCAATAAAGAAAGTCGCAGTTTCGAGCGAGAGGGGGAGCATCGATTGCGATATAAAATTAGTAGCGAGTTATACGAAGTAATGATATTAGGTTTATCGGCCGTACAGACTTGTAATCATTCACTTACTAACTAAAGTAACTAACATGGTGTCACGTGCACACAAGCAAACATGAACACATCTCACTCGATGACTGCGGAGACGGGCTGTCAAAACGCTGGAGGTAGGAAGCGCGGGAGCAGCAGCGAGCGAATGGACCTTCGTGCGGCGTCTAGCTTCAACGCGAACGAAGCGATGAAAACACAGCGCACGGCACACTCGGTTCCCGTCGCAGGTCGCCTTCAAGATAGTGCAAGGTAGTCCAAGACAGTGCTCCCTCCGCAAGGTAGTACTCCTTTCCTGCCCGTTTTCCTCCCTCGCGCGCGCGAGGTTGACCCGCCATTGTTGGCTCACCCTCGCACGCTTTCACTCGCACTTACAGCTTAGGGCGCGCGGCGAAGATGTTATCGCCCTTGTACTTTAACGGAACATCAGGGCGACGCCGACTGCGATGGCATAAATGCGCCTGGAGTGTCCATATAATTGCTATCGCAATAAAGCAACAATCTTGAAGAGTGTACATACAAGAAGGCTTGAGGGGAATATAAAATAAAAAGGAGGAGAATGGCAGTTGAACAATATGTGAAACTATGACACAACGACGCAATGCTCGGAAAAGAACAATGACAGCGAGTTATGAACAATATTGAAATCATAAAAATAAGCGTTAAAAAGACTAAGCATTCTTTGGACGGTTCAGTGTTGGTGATGACAGGCATGAACATGGAAAGGTCTGTGTTCTCTGGTGATCTTGTGCGGAATAGGAAACATGATACAAGAAAGGAGTGCAAGGCAAGTGAGGATTAGATGAAGGAGTTTGAAAAGAAACAGAACGTCAGCACTATTATGCCGGCAGCGAAGTAGCGGCAGTGAAAATAATCCAACAGTGCTAGAACAAGGTCCAGTGTCGGTGTTAGCAAAGCAGTGGTGATATATGCTTAGAAAATTGTTCCGGACCTGTTCTATAATGTCACTGTTGGATATAGAAATGTGATACCAGATGACGGAAGCGTATTTGAGCTGGGGTAGAGAGATGGTTGTGTACAACTAGCGGATAAAAGTGTAGGAGAACAGAATTCTCTCGATAGTCTGCAAAGAGAGCCAAGAGGGCGCATACCCCGCATTGCAGCGCATTTAGTATAAGCTGAAAATTTTATGGGTGTATCAGAAGGTACACCGAGATCATTGATCTCAGACCTTGCGTGACGGTGCAGAATTTACAGAATAAGAAAAAGAATGCTTGCAATTTTCAGAGTGAAAGTCATGACTTTGGTCTTAGCAGCATGCTAGCTGATGTTACTAAATTTGCATCATTTAGGAAAAGAAAGCCGGTGGGACTGCAGTATGCGCCAGTCATCACGAGTATGAATTTTCCTTAAAATTTTGATGTCATCGGCGTATATAAGGAAATAATAATTCTGAATTCCTGAAGAAACATCTTAAAGAAATGTTATAACGGTATGGTCATAAAACTGATCCTTGAGGGACGCCGCTACTTGCCATGTACAAAGAAAACGTTTGGTCATTGACCTTAACTGCGGTCATTTGCTCGTGTCAGTGAAAGGGTCTAATTACATCGATGTACTTGAAGGATATGGTATGCCGTAATGTTAGGAATTTGGGTATTTAGCGCACTTCAGTCAACATTTTTGTTATGCGAGGGTATTATGTACTTTCTTTTCCTAGCGTTAATTTTTAACTTGTCAGAAAACAATTCTTTTTTTTATTTTGATCATCTGTGCGTTTCTGTTGCTTTCAATTCCTTCTGAATTATCACCTGCTGCAATGTCAATGTCACCTATGTCAATCACCTATGTCAATAGTAAATAGTAAGTACAATAGTAGTAGTACAAAATAGTAGTACAATAGTAAAAAATGTCGCGCAGTGTAGGACATTGGGTGCATGTGGTTTGCAACATCCTCTCATAAGCCGCGTTTACATGAATGCGACAACTGGCGCATTGCATCGCATTGCATCCATGTAAACGGGCCTAATGCGCTAGGAAATCGCGTCAAATTAATGCGCCAGACCGAGGTGGATTGAGACGAGTAAGTCGACTTTCGCAATGCATGTAAACGGGATCGCATAGCACTAGGAATTCTGGGAAATTGAATGTGCTGCTGATGCTCGCCGAGCTGCAGCATGACGTGGCGCCGGAAGCGTCGGATGCGCCGCCTCTCGACGCGCGACACCGCGCGCGCCGCCAAGCATAATGCGCTACACGTAAACGCTGGTGCATCGCATTACTCGTGATGCGCTGGGAAAGGTGACGCGCTACTGGCGCATTCTGTCGCGTTCATGTAAACGCGGTTGGGAACGAGGTCATGCGCACTTTACGAATAGCTCTTGACGCGCCGTGACCATGTATATACGCCACTGCACTTTTCTGTTCTTACGCTCGCAGCTCAACTTGATCAGATCCGCCGAATATCCTTCGCCAAGATCATCTGCGAGAACACGGGCGTGCTCGCCGTCACTCCCAACGTGTTTCGACCGGTTGGTGTCGGGTGAGTTCCCGCCCAATGTGCCTTGCTCTTTTCCGCTTCTACGAAATTTCAATGAGTTAAGGACGTGTTCTTATGCTTTAGGTGCTCGGAATAAGATTTGCAGTGAAACACCACCTTTTTAATCGCTGTACGTGCCGCGGCATAGGAACATGTGTTTACACACGAGGCGTTTGCGGTTGATCATGACTACATGCAGGCAGTCCACTGCGATTACGCGTACATAGGAGCTCTAACTGGTAGCGCCCTTGCTTTAATAAAATGCGCATTACCATAGGACGCGAAGCAAGATAGTGCTGCGACATCAGAAGTGTACACGCGGATTACCTCGCTCACTCACGGTCGGGGCTACTCATATCCCATTGGTATCGGACCTGAACGTCTTATCCTTTTTTTTTTCATAATTCTGTATCCTAATCTGTAAAACAACTCATTCATTTATGACGGACAATTCGTTCCTTTGCCAGAATGCATTGTTCGCGCTACACGCGAACTCTCGGTTCCCTTACTGATGCGCTGATATTTTTGCATGGAGTGGGGCGTTACCTTTCCATCTGCACAAAGACGCAGTTTGCTCCATACAGCAGTACGTCATTATGTTCAGTGAATGGAGTTAGCGCAAGCCCCTTTTGCGGCAGCCAGAAAGCACTCGGAAGGCGTCGCGCAGCGTCTGAACCGGTAGGGACACACGTCGCTGCTCCCCATACGGACCGCTGTAAAAGGCCTACAACCGTAGGATCCGGCATACAAGACCAACTCGATTATAATACAAGGCCGAATGCTAGGGCCGCCATGGAGAAGGGGTTAGTTATGCCTGTATAAACGGCAATCATTATGCTGATGCAACGTACACTTTGAAACCTGTGTGAAGCGACGCTTTCTAAAATGCTCCAAGACTTGTGCACCGTGTGCCTGTCCGACAACGTGCGTAGATACCCCCCCCCCCCCACCCCCCAAGTGACGCACGTCTCTAAGGGCACTTTTCGTTTGATCATTTATGTAAGGCACTGCTTGATTAATGTTTAGCACGTTCTGTATTTTATGTTTCGTACTGCTGTTATAGATGCCTACATCGTTGTGTAATAATGATTGTGATTTAGTTCTGCATTGTGCAGCCTTTGTATTTCATTGTCTGATTGCCTGTCAATAAGTTAATTACGGCTAATTATTGTTCTTGTTTGATGTATTTTCCTGGTTTCTTTTTATCTCTCTTGCACCTCCTCCTTTATGCATTGACAGTTTCTGCTTGCTTTAATTTCCCACTACTGCTGTTATTAAATAGAATATTAACGATTGTAATTTTGTCCATTTTTGTTCTCGTCTCGTACTTATTTGCTTGCAAACGACTGCCGTTCTCTTATTGAGTGCATTTGTCTCATGTCACGTCTTTCGCTTGACTTCTCGACCCCCCCCCCCCCCCCCCCCCAACGTAATGCCCTGTAGAGGGCCCCTAAGAGTAAAATAAATTATGATAATGGACCACGCGAGCGCGTATCTGTTTGTTTTTCGATACTGTTAGTCCCGGAAAGGGCCATTACAGGAGTGTTAACACAGAGCGCAGGACATAGTATGTGTCACTTTCATGTAAGACAGTTTAGCACAACAAAGCATGAGCGCGGCAGTATAGAAAAAGTAGCGCACGCGTGTTTCTCATAATAAGCAGTAAAATTCAAAGTAAAAACAAAGAAAATATTTTACATTGATAGTTAGGACAAGATATTGCACCGTAAATAATACTACACAAGAAACAGTAAACTGAAGTTCGGATAATGAAGTGATTCAAGCAGCGTTAAAAATTCATTCACAGAAGGGGATGTTACCACTGGGTCGTGAAGCATGTTCCAATCTCGATTTACCCCAGGAAAATAGTTTTATTTAAGGTCATTGTTGCGCCGAGATTGTAGTTTGTTCACAGAGGGCTTCGCGAAACAGCACATGGGGAAAAGCGTGGATTGAGACTTCTGCGAGCGCGCTAATTACTTAAATTAAAAGGACGTCTTGTTGGGCGAGTTGGTTACAATTCATCTTGGGTACTAGGCGCGAAAACACACACGACACATGGAAGGAGGCGGGACAGAGCGCCACTTACAACTGCTTTTATTCGGAGGCACACCGCACACTTATACACCCGTCTGAGACGCAAGGACCACAATCACATCAAGATTGATATGGAAACGAACTGGTTAAATATTTCTTTTCAGCCATATATAAAGATATTGACGGGTCGCTGATGCACGTGCTTCCTTTCTTTCCGATAAAGAAAGCTTCGATCACTTCCCGAGCTTTTTGATCTTTACTTTTTGCCAGAATTCGCGCCCCTGCAAAACATGGCTCACAAGAGCGTGATGGGCAGGACTTAATGTGCTTGGGAATGTTTGGCCCTTCTTTATCTTGCTCCACGTTTCTCTCATGCTCCCTAATTCGGTCGTTAACGCAGCGCCCCGTTCGCCCTATGTAGGAGCGGCCGCATGAGAGGGAGATTTCGTACACGACGCCTTCGTTGCACTTCATAAACGGTCGCGCATGCTTGGTGCCGCATCCATTTTTATCGTCTCGCATTTTTTCGATACGAGAACAAAGGCTTCCTAGCTTTCGGGGGGCTGAAAACACAAGCGGCACCCCATGCCTGCTAGCAACCTTCTTTAAATTGTGGGCCATCTTGTGTACATAGGGCACCACCACAGGCCTCACCACCTCATCTCGACGGGGATCTTCCCCAGCTCTCACATCTTTTGTAGCAGGCTTTCAGCGACTGCCATCACAGTCGAGTCAGGGAATCCAGCTGAAGACAGCCTGGTCAGTCGGGTCTGGAAGCTAAGCTGCATCTGGTGAGGGCACGATTTTACGAGGGCGGATTTGGTTTTATTAATTTCGAGGGGGCGGAGTCGTATGGCAGAAGCCCTTTCTTTGCACGAGGTGCATATGCCCAACAAACGCGATCCGCACAAAACTCAATATTTATATCTAGAAACTGTAGGTGGCTCCCCTCAGGCACTTCAATAGTGAATTGCAAGCCATTTCCATGTTGTCGGAATATGGATAAAATATGCACATTCTCTTCGAAGTTCAAACTTCCGTCCTTACTAAAAAATATCAAAAAAATCATCCACGTATCTAAAAACTTTTAAAACGTGCCTAGCCGGTAAAACCTGATGTAAAACTTGATCCATTTGTGAGAGAAAAATATTACACAATACTGGCTCCACACAGGATCCTATACAAATGCCGGCTTTCTGCAGAAAAACTGCTGGTCAAATGTTATAAAAGTCGATTGCAAGTAAAACTCTAAAAGAGTTAAAAAATCGTCAATGGATATTCCCGCATTGTTCTGAAAGGAAATGGGTTCGTTTTTTTCTATACACTCTCGGACGGCAGTAAACAGGGCCTTGTGAGGGATAGAGTAGAATAAATCCACCACATCGACGGAAAAGGCGCGCCCAACTTCACATTGCGATTTCAAGAAGTCGCAAACTTCGTCAGATTTCTTTGTACGAAATGGGTCGTCTACTTCCAGTGTACTCAAATGTTTCAACAAGAACTGGCTTAGTTCCTTCTGCCACGACTCTTTTTCCGTGACTGTTGTTCTAAACGGCATACCTTGCTTGTGCGTTTTTACTGAAAAGAAGGCTTTCAAGGCATTATTTTTGCTTTTTCCTATCTGTTTGCCAAGACGGTTCTCTCGTATGAAAAAATGCGAGACGATAAAAATGGATGCGGCACCAAGCATGCGCGACCGTTTATGAAGTGCAACGAAGGCGTCGTGTACGACATCTCCCTCTCATGCGGCCGCTCCCACATAGGGCGAACGGGGCGCTGCGTTAACGACCGAATTAGGGAGCATGAGAGAAACGTAGAGCAAGATAAAGAAGGGCCAAACATTCCCAAGCACATTAAGTCCTGCCCATCACGCTCTTGTGAGCCATGTTTTGCAGGGGCGCGAATTCTGGCAAAAAGTAAAGATCAAAAAGCTCGGGAAGTGATCGAAGCTTTCTTTATCGGAAAGAAAGGAAGCACGTGCATCAGCGACCCGTCAATATCTTTATATATGGCTGAAAAGAAATATTTAACCAGTTCGCTTCCATATCAATCTTGATGTGATTGTGGTCCTTGCGTCTCAGACGGGTGTATAAGTGTGCGGTGTGCCTCCGAATAAAAGCAGTTGTAAGTGGCGCTCTGTCCCGCCTCCTTCCATGTGTCGTGTGTGTTTTCGCGCCTAGTACCCAAGATAACTGTTTAAAACTTGCTATGTCGATGTCTTGAATGCTAAATTGACTGAAACTTAGGAAAGTTCGGTGCACTGATATTGAGTTCATTGTGAATTATTAAGAAAAAGATTTCAGTCTTTCGAACATTGTTTTGAATTCTAACGTAGATACATTTACTGACCTGCAAAGATGTGTTGGAGTTGCAGCGACAATATTTATTAAAGATAGATCGGGCGTCTAGGCTCGGTAGTCTGTCTAGTGTTCGGTGATTTGTTTCTGCATGTCGATCCTACGTTTTGGCATACTCTACAACAAGCCTTATATATGTCCTATAATAAGCCAAGCTTATTATTTCGGGTGTCGTACTAGGAAAATTCCGCTTTGGCTCCACAAGGTCGCATCGTTACATACGTATCAAGCTGTGTATTCTACTGAAGATCTCAAGTGAAAATTTCACCTAAATATATTTGCTCAGTTACCATTTTAAGTCTACTATACACAATATTATTGTGATAACATCGGGTCACTCTTTTCTTTTTTGTTATAGACATAGAAGATTGGTTTCGCTGGGCTAAGCGCCATTTGTGATTCATTACAGCATTCCACTATTTCCTGAAAATAAATTTGTCATTCGAATAGATCCCGAATAATGCGTACCTTGCTACATAGACAGTGTACATATTACACGCTGTCTCGGCATGTTGCCCACGTTTTATTTCGCCCCATCTCAGGGATCAGCCCACTTTGCTCGATAAGAAACCGGGCGAGCCTACATGTCAAGTCCCATAGGAGTGAAGAAATTCGCTTTGGTGAACGAATTATGCGTTTGACGGCGTGTATTTGTAGCAGTGAGGATATTTACGTGCCGTTTGTTGTTTCGCTGCATAATTTCATAACACGTGTGTAAGGGACGTCTGCAGCCGCGGTCTCGCAGGGTTAGCAAAGAGAGCTTCGCTTGAAAATTCGTTTTTTAGAGCGATAGCTCTACTACTCTAGGTCCAAACCCAGGAAAGGCCTGGTTCCGTAAACCTGACCTTCAAGTTCAGCCAAGGTCAAACTGGGCCTTAGCCTGCCACTACCGGCGGCTGCTGCGTACGTCGCGTGGGCGCCCATATCTTGAAAGCGATCTGCGATGCGTACAAAGTGCACCGAGTACTGGTAGCTTCGTATGTGCTGTGCTTTCGACGTTTCGTTCACGTTGAAGCGAGACGCAGCATTAAGGTCAATTCGCTCGCTGCTGCTGCCGCGTCAGGCAGCGTCTGTGTGTTGTCTTCTGGTGCAGTTGTAGATGCGGTAGTTATTGACGGCGCCGAGCAGCGTCTGTGTCTTTCCCAAAGCAAGCGAAACCGTGCTATCGCTCGACAAACGTAGTTTAACCGCGTTCAACCACGGCAGATTTTTAGAGCTCTACTCCTCGAGGTACAATTCTCAAGGTCAATCTCAGTGAGCGTTTCACCTTCAGCCGCCGGCGCGCAAGTGTGAAGATGTGGCATCACGCCACGTGACCCACTGCGGAGAGACGTCGCAGCTGCGCTCGCTCGAGCCTCGTCTCGGTGTACCGCGTGACCAGGCGGGGGCTTAAAGGTACGTCCACCCTAGCGACAAAAACGTGCGCGACACGCCGCGCGCGGCGAGCGGTGCCGTCGCGCGCAGCAAGATTCGCGAAAAGCGGCAGCAACGCGCGGCAAACGCGCGAACGGGTGCGAGAACCATTTTTTCGCGGCAGCCGCAAAACGAGCACCAATGAGAAGCAAGCCGCGCTGTTGTGGCGCCACCTCTCGCATAAGCAAAGAATCGTAATCTATGGGCTATGAGATTAAACAGTGACACGCACGTCGTAAAATCTCAGGGGCCGTTTCCAGTCAAGGGGGCTGTTTTTGTTAAGCCTTCCCATTCCCCACCGAGACGTCCACGAAGAAGTCGCCTCGAAATGGAGGCGTTTTTGGAAACCATTCGCGGATATGCGGGCCTCTATGACAAATCGAATGTCGATTTTAAGGACAAGGAGCTGCGCGCCAGCCGCTGGCACATCATTGGACAGCAATTTGGCATGACAGGTGAGTGACTGGTGAAGGCGGGGAACCAGAGTGTGCGCCTGGCCCTCGGTGTCCCTGTAACGCACCCAAAACTTTTTCGTCCACTTTCTGGCACGTCGGCGTCGCACAAGTAAAGAACAAATAAGTATTATAGTGTTCACAGTCACCAGTAGCTCCTCGTCCGTATCCGACATGCCTGAGCGTGGCTGGGAGTGGCGCAAAGAAACGCAGACACTTCCGATGGAACACGAAATGGGCAGAACGGAGGGCGCGTTGTCACGAGAAGTATCGAATGGAACGAGACAACGCGGGTCTCCACGGGCCGTTGCCGCGTGCCGCGAAACGCGACTGCGGACTTGCCCGCGCGTGCCTGCGCGCGGGCGCTTGCCGCGTGCGGCGTGTCGCGCGCGTTTTTGTCGCTAGTGTGGACGTACCTTAACCGCTGCTTCAGCGGCGCTCCGTCGCTCAGTCTCGCCACGAACAACGCACGCGCCGGTGCGAGCGCGTAACCTCTTCGCCGCAGGCGCCAGGCTGAGCCCGAGCAGCCTGCCGACACAGCTCGCCGGGGAGAGGCACTGAAGAACCGTGTCTGACCATGCGTGCTTTTGCTCGTATAACTATAGTTGAAGCCACGTTGAACCCCAGCCAATTCTTTATTGTCCAAGCACGCTAGCACCCGTACTACGTGAAGCAAATTTGGCTCACTACAAATGAACTCACGACGAATGAGCGAGGAATTAAGAACACGGGCGCGGAAATGTGACCATATACATAAATCAGTACGTTCGGAAACACCTTTGAAGCTTTTCTGCTAGTAACTAGCTTGAGCACAAAAAGGTGTAATTGTACAACTTTGCAAATCATGACAGTGCGATTATCTTTATTTCTTCCAGAAATCCGCACACGTCGTGTTTCTTCCTCCCAGACACGGACTATGCGTTATGGGCGTGAACACTGGCTGAGTACTATCGGAGAACCGTGGGTCCGGCGGACCAATGGCACATTATTTGGGACTGTGCCAGGTTCCCCACCGAAGCCACCTCCAGGACATACCCGCCAGAACTTCAAAGTGCACTGCAGTCTACAGACAATGACACTCAGCTATGGGCCGTCCAGCAGGCCCTGGGCGCGCTCGAAAAGCACAAGCCTCACGACCCACCACAGACGGGCCGAACTGGGGTAGCGCAGAGTAGGGCATAACCCCGGATCGACGCTTGACCAACGTCACGACGCGTTAAGCCGTCGGTTGCCAGCATTTTATTAAAGTTATTCTGATATCCTATCCTAACACGAAGTAGAGAGTGATGACTGAATAAATGCTATTTTATAAACGATGAATCTCTGGCGTAAGAGCTGAGAAAATGGCTGAGAAAAAAACCGCGGATGGGTGGCCAAGACGCTTTTGTATGATCGCCTTTCAGGGTGGCTTCAGAGGTGAACGGCCACGAGGAACGGACGGAGTCATCCTAGTGCAAGGGTTGGCTCACGGACTCGGTATATTCGATTTGCATTTCAGTCCCGAACACCTCCGTAAGATGTTCCGCAATATTGGTAGTCGTGCGGTGGGAAATCTCCTTCAAGATAGTTGTACTCCCACGAACGAGTGGTGCTCGCTGCCCGTGTCAGCGTCGGAAGCGTTGTCGCCACTTCGGAGTGCACCTGCTCCTGCCTCCCGAGCGACGGATGCAGCGGGGCACCACGGCGTTCTTGCCTGTGCCGTCGCCGCAAGGAAATGGAATTAGCCGCAGTTCACCAGGCGTCGCGCACTCGAAATGCAACCATGTTTGAATTTCCTACCTCTCTTACTCGATATTAAAATTAATTTTAATGTTAATGTCTCCGGAATGTAGATGTTGCTTTCACGGAACCATACATTCATTCCTGACGTAATACACGTGCGACGCTGTACCAATTGCCGCGGTACCTCAATTGGTAGCAATTTGCACTACACGTCCCCGCCTGTGGCAAGCTATTTTTTCATCCACTGTCATTTCGATTAATTTGTCCTTTCTTTATTTCAATTACTAAAACGTAATTTTCTCTGTTTCCCTTGGTGTCATTGTTTCTTAGCTTCTTGTGATCATATATATATATATATATATATATATATATATATATATATATATATATATATATATATATATATATATATATATATATATATATATATTCTGCGCCTAATCGTTTATTTAGCGCATTAACCGGCATCAGCGCAAGACCCGGGGACTCATATATGCGGAGAACGAGCGCTTTCGATACACTTTATTTTTCGTCGGAAAAATGATATTGTCATGGGCTATAGGCTTACCATTTTTCCAATTTTTCGGGGAAAATTATTCTGTGCCTAATCGTTTATTTATCGTGTTAAACGGCATCAGCGCAAGCACGGGGAATCATATATGCGGAGAACCAGCGCTTTCGGTACACTTCATTTTTCGTCGGAAAAATGATATTTTGCTGGGCTATAGGCTTACCATTTTTTCACTTTTTCGGGGAAAATCATTCTGCGCCTTAGCTTTTATTTATCGCGTAAAACGGCACCAGAGCAAGCCCGGCCTCTCATATATGGGGAGAACCAGCGCTTTCGATACACTTTATTTTTCGTCGGTAAAATGATATTTTCCTGGGCTTACCATTTTTTCAATTTTTGGGGGGAAATTATTCCGCGCCTAATCATTTATTTATCGTGTTAAACGGCATCAGCGCAAGCACGGGGAATCATATATGCGGAGAACCAGCGCTTTCGATACACTTCATTTTTCGTCGGAAAAATGATATTTTGCTGGGCTATACGCTTACCATTTTTTCACTTTTTCGGGGAAAATCATTCTGCGCATTAGCTTTTATTTATCGCATTAAACGGCATCAGAGCAAGCCCGGCCTCTCATATATGGGGAGAACGAGCGCTTTCGATACACTTTATTTTTCGTCGGTAAAATGATATTTTCCTGGGCTTACCATTTTTTCAATTTTTGGGGGGAAATTATTCCGCGCCTAATCATTTATTTATCGCGTTAAACGGCATAAGCGCAAGCCCGGCGACTCATATATGGGGAGAACGAGCGCTTTCGATACACTTTATTTTTCGTCGGTAAAATGATATTTTCCTGGGCTATAGGCTTACCATTTTTCCAATTTTTCGGGGGAGAATTATTCTGTGCCTAATCGTTTATTTATCGCGTAAAACGGCATCAGCGCAAGCCCGGCGACTCATATATGCCGAGAACGAGCGCTTTCGATGCACTTTATTTTTCGTCGGAAAAGTGATATTTTCCTGGGCTATAGGCTTACCATTTCGCACTTTTTCGGGGAAAATTATTCTGTGCCTAATCGTTTATTTATCGCGTTAAACGGCATCAGCGCAAGCCCGGCGACTCATATATGCCGAGAACGAGCGCTTTCGATGCACTTTATTTTTCGTCGAAAAAGTGATATTTTCCTGGGCTATAGGCTTACCATTTCGCACTTTTTCGGGGAAAATTATTCCGCGCCTAATCGTTTATCTATCGCGTTAAACGGCATCAGCGCAAGCCCGGCGGCTTATATATGCCGAGAACGAGCGCTTTCGCTGCACTTTATTTTTCGTCGGAAAAATGATATTTTCCTGGGCTATAGGCTTACCATTTCGCACTTTTTCGGGGAAAATTATTCCGCGCCTAATCGTTTATCTATCGCGTTAAACGGCATCAGCGCAAGCCCGGCGGCTTATATATGCCGAGAACGAGCGCTTTCGATACACTTTATTTTTCGTCGGAAAAGTGATATTTTCCTGGGCTATAGGCTTACCATTTCGCACTTTTTCGGGGAAAATTATTCCGCGCCTAATCGTTTATCTATCGCGTTAAACGGCATCAGCGCAAGCCCGGCGGCCTATATATGCCGAGAACGAGCGCTTTCGATGCACTTTATTTTTCGTCGGAAAAATGATATTTTCCTGGGCTATAGGCTTACCATTTTTCCAATTTTTCGGGGAAAATTATTCCGCGCCTAATCGTTTATCTATCGCGTTAAACGGCATCAGCGCAAGCCCGGCGGCTTATATATGCCGAGAACGAGCGCTTTCGCTGCACTTTATTTTTCGTCGGAAAAATGATATTTTCCTGGGCTATAGGCTTACCATTTTTCCAATTTTTCGGGGAAAATTATTCCGCGCCTAATCGTTTATCTATCGCGTTAAACGGCATCAGCGCAAGCCCGGCGGCTTATATATGCCGAGAAAGAGCGCTTTCGATACACTTTATTTTTCGTCGGAAAAGTGATATTTTCCTGGGCTATAGGCTTACCATTTTTCCAATTTTTCGGGGAAAATTATTCCGCGCCTAATCGTTTATCTATCGCGTTAAACGGCATCAGTGCAAGCCCGGCGGCTTATATATGCCGAGAACGAGCGCTTTCGCTGCACTTTATTTTTCGTCGGAAAAATGATATTTTCCTTGGCTATAGGCTGACCATTTTTCCAATTTTTCGGGGAAAATTATTCCGCGCCTAATCGTTTATCTATCGCGTTAAACGGCATCAGCGCAAGCCCGTCGACTCATATATGCCGCGAACGAGCGCTTTCGATGCACTTTATTTTTCGTCGGAAAAATGATATTTTCCTGGGCTATAGGCTTACCATTTCGCACTTTTTCGGGGAAAATTATTCTGTGCCTAATCGTTTATTTATCGCGTTAAACGGCATCAGCGCAAGCCCGGCGGCTTATATATGCCGAGAACGAGCGCTTTCGCTGCACTTTATTTTTCGTCGGAAAAATGATATTTTCCTGGGCTATAGGCTTACCATTTTTCCAGTTTTTCGGGGAAAATTATTCCGCGCCTAATCGTTTATCTATCGCGTTAAACGGCATCAGCGCAAGCCCGGCGGCTTATATATGCCGAGAACGAGCGCTTTCGCTGCACTTTATTTTTCGTCGGAAAAATGATATTTTCCTGGGCTATAGGCTTACCATTTTTCCAATTTTTCGGGGAAAATTATTCCGCGCCTAATCGTTTATCTATCGCGTTAAACGGCAACAGCGCAAGCCCGGCGGCTTATATATGCCGAGAACGAGCGCTTTCGCTGCACTTTATTTTTCGTCGGAAAAATGATATTTTCCTGGGCTATAGGCTTACCATTTTTCCAATTTTTCGGGGAAAATTATTCCGCGCCTAATCGTTTATCTATCGCGTTAAACGGCATCAGCGCAAGCCCGGCGGCTTATATATGCCGAGAAAGAGCGCTTTCGATACACTTTATTTTTCGTCGGAAAAGTGATATTTTCCTGGGCTATAGGCTTACCATTTTTCCAATTTTTCGGGGAAAATTATTCCGCGCCTAATCGTTTATCTATCGCGTTAAACGGCATCAGCGCAAGCCCGGCGGCTTATATATGCCGAGAACGAGCGCTTTCGCTGCACTTTATTTTTCGTCGGAAAAGTGATATTTTCCTGGGCTATAGGCTTACCATTTTTCCAATTTTTCGGGGAAAATTATTCCGCGCCTAATCGTTTATCTATCGCGTTAAACGGCATCAGCGCAAGCCCGGCGGCTTATATATGCCGAGAACGAGCGCTTTCGCTGCACTTTATTTTTCGTCGGAAAAATGATATTTTCCTTGGCTATAGGCTGACCATTTTTCCAATTTTTCGGGGAAAATTATTCCGCGCCTAATCGTTTATCTATCGCGTTAAACAGCATCAGCGCAAGCCCGGCGACTCATATATGCCGCGAACGAGCGCTTTCGATGCACTTTATTTTTCGTCGGAAAAATGATATTTTCCTGGGCTATAGGCTTACCATTTCGCACTTTTTCGGGGAAAATTATTCTGTGCCTAATCGTTTATTTATCGCGTTAAACGGCATCAGCGCAAGCCCGGCGGCTTATATATGCCGAGAACGAGCGCTTTCGCTGCACTTTATTTTTCGTCGGAAAAATGATATTTTCCTGGGCTATAGGCTTACCATTTTTCCAGTTTTTCGGGGAAAATTATTCCGCGCCTAATCGTTTATCTATCGCGTTAAACGGCATCAGCGCAAGCCCGGCGGCTTATATATGCCGAGAACGAGCGCTTTCGCTGCACTTTATTTTTCGTCGGAAAAATGATATTTTCCTGGGCTATAGGCTTACCATTTTTCCAATTTTTCGGGGAAAATTATTCCGCGCCTAATCGTTTATCTATCGCGTTAAACGGCATCAGCGCAAGCCCGGCGGCTTATATATGCCGAGAACGAGCGCTTTCGCTGCACTTTATTTTTCGTCGGAAAAATGATATTTTCCTGGGCTATAGGCTTACCATTTTTCCAATTTTTCGGGGAAAATTATTCCGCGCCTAATCGTTTATCTATCGCGTTAAACGGCATCAGCGCAAGCCCGGCGGCTTATATATGCCGAGAACGAGCGCTTTCGATACACTTTATTTTTCGTCGGAAAAGTGATATTTTCCTGGCCTATAGGCTTACCATTTTTCCAATTTTTCGGGGAAAATTATTCCGCGCCTAATCGTTTATCTATCGCGTTAAACGGCATCAGCGCAAGCCCGGCGGCTTATATATGCCGAGAACGAGCGCTTTCGCTGCACTTTACTTTTCGTCGGAAAAATGATATTTTCCTGGGCTATAGGCTTACCATTTTTCCAATTTTTCGGGGAAAATTATTCCGCGCCTAATCTTTTATCTATCGCGTTAAACAGCATCAGCGCAAGCCCGGCGACTCATATATGCCGCGAACGAGCGCTTTCGATGCACTTTATTTTTCGTCGGAAAAATGATATTTTCCTAGGCTATAGGCTTACCATTTTTCCAATTTTTCGGGGAAAATTATTCCGCGCCTAATCGTTTATCTATCGCGTTAAACAGCATCAGCGCAAGCCCGGCGACTCATATATGCCGCGAACGAGCGCTTTCGATGCACTTTATTTTTCGTCGGAAAAATGATATTCTCCTGGGCTATAGGCTTACCATTTCGCACTTTTTCGGGGAAAATTATTCTGTGCCTAATCGTTTATTTATCGCGTTAAACGGCATCAGCGCAAGCCCGGCGACTCATATATGCCGCGAACGAGCGCTTTCGATGCACTTTATTTTTCGTCGGAAAAATGATATTTTCCTGGGCTATAGGCTTACCATTTTTCCAATTTTTCGGGGAAAATTATTCCGCGCCTAATCGTTTATCTATCGCGTTAACAGCATCAGCGCAAGCCCGGCGACTCATATATGCCGCGAACGAGCGCTTTCGCTGCACTTTATTTTTCGTCGGAAAAATGATATTTTCCTGGGCTATAGGCTTACCATTTTTCCAATTTTTCGGGGAAAATTATTCCGCGCCTAATCGTTTATCTATCGCGTTAAACAGCATCAGCGCAAGCCCGGGGACTCATATATGCCGCGAACGAGCGCTTTCGATGCACTTTATTTTTCGTCGGGAAAATGATATTTTCCTGGGCTATAGGCTTACCATTTTTCCAATTTTTCGGGGAAAATTATTCCGCGCCTAATCGTTTATCTATCGCGTTAAACAGCATCAGCGCAAGCCCGGCGACTCATATATGCCGCGAACGAGCGCTTTCGATGCACTTTATTTTTCGTCGGAAAAATGATATTTTCCTGGGCTATATATAGGCTTACCATTTTTCCAATTTTTCGGGGAAAATTATTCCGCGCCTAATCGTTTATCTATCGCGTTAAACAGCATCAGCGCAAGCCCGGCGACTCATATATGCCGAGCACGAGCGCTTTCGATGCACTTTATTTTTCGTCGGAAAAATGATATTTTCCTGGGCTATAGGCTTACCATGTTTCCAATTTTTCGGGGAAAATTATTCCGCGCCTAATCGTTTATCTATCGCGTTAACAGCATCAGCGCAAGCCCGGCGACTCATATATGCCGCGAACGAGCGCTTTCGCTGCACTTTATTTTTCGTCGGAAAAATGATATTTTCCTGAGCTATAGGCTTACCATTTTTCCAATTTTTCGGGGAAAATTATTCCGCGCCTAATCGTTTATCTATCGCGTTAAACGGCATCAGTGCAAGCCGGGCGGCTTATATATGCCGAGAACGAGCGCTTTCGCTGCACTTTATTTTTCGTCGGAAAAATGATATTTTCCTAGGCTATAGGCTTACCATTTTTCCAATTTTTCGGGGAAAATTATTCCGCGCCTAATCGTTTATCTATCGCGTTAAACGGCATCAGCGCAAGCCCGGCGACTCATATATGCCGCGAACGAGCGCTTTCGATGCACTTTATTTTTCGTCGGAAAAATGATATTTTCCTAGGCTATAGGCTTACCATTTTTCCAATTTTTCGGGGAAAATTATTCCGCGCCTAATCGTTTATCTATCGCGTTAAACGGCATCAGCGCAAGCCCGGCGGCTTATATATGCCGAGAACGAGCGCTTTCGCTGCACTTTATTTTTCGCCGGAAAAATGATATTTTCCTGGGCTATAGGCTTACCATTTTTCCAATTTTTCGGGGAAAATTATTCCGCGCCTAATCGTTTATCTATCGCGTTAAACGGCATCAGCGCAAGCCCGGCGGCTTATATATGCCGAGAACGAGCGCTTTCGCTGCACTTTATTTTTCGTCGGAAAAATGATATTTTCCTGGGCTATAGGCTTACCATTTTTCCAATTTTTCGGGGAAAATTATTCCGCGCCTAATCGTTTATCTATCGCGTTAAACAGCATCAGCGCAAGCCCGGCGACTCATATATGCCGCGAACGAGCGCTTTCGATGCACTTTATTTTTCGTCGGAAAAATGATATTTTCCTAGGCTATAGGCTTACCATTTTTCCAATTTTTCGGGGAAAATTATTCCGCGCCTAATCGTTTATCTATCGCGTTAAACGGCATCAGCGCAAGCCCGGCGGCTTATATATGCCGAGAACGAGCGCTTTCGCTGCACTTTATTTTTCGTCGGAAAAATGATATTTTCCTGGGCTATAGGCTTACCATTTTTCCAATTTTTCGGGGAAAATTATTCTGTGCCTAATCGTTTATCTATCGCGTTAAACGGCATCAGCGCAAGCCCGGCGACTCATATATGCCGCGAACGAGCGCTTTCGATGCACTTTATTTTTCGTCGGAAAAATGATATTTTCCTAGGCTATAGGCTTACCATTTTTCCAATTTTTCGGGGAAAATTATTCCGCGCCTAATCGTTTATCTATCGCGTTAAACAGCATCAGCGCAAGCCCGGGGACTCATATATGCCGCGAACGAGCGCTTTCGATGCACTTTATTTTTCGTCGGAAAAATGATATTTTCCTGGGCTATAGGCTTACCACTTTTCCAATTTTTCGGGGAAAATTATTCCGCGCCTAATCGTTTATCTATCGCGTTAAACGGCATCAGTGCAAGCCGGGCGGCTTATATATGCCGAGAACGAGCGCTTTCGCTGCAGTTTATTTTTCGTCGGAAAAATGATATTTTCCTAGGCTATAGGCTTACCATTTTTCCAATTTTTCGGGGAAAATTATTCCGCGCCTAATCGTTTATCTATCGCGTTAAACAGCATCAGCGCAAGCCCGGCGACTCATATATGCCGCGAACGAGCGCTTTCGATGCACTTTATTTTTCGTCGGAAAAATGATATTTTCCTGGGCTATAGGCTTACCATTTCGCACTTTTTCGGGGAAAATTATTCCGCGCCTAATCGTTTATCTATCGCGTTAAACAGCATCAGCGCAAGCCCGGCGACTCATATATGCCGCGAACGAGCGCTTTCGCTGCACTTTATTTTTCGTCGGAAAAATGATATTTTCCTGGGCTATAGGCTTACCATTTTTCCAATTTTTCGGGGAAAATTATTCCGCGCCTAATCGTTTATCTATCGCGTTAAACAGCATCAGCGCAAGCCCGGCGACTCATATATGCCGCGAACGAGCGCTTTCGCTGCACTTTATTTTTCGTCGGAAAAATGATATTTTCCTGGGCTATAGGCTTACCATTTTTCCAATTTTTCGGGGAAAATTATTCCGCGCCTAATCGTTTATCTATCGCGTTAAACAGCATCAGCGCAAGCCCGGGGACTCATATATGCCGCGAACGAGCGCTTTCGATGCACTTTATTTTTCGTCGGGAAAATGATATTTTCCTGGGCTATAGGCTTACCATTTTTCCAATTTTTCGGGGAAAATTATTCCGCGCCTAATCGTTTATCTATCGCGTTAAACAGCATCAGCGCAAGCCCGGCGACTCATATATGCCGCGAACGAGCGCTTTCGATGCACTTTATTTTTCGTCAGAAAAATGATATTTTCCTGGGCTATATATAGGCTTACCATTTTTCCAATTTTTCGGGGAAAATTATTCCGCGCCTAATCGTTTATCTATCGCGTTAAACAGCATCAGCGCAAGCCCGGCGACTCATATATGCCGAGCACGAGCGCTTTCGATGCACTTTATTTTTCGTCGGAAAAATGATATTTTCCTGGGCTATAGGCTTACCATGTTTCCAATTTTTCGGGGAAAATTATTCCGCGCCTAATCGTTTATCTATCGCGTTAACAGCATCAGCGCAAGCCCGGCGACTCATATATGCCGCGAACGAGCGCTTTCGCTGCACTTTATTTTTCGTCGGAAAAATGATATTTTCCTGAGCTATAGGCTTACCATTTTTCCAATTTTTCGGGGAAAATTATTCCGCGCCTAATCGTTTATCTATCGCGTTAAACGGCATCAGTGCAAGCCGGGCGGCTTATATATGCCGAGAACGAGCGCTTTCGCTGCACTTTATTTTTCGTCGGAAAAATGATATTTTCCTAGGCTATAGGCTTACCATTTTTCCAATTTTTCGGGGAAAATTATTCCGCGCCTAATCGTTTATCTATCGCGTTAAACGGCATCAGCGCAAGCCCGGCGACTCATATATGCCGCGAACGAGCGCTTTCGATGCACTTTATTTTTCGTCGGAAAAATGATATTTTCCTAGGCTATAGGCTTACCATTTTTCCAATTTTTCGGGGAAAATTATTCCGCGCCTAATCGTTTATCTATCGCGTTAAACGGCATCAGCGCAAGCCCGGCGGCTTATATATGCCGAGAACGAGCGCTTTCGCTGCACTTTATTTTTCGCCGGAAAAATGATATTTTCCTGGGCTATAGGCTTACCATTTTTCCAATTTTTCGGGGAAAATTATTCCGCGCCTAATCGTTTATCTATCGCGTTAAACGGCATCAGCGCAAGCCCGGCGGCTTATATATGCCGAGAACGAGCGCTTTCGCTGCACTTTATTTTTCGTCGGAAAAATGATATTTTCCTGGGCTATAGGCTTACCATTTTTCCAATTTTTCGGGGAAAATTATTCCGCGCCTAATCGTTTATCTATCGCGTTAAACAGCATCAGCGCAAGCCCGGCGACTCATATATGCCGCGAACGAGCGCTTTCGATGCACTTTATTTTTCGTCGGAAAAATGATATTTTCCTAGGCTATAGGCTTACCATTTTTCCAATTTTTCGGGGAAAATTATTCCGCGCCTAATCGTTTATCTATCGCGTTAAACGGCATCAGCGCAAGCCCGGCGGCTTATATATGCCGAGAACGAGCGCTTTCGCTGCACTTTATTTTTCGTCGGAAAAATGATATTTTCCTGGGCTATAGGCTTACCATTTTTCCAATTTTTCGGGGAAAATTATTCTGTGCCTAATCGTTTATCTATCGCGTTAAACGGCATCAGCGCAAGCCCGGCGACTCATATATGCCGCGAACGAGCGCTTTCGATGCACTTTATTTTTCGTCGGAAAAATGATATTTTCCTAGGCTATAGGCTTACCATTTTTCCAATTTTTCGGGGAAAATTATTCCGCGCCTAATCGTTTATCTATCGCGTTAAACAGCATCAGCGCAAGCCCGGCGACTCATATATGCCGCGAACGAGCGCTTTCGATGCACTTTATTTTTCGTCGGAAAAATGATATTTTCCTGGGCTATAGGCTTACCACTTTTCCAATTTTTCGGGGAAAATTATTCCGCGCCTAATCGTTTATCTATCGCGTTAAACGGCATCAGTGCAAGCCGGGCGGCTTATATATGCCGAGAACGAGCGCTTTCGCTGCAGTTTATTTTTCGTCGGAAAAATGATATTTTCCTAGGCTATAGGCTTACCATTTTTCCAATTTTTCGGGGAAAATTATTCCGCGCCTAATCGTTTATCTATCGCGTTAAACAGCATCAGCGCAAGCCCGGCGACTCATATATGCCGCGAACGAGCGCTTTCGATGCACTTTATTTTTCGTCGGAAAAATGATATTTTCCTGGGCTATAGGCTTACCATTTCGCACTTTTTCGGGGAAAATTATTCCGCGCCTAATCGTTTATCTATCGCGTTAAACAGCATCAGCGCAAGCCCGGCGACTCATATATGCCGCGAACGAGCGCTTTCGCTGCACTTTATTTTTCGTCGGAAAAATGATATTTTCCTGGGCTATAGGCTTACCATTTTTCCAATTTTTCGGGGAAAATTATTCCGCGCCTAATCGTTTATCTATCGCGTTAAACAGCATCAGCGCAAGCCCGGCGACTCATATATGCCGCGAACGAGCGCTTTCGATGCACTTTATTTTTCGTCGGAAAAATGATATTTTCCTGGGCTATAGGCTTACCATTTTTCCAATTTTTCGGGGAAAATTATTCCGCGCCTAATCGTTTATCTATCGCGTTAAACGGCATCAGTGCAAGCCCGGCGGCTTATATATGCCGAGAACGAGCGCTTTCGCTGCACTTTATTTTTCGTCGGAAAAATGATATTTTCCTGGGCTATAGGCTTACCATTTTTCCAATTTTTCGGGGAAAATAATTCCGCGCCTAATCGTTTATCTATCGCGTTAAACAGCATCAGCGCAAGCCCGGCGACTCATATATGCCGCGAACGAGCGCTTTCGCTGCACTTTATTTTTCGTCGGAAAAATGATATTTTCCTGGGCTATAGGCTTACCATTTTTCCAATTTTTCGGGGAAAATTATTCCGCGCCTAATCGTTTATCTATCGCGTTAAACAGCATCAGCGCAAGCCCGGCGACTCATATATGCCGCGAACGAGCGCTTTCGCTGCACTTTATTTTTCGTCGGAAAAATGATATTTTCCTGGGCTATAGGCTTACCATTTTTCCAATTTTTCGGGGAAAATTATTCCGCGCCTAATCGTTTATCTATCGCGTTAAACAGCATCAGCGCAAGCCCGGCGACTCATATATGCCGCGAACGAGCGCTTTCGCTGCACTTTATTTTTCGTCGGAAAAATGATATTTTCCTGGGCTATAGGCTTACCATTTCGCACTTTTTCGGGGAAAATTATTCCGCGCCTAATCGTTTATCTATCGCGTTAAACGGCATCAGCGCAAGCCCGGCGGCTTATATATGCCGAGAACGAGCGCTTTCGCTGCACTTTATTTTTCGTCGGAAAAATGATATTTTCCTAGGCTATAGGCTTACCATTTTTCCAATTTTTCGGGGAAAATTATTCCGCGCCTAATCGTTTATCTATCGCGTTAAACAGCATCAGCGCAAGCCCGGCGACTCATATATGCCGCGAACGAGCGCTTTCGATGCACTTTATTTTTCGTCGGAAAAATGATATTTTCCTGGGCTATAGGCTTACCATTTCGCACTTTTTCGGGGAAAATTATTCCGCGCCTAATCGTTTATCTATCGCGTTAAACAGCATCAGCGCAAGCCCGGCGACTCATATATGCCGCGAACGAGCGCTTTCGCTGCACTTTATTTTTCGTCGGAAAAATGATATTTTCCTGGGCTATAGGCTTACCATTTTTCCAATTTTTCGGGGAAAATTATTCCGCGCCTAATCGTTTATCTATCGCGTTAAACAGCATCAGCGCAAGCCCGGCGATTCATATATGCCGCGAACGAGCGCTTTCGATGCACTTTATTTTTCGTCGGAAAAATGATATTTTCCTGGGCTATAGGCTTACCATTTTTCCAATTTTTCGGGGAAAATTATTCCGCGCCTAATCGTTTATCTATCGCGTTAAACGGCATCAGTGCAAGCCCGGCGGCTTATATATGCCGAGAACGAGCGCTTTCGCTGCACTTTATTTTTCGTCGGAAAAATGATATTTTCCTGGGCTATAGGCTTACCATTTTTCCAATTTTTCGGGGAAAATTATTCCGCGCCTAATCGTTTATCTATCGCGTTAAACAGCATCAGCGCAAGCCCGGCGACTCATATATGCCGCGAACGAGCGCTTTCGCTGCACTTTATTTTTCGTCGGAAAAATGATATTTTCCTGGGCTATAGGCTTACCATTTTTCCAATTTTTCGGGGAAAATTATTCCGCGCCTAATCGTTTATCTATCGCGTTAAACGGCATCAGTGCAAGCCCGGCGGCTTATATATGCCGAGAACGAGCGCTTTCGCTGCACTTTATTTTTCGTCGGAAAAATGATATTTTCCTGGGCTATAGGCTTACCATTTTTCCAATTTTTCGGGGAAAATTATTCCGCGCCTAATCGTTTATCTATCGCGTTAAACAGCATCAGCGCAAGCCCGGCGACTCATATATGCCGCGAACGAGCGCTTTCGCTGCACTTTATTTTTCGTCGGAAAAATGATATTTTCCTGGGCTATAGGCTTACCATTTTTCCAATTTTTCGGGGAAAATTATTCCGCGCCTAATCGTTTATCTATCGCGTTAAACGGCATCAGCGCAAGCCCGGCGGCTTATATATGCCGAGAACGAGCGCTTTCGCTGCACTTTATTTTTCGTCGGAAAAATGATATTTTCCTGGGCTATAGGCTTACCATTTTTCCAATTTTTCGGGGAAAATTATTCCGTGCCTAATCGTTTATCTATCGCGTTAAACGGCATCAGCGCAAGCCCGGCGGCTTATATATGCCGAGAACGAGCGCTTTCGATACACTTTATTTTTCGTCGGAAAAGTGATATTTTCCTGGCCTATAGGCTTACCATTTTTCCAATTTTTCGGGGAAAATTATTCCGCGCCTAATCGTTTATCTATCGCGTTAAACGGCATCAGCGCAAGCCCGGCGGCTTATATATGCCGAGAACGAGCGCTTTCGCTGCACTTTACTTTTCGTCGGAAAAATGATATTTTCCTGGGCTATAGGCTTACCATTTTTCCAATTTTTCGGGGAAAATTATTCCGCGCCTAATCTTTTATCTATCGCGTTAAACAGCATCAGCGCAAGCCCGGCGACTCATATATGCCGCGAACGAGCGCTTTCGATGCACTTTATTTTTCGTCGGAAAAATGATATTTTCCTAGGCTATAGGCTTACCATTTTTCCAATTTTTCGGGGAAAATTATTCCGCGCCTAATCGTTTATCTATCGCGTTAAACAGCATCAGCGCAAGCCCGGCGACTCATATATGCCGCGAACGAGCGCTTTCGATGCACTTTATTTTTCGTCGGAAAAATGATATTTTCCTGGGCTATAGGCTTACCATTTCGCACTTTTTCGGGGAAAATTATTCTGTGCCTAATCGTTTATTTATCGCGTTAAACGGCATCAGCGCAAGCCCGGCGGCTTATATATGCCGAGAACGAGCGCTTTCGCTGCACTTTATTTTTCGTCGGAAAAATGATATTTTCCTGGGCTATAGGCTTACCATTTTTCCAATTTTTCGGGGAAAATTATTCCGCGCCTAATCGTTTATCTATCGCGTTAAACAGCATCAGCGCAAGCCCGGCGACTCATATATGCCGCGAACGAGCGCTTTCGATGCACTTTATTTTTCGTCGGAAAAATGATATTTTCCTGGGCTATAGGCTTACCATGTTTCCAATTTTTCGGGGAAAATTATTCCGCGCCTAATCGTTTATCTATCGCGTTAACAGCATCAGCGCAAGCCCGGCGACTCATATATGCCGCGAACGAGCGCTTTCGCTGCACTTTATTTTTCGTCGGAAAAATGATATTTTCCTGGGCTATAGGCTTACCATTTTTCCAATTTTTCGGGGAAAATTATTCCGCGCCTAATCGTTTATCTATCGCGTTAAACGGCATCAGTGCAAGCCCGGCGGCTTATATATGCCGAGAACGAGCGCTTTCGCTGCACTTTATTTTTCGTCGGAAAAATGATATTTTCCTGGGCTATAGGCTTACCATTTTTCCAATTTTTCGGGGAAAATTATTCCGCGCCTAATCGTTTATCTATCGCGTTAAACAGCATCAGCGCAAGCCCAGCGACTCATATATGCCGCGAACGAGCGCTTTCGCTGCACTTTATTTTTCGTCGGAAAAATGATATTTTCCTGAGCTATAGTATAGGCTTACCATTTTTCCAATTTTTCGGGGAAAATTATTCCGCGCCTAATCGTTTATCTATCGCGTTAAACAGCATCAGCGCAAGCCCGGCGACTCATATATGCCGCGAACGAGAGCTTTCGATGCACTTTATTTTTCGTCGGAAAAATGATATTTTCCTGGGCTATATATAGGCTTACCATTTTTCCAATTTTTCGGGGAAAATTATTCCGCGCCTAATCGTTTATCTATCGCGTTAACAGCATCAGCGCAAGCCCGGCGACTCATATATGCCGCGAACGAGCGCTTTCGCTGCACTTTATTTTTCGTCGGAAAAATGATATTTTCCTGGGCTATAGGCTTACCATTTTTCCAATTTTTCGGGGAAAATTATTCCGCGCCTAATCGTTTATCTATCGCGTTAAACAGCATCAGCGCAAGCCCGGGGACTCATATATGCCGCGAACGAGCGCTTTCGATGCACTTTATTTTTCGTCGGGAAAATGATATTTTCCTGGGCTATAGGCTTACCATTTTTCCAATTTTTCGGGGAAAATTATTCCGCGCCTAATCGTTTATCTATCGCGTTAAACAGCATCAGCGCAAGCCCGGCGACTCATATATGCCGCGAACGAGCGCTTTCGCTGCACTTTATTTTTCGTCGGAAAAATGATATTTTCCTGGGCTATAGGCTTACCATTTCGCACTTTTTCGGGGAAAATTATTCCGCGCCTAATCGTTTATCTATCGCGTTAAACGGCATCAGCGCAAGCCCGGCGGCTTATATATGCCGAGCACGAGCGCTTTCGCTGCACTTTATTTTTCGTCGGAAAAATGATATTTTCCTGGGCTATAGGCTTACCATTTTTCCAATTTTTCGGGGAAAATTATTCCGCGCCTAATCGTTTATCTATCGCGTTAAACAGCATCAGCGCAAGCCCGGCGACTCATATATGCCGCGAACGAGCGCTTTCGATGCACTTTATTTTTCGTCGGAAAAATGATATTTTCCTAGGCTATAGGCTTACCATTTTTCCAATTTTTCGGGGAAAATTATTCCGCGCCTAATCGTTTATCTATCGCGTTAAACGGCATCAGTGCAAGCCGGGCGGCTTATATATGCCGAGAACGAGCGCTTTCGCTGCACTTTATTTTTCGTCGGAAAAATGATATTTTCCTAGGCTATAGGCTTACCATTTTTCCAATTTTTCGGGGAAAATTATTCCGCGCCTAATCGTTTATCTATCGCGTTAAACGGCATCAGCGCAAGCCCGGCGACTCATATATGCCGCGAACGAGCGCTTTCGATGCACTTTATTTTTCGTCGGAAAAATGATATTTTCCTAGGCTATAAGCTTACCATTTTTCCAATTTTTCGGGGAAAATTATTCCGCGCCTAATCGTTTATCTATCGCGTTAAACGGCATCAGCGCAAGCCCGGCGGCTTATATATGCCGAGAACGAGCGCTTTCGCTGCACTTTATTTTTCGCCGGAAAAATGATATTTTCCTGGGCTATAGGCTTACCATTTTTCCAATTTTTCGGGGAAAATTATTCCGCGCCTAATCGTTTATCTATCGCGTTAAACGGCATCAGCGCAAGCCCGGCGGCTTATATATGCCGAGAACGAGCGCTTTCGCTGCACTTTATTTTTCGTCGGAAAAATGATATTTTCCTGGGCTATAGGCTTACCATTTTTCCAATTTTTCGGGGAAAATTATTCCGCGCCTAATCGTTTATCTATCGCGTTAAACAGCATCAGCGCAAGCCCGGCGACTCATATATGCCGCGAACGAGCGCTTTCGATGCACTTTATTTTTCGTCGGAAAAATGATATTTTCCTAGGCTATAGGCTTACCATTTTTCCAATTTTTCGGGGAAAATTATTCCGCGCCTAATCGTTTATCTATCGCGTTAAACGGCATCAGCGCAAGCCCGGCGGCTTATATATGCCGAGAACGAGCGCTTTCGCTGCACTTTATTTTTCGTCGGAAAAATGATATTTTCCTGGGCTATAGGCTTACCATTTTTCCAATTTTTCGGGGAAAATTATTCCGCGCCTAATCGTTTATCTATCGCGTTAAACAGCATCAGCGCAAGCCCGGCGACTCATATATGCCGCGAACGAGCGCTTTCGATGCACTTTATTTTTCGTCGGAAAAATGATATTTTCCTAGGCTATAGGCTTACCATTTTTCCAATTTTTCGGGGAAAATTATTCCGCGCCTAATCGTTTATCTATCGCGTTAAACGGCATCAGCGCAAGCCCGGCGGCTTATATATGCCGAGAACGAGCGCTTTCGCTGCACTTTATTTTTCGTCGGAAAAATGATATTTTCCTGGGCTATAGGCTTACCATTTTTCCAATTTTTCGGGGAAAATTATTCCGCGCCTAATCGTTTATCTATCGCGTTAAACAGCATCAGCGCAAGCCCGGGGACTCATATATGCCGCGAACGAGCGCTTTCGATGCACTTTATTTTTCGTCGGGAAAATGATATTTTCCTGGGCTATAGGCTTACCATTTTTCCAATTTTTCGGGGAAAATTATTCCGCGCCTAATCGTTTATCTATCGCGTTAAACAGCATCAGCGCAAGCCCGGCGACTCATATATGCCGCGAACGAGCGCTTTCGCTGCACTTTATTTTTCGTCGGAAAAATGATATTTTCCTGGGCTATAGGCTTACCATTTCGCACTTTTTCGGGGAAAATTATTCCGCGCCTAATCGTTTATCTATCGCGTTAAACGGCATCAGCGCAAGCCCGGCGGCTTATATATGCCGAGCACGAGCGCTTTCGCTGCACTTTATTTTTCGTCGGAAAAATGATATTTTCCTGGGCTATAGGCTTACCATTTTTCCAATTTTTCGGGGAAAATTATTCCGCGCCTAATCGTTTATCTATCGCGTTAAACAGCATCAGCGCAAGCCCGGCGACTCATATATGCCGCGAACGAGCGCTTTCGATGCACTTTATTTTTCGTCGGAAAAATGATATTTTCCTAGGCTATAGGCTTACCATTTTTCCAATTTTTCGGGGAAAATTATTCCGCGCCTAATCGTTTATCTATCGCGTTAAACGGCATCAGTGCAAGCCGGGCGGCTTATATATGCCGAGAACGAGCGCTTTCGCTGCACTTTATTTTTCGTCGGAAAAATGATATTTTCCTAGGCTATAGGCTTACCATTTTTCCAATTTTTCGGGGAAAATTATTCCGCGCCTAATCGTTTATCTATCGCGTTAAACGGCATCAGCGCAAGCCCGGCGACTCATATATGCCGCGAACGAGCGCTTTCGATGCACTTTATTTTTCGTCGGAAAAATGATATTTTCCTAGGCTATAGGCTTACCATTTTTCCAATTTTTCGGGGAAAATTATTCCGCGCCTAATCGTTTATCTATCGCGTTAAACGGCATCAGCGCAAGCCCGGCGGCTTATATATGCCGAGAACGAGTGCTTTCGCTGCACTTTATTTTTCGCCGGAAAAATGATATTTTCCTGGGCTATAGGCTTACCATTTTTCCAATTTTTCGGGGAAAATTATTCCGCGCCTAATCGTTTATCTATCGCGTTAAACGGCATCAGCGCAAGCCCGGCGGCTTATATATGCCGAGAACGAGCGCTTTCGCTGCACTTTATTTTTCGTCGGAAAAATGATATTTTCCTGGGCTATAGGCTTACCATTTTTCCAATTTTTCGGGGAAAATTATTCCGCGCCTAATCGTTTATCTATCGCGTTAAACAGCATCAGCGCAAGCCCGGCGACTCATATATGCCGCGAACGAGCGCTTTCGATGCACTTTATTTTTCGTCGGAAAAATGATATTTTCCTAGGCTATAGGCTTACCATTTTTCCAATTTTTCGGGGAAAATTATTCCGCGCCTAATCGTTTATCTATCGCGTTAAACGGCATCAGCGCAAGCCCGGCGGCTTATATATGCCGAGAACGAGCGCTTTCGCTGCACTTTATTTTTCGTCGGAAAAATGATATTTTCCTGGGCTATAGGCTTACCATTTTTCCAATTTTTCGGGGAAAATTATTCTGTGCCTAATCGTTTATCTATCGCGTTAAACGGCATCAGCGCAAGCCCGGCGACTCATATATGCCGCGAACGAGCGCTTTCGATGCACTTTATTTTTCGTCGGAAAAATGATATTTTCCTAGGCTATAGGCTTACCATTTTTCCAATTTTTCGGGGAAAATTATTCCGCGCCTAATCGTTTATCTATCGCGTTAAACAGCATCAGCGCAAGCCCGGCGACTCATATATGCCGCGAACGAGCGCTTTCGATGCACTTTATTTTTCGTCGGAAAAATGATATTTTCCTGGGCTATAGGCTTACCATTTTTCCAATTTTTCGGGGAAAATTATTCCGCGCCTAATCGTTTATCTATCGCGTTAAACAGCATCAGCGCAAGCCCGGCGACTCATATATGCCGCGAACGAGCGCTTTCGCTGCAGTTTATTTTTCGTCGGAAAAATGATATTTTCCTAGGCTATAGGCTTACCATTTTTCCAATTTTTCGGGGAAAATTATTCCGCGCCTAATCGTTTATCTATCGCGTTAAACAGCATCAGCGCAAGCCCGGCGACTCATATATGCCGCGAACGAGCGCTTTCGATGCACTTTATTTTTCGTCGGAAAAATGATATTTTCCTGGGCTATAGGCTTACCATTTCGCACTTTTTCGGGGAAAATTATTCCGCGCCTAATCGTTTATCTATCGCGTTAAACAGCATCAGCGCAAGCCCGGCGACTCATATATGCCGCGAACGAGCGCTTTCGCTGCACTTTATTTTTCGTCGGAAAAATGATATTTTCCTGGGCTATAGGCTTACCATTTTTCCAATTTTTCGGGGAAAATTATTCCGCGCCTAATCGTTTATCTATCGCGTTAAACAGCATCAGCGCAAGCCCGGCGACTCATATATGCCGCGAACGAGCGCTTTCGATGCACTTTATTTTTCGTCGGAAAAATGATATTTTCCTGGGCTATAGGCTTACCATTTTTCCAATTTTTCGGGGAAAATTATTCCGCGCCTAATCGTTTATCTATCGCGTTAAACGGCATCAGTGCAAGCCCGGCGGCTTATATATGCCGAGAACGAGCGCTTTCGCTGCACTTTATTTTTCGTCGGAAAAATGATATTTTCCTGGGCTATAGGCTTACCATTTTTCCAATTTTTCGGGGAAAATAATTCCGCGCCTAATCGTTTATCTATCGCGTAAAACAGCATCAGCGCAAGCCCGGCGACTCATATATGCCGCGAACGAGCGCTTTCGCTGCACTTTATTTTTCGTCGGAAAAATGATATTTTCCTGGGCTATAGGCTTACCATTTTTCCAATTTTTCGGGGAAAATTATTCCGCGCCTAATCGTTTATCTATCGCGTTAAACAGCATCAGCGCAAGCCCGGCGACTCATATATGCCGCGAACGAGCGCTTTCGCTGCACTTTATTTTTCGTCGGAAAAATGATATTTTCCTGGGCTATAGGCTTACCATTTTTCCAATTTTTCGGGGAAAATTATTCCGCGCCTAATTGTTTATCTATCGCGTTAAACAGCATCAGCGCAAGCCCGGCGACTCATATATGCCGCGAACGAGCGCTTTCGCTGCACTTTATTTTTCGTCGGAAAAATGATATTTTCCTGGGCTATAGGCTTACCATTTCGCACTTTTTCGGGGAAAATTATTCCGCGCCTAATCGTTTATCTATCGCGTTAAACGGCATCAGCGCAAGCCCGGCGGCTTATATATGCCGAGCACGAGCGCTTTCGCTGCACTTTATTTTTCGTCGGAAAAATGATATTTTCCTGGGCTATAGGCTTACCATTTTTCCAATTTTTCGGGGAAAATTATTCCGCGCCTAATCGTTTATCTATCGCGTTAAACAGCATCAGCGCAAGCCCGGCGACTCATATATGCCGCGAACGAGCGCTTTCGATGCACTTTATTTTTCGTCGGAAAAATGATATTTTCCTAGGCTATAGGCTTACCATTTTTCCAATTTTTCGGGGAAAATTATTCCGCGCCTAATCGTTTATCTATCGCGTTAAACGGCATCAGTGCAAGCCGGGCGGCTTATATATGCCGAGAACGAGCGCTTTCGCTGCACTTCTTCTTCTTCTTCTTTCTCCTTTTATTCCCTTTACCCCTTTCCCCAGCACAGGGTAGCCAGCCGGGACTTACACTGGCTAACCTCCCTGTCTTTCCTCTCCTTTGTCTCTCTCTCTCTCTCTTTCGCTGCACTTTATTTTTCGTCGGAAAAATGATATTTTCCTAGGCTATAGGCTTACCATTTTTCCAATTTTTCGGGGAAAATTATTCCGCGCCTAATCGTTTATCTATCGCGTTAAACGGCATCAGCGCAAGCCCGGCGACTCATATATGCCGCGAACGAGCGCTTTCGATGCACTTTATTTTTCGTCGGAAAAATGATATTTTCCTAGGCTATAGGCTTACCATTTTTCCAATTTTTCGGGGAAAATTATTCCGCGCCTAATCGTTTATCTATCGCGTTAAACGGCATCAGCGCAAGCCCGGCGGCTTATATATGCCGAGAACGAGCGCTTTCGCTGCACTTTATTTTTCGCCGGAAAAATGATATTTTCCTGGGCTATAGGCTTACCATTTTTCCAATTTTTCGGGGAAAATTATTCCGCGCCTAATCGTTTATCTATCGCGTTAAACGGCATCAGCGCAAGCCCGGCGGCTTATATATGCCGAGAACGAGCGCTTTCGCTGCACTTTATTTTTCGTCGGAAAAATGATATTTTCCTGGGCTATAGGCTTACCATTTTTCCAATTTTTCGGGGAAAATTATTCCGCGCCTAATCGTTTATCTATCGCGTTAAACAGCATCAGCGCAAGCCCGGCGACTCATATATGCCGCGAACGAGCGCTTTCGATGCACTTTATTTTTCGTCGGAAAAATGATATTTTCCTAGGCTATAGGCTTACCATTTTTCCAATTTTTCGGGGAAAATTATTCCGCGCCTAATCGTTTATCTATCGCGTTAAACGGCATCAGCGCAAGCCCGGCGGCTTATATATGCCGAGAACGAGCGCTTTCGCTGCACTTTATTTTTCGTCGGAAAAATGATATTTTCCTGGGCTATAGGCTTACCATTTTTCCAATTTTTCGGGGAAAATTATTCTGTGCCTAATCGTTTATCTATCGCGTTAAACGGCATCAGCGCAAGCCCGGCGACTCATATATGCCGCGAACGAGCGCTTTCGATGCACTTTATTTTTCGTCGGAAAAATGATATTTTCCTAGGCTATAGGCTTACCATTTTTCCAATTTTTCGGGGAAAATTATTCCGCGCCTAATCGTTTATCTATCGCGTTAAACAGCATCAGCGCAAGCCCGGCGACTCATATATGCCGCGAACGAGCGCTTTCGATGCACTTTATTTTTCGTCGGAAAAATGATATTTTCCTGGGCTATAGGCTTACCATTTTTCCAATTTTTCGGGGAAAATTATTCCGCGCCTAATCGTTTATCTATCGCGTTAAACAGCATCAGCGCAAGCCCGGCGACTCATATATGCCGCGAACGAGCGCTTTCGCTGCAGTTTATTTTTCGTCGGAAAAATGATATTTTCCTAGGCTATAGGCTTACCATTTTTCCAATTTTTCGGGGAAAATTATTCCGCGCCTAATCGTTTATCTATCGCGTTAAACAGCATCAGCGCAAGCCCGGCGACTCATATATGCCGCGAACGAGCGCTTTCGATGCACTTTATTTTTCGTCGGAAAAATGATATTTTCCTGGGCTATAGGCTTACCATTTCGCACTTTTTCGGGGAAAATTATTCCGCGCCTAATCGTTTATCTATCGCGTTAAACAGCATCAGCGCAAGCCCGGCGACTCATATATGCCGCGAACGAGCGCTTTCGCTGCACTTTATTTTTCGTCGGAAAAATGATATTTTCCTGGGCTATAGGCTTACCATTTTTCCAATTTTTCGGGGAAAATTATTCCGCGCCTAATCGTTTATCTATCGCGTTAAACAGCATCAGCGCAAGCCCGGCGACTCATATATGCCGCGAACGAGCGCTTTCGATGCACTTTATTTTTCGTCGGAAAAATGATATTTTCCTGGGCTATAGGCTTACCATTTTTCCAATTTTTCGGGGAAAATTATTCCGCGCCTAATCGTTTATCTATCGCGTTAAACGGCATCAGTGCAAGCCCGGCGGCTTATATATGCCGAGAACGAGCGCTTTCGCTGCACTTTATTTTTCGTCGGAAAAATGATATTTTCCTGGGCTATAGGCTTACCATTTTTCCAATTTTTCGGGGAAAATAATTCCGCGCCTAATCGTTTATCTATCGCGTAAAACAGCATCAGCGCAAGCCCGGCGACTCATATATGCCGCGAACGAGCGCTTTCGCTGCACTTTATTTTTCGTCGGAAAAATGATATTTTCCTGGGCTATAGGCTTACCATTTTTCCAATTTTTCGGGGAAAATTATTCCGCGCCTAATCGTTTATCTATCGCGTTAAACAGCATCAGCGCAAGCCCGGCGACTCATATATGCCGCGAACGAGCGCTTTCGCTGCACTTTATTTTTCGTCGGAAAAATGATATTTTCCTGGGCTATAGGCTTACCATTTTTCCAATTTTTCGGGGAAAATTATTCCGCGCCTAATCGTTTATCTATCGCGTTAAACAGCATCAGCGCAAGCCCGGCGACTCATATATGCCGCGAACGAGCGCTTTCGCTGCACTTTATTTTTCGTCGGAAAAATGATATTTTCCTGGGCTATAGGCTTACCATTTCGCACTTTTTCGGGGAAAATTATTCCGCGCCTAATCGTTTATCTATCGCGTTAAACGGCATCAGCGCAAGCCCGGCGGCTTATATATGCCGAGAACGAGCGCTTTCGCTGCACTTTATTTTTCGTCGGAAAAATGATATTTTCCTAGGCTATAGGCTTACCATTTTTCCAATTTTTCGGGGAAAATTATTCCGCGCCTAATCGTTTATCTATCGCGTTAAACAGCATCAGCGCAAGCCCGGCGACTCATATATGCCGCGAACGAGCGCTTTCGATGCACTTTATTTTTCGTCGGAAAAATGATATTTTCCTGGGCTATAGGCTTACCATTTTTCCAATTTTTCGGGGAAAATTATTCCGCGCCTAATCGTTTATCTATCGCGTTAAACAGCATCAGCGCAAGCCCGGCGATTCATATATGCCGCGAACGAGCGCTTTCGATGCACTTTATTTTTCGTCGGAAAAATGATATTTTCCTGGGCTATAGGCTTACCATTTTTCCAATTTTTCGGGGAAAATTATTCCGCGCCTAATCGTTTATCTATCGCGTTAAACGGCATCAGTGCAAGCCCGGCGGCTTATATATGCCGAGAACGAGCGCTTTCGCTGCACTTTATTTTTCGTCGGAAAAATGATATTTTCCTGGGCTATAGGCTTACCATTTTTCCAATTTTTCGGGGAAAATTATTCCGCGCCTAATCGTTTATCTATCGCGTTAAACAGCATCAGCGCAAGCCCGGCGACTCATATATGCCGCGAACGAGCGCTTTCGCTGCACTTTATTTTTCGTCGGAAAAATGATATTTTCCTGGGCTATAGGCTTACCATTTTTCCAATTTTTCGGGGAAAATTATTCCGCGCCTAATCGTTTATCTATCGCGTTAAACGGCATCAGTGCAAGCCCGGCGGCTTATATATGCCGAGAACGAGCGCTTTCGCTGCACTTTATTTTTCGTCGGAAAAATGATATTTTCGTGGGCTATAGGCTTACCATTTTTCCAATTTTTCGGGGAAAATTATTCCGCGCCTAATCGTTTATCTATCGCGTTAAACAGCATCAGCGCAAGCCCGGCGACTCATATATGCCGCGAACGAGCGCTTTCGCTGCACTTTATTTTTCGTCGGAAAAATGATATTTTCCTGGGCTATAGGCTTACCATTTTTCCAATTTTTCGGGGAAAATTATTCCGCGCCTAATCGTTTATCTATCGCGTTAAACAGCATCAGCGCAAGCCCGGCGACTCATATATGCCGCGAACGAGCGCTTTCGATGCACTTTATTTTTCGTCGGAAAAATGATATTTTCCTGGGCTATAGGCTTACCATTTTTCCAATTTTTCGGGGAAAATTATTCCGCGCCTAATCGTTTATCTATCGCGTTAACAGCATCAGCGCAAGCCCGGCGACTCATATATGCCGCGAACGAGCGCTTCCGATGCACTTTATTTTTCGTCGGAAAAATGATATTTTCCTGGGCTATAGGCTTACCATTTTTCCAATTTTTCGGGGAAAATTATTCCGCGCCTAATCGTTTATCTATCGCGTTAAACAGCATCAGCGCAAGCCCGGCGACTCATATATGCCGCGAACGAGCGCTTTCGCTGCACTTTATTTTTCGTCGGAAAAATGATATTTTCCTGGGCTATAGGCTTACCATTTTTCCAATTTTTCGGGGAAAATTATTCCGCGCCTAATCGTTTATCTATCGCGTTAAACAGCATCAGCGCAAGCCCGGCGACTCATATATGCCGCGAACGAGCGCTTTCGATGCACTTTATTTTTCGTCGGAAAAATGATATTTTCCTGGGCTATAGGCTTACCATTTTTCCAATTTTTCGGGGAAAATTATTCCGCGCCTAATCGTTTATCTATCGCGTTAACAGCATCAGCGCAAGCCCGGCGACTCATATATGCCGCGAACGAGCGCTTCCGATGCACTTTATTTTTCGTCGGGAAAATGATATTTTCCTGGGCTATAGGCTTACCATTTTTCCAATTTTTCGGGGAAAATTATTCCGCGCCTAATCGTTTATCTATCGCGTTAAACAGCATCAGCGCAAGCCCGGCGACTCATATATGCCGCGAACGAGCGCTTTCGCTGCACTTTATTTTTCGTCGGAAAAATGATATTTTCCTGGGCGTACCATTTCGCACTTTTTCGGGGAAAATTATTCCGCGCCTAATCGTTTATCTATCGCGTTAAACGGCATCAGCGCAAGCCCGGCGGCTTATATATGCCGAGAACGAGCGCTTTCGCTGCACTTTATTTTTCGTCGGAAAAATGATATTTTCCTGGGCTATAGGCTTACCATTTCGCACTTTTTCGGGGAAAATTATTCCGCGCCTAATCGTTTATCTATCGCGTTAAACGGCATCAGCGCAAGCCCGGCGGCTTATATATGCCGAGAACGAGCGCTTTCGATGCACTTTATTTTTCGTCGGAAAAATGATATTTTCCTGGGCTATATAGGCTTACCATTTTTCCAATTTTTCGGGGAAAATTATTCCGCGCCTAATCGTTTATCTATCGCGTTAAACGGCATCAGTGCAAGCCCGGCGGCTTATATATGCCGAGAACGAGCGCTTTCGCTGCACTTTATTTTTCGTCGGAAAAATGATATTTTCCTGGGCTATAGGCTTACCATTTTTCCAATTTTTCGGGGAAAATAATTCCGCGCCTAATCGTTTATCTATCGCGTTAAACAGCATCAGCGCAAGCCCGGCGACTCATATATGCCGCGAACGAGCGCTTTCGCTGCACTTTATTTTTCGTCGGAAAAATGATATTTTCCTGGGCTATAGGCTTACCATTTTTCCAATTTTTCGGGGAAAATTATTCCGCGCCTAATCGTTTATCTATCGCGTTAAACAGCATCAGCGCAAGCCCGGCGACTCATATATGCCGCGAACGAGCGCTTTCGCTGCACTTTATTTTTCGTCGGAAAAATGATATTTTCCTGGGCTATAGGCTTACCATTTTTCCAATTTTTCGGGGAAAATTATTCCGCGCCTAATCGTTTATCTATCGCGTTAAACAGCATCAGCGCAAGCCCGGCGACTCATATATGCCGCGAACGAGCGCTTTCGCTGCACTTTATTTTTCGTCGGAAAAATGATATTTTCCTGGGCTATAGGCTTACCATTTCGCACTTTTTCGGGGAAAATTATTCCGCGCCTAATCGTTTATCTATCGCGTTAAACGGCATCAGCGCAAGCCCGGCGGCTTATATATGCCGAGAACGAGCGCTTTCGCTGCACTTTATTTTTCGTCGGAAAAATGATATTTTCCTAGGCTATAGGCTTACCATTTTTCCAATTTTTCGGGGAAAATTATTCCGCGCCTAATCGTTTATCTATCGCGTTAAACAGCATCAGCGCAAGCCCGGCGACTCATATATGCCGCGAACGAGCGCTTTCGATGCACTTTATTTTTCGTCGGAAAAATGATATTTTCCTGGGCTATAGGCTTACCATTTCGCACTTTTTCGGGGAAAATTATTCCGCGCCTAATCGTTTATCTATCGCGTTAAACAGCATCAGCGCAAGCCCGGCGACTCATATATGCCGCGAACGAGCGCTTTCGCTGCACTTTATTTTTCGTCGGAAAAATGATATTTTCCTGGGCTATAGGCTTACCATTTTTCCAATTTTTCGGGGAAAATTATTCCGCGCCTAATCGTTTATCTATCGCGTTAAACAGCATCAGCGCAAGCCCGGCGATTCATATATGCCGCGAACGAGCGCTTTCGATGCACTTTATTTTTCGTCGGAAAAATGATATTTTCCTGGGCTATAGGCTTACCATTTTTCCAATTTTTCGGGGAAAATTATTCCGCGCCTAATCGTTTATCTATCGCGTTAAACGGCATCAGTGCAAGCCCGGCGGCTTATATATGCCGAGAACGAGCGCTTTCGCTGCACTTTATTTTTCGTCGGAAAAATGATATTTTCCTGGGCTATAGGCTTACCATTTTTCCAATTTTTCGGGGAAAATTATTCCGCGCCTAATCGTTTATCTATCGCGTTAAACAGCATCAGCGCAAGCCCGGCGACTCATATATGCCGCGAACGAGCGCTTTCGCTGCACTTTATTTTTCGTCGGAAAAATGATATTTTCCTGGGCTATAGGCTTACCATTTTTCCAATTTTTCGGGGAAAATTATTCCGCGCCTAATCGTTTATCTATCGCGTTAAACGGCATCAGTGCAAGCCCGGCGGCTTATATATGCCGAGAACGAGCGCTTTCGCTGCACTTTATTTTTCGTCGGAAAAATGATATTTTCCTGGGCTATAGGCTTACCATTTTTCCAATTTTTCGGGGAAAATTATTCCGCGCCTAATCGTTTATCTATCGCGTTAAACAGCATCAGCGCAAGCCCGGCGACTCATATATGCCGCGAACGAGCGCTTTCGCTGCACTTTATTTTTCGTCGGAAAAATGATATTTTCCTGGGCTATAGGCTTACCATTTTTCCAATTTTTCGGGGAAAATTATTCCGCGCCTAATCGTTTATCTATCGCGTTAAACAGCATCAGCGCAAGCCCGGCGACTCATATATGCCGCGAACGAGCGCTTTCGATGCACTTTATTTTTCGTCGGAAAAATGATATTTTCCTGGGCTATAGGCTTACCATTTTTCCAATTTTTCGGGGAAAATTATTCCGCGCCTAATCGTTTATCTATCGCGTTAACAGCATCAGCGCAAGCCCGGCGACTCATATATGCCGCGAACGAGCGCTTCCGATGCACTTTATTTTTCGTCGGAAAAATGATATTTTCCTGGGCTATAGGCTTACCATTTTTCCAATTTTTCGGGGAAAATTATTCCGCGCCTAATCGTTTATCTATCGCGTTAAACAGCATCAGCGCAAGCCCGGCGACTCATATATGCCGCGAACGAGCGCTTTCGCTGCACTTTATTTTTCGTCGGAAAAATGATATTTTCCTGGGCTATAGGCTTACCATTTTTCCAATTTTTCGGGGAAAATTATTCCGCGCCTAATCGTTTATCTATCGCGTTAAACAGCATCAGCGCAAGCCCGGCGACTCATATATGCCGCGAACGAGCGCTTTCGATGCACTTTATTTTTCGTCGGAAAAATGATATTTTCCTGGGCTATAGGCTTACCATTTTTCCAATTTTTCGGGGAAAATTATTCCGCGCCTAATCGTTTATCTATCGCGTTAACAGCATCAGCGCAAGCCCGGCGACTCATATATGCCGCGAACGAGCGCTTCCGATGCACTTTATTTTTCGTCGGGAAAATGATATTTTCCTGGGCTATAGGCTTACCATTTTTCCAATTTTTCGGGGAAAATTATTCCGCGCCTAATCGTTTATCTATCGCGTTAAACAGCATCAGCGCAAGCCCGGCGACTCATATATGCCGCGAACGAGCGCTTTCGCTGCACTTTATTTTTCGTCGGAAAAATGATATTTTCCTGGGCGTACCATTTCGCACTTTTTCGGGGAAAATTATTCCGCGCCTAATCGTTTATCTATCGCGTTAAACGGCATCAGCGCAAGCCCGGCGGCTTATATATGCCGAGAACGAGCGCTTTCGCTGCACTTTATTTTTCGTCGGAAAAATGATATTTTCCTGGGCTATAGGCTTACCATTTCGCACTTTTTCGGGGAAAATTATTCCGCGCCTAATCGTTTATCTATCGCGTTAAACGGCATCAGCGCAAGCCCGGCGGCTTATATATGCCGAGAACGAGCGCTTTCGATGCACTTTATTTTTCGTCTGAAAAATGATATTTTCCTGGGCTATATAGGCTTACCATTTTTCCAATTTTTCGGGGAAAATTATTCCGCGCCTAATCGTTTATCTATCGCGTTAAACGGCATCAGTGCAAGCCCGGCGGCTTATATATGCCGAGAACGAGCGCTTTCGCTGCACTTTATTTTTCGTCGGAAAAATGATATTTTCCTGGGCTATAGGCTTACCATTTCGCACTTTTTCGGGGAAAATTATTCCGCGCCTAATCGTTTATCTATCGCGTTAAACGGCATCAGCGCAAGCCCGGCGGCTTATATATGCCGAGAACGAGCGCTTTCGATGCACTTTATTTTTCGTCGGAAAAATGATATTTTCCTGGGCTATAGGCTTACCATTTTTCCAATTTTTCGGGGAAAATTATTCCGCGCCTAATCGTTTATCTATCGCGTTAAACGGCATCAGCGCAAGCCCGGCGACTCATATATGCCGCGAACGAGCGCTTTCGCTGCACTTTATTTTTCGTCGGAAAAATGATATTTTCCTGGGCTATAGGCTTACCATTTCGCACTTTTTCGGGGAAAATTATTCCGCGCCTAATCGTTTATCTATCGCGTTAAACGGCATCAGCGCAAGCCCGGCGGCTTATATATGCCGAGAACGAGCGCTTTCGCTGCACTTTATTTTTCGTCGGAAAAATGATATTTTCCTGGGCTATAGGCTTACCATTTCGCACTTTTTCGGGGAAAATTATTCCGCGCCTAATCGTTTATCTATCGCGTTAAACGGCATCAGCGCAAGCCCGGCGGCTTATATATGCCGAGAACGAGCGCTTTCGCTGCACTTTATTTTTCGTCGGAAAAATGATATTTTCCTGGGCTATAGGCTTACCATTTCGCACTTTTTCGGGGAAAATTATTCCGCGCCTAATCGTTTATCTATCGCGTTAAACGGCATCAGCGCAAGCCCGGCGGCTTATATATGCCGAGAACGAGCGCTTTCGCTGCACTTTATTTTTCGTCGGAAAAATGATATTTTCCTGGGCTATAGGCTTACCATTTCGCACTTTTTCGGGGAAAATTATTCCGCGCCTAATCGTTTATCTATCGCGTTAAACGGCATCAGCGCAAGCCCGGCGGCTTATATATGCCGAGAACGAGCGCTTTCGATGCACTTTATTTTTCGTCGGAAAAATGATATTTTCCTGGGCTATATAGGCTTACCATTTTTCCAATTTTTCGGGGAAAATTATTCCGCGCCTAATCGTTTATCTATCGCGTTAAACGGCATCAGTGCAAGCCCGGCGGCTTATATATGCCGAGAACGAGCGCTTTCGCTGCACTTTATTTTTCGTCGGAAAAATGATATTTTCCTGGGCTATAGGCTTACCATTTCGCACTTTTTCGGGGAAAATTATTCCGCGCCTAATCGTTTATCTATCGCGTTAAACGGCATCAGCGCAAGCCCGGCGGCTTATATATGCCGAGAACGAGCGCTTTCGCTGCACTTTATTTTTCGTCGGAAAAATGATATTTTCCTAGGCTATAGGCTTACCATTTTTCCAATTTTTCGGGGAAAATTATTCCGCGCCTAATCGTTTATCTATCGCGTTAAACAGCATCAGCGCAAGCCCGGCGACTCATATATGCCGCGAACGAGCGCTTTCGATGCACTTTATTTTTCGTCGGAAAAATGATATTTTCCTGGGCTATAGGCTTACCATTTCGCACTTTTTCGGGGAAAATTATTCCGCGCCTAATCGTTTATCTATCGCGTTAAACAGCATCAGCGCAAGCCCGGCGACTCATATATGCCGCGAACGAGCGCTTTCGCTGCACTTTATTTTTCGTCGGAAAAATGATATTTTCCTGGGCTATAGGCTTACCATTTTTCCAATTTTTCGGGGAAAATTATTCCGCGCCTAATCGTTTATCTATCGCGTTAAACAGCATCAGCGCAAGCCCGGCGACTCATATATGCCGCGAACGAGCGCTTTCGATGCACTTTATTTTTCGTCGGAAAAATGATATTTTCCTGGGCTATAGGCTTACCATTTTTCCAATTTTTCGGGGAAAATTATTCCGCGCCTAATCGTTTATCTATCGCGTTAAACGGCATCAGTGCAAGCCCGGCGGCTTATATATGCCGAGAACGAGCGCTTTCGCTGCACTTTATTTTTCGTCGGAAAAATGATATTTTCCTAGGCTATAGGCTTACCATTTTTCCAATTTTTCGGGGAAAATTATTCCGCGCCTAATCGTTTATCTATCGCGTTAAACAGCATCAGCGCAAGCCCGGCGACTCATATATGCCGCGAACGAGCGCTTTCGATGCACTTTATTTTTCGTCGGAAAAATGATATTTTCCTGGGCTATAGGCTTACCATTTCGCACTTTTTCGGGGAAAATTATTCCGCGCCTAATCGTTTATCTATCGCGTTAAACAGCATCAGCGCAAGCCCGGCGACTCATATATGCCGCGAACGAGCGCTTTCGCTGCACTTTATTTTTCGTCGGAAAAATGATATTTTCCTGGGCTATAGGCTTACCATTTTTCCAATTTTTCGGGGAAAATTATTCCGCGCCTAATCGTTTATCTATCGCGTTAAACAGCATCAGCGCAAGCCCGGCGACTCATATATGCCGCGAACGAGCGCTTTCGATGCACTTTATTTTTCGTCGGAAAAATGATATTTTCCTGGGCTATAGGCTTACCATTTTTCCAATTTTTCGGGGAAAATTATTCCGCGCCTAATCGTTTATCTATCGCGTTAAACGGCATCAGTGCAAGCCCGGCGGCTTATATATGCCGAGAACGAGCGCTTTCGCTGCACTTTATTTTTCGTCGGAAAAATGATATTTTCCTGGGCTATAGGCTTACCATTTTTCCAATTTTTCGGGGAAAATTATTCCGCGCCTAATCGTTTATCTATCGCGTTAAACAGCATCAGCGCAAGCCCGGCGACTCATATATGCCGCGAACGAGCGCTTTCGCTGCACTTTATTTTTCGTCGGAAAAATGATATTTTCCTGGGCTATAGGCTTACCATTTTTCCAATTTTTCGGGGAAAATTATTCCGCGCCTAATCGTTTATCTATCGCGTTAAACGGCATCAGTGCAAGCCCGGCGGCTTATATATGCCGAGAACGAGCGCTTTCGCTGCACTTTATTTTTCGTCGGAAAAATGATATTTTCCTGGGCTATAGGCTTACCATTTTTCCAATTTTTCGGGGAAAATTATTCCGCGCCTAATCGTTTATCTATCGCGTTAAACAGCATCAGCGCAAGCCCGGCGACTCATATATGCCGCGAACGAGCGCTTTCGCTGCACTTTATTTTTCGTCGGAAAAATGATATTTTCCTGGGCTATAGGCTTACCATTTCGCACTTTTTCGGGGAAAATTATTCCGCGCCTAATCGTTTATCTATCGCGTTAAACGGCATCAGCGCAAGCCCGGCGGCTTATATATGCCGAGAACGAGCGCTTTCGCTGCACTTTATTTTTCGTCGGAAAAATGATATTTTCCTGGGCTATAGGCTTACCATTTCGCACTTTTTCGGGGAAAATTATTCCGCGCCTAATCGTTTATCTATCGCGTTAAACGGCATCAGCGCAAGCCCGGCGGCTTATATATGCCGAGAACGAGCGCTTTCGCTGCACTTTATTTTTCGTCGGAAAAATGATATTTTCCTGGGCTATAGGCTTACCATTTCGCACTTTTTCGGGGAAAATTATTCCGCGCCTAATCGTTTATCTATCGCGTTAAACGGCATCAGCGCAAGCCCGGCGGCTTATATATGCCGAGAACGAGCGCTTTCGATGCACTTTATTTTTCGTCGGAAAAATGATATTTTCCTGGGCTATATAGGCTTACCATTTTTCCAATTTTTCGGGGAAAATTATTCCGCGCCTAATCGTTTATCTATCGCGTTAAACGGCATCAGTGCAAGCCCGGCGGCTTATATATGCCGAGAACGAGCGCTTTCGCTGCACTTTATTTTTCGTCGGAAAAATGATATTTTCCTGGGCTATAGGCTTACCATTTCGCACTTTTTCGGGGAAAATTATTCCGCGCCTAATCGTTTATCTATCGCGTTAAACGGCATCAGCGCAAGCCCGGCGGCTTATATATGCCGAGAACGAGCGCTTTCGATGCACTTTATTTTTCGTCGGAAAAATGATATTTTCCTGGGCTATAGGCTTACCATTTTTCCAATTTTTCGGGGAAAATTATTCCGCGCCTAATCGTTTATCTATCGCGTTAAACGGCATCAGCGCAAGCCCGGCGACTCATATATGCCGCGAACGAGCGCTTTCGCTGCACTTTATTTTTCGTCGGAAAAATGATATTTTCCTGGGCTATAGGCTTACCATTTCGCACTTTTTCGGGGAAAATTATTCCGCGCCTAATCGTTTATCTATCGCGTTAAACGGCATCAGCGCAAGCCCGGCGGCTTATATATGCCGAGAACGAGCGCTTTCGCTGCACTTTATTTTTCGTCGTAAAAATGATATTTTCCTGGGCTATAGGCTTACCATTTTTCCAATTTTTCGGGGAAAATTATTCCGCGCCTAATCGTTTATCTATCGCGTTAAACAGCATCAGCGCAAGCCCGGCGACTCATATATGCCGCGAACGAGCGCTTTCGATGCACTTTATTTTTCGTCGGAAAAATGATATTTTCCTAGGCTATAGGCTTACCATTTTTCCAATTTTTCGGGGAAAATTATTCCGCGCCTAATCGTTTATCTATCGCGTTAAACAGCATCAGCGCAAGCCCGGCGACTCATATATGCCGCGAACGAGCGCTTTCGATGCACTTTATTTTTCGTCGGAAAAATGATATTTTCCTGGGCTATAGGCTTACCATTTCGCACTTTTTCGGGGAAAATTATTCTGTGCCTAATCGTTTATTTATCGCGTTAAACGGCATCAGCGCAAGCCCGGCGGCTTATATATGCCGAGAACGAGCGCTTTCGCTGCACTTTATTTTTCGTCGGAAAAATGATATTTTCCTGGGCTATAGGCTTACCATTTTTCCAATTTTTCGGGGAAAATTATTCCGCGCCTAATCGTTTATCTATCGCGTTAAACAGCATCAGCGCAAGCCCGGCGACTCATATATGCCGCGAACGAGCGCTTTCGCTGCACTTTATTTTTCGTCGGAAAAATGATATTTTCCTGGGCTATAGGCTTACCATTTTTCCAATTTTTCGGGGAAAATTATTCCGCGCCTAATCGTTTATCTATCGCGTCAACAGCATCAGCGCAAGCCCGGCGACTCATATATGCCGCGAACGAGCGCTTTCGCTGCACTTTATTTTTCGTCGGAAAAATGATATTTTCCTGGGCTATAGGCTTACCATTTTTCCAATTTTTCGGGGAAAATTATTCCGCGCCTAATCGTTTATCTATCGCGTTAAACAGCATCAGCGCAAGCCCGGCGACTCATATATGCCGCGAACGAGCGCTTTCGATGCACTTTATTTTTCGTCGGAAAAATGATATTTTCCTGGGCTATAGGCTTACCATTTTTCCAATTTTTCGGGGAAAATTATTCGGCGCCTAATCGTTTATCTATCGCGTTAAACAGCATCAGCGCAAGCCCGGCGACTCATATATGCCGCGAACGAGCGCTTTCGATGCACTTTATTTTTCGTCGGGAAAATGATATTTTCCTAGGCTATAGGCTTACCATTTTTCCAATTTTTCGGGGAAAATTATTCCGCGCCTAATCGTTTATCTATCGCGTTAAACAGCATCAGCGCAAGCACGGCGACTCATATATGCCGCGAACGAGCGCTTTCGATGCACTTTATTTTTCGTCGGAAAAATGATACTTTCCTGGGCTATAGGCTTACCATTTTTCCAATTTTTCGGGGAAAATTATTCCGCGCCTAATCGTTTATCTATCGCGTTAAACAGCATCAGCGCAAGCCCGGCGACTCATATATGCCGCGAACGAGCGCTTTCGCTGCACTTTATTTTTCGTCGGAAAAATGATATTTTCCTGGGCTATAGGCTAACCATTTTTCCAATTTTTCGGGGAAAATTATTCCGCGCCTAATCGTTTATCTATCGCGTTAAACAGCATCAGCGCAAGCCCGGCGACTCATATATGCCGCGAACGAGCGCTTTCGATGCACTTTATTTTTCGTCGGAAAAATGATATTTTCCTAGGCTATAGGCTTACCATTTTTCCAATTTTTCGGGGAAAATTATTCCGCGCCTAATCGTTTATCTATCGCGTTAAACAGCATCAGCGCAAGCCCGGCGACTCATATATGTCGCGAACGAGCGCTTTCGATGCACTTTATTTTTCGTCGGAAAAATGATATTTTCCTGGGCTATAGGCTTACCATTTCGCACTTTTTCGGGGAAAATTATTCTGTGCCTAATCGTTTATTTATCGCGTTAAACGGCATCAGCGCAAGCCCGGCGGCTTATATATGCCGAGAACGAGCGCTTTCGCTGCACTTTATTTTTCGTCGGAAAAATGATATTTTCCTAGGCTATAGGCTTACCATTTTTCCAATTTTTCGGGGAAAATTATTCCGCGCCTAATCGTTTATCTATCGCGTTAAACAGCATCAGCGCAAGCCCGGCGACTCATATATGCCGCGAACGAGCGCTTTCGATGCACTTTATTTTTCGTCGGAAAAATGATATTTTCCTGGGCTATAGGCTTACCATTTCGCACTTTTTCGGGGAAAATTATTCCGCGCCTAATCGTTTATCTATCGCGTTAAACAGCATCAGCGCAAGCCCGGCGACTCATATATGCCGCGAACGAGCGCTTTCGCTGCACTTTATTTTTCGTCGGAAAAATGATATTTTCCTGGGCTATAGGCTTACCATTTTTCCAATTTTTCGGGGAAAATTATTCCGCGCCTAATCGTTTATCTATCGCGTTAAACAGCATCAGCGCAAGCCCGGCGACTCATATATGCCGCGAACGAGCGCTTTCGATGCACTTTATTTTTCGTCGGAAAAATGATATTTTCCTGGGCTATAGGCTTACCATTTTTCCAATTTTTCGGGGAAAATTATTCCGCGCCTAATCGTTTATCTATCGCGTTAAACGGCATCAGTGCAAGCCCGGCGGCTTATATATGCCGAGAACGAGCGCTTTCGCTGCACTTTATTTTTCGTCGGAAAAATGATATTTTCCTGGGCTATAGGCTTACCATTTTTCCAATTTTTCGGGGAAAATTATTCCGCGCCTAATCGTTTATCTATCGCGTTAAACAGCATCAGCGCAAGCCCGGCGACTCATATATGCCGCGAACGAGCGCTTTCGCTGCACTTTATTTTTCGTCGGAAAAATGATATTTTCCTGGGCTATAGGCTTACCATTTCGCACTTTTTCGGGGAAAATTATTCCGCGCCTAATCGTTTATCTATCGCGTTAAACGGCATCAGCGCAAGCCCGGCGGCTTATATATGCCGAGAACGAGCGCTTTCGCTGCACTTTATTTTTCGTCGGAAAAATGATATTTTCCTGGGCTATAGGCTTACCATTTCGCACTTTTTCGGGGAAAATTATTCCGCGCCTAATCGTTTATCTATCGCGTTAAACGGCATCAGCGCAAGCCCGGCGGCTTATATATGCCGAGAACGAGCGCTTTCGCTGCACTTTATTTTTCGTCGGAAAAATGATATTTTCCTGGGCTATAGGCTTACCATTTCGCACTTTTTCGGGGAAAATTATTCCGCGCCTAATCGTTTATCTATCGCGTTAAACGGCATCAGCGCAAGCCCGGCGGCTTATATATGCCGAGAACGAGCGCTTTCGCTGCACTTTATTTTTCGTCGGAAAAATGATATTTTCCTGGGCTATAGGCTTACCATTTCGCACTTTTTCGGGGAAAATTATTCCGCGCCTAATCGTTTATCTATCGCGTTAAACGGCATCAGCGCAAGCCCGGCGGCTTATATATGCCGAGAACGAGCGCTTTCGATGCACTTTATTTTTCGTCGGAAAAATGATATTTTCCTGGGCTATATAGGCTTACCATTTTTCCAATTTTTCGGGGAAAATTATTCCGCGCCTAATCGTTTATCTATCGCGTTAAACGGCATCAGTGCAAGCCCGGCGGCTTATATATGCCGAGAACGAGCGCTTTCGCTGCACTTTATTTTTCGTCGGAAAAATGATATTTTCCTGGGCTATAGGCTTACCATTTCGCACTTTTTCGGGGAAAATTATTCCGCGCCTAATCGTTTATCTATCGCGTTAAACGGCATCAGCGCAAGCCCGGCGGCTTATATATGCCGAGAACGAGCGCTTTCGATGCACTTTATTTTTCGTCGGAAAAATGATATTTTCCTGGGCTATAGGCTTACCATTTTTCCAATTTTTCGGGGAAAATTATTCCGCGCCTAATCGTTTATCTATCGCGTTAAACGGCATCAGCGCAAGCCCGGCGACTCATATATGCCGCGAACGAGCGCTTTCGCTGCACTTTATTTTTCGTCGGAAAAATGATATTTTCCTGGGCTATAGGCTTACCATTTCGCACTTTTTCGGGGAAAATTATTCCGCGCCTAATCGTTTATCTATCGCGTTAAACGGCATCAGCGCAAGCCCGGCGGCTTATATATGCCGAGAACGAGCGCTTTCGCTGCACTTTATTTTTCGTCGTAAAAATGATATTTTCCTGGGCTATAGGCTTACCATTTTTCCAATTTTTCGGGGAAAATTATTCCGCGCCTAATCGTTTATCTATCGCGTTAAACAGCATCAGCGCAAGCCCGGCGACTCATATATGCCGCGAACGAGCGCTTTCGATGCACTTTATTTTTCGTCGGAAAAATGATATTTTCCTAGGCTATAGGCTTACCATTTTTCCAATTTTTCGGGGAAAATTATTCCGCGCCTAATCGTTTATCTATCGCGTTAAACAGCATCAGCGCAAGCCCGGCGACTCATATATGCCGCGAACGAGCGCTTTCGATGCACTTTATTTTTCGTCGGAAAAATGATATTTTCCTGGGCTATAGGCTTACCATTTCGCACTTTTTCGGGGAAAATTATTCTGTGCCTAATTGTTTATTTATCGCGTTAAACGGCATCAGCGCAAGCCCGGCGGCTTATATATGCCGAGAACGAGCGCTTTCGCTGCACTTTATTTTTCGTCGGAAAAATGATATTTTCCTGGGCTATAGGCTTACCATTTCGCACTTTTTCGGGGAAAATTATTCCGCGCCTAATCGTTTATCTATCGCGTTAAACGGCATCAGCGCAAGCCCGGCGGCTTATATATGCCGAGAACGAGCGCTTTCGCTGCACTTTATTTTTCGTCGTAAAAATGATATTTTCCTGGGCTATAGGCTTACCATTTTTCCAATTTTTCGGGGAAAATTATTCCGCGCCTAATCGTTTATCTATCGCGTTAAACAGCATCAGCGCAAGCCCGGCGACTCATATATGCCGCGAACGAGCGCTTTCGATGCACTTTATTTTTCGTCGGAAAAATGATATTTTCCTAGGCTATAGGCTTACCATTTTTCCAATTTTTCGGGGAAAATTATTCCGCGCCTAATCGTTTATCTATCGCGTTAAACAGCATCAGCGCAAGCCCGGCGACTCATATATGCCGCGAACGAGCGCTTTCGATGCACTTTATTTTTCGTCGGAAAAATGATATTTTCCTGGGCTATAGGCTTACCATTTCGCACTTTTTCGGGGAAAATTATTCTGTGCCTAATCGTTTATTTATCGCGTTAAACGGCATCAGCGCAAGCCCGGCGGCTTATATATGCCGAGAACGAGCGCTTTCGCTGCACTTTATTTTTCGTCGGAAAAATGATATTTTCCTGGGCTATAGGCTTACCATTTTTCCAATTTTTCGGGGAAAATTATTCCGCGCCTAATCGTTTATCTATCGCGTTAAACAGCATCAGCGCAAGCCCGGCGACTCATATATGCCGCGAACGAGCGCTTTCGCTGCACTTTATTTTTCGTCGGAAAAATGATATTTTCCTGGGCTATAGGCTTACCATTTTTCCAATTTTTCGGGGAAAATTATTCCGCGCCTAATCGTTTATCTATCGCGTCAACAGCATCAGCGCAAGCCCGGCGACTCATATATGCCGCGAACGAGCGCTTTCGCTGCACTTTATTTTTCGTCGGAAAAATGATATTTTCCTGGGCTATAGGCTTACCATTTTTCCAATTTTTCGGGGAAAATTATTCCGCGCCTAATCGTTTATCTATCGCGTTAAACAGCATCAGCGCAAGCCCGGCGACTCATATATGCCGCGAACGAGCGCTTTCGATGCACTTTATTTTTCGTCGGAAAAATGATATTTTCCTGGGCTATAGGCTTACCATTTTTCCAATTTTTCGGGGAAAATTATTCGGCGCCTAATCGTTTATCTATCGCGTTAAACAGCATCAGCGCAAGCCCGGCGACTCATATATGCCGCGAACGAGCGCTTTCGATGCACTTTATTTTTCGTCGGGAAAATGATATTTTCCTAGGCTATAGGCTTACCATTTTTCCAATTTTTCGGGGAAAATTATTCCGCGCCTAATCGTTTATCTATCGCGTTAAACAGCATCAGCGCAAGCACGGCGACTCATATATGCCGCGAACGAGCGCTTTCGATGCACTTTATTTTTCGTCGGAAAAATGATACTTTCCTGGGCTATAGGCTTACCATTTTTCCAATTTTTCGGGGAAAATTATTCCGCGCCTAATCGTTTATCTATCGCGTTAAACAGCATCAGCGCAAGCCCGGCGACTCATATATGCCGCGAACGAGCGCTTTCGCTGCACTTTATTTTTCGTCGGAAAAATGATATTTTCCTGGGCTATAGGCTAACCATTTTTCCAATTTTTCGGGGAAAATTATTCCGCGCCTAATCGTTTATCTATCGCGTTAAACAGCATCAGCGCAAGCCCGGCGACTCATATATGCCGCGAACGAGCGCTTTCGATGCACTTTATTTTTCGTCGGAAAAATGATATTTTCCTAGGCTATAGGCTTACCATTTTTCCAATTTTTCGGGGAAAATTATTCCGCGCCTAATCGTTTATCTATCGCGTTAAACAGCATCAGCGCAAGCCCGGCGACTCATATATGTCGCGAACGAGCGCTTTCGATGCACTTTATTTTTCGTCGGAAAAATGATATTTTCCTGGGCTATAGGCTTACCATTTCGCACTTTTTCGGGGAAAATTATTCTGTGCCTAATCGTTTATTTATCGCGTTAAACGGCATCAGCGCAAGCCCGGCGGCTTATATATGCCGAGAACGAGCGCTTTCGCTGCACTTTATTTTTCGTCGGAAAAATGATATTTTCCTAGGCTATAGGCTTACCATTTTTCCAATTTTTCGGGGAAAATTATTCCGCGCCTAATCGTTTATCTATCGCGTTAAACAGCATCAGCGCAAGCCCGGCGACTCATATATGCCGCGAACGAGCGCTTTCGATGCACTTTATTTTTCGTCGGAAAAATGATATTTTCCTGGGCTATAGGCTTACCATTTCGCACTTTTTCGGGGAAAATTATTCCGCGCCTAATCGTTTATCTATCGCGTTAAACAGCATCAGCGCAAGCCCGGCGACTCATATATGCCGCGAACGAGCGCTTTCGCTGCACTTTATTTTTCGTCGGAAAAATGATATTTTCCTGGGCTATAGGCTTACCATTTTTCCAATTTTTCGGGGAAAATTATTCCGCGCCTAATCGTTTATCTATCGCGTTAAACAGCATCAGCGCAAGCCCGGCGACTCATATATGCCGCGAACGAGCGCTTTCGATGCACTTTATTTTTCGTCGGAAAAATGATATTTTCCTGGGCTATAGGCTTACCATTTTTCCAATTTTTCGGGGAAAATTATTCCGCGCCTAATCGTTTATCTATCGCGTTAAACGGCATCAGTGCAAGCCCGGCGGCTTATATATGCCGAGAACGAGCGCTTTCGCTGCACTTTATTTTTCGTCGGAAAAATGATATTTTCCTGGGCTATAGGCTTACCATTTTTCCAATTTTTCGGGGAAAATTATTCCGCGCCTAATCGTTTATCTATCGCGTTAAACAGCATCAGCGCAAGCCCGGCGACTCATATATGCCGCGAACGAGCGCTTTCGCTGCACTTTATTTTTCGTCGGAAAAATGATATTTTCCTGGGCTATAGGCTTACCATTTCGCACTTTTTCGGGGAAAATTATTCCGCGCCTAATCGTTTATCTATCGCGTTAAACGGCATCAGCGCAAGCCCGGCGGCTTATATATGCCGAGAACGAGCGCTTTCGCTGCACTTTATTTTTCGTCGGAAAAATGATATTTTCCTGGGCTATAGGCTTACCATTTCGCACTTTTTCGGGGAAAATTATTCCGCGCCTAATCGTTTATCTATCGCGTTAAACGGCATCAGCGCAAGCCCGGCGGCTTATATATGCCGAGAACGAGCGCTTTCGCTGCACTTTATTTTTCGTCGGAAAAATGATATTTTCCTGGGCTATAGGCTTACCATTTCGCACTTTTTCGGGGAAAATTATTCCGCGCCTAATCGTTTATCTATCGCGTTAAACGGCATCAGCGCAAGCCCGGCGGCTTATATATGCCGAGAACGAGCGCTTTCGCTGCACTTTATTTTTCGTCGGAAAAATGATATTTTCCTGGGCTATAGGCTTACCATTTCGCACTTTTTCGGGGAAAATTATTCCGCGCCTAATCGTTTATCTATCGCGTTAAACGGCATCAGCGCAAGCCCGGCGGCTTATATATGCCGAGAACGAGCGCTTTCGATGCACTTTATTTTTCGTCGGAAAAATGATATTTTCCTGGGCTATATAGGCTTACCATTTTTCCAATTTTTCGGGGAAAATTATTCCGCGCCTAATCGTTTATCTATCGCGTTAAACGGCATCAGTGCAAGCCCGGCGGCTTATATATGCCGAGAACGAGCGCTTTCGCTGCACTTTATTTTTCGTCGGAAAAATGATATTTTCCTGGGCTATAGGCTTACCATTTCGCACTTTTTCGGGGAAAATTATTCCGCGCCTAATCGTTTATCTATCGCGTTAAACGGCATCAGCGCAAGCCCGGCGGCTTATATATGCCGAGAACGAGCGCTTTCGATGCACTTTATTTTTCGTCGGAAAAATGATATTTTCCTGGGCTATAGGCTTACCATTTTTCCAATTTTTCGGGGAAAATTATTCCGCGCCTAATCGTTTATCTATCGCGTTAAACGGCATCAGCGCAAGCCCGGCGACTCATATATGCCGCGAACGAGCGCTTTCGCTGCACTTTATTTTTCGTCGGAAAAATGATATTTTCCTGGGCTATAGGCTTACCATTTCGCACTTTTTCGGGGAAAATTATTCCGCGCCTAATCGTTTATCTATCGCGTTAAACGGCATCAGCGCAAGCCCGGCGGCTTATATATGCCGAGAACGAGCGCTTTCGCTGCACTTTATTTTTCGTCGTAAAAATGATATTTTCCTGGGCTATAGGCTTACCATTTTTCCAATTTTTCGGGGAAAATTATTCCGCGCCTAATCGTTTATCTATCGCGTTAAACAGCATCAGCGCAAGCCCGGCGACTCATATATGCCGCGAACGAGCGCTTTCGATGCACTTTATTTTTCGTCGGAAAAATGATATTTTCCTAGGCTATAGGCTTACCATTTTTCCAATTTTTCGGGGAAAATTATTCCGCGCCTAATCGTTTATCTATCGCGTTAAACAGCATCAGCGCAAGCCCGGCGACTCATATATGCCGCGAACGAGCGCTTTCGATGCACTTTATTTTTCGTCGGAAAAATGATATTTTCCTGGGCTATAGGCTTACCATTTCGCACTTTTTCGGGGAAAATTATTCTGTGCCTAATTGTTTATTTATCGCGTTAAACGGCATCAGCGCAAGCCCGGCGGCTTATATATGCCGAGAACGAGCGCTTTCGCTGCACTTTATTTTTCGTCGGAAAAATGATATTTTCCTGGGCTATAGGCTTACCATTTTTCCAATTTTTCGGGGAAAATTATTCCGCGCCTAATCGTTTATCTATCGCGTTAAACAGCATCAGCGCAAGCACGGCGACTCATATATGCCGCGAACGAGCGCTTTCGATGCACTTTATTTTTCGTCGGAAAAATGATATTTTCCTGGGCTATAGGCTTACCATTTTTCCAATTTTTCGGGGAAAATTATTCCGCGCCTAATCGTTTATCTATCGCGTTAAACAGCATCAGCGCAAGCCCGGCGACTCATATATGCCGCGAACGAGCGCTTTCGCTGCACTTTATTTTTCGTCGGAAAAATGATATTTTCCTGGGCTATAGGCTTACCATTTTTCCAATTTTTCGGGGAAAATTATTCCGCGCCTAATCGTTTATCTATCGCGTTAAACAGCATCAGCGCAAGCCCGGCGACTCATATATGCCGCGAACGAGCGCTTTCGATGCACTTTATTTTTCGTCGGAAAAATGATATTTTCCTAGGCTATAGGCTTACCATTTTTCCAATTTTTTGGGGAAAATTATTCCGCGCCTAATCGTTTATCTATCGCGTTAAACAGCATCAGCGCAAGCCCGGCGACTCATATATGCCGAGAACGAGCGCTTTCGCTGCACTTTATTTTTCGTCGGAAAAATGATATTTTCCTGGGCTATAGGCTTACCATTTCGCACTTTTTCGGGGAAAATTATTCTGTGCCTAATCGTTTATTTATCGCGTTAAACGGCATCAGCGCAAGCCCGGCGGCTTATATATGCCGCGAACGAGCGCTTTCGCTGCACTTTATTTTTCGTCGGAAAAATGATATTTTCCTAGGCTATAGGCTTACCATTTTTCCAATTTTTCGGGGAAAATTATTCCGCGCCTAATCGTTTATCTATCGCGTTAAACGGCATCAGCGCAAGCCCGGCGGCTTATATATGCCGAGAACGAGCGCTTTCGCTGCACTTTATTTTTCGTCGGAAAAATGATATTTTCCTGGGCTATAGGCTTACCATTTTTCCAATTTTTCGGGGAAAATTATTCCGCGCCTAATCGTTTATCTATCGCGTTAAACAGCATCAGCGCAAGCCCGGCGACTCATATATGCCGCGAACGAGCGCTTTCGATGCACTTTATTTTTCGTCGGAAAAATGATATTTTCCTGGGCTATAGGCTTACCATTTCGCACTTTTTCGGGGAAAATTATTCTGTGCCTAATCGTTTATCTATCGCGTTAAACGGCATCAGCGCAAGCCCGGCGACTCATATATGCTGCGAACGAGCGCTTTCGATGCACTTTATTTTTCGTCGGAAAAATGATATTTTCCTGGGCTATAGGCTTACCATTTTTCCAATTTTTCGGGGAAAATTTTTCCGCGCCTAATCGTTTATCTATCGCGTTAAACGGCATCAGCGCAAGCCCGGCGGCTTATATATGCCGAGAACGAGCGCTTTCGCTGCACTTTATTTTTCGTCGGAAAAATGATATTTTCCTGGGCTATAGGCTTACCATTTTTCCAATTTTTCGGGGAAAATTATTCCGCGCCTAATCGTTTATCTATCGCGTTAAACAGCATCAGCGCAAGCCCGGCGGCTTATATATGCCGCGAACGAGCGCTTTCGATGCACTTTATTTTTCGTCGGAAAAATGATATTTTCCTGGGCTATAGGCTTACCATTTTTCCAATTTTTCGGGGAAAATTATTCCGCGCCTAATCGTTTATCTATCGCGTTAAACAGCATCAGCGCAAGCCCGGCGACTCATATATGCCGAGAACGAGCGCTTTCGCTGCACTTTATTTTTCGTCGGAAAAATGATATTTTCCTGGGCTATAGGCTTACCATTTCGCACTTTTTCGGGGAAAATTATTCTGTGCCTAATCGTTTATCTATCGCGTTAAACGGCATCAGCGCAAGCCCGGCGGCTTATATATGCCGAGAACGAGCGCTTTCGATACACTTTATTTTTCGTCGGAAAAATGATATTTTCCTGGGCTATAGGCTTACCATTTTTTCACTTTTTCGGGGAAAATTTTTCCGCGCCTAATCGTTTATCTATCGCGTTAAACGGCATCAGCGCAAGCCCGGCGGCTTATATATGCCGAGAACGAGCGCTTTCGCTGCACTTTATTTTTCGTCGGAAAAATGATATTTTCCTGGGCTATAGGCTTACCATTTCGCACTTTTTCGGGGAAAATTATTCTGTGCCTAATCGTTTATCTATCGCGTTAAACGGCATCAGCGCAAGCCCGGCGACTCATATATGCCGCGAACGAGCGCTTTCGATGCACTTTATTTTTCGTCGGAAAAATGATATTTTCCTGGGCTATAGGCTTACCATTTTTTCACTTTTTCGGGGAAAATTATTCCGCACCTAATCGTTTATCTATCGCGTTAAACAGCATCAGCGCAAGCCCGGCGACTCATATATGCCGCGAACGAGCGCTTTCGATGCAGTTTATTTTTCGTCGGAAAAATGATGTTTTCCTGGGCTATAGGCTTACCATTTTTCCAATTTTTCGGGGAAAATTATTCCGCGCCTAATCGTTTATCTATCGCGTTAAACAGCATCAGCGCAAGCCCGGCGACTCATATATGCCGCGAACGAGCGCTTTCGATGCACTTTATTTTTCGTCGGAAAAATGATATTTTCCTGGGCTATAGGCTTACCATTTTTCCAATTTTTCGGGGAAAATTATTCCGCGCCTAATCGTTTATCTATCGCGTTAAACAGCATCAGCGCAAGCCCGGCGACTCATATATGCCGCGAACGAGCGCTTTCGATGCACTTTATTTTTCGTCGGAAAAATGATATTTTCCTGGGCTATAGGCTTACCATTTTTCCAATTTTTCGGGGAAAATTATTCCGCGCCTAATCGTTTATCTATCGCGTTAAACAGCATCAGCGCAAGCCCGGCGACTCATATATGCCGCGAACGAGCGCTTTCGATGCACTTTATTTTTCGTCGGAAAAATGATATTTTCCTGGGCTATAGGCTTACCATTTTTCCAATTTTTCGGGGAAAATTATTCCGCGCCTAATCGTTTATCTATCGCGTTAAACAGCATCAGCGCAAGCCCGGCGACTCATATATGCCGCGAACGAGCGCTTTCGATGCACTTTATTTTTCGTCGGAAAAATGATATTTTCCTGGGCTATAGGCTTACCATTTTTCCAATTTTTCGGGGAAAATTATTCCGCGCCTAATCATTTATCTATCGCGTTAAACAGCATCAGCGCAAGCCCGGCGACTCATATATGCCGCGAACGAGCGCTTTCGATGCACTTTATTTTTCGTCGGAAAAATGATATTTTCCTGGGCTATAGGCTTACCATTTTTCCAATTTTTCGGGGAAAATTATTCCGCGCCTAATCGTTTATCTATCGCGTTAAACAGCATCAGCGCAAGCCCGGCGACTCATATATGCCGCGAACGAGCGCTTTCGATGCACTTTATTTTTCGTCGGAAAAATGATATTTTCCTGGGCTATAGGCTTACCATTTTTCCACTTTTTCGGGGAAAATTATTCCGCGCCTAATCGTTTATCTATCGCGTTAAACAGCATCAGCGCAAGCCCGGCGACTCATATATGCCGCGAACGAGCGCTTTCGATGCACTTTATTTTTCGTCGGAAAAATGATATTTTCCTGGGCTATAGGCTTACCATTTTTCCAATTTTTCGGGGGAAATTATTCCGCGCCTAATCGTTTATCTATCGCGTTAAACAGCATCAGCGCAAGCCCGGCGACTCATATATGCCGCGAACGAGCGCTTTCGATGCAGTTTATTTTTCGTCGGAAAAATGATATTTTCCTGGGCTATAGGCTTACCATTTTTCCAATTTTTCGGGGAAAATTATTCCGCACCTAATCGTTTATCTATCGCGTTAAACAGCATCAGCGCAAGCCCGGCGACTCATATATGCCGCGAACGAGCGCTTTCGATGCAGTTTATTTTTCGTCGGAAAAATGATATTTTCCTGGGCTATAGGCTTACCATTTTTCCAATTTTTCGGGGAAAATTATTCCGCGCCTAATCGTTTATCTATCGCGTTAAACAGCATCAGCGCAAGCCCGGCGACTCATATATGCCGCGAACGAGCGCTTTCGATGCACTTTATTTTTCGTCTGAAAAATGATATTTTCCTGGGCTATAGGCTTACCATTTTTCCAATTTTTCGGGGAAAATTATTCCGCGCCTAATCGTTTATCTATCGCGTTAAACAGCATCAGCGCAAGCCCGGCGACTCATATATGCCGCGAACGAGCGCTTTCGATGCAGTTTATTTTTCGTCGGAAAAATGATATTTTCCTGGGCTATAGGCTTACCATTTTTCCAATTTTTCGGGGAAAATTATTCCGCACCTAATCGTTTATCTATCGCGTTAAACAGCATCAGCGCAAGCCCGGCGACTCATATATGCTGCGAACGAGCGCTTTCGATGCAGTTTATTTTTCGTCGGAAAAATGATATTTTCCTGGGCTATAGGCTTACCATTTTTCAAATTTTTCGGGGAAAATTATTCCGCGCCTAATCGTTTATCTATCGCGTTAAACAGCATCAGCGCAAGCCCGGCGACTCATATATGCCGCGAACGAGCGCTTTCGATGCACTTTATTTTTCGTCGGAAAAATGATATTTTCCTGGGCTATAGGCTTACCATTTTTCCAATTTTTCGGGGAAAATTATTCCGCGCCTAATCGTTTATCTATCGCGTTAAACAGCATCAGCGCAAGCCCGGCGACTCATATATGCCGCGAACGAGCGCTTTCGATGCACTTTATTTTTCGTCTGAAAAATGATATTTTCCTGGGCTATAGGCTTACCATTTTTCCAATTTTTCGGGGGAAATTATTCCGCGCCTAATCGTTTATCTATCGCGTTAAACAGCATCAGCGCAAGCCCGGCGACTCATATATGCCGCGAACGAGCGCTTTCGATGCAGTTTATTTTTCGTCGGAAAAATGATATTTTCCTGGGCTATAGGCTTACCATTTTTCCAATTTTTCGGGGAAAATTATTCCGCACCTAATCGTTTATCTATCGCGTTAAACAGCATCAGCGCAAGCCCGGCGACTCATATATGCCGCGAACGAGCGCTTTCGATGCAGTTTATTTTTCGTCGGAAAAATGATATTTTCCTGGGCTATAGGCTTACCATTTTTCCAATTTTTCGGGGAAAATTATTCCGCGCCTAATCGTTTATCTATCGCGTTAAACAGCATCAGCGCAAGCCCGGCGACTCATATATGCCGCGAACGAGCGCTTTCGATGCACTTTATTTTTCGTCTGAAAAATGATATTTTCCTGGGCTATAGGCTTACCATTTTTCCAATTTTTCGGGGAAAATTATTCCGCGCCTAATCGTTTATCTATCGCGTTAAACAGCATCAGCGCAAGCCCGGCGACTCATATATGCCGCGAACGAGCGCTTTCGATGCAGTTTATTTTTCGTCGGAAAAATGATATTTTCCTGGGCTATAGGCTTACCATTTTTCCAATTTTTCGGGGAAAATTATTCCGCACCTAATCGTTTATCTATCGCGTTAAACAGCATCAGCGCAAGCCCGGCGACTCATATATGCTGCGAACGAGCGCTTTCGATGCAGTTTATTTTTCGTCGGAAAAATGATATTTTCCTGGGCTATAGGCTTACCATTTTTCAAATTTTTCGGGGAAAATTATTCCGCGCCTAATCGTTTATCTATCGCGTTAAACAGCATCAGCGCAAGCCCGGCGACTCATATATGCCGCGAACGAGCGCTTTCGATGCACTTTATTTTTCGTCGGAAAAATGATATTTTCCTGGGCTATAGGCTTACCATTTTTCCAATTTTTCGGGGAAAATTATTCCGCGCCTAATCGTTTATCTATCGCGTTAAACAGCATCAGCGCAAGCCCGGCGACTCATATATGCCGCGAACGAGCGCTTTCGATGCACTTTATTTTTCGTCGGAAAAATGACATTTTCCTGGGCTATAGGCTTACCATTTTTCAAATTTTTCGGGGAAAATTATTCCGCGCCTAATCATTTATCTATCGCGTTAAACAGCATCAGCGCAAGCCCGGCGACTCATATATGCCGCGAACGAGCGCTTTCGATGCACTTTATTTTTCGTCGGAAAAATGATATTTTCCTGGGCTATAGGCTTACCATTTTTCCAATTTTTCGGGGAAAATTATTCCGCGCCTAATCGTTTATCTATCGCGTTAAACAGCATCAGCGCAAGCCCGGCGACTCATATATGCCGCGAACGAGCGCTTTCGATGCACTTTATTTTTCGTCGGAAAAATGATATTTTCCTGGGCTATAGGCTTACCATTTTTCCACTTTTTCGGGGAAAATTATTCCGCGCCTAATCGTTTATCTATCGCGTTAAACAGCATCAGCGCAAGCCCGGCGACTCATATATGCCGCGAACGAGCGCTTTCGATGCACTTTATTTTTCGTCGGAAAAATGATATTTTCCTGGGCTATAGGCTTACCATTTTTCCAATTTTTCGGGGAAAATTATTCCGCGCCTAATCGTTTATCTATCGCGTTAAACAGCATCAGCGCAAGCCCGGCGACTCATATATGCCGCGAACGAGCGCTTTCGATGCACTTTATTTTTCGTCGGAAAAATGATATTTTCCTGGGCTATAGGCTTACCATTTTTCCACTTTTTCGGGGAAAATTATTCCGCGCCTAATCGTTTATCTATCGCGTTAAACAGCATCAGCGCAAGCCCGGCGACTCATATATGCCGCGAACGAGCGCTTTCGATGCACTTTATTTTTCGTCGGAAAAATGATATTTTCCTGGGCTATAGGCTTACCATTTTTCCACTTTTTCGGGGAAAATTATTCCGCGCCTAATCGTTTATCTATCGCGTTAAACAGCATCAGCGCAAGCCCGGCGACTCATATATGCCGCGAACGAGCGCTTTCGATGCACTTTATTTTTCGTCGGAAAAATGATATTTTCCTGGGCTATAGGCTTACCATTTTTCCAATTTTTCGGGGAAAATTATTCCGCGCCTAATCGTTTATCTATCGCGTTAAACAGCATCAGCGCAAGCCCGGCGACTCATATATGCCGCGAACGAGCGCTTTCGATGCACTTTATTTTTCGTCGGAAAAATGATATTTTCCTGGGCTATAGGCTTACCATTTTTCCACTTTTTCGGGGAAAATTATTCCGCGCCTAATCGTTTATCTATCGCGTTAAACAGCATCAGCGCAAGCCCGGCGACTCATATATGCCGCGAACGAGCGCTTTCGATGCACTTTATTTTTCGTCGGAAAAATGATATTTTCCTGGGCTATAGGCTTACCATTTTTCCACTTTTTCGGGGAAAATTATTCCGCGCCTAATCGTTTATCTATCGCGTTAAACAGCATCAGCGCAAGCCCGGCGACTCATATATGCCGCGAACGAGCGCTTTCGATGCACTTTATTTTTCGTCGGAAAAATGATATTTTCCTGGGCTATAGGCTTACCATTTTTCAAATTTTTCGGGGAAAATCATTCTCCGCTCGGCAGGTGCTTAAGTTGCCCAGGATAAGGGAGAACTTGAAATTCCCGACCTGGGCAACGTGGCTACTGCACTACACTAGTGATCTAGATCACTCTTAACTCGGATATGCTCCCGAATGGAAGTTTTACTTCCTTTTTTCATAATACTCGATCCGCTGTGTGTGATTCACGTTGTGTGCCTCAGTCAAGTTTCCCGTCCTCCATTTATGCTGCCAACTCTCTGGTATGCCTCCGCACGGTTCACCGCGGTATCGACGTAGTTTTAACTCCGATCCAAGAAGTAGTCGATATCCTCACCCCAGGTCTCCCCCCGCATTGCCGAAGGTACAATCTGTCCTTCCACAGACCAAGCTGGAAGCTCATTACAGCCAGCTTCCTCGACGCCAGCCGAGCTACGTTCATGCAGCGCCTGGCACGAGGGTGCCTGCCGATGAGTCGCGTCACAGCCGCCCCGGTTCGTGGAGTGCGCCCTTATTGTGGCGGCCGTGAGGATTCGGTTCATATCTTTACGCAGTGTTTGCTCGCTTCCCGCGGATCTTCTCCAACGAATTGCTAGTATATTTAGTCTTCCAGGTGTTCCATATCAGACGTTTCTTGCACTCTTTGTCTGAGCAGACGATCAACGAGTTCGTAGTTCTTCTTGTCGAGTGCTCATACCAAGTCTGGTTAGCACGCTGTAATACGGTTTTTGGGGGGGCGGACACCGGGTCCTAACTAAATGCTTGCGAAAGCACGGTAGGAGGTTTGATTCCATCTCCCCCGGGAGTGGCATCAGTCAGCCGAAAAGAAGTTTCTCGAAGTGTGGGTTCACCCTGCCGTGATCTTTTACGAGTTAGGTGGAAAGCTCTCCATTAAGTTATGATGCCTGCTCCCTAAGGTCGCTCGACTTGGCCATGTGTGCCAGTCGAACCACGGGGTTTTGTTTGACTCAGTGGAACCCAGAGCCACAACCGGTCGCGGCGCACCCTTGTGTGGTCGCGCTGCGCCACGGATGGCTTTGCTGATCTTCATGGTTTGCTTGCCTTGCCCTTCTTATACAATGGTCTGTCAGGCTTAAGTCCTGTAAGGCCGACACGGCTGCTTGTGTGGTGAGCGCAGTAGCTCAGTTCGTGCTGCCCCACAGCAGCCCCCTTGTCCTCGAAGGACCGTTGGCCCGAACCAAAGCCCCCCGCAGAGTAAACCCTGGTAGAGGGGGTGTGCCGGGTTCAATGTACCGAATGATGCTGGGTTGATGAGCCCACGTAAGCCCTGGGACGCGGCAAATTCGGGTGCCAAGTCCTCTTCCCATCTGACAATGGCGCTTTTACACAGTGGTATGCCGACTGTTGGCGTCAGCGTTTTTTACCTTTATGTCGGCGCCTCTGTGGCACTGTACCGACGCCGAGCTCTCCACCTACCGTCCGTCGGCAGATTGTCACCGTCGATACTGTGCGACAGAGGCGCCGACACTAAGGTAAAAAACCCTGACTCCAACAGTCCGCAGACCGAAATCGGTGTCCGGTCGGCCTAGTGTGAGTGAGCTGCAATGCTATTGGATTAGCATGACGCGAAGCGACGTCGCAGTTGCCACAAAACTTAGTTCAAGGCGTTCATAAAGCAGAATAACAAGGGACAGCAAAGGCGCCAACGTGCGCTCCTCGCCCATCGGTAGACGCTTCTTAAGTCAAAATGGCGGTGGGGCACGACTGTAAACAAACGAAGCCGGTGCCGGGGCCCACGCGCTGCCTAATAGCAACGGGGCGTCAGCCTGGCGCGCGAGGAGGCGGCGGCATTCTTCAAAGCGTTTCGCTACTTTGCGATGTTTGAGGGACTTTACCGATGACGGCCGGAGTGACTGACGTACTGCAAGGACGGGGGATCGCGAAGCAAATTGCCAAAGCGATTACGGATCTGCGCAATGTTTCAAAGGAAGTGCAAATTGCCGTGTGCACGGTGTCAGAGGTTCAAAGGCAGGGGTATGCAATTGAAAGGTCTTGCTGTAAACAGCGAAATTTGGACGCCAGCTGAGGCAATGAATCTTACGGTCATTGCCATCGACCAAGAAAAGGAGACCGCAAAGGCGCTTTTGTGCGCGACGGGATACAGTTTGGCGATAGTGTAGCAACACCGGTTGGACGTCGATTCGGGGCACCTATTTGCGTGAGGCAATTCCGAAGGAAGATTTGAGAAGGTTGGCAGTGTTATCTGTTGTGTGGTGCGAGTGCTCCGAAGGCTTTTTTTTTATCGGTGGCAAAACCAGGCAGTCGAGCCGAGTTTACGGCGCCTCCAGGTCGCAACAGCACAGCCTCCATGATTTAGCGGATGCCTCCGAGACCTGTGGGGCGTCACCATTTATTCCAACCGGCAAGTGACGCGCTACGGGAATGTCCAAGAATAGTCAGAGCCAGTACAAGTCAGTACTGTAGCTCAATAATGGCAAGTATCAAGGAAAATAGTTACGAGAAAGATGTCATTTTCTCCGTCTAATGGCCGCACGCCCGATTTTCTGCGTAGATCTCGGCGATTGGGCCGGCAGGCTTGATCTGGCAGTCCCGTCTTGAGATTAGCCGGGTGCGCGTTTTATTGCGTTTTGCTGGACCCAATAAAAGTTTATTGACTCGCTCACTCACTCGGAAGAAACCTACGGCCATTATGCGAGTATATACAGAATTGTCCCATCCGTCCCCGTCTCCTTTCTTCCATGATGTTAACTGAGTTTTTTTTCCTTCTTTTCCTTGGTCTTTATGCTATTACTGTGCAATATTGATTTCTATTACCTGAATGTTTGTTACATTTCTTAGGATGCATTCCTATTTAACATTTGTATGCTCGTGCTATGTTGTTTGCTTTCAGCTAGAGCTCAACTTCCATTGCTACTTGTTCGTTATGCAATGTATATATATATATATATATATATATATATATATATATATATATATATATATATATATATATATATGTATATGTATGTATGTGTGTGTGTGTGTGTGCGCGCGCGCTTGTGTGTGCGCGTGTGTTATGTATAACGTGCCTTACATTATGTACGTGTTTCGTCAATTTTGGAACACTGCATCTCTGCCAGTAAAGGCAAGGCTCCGGCAAATTGTCATCTGACAGCTTTTTCTGTTGGGTATCCCGCATCATGTAAAGGCCATTTTGCAAGTTTCCCTCGGCGCAAATACTTACTGGAACTTCCGGTTTCCAACGTGCTCTTTGCCATTGGCCAACCATATTCGCTAGCAATGTGTACAGCACACCAGGCTATTTGTTCGTACAAATTTACCGTGAAGAGACTTCTGATGACACAAATTCCCAGAAAGGCGACAGCCGAAGACCAGGATAAGCGCCGGGTGGAGGAGCAAAGAGCGGACTTCCGACACATTCGTCACGCCTATTCCGTGCCGCGATCGCAGCCATGGCGGTATTTGTGTACACGCTCGTTAGGTAAAGGCGCGCGAAGTACATTTGTACCATCCGGTTAGGAGAAGTCGCTCACACCAACATAACATCTAAGAAGTTTCTAAAGATTAACGATCCATGAAAGAGCATATGCCCCTCGGGCGCGTTGTTATCGTGTTGCAGGATTCGAGCGGATGAAGAACAACTTGGTCCGCGTCAGTTCTCAAGTTGCCAGTAAGGTTGCAAGAAGGATGCGACCATTGTAGCAACAACCATACCGGAGTCGCATCCCACACCACGTCGTAACCACGTGTCTTCTGCTCGTCGCCCTTGGCTACACCTGTCACTCGAAGTCACCGCTGGTATACTGTGATTGCTTTATTCGTATTTATCATTGTGCGCTGCAGATTTGTCATCTATTACCAACTTGTCCTACCTTGATCAAGCACTTGCCAGTGCGGCAAAATAAGTAGTTGCTGCAGGTGGCAGGCAGCCAGTTGCATTCGCGCGCTTTGATACGACATGGCTGATAACCCCCTCGGTTGAGTACAGCACTCGCGTAGCAAGAGAGTTGCCAGCACATTTATTTCCTGACGTCGAAATACTCGTGCTCCAACTGGCCTCCTAAGCCATTTCCAGAAGGCTCCCGGTCGTCGCCGTCCTTGCCCGGTACGTGCATGATCGCGCCGTCCGAGCCCCCGGCGTCCATGCGATGGCGGCGCCGGCCTGCACGGCTGCAAGCAGCATTGGGAGGGTCAAAAAGTGTGTGTGAAGTGTGGGAAGCCGGCCACGCGGTATAATATATATATATATATATATATATATATATATATATATATATATATATATATATATATATATAAATTTATATATATTGAAATAAGTGGCAGTTTCGAGCGATAGACGAAGCATCGCTTGCGATAGCAAATTAGCACACAGCTAACTCAAGAAACGATCGATAGTAGTTTTATCGGCCGTATAAAGTTGTAAACATCCGCTTACTAACTAAATTACAAGCCACGTTGTCACGCACGCACAGGTAAATATGAACAAATCGCGCTCGATGACCGCGCAAACTCGCTGTCGAAACGCTGGAGTTAGGAAGTGCGGAAGCAGCAGCGAGCGAATTGGCCGCCGTGTTGTCTCTCGCTTCAACGCGAACTGAACGTCGAAAGCACAGCACATACGAAGCTACTGGCGTTAGGCGCACGCACCAAGGTCTATCTAAATAGGTCGCGAAGCTTACAACGAAAAGCGTGCCAAAACCCATCGCCAAAGATATCAGTTAGCGGTGCACGATTGAAGCGCGACTCCATGGCGACGGCTACGGCAGAAATGAGTTTGGGGTGTCCATATAATTGCTATCGCAATAAAAAGGAAGAACAAAAATATAATTTCGACATTTCGGCCGGGGCCCGGCCAGGCCAGGCCGTACGCCGTTCGGAACGTCGAAATTCTATGTTGGTTGTTTTTTCCATGCACCTGCACTTCTTTCAATTTATTAAATGCCGAATTCGGACAACCCCTTCCTTCATATTGTTACGTGTAGCTGATGTACAAGTCTATTTACAATATATTTACACGTAGACCAACGGTGGCAAAGATGGCGACGCTATATCAAGCGGGCACACACGTCGTCTTGTTCCTCCACAGTACAGCCACACTGTGGTGGCTGTTCCGTATCAATATATATATATATATATATATATATACTCTGACTGTACTCTGGCGAAGGCTGGTCCACCAGCCGAAAACGTTAAGTAAATAAGTCTTCCAAAAATTTCGTCGTCTCTTTCCTGCGTATGTTACGTCGGGTCCTGCGTGCTGAACTTTGAAAAAGAACCCTATATATATATATATGTATATATATATAGTAAGAAGCCTATGACATGACTACTAAAAATCGGCCCCTTCGGTTTACTTTCTTCTCTTCCATATATACAGGTTGTCCCACATAACTTGAGCCAAAGTTTACTGGAACCGTCCTCCAGCGCCGTTGACATCCCAGACGCATCTTTTTGTTCAAGACTACAATGTAACACATTACCGCTTAACATTTTTAAAAAATAACTGTCTGCACATTTTGGCTTTGTTACGACTTCTGCAGTATCTACGGGTCTTAAATGCAGATATAATAAACGAATTAGCTTTGAATAAATAATTAAGAATTGCACGTACTATTTTTAAGTGCTTGCCTAAACATGCGGACATTAAATCAAAGCACAAGGCAGTGGCAGTTACAGCTTGTGAAATTTCTGCCACTTGGTGCCTCGCGATTCTTTTCTTCCGTGTACGTCACTGCTCCCCACTGTGTGACATAGTAGACTGATAGCGAAAGCATCCCTCCTGCCTTTACCGGTGCTTAGCGATTACTGTAATATGCTAGTCAACACACCTGTGTTCACGAAAGGAAACATGGAACGCATAGGCTTTCGCTTAATCTTCACTTGTCTTTTTATCCGCTTTCACATTTTCCCTTTTAATTCAACCATATTCATGTAGATATAAAATTCGTGCAAATTCGACTTTATGCTTTTATGCTTGTCTGATTTCCTTTGAGTATTCCACGTACGGTGTCAGTTGGTTTCATCATTCATCATCATCAGCCTCTTTTTAAGTCCACGGCAGGATGAAGGCCCTTCCCTGCGATCTCCAATTACCCCTGTCCCGCGCCAACCGATCCCAACTTGCGCCTTCAAATTTCCTAATTTCATCACCACCTAGTTTTCTGCAGTCCTCGACTGCGCTTACCTTCTCCTGGCACCCATTCTGTAAATCTGATCCCGTTATCCATCCGACGCAATACATGGCCTGCCCAGCTCCAGTTTTTTTCTCTTCGTGTCAATTAGAATAACGGCTATCCCCGTCTGCTCTCTGATCCACACCGCTCTCTTCCTGGCACTTAACATTATGCCTAAAATTTTTCGTTCGATCGCCTTTTTGCGCGGTCATTAACTTGTTCTCGAGCTTCTTTGTCAGCCTCCAAGTTTCTGTCCCATATGTCAGCACCGGTAGGATGCAGTGACTGTACAACTTTCTTTTCAATGATAGTGGTAAGCTCCCAGTCAGGATCTGGCAATGCCTGTAATATGTAATCCAACCCATTTTTATACTTCTGGAAATTTCCTTCTCATGATCAGGGCCCCTGTGAGCAAATTATCTAGATAAACTTACTCCTTCACAGACTCTAGAGGCTGACTGGCGATCCTGAACGCTTGTTCCCTTGCCAGGCTATTAACATTATCTTTGTCTTCTGCATATTAATATTTAACCCCACTCTTACACTTTTTATGTAAGGTCCGTAATCATTTGTTGTAATTCGTCCCTAGTGTTGCTGAACAGGCCAATGTCATCTCCAAACCGAAGGTTGCCGAGATATTCGCCGTCGATCCTCATTTCTAAGCCTTCCCAGTTTAATAGCTTGCATACTTCTTCCAAGCATGCAGTGAATAGCATTGGAGAGATTGTGTCTTCTTGCCTGAGCCCTTTCTCGATACGTAACTTTCTACTTTTCTTGTGGAGAGCCAAGGTAGCTCTGGAATCTTAGATATTTCCCACGATATTCACGTGTTCCTTGATTCATATTCCTTATTCACGTGTTCCTCCTGTTCTCCTTGATTACGTAATGCCTCTATGACTGCTGGTATTTCTACTGAATCAAATGCCTTTTCATAATCTATGAAAGCCATATAGAGAGGTTGATTGAACTCTGCATATTTCTCGATTACCTTATTGATGACATGGATCTGATCCATTGTATAATATCCCTCCCTGAAGCCAGCCTGATCCCTTCGTTGAGACTGAAGTCTTGCCCTTATTCTATTAGAAGTTATCTTGGTGAATAATTTATGCAATACTGAAAGCAAGCTAATAGGCCTATAATTTTTCAATTCATTATTGTCTCCCTCCTTGAGGATTAGTATAATGTTGGCATTCTTACAGTTCTCTGGTACACGTGAGGAATTGCGTATAAAGGGCCGCAAGCTTTTCAAGCGCGCGATCTCCTTCATGTCTGATTAAATCTTCTGTTCATCCATCTTCTGCCGCTTTTCCCTGGGTCGTATCTTGCAAGGCCCGTCTAACTTTATTGTCAGTTATAGAAGTAACCTCTGTATCCTGTTCATTACTACTTCGAATGACGGTAGCATGGCTTCTCTGGGTACTGTACAGGTCAGTATAGAATTCTTCCACTGCTTTTACTATATTTTCTATATTGCTGATGATATCATCCTGCCTATTTTTCAGTGAATATATCTCGGCTTGTCCTATGCCAAGTTTTCTTTTCCCTGATTTAAAGCTTCGGCCATTTTTACTGCTGCCTCAGTCTTTCTCACGTTATAATTGCGAATATTATTTACTTTTTCCTTGTTTATCAGTTTTGACAGTTCCGCGAATTCTATTTGACATCTTTAGTTGGACACTTTCCTTCTTTGTTGTTTCCTTATCGTTTGCTAGGTCCTTTGCTACTTCGGAGAGCTTACCTACTGGTTGCTCCCCCCCCCCCCCCCCCCTTGGTGCCTTGACTCCCACTTCAATTGCTGCTGGTGAAACCAGCCTAGTTACGGTTTCATTCATTGTCTCTATGTCCTCTTCATCTGTCCGTTCTAAAGCTGCGTATTTGTTTGCAAGCACCAGCATAAACTGGTCTGCTTTTACACTTACTCGTCTAGATTGGCCTGTTTCTTCTTTACTAATGTTACTCTGTCTCTCTTCATATTAAGGGAAATCCTAGACCACTAACCTATGATCACTACACTCTACCCTACCTAACACTTCTACATCCTGCACTATGCTGGGATCGGCAGAGAGTATGAAATCTATTTCATTTCTTGTTTCTCCATTAGGGCTTTTCCACGTCCACTTGCTGTTGCTACGCTTCCTGAAGAAGGTATTCATTATTTGGACCTTATTCCTTTCCGCGAATTCTACGAACATCTCTCCTCCAATGTTCCTGCAATCGATTCCGTAGTTGCCAATTGCTTGTTCACCAGTCTGTTTTTTCCCCATTTTTGCATTGAAGTCGCCCATTACTACAGTACACTGAGCTTGCACTTTTCTCATCGCTAATTCAACATCTTCATACAACTGTTCTACTTCATCATTGTGACTGGAGGTTGGAGCGTAGGCTTGTACTACTTTTATTCTATATACTTCCTATTTAGCGTTATTACGACTACTGCTACCCTCTCATTAATGCTGTAGAATACGTCAATGTTGCCCGCTATGTCTTTATGGTTTAGGAATCCTACTCCAAACTGCTTCTTGTCTGGTAGTCCTCTATAGCAGAGGACGTGACTGTTATTCAATATCCTATGCAATGCCTGATAATTCCTAATAGTCCTGCTAAGCTAGCTTCGCTCAAGAGGGTTCGTGTGTTGAACGTTGGCAGGTTCAGTTTCTAGTGGAGGCCTGTCCAGATCCAGAGATTCTTAGGACCCTCTGCCGCGTCGCAAGTCTGACCACCGTCTTGGTCAGATACTCCGCAGCCACTGGGGACTGGGGGCCTTGGTTTAATTGTAGGGGTCATTACTGCACCAGGGAGGCCAATCCCTGATCTGGTGAGGGAGCTGGTTTACTTTAGGTTTACTGACAGTGCAAATTAGAAATAGAGGAAGGGATGTCACCCTGGGCCTAAAATGTGGAGAAAGATGTGAAATCGAAAAGCGGTCGTGGATGGGAAAGCCATGCTGCCAGAACCAATGTCTAGAACCGGCGTTAGAGCCCCGTTGACTGGCGAGAAGCACGAGAACTTTTATCCCCTCTCAGCGGTCCTGTAGGTCACCCACCGGCCGGAACCCCTCCTTTCTTTATTGCGTTAGCAACTATATGAACACCCCGGGCGCATTCCTGCCGTCGCCGTGATGTTCCGTACCAAGTCCAAGGGCGATAACATCGCACGTGCTAGTGAAAGCGCGCGAGGGTGAGCCATCGCTCGGTCTCGCGTGCGCACAGTGTGCTCTGCGCGCTCCGTTCGTCGACCATCAAACCACAAATCGACGATGCTTAATCTGATGGTCAGCAGGCCGTTCAAGTGATAACTGCCAGCGATCGCGATAAACTTGTGTAAGTAAGAAAACTGTCATGACTGCTTTCAATGGCATACTCCGATAACCAATCCTACATTCTACTCACTTTTTCCAGAACATCGGAAAATCATTCTTCAAATCTTCTAAATGCTTTCGTATGAATATCTGCCCAATTAGGAACAAAGAAACTGAACTCAGCATATTCTTAGATCAATTCCAAAATACATTTGATGTCGTTATGTTAGTTGAGATGTGGTCAACAGATGATGCATCAGTTTTTCGAATTCCTGCCTGCAACACATTTAAATCGACAAATTGTTCGTGACGGAGGTATTTGCATCCTAGTGAAGAATACATTTGAGTTTGAATTATTGCCACAGTTCTCTTTAATTACGAGTGATTACGAATATTTATAAGTTCAAGTGCAAAATACAGTGCTTGATGTTTGTTACCATCCTCCAAGTTCAGTTTTCCTGCCATATTTTTCCTACTTAGAAAGATTTCTTGTTTTCATCAAAATCAATAACCTTACTCTCATCTGTGGGTATGACGGTAACATAGATATGAACAGCGGTGACGTAAATAGGACAAAACGATGTTTTGTTCGGTTGTTATGATTGTGGTGATGTAATCAATCTTCCTACTATAGCGCCTGAAAGCTCATCAACTCTGACATCTTTCACAAACTTAAGCACTGATAAGGTTAAAAATTGCGTTTTCGCATTCGACATCAGTCATCATTTGCCTACATTTCTTTGTTCCAATGGCAATGTGCGACCAAAAACATGTGCTCAACTAATTTTATACATACCATCAAGGAACACAACATTTTCATTTTACCCGTCTTAGCGGCTACAATGTTGAGCTGCTATGCACGAGGTCACGGGATCAAATCCCGGCCGCGGCGGCCGTATTTCTATGGGGGCGAAATGCAAAAAGCGTCCACGTCCCGTACATTGGGGGCACATTAACGATCCCCTGGTGGTCAAAATTATTCCGGAGTCCCCCACTACGGCGCGCCTCATAATCAAATCGTGGTGTGGGCAGGCAAAACTGCAGAATTCATTCAACATTTCCATTTTTCATGACAACATTGGTGAAATCTCGTGGGGGGCATTATTTCACAACAAGGATGTAAATAATGCTTACAAAAAAGTTATTAGAATGCCAAAGCCGATTTACGAAGCTAGCTTTTCTTCTGCTTGCTCTAAACTAAACACGAAGACCATGGGCGACCTTTCAGCTCTCAGAAAGATTTAAACTTAAAAATAAGTTGTTGAGTGACTTCATCAAAAATACGGATCCAGACTTACTGAAAGCCTAAAGAACTTATAAAGGCTAAGATGTTAAAGGTGTTATAAAGGCTAAGCGAGATTACCTTTGGAATTTGCTTATTTCAGACACTGGCTCTGTGTCTGCCACAAATACACGAACTTATAATTAATAATTCAGAGTTTACAGGCAAGGCAATTGGGTATGTTTTTAATTTTATTTTATTTTATTTCTTATTAATGGTACCCTCAAGGCCCGAAGGCATTACAGAGGGGAGTGGGAAACGGGAAGTATAACAATAAAGTACGGAAAATAAACAATGCAGTGTGTTAGTAATTACTAATTATACAATACTATGTAATATCTTGCCCAATATTTGTAAGTACGACAGACAATGTAAACAAAGTAGCATCTTGATAATTCCTGTTATTACAATGTTAACCAGTGTCGTCCTTAGTCGTTTGTAAGTACGGCAAGTAAATGAAATAACATGTTAATAATTCCTGATTATACAATGTTAGCTAAAGCCTTACGAAACAGTTTGTTGTCGACAATAGATACAATTTCACAGGGAAGGTGGTTCCACTGCCGTGATGATCTGGGAAAGAAAGATTGACTGAAAGTGTTAGTGTTGCCTGTTTGAAGTCCGACCTTATGGTGATGATCGATGCGGCTCGATAGGTAATGAGGCTGAGAAATGAAGTTACTGTGAAGGGAGGAATGGTAATAAAATTTGTGAAACAGTGTCAAACGTGCTATTGTTCTACGAGATGCAAGTGATGGAAGAGATAGATTGTCCTTCATTGATGTTACGCTAGCGGTACGGTTATAATTTGAAAATATGAATCGGACTGAGTTATTTTGGACAAGCTCGAGTGAAGAAATAAGGTTTTCGTGGTATGGGTCCCACACAGCTTAGCTGCAGCGTATTCTAATTCTAATAGGCACTTTGTTTGCGTAAGTAGTAACGTTAAGTGTGGAAACCACATTAATAGCTTCCTTTTAAACTAGCATTCATTTCTTTTTAGTCCAGTATATGAAAATGACGTAAAGGGATCGTTTTTAAGCGTAAAAAACAGTTCCGCTAAGACATTGATGGTTTTCAAGTTAAAGCCATCAAAAGCTGCATACAATTTCTAGCTCCGTGTTTAGGTGACATCTCTAATTCGTCTCTTAATCCGGCTCTTTTCGTAAGTCAGATACAAATAGCCCGTGTAACTGTTCAGTACAAAAAATAGCAATGACGATAAAAGCGACCTGGAAAATTACGGACCGCTGCCTATAGTTTCCATAGTTGCAAAATCTCGAGAAAAAGTTGACAGTCACTTTCGCATACGGGACGAAGGCGAAAGCCTGCGCGCTCACGAGACATTCATGGTATTTGGCCTGCGACAAATGCGACGTTACTTCCTATTGTTTTCTGCCACCAAAGGTATCGAGCTCGAGTGCCTTAATTAACTCTACATTCACTGTGTCTTAATTAACCTCGTCATAATTAACGTCAAAGGTCGTAGGTTCAACTCCCAGCAAAGGTCGAGGGTTCAACTCCCAGCAAAGGTCGAGGGTTCAACTACCACAAAATGTCATGGGTTCGATTGCGTTAATCATAGCTTAATTAACTGTCCTTTGTTAACTTCGCCTGAATAACACCAAAGGTCGTGGGTCAATTCCGGCGGCAAGTGGTAATTTTTTTCTCTCATTCCCGGCCGTAGCTGTGGTGGACACCATCGCTGACCGAAACGGCTACTAGAATGGCTCACAACAGCTTACGCTGTGGAGCGGCCCGAGAATGCTACCCGGTGGTACACCGGACGTAAGCGGCGGCGGGGGCGGAGTAGTTACTATCTACGTTAATGATTTATTTATCTACGCGACTCCCGTCAATTTTGGTGCCCTAACTGGGCCTTAATTAACTTCGCCTTAATTGACACCAGAGGTCCTGGGTTCCACTCCCACCAATGGTCGTGGCTTCGACTCCCATCAATTTTGGTGTCATTAACTCTGCCTTAATAAATGTCGCCTTAACCAGCACCCAACATCATGGGTTGAACTGCGATGAATGGTCGTGGGTTCGACTCGCATCAATTTTGGTACCATTAACTGTGCCTTAATTAGCTTCACCTTAATCAACAACAAAGGTCGTGGGTGTGACTCCCACCCATAGTCGTCGGTTCGACTCCTATCAATATTGGTGCCATTGAATTTCGGTGCCATACCGCCCATCAATTTTGGTGCCATTAACTGTGCCATAACTTTGCCTTAATTAACAACAAAGGTCGTAGGTATGACTACCACCAATAGCCGTGAATTCGACTCCCATCAATTTTGGTGCCATAACGCCCATCCATTTTGGTGCCATTAACTGTGCCTTAATTAATTTCGCCTTAATCAGCACCCAAGGTCGTGGGTTGAACGCCCACCAATGGTCGTGCAATCGACTCCCATCAATTTTAGTGCCATTGAATTTTGGTGCCATAACGCCCATCAATTTTGGTGCCGTTAAGTGTGCCTTAACTTCGCCTTACTCAACAGAAAAGATCATGGGCTGGACTCCCACAATGGTCGTGGATTCGACTCCCATCAATTTTAGTGCGATTGAATTTCGGTGCCATGACGCCCATGAATTTTGCTGCCATTGAATTTTGGCGCCATACGCCGAACGGCCAATTTTTCGATAACGCCGGACAAATAACTTTTTGACCCATGAACCACTTAAGGCTTTCGCCCTAAGTGTTATTGCCAGAAGATTTGCGACTTTCGAAAAGAAACGCAGTATTTTGTCAGACTCACCTCTCGCGTACCGCCAAGGTCTTGTACGGAATATGCATTGCTTACATAAAAAACGCATTTTAACAAAACCTGAAGGCGGCAAATTACGAGGGACGTTCCGAAAGTAAACTTGGTAATTTATTTTCACACGTAAACTTTATCGAAAGAAACATACACCATGGCATCATGGACTGTACATCTTGCACTATTTGTCCACATAGTCGCCACCGACATTGAAACATTTGTCGTTGCGTGAAATCAGTTTGACGAAACCACTCTGGTAAAACTCGATGCCCTGCGACGCAAGAACTGTCGCACAGCCTGCTGAGCATGGTTTTGCGAGTCCCGAGAGCGCGGCCTTCGATGCAGGCGCCCGTTCGTGGCGGCCACGCACCGGCGACCACGTCGTCCGCACGCGCCTGCCTGCCGACGCGAATGCACTGCTCGCTCTTCTTCTGCGCATGCGTCGTTCCTCCTCCGCTGACGCTCCTTCGGTCGTTCAACCAGCAACGTGCGCGTATTCTTATGGCGAGTGTTTGTCTCACCCGGTGCACCATCTTCTCTTTCAAAAAAAAAAAAAAAGGTGACGAAACTTGCTTTCGGAATGTCCCTCGTAGTTCGGTATATTAATAGATTTTACGAAGGCATTTGACTGTCTTAAATATGACTTACTAATAAGCTAGAACATTACGGTTGTCGAGGAAGTGCTGCATCCCTAATCAAATTTAAAGTTCAGTACTGAACTCAAATCATTAACGTAGATAGCAACTACTCCGCCCCCGCCGCCGCTTACGTCCGGTGTACCACAGGGTAGCATTCTCCGGCCGCTCCACAGCGTAAGCTGTTGTGAGCCATTCTAATAGCCGTTTCGGTCAGAGATGGTGTCCACCACAGCTACGGCCGGGAATGAGAGAAAAAAATCACCACTTGCCGCCGGAATTGAACCTGGGCCCGCTGCGCTGGGTCAGCAACTCTACCACTGAGCCGCGCCAACGCTTGCTAGCTTGTAGCGCAAAAATTCACCCGCGATACTCGCTAATGCGAAATTCAAGCGCAGCTCTACACGTGTCTTCGTCGATGTATTGACTGGCGCGGACACTCGTGCGGCGCGTGTTCGCGGCTCGCAGCAGCCTCCGCCCGTGCAGCGCTTCGTTTTCAGCGTCGTCGGGCGCGCTCGCCGCATGCCATCGGTGAACAGATACGTGCACACTTTGCAGTTGCTCAAGTAGCGGTGCAAGGTAGATAGGGAAGTCTTGGGGAAGAAAAGGAAGATTAAGGATATGTGCAAAAAATTCTAGAATGAAAAACATGTACAGCATACCTTAATAAACAGATCTGGCTAGGTAACTGTTTGTCACCGCCCCGTTTCAAAGGGGATGCCAATAAATCATTATCACCGTTACCATCATCATTTGCATCGCATCGTGCCACTTGTCACGCGATGAGAGATGCGCGGCACGTAGCTTCTATACGTGCACATTGAGCATTGCAGTTGCATATGTTCACACCAGGTGGCGGTACTTACATTGTTTATACATTGCATTACATTACATTACATTATTTATAGGTAACGGTACAAGGTATAGATAGAGAAGGGGTTAGGAAGAATATTAAGGGGATGCATACAAACATGATGGAACCAAGAACAGCTTTAGCATTTAGCATACCTGCATAAATCAAGCAGGCTAGGTGGCTGTCACCGCCCCGCTTCGAAGGGGATGCCAATAAATCATCATCATCATGATTAGCATCATATCGTGTCACTTGTCACAACTTCACATGCGCGCCGCGTGGCGTCAATACGTGCAAACTTTGCCTTGTGCTTGCGTTGCATTGCACCAAGTTTCCCGACATGTAGCACTTGCATGTAGCTGGTCAACTCAAGCAGGCTAGGTGACTATTTGTCACCGCCTCACTTGAAAAGGGACGTAAATAAATTATCATCATCATCAACAGCATGGTATCGTACAACGGGTCAGTGGATGTGCGCCGCATAGCCTCGACGCCTGTGCTCATTCTTCGGCACGCGCCATGGCGCCTAACCACAAGGCCCCGCAGTGCGTGCTGCCGGAAGCACAGCTCCTGTGACTGCGCGGCGTGTGCCGCGCAGTCCTGCTACCCTTTACTCAATGTATGCATGTAAATGATCCACACATAAATCTGCTCAATTAATTGTATACGCTCATGATACCGGAATTCTTCCAACAGGAGAATCATCTAGTGAACTAATTAACGAGGCAGCCTGTCGCCAATGGCATTACGAGAATTGACTAACCAGAACTACTTAATAAATTTCTCCAACACCTCAGCAGTACTTTCTCACATTAAAAGCAAAGGTGTTACAATAACGAATTCTTTATCAATAGACGGATCTCTAGTGGAAATCATATACCAAGCTTTATAACATTGGGAATAATTTTTCAGCAAAATATTGACACGTGTACTTATTTATCTCTCCGGGTGACCGCTTTTCACCGTCTAACAAATGTTATCGCTCAGCGCAGGACGCGCGCCCGCGTGTTGGCAAGTTTCTGGAATGTTATCGATGGTTCTAGCTGCTTTCTGCTGCCACCAAAGCTTGTGTAATCTGATTTCATCGCGCGACGCGAATTGTGTACAACTTTCTGGAATACATGCGGCCACCGGCGATTACCCTGGAACCTTCGACGACGCCTGTACAAAGCCGACGCGCGTGACAGGCAGATAAGTTTTTCGGCGATCGCCGACTTCGTTCGCCGTCCTTTGAGTCTAACTGGCTTTTGTGGGCACAGATTCGCCCAGCAAGTGCAAGTTTCGTCGTTCACAGTTAACGGCTGCAGCTTACTGCGCGGCCAGGCGGGCGCCATGAACTTGAAAGCGAACTGCGACGTTTGCTGAGTGCGCGTAGTGCCTGTAGCTTCGTATGCGCTGTGCTTTCGACGTTTCGTTGGCGTCGAAGCGAGAGATGCACCAAGGTCAATTCGCTCGCAGCTACTGGCGCGAGTCCTCATTCCTGCATCTTGACTGCGAGTTTTCACGCTCATCGAGCAAGATGTCTTCATGGCTACCTGTGCTCGCGTGGCACCGCGCTTGTTAGTTTAGTTGAAGCACGTTGGCGGGCTAGTTGGTATTAATTCATGATAGAATGCGTAAGCGCGATTGAACGAGGACGCAGAAAGAAACGTACACACAGAGACAGCGCCGTCTCCGTGAGTCTCTTCCTTTCTACGTCCTCGTTTTGTCACGCTTACATATTCTTTCATTGTTAATTTAGTTAACGAGCGAATGTTTACAAGTTTATACGGCCAATAAAACTACTCTCCGTAATTGGTATAGCTATATACTAATTTGCTATCGCAATCGGTGCTTCGCCTTTCTATCTTTTTTGCCCACAGCAGTCGCTTGAAAACGCGTGCGCACAGGCACGCATGCGGTGAATCTGGAGAAGTAGACGGCACGAGCCGTGACCACTGACTCACTTCTTGTATCGCCTGCGCACGTTGTTGCGGCGTGGCGGCTCCTCCTCGTTCTCGTCGTCGGCCCCTCGGTTGCCCCTGACGGGCGGCGGAGGCGGAGCCGTGGTCTCTTCAGCCTCGTCGTCGTCGATTGCGGCCGGCTCCACGGGCGGCGGCTTCGCGACGGCGAAGCTCCGCTGCTTGAAGGCGCAGTAGTTTCCGCACCAGTCCTTGCAGCAGACGCGCGTGTCGCAGTCTTGATCCGTCTGGCACGGGCTCAGCAGACGGATGCTGGTGCACGTGTCGAACTTGACCGGCTTCGGCAGGCACACGAACGCTGCAGTGGCGCGTGCGAAAGCAGCACCGTCGCCGCGTCAGTGCGGATGGGCGGTCGGACGGCGCGCATTGGAATAATGCATACGCGTCGGCGTTCTGCTGTGAACAATTTGGCCCTATTTTCTGGTAATGAAACGCGCTGACTGCGGTGACCTGATCTTAAGTTGCCCTCCAATGCCACTTTCTTGCACGAAATGCGCACGTGTCCGTTTACTTTAAAGAAGCGCATTCAATAGGAGACTGGCACACACGCACACAGTCTCTATTTCGGCGCTTTCTCGGTGCTTTTTCCGATGTTTCGCTTGCGTTCCGCCTATTCTGTTTACGCCAGCTATTAATACCGCATCCCGTACGAATCTTGCACCGGTTTAAAAGAGTCTGTGTTCCTGTACAACGAAGGTAAAGTAGTAATTCAGTTAATGCACACTCTACAGCTCATTTTCTGTTTCTTTTCTCTTATTGGCTCTGAAGTGCCAACAGTTAATGCGTTCAATTAGGCAAGCAAGGTCACTGTGACAGTATGCTAGTATAGAGTCATCAGGTTGCTGCAGACTAGAGTATTTTTATCGCCCTTGCACTGTTACGCGCCCGACAGCGATGTGACAAAGTTGTAATTATTTAAGGAGCTAAAATCATGAGGTAGTTCTATTTAATAGCTTATAGTAGCCGCTGTCTTGCATCACACTAACAACACTACAACAAGAAGCGAAAGGAAATAATAATAGCCGCCTCTCAAGTCAGTGTCATGATGCCCTCCGTCTAGAGATTTCCGTCACACATGATCTTCGCCTATAATCCAGCATTCGAGGAAAGTTTGTCTACTCAGGCATGGAATGAGGGGAATCACGGTCACTCACTAAGTCGGATGAATTATCGGACGTTTGGGAACCGCGTACGAGTTCCTCGTTCACCGAGTTGGACAGGAACACTTACGTAGCCAGCACGTGACGTTAACGAGCGTACATAAATGGCAGGTATAGTCCCTGCTTTCTGGCATAGGGTTTTATACAATGATTACTAGAGTAATTAGAGGGCGCTAGTGGCGCTAGTGCCTACGGGAGCTGCAATCGGGACGGTTCAGCCAGCGTGGGAACGATGGGACATGCGTGGATTTGACTAAACTTCGTCCTTCTGGCTGCAAATGGCTCCGCGACTTCGCAAATTTGTCATTTTCAACATAGTACTGTGTATCAAATAATTAAATAGACATTAAAATCGTCAGACGGCAGCATTCGAGCACAGGATCTCTAGCACAAACGCCACGGACGCATGCATCGACAAGCAGCACAGAAGGCCCTTGTCAATTTCTTGCGGGCAAGCTAGCGTGTTAAGACACTTTGCGCGCTTCGATCTGGCTGCCTCGACAGATTGAGCAGCTGCAATTAGTAGCGATTGCGCGTGCTTGCAGAGTGTTCTCAACTTAGAAAAGTATGGATCGCTTTGAAATTTATGACAACGAATACAGACAAAGCGTAAATAAACAGAGCCACAAGAACGTCCGAATCCACAAGTACGAAGATCAGACAAATTCATGTGCTTCCCATTCTTCCCACAGTTGCTCAACGATCGCAGCGCCAGGATTCTCTCTAGTAATAATTGTTTGAAACTCTGTGCTGTCCCGTTCATATCGTAGCAGGCGTGCATTGAATAATTAGCGATTCTAGCAGCCACCGGGATGACATGTTCCTTTCTTTGGCGACAACAGTAGCATTGTCGCAGTCAATCTTGTGATTATGTTCTTGCGCATTTCGGCAATGGCGTTCGTCGTGTGACTGTTATTTCTCAGATCACGTGGTCCTTGATCCGTCTGGAGAACTTCCCTGTTTCGCCAATACATACTTGATGGCAATCGGTGCACGGTATCTGATACACGACTCCTGGGATTGATTCAATAGACAACCTGTGAATAGGCAACTACTCGTGATAGCGATGACAATGGTTATTTTGCCGGCAGCCGACGAAGAAAGCGTACAGCGCCGATCACGTGTGCGGAGCCAGTTCTGCCTGCGAAAACAACGTTCCGGCCCCACAGGCGAACTTCGTCTTGCGCGATCATTTTTTCGGGGATGCTTTGGCCCTATAAAGATCACGGAAGAAAGTTGGAGGCTTCGGTATACGCAAGTACAGGCACCTTTCATCCGTCAGAAGACGCTACAATGCTTTCGTTTGTCACGTCACCGGACGCGACGAAAACGAAACGACATACGCACCGAGCTCCGCAGACCTGAAGCTAAATAATGTTTACGCGTCTCGTCTAGATTGCAAACACATCATGCAGTCGTACTGAACATTCGCCCTAGGTTTGTTTGAGATTTCGGTCATTTTTGAATAGCGATTAACGAGTGGAGATGTCACCATCCCTCCCATCTTGTTTCAAATACAAGGGCTGTGCTGTCGCGGTGGAAAGTGCACGATCGGCTTTGCGAGGGAAACGTCTTCTGACCGCGGTCGCCGCGATAAAGGAACGTTCGTCTCGGCGATGCACTGCATGCAAACATGCACAATCTCTGCGATTCAACGACCAGTAGTCAGCGCAGAAGCGACCACAGAGATAACAGAAAAAAAATATGTATGCGCTCGTTGCCAGCAACGGCCATTCATCGATTCGATATTCCTACTCGGACAAATGAGTTTACTGGTGTGATCGAATGTGGTGCCAGGAATGCAAGCAAGGAAGCAAACACGTCCGTCCTTTCTCTGGCGTAGTGCTCAAGCTGTCTGCTTTTACCGGACTGCGTGGTCCCCGTTCCACCTCGCTTCGCCAGTTGCTAGCTGTCGCGGTACACTCACTGTTGTGCGCCGCGGCGGCGGCCGGAGCGACGGCCGCGCACAGCAGGAACCCGGCGCCCAGGAGCAGCATCCTTGCCGGCGACGGGCACAGCAGCTTCGTCGTCTCGGGAACGCACGCGCTACTGCTGCCGCGGCGGTTTCCTCTTCCTCGGCCAGGTTGCTGCCGCTGATCTGCGTGCCACAAGTATTTCGACATTCGATTCCGAATATTAAAGAAAGTGGCCGACAGATGGAGTAGCACACTGTGGTATACAAGTTACATAAACGAGGATGAAGTGCCTCACTAAGGCTAGCATACGTTTTGTAGGTGAACCTATTTCTTTTTTTTTTTTGTCAAATACGGAAAAGTATGCATTGTGGTAAACAATGAAAATATTCTCTCCTTTGGGGAGTCTACATTAGGTTTTAGCCACGGGAACGTATGCGTGGCCGAATGCGAATTCCTTTGTTACGCAAGGAGAATACCTGCGTTCCTTGCTAATTTATTAATTGATATTTCACAAAATTGAAAATTTGAAATTGAGCACCTTCCAATCAGCTGTCTCTGCATAAACCATACGCCTTCCTCTAAAGAAAAATAAATGTCTCTAAAATTAGTTGTCTATAATTTCTTGCAAATCTCTACTTTACCCTGATATACACTTCCTCAAGGGGAGTATGGTAGCGCGATTCAAAGACGGGACAAGAAAAGACACAAAGGGACACACAAAGCGCTGTGTATGCGGAGCTGTAAATGCATCCCGCATCGCAAAGGGCTGTTTGACAAGAGCGCGTGTCAGGCCAGAAGCGTGTTTATAAGTATATCTGAATCTTGCTTGCTCCCTGTATCATGACGCGTACCACTAGGGGTGGTTCTTCAAGAAGCCGGCGGGTAAGTGTATGGAGGACGTAAAACATGCGAGAGGAAGTGTATTTCACGAGGGTCGCAATGTGGGCTTGTTGGTAATGCATCTTCAAGGGGAGTATGGTAGAGCGATTCCAAGACGGTACAAGAGAAGACGCAAAGGGACACACACAGCGCTTTGTGTGTCCCTTTGCGTCTTCTCTTGTACCGTCTAAGCAAGATTCAGATATACTTATAAATACGCTTCTGGCCTGACACGCGCTCTTGTCAAACAGCTCTTTGTGATGCGGGATGCATTTACAGCTCCGCATCGGCGCTGTGGCTCATTGTCGGCGTTCTTGATGCCTTCTCAATATGGCACCACACAAACGGGAAATTTAATCTCCCAATAGGTTCCTTATCCTGTATAGTATCTCGTAGACCTCTGCATTGTTACCGCTATCATCACCACCGTTATCGGCCCATGCGTCAGACACGAGACTCCGTGAGGCCGTTATTAGGGTTCCACTGCGTTTTGTTTTTCTTATTATTTACAAATACTGCTGCCTCTGATTTGAGACATAGCTGGAGTGGGTAAGTACATCAAAACAACATACAATCAACATGCCACATGTAAACGAACTTCGTCTACAAAACGCTCATGTGGCAATTCTCGGAGATGAGTATGAAAGTTGTCCCACAATTGACTGGTAGATGGCAAGAAAGAAAATTTGAACTATCTAAGCGAGCTCGAAAGGGAACAATATTCAAAGGATTGGCTTTTCGGATTAGACGCGCCGAGGAGCTAACAAATGTCACAGGTACGTCGACAATGACAGAGGCATGTACAATTTCGTGCCACATTATAATCCTTTCACACGTGCGCCTATGTGCCAACGGATCAAGCGATCGCAGACCAGCATGCAGAGAAGGGCAGAAATTGCGATCGTATCGATTACAAATCAATCTAAAAGCTTTCTTCTGCACAGCCTCAAGCTTCGATACATCAGATACGCAGTGAGGTGACCCGACAACAGGTGCACGTTCTAGAGTGGGCCTCACGACAGATTTGTAAGCTGCTAGTTTGCATTCCTTGGTTGCTCTTTTTAGCGTTCTTTTTAAATATCCAAGTCGCTTTAGTAAATTATGGGGTTTTACGTGCCAAAACCACTTTCTGATTATGAGGCACGCCGTAGTGGGGGACTCCGGAAATTTCGACCACCTGGGGTTCTTTAACGTGCACCTAAATCTAAGTACACGGGTGTTTTCGCATTTCGCCCCCATCGAAATGCGGCCGCCGTGGCCGGGATTCGATCCCGCGACCTCGTGTTCAGCAGCCTAACACCATAGCCACTGAGCAACCACGGCGGGTAGAAGTCGCTTTAGTGCCCTGGAACAAATGAAGTCGACGTGTTTGTGCCATTTTAAGTTGGAAGAAAAGGTTTGACCAAGATATTTGAACTCGGTGACATAAGTCAAAATCTTCTCATCATTAATGTAGGCGACTTTCACGGGTTTCTTTTTGTTCGAGAAGGTCATAGATACCATTTTATCGAAGTTAATTTCCATTTGTCAGGTCTTGCTCCAGTTGCAGAAGGCATTGAACGTGTTACATATTCAGCATCTCCTGGGCAATGACACTGGTGATGTCAGAGTACAAGACACAGTCGTCTGCATACAAATGGAGCTTAACAGCAGTGTTAGTAACAACGCTCTCGACATCATAAATGTAAATAATGAATAAAAGTTGTCCTAATACGGAGCTCTGTGGAACCCCGGAGGAAATACCGAGTGAAGATGAGTGCTCCTGATTAAATGAGAAACTGGGGCCGCAGGGGCAGGTAGTTTCTTATCCAGCCAAGCAAGTGATTGCCGTGTATACATCTGAAGATAGTGTCAAGTTTCAGAAGTAACTTAGCATGACATACCTTATCAAACGCTTTGGAGTAGTCAACAAAAATGGCGTCAATCTGGCCGCGATTATTAAGTGTAGTGGCAATGTCGTGAGTGAATTCAATTAGTTGCGTAACCGTGGAGTAACCCGATCTAAAACCATGCTGATGATATGAAAGAATGCTGTTATCGTTTAGGTACTGTACAATATGCTTATGAAGTATGTGTTCTAGTAGTTTACAAGCAGATAACGAGATTTGTCTATCATTGAAAATTGTTTGCCTATTGCCAGATTTGTGTATTGGTACAACTTGAACAACCTTCCAGACACTGGGAACAGTTTGTGATTCGACAGATTTTTGAAACATGATAGTCAGACACCGCGCACAGTATTCCGAGTATCTCTTCAAAACAGGTTTGGAATGTTATCTGGTCCTGCACTTTTACTAGTATCAATATTTAACAAGAGGCTGTGAACTCCGCTGAACGTTATCGGAAGTTTTGGAAAACAAGCTGAAGCACTACGACAGTGAGAAGTAGGGATTGTGCCGTTGTCTTCAACAAAAATAGATTTGAAATATGTATTGAACGCTTCAGAGATCATGACAGCATTAGAACACGACTGTGCATTAACGACCATAGACGTTGAGTTGGACACAGGAGGAACAACTGTTTTCCAGAATTTGGATGGGTTATCTTTTAGGAATGTCGTCAGAGGGTTGTTATAGTAGTAGTCTCTAGGATGCTGCATTTTAGTCTTAAATTTTTTTCAAAGTGATGTTAGCATTTAGTTTTCTCGGACATTCGGTGTGCGAGAGCCACGGCGAAAGCGCTTTTATCCGGTGAATCAACTCTGTAATCTCTCTAGTATACCATGGGTGCTTCGGGTTTCACTTTACACACTTTTTGGTACGAAATTAGCTATGCACTCTTTGACAATATTGTGAAATATTTCTACTAACAAGTCAACACCTAAGGCACCACTCGAAAACATAAGCTCATCAAAGTGTAATGGTGTAATGCAAGCAAGGCGACGATAGAATTGTCGTCAGCTCGAGAAAAGTCATGGGCAGTACTATATTTGGTTTATTGGGCGCAAGAGCAGCATCTATATGGACAATTACCGCCTTGTAGTCGGAGATGCCCTCGACAACGTCACATTCGCCATACAGGAACCCATCACCCACGAAGACGAAATCCAATATAGCAGATTCTCGGGTGCACGAGCTAACGATCTGTGTTAAATCATATGACACAGCAAGATTGATTAGAGCGTCGCAGATGGCTGGGTCCCGTCCAGTAGAAGAAAGAGAACGCCAGTCAATGTAAGAGGCATCAAAATTGTCCCATATTATTAACTGGCCTTTTTGTAGCCTGTTCACTGCAATATAATCCACAACATTGTATATTGAAATAACATCATTTGGCGGTCGGTATATGGCGCCAACCACGATAGTAAAGCCACCAAAGTAAACCTTGCACCAAACCGATTCGCTGTCAAGAAGCTCCGGTAGCAAAACGTATTTAATGTCTTTAGAAATAAAGAGCGCTACGCCACCACCGCGACCAACAGTCCTGCCATTTCTCAATACTGAGTAACCAGGTGGCAAAAATTCTCTCAGAAATGGAGTCATTTAACCAAGTCTCAGTAACACATATTATTGATGGTTTGTGACATTCTACCACCAGTTGAAACAAACATATTTAGTAACCAAGTTGTGTGCATTAAAGTTCAGGAGTGTCAGTTTCTTTTTATGTGGAAGTCAGTTGGAATTCTTGGGAGCGATATTATCAGATTCCTTAACAACGCACTTTCTGACGTCGCTCCACTTGTACCGAACACTGTCGGCAATCAGGTGCTCTTGTTGCAACCGTACTTCCTTTGCGACTGTCCTTAATTCTGCTGAATTCTGCCATAGGGATCTGCGCACCTGCCGCACGCGTGCAGGAAAGCCTTCACCGATGTAAATGTTTGAACCTTTCAGTTTGCGTGCGTTACTTAAGATATCTAATTTAGTTCGAAAATGCAACAGTTTGATGATGACAGGTCTATCTTTACCTGTCCTTTTTAGCCCAAGTCTGTGATAACGCTCGATGTTACCACACGTGACGTCAAACTTTGACATCAGCATGCGAGCGCAGTACTAAAGTAAGAAATGCCCTCAGGTGTCTCGTTAGGTGTTTCAGATAATCCGTGAATAACCAAGTTATTCCGTCGCGACCGATTTTCAAGTTTGTCGTTCTTACGCTCCAGCTTTTGGAACATATCTGAGAGACCAGAAGCAATATTTTCTAGTTCCTTTACGTGCTCAACGAGATCCGTAGTGTTGGCGACAAGTGACTCTAGTTTGGATAGACGATCACCGAAAGGGGCAACTTCAGAGGTAAGTGCTGATATTTCATGCTTATATGAACAGCCTCATATGTGAGGCTAGCAGTATGTTCAAATAAATAAATAAATAAATATGAGCCTGTCCTGATAGCAATTCGGCCAACATTTTCTCGGTGGTGGGACCCGGATTGGTTTCTATGTCGCCAGAAAGAATCAACAGGCTTTTCAAAATGTGCACAAGAGAGGCAGCTCTTTTTAAGGAAAAAAATGGGAGGGGCCCGCAGCAGCAACAAGAAACGATCATCATTTCTATAGCATTTACAACCATACTGATTGCATACCTGTAATAAGAAGTAGGCAAATGTGTAGCCCATGTTCGCGATGCTGCCGCCAAACCCACTGAAGTGGAACCCCAGAGGCGTCCGTCCTTTATCCTGTTGCGAGCACGTAGATGTCGCTGAGGTGCCGGGACATGCGCAGCACCACCAGGTTAGCGCTGGCCCGCAGGGAAGGAAGCAGGCTGACACGTTTGCGTTCAGTGCCTTCGTTGGCGACGGACACCGGGAAGCGTCGACCGTCCGGTGGGGCAGACCGACCAGCGGGCGATCCGCAGGAGCACAACATTGAAGATAGTGGACACAAGTACTTGCAGCAATCTGTAAGAAGAAGTAGGCAAACTTGTAGCGCATCTTTGCAATGCTGCCCCCAGACCCGCTGGGATGCCCTCGACAACGTCAGGGCATGTTACAATCCATCTTACAACCCATTTCTTACAAAAATCGCCCTTTGTTTCCCTCGAACGAGAATCGACAGGTTGTTTCACGTGCTGCGATTGGAACTACGATCCAGACGCACGCGTCGCAATGCGATTTTCAGAGGGGCCTTTCACATGATTACGATTTCAACAATGTGACTGGTGCGACGCCCAGGGTTGCTTGCTGTGAGGTTTTGTGGCACACCCCGGATACTTCTTTTATTGCAATGAAGAAAACGCGTACATTATAATTTTGTTGACCTGTCTTTATTCGGAGCAAATAATATGCGTGTTTTGTGACTTCAAAAACGTTTTTAAGTTGAAGTTTCCTTTGGAGTGCGCAACGGCGGTTTCTGTAGTTCACTGCGCAGAGGCATGACGTACGAACAATAGTTGTTCGCAGCTAGTTGTATAGCGCTGTGTGTTGTCTCATGTGTCTTCTCCAAGTTGTTCTGGCTGCCATACAACAAATTACAAGATGACCAATCAACAAGCCCATATAGCTAACCTCACCGCATGTGAAGTATGTGGAAGTCGGTCGCAGCGAAGTCGTCGTGTCAGCGGCGCAAGATCCTCGCGCTGCCGGTGCGAGGATCTTGCGGGGACGTCGCCCACGTGCCAACTCTGCCGTGTTGGTCTTAAACTAGCTGAGGACTCGGAGATGTTGACTCGCGGGCATATTCGCCAGGATATGTGAAGCCCAACGTGCAATCTGAGGTAGTTCTTGATTCTAGTTTTATTTCCGATGTAGATGTAAGCTGACTTATCAGAAAGCTGGATGCCAAACAGGCTAAGAAAGTCCGCAACGTTGTCGAGAGCTTGTTAAATCATTCTTGATTCCTGTATAAGATAGCTTTCCCATAGACTGCGGTACTTCTCGTAGTATGTATGTGTTCAACAACACCTACATACTACGGGTGGGCCAAATGTGCCTCCAACTCTCACCTGGAATTTTATTTCTTTCAAAAGGTTATGGTTGAACTTGAGTGCTCTACCACAAATTTTCTTGCTCATTGTTCCTCCTAATAGAGTAGCATGCGGTAATGCATTAAATGCCTCTTCACTCTCTTTATTCTTTTATGAGCAATATTACGCAATGACCTCTAATAAAGTTTGTGCTCGTTACCCCCCACTCATGCCTTCCAGAAGGAACAACTCTTGAAAAAGGTTTTCTTTCTGCTGTGTGCGTGATATATTAGCATTCATGTCTTTCGGCATTTATGTATCTGTAGAATTAGCTACCTGATTGAGTACTTACTGTGTCTGATCATGCTTATGTGTGTAGTGCTGTGGAACAACGCATATTGACGCAATGAATGTTTTCCACAATCGAAATGTCGGAAAGATGCTTCGTTTACAAACGTGCCCTTTGCTTTCGGTTGGTATTGGTATTGCTAGTTAGATTTTGCATATAGATGCACTCCGTATGCAATGGCCTTTGGGTTCAATAAACGATGATGAACTAAATCTAGATGCAAGAGCTTTGACTCCTGTCGAAAGGTGACTGCCACGGCTGGAAATTCAACCACTCACCTTGTGTAAGTAGCAGAATGCCATAACCACTATGGCAGGTGAATGAATTGAAGAACAATTTTGTTGCCGAGATATTTGTGTTCATTTTCCTGCCTGTACCTTGGTAAAATATTGCAATAAATGTGTGCCATAACACAAATGCTGCTTGGGACCATTTATTGAATAAACTGCTATTATGTAAAGTTGAAATGCGGAAATTTCTTTTAAGATCCCAGGGTGAAATGGTCTTGCAAGTAACATGGTACTTTATTGCTTATAAAAGTAGTAATGACAGAGTATATGGTTAATAGTGAGTTTACACACCAATAAACGTGATCACAAACTTATTAAAAACTGTTATTAGACGCATGTTATGTGTGGATATTTCTGCACATTTGATTAGCTGTGGACGTGCGAGAACTGTTTGTACTTACAGGATGCAATTATTCACAGGAAGGAATGCAAGTGGCTGACTTCACTGCACAGTTTTGATTTCCCTTTGTTTCACCTACATAAGAAAAGGCTATTTGCTTGCTTTTCACAGTGTTGCACGAGTTTTACAAGACGTTGCGGGAGGGTGCCTTGTCACTGTTCCACTGCAGCAAGTCAATAATGTTATGTAACTGTTTAATTACCGTTCAATTTAAAGCAAGAGTTAATAGGTGTACCGTAAAGATACAAAGTCCGCAGCATTTTGAAGGCTTATGAGTTTCAGTGCAGGAAAAAGAACATCCATCACAGAAGAGATGCAACTTAACGTGCATGAAATATTCGAAAACAAATTGACGACGCTGTTTACTGAAGCCAGGGAACTAAATATGCTATCGTAGAAAATTCATTACGATAATCTGCATGTTTGGCAGGTCACATTTATTAAGCAAGTGGGGTAAGGTAACCTTTCAACATGCACTGGGAAATCTGCGCGTGAAAAATCCGACCGGAAAAGAATGGAACTAAACTTTCGCGCGTTCGGGTGCTTTGATGTCTTGTCATTTGCCCTTGCCGAGGTTGCAAATATAAACTGCTCCGTACGCACGATTTTTGTGTGCTGCTCAACGAAATAAAATTGCGACGACCCCGAAAGGCCCTGTCGTCTGGTGGGGATCGAACACCTTGTAGTATTGGCCACTCGCAAAGGTGTGCCTATAGCTTACGAAGCAAACGTGAAGAAGCATTTCGTTTGCTACGTAGTGTGTCAGCGAACGTATAGAAATCGGAGAATGGAATCGGTGGACAAGTTCTTTATTCTCCCTTCACGTAGGTACCGGATTCGGGAATCCACGTCTCCGCGCATTGCACTTGCTGAACGAGACGTCATTTCCCAAAACAAACCGCGAAATAGCTGTCGGCGCAACTTCGACGGAAAATCGCAGCGATCGCTGCGACGGTGCGGCGCTGCGCCCAATCGGTTGGTCGCGTCGAAAAGGGGCGAGGGGGTCGGCATTGCCACTGCGATTTCCGTCGCATTGCGACAGAAATCGCACCTCCAGTAAGACGAAAATCGCATCATGTTGAACATGTTTATGTCCTGCTCTCCTCAAATGTTGCCGTAAGTAACATCTCATACTCGCCGTGGTTGCTCAGTGGTGTTGGGCTGCTGAGCCCGAGTTCGCAGGATCGAATCCCGGCCACGGCGGCCGCATTTCGATGGGGGCGAAAACAACCGTGTGCTTAGATTTAGGTGCACGTTAAAGATCCCCAGGTGGTCGAAATTTCCGGAGTTCTCCACTACGGCGTGTCTCATAATCAGAAAGTGGTTTTGGCACGTAAAACCCCATAATTATTTCAAGTAACGTCTGATGTCAAGAAGCGCGCCTGCCTTCTTATTTATTTATTTATTTATTTATTTATTTATTTATTTATTTATTTATTTATTTATTTATTTATTTCAATACCTTCAAGGCCCAGCCGGACGTTGCAGAAACGAGTGGAAATAAAAGGGTCTAATCATAATACAGCAAAAAAGAAAACATTATGAAAAAACAGCAATAGAAAGCACAAGTTTACGCTAAACGCAAGGACACAACAGGTAACCATGCAGATTATTCAAATACATAGCTACACACGATTTCAACATTCTCAAATATCTATGCATCCCCACAAAGAAGGACGCAATGTGCTGCAACTCATGAGCCGGCCGTATTTTTTTAACCATCGGGTGGTCTTCTTTACGTTTCTCTCGGTTCGTTTTTTGGTAAACGCTCTTGCAGGTCCACCTCCACGAAGTGCATGACACCCAGAGCGCGAGTGGACACGGACTGATTTTTAAAAAAGGGGGACGCCACACGGCGCTGAGAACTGGAGTTTATTTGAAAAATTTGTCTAATATATAAAGCATAATGATCTTATCCCAGCTGCTTGGCATAATCAAAGACAACTATCTAGATAACTATACAGATAACCAGGTGGAACGAAGCTTTACCAACTCATCCGATTTTTCGTCCTACTGAATCTCCGTGAATTAGCCTTACTGAGTGTCTGCGTTCTAGTTGCTACGGTCGAATTTGATAACATCTTTCCAGACATGGCTAAACATTTTTCCTGCCGATATCTAAGTAGTCTTTCGAAGGACCATCTTGCACATCTTGAAATAAAGACTGCGCGGCCGATGAATTCTCGTACAAAAAATGAGTTGATTTACCATTGATGTATTGTTGGGTAATTGTTGAATCAACAGACTTTCAACAAAATTTTAAAAGTTGTACAGTTCCCTGATGCACAATGATATTACCATTGAGAGTTTCTCAATAAATAATCTATTGGGTAATTTGTGTTGAGTCTTGTAGTTGTGTTTTTGTTGTGTAGCAGTCGAGTCCAGCATATAGTAATTAGGATTCGCATATGAGCGCGACATTTGACATTTTTAATGCCAAGCATTCTTTGCCTCGTTCTTGTCACTTTGCGGTGGCGCTTTCATGAAAAGTAAGTTGTGTGAGCGAAGGTGGCATCGAACATCAGCGTCGCGCACAGCAGCCCGGCGCTTTCCAAAGCCAGGCCGCCCCGTGTCCCTTGCTTCGCGGCGCAGTGTTGCCAGACGGTGCCGCCGCCGGGCCCTCGTTCGTAGCGATTTACGCTGCGTAGAAACTGCGACGTTGAACCAGCTTCACGAGCGCCCGCGTTCGCAATGTGTTAACATTTGTTCGCCGGCCTACAAATGCCAGCGTCGTCTTTTGCACACACCAGATGGCATAGCTGTAAGTAGTATCCGAAATGTGCACGTCTCAAGGAGCAGGCGAATGCGGAATTCACTTGCAAGCACGGTGACCGAGCGAGTGTGGAGTTCCCCAAAAGGAGATGCAGCGCAACTGTAAGGCGCGCGCGGACACTGACTTTGAGCATCGGACGCGCTGTGGGAACCGTGGGATGCAAGAGCGCCCAGGCTGTAAACATACACCTGAGAGATCTTGGAATTTCCTACGCCTGTCTGGAAAGCAAGTGGTACTAGAGATCAAACAACAAACGCCCTTTCAGATCGCAGCGCGCAGCCGCTATGACCATTGACTTGAAAGAGCTCCGGTTTCAGCAACAGCCCAGAGTAAAAAATAGCCAAATGATCTCAAAATGTAGCCCAAAATAGCCAGAGCCAAACTTTTCGTGAGCGAAAAGTAGCCGAAAACATAGCCAACGTTTGGTTATGTTCTGCAGGTGTCTTGTAGATGGTGTCCAAATCTCGGCGCGTAATTCCGGCTCCAAAATTACTTCCGGCACATACAACCAGCCCAACAGGCCTCAAGATGTGCGTAAAGAATTCGAGCGAGAGCTGCCACTCAGACGTGGATTGGGACGCAACTTGTTGTCACAATGAGCCGAAAGATTTCCGATTTACTCATGACATTATTGGTATTTACAGCGCCACGTTCTGAGCTAACTTTAGTTAACGCTTTGCTTTACCCGAGACATTCTTCTATCAGAGTCGGGCAAAATATTGCCAGTTCCAAACTCAAGGTTCATCTTCGACTAGTCACGATCGAGCGTGGTCACCTTTTGCTTGATTAGTGTGGCCTTTCTCTTGACCACACTAATCAATTATTTGATTGATTAGTGTGGTCACCTTTTGCCAGGTTAACTGCGCCTCGATTTGCGTTGCGTCTAACGACGCGGTGAGGCGCAGCGTCGGCAACGAACACAGCCGCCCGTGAGCTCCCCTTATCACCTATCTCCGCCAAACCTACCGCAGTAGGCATCTTCATCAAACGTGACGCGTTGCCGTTGAAGGCGTACTGCACGCTTTTAGGAGGCTTCAACCAAAACGTGCTACCGTTCTCTGCTGCCTCTTTGAGCTAGATCTATCCGAATGAGCGTTGCTCGCAGAAGCGAGAGGAGTACTTCCCGGCGCGCCTCAAGCTAAGCACCGCATTCGAGCACCGTTTGTGCGGCGAGTAATAGCGCGTGCGCGAAGAAACAGCTCACTGCACAGACGGTAGAGCGCACAAGGACGTGTACGCGACGCGCTGCATATAAATCGCGCGAGACGATCGGAGCCACGCGGACAGCGGATGCTCAAAGAAGCGGTGCCAGTTCTCGCTCGCCGTACAAGCCCGTTCAGGCGCGCATCGCTCTCGGCGTCTGCCTTGCTGCTGGACCTCTGCCGAAAGATTCGGATTGCTGCTTGCTATCAGCTGTACGCTATAGCACGGTCTTTGGTTTTGCGAGAGAGCCAGGAATATATTTCACTACTGTCAAACAAACACTGTGCTTATATATCTCAGGTAACATCTACTGTAGCAACCCATTTCTTCCTTTTCGCGACGGCCCTCGTAAAGAAACGTAAATTTTTACAGGCCGGAATGCTGTTTACTACTATTTAATGCGTAGTTAGGTGCAGCGTGTGGCAGATTCTTAATCTCATTTTCTGTGCGCATTCCCCTCTCGCAGGTTACATGTGCAGCAAATGTCCAGGTGCTAACGTGTCGTACATCGAGAACAGCTTGGCGTCGTTTCTTGCGAAGAGACCTCAACTGACCCGCGGCTGATTCACCAGGAAGCTCACATCTCTGTTGCCACTCTCCGTCAAGTGGGATTTTTAACTATTTTTCGTGCTGCTCTGTGGTGTGACAGCTGCCACATGGACGTTATTTCCTTTTTCTTGTGAGAATGCTTGTCAGCCTAACCGAGTGATGCGTGCGTACTTAAAACAACAGCGCGAATAGATGAGGACGATGACATTCGTACGAACACACACAAGTCGCCGACTCAACTAGAAGTTTGTTCTTGAAGACGGAGGTATTAAACACATTGGCCAACTTGACAAAGATAAAAACCATGGATGCGTGGCAAAAATAGCCAGGTGCGATAAGAAAAAAAAAGAAACGGAAGAAAGCCATGTCATATGGAGTAAACGTGCGTCAAAAACGAAAACTGAAATATTTATTCTATAAGTGATACTACCTACAAGAAATGCTCTATGAAAAACAGCAACTCTTTTTCACTGAGAGCAACGGATGGCTTGCTCATGCATTTGTTTCGTTCGTGATCGATCAAATAATGCTTCCGCAATTCCTCTGGAGTTCTTGTCTTTGTGATAAAACGAAATTGCCTTTTCCGCTGTAAGGGGCAGAAATAACGATTGGTTCATCACAAAGATCAGAACACAAGAGGAATTATGGAATCATTATGCATGAGTCGTGAGAGTTGCTGCAGCATTACCCGTTACGTTGCATCGCTTATGCAACAAATCTTTCAGTTTTCATGTGTTTTTTGTTTGTTTTTGGCGCACGTTTATTCTACAGCACATGTGCTTCGTTGCTTTATTTCTTGTGCCACCGGGCTGTTTATAGGGCGCATGCATGGCTTTTTCTTTGTACAGTTGGATAGTGTATTTAAAATGTCTTTCTTCACGAATAAACTTCTAGTCGAGTAAGCGTTCGTGTGTACTCCTACCTTATTTCATCCTTGTCATCTCTGCGCGGGTAGTTTGTCAAGTATGTACGTACACCAAATTGCGCAAGTATCCATAGAATTGATACATGTAGTTGTTTGCATTGCTTATTTCTGCAAGAACACTATAGGTTCTCATCTTCCGTTTGTTTTTAGAATTGCTGTACATTTTTGTAGTTCAATTTCAAGAGTCCCTTGAAGCAGCCAATAAAAGGGACGATAACTTTATCTGTGTGTAAGATTTATCAATTTTATCCATGCAAGGTTTGACATGTCACATACCTGATTGTAGGTATGCAAGCGTTCATAGTTTTTCAACACACTAAGCTATACTTTTCGATTCACATGACGCTGCTTTGTACTGCGCTACATTCTCCAGGTGCAAAAAGCTTCTATATGCTGTAAGTGCAAGTGTTATTTTTGTGCATCCTGGACAAAAAATTGTCATAAGCTTAAATATGCACGTATATCGCTTTGGTTCTACTTTTCTCAACGCAGGTGCTGCAAGTCCCTTCCAGTTACAGCTTTGTCCGAAGCTTTAGGCAGCGAAATTCCGCTAACCTATTATTGATATTTTACCGTTGCAAGTGAGGTAAATGGTGTTTTGTATGTGCATTTATTTGCGTTTTTCCCTAGCTCACCAATCTGGCTGCCCAGTCATTACAACTTTTTCTCATGCTTAATAATCGATATTTCTGGGCTATTTGATGCTGCAAATGCTGGTGACCATTTATTCCGCTGTTGGAAATCATGTTAGTTGTGTGTTACTGTCAGTTTTCTGCGCTAGACAAGTATTTTTCTCTTACTTATATCATTGATAGCATTCTCTAGCCTTGCCTTAGCTCTTTATTCACAGAGGTACCACTTATTTGCTGGCTGTGGTGGAAAAGTCCAAAAGAAGTGCTTTGATTAGCTTTGTACAAGTCCAGAAAAATTAACTGGAAATGAGCTCACTAAATTAATGAAATGCCAACAATAGACTCTTCTACACCCCAAGTTATTATAAGAAATTAAATGCTGTGGAGTTAGTTCTTGACTTGTGGCAGGGAGATAAGCTGCATTCAGTATATAAAAGCTTTAAAAGTTTACTTCTGAAGAAAGCAAGTCTGGATCCTCAGAAACGCGTGATTCAGGTGTTCCTCACCATGCCCAACAACTTTCTTAATGACGTCTCGTCAAATATTAACTAAGTTGAGTTATGTTACTTTATAGAATAATTGGGCAACATGAAAAAATATATATTTCGAAGGTAAAAATCTAAAAGCAGCAGATGAGTCTGCTCTGGTACTTCATTAGATTTGTGACAGAAAGCGTATGCTAAAGCTTGTATATATTTGAGTGAAGTCATTTGTTTCCAGTCTACTTATTTTATGTTCTCACAGGCAGCCGTAAATTATCCTGTGATGCGTCGGTGTGTGAAACATTTTAATGTAAGGTATTCAGAGGTCTTTTGTGTGTTCACACATGCAAGCCAACTTCAAGAGTTCATGTGTTCAAAGTTAGTTACTAGGATTCATTATGCAAAAAAGAAGTGAGGCGTGCAGACAGGACACAAGAGTAGAGAAGTGGACAACACGAACGCCGACTATCAACTGAAGGGAGCACTGAGGCGAAAAAAAGAAAGAAGACACAAAACTCATCTGCGCATGCTCAAGAATGGTAACACCACGTGTCAGTCGGGTACACGTGCCGGTCTAAGTGAGCGATAACTGTTAAGGCACTTAATCTCTTCCTTATGTAAAGTAATCGAAGGCTGACTCACGCACGCACTTCCACCATTATAGATTTGCCATGCCTCTACCATAAGACGCGTATCTTCATTCTTATGCCTGTACAATATCGCGCATTCATCTAACTCTGGCGTGCAGTTACAATCTCGGCAATGTAGCGAAAGATTAGAAGGCGATCCACCGGTTAACGACCTTTTATGTTCCATTAGCCTCTGATTGATACACCGTCCCGTTTGCCCTACGTAGAACTGGCCACAGCTAAGGGGAATTTTATAAACCACACCCATACGACAGTCAGTAAAACTGATGTTCTTATTGTGCTTCACTGGATGTCCCAAGATTATCCCATACGGATATTTTCCCCACACGCATGAATATCTGTCGCCTAATTGAGGCTTTGGCTTTATGTTTTCTCACATGTTCGAATTACAATCCCACGCTATCACGTCTGCAGCTCATGTGTACGTCATATTTTACGAATTTTCTGAAGCGACTTGCTTTGAAAAGTTCAGAGAGCGATAGAGAGAGATAGCAAAGAGAGGAAAGGCAGGGAGGACAACCAGACGAGTGTCCGGTTTGCTACCCTACACTGAGGATGAGGGAAAGGAGGAACAGAAAGAGGAAAGCGCGATAGAGGGAACACTGTGTGTGCTCGTAGCAAAGCGCCTGGAAATCAGTCAAGTCCAAGCAAAGTGCTCCGCCGATACGTTAGACCGCCGTCATTATGCTGTCTGCAGCTAACCTTGGTGCTTTCCCGTAGCTGGTGATGCACGTTGAAGTCATCAGGGAAGACCAAGGAGCCGGTGGGCGTCAGCAGTACGTTGCAGTGCGTGGCAGTATATTGTATATTGTATATTGGCAATATATTGAGGACGCAATTAGTTCAAAATTTTGAAGGACGCTTAGGCTTCGCCTTTAAGAGTGGAACGCGATAGCATTCACAGATCCGTGACTCCTTCTCACGCTTCCCGGAAACTTCAGCTTATGTAGCCGTAATGTTTACCTGGAAACGCTGGCGGCAACGCTATGCACAAAGGCGAGCTTTCAGGTAGAAACGCGGCCTCTTGCGTGGGCCGATCCCGGAAATAAGACGCGCCAAAAAATGACATTTTCAGGTTTCTGTTATTTTTTCGCCCTTTTAATATTCTCCAATTCTGCGAAGATTTAACATAAGAGGCATGCGCTGTCGATGTTTTGTTTCATGACATTTGTTTGTGGGCTGTCATTCTCAAAATTTTGAGGAATAACTTTGTCAAGAATGTAAGACAAAGTATGAGCAACTTTAGTGATGTAATGGTGTGGCAATATAAGCCGCATCCATATACCGTATGTCATGTAGCAAGGCGCGGCGTATACATATACCTAAACATTGCCGCAAATTTTCGCTCACCGGATTTCCTGCGGCGCCTTTCATTCGGCGCGCTCACCGTCGGCTGCGCCCGCACACTCCGCGTCGCGCCATGTGTGCTGCAATAGCAGAAGGATGCAATCGTGCGGTGTTGGCATAGCGTAAACGCTCGCGCAGGCTACGAACATTTTATTAGCCAATCGTATTTACATAATTTACTGGACGCGACAACCGTGTAAAATGCTGTTAGACTTTCTAGCGCCCAGTCTGTGACAATGCGCGCTGCTCCGCCTCGGAGGGATCCACGCACGCGAGTCGCATGTGCGCCACGGCTTCTCAACGAAGGAGAGGCAGTTTCTTTCTGCCAGCACCAAAACGCTGACGAGGAAGAACCGAAACTCGACAAGGTATTACATCTCACGCCTGTACGTGTACCCTTACGCTGCTTGAGCGCACGTGCAAATTTTATAGTTTTATTCGCTTCCTCATTTTGCGTGCGCTAGGTGCCTGTCCCAGCAATGCAACCCTATTACGCAAGAAACGTGTTCTGACAATAAGTCTTGTTCAATAAGTCTGTGTCTCCTGCAGCAGCCAATGAACGCAATTTAAATCTAGTGACTTTCGCAGGAACCTTGTCGGAACTTGCGACTGCCACAGACTACTGCTGCAGCCTGATTGCATATAGTCTTCCCACTCATCGCCATCGTCCACAGACTGTTCCGCAAGTAAATTGCCTCCAGAGTTCAGGCTATAATGTATGCCCCACCACTTTAACATGAGGGTAGCCTCTCAGTATGTGCGGAGAGCAATCGCAGATCTGCCGAGATTATCACACAGGCCAAAGGAAAAAAATATATATTCTCTTCGTATAAACGCCTTCGACGACGGGGCCAGTTGACGAAACCACAAGTATGGACTTGAGCAAGGTAGGCAGCCCGCACCTGCATGGTGGCTGGAGTTCACCGTGGAGCAAACCCAGCGAGGATGAGCCAGTTCCATGCGGCCTTCGCTCGCTTCCTTCCCAAAGCTGCACATTTCCAAGAAACAAGTGTAGCGGTTCTCGTGGCTACCCTACGACAGCAAAAGCGAAGTAGTGCTTTGTCACGCGTGCGCTTCATTGCCAAGTGAAAGGCTTGCAGGCCTGGAGCAGCAGAACCAGCTTTTGCGGGGACTGGTTTTAATGACTAGAAGAAAACTATATAGAGGTTCCGACAGCACGAAAACGTCAGTTCCACTTAGATTCTATAAACCCCAACTTGTCGAGACGGATGGATATTCGCATAGCACAGCTCCTAACACAGCAGTGTAGCAAACAGCACGAGGCAGCCAGGACGACATACGTGTCATTGTAAGCTCCGTCCGCTACCTGTGTCGCACGGGCCAAGCTCTGATTGGGCGCACTAAATGCGATGGATATCCACTCGATTTGCTTGATTAAAGGTTACGGCATGTTCCAGCATTGAGTGAATTGGAGGCAAAAAGAGACAAGTCGATAAGCAGTGACGTGCAAAACGAGTTCATTGACATTATGGCGCCCACGATCCAGCGGTAACTCGTTAAAGGGAAGCTGAAGTGGTTTTCAATTTCCATGAATTGCTGGGGTTGGGAAGAACAGACCTATTCATTTACGGTTCTGAAATTTTTTCTTTGTTTTGTTAATATAAGGGGCAGAAATAGCTTTCTAAATCCCCCCCGCGGACACGCCCCCGTCGCTTCCCGGAGCGCCGGGTGAGGTGGTTGCCAGAGGAGAGAACCGGCGAGAGTGACGTCACTCGCGGGGACCGTACTGCCGGACAGGCGTGCTGGCATGTGCTGGCATGTTTCTTCCCGTCCTGCGCTTTACTAAACGACGCTACAAGAGATATGCCGCCGCTGACGTTTGTTTTCTTTTGCGATTTTCGTGAACTGTGCTTCCTTTCTGTGCTGCGTGAGTGCCTACAGCCAAGGGCGCCTAACCTGCCCTCGTTCTGTGCACATTCGGCTGTGCGAACACAGGCGGCAGAGACGATGTGGTGTTTCGCATGTTCCCAAAGGACAAGAAACTTGCAGCGCAGTGGGTCCGTGCGGTACGTGAGGAGAGAAAATTTCTTGCCGACGAAATCAACTGTGCTGTGTTCGGACCATTTCCGCGACAGTGATTATCATCGGAGCTTGACAATGATGCGGCAATCGGTATTCGAATTAAATCGGCGCGACTGAAGCCCGGCGTTGTTCCGTCTATATTCTCCCACAAGACAAACACCTCGTCACCTCCAAGAGCGGCCTTCGCCAAGAGGAGAAAGGGTGAGGTAAGGGTTTCAATGTGCACACGGGCAATGTTTTAAACAGATGATCACCTGAGTGTCGAACAAAGGGCCTTACAGCGGCCTTTGACGAAGCGAGGTGGAGGCACAGCCGGGAATATGCACATGCGTGCAAACAGCTTGCCGTTTTCATCCTGTTTTTCCCCTCCGCTGTGTCACGGAATACTGTACTACGGCTGTTTGTTCGGTGCTGTTTTGATACGGTGAAATAACTGACCGGGGGTACGCTTGTGCATTACGTGATATTTGCTATTCGTCATACCACGCGGTGCCCGCAGGTTTAGCTGTTCAGCATTCGTGTTCAAATCGCACGACATGAGGTGTTACGGTAATATTTTCATGCTCGCGATACAGTAGTTGAACTCGGCGTGTAAAAACTTCGTTCCGTAGATTTCGCACTCACAGCTTGCTACCAGCAGCGAAATGCCGCAAAAACGAGCGTCGGGACAGCCGCGCCCGTGGCTAGGCGAACGGGCTCAAATAATGAAGTAACGTTGTGAGGTATTGAACTTGTCAGCGTTCGACGTCGTCTAGCCCAATACAGGTATCGCTGCTGCACAATAAATGTTTCTTGCCTTTGTACCTAGAGAACTAGCTATGTATCAGGCATGACAAAATTATTATTTGAAAGTAATTATATTACATTACTCATTACTTTCTTACTACAATCATCAATTTGAATTACATTACCGATTACCGTTTTCAAAAATGGTATTACTTTACGATTGCTTCCAAAAAGTTTTCATGCATACAAGAAGCAAAAAGCAAAGTTTAAAGGGACGCCATCCTTTCTTCAAGGTAACATACACTTGCCAACATTTCATGCCCTCCCCCCCCATGTTCCTCCACGACACTACCAACGTTCTGGCACCGTACACAACTTACTGGTGCATATTTAACGCAATTAATAAATTACTTCAGCCATGAAATTACAGACACCAAATAATTCATATTGCTAAATCACTAGACAACTAATCCATCCCATAAATTACTGAAAAAGTATTTCAATTACTGGAAGTAATCCAACTGTTGTCAGGTTTGCAGATATGCATGATATGCTGAAATTCATGACATCCATGCCTTGCACTCTTTCAGGTTCTAGCAGAGCACCTAGAGAACTGATCCCCTGATGAACCTGTTCCACTACAATCACCAATCGAAGAGTTTGAAGCAGCCAGTGTGACACAGGCAGATAATGTTGAAGAGCTTGAAGTAGCCAAACACGGCACTTATGTTCGCGATCGTGTATCAACAGGCAAAAAACCACGGAACTTTAGACAAGCAGCGGCATGGTGCTTGACATCGCGTAATTGCACCCGTGTTTACAATCTAATGAGAAGTTAGTGCTTCGGCACTCTTCGAGCAGCAAGTTCCCAGTGACACTTTAGCGTATTTTTTCTCCCGTCATTGAAACGTGCAGCTACATGAAAAAAGAAAACATACGTACCAGCTAAGATTTCCAACGCGCGAGAAGGTGCACACATCGATCGCTCTCGCTGTTGGCACACTCAACATCGTCGTTGCCACCATCGTTTTCCGTATCGGCTGTCGGTTCGAACATGTACGGCGAAAACACAAGCTGTCCGAGACAGCGAGAACGTTCCATAATGCTTACAACTCAGCCATAGAATAAAGAACAACTTTGACTCAGCTATGAAGCCAGAACAGAACAGCATGCTACGCTCTGAAACGGCGGCGCCGACCGGTGACTGCCGCGAATGACGTCACAGCGGCCCCGACCAATCATGGGCAACAGCGGCGTTCGCGCGATTCCCTGAGGCGCTGGTGCGCGTTTTCTTGGAAAAACAGCCGCTTGCGTTTGTTTCTGCCCTTTTTGAACCAGATATTCGTGTTCAGGGGACTCAAAACTGAAGAACGCCGCAGAGAACTCATTTTTTTTTCGAAAAGTGTTTCAGCTTCCCTTTAAAGACGCGATTTCTAGCCCGGCATAATAGCTGACGAAACAACTGATGTGACAGTTTGCCACTTGCGTGCGTTGGGCTGACAGGGAACGTCCACGAATACTGTTGGCCTCTACAACGCGCCAGGCTGACACGCTTTACGTTGCCGTCAACTGTAGGATTTTGCACCTTGATTTTCACAACATTCGTGGCCACTGCTTTGACGGGCCATGTCCGGCATGTTTAGCAGGAGTTCAAGATTAGCGATTCTCAGCCGATATCTCTGTATGCACATTGTAGTAACGACTGCCTAGATCTTTTACTGCAGAAAACTATTAAGAGGTGCGATATTGTTGACGGTGCCTTGAGTACCGTAAAATATCTTTCTAAAGTCATTCTTGAATAAAAAAACACAAACGTGTTTATTAGTCTATTGTACTTCCCTCAGTAGGGGACGCCAGAGTCCAAGTAACACTCAGTGAGATCCTTCAAGGAGCAGGCTCGATGGCAAAGAGCAAAGCCATCTTAAATTAATATCAAACACTCCTGGAAAAGCTTGAAACGTTGTTGAGAACAAAAATTTCCATAGCTCTGTTTGGCTAATGTGAAGAACTAGCGAGTGTCCTCTAACGCTCAAGGTTTCGTACTGCTGGTGTGCAAGAAGCTGCAGAGACCCTGTGCGAGGCAATGTACCGCGTGCATTCTGAAACCGCGTTTCAGGAGTGGTGGGACAGCACGAGCGCTGTGGCAGCTCAGCTGAAGCAGCCTCGCGCAGTGGAAGGCCTACAGAGCCGTCGAGGAGGTTTGTGTCCAGCACGCCTCTCCCACCACTTGCACTCGATCCAAAAGCCCCACTGTGCAAAGAATACTTTGAGGCGATCGAGCGTATTACGAGGGACAAGCAGCGGCGCTTTGATCAGCCTGGCAAGGAGCAGCTAGTGTAATTAGAAGGGCACGTTGATTGACGCCGCAAGAGTAAGACAATTCTCGGCCTAAAAGCGAAGGCGTGCACGCAGCTGGTCTTGATCTAAGCCATATTAACATTTACTCCCAAACTTCACCAAATACTTGACCGTTCTTCTCTTGCCGATTGCATCTCTAGATTTTCAAAAGCCTTTGACAAAGTGTGTCAAACTTTTACTTTATAAACTAAGCAAACTAAACTTCTATCGTAACGTTCTAAAATAGATTGAGTCCTTTCTCGTTAACCGTTCTCAGTTCGTAACAGCTAATGGCCATGACTCACCTCATAGGGACGTTCAGTCCGGTGTTCCACAAGGCTCCGTCCTGGGACCTCTATTATTCCTTATCTATATTAATGACTTACCTTCAGCAATAACTTCTGGCGTACATTTATTTGCAGACGACTGTGTAAAGGCCCTGAGGGTAAATAAATAAATAAATATGTCGGCCCAGCTTTTTTTCCTTCTAGTTTGTCCAATGTCGAGTCTTTATCAATTGAAAGCGTTTCGAAGTCTCTGCAGGCAAAACCTGAACAAGCTGTAGCTTCGGCAACGCGCTCGTGCAACGCTTTACGCCGAATGAAAACTGATTTGCGGAACCGCATCTTCTCGCTTTGCACGTTCACAAAGAAAGGACTGCCACGCTCAACTTAGAATACGTGATCCAAGAATTTGTCACGAGGACTGCTGAGCGAATGGCCATTTTCGGTCTTTGAGGCGATGAGTAAGGTGCGCATCTGTCACCGTACCTTTGAAATATGGAACTGGCTGCGTGCACTAAGTATGCGTGCAGCCATCTCTCTCTGCTCGTTACCTCTGCCTCGAATTATAAGACGCGAGTCCATAAGCGGGCCGTTTAGAACCGTGTGGTGAAGCAACACAGCCTTGAATAAGCTTGAGCGCATAAAGAATCATTCCCTTGCGAGCAATGCATACCACGCTTCGAGCACTGTTTCACAGAGGCGATCGGATTGCGGGTTGTCAGCACACTCTCAAGCAGAAAATAGATTTTCATCGAGCTTCGCGTCAAAAGGAGGACTGATAACCCAAAGTTTCCGCTTGTAAGCCGATGCGCTGCTTCATCATTACTTGTATACAGGGTGTTTCACGTAACTTGAACCAAGGATTTTAAACAAGTTGTTAACCGCAGCCAGGTGAAATCAACATATGGTTTGTCGTCGTGAAGCACTTCTCAAAATTTTTTTTTCATATTCCGCTTAATTAGGTAACAAACAGAGATCAATCCAATTTTTTTAAAAATTCGCTCTAGGGTCGAGTGCGTTTCCTTACATTGTAGAGGGGGCTCAGGAACGACCGATCCAATTCTTTGTGACAACTTACATGCTGCGTGGCGATTCTTTTTCGGAGTTGAAAGAAAGTCCGCGAAACACGAAATAAAAGCGCGCTCATAGGCTGTCGCATATTGCAGCGCCCTCAACCGTGCTCCGAGCGAAGTTCGCCTATCAAAGGCGGCGAGCCGTCTTTTGCGCATGCCGCCGTGGAAGGTGCGCTGCGAAGCCGACGCCTAGAGCCGCGTCCGCTCACTGGGCACATATACCCCGTTTCAGTGATACGAAATGGGGTGAATCAGGTTCATTGAAGAGCCGCACATAAGCTCTGGCACATGTATCGACAGTGACAAGTTGATGCGATGAATGGTTTAACTTTAGTTGATGGGCGCATATCCAATCGCACATACCCGTGACCCAAGTTGGCCCGACGATTGGTTTCGAATGCAGCTCCCTCATCACAGCAGCCCGATCTGCTCTCGCCTTTAGACCACGGACTACCGAAAGACACGAGATCGCGGGAAAACGGTTAGAGAAAGACCCCAATAGACGGACGGGCAGCTCACCAATGGTAATCGCATTAAAATACTTCGACATGCGTGATGTCATAGAGACGAGCCAGCACTGCGGTTTCGGCGCGAAGTGTGCCGGCTCTGCTGTGTGCCCGTAGTGGAACGCTGGCCTTCGGAAGCATCGGTGGGATCGCGAAATTATGCGCAAAGCTGTGTCTAATTAGATTCCCCCGCGTGCGCGTGTAGACCGGGCATGGTGCGAGTTCATACAAGGTTCCAGACTAGAGCGACGCCCTGACGCCCAGACTCGAGTAAGTACGTCGTCTAAACGCGGTACTGCTACCACAGTGCAGTCTTCCAGAATACCTGCAGAGGTAGAGAAAACAAAGTAAACCGTGTGTATGACAACAGTAACAAAAAAGGACGTTTATTCATAGAAGAAAAAAAAGCTACACTCGGTGGGAACCTCACACTGAGACCAGAAGATAAATAATGTGCGACCGCGCACGCGACAGTGCGCGCCGTCACACGGAGATTATCTGCGCTGCCAGCGCCCAGATTATCGAGCCACACAACTCCGTCCATCCACGCCTAGAGCGAGCGGAAGAACGGGTGCAAGTCGAAGCCAAAGTTGAAGCCGGCGTCCTCGTCGGCGGTGCGCATGCTCAGCACGCGCTCGACGTGGTGCACGAGGCCGTTGCGAGCGGCGCGGTCGGCGCGCGACACGCGGGCGCCGCCGAAGTAGACGTTGCCGCGCAGGCTGCGCTGGGTGGGCACCGCGGTGCCGTCCAGGTTGCGGTACTCGAGCCGGCTCAGGAACCCGCTGTGGCCGACGCCGCTCGTGCACGCCATCTCTGCGGGGACGCGGTTGGTCAAGCTCTTATCGTTTAGTTGCGGGCGGTCGCGATGCGCAATGTGCCGGCAAGTAGCCATCCGACTGTGTGCAGCAGCCGTCAATTCGTGTACAGATGTGTCCGTGCCGTGCAGATGACTGACATCAAAGCTCCGATATACACCCGTACCGGTATACACGTGTCGAGCATGGATTCGACTTTCTGGTGTTTGTGTAGAGGACACACTTTATGCCGTCCTTGGTCTTTAGTTTCGTCTGTTCATCAACATAACTTTAATCTGCGTGTAGGTTATCATGTTCGCAATCTTTAAGGTCAGTCTTAGAAACTGCTTCTCCTCTACAGTCCCTCCCCGAGTCTCCATTACTGGGGAAACCCTCCCCGTGTGTGGTCGTCGTCGTCGTACTTGCGCCCACAACCAACCCATCCACTTCTTCCTCATGCGCTTGTTTCATGGAATTTCTTCTGTCCGCTGTACTTAGTTTTAGCTAAGATTATATAACCATTAACAAACTCTGTTGGGGAAAACCTAATGTACTCGCGATGAAATAGTAATGTCAGCTTACGTAATGTAATCTTTTTATGGGTACTTCTGTTCCTACACATATCGGTTCCTAATGTGCCTACGACAACCAAACTGATAGGCCTCAGATATATTAATGTGCGTGCAACAAGTGTGAGTATCCGAGGCCGCATATCTCACCGGGCAGGACGTGCTGCTTGACTAAGGCCTGGACCTGTTCGGGCTGCAGAGAATCCAGGGTTCCCCGGGGCAGCCGGGCGAATGCACTGTCCGTCGGCGCCAACACCGTGAAGGGACCAGCGTTGGACCGGAGCTGCTCGGACAGGCCGGACTCGCGGACAAGCCGCGCGAATGTGCTCAGCTCACGGTCAGACTCGATCACCTCCAGCACGTTGCCGGCGGGCGGAGTCAACACCTGAGGTCGGCACAGATGAGGAAAGCGAGGAGGTCAGAATTATTTGATGACGTCACCGAAAGAATGTGCTTTACTGTTGCGCGACCGCATCGCGTGGCTGTGATGGCGTGTGAATTGCGTCGATGCATTGTTCGTGACATTTCGGCTGAAGTAGATGAGTGCCGATCGTGCGGGTACAACGAGCAAAAAAAATATTGGTTGTGAGAATTGTCGCTTCGGCGCCCTGCTATGCAGACGCATCTCGAAGATGGAAAAGAGAGAAGGGGCTGTCACAAGTGCCAACTCATACGCGTGCGCACAAAAGCGGAAATGGGAAGAGAGAGAAGAACGGGGAATGGCAGGGAGGTTAACCAGATGGGAAATCCTGTTTGCTACCCTACGCTGGGGAGAGAGGCCGCAACCGGGCGCCAATTTGGTGCCGACGAAAAGGTTTCTTCCGCAAGTTCTAAGCGGCGTAAGAGCAACTCAGTTTCACTTGTTTCAATTTTAAACACTTTAAGGCACTTGAATATGCACACGTCGCCCAACCCTTGGTCGAACGTGCGCAGTCTCCCAAAGGAAACCGCAGCCAGAACCAACGGTCGAGGCAGAATGCACTAAGCGCCAGCAGACCTTGTCGATGACGTAGACGGCTCCCCCGCAGACGGGGCTCGAGGCGCTGAGCAAGCGGGCGCACTGCGCCGTCACGGTGGGCCGCTCGAAGGAGAAGAGGCGCGGGAAGATGTTGACGCGGATGGGCCGCTCTTCGCCCAGCGCAGTGGCCACGAGCAGGTTGTTGAAGAAGCCCCGAGGAGACAGCATCTGGCCCGGCACGGTGTGGTAGCGAAGAGTCTCGGCCAGCCGCTCGCTCTTCTTCAGGTCCTCCCACTCGGACAGCGAGATCTGCAGCACGGCAACGTTTGGCTCGGCACGGTAAGCAAGGGCCGTCGCTCGAGGCGCGCGTCGCATTCACTGCACCCCCACGGACTGGTTGCATAGCACCAAAGCAGAGTTTGAACGCTCCACGTAAAGAAAAAATGTTGCGCCTAACCAAGGGACAGGCAAATGACACATCATTTCATTTGCTCTCGACGAGTACATTTACCCATCCTGCATGCGCTCATTACTCAGTTTACCACTTGGAATCATTTTTTATTTTTCTCTTAGCCTATGCGTCTGAGCATTTCTTTCAGTTAAGACCTTCCTTTTCGTTTCTCGCCTGCCTGCTGTAGAAATACACCCGATTCCGCCCTAATGCGGTGTAATGAATGGTTCCGTCAAGACCGTTTAGCAGTTTGCATTCCTATATTATCGTAACCTGGAAGCTCCAGACATGATAATCATCATCATCAGCCTGGATACGCCCACTGCAGGACAAAGGCCTCTCCCATACTTCTCCAACTACCACGGTCATGTGCTAATTGTGGCCGTGTTATCCCTGCAAGCTTCTTAATCTCATCCGCCCACCTAACTTTGTGCCGCCCCTTGCTACGCTTCCCAGCTCTTGGAATCCAGTCCGTAACCCTTAATGACCCTCTGTTATATTCCCTCCTCATTACATGCCCTGCCCATGCCCATTTCTTTTTCTTCACTTCAACCAAGATGTCATTAACTAGCGTTTGTTCCCTAACCCAATCTGATCTCTTCTTATCCCCTTAACGTTACACCAATCATTATTTTTCCATAGCTCGTTGCGTCGTCCTCAATTTAAGCAGAACCCTTTTCGTAAGCAGTCAGGTTTCTGCCCCGTACGTGAGTACTGGTAAGACACAGCTGTTATACACTTTTCTCTTGAGGGATAATGGCAACTTGCTGTTGATCATCTAAGAATGCCTGCCAAACGCACCCCAGCCCATTCTTATTCTTCTGATTATTTCAGTCTCATGATCCGGATCCGCGGTCGCTACCTGCCCTAAGCAGATGGGACCCTTACCACTTCTAGTGCCTCGCTACCTATTGTAAATTGCTGTTCTCTTCAGAGACTGTTAAAGATTACTTTAGTTTTCTGGATTTTAATTTTTAGACCCACCCTTCTGCTTACCCTGTCCAGGTCAGTGAGCATTCCAATTTGTCCCCTGAGTTACTAAGCAAGGCAATATCATCGACGAATCGCAAGTTACTAAGGTATTCTCCATTAACTCTTATCCCTAATTGTTCCCAATCCAGGTCTCTGAATATCTCCTGTAAACACGCTGTGAACAGCATTGAAGAGATCGCATCTCCCTGCCTGACGCCCTTCTTTATTGGGATTTTGTTGCTTTCTTTATGGGGGACTACGGTGGATGTGGAGCCGCTATAGATATCTTCCAGTATTTTTACATACGGCTCGTCTACACCCTGATTCCGCAATGCCTCCATGATTGTTGAGGTTTCGACTGAATCAAACGCTTTCTCGTAATCAATGAAAGCTATATATAAAGGTTGGTTATATTCCGCACATTTCTCTATCACCTGATTGATAGTGTGAATATGGTCTATTGTTGAGTAGCCTTTACGGAATCCTGCCTGGTCCTTTGCTTGACAGAAGTCTAAGGTGTTCCTGATACTATTTGCGATTACCTTAGTAAATACTTTGTAGGCAACGGACAGTAAGCTGATCGGTCTATAATTTTTCAAGTCTTTGGCGTCCCCTTTCTTATGGATTAGGATTATATTAGCGTTTTTCCGAGATTCCGGTACGCTCGAAGTCCTGAGGCATTGCGTATACAGGGTGGCCAGTTTCTCTAGAACAATCTGCCCACCATCCTTCAACAAATCTGCTGTTACCTGATCCTCCCCAGCTGCCTTCCCCCTTTGCATAGCTCCCAAGGCTTTCTTTACTTCTTCCTGCGTTTACTTCTGGGATGTGAAATTCCTCTAGACTATTCTCTCTTCCATTATCGTCGTGGGTGCCACTGGTACTCTATATATCTCTATAGAACTCCTCAGCCACTTGAACTATCTCATCCATATTGGTAGTGATATTGCCGGCTTTGTCTCTTAACGCATACATCTGATTCTTGCCTATTCCTAGTTTCTTCACTGCATTTAGGCTTCCTCCGTTCCTGGGAGCATGCTCAATTCTATCCATATTGTACTTGCTTATGTCAACTATCTTAGGCTTGTTGATTAACTTGTAAAGTTCTGTCAGTTATATTCTAGCTGTAGGGTTAGAGGCTTTCAAAATCACAGGCACACATTTATAGTTAAGACATATTATAGTGACAGGCACACATTTATAGTTAAGAAGTGTTACGGAATATAACTTTTCAGGTCTACACCATTCCATCTCATGACAGCAATAGTCCAACAGTAGCACAAGTGGACTGTGCTAAAGCTGAAGAAAAAGAAGATCATCGGAAGAACAACGGATGGCGGGGGTGGGGAGATGGAAGAGAAAAATAAACAAGTTCGTAACAGCGACATGGCGCTTGCTTCATCTATTAGCCCGATTCTTGGCCTTTCCCCGTTAGCGCGTACGAGCCTTAAATGAGGAACATCCATGATTATCACCATTTATTATGCGCGGGCATGTTGCATATTTCGACACAGCCGACCTGCTTACCTCCTTCAGGGCCTCCTCAGATGGCGCGAAGAAGGTGAAGTTATCGAGCGCCTCGAACGACTCGGTCAGGTTGGCCGCCTCGATGAGGTGGACGAGGTCACTCATCTTGGCGTCTCGCAGCGTCTGCACGAGCGGCTTGCTGTCCTGAGACATGAGGATGTGGTCAAGCACGTGCAGCACTCCATTGGTGGCCATCAGGTCGCGCGCGGACAGCGGGCTGCCGTCGGCCAGCAGGCGGTCGCCGTCGCGGGTCAGCGTCACCGGGTCGCCGTTCGCGTTGCGCACCCGCGCCGATGCGGGCACGGCTGTGGTGCAGATCACGTGGTTCAGCAAGTGGCCTCGAAGCAGCTCTGCGGGCATCGGTTGAGATGGCAACGCGAGCAAGGTTAATGGCGTACAATGTGATCGTAATGCGAGAAACTGCTAACAAATTACTGAGCGCAGGATGTATCGGAACCTTGCCTGACAAAACTATACTGGTCAACGAAGAAAGAATACTTCACGCCCCCCTACGTCTTCACATCTACACTTTACGTCTCCCACTATGGCGTGCCTCATAATCGGGGGAGTATGGTAGCGCGATTCAAAGACAGGACAAGAGAAGACACAAAGGGACGCACACAGCGCTTCACCGTCTTTGAATCGCGCTACCATACTCCCCTTGAAGATGCATTACCAACAAGCCCACATTGCAACCCTCATAATCGGATCGTGGTTTTGGCACGAAAAACCGCGGAACTGAATACCGAACTGCGTTCAATTCTTCGTGCCGTGCACTCAACAAGTTAGTGACAGCACCGAGAATCCAAAATTGGAGGACGCATAGGTTTCACCTTTACGAGTATAAAGCGATGCCATTCAAAGATCCCAGAGTGTTTCTCGCGCTGGCCGGCAACTGCAGCTTATGTGACCCTAAAGTTGCCGGGAAACCTTGGCGGCGAACGCTATGCACGAAGGCGTGGCAGTTTGGGCGAGTTGGTATGTCATGACTTTTTAGGCTTGTAGCGCAGCTCGGAACGAGCAAGAAAGGAAGGGGCAATGAATAGGAACGGAGAACAATGTGAGCGCTAACTTCCATCTGATAGTTTATTTCGCGACTCAGAAGGCTATACTTATACACTCAGCGAATCATGTGAGTGTATAAGTATAGCCTTCTGAGTCACGAAATAAACCATCAGTTGGAAGTTAACGCTCACCCTGTCCTCCGTTCCTATTTATTACGCCTTCCACCTTCTTTTTCTCGTTTTGAGCTGCGCTACAAGCCTAAAAAATGCTATGCACGAAGGCGAACTTTCTGGTAGAAACGCCGCTTCTAGCGTGGGCCGCGATAGATGGATGGATGTTAGGAGCATCCCCTTTGGAACGGGGCGGTGAGTCACGTCACCAAGCTCTTGTTAATCTACTGCCGACTGTCCCACTTATGTCAAAAAAGAAAAAAAAAAAGGAAGAAAGAAAAGTAAACAAAAAACCACACTGACTTCCCATGACCAGAGTTTCCGCCTCCGTTGTTAGTCGTTTCCCTACTTTTCATTCACCAATCTTCCAGTCGCCTCTTACTAATCTCTATTGCTGACATGTTTACTTTCCCCTGCCTCTCGCTGAACCTAAGGGCTTCAATGAGGCCAGTGGTGCCTAAATCGACCGCTGGGCAGATATCTTCACATTCTAATAAAACATTATCCATCGTTTCCCTAGCTTTACCGCAGCAAGCACACGCTTCTTCCTTCTCATATCTCGCTTTATAAGTGCGTGTTCTACAGCATCCCGATCTCGCTTCTAAGAGCAATGAGCTTCCCTTTCAGTTATCAGAATTTCTTTTCTTTCCTGATTTCGTTTCTTCCTCTTGAGTAGTTAGTTACTCATGGCAGGTTTCTTTTCTATTGCCGCCACCCATGAGATTATTTCAGCCTCTCTGACTTTCCGCTTGACGTTTTTGTTGCTGTGTTGCCCACCCTACAGACCGCATACTTGCTGGTAAGCTTCTAAGTTCTTTTCCTCCACTGTGAATCAATGTCTTTCCTGTTCATATACCTCAACACTCTTCCAGCCCATTTACTTTCTTCCACATTCCTCAGTCGTTCCTCATAATCAATTTTATTGTGAGCTTCCCTCCCTTCAAAACTTGTCAAGTCCACATCACCCCGCACAGCTTCATTTGTAGCCTTCCCGCGGGCGCCCAATGGAAGGCGACCCATTGACCTTTGGTTCACATCGATTCCTGATTGTACCCCTGATTTAAAGCAAACAACCGCATTTCCAAAAGTAAGTCCTGGAACGATTACACCTTTCCACATACCCCGGAGCACCTCGTACTTATTGTATCCCCAAGGCGCTCTGTGTTTCATTATGGCCGCCATTTCTCTTCCACTGCACTGTTATTGTTTTTTCTTGTGTTTCCATATATCTATTGCGTTCGTTTATCCATATACCAAGGTATCTATATTCTTTTACCCGAGGTATTTCCTGGCCCTGTATTGCCACTCTCTGTTCACTGTTTTCATTGAATACCATAACACCTGATGTTTAACGCTAAATTTCAAACCTACATCCTCGCCTCCCTGTCCACAGACATTGTTCACAAAAAACCAGAAGTTGTAAATCACTTTGCTTTTTAGTTAGCAACACAATTTCGTCCCCATACACTAAACTTGGAAGCTGCTGCTCTACTACTGTACCCGCCTGTTTCTATGAGAGATTAAACCCGATATTACTTCCTTCCAGCGCCCTCTCCATCCTCACCATGTACATCATAAACACAACAGTGGGGATAAAGGGCACCCCTTCCTCAGTCCCTTGTTGATATTAACTTTCTCCTCGCCTTTCATCCCCTCCCATTCAACGCAAACGGTATTTTCTAGGTAAATCTCTCTCAAAAGCTGTGGACAATCGTCACCTAAGCCTTTCCCTTCCGGAATAACCCACAGAACGTTGCGGTCTACGTTTTCATACACCCCTGTAATGTCTAAAAAGGCCAAATATAACGGTCTGCTTCCTACTCTGGATATTTCAATACACTGAGTAGGAACAAATAAGTTATCATCCAGACGCCTGCCTATTCTGAAGTTCTTCCAAAATGCCATTATACTCTGCCCATGCTTGCAGCTTTAATTTGATTGCCTGCATTGCTGGCCTGTATATTACCGATGGTCAACGGTCTATACGAGTGAATTCTATCTTTTTCCCCCTTACCTTTATAAATTAAATTCATTATACTTTGTCGCCAACTGTCTGGTATTCGTCTATCTTTTAAAGTTTTTACTACTGTTTTCTCCAGAGCTTCCTTACTTTTCGGTCTTAGTTCAATAATCAGCCAAACGGGAACCTCGTCTAGCCCTGAGGTTGTGCGCTTAGGAATTTTCTCTTCGGCTTTCTTCCAGTTGAAATTTGCCAGCACGAGCTCCTTTTCCATCTCGTTCTCTTGCATGCTCTTTTGTTCTTCAAATACAACCTCGTCATTGGTTTAGAAAGATTCGGCTGTTATTTTTCGAATGCAATTTAATGCCGCTTTCCCTTTCAATTTGTTTCCATCTTCGTCTAAGATATGTTGTTGTATTGTTGTTGACTTCCTGCCTAATAATTTGATGTGGTTTCAAGATACTCTAGGTGCGGCCTTCTTTTTCTCACGTATTTTTGACAACCAACGTTCACTTTCACCTTTTATCTTTGCTTGCATCAGTATTTGAACCACATACTTTTTCTGCCGGTATATTTTCCATTTACTGGCTACTTCATCCTGCAGCAACTGCGCCTTCTTAGCCTACCTGTGCTCTCGGTATGCTTTCTGTCGTTCGGCGATCACTTCTCGTATCTCCCTGTTCCACAAGCTTTTCTGTTTCTTTTTTTCTTTTCCAACGAACACGTTTCTCTTTCAGTATTTCTGTCGTTATTACACTTAGACGCTCACTATATTCCCACTTTTTATTTGGCCATTTGCCAAGTTCTTGCTCGACTCTAGTGACTACATTAGCTATTTGTTCAGCGTTCAAATTTGGACTGGCCATTTTGCGCTCCTTGCTCTCTTTCCCAACTACATATCCCATTTTCAAAATGATGCGTTTATGGTCACTCCCTATGCTGCTACACCCTTCCTCATCCATGACCATTTCTCTCAACTTATCATGAATTCCTTCTGTCATCAGACAGTAATCAATGGTCGATTGCCGGTTTCCCACTTCCCACGTGATCTGCCCTTCACACTTAGGCCCTGTGTTCACGATAACGACGTTATACAAAGGTCTAGCATTGACTTCCCGTTGTTGTCGGTATAGCCATCTAGATCCTGTATGTGGACATTCATGTCACCTAATAGGATAATTTCGGCATCATTTCCAAAACGCTTAATACCAGCACTTAGGCATTCCACTCTCTGAATTCTTCTCTGTACAATTATTTCCGACAAATACGTTACGCCCAGCCAAGTTTTCTTTCCACTCATTGTACTTGATAACCTAAGAGGCTCTCGACATATTGAATTTATTCTTTTCCATTTGGCTTCCTAATGGATGAGCATTCCGACTCCCCCTCCCTTTCTTTCCGACTTAGTTCTGTTGCACCGGTCCCAAACATAACTTTCAATCACTGGCGGCTTCTCCTAGTCTCCAAGGTGCGTTTCTGTAACCGCATACACCCCTGTTTGTTCTTTATTTAACTGCTCCACAATGCGGCGTAGGCGATGCGGCGGAGACGAGCGCCATGTGGAAGTGTTGCAAGGGACCGGGCGCACCTCTTTAGGGCCTTTGAGATTTGCGCGCACCGACACGAGCAAATCTCAGAGGCCATGGCCACTCTAAGAATTTTAGAAACGCTGGAAGGTACGTTTGTGCTTGAGTTTCCGCGTAACAGAATCACGTTTTCTCGTATATTCAAATTACAATCCAACTCTATCATGTCTGTAGGATGTGTGCACGTCGTACTTTGCGATTTGTCTGACGTATTTTACTTTGAGAAATTCAATTAGGCGGGTAACTCCTTTGCGCGACATGGAGGGCCTGCATGGCTGGGTATGCGCGGTTCGGAATGATTTGTCGCCGAAACGACCAGCAGAGTAACAGGGGCAGCAGTCGCAGTGAGCCTGCGACTGTTTTGCGGTAAGTCTGCGAACCTTACGAGGTCACAGCACCGATGCAAGCGTGCGCACCTGGGTGCACGCACAGGCCGGGACTAATGCTCTGAATATCGACGACGACAGCCGACAACACTGTCGAATGGCGGGGGATGGCATAACAGTCACCGAAAATTGCGCGCGACTGGAGCGCGTACACTGATCGTCTTTGGTCAATGGAGCAGACGGACGAAGGTGTCGAGAAGTACTCACTGCCGATGCAGGCGTCGCCACTCTTCCACTTGGCGAGCGTGTCCTTGTGCACTCTGGCGAAGGCTTCGTCGCTGGGTGCCAACAGGGTGTAGTGGCCGTGCGCGTCCTTCAGAGCCTCCTCGAGATCGGCCATGGGCAGCAGTGAGCGCAGCGTGCTGAAGCGAGGGTCCTCGGCCACCACCTGGTAGAGGGTCCGGTTGGGCGAGGGCAGCGTCTCGTCCACCACGTGCACCACGCCGTTGGTCGCCGCGTTGTTGGCCGACACGATGGGCACGCAGTTGGCCGTCAGCAGCTGCGCAGTGCGTCAAAAGCCCGATGAATCACGCAGCTAAACCTGAAGGCTGTAGTCACGGTTACTAAGCGCGTTTCTCGATGCTGTATGTATATCAGCCCCGTGCACAACAAGAAGTTTCGTAAAGCGCGAAGAGAAATACCTCGAGCGTTTCTTGTCACAAGCATGCTAAGTCTGCAAATAAGGGGTGCATCCTTGTACGACTATAGCGTGCATGCTCAAGGCACCAAGTATTTGAGATTTTTCATTGTTTCGACATTGTGAAAACTTGTGGGCACATGTGACAAGACCGGGCAGAAAGTAAAACGGTTCTTTGATGTACAGCGCAGCATGTGACATTTATCTACCAGTAACATCTTAATGTTTTATCTGCCAGTAACAAAAATGGCGCCTGCCAATTTCGAGAACGCCGGAATGCCACGCTGAAATATAGCGCATATTTCTGAAGACAATCACATCGACGAGCGCGCTACAAAACACTTCCACCGACTGGCTACAGCGCAAACTAAAGATGTCCTCAGGGCTGCAGCAGCCCACACGCTGGCAGACAGCTTATGCATGAAAGACGCTTGGCATATTTCTACACCAAAGACGCATAAGGCCCGCGGGCGTTCGATCAGTAGAAAAAATGCGGCACAACCCATCTCATGATTAATGTCGACGATAATGTGTTTAGCATTGAACCAATATAGCAACAGCGTATTGCCACCATCGAAGCGAGTCACGTAGGAGGCGTGTACTCCAGCAGGATTTCGTGCTTCCACAATGCTGATTATTACCTGTGGCTTCCCTTTGAAACGGGGCGGCGAGAAATACTCACCTAGCCTGCTTGGGTTGCTCAGGTATGCTATACATGTTTTTCAGTGTAGCATGTTAGTATACATGCTCTTTAATCTTTTTTCTTTTCTTCCTCAAAACTGCTCTATCTACCTTGTACCGCTACATATGCCTGTAACAGATCCGATTGTATCAACCTCTTCCCTGCTTTTTTTTTTTCACCAATCCTCAAACGTCTTGCGCTTATCTCTTCTACTGCCCGTTTTATGCTTCCGTCCACTTTAAATCCAAGCGCTTCTGGAAAGTGCACGTTAGCTACGGGCCTCACTGGGTGAATCCCTTCGCATTCCATAAGGAGGTGCCGAGTGGTCTCCGGATGTTTGCTGCAGCATACACATGCCTCATCTTGTTGCGAATATTTGCTCCGATACGGATTTGTCCTTAGACAAGCAGCTCGATCCTCACATAGCAAGGCATTGCTCTTTGTGTTATCATACGAATATTTTTCTTCTAATTTCTTTGTCCATTCCTGTAGTTCTCCACGGTATATTTTTTTTTTTCATTCTTCCCATCCACTTAACTGTCTCCGTTTCTCTCATTTCTTTTTGATGACTCCTGGCTTTCAATTCACACGTTCAATAAAGTGGAAAGTTGGGCTAGTTGGTGATGCCTGTAACAGATGATATGAGGTATGATGTAACAGCAAGGTATGATGATCACACGTTCAAGTACCCTGTACTTTGTTGACAACTTTATTGACCTCTTCCTCCGTTCTGTGTCCGCACCTTTGAGGTAGATATTTATGAAGTTTAGTCGCCTATTTACTTCGATCCTTGCTCCTGGGTCTTTTTTTCGAAACTAATTTTCCTCTGCGCTCCTCTGACTTCATAACCCATGTCACATTGCACTGCCTAATTTGTGGTTTTTCCGTGGGAAGCCAACCGACCAACCGATCTTTGGTTAACTGACAACCCCGGCAAAATATCCGATTTTAAGCCCAAAATGGTATTTGCGAGCGTTAGCGTTGGCACCGTTAATCTTTTCCAGATTCCACGCACCACCTCAACTTTAATGTGGCTCCAAAGTACTCTATGTTTAATTATTGCTGCACTCCGCTTCCCCTTTATTTTAAGATAATATTGATGGGTTGTTGAGTTATTTTTTCCTTCGTTTATGTATACGCCGAGGTATTTAAATTGCTTGATTATGGATATGAATGGCTGTTGAAATAACACCATGTAATTACTCGTCTCTCCATAATTCCGATCATAATTGCAGATTTATCTGTGCTAAACTTAAGACCTAGATTTGTCGATGCGTTGCCACACCTATTCGCAAGTCTCTGTTGCATTGTCCGCTAGTAGCACTCTGTCGTCCGCATACATCAGTGCATGCACCTTCTGTTGCACGATTTGTCCATTACACATGCATGACAAATCAAACCCTAATTTACTGTTTTCCAGTCGTCTTTCTATGCCCTTAACATAAAGCATGACCAACAATGGAGACAGAGACATCCTTGCTTCAATTCTTGGTGAACTTTCGTTCCATTTTCGGCCTTCCCGTACAAATTGTGCATGGTCGTCTCTATATATCTCCCTCAGCAGCTCCACGAGATCGTCATCTATGCCTTCGTGCTTGAGAATATCCCGTAATAATTCCCTGTCTACGTTGTCGTGGACTCCTTTAATATTCAGAAACGCTATTCATGAGGTCTATTCTGACCTACCCAAATCTATATGCCTCGAGTTAACACAAACGTACCATTTAACCGTCTATTTGGTCTGAACGCGTTCTGTACTTCCCCCAGTACATTTTTCTCCTTCCACTTCAACAGTTGAAATTTTGTGGCCTACATTGGCATTTTATATATCACCGACATTACCGTAACTGGCCTGTACGAGCTCGTCCTATCCTTATCGCCTTTGTAGATGAGGCTCACCTTACTCTCACGTCATCCAACCGCATTTTTCTTCGTTTTAATCACTTGCTCAACGGCATTAGTGAACAGTGCCTCGCTATTTAGACCGAGGTTTTTGATTCGCTGTACTAGGAATTCCACGGGGTCCTGCGGCCGTGTGTTTAAGGACTTTTAATTTCTCCGGCTTCTCTGTTGTTGCTGCATCTGTGTGAGCCTGAACGACGATTTCTTTGGTGCCGAAGTTATCCCTAATAACCTCTCTGATGTACCGCAGTGCATCGTCTGCATATTGCAATTTCTTGCATATTTCAGTTGGACTTCACCTTTTACTTTCGCGATTTTTCTTATTTCTTGTGTAACTGTGCTGTATCTTATTTAATTCAGCAATAAGTGCCGTTTTATAGCATGTGTTGCTTATCTTTAGAAAAGCCACTTGTGCCAACTATATTTAGTCTTTAACTTAAAGATTGTATTTTATCAAACGTTTATGCACTCGCGTTTCAAACTTGGTTCAGCCCTCAAACATTAATATAGGGTCCTACAAACTGTGCTTCAATATTTTTTTAATGTGCCCGGCAAAAATTTCGGTTGATCAATTAATCTATTAAAAACCCTGGCTCGAAAGTGTTTATTCGCTTAAATACTAAAATGATCAACGATTAATCGTTAGTCGAATAAAGAAATTAATCGCCCATCCCTACATAGTTTTTTTCGACGACGATACCGTCTTCATCCCTTATAGCCATTCTCGTATTTTTAGTTTGACCTCCAAGTGCTCTTATATGGTTCCAGAATCTCTTTGGTGCGCTTTTATCTCTTTTGCATATATGTCATGCACCCAACGTTCACTTGCGCATTTAATTTTCTCTTGCACGAGCTCACTAGCCGGCCTTTCGTTTTCTCGGTATTTGTTCCATCTAAGGAGCACCTCTTCTTCGTGTAATCCCAACTTTTTAGCTTCCCGATGATCCCTAGACGCCTGCTTACGCTCTTCCATAACGGGATTTAGTTCCTTGTTCCACCACTTGCGTGGTTTCCTCTTTCCAATCCAAAAACCTGTACCAACAACCTGTGCTCTGTGTTCTGCTTCGTTCTTTGATATTTGTAGTCTCTCTTTCTTCCCGCTTTCCTCTCCTCCTTCCTATCTTCCACTTCCATTTCTGTGTTTTTGTCCCCTCCTTTCTGAAGAGTAGGCAGGCGTTGTACACCTTACGGTGGCAGTTGCCAGCCTGTTCCTCGCTTTCTCTTTATTGTCACATGTGTATATGTTTTCAAAACAAATAATAATACAATTTTTTGGGCATGTCTGTCTTATCTCGTACTTCGTAACGTCTACCAGTTACTTGTATTCGCCGACTGCTGTAGGAAACTCCTCCATTTTCTTCTGTGTACATGCGATCTCTGTTATTTGCTTTTCATTCATCTTTAGAAATTCCCATACTATTGTTTCGTGTTTTGCGTTAGTATATCTTCCAAATTTTAAGGTTAAACGTTTTGATCGCTACTCGGGCTATCTTTTCCATGTCCATCTATCATCATTTGGTCGGGTCGTTCGTAGACCGTTTCTGACACTAAGACGTAATTGGCACGTGATGATCTATTTCCACATTGCCATGTTATCTATCCATGACGATGAGCAAAACGTGAACAAGTTGAATGCAGGAGCCAACGTTTCGACAAGTGGACTTGTCTTCTTCAAGGCGACGTACGCTTTCCTCGCCACAGTATATATAGGCGGGGTTCTTCTAAAGGGGAGAGGGTGCAAGGCGGGAGGGTGCGGAAACGAGGGAAGGTGTCTTAGCGTGTCGAATTGAGAGTAAAGGAACGTGAAGTAATAAAACGAAGGACATCGACCGACAGAAGTGCTAAAGACGTTGCGGCTTCGCTACGGAAGCCTTGTTCACAATGGGATGACGGAAGGTTCACGGAAGCTTATGTATACTTCAGAACATGACGTAAGCAGCGCGTGTATGACGGGGGGAGGGTTCCCTCAGTTCCCTCAAAAGACTCCCTTTTTTAGACGCACTTGTCACCAGACGCGATGGACGGCTCTCGTTCAGCGTATACCGTAAGGACACACACACTGGCCGCTACCTGAACTTTCAATCGGTTCATCCAGACGCTCACAAAAGGTCGGTTGCTGCCTCACTGCTCAACCGTACGAACCGCATTTGCACCACAGCAGAAAGTCGTTCCACTGACTTGGACCACGTGCGAGGTGATCTCTCGGCAAGCAGCTATCCCACATCCTTTTTGAGTGGTGTGGAACGCCGTCTGTACAATCCATCTCGTCCGGCTAATCCCCGACCAAGAAAGCGTGCTGCCATACCTTACGTTCCAGGGATAAGCGAAACCTTGTCTCGCATTCTACGCAGGTATGACGTTGAGGTGGCGCACGTGCCCGTGTGTAAGCTGAGGCAAGCACTCGTTGGCGGTAAGGACAGGCTTCCGAGAGAAGCCTGTCCTGTATTATTCCTGTATTATTCCGAGAGAAGCCTGTATTATAAATATGTCATCAATGTAACGAAGATAGGTGTGGGGTTTTAAAGTGTAGGATTTCAGCAGGTCTGCTTCAAGCTGTCCCATGAAAATGTTCGCATACGTGGGAGCGAATGGAAATTTGATGGATAGTGACCCATGCTAGTGCCGAAAATTTGCAGGTAGTGTATTGAATCGAATTCGAAATAGTTGAGCGTAAGAACTAACCTAAGGAACGATAAGTAAACTTCAGAAGCGTGCGCTTGGGGATTGATTGCGAGGGATCTAGAAACGACTTCAATTCCTTCAGTCATGGGAATGTTGGTGTAAAGGTCAGAAACATCCAAAGTCACTAGAATAGCTCGGTCGAAAATGATTTGGTTGGCGTTCATGTCGTCGATAATTCGAAGGAAGTGCGGCGTGTCTTGAACGAAAGATGGGAGGGTGGTGGATATGTTTGACAGGTGGTGATTTAAGAATTTAGATAGTGACTCGGTAGGTGTGTTATTGGACACAATAGGCCGACCTGGGACCTGAGAATAAGTGTCATGGCTCTATCCATGACACTTATTCTCTCTCTTAACTACTATAGGGTACTATGAAGTTCTTTTCGTCGCACAGATCCAGCACTACAGAACCATTGTGATCCGTATGTACGTCTGAATCCTCCGTGTGCGCATTCATATCTCCTAATATCACGTGGCCCGGTTTCTTGAACTCACTAATATCGCTTCTAATGCAATCAACGAATTCTTTTTTTAGAAGGCAGCTCCTAGGCGCAGCTGAGCGAACGAGCGCAGCGAAGGATGAAAAAGTGAACGCGCTGCGGGCGACGAAAGACGTCTGCGCATCGGCGGCGCCTGCCGAGCGGGGGAACGTTAAAAAAGAAGAACCAGAAAGCTCGCCTTCTCACATAGCGTTCGCCGTTAAAGATTAATAAGTTTCCAAATGTTCTTACACTGATATCCGCCCATTCACCACATATTGCTCGTGTGACAGAAACATGGTTGCATGATAACATATATGACTGCGAAATAACACCTCCAGGTTTTAGTTGTTAAAACTTATAGACGTGATGGAAGAGGAGGTGGCGTTGCATTATTTTTGCAGTCTGACCTTAATCTGACCTTAAATTTTCGGTACTCCCCAGCCCACCTCATGCCGAATCAGTTTGGTGTAAGGTTGTTTTCGGAAGCATTTCTGTAGTATTCGGCGTTACCTACCGCCTGCCGTCATCGAACATAGCTTAGCTGCTCGCTTTAACGACATTCATGCACGAGCGTATCTCGTCTTCTTCAAGAGTGATCTGTCTTGGCGATTTTAACGCCCGCAGTATTTTGTGGCCATCTTTATCGCTCACTGGCTATGATGTGCAAATAAGCAAAGCGCTGTTAAATTTTTCACTATAATTTGGTTTAAAGCAAATTGTTGAAGAGAACACAAGACGTGCTGCAGTTTTAGATTTAGTTTTTTTTAGTCCCCGCCTTTTATATAATGCTTTCGAATGTGAAGTTACAGATGGTATTACAGACCACGAGGCCGTTCTTGTATCTGTTTCCGTTCCGGTTCGTAACAATCCTTTTGTTTATTCTACTTTCCCCGATTTTTCACACGTCAACGACGCGCCTATCATTGATCTCCTAAGTGATTGTTCTGATGATTTCGAACGCCTCAGCGAGTCTAATGGTGTGAATTTTTCGGTGGCTTCGTTTGAAAAGATTCTGGCAAGCTGCATCCAGCGCTTCGTCCCTCTGAAAGCAAAAAAGAAAAATCCTAATATTCCCAGGGTTTCGCGTGACATACTTCACCTGTCGCGCCGCGTTACTAGGTTCAGGCGCTTAAAACGAAACGGTGACTACCTTAAAGTAGCCGAAACTAACGTAGCCAAGACGGAACTTCGCCTGAAAATTAATTCATCAAAGGACTTGTACTACAGGGTTACGCTAAAAGATCTAATTAAAAGTTTCAATCGGTAGTGACAACTGATAACTCAGACTTACCTACCTCCATTCATGACTCACATTATTCAATTGGCGATATTACCATGTCTCTTGAAGGTGTTCTGAATTTAATTTTGCGCTTAGCAAATAAAAAAAATCATGTGGCCCTGATGGCATTAGCAACGCTTTTCTTGTTAGATATTATGCTTGGACTAGTCGGTATCTGATTAATTTTTCAAAAGTATCTACCTCTAGAGTTCCTTTAGTTTGGAAATGGGCAAAAATTCTCACGCATAAATCCGGCAACAAGCAGTGACCATTACACTATCGTCCGATTTCATTAACGTCTCAATCATGTGAACTTCTTGAACATATAATTTTTAAGCTTATTATGGAGTTTCTTGAAAATAATAACATTTTGAGTGATGCCCAGCTTAGTCTTCGTTGCGGGTTTAGTACAATAACTCAGCTCGTAGAATTCTCGCATGACATTTCACACGCCCTCGACACTGGAAATCAAATTCAGGACATTTTCATAGATTTTTCCAAGGCATTGTTACATACTCAAAAGCTTCTCCATAAATATACTTATCAACTCTTCCTGGATCGCTAGCTTCTTGCATAACCGTTCCCAGTATGTTTCGCATGGTTCCCCAAACTCGTCGGTAGTAAACGAGCCGTCCGGAGTGGCCCGGCTTGAAGTGCTGGGGCCACTTTGTTCTCATTGCATAGAAATTATTTTCCGAACCATGTATCCGCAAAAATCCCCCTTTGTGCAGACGATTGATTGTGTGCTGTATAACGTAACACGAATGTTGACCACCTTTCACTTAACAATAATTTGCATTATTTTGCAGGTGGTGCGACAAATCGCAAATGAATATAAACTTTGTAAGAACAGTCATTTTGTCTTTCAGTAAGCGCATTTCCATTTCTTTGTTTAATTACTCGTTTAATGGCTCTTCCCTTGAATGGGCGTCCGAATACAAGAACGTTGGCCTCAGCTCCACGCCTAACATGTCGAGGTCAAGGCATATTGAGCACACATGCAATAAAGCACTAAAGAAAATAGGATATCTAAATCGAGCATTGCGAAAAGCTCCAGGTGAAACAAAATTGTCAACATGTAAATCGCTCATCCGACCCATTCTCGAACCCTTATGAAGTATGTGACATTAACGCCCTCGAATCAGTTCAAAAGAAAGCAATCCGTTTCATATACCGCCGTTATGACTGGAACTTCTCACCCTCACCTCGCCTTGTTGCACTGGGTTCTACAACCTCTGTGCGAGCGGCGCGATCGTGAATGCCTTAAATTGTTGCATAATCTCATTAACACCCCACGCTACTGATTAAAGAACAGCTTTCTGTCTCCTGATAAATTGAAACCTACTAGGAATAGCCACAAATTCAACCTCGCACAATTTCAACCGCGTACTAACACATTTAAGTATAGCTTCTTTCCTTGTATAGTTGAAAAATGGAACCTACTATCAGGTGAAACTAGGTCGTTGCCTTTAGAGGAATTTTCGTATAAGTTAACTTGATTCATGCTGTGTATTATTAGTCGTATCTTATTTTGAAGAAAAAAAATCACGATTCCTACGGTGTAGAAGTTGATTTGTGCGGGAGAAATGTTTTGATGTCCTTTAGCCAGTGCACAAAACCCCCTCCTGCGATAGCCCAACTTAACGCCCCTCCATCCACGCGCCACCGCCGCTTTTTTAAGTAGCGACAACCTTTGTTGTGCGCCGCCTTTTCCCCTCACACCAAATCCGGTTCCGGCATTTCCGGTTTCAAAATTTCCGGTTCCGGCGTTTCCGCTTCCTGGAGTTGCGCTGCGGGAATTTTCGCTTTGACTGCCGATGGTGAGACGCCCGCGCGTGCTTAGCAGAACTGTGGCAGTCACCATGAGGAGAATGAAAAGGCGACAAGCTGTATGGAGGGGCTTTAGCCCAACTGGGCTGCAGCATGTACAAACGAATAAATTACGGTTGGAGTTAAGCTGCAGTTGCCGGGAAGCGGCAACTGTGTGACCGGGCTAGACAGTACAGCGCCGGTGCGAAGCCTCAATATATCGCGAAATGAAAACAGTTATAGAGCTGCGATCAAATTTCGCATTAGGAAGTATCGTAATCGCCGATTATTTTTTTTATGTCTTATCACTGCCTGTCCATAGGTAAGCTACTCCAAGCCAGGTCTTATTGCCTTGCTATGTGCCGCTAATTCATAAATGCTCCTTACATGCCTATGTTTACCTTTTGCCACTTCACACCTCGCCCAATTAGCGCGCCTTTTCCTTGACCCTGAAGAGCACACGGTGCCATCTATCGCCCCCGCCACGAAGCCTGCTCGCGGCTCCGAACTGCATGGCGAGCCGGTGCGTGCCAACGCTGAGAAAGGCGTCACGCGGACTCCTCTCTCGCACTTCTTTCCGGACACGCTGCGCCATCTGGTGGCGCTGCCGAGTAGTCCGCGCGCGGCCTCCGAGTACGAGAAGCGCGGTGCGTCGGTTCCTTCGAACGCTGAGAATTGTTTCCTCGCTTGCTGCACATTCAGCGGCACATACTCGGCGACCCAAATTGGTCCAGCCGCTGCTTTCGAGCCTGTTGCTTCAGAACAGCAGCGCGATGCGCTACCTAATCACGGACTACACTATGACCCCGTGTAGGCGGGAAAACGGTTTACACACATAGAGAGAAAGGGACAAAGAGACAGACCCCGGAAAGTGCGTGAAGTACTCTAAGAATGCTAAAGCATTGACGCATATCCACAGCAGCCACGCATAAGCAATGTGCGCACCTTGGCCGGGTTGTAGAACTCGTTGACGCGAATGCTCGATCGCCCGTCGACGGTCTGCAGAACCATTTCGTCGGTGAGGTCTCCCGTGCGCAGTACACCTTCCACAGTGTGAGCCCGAATGGCAGCCTGCCCATCGTGGGGACTGGACACCTCGTTCTGCAAAGAGAAGAGCGCCGTCAATCTTTCCGCAGTCGCCCGCCTGTAAATCTTGACTTTCCCTCAATTTGTGCGTTGCAGTAGACACGACCCGAGAGGAGCGCATAGTCTTGACACCACAAAATTTAGAAGGTATACAGCCACGACAGAAGCATTCGTATGCTTGAAAATCAAGCCACGGCTACGAAAAGACGCCGCTAGCCGTGGAAGACTAATTTATACCACTCAAGACTTAGTTTGCACCGAAATATGAATGCACTTTCGCGTTTACATTGTCAACATTGCGGTGATTGAGGCGTGAGCCGACGCCATTACGAGGGCATTCAGCTGTTCTTTCGTGCCTACGCCACTCCCCTCCAGTCGCGACGGTTGCCGGCGGTGGCGCTCCACTCGCGATTGCTCCCCATCCCGATATCTGTGGGCAGGAAGGCAAGCATCTAGGTATGAAATTTAGTGTCAGAAAATCAGGTGTTATGGTATTCAATGAAAACAGTGAACAGACAGTGGCAATACAGGGCCAGGAAATACCTGGGGTGAAATAAGATAGATACCTTGGTATATGGATAAACGAAGGCAATCGATATATGGAAACACAGGAAAAAACAATAATAAAGGGGAAGAGAAATTCAGCCATAATGAAGCACAGAGCGCTGTGGGTATACAATAGGTACGAGGTGCTCCGGGGTATGGGGAAAGGTCTAATGGTTCCAGGACTTACTTTTGGAAATGCGGTTGTTCGCTTTAAATCATGGGTACAATCAGGACTCGATAGCAACCAAAGGCCAGTGGTACTCCTCGCATTGGGCGCTCACGGGAAGACTACAAATGAAGTTGTACAGGGTGACATCGGCTGGACTAGTTTTGAAGTGAGGGAAGCTCGCAGTAAAATTGATTATGAAGAACGACTGAGAATATGGAAGAAAGTAAATGGGCTGGGGAGAGTGTTGATGTATCTGTACAGGAAAAACATTGATTCGCAGTGGAGGAAAAAAACTAGGAAGCTTACCAGCAAGTACGCGGCCTGTAGGATGAACAACACAGCAACAAAGAACGTAAAGCGGAAAGTCAGAGAGGCTGAAATAATCTCATGGGTGGCGGCAATGGAAAATCAACCTGACACGAGTAATTAAGAGGAAAAAACGAAATCAGGAAAGAAACCATTTATGATAACTCAAAGGGAAGCTCATTACTTTTCTAAGCGAGATCGGTATGCCTTAGAACACGCACCTATAAAGCGAGATATAAGAAGGAAGAAGCATGTGCTTGCTGCGGTAAAGCTAGGGAAACGATGGAGCATGTTTTATTAGAATGTGAAGACGTCTGCCCACCGGTCGATTTAGGCACCACTGGACTCCGTGAAACCCTTGGGTTCAGCGAGAGCAGTGGGAAAGTAAACATGTCCGCAACAGGGATTAGTAAGAGGCGATTGGAGGATTGGTGGGAAAAAAAGTAGGGAAACGACAAAAGAACGGAGACGTACAAAAGTAAAGTTCGTAATAGGGGGTCAGATAATTTGGTTGCGGGAGTTCATACGTTTATTTTATGCTTTTTTAACCTAGGTATATTAACAAGTATAGTAAGCAAGAGCTTGGCGGCGCAACCCACCGCCCCGTTCCAAAGGGGACGCTCGTAACATCCCTCCATCGCTTCAAGACTGCTCCGCGGTGGCTGCGTTCGCGGCGCCGCCGCGTTCGGCTGGCCACGGCGGAGCGCGGCTTCTCCGGGACGCATTTCTGCGATTGCTAGCAAGTGCAGCGGGCCGTGGCACTGGGTACGCGCATGCTTCTCGTCCGCCGACACCTTTGTGACTGGGCTTGAGCTTGCGCCTTTGCCCGTTCGGGGAGCGCGTACTTGGTGCTGATCCTTTCCGGACACCGAGCCGAAGAACGGGTGCCTATAGTGCTCGCGCGAAGTCGTACCACGCCGAGCCGAAAAAGATTGCCCGAGCTCTCGCGAGTTGGCCCACTGGTCATCGCGAAAGCAAGTAGCATAGCCGCCGGGGCTTTTCCTAGCGTCCCAGCTTGAGCCTGTGCTATCGCTGCGATAGGCGCCCGCCTGTATTTTCGCCCTCGGTGTGAGACACCTTTGGTTCCCGCGCCGCCCTGGGACCGGGCGTTTGTGCAGTGTTGGGTGCCGCCAGAGATGCCTCCGTCAACTCGGGGCAATACTGTTTCTCTTGCGTGCGTAGCAGCGTTCGGCAGCCCCTTGCGACACGACCACACGCGCAGCGGCGCGCTAGAGGCGACGGCTGACGCGGCCTTGTGGCTCGCTAAGTTCGAACCCGCGGTGGTCGGTACTCCTACGAGACGCCACAACATACGTCCGAAGAAGTATGTGTTCCCTGGGCAGCGAGCTATACATGAGCGCCGTACAACTGCGTACGTCGGAATCCGTTAATACTTTCGAGTTTGACTCGATTAAATTTAGTGCAAAAATGTGGAAATGATTCTAGTAAAAGGTGAGAGTTTCTGCATCGGTAAGCGTAAGAAAGGGCAAGTTGTAGTCATGACCCCTTTAGGGCAACAGTCTCCCTTCTGTTGTCGCGGCGGTCAGAGTGCATTGACGACACGCACGCTTTCTGCATATTCGGCGGTGGGACTTTATCCCTACGTCAGATCGCTCTAGTCGAAGCACTCACAGTGTGTTCGAAGTCCTTGACAGCGATGTTGGTGGGCACGAATACAGTGATGTTGGCCTTGTTCAGCTCATCGGTCATCTTAGACTCCTCGACAAGGTCAACAAACTTCGAGGCGCCGAGGTCCTTCATTGTCGTCACCAGGTCCTTGAGATTCACTGCGGCAAAAAAGTTGCAACGTCATAACACGTATGCATCACCACTATGATGTATTCGTCAGCTGCACTAAACGTTTCTGCTCGTACTACCACTATAGGCTACATTAATCAAAAGCATTTCTGCGGCTTTATTTCCGGTGTTCAGTGTCTTTTCGTGGTACAATACATTGTGCATCTTTGACAAGGTTGGTTGTGAATTACTCAGCTTTTCACAAGCGAAAACCGGCTACAGAGGAGATAGTGGACGATCAAAAAGATGCATCCAGGGCCTCGACCGCGCAGTTTCGTGTACGTCTTGGTGGTGACACCGATAACCATGGAGGAAGGAAAAAGTTAGGAGAGAGCATTACGTCACGCACATAGACGTCACGCAGCCAGCCTACGCTAGCGAACGCTCCGTGAAGCCCATACACTTATTCAGTGGTGGCCCAACACGTGACCTCTTGCATCATGATCACGAAGCAAGAATAGAGATTTTCTGAGACGTTTGGCTCCCGGTAGCTATGCCAGTAGTTTTATTCGGTGCGCGCTTATTCAGCTGCCCTGCCGTTGATCATCTGCGTGCGGGGCGGGAGCCAACCGCGCACTTTGACGTGCGGTCACGTGCTGGGCCACCAGGTTCAGTCGCGTTGCTCCCTCCGTGCCGAGAACAGCGGCGTCGCAAGATTCGTGGAAACGGACAGCGCGCACCTTGGATGCAGCCAGCGCGTCCATTGCGGCCCCGAGCGAACCCGTGGCAGCAAACGTATTTGTCCGTGATTGTCTTGCTCTCGTTCATCGTTCGAATCCTGCAGGGAAAAAAGAAAAAAAGGCACTCAGCTTAAGTGAACAACTGCGAGTGATTTATTGCGATGACATGGGAAATGTCGCGTCACAGGCTTCTCCGCAAACAACACATTCTTCAACGAGCAAAGGATGATAACATGAGGTGATATGAACGCACAAACAACCCGGCAATAAAGTACATTGCGTAAACATGCCTAAACAACAGTCAATATACAAAAAAACAGAACGAAAATCAATGTGTAACCTACATAGTATGCTGCGACAGAACAATAACGCACAAGGACATATAAAAGCGTTAATACATTGACACAATGTCAGTTTCAGTAAACGGAAGGTTATTAAAGCTTTAAAAGCCAAACGCTGTAATTATGAGATATCCCATGGCCCAAGCAACTTTTCTGCGTTCAAAAGACGATTATCGAGGGTCGTCAACGTTGCCTTCAACATCGTTGCTGTTCAATCGTAAAACAGCACCATAGAACATGTTCTGCACTCTCCCACGAAAGGCCACACGTGCGACAAGGCATAGCTGTGTATACGATTCAAAAAGCTATACACCTGCACTGTGTGTGTGCGCCACTCATGGCCAGCCAGCAGAGATCGGAAACAACTCCACATACGTATTACTGAAAGGCCTTTACGTGTACTAGCACATTTGAGACTGCTGTACTAGCACATGACGGGAATGGGGCGTTGACGAAATTTATTCTTCAACGTTTTTTCATTCTGCTGCCATCACTTTGTTTTTTTAGCGTTTTCAGGATACCGCGCTAGAGGGCGCAGACGGCAGCCTGCGATCGCGGTCACTGAGTGCGATCCACCGATCGCGACTGTCCGGATCTTGCAAGATCGCGATGGCAAATGACTGTGTAGCAACACTCGATCTCGATCAATCTCAATCCGGATCGGCCCCAATCGCGATCAGAAGTGTACGTGTGACACCGGCATTACACTGTTACATACTTACACTACCCGCCGTCGTGGCGTAGTTGGCTTTGGCGTTGCGCTGCTATACACAAAGGTCGTGGGATCAAGTCCCTGCCACGGCGGCCGCACTTCGATGGGGCGAAGAAGTGCAGACAACGCCCGCGCATTGGGTGCACGTTAAATAACCCCAGGTGGCCAAAATCCCACTACGGTATGCCTGATAATCATATCATGGTTTTATATTTTTTCACTTATATTTGGTGGGCCTTATACTGGAGTTGGTGGACCGGGCCAGGGTGGCAGTGAGAGACCACGGATTCCTGGAATGAGGAAGCCGCCTAACGGAGGGCAATGACAAATCTCTCTCTCTATGGCTAGTTCATAAATAAACGTTCATCTCTCTCTCATGCCGTCCATATAAGGCGGTGAAAGCTGTGTCAGTGTGCCTTCGTTGACACGAACAATCAAGGACATGTCGTCGCATGTCCATAATTGTTTTTCCTTTTACTGATTGTACTTGCAGTATATTTTGACGTCGACACGAAAAGAAAAATATTAGCTGTTGGCCATCGCCATGTTCGTCATCGTCCTGTCTTTAACGGTGTGGCCGTCAATTTCCGATATGTACCAACAGGCACAATTCAACACACCACTGCGGCTCCTACACTCTTGAACAAATGTACATCCCTTGGGGTGTATATTTGCCACACAATGATAATCGTCATCTGTCTTACTTGCGTTTCCTTTCTTGAAAACGCTGTGTTCGCTACGTTCCTGTCCAGAATGCTCTGTCGCGCTGATAGCGCGCATGCCGTTCGTGACTTGAAAGTATGCATACCGGGCTCGCAGCGTTAAAGAAAGGAAATGCGGACGAGACTGATGACGATTATTGTGTGGCAAGATACGGCCCAAAGGGTGTAATTTTGCCGAAGAGTGTAGCCATATACTGAAACTTCGCTTGTGGAAGCCGCCACCTGGTTATAGACGCACTTAAATTCGCCGGGAACAAGTATGTACCGTTTTTTTTTTCTCCCCGGTGAGCTCGTGGCAACGCGTTTGTGTACGTGGTTGCGGCGTCTTTCGTCAACCTGCACTGGAGCCGGAAAAGTAGTCGCAGAGAAATGGCACGCCCGTCGTGCGTACGACACACGTAGAAGGCAATGCACGCCCACAGATACGGCGTATAAAATGAACAATGGTGTAAATTACTTCCCCGGGCACAGAAGAGCCGTTTGTTACCGCACGGGGCAAGAATTGCATCTTCAGCGGAATTTTTCGAGCTATGCCGTCTCCAAATTTCAGCTTCGTTTCGCAAGAAGCTTGCCGGCTGTTCACAACGCAAGTTGCAATATTGGGCTATTTTCGAATGTAGAAGAGCAAGAAAGTAAGAAATCTAACATTCTTGAGCTACGTCTAGGAAACAAATAAGTATATACTAAACTTACAGCGCAAGTGAAAATGCTGTAAGTGGGATATGTTTTTCATATTATGGTCGTAACCGAAACCCACGTTTGTAAAAACCGTGCATCTTTAGCTTCTTAATGGGAAATTATTTTTTTAAGTTCACATATTCATTAGTATGTAACATATATATTTAGAATCTTCAAGAACTAAGCTTTTCAGTGATGTATGCGGCGAAGCAATAAGCAAGAGAGCCGCCGCTCAAAAAAGTGCTGACGCCACCTGAAACGTGCCTCGCCACGAAACAGCGTGTCCGGCGAGCTCATTCATCGCCGATCGAATTGAAAATTTCTGAAAAGTGGAGTGCATATCGCTCCGCTGTTTAGAAATGCGATGACAGACTGGCGAGAGAAATTATTGAGGCTGGCCAGATATACGCACCATCTGCCACGTGCGTCCCGTCAGTTGCTTTGACGGATAAAGAAATCGGGTATTAGCATTTTTCACAATTTTTGCACGAGCTCTGCCTTCTCGCTGCGCGTGTGCAGCCCTCCGCTCCATGGAGAAACTTTCCTAAAACTGCGCAGTAGTGAGTGAGCGTCTGTCCCGTCCACTGTGTTTCTTCCCGCCCGTATTTACGCTCAACGACACTGCGTGGTGCACCAACTGGCCCAACAGTGTACGCTTCTAAACCCTACTACTATACGACAGCGGTTGCGGGCAAACTGCACAAGCCTAAGTTCAAGGTACGGTAGAGTACGTTGCTGCTATATCTGAAAAATAAACACCATACAAATATGTCAAGCGGACAACTTACACAGGGCGTGCAGAAGCAGAGCGCATTAATTAAAGCGCACCGCAGGGTCCAGGCGACACCACGGAAGCGGTCGACCGTCAAATCAACACCTCTGTGTCCGCCACGATAACTTTGCGGATATATATGGCTTTGCTAGAGGTCGCCGATTTGATCCCGACAGCGGCAGCCGCATTTCGAAGGGGGCATAATAGAAAACGCACGTGCACTTAGATTTTGGGGCACGTTGAAGAACATCACGGTGTCAAAATTAATCCGGAGTCCGCCACTACGGCGTGTGAGAAGAGGTTTATTGGCGGCTCGTAAGGCAAAAGCGCAGCGACCGGGAACGGCGAGACAGCCCGAAGCACTGTCCAAAAAAGGCGACAGAAATCAACAGCGCGAGCGGAGCCGAGCCGCGCGTTGGCGATGTGTCTGTGCCGCGCGGCGCGTCTTCTTCTTCACAATCTCCCCCCCGGACAAAAAGAGCCATCCTGGCGCCTTAAGAATCGGGAGGCAGAGGGTCGTGGTAGGGCTTCAGACGCGAGACGTGGACAATGTCACGTCCACGCCGGCGCAAGTCTTCAGGTGGTGACAGTGGCTCAACTAGAAAATTCACCGGAGATGTTTGCTCCAAGACTCGGTAAGGCCCTTCGAATTTCGGGACGAGTTTCGAGGAAAGCCCCGGAGCCTGGAAAGGCACAGACAACCACACAAGAACGCCTGGAGCGTAGGTGGTGTTCGGAAGCGTGTCGGTGCGGTTTTCTTTCTGGCGCTGCTGTTGCTCGGTCGTAAAGGAGCGCGCTAGCTGGCGGCATTCTTCGGCCTGTCGGGCGATGTCGGACACAGGTAGACACTCGGAGGCGTCAGAACGGTATGGAAGGAGCGTGTCGATGGTATGCGTAGGCTGGCATAATAATCACTCATAATCCGAGTGTGGTTTTGGCACGTACAGCCCCATAATCCAATTCAAGTTTATTACTTCTGCCACAATGCGATGTGCCATGCGAGTCAACGACAATGCTCAACCCTCTCAGAGATTATGAAATATGGCGCACAGCAACGCCTCAAGCAACACCTCTCTCCGAGTGTTCTGTGTACTATGCAGACAAACAGCAGTGGTGCACGTAACGTAACGTTTAACATCAACTCACCACTCTCGTGTTAGCCGTTAGCCGTCAACATCACGGCTAATTATCATCAATCAAAGCATACAGCACGGAAAGCTTCCCTTACATCAATTCCCACAGTGCGTGGGATCTGCATTTGTCTTTTTGTGCGTTTGCTTCTGATGTTTGGCCTAGCGTTTTAAGCTGTGCTTTCGGCAAGTACCCAAGTGCGGCCGTCGTGTCAAGTCTTGTACGCTCCACAGGTAACTGCCAAAGCTGGCATGCCCTTGTCTAACGGATGACAGCACTTGTTTTCCGGTCGAAGAGCGAGTTTTCCTGGATCTCGTTTCAGTCGGCGATTGCATATTGATGAGCATGCTCATTAGGCCTCTTCGGGCTGCAGAACTAACAAGCGCTTAGGAGAAAGTGTTTCTGGCAGGGAGGTTTGCAGAACGCTTCGAGTGCTAAGAAAAAAAGAGTCTTCGTACGGAATATTCGCCACAACAGAGTTGCCAAAGATCTTTCTTTGATGACGACACCGTGTCTGCGTAAAGTGGCTGACATGAAGTGAACGACATATAACGTGGCGGTTCAATATAATGGAACATTTAATTTATATTTTAACAAAGATTGCTGCAGGACTAGTTCGCTGACTGCAAATTTTCCTTCATAAATAATATTTGCCAGCTCTCTTGAGGCTCGAAGTAAATGCGTCGCGCACTTTCTCGATTTCAGCACTACAAAAAACGGCACTTGATCACCTTCGGCGGGCATCTACAGGTTTCCAATTGACATTAGTCCTCCCTGCGCGTTAACGGAAGATATCGGAACGTGTCTCCTTGCAGTTTGCAAAGTCGATTGGAGCGATCACCGTCGAGCACCAAGCAGCGATTGTCTGCGATCGAACCGAGGTGAAGTCTGAAAAACATCGGCGCGGAAATCGTCCCCTCCACCACGCGCTGCGCTGCCGCCAGAATGCAGTCACGAGCGGCGAGTCTTCCCGAACGCCGTCCGCATGGCAGTCCGGAAGCCCCACGAGGGCTTCCAGAATTCGCCAGATGCGTTCACGGACAACGTGTCGTGCAAATTTTGAAAACGCATTCAACTCGCAACACTCTGGCTTCATCAAGGCGGGACATGATCGTTACGCGCACTATGGTCGGGTAGGGGCCATAGGTCGCGGCATTTACTCCTCCGAGGCGGATGCACGCGAGCCTCCACCAATGGGCGCGCACTCTGGTGTCACGAGCCGGACCGGCCGGTGACCCCGCCGATGGCGAAGATGGCTTCGAACTGGGCCGAGCTGCGCCAGTCTTGTGAGTCTGCCCCTCGCCAGAGTGAACTCGCAAACCGTTTGCGGTGGTCTACCATGCCTGGATATTATTGCGCTCTTACGATGAACCACTCGTGCCGCGTGCGTTTATTCTGAGCCGTGATCCGGCGACGAAGGATGGCAGCGAGCATCGCTGACGCTACGGGACCTGGCAAGACTGCAGTCTTGCAAAAAAAAAAAAAAAAAACTCAGATTCTTGAATATAAGTGTGAAAGCACAAAACCAAAAAGATATAACTCTTATACTATTTAAAACCAAGAGTATTTATTCAAAACGATGAATGAAGCATTCTTTTTTAACTTTCCTGCCTCGATCGTCATCTCGCCCCAGCAGGTTTGCAAGGCTTTCGATAAATGCATAGTTTTTTTTAAGTACTTGTTAAATAGCAACTGACTCATTTTAAGCTCGGGAAACGAGTATTAAATGTGCCGTGTACATGCAAACCAGCGCAAAAGCCGTGCAGAACTCCTCGTTTTTTGTCCCTTGCAATGAAGCTAAAAAGTCAGACAACGCGCAGCGTGCATTGTAGAATGCACGGTTGTTCCTTTTATTTTTATTTTTTTCGCGATCCGGCATGTGCTGTTGCATTCCAATCACGAGAGATCTACAAAACCAGCCATCAAAATACAAAAGTATTTAGTTATACCGAGTATTACGCGTTTTAGAAGCACGGTTTTTTGAGCGGGACTATTTTAGCCGCGAAGGCAATGGGCTGTCGCGCTTCGGTCATCTGGGCGGGCCCTCTCCTTTTTTTCTAAAGTTGTACCCGACTAGCCGAAAACCTGGGCACGTTTATTGCGCCTCGGCGACAGTCAGGTGTGTTCGGGCATCGACGCGCGAAAAGAGTCCTCGACTGATGCGCCCCAGGTATCCGCAAGGACTCGCCCGAACGCGCATCTGAGCTGCGACTGTTCAACTTTTCTGTCGTCGATTGCACCGACGCTCGGGCCGTGCTCAGTCAGAACAGTTGCCGGCCAAGCACGCCAGGTCGCGCCCACCCGTGGCACATCTTAGGTTACGATACAGGCTGTGTTAATAAACGCAGATCAACAGAAATTGTTGCCGCGTTTGGGACTTTGATATGGCGACCAAATGTCTTGCTCGGGTAAAGTCGGATAACTTGTTCCAGTGTTTTCTTTCGGCACGACTTCCACTCGACGACGTTGGCCGTATATGAGCACGGTGTGTCTTGCATATCGCAGGCAGCGCACTTGTCGCGAGCACACGTTCGCTGAGCTCCGCTATAGCTACCGACGACGTTCGATAACTGCAGCGTACAATTTTCTCTGGGATCTCCCAGGCGGCATTGGATATATGCGCTTGTATGACGGTGGCGCAACGTCTTGCCTGCTCGTGCAGTTCAATATGCACGCGTGCATCGAGAGATCTCGCGCCGCACGTTGCCATGAAAAATATGCGCATACGCAATGTGTCTAAAAGTGTGGCTCTCATGCGGAGCTCGCAGCCTGAATGTCTCGGAGGGCGGACCATCCTGGGAGCCTTCGCGAAGCAAGACACCCAAGAAGGAAGCACCTGCGTGCGTTACGGTTGAGGTCCTAGTTAGAAGAGAAAGAAAAGGTACGTCGCTGCACGTATACTCATCGAGTGCAGTGGAGCGCCTTTTCGCGAACAGTTTCGACGACGCCACCGCGCAGCGGTCAAACACGTGGACGAGCTCGCAGTGGCACGTACGGTATGGCCAATGGAGAGCACAAAGTCAACCCGCCTATCGGTCTGAGAACCACTAAGCAGAGCTCAAAACTACGACGCATTGCGTGGGCGCATATGGGGAGGAACAGTGAAGCAGCGCCTTGCTGGTTTACTTTTCGTACCAGCGGCAAGGACAGTACGCATCGGGACGACTTTGTTTTGTACGGACGCATGTTTCATTTCAATCTGCCAGCAATAAACTGAACGTGTAGACAACGTCGCTCACAGTACAGAGGACGCACTTTGTTCTTCGCTAAATTGTGTCGGCATCGCAGCCAACGTTTTCGAGTAATCGCGCAGAATACAAAATACTTACTGAAGCCACGTGCCACGGCTCAGTTGTACAGAAAGAAAACAGCTGCGATATATATAGCATCGCTGAACGCGCGTCATTTCAAATAGCTACTCGCCGTATACAGCGGAGCACTCAAAACAAACACGAAATTCGTGCGAAGAAATGAGTTTGCTAACATCTCCTGAGGCGGGAACACTCACTTGGTGGTGCAGATGAAGGCGTCCTCGGTGTCCTGGCACTGCTTGGATTGGAAGTTGAAGGCGAACGGAACCGTGGCATTACTGTCCTTGGAGTCGTCCACCTCCTGTCGGAAGTTGCACACGTTCGGTCTGCACAGGGAGAGAGACCGCCATGGTCAATGGTCCCGGGGTTATAGGACCGAGCGTCCAACAACGTGATCGGGAATGAGCACAAATTAAGATACGTTGGCACTGAGTCACTTTGTTTGGAAACGAGAGCACGTTGTAGAGGCGAGGCACCAAACGCACGAGAATAATTGTGAAGGGTGGTTAGTAGCCAAAACAGCATCCGGCAGTCAAACGAGATGGTCGGAATAGAGACGTCGCCGCCAGCATCGTTTGTGCAGGCCTCTCCCGGCAGCAGTGGCTGGCGTCAGCTGCCTCCATCACATGTCTGCAAACCTTCCTGCGCTCTTATCTGCAAAAATGCGAAGGAGAGCGCAACTGCCATGACGTCACATAAAGACATCTGTGGAATGTCGAACAGCGTGCCAGAAAGCTCCCATCGGGCAAGTATAGTTGTGAAATTCCTGCTCATCGAGCACCGGACTCGAAAGCCGACCCCTAACACCAAATGATAGAGCCCGGATGCCCGCGTTATTTTTGTCACCTTCTCAGTAAAACGCTAAGACGAACCGGTGGTCATCTTATTCGCCGACACAGTATACCGCCATTTGACCATCAGTTGTCTCTAGTTATCACAGCGCATTCCTGAAACTGAAGAAGGCAACAAAAATTAAGAAGGGACACACATTTGATGCTGCGACACGATAGAAAAAAAATACAGAACGCAATATAATTGCGCAATGCACGCATACCATGCTCCAGCAACTATACAAGCGGCATTATAGGCACCGAGCTGCACTCAGTGAATGGAGTTGCAAACTATTGGCGAGCACGGGGAATAGTTTAGCACCTATCCAATTGTGCTGCAAGCGCTCAGCGCCACCGAAAAGTGGCCGCGGGGGCTGCCAGTCTGCCACAGGCACGCGCCGAGAGGACGGAGCACGCACGCAAAGCAATTCGCAGCGGCCGTTCTTCGCGGCACCGACGAGGGGCCGCTGGCACGCGTGCTTCTTCGGCGTGGCTTCATTCGAAAATGCACCGTTTGAACTTGACGCCGGGTCGGCGAGGCCGGTTCAGCTGCAGACACCACGGTGTCTCCTCCTGGTGCTTCGGGTTAGGCGACGGGCAATTAGTTGCTAACCGCGTAATGAAGTGACCCGACAAGAGAGCCGACAGAATGTATTGCTGCAACACCGCGTTGCACCGACAGAGTTGGGAAGCACGTGCAACGTCACTCTTCGGATTCGTCTACACTGTACGACACCACCTCATTTATATTCCGATCGCCTACGTTAGTACTAAAGGCCGACAAAAATAAATAGTCTCCGTCAAAAGTGTCGTCTGCCCAAACAGCAGACGAAATCGACCGTGTATACAGCATTCGAGTTTGCAATGGATGTATACTCCAACTATGAACTGAAAATATACTATCCGCCATATTCCAGCACAATGCTTCGACGAAAGACCCGTGGGGATTTTTTGGAAAGAGCGGAAACTTGGGCTCATTGGTGGATGTTCCGACTTGAGGTATACTGTTATATCGCTAACACCGACGAGGAAGAAAAGGGGTGTTGTGAACGCGCTCGCGTTGGTAACCTTTTTTCTTTCGATATTACCGCTATAGTTGTATACGTCAAGTAGGAACCGCGCATTTGAGGTAAAATTCTTCGCAATGCGTGAAGCACTGAAACCACCGTAAAGCATGTAATGATTTTTTTTTCTATCCATGCCGTCTGCTTTCATCTTACCGATTTACACGGGTCTCTTCGCTAAGCTCTAACAAGTTCGCAGATTTCCGCGTAATTGTTTCGGTTCAGCTCGTACCAATTTATACGGACACAACTTTCCATGCAGTGTGGCAAATGTGCCGACCAGCGATCGCCTAACGGAGCTTGTGCGCACGTCCTAGCAGGTGGAGTCGCAATAAGCGCGTGCTCGCTACGCGCTGCGACGAGTTATCGGACAGCTTCCACTAGGCTGTAGGCAAGACATCGTTGACTGCTCGGAGTCCCGCTCACGAGCTGGTCATTTGCCGCGGGACGTGTCCGTTCGAGAAAAGGAGCCGGTTTACAGCGGCAGCCCGTGGTTGAACGGTTCAACTGTTGGGGCATCCACAATGGCCGGACTCGCGCGCCCCTTTGTTGCCAAGGTCGCGTCTGACCCGCGCGCGTTGGTCCCACCGGACATCCGCGTTAAAGCCGCGACAGCCATGAAAGGCCGGCGCGTCAGCCTGGCTCCCTTTGACGCCGGGACAGCGTGCATGCTGTCGCTCTATACATGGCGGACACGGAAGGCGAAATTAATGCCCAACAATCACGCACGCGCATGATGGGAAATAGTAACGTCACTTGGAACGCGACGGAACTAAAACAAAGCACCGCCATTTCTTCCAGAACGGGCCCAACAATCTACCCAACAAAGCTGAGAACCTAAATATATAATATTCAACTATCGCAAAACGCCACACACATTCAATATTCTATCAGACTAAGATAACACTTTTTTATTGCGATAGCAGCTATATGCACACTCCAGGCGCATTTCTGCCGCGAGGTTCCGTATGAAGTCCAAGGGCGATAAAATCGTCGCCGAGCGCCGTATGCTCTATGTGCGAGTGAACGCGTGCAAGGGTGAGCCAGCGATCGCGGCTCAATATCGCGCACGCAAGCAAAGATAACAGGCAGGAAGCGCGCCGTCTTCCGTCGCGCGCAAGGCTCCGGGGGCAGGGTAAGCATGAGGGGGGGGGGGGGGTTTACTCCGGGCCGCTGTATATTGAAAGCCATCTGCGACGGGGACAGAGTCTGCCCGCACGCTGTGTTTTCGCAGCTTCGCTCGCGTTGATGCGAGACGCAGCACGAAGGTCAATTCGCTCGCTGCTGCTGCCGCGCTTCCCAACTCCAGCGTTTTGACAGCGACTGTCCGCGGTCATCGAGCGAGATGTGTACATGTTTGCTTGTGCGCGCGTGACACCATGTTTTTTAATGTAGTTAGTACTACTATGTTTACAAGTTTACACGGCCGATAAAACTGCTATCCTTTCTTCGTATACACCGTTTTTTCATAGGCGCCGCCATATTGTGAACGCAGTGGCGCCGCCTATGAGCAGCGCCACCTGGCTTGGGTGAAAGGTGCTTTGCATGGCAGGTATACGCTCGGCGGTAGGTTCTGGCATTTGTTTTCGCGGTCGTGCGGTCTGTTTAGTATGACGTGCGTCTTCTACGGGGTAAACGGTTCTGCGAGACGTGCTAGAGTGATTTAAGGAGTCATGGACGGAGTTTCTGCTGGCGTTGAGGTGGACGGAACGCGCAGCGCGATGTGTGCGCGCATATTTGAGCCTACAATCAGCCTCGGAGATCAACTGTGTTTCGGAGATCAGCTGAATGTTCCATTCACTAATGTGACCTTATTGTAGTATCACCCTTTATTTCTAAGCTGCGGTTTAGGAGCCATGAAACATACGCGACGATCGTAACAGCGCGGGTACCGTTCTGCTACGATAGGAGCTGTGATGTTATGCTTTGACAAGCGTTCAAACTGTTCGCTGCAGGTTACATTGCGTGACTACTTGGTTCGATGGATGAGGTTTCCGCCCGTGAATAAAATAGTTTTGGCAAGTAATAGCAACATACCTTACAGTCTGAATTAAGCTTGTCCTGAAAAGGGACTGTTTACGAACTGCGCGAGCGCCCTAAGGAGTGGTAGGTGCTGGATTACAGATATCTGTTCTATATACCACATGGTCCAAGCATACGGCATCAGCGTTTATAGATCTGTAAACGTTGTGCGGCGTGACTATGTGAGGTCGTATTGCGGCCTTAACCCGTTTTCTCTTGCTTTTTCGAGAAAAAGGATGATAACCGAATTTTTTTTTTTTTTCGGTTGTGTTCGTTCCGTTCTCTACGATGCACTCACACGTATTACGGAAATTTTGTCCTCAAAAATAGCCATCGCATTCTTTTTACGCGATCCCTCTCATATGTTATGGCTGTATACAGGCCAAAAAGGCAATGCCGGAGCGAATGCCGAAGCGCACAGCTTACATTTGTATCGTGCTGGTTCACCAACCGTAGTGATCGCTGTGTTGAGCAGCGCCATCGGCCTCATGCAGGAAGGCTAGCGTAGACATATAGTAATTTCAAGCCTACTAGACTTGAGATGCGCGAAAACGATGCCGGTGCATCAAATATTTGATAGCGCCTGCCGCTTATATGTATCGTGGTTGCCTTGGGTTGGCCGTGCATGAGCATGCGCTCTTATGCTTTGTTTAACTCCCTACGCGAAGCGATCTGACAGTGAGCTGATTTATCATTTAATGCTGGTAATACAAAGACACCGGTTTTCTTTGTTGAGTTAAAACGGATATAAGCAAAATTGTTCACAACACGTACACACACCGCGACTGATAATGCGCGTACACCGCGGCTGATTATGCGCGTCAAATTTTGCGCCCCCAAGACATATTTCCGCCTGTAGTTACCGATACACCGAAAGGCTTCCCTGACGACCTTGTATACGAAAGGACATGGCGTAAATTTCACAAAGTACGATTTAAAACATCTCGAAATCGTTCCACAGCACGCGGCAGCAATACTTTCAAGCAGCGCCGCGCCGGATCGCCCAAGCCAGAGAGGAGGAAAGGCTCTCCGCGCGCCCTATCCTCCTCGCCCGATGAAAAGGTCTATAGCTGTCCACTAACTTGCTATGGCAATCAATCCTCCCGCTTTCGGGCGAATCCGACCTTTTTTCTGAAAGATTCAAAGCAAAGATAGACATAATTCGCGGGATCATTAATATATTTAATGGTGTTATGACCGACCTGTCAAGTGTGAGAAACATTCAGGCGTGAGTTCTCATGACGAGATGATTTGCGTCGTCCCAGAAAAGGCTGTTAGGATAAGCCTGGACTTCGACCTGTCAAGCGTGGGAAAGATTCCAGCGGGCGTTCCCATGGCGACACAATTATCCGATTCTCCGGTTCTCCTCTCCCTCGAAAAAGCGTCACCTCTTTAGGCCCTGAGCAGACACAAAGGGAAGGACGAAAAGGAGAAGACACGAAGGAGAAGAGCTCGTCGACTTCAAAACCTGACAAAGGCACTGACACTTCCACAAGTTCGCCCAGTTTTTCAAGAAGACATCGACGACCACAACACCGCGAGGGGTTATATAAGGCCGTCCTGGCCCCCGTGCTAATCAGAACCGCTCGAGACTCGGATATAATCGCTACCATGTGCCAATGAAGTGAATACATTCTTTTCACCATCGCGATGACTGCCGTCGTTTCCCGACTCTTGCGGTGAAGGCCCACCTCCACCGGTCGTATCAATGGCCATACGCTAAACAGCACTGCCTTAAAATAGGGGTGGGCTAATACTCAGAGTTTCGAATACACTAAGTAATCGTGCTCGAAAAGTAACAATTCGGTATTTTCGAATATTCGCAAAGAACCAAATGTTTCGCAACAACCGAATAAGTCTGGTTACTGTTCTTCGCCTTCTAAATCGCGAATTATTGCAAGTCAGGCACCGACAAAACCACAAACAACAAAGTGGGCAGTGTTCTCGGTCTACACGACAAAATCTGACTTTGGCTTGTAACGTGTCTTCAGTTTACCTTATCAGTTTTATCTTTTTAAGATACAACCTGCACCGTTTTCATCGCAATAGGCTATTTCATATTTAATTTCATTTCCATTTTATTACCTTAAAGACCCTATTCGGGGTATTACATAAGGGGCGGTTAACATGTGGACACAAGAAAAGGCAAGTGTTACACTGAAATACAAGTTTGAACAGTATCTAGAAATCGTGAATGACATGTGAGATCGTTCCAATCTTTGGCAGGTCGAGGAAAAAAATGGAGCTCGAAAAGTGACAGCTCGAGGACGAGAAACTTGAAGTTGATCGCTGGTGCGCTGCTGCATGTGACATGCGTGAAGATGTCGGCGTGACGCAAGGTGGGCGGCATAGCGAGTTGTAAAAAAAAATTTTTTGATAAAGCAAAACGAAACGAAAAGCAAAAGATGTCAAGCTATAGATTCTGCCTTTAAGAGTGAAATGCTGATGTTACATAAATATGAAGAACAGGTGAATCTAATCGCACGATTCTGAATCGACTTCAATGCATTGATGATATATGTTTCATGAGGGTTCCAGATTCCAGTTGTCTGACAAATGATTTGTATGCGAGTAGTTTGACGTGCTGTGGAGCATGACGAAGGTGACGCCTCATGAACCCTAGGATCTTGTTCGCTGAAGAAATTATGTTAGTCGCATGCGCATTCCAGGAAAGATCGTGGGACAGGGTTACGCCTAAGTACTTATAGGCTAGAACTGATTCCACTGGGACGTTCGCAATTGTGTAAGTAGAGAGACAGGATTACGACGGCGGGAAAACGAAATAAATTTGCACTTGTTAGGGTTCAAGGCCATTCGCCAATGGTTGCACCAGTCCTGCACGTTATTAAGGTCATTCTGGAGAGATGCTTGGCCAGAGATGTTAGTCACAGTACGATAAAACACACAGTCGTCAGCGAACTTGCGAATAGGACAAGATACATGCAGCGGAAGATCGTTAATGTATATTAGAAAAAGAAGCGGTCCTAACGCTGAGCCTTGAGGGACACCTGAAATGACAGGGAGGCGTTCGGAGAAGAAGTTATTGACAAGGACGAACTGGGAACGATTAGTAAGGAATTATTTTATCCATTATACTACGTGAGGATCCAAGTTCAATCTGGATAATCTAATTAGCAAGCGGTTACGAGGCACTGTGTCGAAAGCTTTAGAGTAGTCTAAAAAGATGGCATCGGTTTGAACGTTATCAAGATTAGCGTGCAGATCATTAAGGAAGATAGCTAGTTGCGTTTAACATGAAAGCCCTTTAGGAAAACCATGTTGAGGAGGATGAAAGAAGTTTACCAAGTCTAAAAAGCTCGTGATATGCCAGTATATGAAATGTTCCATGATTTTGCTAGGAACACTAGTGAATGAAATGGGGCGGTAGTTTAAGGGGGAGTCTTTGTTACTTGCTTTGAATACTGGAACAACTTTTCCCACTTTCCAATCATCGGGTAAGGCACCTGTAGACAATGATTGCAAGAACAACAGAGTGAAACATGTGCCTATGGCACACAAAGTCCTTCGACAGCATTTTTTTTTCTGCTTTTACGAATGTTTGCCTTTTTTTTTCTTTGGCATCCATTTTTTTTTAACCCAAAAGACGAGCATTCACTTTTTGTTGAAAAGCTTGTCCGCAACCACACTCTAAAGTTGTAGAGAGGATATTCGAGTTTTTTTTAATAACAATTACTGATGTGTTTGAAACCGATGCTTTGACCCGGATAGTTTTTCTTTTTTTGCCCTAGTCAGTATACAGGCATACCTAATTATACCGTAATAAATATTTCTGCTGTAAACATACGCGCCTGCGTTCCATATTTGGATTCGATTCGTATTCGCAAGTATATATTTGCCACCCCTTACTGGGAGATAAATTTTGAGGTCTACGCCGTATTTGCGGAATTGAAGCAGGTTTTCCGAAGTCCTCCAGCGCTGTGAATCTTGGATAGTAGACCTTTAGTTTGCCTCAAATCCCCTTTCTCTAATAACCGATGACAATCGCCTTCGAAATAACCCGAATCGATACAAAGTAGTATATAGGATGTCAACAACCCTGCAGTTGAGTTATAGAAGCACAGTTAATTCCGCACAGAATGATTACGCTTCCTTCGGCAAAGCACTGCTCACCCTTTCCACCAGGGCTGTCGTGCGGGAAAGCCGAAGAAGCCGTCATCCCTCCAAGGCCGAGTCTCCACGATCACGGCGGTGGGAGTCTCTTCGGCGCTCCCGCTGCTGCTGCTGTCTGCAGCCGCCGGTGCTCCCTGCCCAATCCTGCACAGTGATGAAAAAAAAATGTCGAGCAATTTATTCAACAGCAGCAATCGCAAAATCAGGCAGCAACTTGCTTGTAAAAACCATCCGCTGAAAGCAAGAAGTTGGGCCTCGCACATCGCAGCAGACAGCCGCAATAACGCTGCTGCTGTTATTGAAGTCCACCGGACTGAATTCAGTCTGCGTGCTTCTCCCTGAACGTGCATTCTGCTCGCCCCGCCCATGACCCAAGCAATTCTTTCTTATACATACATATATACATATACATATATATTCTAAAGGTGTTTATTTGGAAGAGCTCGGAGCAGCGCAACGTCTACGGGCGGGGTAGTCGCAGCTTCCAAGCACAAGAGCCGTTGCTGAGCAGGAGCGCTCGACCCACTAACGTCTCTCTTCGCTACTGCTATACACACACACACACACACACACACACACACACACAGACATTATATATATATATATATATATATATATATATAGTCCCACGTCCCACGTCGGGACCGGCAAGTCTAGCCCACCGGCCCGGTCGCGGGCACGCCGGACGGCCAGGATTTGCTTTTCTAGAGCGGGGCTACGCAGAAGCGAGTCCCACTCCTCCTTGATGAACTTGGGGTATGTCGACCCGCACTCCCAAAGCATGTGAGGTAGAGTGGAGGTCTGGCCGCAGGACGGGCAGGCGTCGTCGCGATACACGTCGGGGTAAGGCTCGTGGAGAGCGGACAGACACGGATATGTGCTGGTCTGTAGAAGCCTAAGCGAAACGGCTTGCGCCCTATTCAACTTGGGGTGAGGGGGTGGAAAGACCGTTCTGGACATGTAGAAATATTTAATAATCTCGTGAGTAGCGGGAGCGTCCCTGTGACCGTAGAGAGGAGGGGAGTCAGTGCTCCTTATAGAGGAAGCGCGGTCGGTGAGGTCACGCGCAGCCTCGTGGGCAGACTCATTGAGGTTCGTGGGAGCACCCTCGACCCATCCTACGTGAGCGGGAAACCAGTGAATTGAATGGTTTGTAAGAGCATGTGGACTCGAGCCGCTAAGAAGACGAACAGCTTCCTTGGCGATGCATCCCTTCTGAAAAGCCCTAACTGCCGTTTTGGAATCACTATAGATTTCGGAGCCACGACCGTCTAGCATGGCGAGGGCGATGGCGACTTGCTCGGCGACACCGGGGTCTGAAGTGCGAATCGAGGCGCTATTGGAAATGTTTCCGCTCGAGTCGACCACAACGACGGCAAAGGTCTTCCCGTCACTGTACTCCGCAGCGTCGACGAAGCTTGCGCTAATGTCGTGTCGCTTGATCTGTTTGAGGATGGCTGCTGCTCTGGCCTTGCGTCTGCCCTCGTAGTGGACAGGATGGACGTTTCGGGGCACAGGGGCCACTACGAACTTGTCTCGAATGCACCTAGGGATCGGGGTACTGACCATCGAGAATTCCACAGGGTGGTAACCCAGCTCTTCGAGGATGCGTTTACCTGCCGCTGTGGCGGCCAGGCGACTGAGTTGCGCGCGTTCTTGGGCTTCGGCAATCTCCTCGGCGGTGTTATGTACCCCCAGCTTCAAGAGATCCTCGGTATGGGTCCTGATGGGCAGCCCAAGAGCCCTCTTGACTATTTTGCGGATAAGAACGTTGAGCTTGTCTCGCTCCGCTCTGAGCCAGTTGTGCATAGAAATCGTGTACGTGAGGTGGCAGAGTACGAAGGCATTGATCAGCCTGAGAAGATTGTTTTCCTTCATGCCTCGATGCCGGTTTGCGATTCTGCGAACGAGGCGGAAAGCGTTGTCCGTCTTTACGATGATCTTGCAGAGAGCAGTTCCGTTCCCGCCGTTGAATTCGACAAACATGCCCAGGACCCGAATAACGTCGACCCTGGGTATCACCCCGCCGTCACAAGTGCGAAGTCTGATGCTGCTTTCGGAGACTGGCTTCCAATCTTTGGGTCTGCCTCCCTTCTCTTTTCTGTAAAGTAGGAGCTCCGACTTGGCGGGGGAGCATCGAAGTCCGGTGGGGCGGAGATACTCCTCGATCACCTCTATCGCCTCCTGCATGGCTTCTTCGACTCTGCCCTCGCAGCCGCGGGAGCACCATATGGTGATGTCATCGGCGTAGATGGTGTGCTTGACGTCCTCGACGCGCGCCAACCTCTCGGAAAGACCAATCATACAGATGTTAAACAGTGTTGGGGAGATGACGGCGCCCTGAGGACTGCCCCGCCCTCCGAGGGGCACATCTTCGGAGCGGAAGTCTCCAATGCGAAGCTTGGCCTTCCTGTCAGTTAGAAAAGAGCTGACGTAGCTGTGGAATCTGGAACCGAGACCCAGGTCTGAAATGGTCTTGGCGATGAAGGTGTGGAGCACGTTGAAAGCCTTCTCGAGGTCCAGACCGAGCAGAGCCTTGACGTCTCTGGAACGGCCATCCAAAATCTGATGCTTGATTAGTTTCATGGCATCCTGCGTTGAGAGCCCGGCGCGGAAGCCGATCATGTTGTACGTGTAAACCTCGTTGTCTTCAAGGTACCCGTTAAGCCTGTTGAGGACGACGCGCTCCATGACCTTGCCGACGCAGGAGGTCAGAGAAATCGGCCTCAAGTTTTCGATGTTCGGGGCCTTGCCGGGCTTGGGAATGAGCACCGTGCAGGCAGTCTTCCATTCTGCAGGTACGATGCCGCTCTTCCGGGACTCGTTTATCTTGTCGGTCAGAAAGACAATCGACGTGTCGTCGAGGTTTCTCAGCATTCTGTTGGTGACTCCGTCCGGACCTGGCGCAGACTTGCGGTTGAGCGCGAAGATGGCCTGTCTGACCTCGGCAATGGAGAAGTCTTCGTCCAGCTCGGGGCGTGGAGCGCCTCGGTAGTCCGGGAGTTGGGTCGACGGATCTCCGTCGCGACGGACAGGCAGGTACTTCTGTACGAGTTTTGCGACGAGTTCATCGACCGTGTCAGACCTGGTGGCTTCCTGAAGGGCCCGGGCCAACGTATGCCTCTGATTTGACTTCGAGCCACTTTCGTCGAGAAGGTGCTTCAGCATACCCCAGGATTTGCCGTTGCGCATCTGTCCGTCGATGGATTCGCAGAGCTCGTCCCACTGCTGCTAGCATAGCGCCTTGGAGTGGCCATCGATGACCTTGTTGAGCTCCGAAATCTCTCAATCGCAGACTCCGAAAGAAGATGACCTTGTTGAGCTCCGAAATCTTCTTTCGGAGTCTGCGATTGAGCCTTTGACCCTTCCATCGGCGGAGCACGGCGGTTTTGGCCTCGATCAGGTGGGTGAGTCTGCTGTCCATCCGCTCGACGTCGAGATCTGTTTCCACTTTCTTGGTGGACGCGGAAGCGTCGTTCCGGATGCCTTCACACCATTATTCGAGAGTGGCGGGTGCCCTGGCTCTCCCGGTTTCTTCGCGAATCTTGCGAAAATGGTCCCAATCGATGAACGTGAATTCCCTGACCCTACTCCGAGACACCTTGAAATTGGTCTCGAGAATGTAGTGGTCGCTGCCGAACTCCATAGCGGTGTTCTCCCAACCCACGTCCTCGACGTTCCTCACGAAGGCGAGGTCGGGTGTCGAGTCCCGGGTGACGGAGTTGCCGATGCGCGTAGGGAAATTCTTGTCAGTGACCAGAGTGAGGTCCATCTCGTTGGCGTCTTGCCACAAGTTGCGCCCCTTGGTAGTGTCATAGACGTAGCCCCAGATGCCATATGGTGCGTTGAAGTCGCCGACGACGACCAAGGGTCGAGGGCCGGCCAAGTCGGTCGCCTTGAGCGAACCGGTCACTCGGTCTTTGTTAAGACTGCGCGCGCATGGCGAACTAGGGCGCAAACTACGAAAACAGCACACCTATGAAAGACAAGGAAGACGGTAATCGGAAACCATCCAGTACACTTGTCTACACAGTGCAAGCTTGTTCTGCAAATTTTTACACTGCAGATGAAGAGTGACGTGGATGATGGACGCTTTTTCTCCTCTGCCTCATTTCCTTCCCCATAACTTGTCTTTCTCTGGAAGTATATATATATGAAGGATATGATGTAGTGGAACTCCATCGGAGGAGCTAACTCCTCCATAATTAAATGCGCGCTCCTTTTGCGAACTGCAGGTTTTCATTAGCGTCAGTACAATTGGCAACAAGTGTGAAATGAGCGGCCGATTTAACCAGAGTACGCTAGAGCATAATTACACTACAAAACACCTATATAAATTTAGAAAAGAGAAACTACACCTTCCACAGTGCAACGGAAATAAGAGTAGCGGTGGCGTTGTGAACTAAAGCATGCGACCGAGAGATGGCGCTTACAAAATCAAAACTAATATCATCATCATTACGTAGTGAGCAATATGCCCGATGCGGTAGCGGCTGGTGGGGCTCGTCGCGCTAATCGCTCGCTGGTTTTGGACGTTTTATCACCGCTTTCAGGGCGGTAATCGTGGGTACGGTAAAGTGATTACAAATATTATTATGTCGCCAGGTGACCGAGAGGCTTCAACTGGCAAAAAAAAAGAACACACTTCAAACAAGTAAGCTTACATTGTTTATTGTCAATGGTGAATGAAGCAGCACATGCTCACCGCTTTCGTACAAGCCAGGTGGACTTAATGCTGGCAGCCACTGCGCTTACAATATACGGAAACGCAGATAGTCATACATTTAATGGAATGGACGCTGAAATCAGGCGAAGTTTCCTCATTGTGCTCGGCGCACCGCCAAAGTAGGGAGAGCGAAGCTTTAGAGAACGATACTTGTGCTGAGCTACCCTCGTACTTGAAGTTGCGTGCAGTGTAGCTTGACGTGTTTCATACTATACGTATATTATCTGCGCTCGACGATTTCCGCTAGATTAAAAAGAAACATAAAAAGTGCTCCGCAAAGATGTACTGTCAGCAAGATAGGCTGGAGCTGCGATGTCCCATTGCTCTCACAATACGTAGGCGAAAGGCACGTAGCGTAGGGGAAAAAACGTTATGCTAAGTTTTGCAGCATGTATTGCCTGCTCTTCTGCTGCACATTTAGCGTTCAGGTGGGGCAATAAAGGCTTTGACAGAAGTGATGTGCTCGAAGGAAAGCAAGGAACATTACGGAGACAACAATGCTTACAAGGGCTTCTGCAAATATTGTGTCAATAAACAAGGACACTAAATAAACATTTAAGTAAGCCCAATTTATGCTCACGAATCCTTGGAATATGCAATTTATGGTTTCATGTTGAAAAAACATCTTGTTTTGTGTATTCAAACAAGGCAAAGAGGTTGCAAGGAGATGAACACTTCAGCTCAGCAACAGGGATGAGCAAGGGAAGCCTCAGCCTGGATCCAACGTTTCAACAAGCAAACATATTTGTGAGGGCCCTGATGAAAACAGGTTCCCACACTGAGGCTTCCCTTGCTCGTCCACTGTACGTTGGCTGAATGTTAAATCAAACTTACTCCGAGCACATTTCAAAAACTTTTTGGGAAAACACTGCGTTCGGGTTTGTCATCTGCTGTTTGAAGAGAAATTGTTTTTAGTGATTTGTCTGCTTTAGAAGCGTGGAATAGGCCGAGTGCGTGAACATACCTTTTGTAGCAATCTCTTACGGTGCAGGGCTAGCCTAGCTATTGATCTTATGCAAGCTGTACATGAACCATTTGCAATTAACAAATTAAAATAATGCGCGTATTCATATAATTCTAATCCTAGCACTTGCCATCTCAACAACATTCCCTCAGATTTCATCATGTCATGTAAATATCTTGCTATACACATTACCGATAACTTGAAGTGGGTCATTTATATAAAGCGCGTCATTAATAATGCTAATCATAAGCTCCGTTACATACGGCGCAACTTTTCCAAAGCCCCATCTACGTCAAAAGTACTGCTTTACAAGACTAATACGTTCGAAACTTTAATATGCATCTGCAATATGGGATCCCAGTCGCGTTAATCTTACCTCACTAGAACTAGTAAAAGATAACTCTACTCGTTTCATTCTCTCTAATTATAGCCGCACTGCAAGTCTAAAATCGAACCTAGCACTTATTCCACTAGCTAACCGCCGTAAAGTCGCCCGTCCATCCCTATTTCTTTAAAATTTTCCATCACGCCACACTTCATGACGACTCCATACTGTAGCCTCAGTACACTCCAAACCGTGCCGATCATTACATTTACGTAGGAATTGATTCGTGTTACACGAAGTGTTTCTTTCCATCTTCCATTCCCCGTGGATCTAAGGAATGGGGCTACCCTCCCTCAAGTATCGTAGCCATCACCGATAACAAACTTTATTGCAAAACATTAGCTAACATTGTATAATCAGGGTAATTATATTAACAGAACTCATTGCACTTGTTTGTTTGCTTAACTCTACTACTTTGTAACCACTTCCGTCTTTAATTCTATATGACCCTGAGGGTATTTTAAATCAACTACTTCCTGGGATAGTTCGCCGTGCTGCTAATTACGCGCTCCACGCTCTACCGGTGAAACCGTGATGACGTGCAGCTGTACTTGGCGTGTCTGGGTGGAGCGCGTAATTAGCCGCACGGCGAACTAGCCCTGGAGGTATTTTAAATAAAAAAGATAAAATTATAAAATGAAGAGTGACCGCCACAGTTGCATTACCAATATTGCATTGAGCGCGTTTGATCGTTCCAAAATTCTTTGCATTTTCATCTAACAAATTATTCAACAATAATTATTCAATAACAATTTATTCAATTATTCCATTCATTGTTATGAGGGAGCATGTGGTACCTGGCGGTAATGCCCATCTGATTTGCAAAGAGCAGATGACAGTTTCTGCATTAGCAAGCCTGCTACATTGTTTCTGTTCTGGTCGTCATGGCTACAATGACTAGAAAGGAAACAACTCGGGACTCAACATGTTACTTCTCTGTTTGTCATAAAACGTGCTTAAATGCAAGTAAGCTCGTGTGTAAAATTTTAGCGTTTCCGCTCGGTATGATACAAAACTGTAGACTTGCTTTCCTGATAGGGCTCATACCCGTCTATCTGATAAACTTGCAAACATTTCATAGTGAAACACATAGTTCAAGAGAAATTGTTGTCATTATGGTGACCGTTGAGCTTCTTGTGGCTTGGCGTGGGCAGCTTGCAGACAAATAATCTCTCTTTTATCCGTCTTCCTGAAAAGAGAAATGATGAAGCCATGACGAACATGCAAACAAAAAATGGTAAAACAAAAGTTACTCCAATAAATGAACACATCACGGTTCTAGTTGGTGTTCAGAAACATACCTTGCGAGTATTTTGGTCCTTGATGTTACTGCGACTGATGACACATTCACTGTTGACTTGTACGCCCAGAGACAATAGAGTCCAAATAAGTGTGAGCAGCGTTTTGGAGGCTGGAGTCGAAAGAAAAATGACCCTCAGTTACTATGGTGGAAGCGTGAGCGAGCTTGTGATCCATGTATGGCTAAAAACAGTACACAAAACGCTCCATTTCTTTCAATGGTGCCTTTGTGTGGACTGTGCTAAATGAAGCCTCGATTAGATTAGTTTTTTCTGCCAGATACTAGGTAATAAACAGTCATTTTACTATGTCTTAAGTGCAATTAATCTAACTGTATCACCGGAAGTACATTTGCCACTAATGTGCAGTGAACTTATCGCTGTGTATAATTTATGCAGAAACAGCCAAACTATTTATTATTTATACTGTGCACCATGTTGGGAACTTTAGCAACGTGACGAAATAATAAGAGCCTCGTTCGAATTGCCTCTGAAGAGCAATAACTTTTTATTTTCTACTTTTAAGAAATGACTACAGGAATCTGTTTTATCGGCCTCGCACGCATAGAAATTCGAAGTTGAGAATGCGAAGCAATGAATTTCTACTCACCGGTACACACACCCAGAGGCTGCAAGGTTAATCCGCTTTGGCGGGTAGTCTCCAAGCAGGCTGTGCTTGGTTCCAGCGATGAATTTTCGCGCTAGCTAGCACGTTCTTTTCTTTTTTAAGCAACACGTAATTACGCGGTCAGACGCGGAAGATCACTAATGACGGAAGCCGTGCAGCCGCTATATCAGTGAAACGCCACAGCTGATAAATTCACCGTCTATAGACCGTTTCATCGGGCGAGGAGGAAAGGGCGCGCGGAGAGCCTTTCCTCCTCTCTGGCTTGGGCGATCCGGCGCGGCGCTGCTTGAAAGTATTGCTGTCGCGTGCTGCGGAACGATTTCCAGATGTTTTAGATCTTACTTTGTGAAATTTACGCCATGTTCGTTGATACAAGGTCGTCAGGGAAGCCTTTCGGTGCATCGGTAACTACTGTAGGCAGAAATATGTCTTGGGGGCGCAAAAATGTGACACGCATAATCAGCCGCGGTGTACGAGCATTATCAGTCGCGGTGCGTGTATGTGTTGTGAAATATTTTGCTTATATCGATTTTAATTCAACAAAGAAAACCGGCGTCTCTGTATTACCAACATTAAATGGTAAATCAGCTCACTGTCTGATGGATTGGCGTAGGCAGTAAAACATAAAACATAAGAGCGCATGCTCGTGCACGGCCAACCTAAGGCAACCACGAAACATCTGAGCGGCAGGCGCTATCAAATATTTTTGATACACTGGCATCGTTCTCACGCATTTCAAGTCTAGTATGCTTGAAATTACCATATGTCTACGCTAGCCTTGCTGCATGAGGCCCATGGCGCTGCTCAACACAGCGACCACTGCAGTTGGTGAGCCAGCACGATACACATATAAGCTGTGTGCTTCGGCATTGCCTTTTTGGCCTGTATACAGCCATAATATATGAGAGAGTTCGCATAAAAAGAATGCCATGGCTATTTTTGAGCGCAAGATTTCCGTAATACGTGTGAGTGCGTAGTAGAGAACTGAACGAACACAACCGAAAAAAAAAAATTCGGTTATCATCCTCTTTCTCTACAAAGCAAGAGAAAACTGGCTAACGCCGCACAACGTTTGTAAATATATAACCGCTGATGCCGCATGCTTGGACCATGCGCTATACAGAACAAAGATATCTGTAATCCAGCACCTACTACTGCTTAGGACGCTCGCGCAGTTCGTAAACGGTCGCTTTGCTGCACAAGCTTAATTCAGACTGTAAGGTATGCTGCTATTACTAGCCAAAACTATTTTATTAATGGGTGGAAACCTCATCCATTTAACCAAGTAGTCACGCAATGTAACCTGCAGTGAACAGTTTGAACGCTTGTCAAAGTATAACAGCACAGCTCCTATCGTAGCAGTACGCTACCCACGCTGTTACGATCGACGCGTATGTTTCATGGCTCCTAAACCGCAGCTTAGAAATAGAGGATAATACTGCAATAAGGTCACATTAGTGATTGGAACATTTAGAAATACACAATTGATCTCCGAGGCTGATTGTAGGCTCAAATATGCGAGCACACCATCGCGCTGCGTGTTCCGTACACCTCAACGCCAGCAGAAATTCCGGCCATGACGCCTTTAACCACTTTAGCACGCCTCACAGAACCGTTTACCACGTAGAAGACGCACGTCATACTAAACAGACCGCACGACCGCGAAAACAAACGCCAGAACCTGCCGCCGAGCGTATACCTGCCATGCAAAAGACCGCTTTCACCCAAGCCAGTATGGCGCTGCTCATAGGCGGCGCCACTGCGTTCACAATATGGCGGCGCCTACGAAAAAACGGTCTATAAACACGTTCGATTGGTGGCGGCTATCGAATGTTGGACGAATAAACAGGCTGAGATATTATTGTTATCTAATTAAAACGAACTTTCATGATGCCGCTAAAAGGAAACTTTCACCCCGTTCGCAAATATTACCGCCGTACAATTCGAACCGATAAACGCCACGGACTGCAATCGATACCACTGGGCTGCTGCGCATCACACGTCAGTGAGGTCTCAAAACCTTTATTCAAGTAATAAAAGCACGTATGTTAATAACCTACGTCCAATAAAACAATGATCTGCTTATTCTGAAAAACAATCACAAGTGAAATATGTTTGTCGCTTATTATATGTACATTTACAGACCAAATATTATAGGATGGATCAATGTTATGAGCGTCCCCTTTGGAACGGGGAAGTGGGTTGCGCCACCAAGCCCTTTTCATTATATTGCCTAATGTCCTACCTATATTATAGAAGAGAAAAAAAGAAAATGCCCACGATGAATTCCCAGAAGCAAACGTTGTGAGCCCCTATTGTGAAGTATGTTTTTGTACGCCTCCGTTGTTTGTCGTTTCCCTACTTTTCTTGCACCAATCTTCCAATCGCCTCTTACTAATCTCTATTGCGGACATGTTTACCTTCGCCCTGCTCTAGCTGAATCCAAGGGCTTCAAGGAGGCCAATGATTCCTAAATCGACAGCTTAGCAGATATCTTCACATGCTAATACAACATGCTCCATCGTTTCCCTGGCTTTACCGCAGCAAGCACATGCTTCTTCCTGTATTTCGCTTTATAAGCGTGCGTTCTAAGGCATGCCGGTCTCGCTTCGAAAAGTAATGAGCATCTCTTTGAGTTATCGTATGTTGTTTCTTTCCCGATTTCGTTTTTCTTTTTCCTCGCGGCACGTTTCTTTTCCACTGCCACCACCCATGACGTCATGCTACTCTGGCGCTACCTCGTAGCGGTCGCCGCCGCAGAGCGGCACTTCGCTTCGCACGCTTTCGCCTACCTTCCGCCTCCGCTGCACCCTCCTCCTCCGCTTTTCCCCTCACGCTCCCTTCGCTGCGCTCCGCGTTCGCTTTTTCCTCCTTCGCTGTGCTCGTTCGCTCGCTTCCGACGCGAAACGCAGGAAGCTTCGCTCTAAAGTTTTGCACCCTTTGGGGCGTATCTCGTCCACAGCAACAATCGTCATCTCTCTTAGTAGGATCTTGATGAGGGCTAGTTGGTTCATATTTATAACTGAGGTTAAACAGCGCGAATAAAACAAGGACACGAGGAAACATCTGTCTGTTTTTTTTTTTTTTCTTGGAAACTGTGCTCGCTACTTCCTTGTCGAGAATGCTAAGTCGCGCTGTTAACGCGCATGCTGTTCATGACCTGGAAGTACCGGGCTCGCAGCGTGCTAACGAAAGGAAATGCGGGCAAGAGAACGATTTAATGTTGTGGGACAAGCCCCAAATGATGCAAACCTTTTTGAAGAGTGTATTTAAGGGCGTTTTTCGCAATGTGTTGGAACGGAAAGAACAAAAACCGAAAAATAAAAAGAAACTATTTTCGCCCGGAACGAGACCGTAACCGAAATGTTATTTTGTTTCAGAGTGAAGTCAAAATAATTTTTATCAGTTTTCGGTTCTAGGGGAAAGTAGGCGACCCAAAACAACCGACGTCAGGCAACGTCAGCATTAGCGCGTATCTCAGGCGGGGATAGCGCGAGCGATAGCCGATCGAGCGCTACACTCCTGCAGCTCGGTTGCACTAGCAAGGTAGCAAAACCAAGTGTTCGCGCGCAGAAGAGCGTATCGTTTCGTTGTCTACGGGTACAACGCTCTGTTACCAAAGTTACATGGTTCGTTTACGTTCGTTTAAGTTGGTTTTATCCGAACAGCGGTCTCGCATTATACTCGGTCTCGCAGTATATTCGATGACGTGCTGGTTCTTGCAGCACGTCATCGATCACGCTCGTTGCCTAGATTCAAGACACTGAGCACGATCTCATAATTCACTTATTGAGAAAAAGATAATACTATGTTTTTATTATTACTTTGCTTCGAAAGCTTTTGTATGCAAACAAAAACCGCTAGAAGCCGTTCGGGATCATTTTTCTTTTCTTTTTTCGTTCCGGAGCAGAACCGGAACGAAACAAACAACGAAAAACATTTCATTCCGACGCCCTGGTGTAAGGCCAATTTGCACCACCCTTGTTCCCCTGCAAGTGCGTAAATATCTTGCAGTGCTCGAGGAACCGAAAGCGACATCCCGACCTAAAGGAAGCGGCAATCAGGCGCTTCCCGGACTGCAACGACGGCGGGGCGATAGTTTGCGACGCCCCCTCCGGTGCACGAGGGCCTGGTGAACAGCGCACGCGTTCGCTGCTTTGGACTCGCGTGCGAACAGTTGGGAGCCAATTTGCCTCGCCCGCCTGGAGAAGTGGCTCATCTGCGGTGTCGCCATTTTGGCGCGCTTGTCGGGTCGATGCCAATAAGCGACGCCTGAATTGCCAACGTGGACACGAAAGCGGGAAGTTATACAAGGGTTGGCTTGAGCTAGCGAGTGAGTGCTGTCTCGCCGATCAACTGCAAACGACGACTGCATGAACTGCATGGTAGAGTACGTGCGTTGTCGCTCTCATTTCAAATTCATTAATCTCAAACCCCACTTTTATCTGAATTCTGTACCGCCAGCAGTACTCACCGCGCCTTTACAGGCTCACAGAGGTGAAAGAGCCAGTGCAGCGTTCAAATCATGGATTGCGCGAATGTAAACATAAATGCAAGCAGTTATTCCGCCTGTCCTACGCACACTATAGTCGAACTCGTACCAGGCAGGAGTGCTCGTCGACAGATAAGAGGCCTGACCCAAAGGTTGGGAAACCAATTGGCACAGCAGAGCGCAAATGTGCATGCGCGACATCGCCAACCACGTAACGTCGGCCGCACGTCAAGTCACGAGGTACGTAAGCAGCGCAATAGAGACTGGCGACAGCAGCGGTCGTCGTCAGCCCCTTTCGCAGATCATTGTTTCAGGGCCCTGCGCAATACGGTGTTGAAAGTTTGCAGCTCTCAGCTGAGAATAGAAGTGCTCTCAAGAAAAAAGAAAGGAATGCCAACTCGACGCCGGTGGTCGCGGAACGAACACGGCACTCGCACATGCAAAACCGCGCCTGCTTTTTTTATGTCTGTACTGACGAACTTCATTCGTTGCTTTACTTAGGTCTTTGTGGCCTGACATCTAGCTGCTGCTTTGCTCTTACTGTCCCCTCCTTCCTGAAGAGGAAGCAATGACTGAAAGTTGCCCGTCTGCTCCAACACCTATGTCCAGTCTACAGGCGTGATTTCACATCGATGGGTTCCACTGGACAAGCAGCGTGATGGCCGGATGCCCGCCACCGGTACACGCCGCTACACAGCCTTGCGCGCTGACGAACAGGCATTGCGCTATATACCTTACCTGTCAGCCTTGCGCGTGCTTGACGATGGCGCTGATTAGGTATTGTACTAGAATACTGGTATTGGCCTCGAGGATATACCGTGGCACCATCTGTTGAAATCTCCGTGACGTAGAAAGCGGCATCACATGATAAGTGTTCTGCATCTCCATCGGTTCAAGTAAGGTTACTTCCGAGTGTTTGCATACCTTAAGCATTGCATGTGTGGTGTCTTGGCTGCAAAACAACCTTCTCTTCAATTCCCTATCCTTTCATTTGTTATTTCAGAGGCTTAACGCTGTGGCCAAAAGTAGAACCACGGTAAATATACGTGGTAGCGCAGCTACAGTGTACTAGAATAGGGTGCACTAGAATAGAACTCTAGTACACTGTAAGCGAAGCTTCCATAGAAGCCCATACGTTCAAAACATGGTGGTTCATCGGCGGTTCATGGAGCTTAGAGCCATCTGTGTGATGAGGGAACACTTCCGGCGGAAAAAAAAATAATGTGACGTCATATCCGTTAAGATACACAAGTGACGTCATGTTCTCGAAGGCGTGAAATTTGTTTTGGTGGCCTGCCATTAGAGCTGTATATTCAAATGCCCCGCCATTCGACTGGAGCGTTTCGAGCTTTCAGCGCGGGAACGATGCAGGAAAAGGCCAGCCAAATGGGTTGTCGAAATCGCCCCCCTACACATGAGACTCTTTTGAGGCCGACGAAAGCTTTAGGTGTAGAGTGCTGGTCCTATCGTCGGATGCCCGTCGGCCAGCGCAGTCGCACAAAAACAACTAAAGTAAACAATTATCCGGCGGTCCTAACACTACTTTGGACTGAACAGATTAAGAAGCAATGATGCTACCCGTGTCACCAGATGCAGACAAACGTGGACAAGAGCGCAACGTGTTATCGGGGGCGTATTTCAACAGGTGAACTTTACGAGCGCGCCTCTGTGCACACTTCAAAAGAGCGGCATTGCACTGCAAGTGATAGCGGCGTCCACGCCCCCTCTTACTATGGGCGCTGAAAAATATGTATTTATTGATAATAATAAAATAAACTTGTATTTACTTGTCACGCATATATAAAATTAACCAGGAATTTCATTTTTTCGTTGAATGAATCTAACTGCATCTCGCTTTAATTTTTTTAAAACGCGTTCTTAATTTCCCAGTCTTTGTTCCCTCCAAACATAGTCGCGCTTCAATCGCTGCTCCCATAACCACCCTTGCTGATGTCGGTGACAATTTGTTCTGAACCGCCTTTCGCCCGAAGCTTCGCGACCTATTTGGATCGACCGTGGCAGAACTGCATACAAGTGTGCATGTTATTAAGCCTGGCAAGCGAATTGCGAACACGAGCTCTTTCCACCGTCTTGCCAATCGCCACAGTAGAAAGCGGCGGTTGAGTCATGCTCAGGCTTGTCTCTATGGAAGCTTGCTGGCCATCATCTGTTTTTCCAGCAAGACATGTCTCTCAGCCACCACTCTTGACTAGTCGGGAAGAACAAGCCCAAAAACAAGTCATCGGTCAAACGCGCGAGACAAAGACCTGCGACTTCCGGTGCCTGCGCCGCCGTCGTCTTTGGAGCGCTGCCCGGCAGCAGACGTCAACTAGTCAACAGCGGCGGCAGCTGAGAGGCGTGTCTTGCTAGAAAAACACATGATGGCGTCACCTAACCAGCAAGCTTCCATAGTTTGCTGGTCAGGTGTTCGGTCAAGCCCAGGCAGCCGCCGGAAGCCAACTAATTCCGGCCGACGGCTAGGGGGGAGGTAGCCGGTGAAAGGGGGAGCTGCGTCTCACCCCGATCACCCATACTCCCTGACGGGTGCAAATAAAGTGATTTCTCTCTCTCTGTCTTGCGCGTTTGAACGACCTGCCACAGAGTGCGCAAGCCTTAGGCACCGTTGCACTTAGCCAGTGTTAGGATCGGCCTGCAGGGGTAGTGCTCTGCAAAACTGCAAAGTTAATCTTATTGAAGAAGACTGCCCACTAACAGTTACCTGTGTGCTTTACAGGCTGTTTGCAGGAGAGAGAAAGAGAGAGAGAGAGATGCAAATGAGAGAAAGACGGAGGTTGTTTGCAGGAATCTTAAATGAGTGGATAAGCAGGTGGGCAGAGGCAAAGCACTTGCTTACGGAAATGCAGAATGGTTTCCGTCCAGGTCGACGACTGGAGGACAATTTGTGCTTAGTGCGTGTGTGGCCATTGCCAAGACAGAGCAGCGCTCCCTCCTATGCTGCTTTCTAGATGTAGAAAAGGCATATGAGAATGTACCACACACTGCACTTTTTGACTGCTTCTGCAATGGAAATCCCGGCTATATTACTATCCATAGTGCAGCGCCTGTACATTGTCATTGCTCACTTTGGGGGTGTACTATTCGCATCTCCCAAGGTTACGAGGGGACTACTAGACGGATGCCCTTTATCCCCACTGTTATATATTCTGTATGTGGCCAACCTCGAGCGCAAACTTCTCAGTAGTGGTCTCGGTTTCCAGCTGAAGCTCAGTACAAAGGGCGTGGATGAGAGGTGCGGATTACGTGGTCTCGCCTTTGTTGACAATACGGTGTTGATGGCAGAGTGCCCTCAGGACCTACAGGCTCTCATTAACATCTGTCGGGCAGATATAACTCGTCTTGAGCTGCGCTTTAACTGCAAAAAAAAAAATCTGCAATAATCCCCCTCGAGGGCCCAGGCATGGATGCGGAGCGATATAAGGCTAGGACACGAGATTCTGACGGTGTGCTCGGCATACAGCTCCTTGGGAGTACAAATATTATGTGAACCGGAGCCACCAAAAGGACATCCTCCGCCAGAAGGCACTTCGGGCGCAGTGCCTCCTTCGTCGCGTATGGCTGTGGGGATGCAACCGGTTTGTGAAGGTTCGCGACCTATGGAAAATCGTCCACGCATACCGGCGCTGACGTTCACAAACGCTGTGCACTGCCTCTCGGCGCCCACGCGGGAGTGGCTGGAGCAGCGCCAGCGAGAGGTTGGTCGGAGAGCTCTCGGCTGCCATGGTGCGGTGGCCAACGAGGCTATACAGGGCGACCTAGGCTGGTCGAGCTTCGAGGCTCGGGAGGCGGTCAGCAAAATCGCATACCGTGGCCGCCTGCTCGACATGCCTGGGGAGCGGTGGGCGCGGCGTGTATTTGATTACTTGACAGCGACATGCATGCGCACACCGTGGGTGAGGCGCTTACACCGCATAGAAAGTAAATACGGCCTGTTTCGCTCCCCTATCGGTGCGAACTCACCTACGGATTGGGTAAAACGGGCGCGGGAACGAGCGCGGGATGAAGACGTACGTTGGATGAGAAATATGGCAGCGACGTCGACGTTGGCTGTGTACCGTTGTCGTAAGAACACTATTGGCATGGTGCACCAATATGACAATTCCCTTGGGAGTAGGTTGCTCTTTGAAGCAAGAGCCAGTGCACTCCGTACACTTGTGTGCCTTCGAAGCATAAACAATGACGCGAGTGATGTGTGGTGTCGGGCGTGTGGAAAGGAGGGCGAAAACACTGAACATGTGGTACTACGGTGCGAGGGCATTGGGCCATCTGTCGCGCAGGGTTTACCCCTGGAGGCTGCCCTTGGCTTCGATCAGACTAGTGAAGAGGACGGTGCATGAGGTGTAGGCAGAGCCGCAGTCGCAGAGTCGAAGAAGCGCCTCGAATGCTGGCGAGCGGCACTTGCGGACGGGCACCGATGACTGCCCATCAGTGTTCTCCCTTTTTCTTTCTTTTTTTCCTTTTGTTGTTCTCTTTCCTTTTTCCTACTTGCGCTTGCTTTGCTCTAACAGGTAGGCAGTAGAACGTCATCCTGGCTTAGGCGTGGTTGCCACGTCCACCCGACACAAAGGATTGGCCACAACATCATCATCATCAAGCGCGCTCCTTCGTACTTTTCCCGGCGCGTGATTCTCTTCACCTCCAGGCGCCTTCCTCCATCGCTTCCTTCGCGGCTTCAAACATATATTCGCCGGCCTGAAGAGGTGGCCAGTTCAGCTTGCGCGCAATAAAATGGAAATAAAGCAAGGTCACTGTAAATAGCACTTCAGCACACTAACGACAAACGCGAGGAACAAGAAGGACAGACGACAAACATCAAGGAACTCGAACAGGAGCGTGCAGCTCGAGTTCCAGCAAGACGATCCGGGCCGCATCGCAGCCGCCTATGTATCGCGTACGGTAGCGCTCAAACAGACAGCGCCACGTGCAGGCTGTCTACGCCGTCCAGTCACGAAGTACTGGCACACGGAGGTCGTGCAACCAGTTCATTCTGCCTTTCTCTTTTCTATCTGCGTGCTTTATACAGCCGACAAGGCTTCCCTCGCTATAGCGCAAGTCACTGTACAACCGTCACGGCAACGCGGGTCTGACAGGACGCGACCCATTTTCGTTCGCCGACTGCCGTCAAAGTTCGAAACGACTGCATCTGAGCAACGTACAATTCGTAGACAAAGCAGCGAAGGTTGGGAGAGGACCGAGATGACTTGCCCAACTAACATGAACTGCGACTACAGCTATAGCACTAAGAATGTAATGACGATCGGTACTGGCCACGGTGAGTCAGTCAGGTCGCAAGGCAGATTTCAACACCATGCACGAAGCCAAGGTTACTGCGGGGCATAGTGGGAGAAGCTTACATCGTGTTCAGTCACGTTGTATACACTTTCGTACACGACTTGTGTTTCTTTGTTCTGTCCAATGGTGGCAAGAAAACTAATTGCAGACATTAAACTTTTAGAATGCGCACAAAGCGTCACCCTACAGTCTTGCATTTCTCTTCGAAAAAGTGTACAGCTCCGAGATAAAGTTACGTAGCTTTGACCCGTTCATCGGCAGTCTATCGTAATTCGTTAGTGATGTGCACAGAATAAGAACGGCGCTTCAGGACACCCTGCTATAAGCGCCTTCTGACGAACTTGTTTCTCGAAATTTTTCCGGCCGGACAAGGTTTCTTGCCGTGGCAGAGCCAGCCGTATGGTGCTGTTCATCTCGCAGCAGCACAAACAAGCTGCAATGCTTGCGCGAGCACACAGGCCGCCTCTTAACAGAATCAGCGTACAACTTCAAACGCCGCTGGCCTACAGACTAACTTCCCCATACAACGAACGGAAAGAAAGGTCGGCATCTCCGGCTACGCGCATGCGACATTTTCGGCGCATAATTACCCCGCCCATCTAAGTGTATAGGATGGCTAAGCTTTCTCGGCTTCTGTGCCGAGCGCCTCACGCCTACACAGCACGCGTGGTGAGGTTGCAACGCGCGTCAACATTTGCGCGCTGTGAAAGAAGCCCTTGAACAGAAACGCACGTCTACCCATCTGGCTTTTTTTCATCGCACAAAGAAAGAAAGAAAAACTCAAGGGCGTACGAGCCGTCCCATGGCACCACCACTTGAGCTAGCCTCAACGCGTCGCATGCGAGAGATGGATGTTTTAAATGCAGGCTGCTCACTGCGCGTGCTCGATGATAGTACCGTGCAGCATAGCTGTGTGCCGGTGCACTGACTCGCAGCGCATACATTTTTCCGAGGCCGCGTCGTCTGCTCTCGACGTGACAGCAAAGTGCTTCGATGGGCAAATGCTTCCAACAGGAAGAAATGCCGTGCAGTAAGGGCAGCGCCGTACAAACGCGATACCGCTTTATTCCCCAAGCTATACGGTCGGCGTCAGCATGCCTTCGAGCTTCCACGCGTTTGCACCGATTTCACGCCGAGACACGACGACTAAACCACGCGAAGGCTCCACCCCTCCTACATGCAAGATACATCGTGCTGCCATCTCTATGTGTAGCACTGGAGCTGCATTTAATTTTTATTTCTCGAAGCCAAAACCACCTTTCTCTGTTACAAGTCATGCCTGTCCTTGGAAGCGCGAGAGTCTTCTCTGGGTGCGCCGAAACTTTGACAGCGCAGTTCATGGCCACGCAAATTTGCCCACTCATATGTACACGCAGATCACACTGATATGCTACCAGCTTCCTCTAACACACCGCCCGGTTAGTGCGTAAACACACAGAAGTGAACATCTCTGTAGCGCAAGCCCAGGGATATCTCCACCTGAACACTACTAACCCATCCAGATCTTGGCAATGAATGAGACGTGTGCTCAGACACGTCGTGCTAGAAGGTTGCGAACCGTCATTTATTTTCACAGCGCACTTGTAGGTATCTCATTCCCATATAAACTCTCGCGCGAAAACAACTTGATCGTCCCCTGTTCTGTTAATGGCGGAGAAAGAAAGGAGGGGGTACACCAAAAGACTTCCGAGGCGTGGCACCAGCAAGGAGCTTCTCGGAATTCCTCGTGATCTATGAAGGGGCGCGGGAAGAAGAATTAAACGATGTTGCGCAAGTTTGGAAACGTTTCTGTAAACCTTCAATTCCTTTGCGAGAAAGAAGAAACAATGCGTGCAGAACTGCAATGCTGGCAGGAGCGCGTGCAGGCACACTAGCTGTCACCTGTAGAAGCCTCGCGTGACCAATCCTGTTTGGTCGCCTGTGTGCATATACTGGTGGCGTTATGTTTGGAGTTAAGGTTTTCAAAGGTAAGATTAACGTTACGAAATGCGTCCATGGTAGCTATGTCTTCCCGTATGCTTGTCAAGCTGAAAGCTGCGTTTGCACGTAGCGCATTGCAGCTGAAAAAGCGGGCACAAAAGAAGGTCAGCGCCGTGCTGTCCGGCCGCCGCCACACGAAAATCAGGCGAGCGGCAAGCAAGCACGTCGCCAAGTGCAGGGTCACGCGACCTGCCGCGGGACGTGAACGTTCTCTGCAGATACCGCGGAAAACACTGGAGCATTCTGGCTATTGCGTTTATTTCGCTTTTAAGACCATCACAGAAGGAGTGGAATAAAATGGTGTAGATCCAGCTGCCCTGGAAACGACGCTGTCCTTGTCATTGAAGAACGTGTCCTGCAGGACCGACGTGAAATGCCGAGATGATTTCTCGGCACTGAAAAATCGGGCAGCACCTTGCCGCTCCATTGGGCTCCTGACGTGCGCAACGTGTGGCGCGAAATGGCGCACCCGAAACGCACAACTACAGCACTGCGGCAATTCGGCCGCGGTATCTTAGAAGCGACACCACGGTCTTGCCGTCGGTGACCTCGAAAGACCTGCCCGGTCTGCAGCGAGGTCAAGACAGAAGCCGGGCATCAGAGGTAGAAACTATGCAGAGCCCGAAACGTGAAAATAAGCGACACCTCGCACCGACAGCTCAGTTGGCGAGAAGGACAGTCCTGCCAGAACAACGGTGCCGCGCTTCCCTATTCGAGAGCACCACGAATGCTCCGTTACTCGCCTGGCGCAAACTGAGACACCCATAAACACGGCAATACGCTCGATTTACTCGTCGGCCGAAACCTAGAACATGAACGCACATGCGCCCGGGACCGCATAGCCATAGGCTTCGTATGGCGTAAAACGGGCTCCCCTGCAGGTACCGACTTGACATAACAATGCGTGAGCTCAGCTGTGTTGGTTTCTTGCTTATCCGACAAGCTCAGGTCGCGCATCGCGTTGTAACCTCGGTGCTAAATGTGCCGTTCGTGCCATATACACACTAAAATAAATTACACCCTTACAAGTGAGTGGAAATCTGTCTGCAACTCACACCCTTTAATACACCCGTGTAATGAAGGGGGCAAATTACTTCACAGTGTAGCAAGCAACGCGCAAGTAACTACATTTCTCCAACTCGCCCACGTTGCAGCATTTCGCCGGCACATGCTCTAGAAACACAGCGGCAAAGAACAAAATGCTACAGGAATTCGGAACATCGTCTACTAATGCGTAAGCATTCTTCGGCTCGGCTGCTATACTTCGCTTTTGCTTACTCATTTAGCTAGCCTATGCCTGTCTACTCATCGCTACCAATAACCTAACATTATAACTACTACCTTTTATAACGGTTATGTGTGTTAATTTGACCAATTATGCATTTATTTTGCAGATATAAGGCGTCACGGGCGGACAAATTTTGCTGGGGTACTCGCCAAAGAATGTTTGCGCTTTAAAAAGCGTAACTTGGCTCCTAAAGAGCGCCACGCAGATACTACTAGAACAGCGAATATATTTGTTTTCGCTCCTGCCTAGTCTCACGTATGCAAACTTCCACGCTCAGCGAGTGAAAGAAGCGCATGCTTGCCACAAAGAACGGGCGGACGGGAATGCTTCTGTGAAAGGGGCGTTCCACGAACAGCGTCGCACGCACGGAAGCCACGCCGGTCCTCGTTGGATTCACCAACATCCGGGAGACCACCCGGTAACGCCGCCGATGACTCGTATTCTGTGGTGCAACAGTTTGAGCGGCACTGCCGTGACCACCAAACAGAACAATGACTCGGGAGATGGCCTGGTGCTCTCGCATAACGGCCGAGCTGAAGATTGCCCGGGAGACCTACGGATTCAGCCTACGTAACTTGCATTCAGCTGGTGCCAGCAAAGCAGCACAGAAAGACGTGAATGCGGCGCGCGTTTTCTAGCATCCCGTGTTGCAGTTCAGTGCAGTAAACGGCACAAAAAAATTGTTCACCGGCTCCTGATGCGTTTACGGACACGTAGTTGACGCTCGCAGACCACTTGACTTGACTTGACTTGAGTGCACTGGACTACGTATATACTCCGGACGTCTGAATATCATGAGCGCCCACATCAAAAGTAGGACGCATTTTGCGAGAGGATTACATTTTTGTCTCCGCGGTTTCTTTTCAGGGCAATAAAGATGCCCTGTGCGCATCCGCTGTGGGACATTCCTATTTGGGCGCTATGTGGACCACCAGCGCAATTAAGCAAATCGTCACGGTCGCGCGAACCTTTCATCAAACTCGGACTCCGTCGTTGTTAGCGCTGCAAGGTGGGTAGCTGGTCTTATTTATAGGCCGCGCGACTAACGTTAGCTGTGTGGTGTCCAAGTACAAATAGGAACACACTCCTTTAAGCGCGAAGTTAGCGCGATCTGCGTCATTTTTATACGTCAATTTCTTCTAGCAAACGCCCGTTGATGATTCTGCGCCTTCCGCGCTGTGCTTCTGCTCTTACCTGGGTTGCAGGTAAGGCGTCCAGAAGGCGTTGAAGAATCGTCCTCCCCTCTCCCTGCTGGAACTGTGCTCCTTTTCAGACTCACGCTCGGAAGAGTCTCCCTCTCTCTCGAAAGCTCGCGATGTGTGCGCTGTGCACAGAAGGAAAATGCACCCGGCCAAAAGCCACGCTGCTTGGTTCCGGCAACGAGTCATGTTCGCGATCCGGACGACGCGGCGACGATCTCTCATCTGGCGCGCCGCCGACCGAGCGGCCGCTTTTCAACTGCCGAGGGGGAGAGGGTGTCGCTAGCCAAGGTCGCGCGCGCGAAACTTCCAGAAGCGGCGGCGTTGGCGCGGTTCTTCCAACGCACGCTCTCCTCGTGATCTTCGCTCGCCGCATCATCGTCGTCGTGGCTGCCGGCCAGAGGCCAATGACGCGGCCCGGACGTCTCAGGAAGTCGGGCTGTCAGTCAGTCGAGGGCTTCCGCCCACGTACGAAGCGATTACAGGACTTGAGGTCACGCCTGAACGGTGGCCCTGTTGTGTAAACTAGTGCGCATGACGTCATCTTCGGCTGCAGTAACGTGCCACGTCACGGCGGACATGCAGTGCGTTCTCGTGGAACGGCACCCGCAGGCGAAGGCGCGTCTGCGTGGTCAGGCTGCTGTTCGAATGGGCTCTCGTGAATGCCGTATCGGATGACACCTCGATTCCGCCGCACTTTCTTTTTTTATGCGCGCATTAACCCTGGTTTAACCCTCATTAACCCCCATTTTAACCCTCGTGAGGATTAATGCCTCTTGAATTTATTGATAGGAAAGACAGAGAGGTCGACCTGAGCTAGTGCGCTCTAGTCTGCTACTCTGCAGTGGGGAAGGGGAGTGAAAGTATTGGGATGGATGATGATGATAAGAGAAGTGGTGAGTGCTTATGTACATGAGACAGTTGTCTTGCTAGAGCCGCCTCAGGGCATACAGAGGTATGGAATGCGGGCGAATAAGGATCTAATAAGGAGAAATAAGGAATAAGGAGAAATTAATGAAAAAAGATTTGCGGGTCTAATAAAGTGCAGGAGGGATCGATAATGTGATCCCTGCGTCCGAGCAGTATACTATATACGTTGTCACCAACGTGCTGCAGGAATTCTTGACGTGCGGCCTGCAACCTAAAGACAATAGTATTACGATATCATCGAGCGACGCTGAAGGGACGAGCCGCCGCGAGAACGACGACGAAGTGGGTCTGTGCCCTTGGCGCGAGCGAGTGTCGGCCTGGCGGTCTGGCTCGAGTGTAAATAGCCTGTATATAGCCTCTTTCATCTGTGTCTTTTCACACGTAACAATGTCATTGCTGAATTCGTACGCGCAATTGCAGCTATGGGAAGAGTTAACTTTAGTGTTTGCTTTGTTTAACGTTTGATAGACGCCAAAAATCTAGATAACACTTGTGGTGTGCGCGCGCTCCAGAAGGATGTACACACATATGGGACATTCGTTTTCTGCTACTCTAGTCATCTGTATTTAGACACACGAAAACAATATGAACAAGGCGCGACTCCTTTAGCCTCAAGCAAAACTAAATGAATTGTGGGCATTTACGTGCCAAAACCACGCCATGGCTATGAGGCACGCCGCAGTGGGGGGACTCCGGGTTAATTTTGACTATCTGGACTTCTTTAACGTGCACGTACATAAATCTAAAGGGACGAGCATTCTTTTTTCACTTTGCCCCCATCGAAATGGGGCCGGCATCGAACCCGGGACCTACAGCTGAGAAGCTCAACGCCACAGCCACTCATCTACCGCGGCGGGTGGCCAAGCTCACGCAACTGCAAGAACGGAAGCAAGCTACTTCTTTAACCCATCTGAATTTAAATCATGCATGGTCTTGCGAATCCCAACATTCGTTTCTCGTGGTGTTTCGAAAGCTGAGTTCACTAAACAGAAGTTGCGAGCCGCAGTGGCAGTATCTGTGATAAGCAACTCCAGCATGGGCGACAGCTCGTGCGACCAATAAATTTCCACCTTCCGGCCTGCGCAGAGACACCGAAATGTTTCAAACCGCTGACGAAACGAGGGCACGACTGTCGACTCCGGATGCGTCAAGCCGGCGCTCCATCGCGTGTCCCTGGCCACCGCCGTTCTTCAAGAGGCAGCTGGCAGCATGTGCCGCCTGCGAGTCGGATCGGCGGCAGCTGAACGCGCACAAGCGAATCCGGGACCTGCTCGTGGTTTTCGGTACGCGCGAAAGGCAGGTCGCCACGTGCTGGACAGCCGTTGCCATCGCATCGTTCACGCCAAGTGTGCGAAGGCCCCGGATGACAAACCGGTGTCGCCGACGGTGACTCTGTAACTCTTTAAAAAAATGCCGTATAGTAGTTGCTACCAAGTGTCACGCCATTTGCTACCTTATCATAGCTGCAGTTACTAGCGATAGAGTTAGAAACATTACTAATTAATAAAGTAGTCACTGCTACCAATGTGTCTCGGTTATCAACTCCAAACGCATTTAGCCCCACCTGGTACAAATATTCTCGCCTGCTGCACATATCGGACCAGCTGTGGCGTATTCCACATTCGGCTCAATATATGCGTAATAGAATGGAAACTTTCAACCCGGTGGTGCTAACTGCGTTCGAAAGTGGTAGCCGAGACCCATTAGTGATAGTGACTATAGCCTGTTTATGATTGAAAAAACTGCAGTTATAACAAGGTAGCAAATCTTGTTACATATAGGTAGCAAATACTGCGGCTTCGTTTTTTTTTTTTTAAGAGTTTACAAAAGACTACGCGATGGTAGAACCGCCGTAGCAAAGGAAACGCCAGCCTTCATCAGTAGACAAAACAAGGAGGCAAGGACACCGCTGCCCCGGCCAGACTCTTATCGCCCTCTCCTGGGTTGGAGGCTTTCCAGCGATCAGCCTGACGAATATTCTCGAAACGGAGCTGGTGCAATGCGATGCCCGGAACCTTTTCTCCCGAATGAATCGCGTCCAAAGACCGCGCTGTGCGAGAAAACCATGCGGCGAGACGCGAGAACCAGCGGGATCGCCAATCGCATAGACTGCTTCTTTTTTTGCCCAGGTCCCTGTTGTAAATGGCCTAGTTGAGCCAAAGACAGCGGTCCTCGTGTTTGGCGGTGTCGTCAGGGTGAAATTAAATACCAGAGTTGCTGCACGTATCGTCACACGGCGTCGAATCGGCGGCGTCACCTTAAAATAAAATGGCGTCATTCTGACGGCTTGAAGATGGCGCTGCCAAAATAATTACCGCATCTAGTGCAACTTTTTCTTACGGTGTAGCGCTGTGGTGATAAGTGGACAGTAAGAATCTAATAGAATTGTTTTGAAACATTCCGAGTGAATGAATTGAATTGCTTGCATAGATCTCGTGTTGATTCAGCGTACTCCATATAGTTCAGTCCTGACTAGCGCTTTATAAGTATAGATGGAGGGCAGATACACTTGGTTGCATGAAAAAAGTTACGTGCAGTGCACCCGAACATGCGGTTGTAAATGAGGTGTTGAACATGTGAGCATGCCAAAAGATTTTGGATGCAATGTGAACCCTAAAATATTTATATTTCACGCTATGCGTATTATGCATACAGAGGAAGATGCTAGCTGGCTTCCCTGGACACACATAAATTTAAACTTATGGAGATTCCATTAGCCATGTTTTACTCCAAGAGGAAAAGGATCATATTGAAGGATACTTACGTCATCATCGAAAACCATTTCAATAACAGGCCAAGTTCAACTGAATATGGTGCAAACACTTACAGTCCCGCCTTGTATATATATGGCCACTCGGTAATGGTAAATCATATTTTCGGGTCGATAATGCGAACGGGTCGCAACCTTGCACCGCATCACACCAGATGGCACGACGAGAGCGCCACGTTTATGAGAATGGGGGAAACAGCTAGGAGCCGTTGAATTGGCTGCAAAGGACGGAAACAACAAACAGACGGCAAGCAGAAATCGGGAAAGAAAATGTGCACGATAACACAAAGCGTCTCGCTATTTCATGCTCCCTGAGAACAAAAACATAGGAGCAATTGGATGAGTAATGCGGCAGCAAAAGTTCAGAGACGAATCAGCACATCTTAATGCAATGCCATACAGCTCGGACCGAAGGGAACGTCCACCTTCCACATGCGCTGGGACTCAAATCTCGAGGGATCGTCAACTGGTCAGCGATGGAAGAGACGTACTGGTGGAAAAGAAGAGATCCGAGGTCGTTGCATGTAATTTTACACTATCGAGATAGACAGACGTAATAGTGAAGAGAGAGGATATAATATAGATACTGGACTGCAATAAACAGATGTAGCGAGAGCTGATTATAGCTCGAGCAGTCTACTATTTGTCGCCACCTCGTTTAATAGACGAAACCATCAGACATGACGGCACTGCGTCAGAGAGAGACTGCAGCTGCGATAAGTGGCCAGCAGTGCGGCTCTGCGGCATCAGAGTTGCGCGCCATGGATTCCATTCCGGAAAGCGGAAGTGCCCGGCCATTCCACTCGCCGGAATGGCGGACCTCTCTGCCGCTAAATGCTTTCTCGAAAATCGTCTACTACGCGCGCCGCTCACGTGCCTCGTAATAAAAAAAAACATATTTTTTTAATCCTTAACGCTACAAATAATATTAAGTGCTATGTTTTCGCGTAAGTACTATATTTTGTCACTTTGAAACGCGAAACGCATATTTGTGTTCTGCATGACGATCTTTCATGTTTCATATTTACTACAATGTTTTATTCGGAATCATTTATTTTTCTAGCAAATCTCCGTGACTGTCTGTTGTCGCGCTTCCTGAATACAAGACAGTGGACGAAAAAAAAGAAAGAACATGGCGCGTGTTGCGAATAACCATAATCTGGCGCAGGGTAAAACCAATTGCTATACAGTATTTTTGGCCTCCATCCTCGTGTCGTAAACCAAGCATGAACTTGCTGAATCGAATAATTTATGACAACTAAGAGTTGCTGTCTTCAAATGCACTAAAACTTGTTAACGCGGGAAGGTTTCCAGATCTTCAAAGTCAGTGATTTATTCTGATGACATTAAAAATGGTCCCCGGCTTCTCCACAAACGATAGATTCTTTAATGAGCAAAGAATGGCGACATGTGAAGTTATATGAAAGAACAAACGGTCCGACAATACAGCACGTTTCGTAAACATGTTTAAACAAAAGCAGTCAATATAGAAAAGAAAACTGCACATTAATCAATATATAACCCAAACTTAACGCGGCGGCATAATAATACACAAAGGCCATACAAAGTTTTAATAAACAGATACAACGTCACTTTCAGTAGAGAAGCTTATTAAAGCTTTCGGAGCTGATCGTTGTATTGATACCTTACATTCCATGGCCCAAGCAACGTTTCTATGCTGAAAGGACGATTATCAAGGGTCATCTACGTTGCCCTCAAAGCACATCTTTGCTGTTCAAACGTAGCGCGGCTCAATGGAATGTGTTCTACGTGCAACAAGACATATCTGAACGACATATACTGTGTACAAAAAGCTGCCTGTTGTACACGCCGCTTCTAACCTGATACGATGAACGCGAGAGTCTGTGTCATAGCCCGCAGCAGTATAGATCGTAAGCTGTAGATGGGGGTCGAATCTATGCAGAAGACTATTAAGAAGTGTATAATGTGAAGGATACTCCTTTGCTTGTAATTACCCCGGCAGAGACGGCCACCTCAAAAAGCCAGTAGAGTCAGTAAAAACTGAGAAATGTAAGAAATTGACCAAGTCTATAGTTTAAGGTAACTGGCATATATATATTGACACGTGTGCTTGTTTATCGTTCTCCGGTGACCGTGCTGTTCACCGGCTAACAAATGGCAAACGTTGTCGCTCAGCGCAAGACGCGCCTGCATGATTTGGAACTGAGGCGAATGTTCATTCTATATGTTCTGTATGTCCTCGTCGAACTTTCTATTATCGGATTGCAGGCGCGACACGAGATGTGCAGTAGTTTCTAGAGACTACGACCGGCACGCGTAGTGAAGAGACGCGCGGCCGCGCCGTACGCAGCCGCTGGCCAGAGAGCGTGGACGGCTGATGACCGCAACCTCATCGCCGCACCTGGCATCGCCACCTGCAGTAGTTTGCTTTGTCATCAATTCAGCTTGCGTCGCCGTCCGTAGCAGTGCACTGGTCGGATCAAGTTTCCTAACATTGACACCGGGCTGCGTGGAGAGGAGCACGCTTGCACATTGCCTGTGCGTACTTAGGCAACTCCCGGAGTAGTTCCTGTGTGAACATCCACTTTCATTTTAATTTAGTGATAATTTCTGTAATTCAATTTAGAACTGCAGACTATGTTGTCCTCGGTGTTACGTTTGCAGGCTTCTTATATATATATATATATATATATATATATATATATATATATATATATATATATATATATACTCCCAGGGTTGTACTAGGACGCATAAATACCCAAGAAAGTGGATGGGGAAACAGCGCCGCGGTAGCTCAATTGGTAGAGCATCGCACGCGAAATGCGAAGGTTGTGGGTTCGGTTCTCACCTGCGGTAAGTAGTTTTTTCATCCACTTTAATTTCCATTAATTTATCGTTTCTTTATTTCATTTATTAAGCCCAAGTAATTTTCCCCTATGTTGTCCTTGGTGTCAATGTTTGTTGGCTTCTCATGATGTGACTAATAAAATTCGGGCCCCTCTGCTAAACCCACTTTCTTCTCGTTTATATATATATATATATAGATATATATATATATATATATACGCACACATATATATATATATATATATATATATATATATATGTGTGTGCGTGTGTGTGTAACAAATTTTGCACGCCGCGATTTCGACGAGGAAAGTGCGAAGATCCGTGGCGCAAGGACCTGCTACGGGAAGGTCAAAGTGGCGGCTCCACATGTCTACGGTTTCTCGTTTCCCTCTTTTCCGATTTTCTGGGTCCTCACGACGCCTGCGCTAACGGCGAGGTTAACCTGTTCGCTATATATTCCAGAAGCGTGCAATCAATGCCACCCCTAGCTCTATTTAATATTCCTCTCCGATGCCCCTTTGAGAATGTTTCGTTTCTGAAACCCAGAGCCAACGCAGGCGTGACTCATGCAGCCAGGAATGAAATCACACCGGGAAGCGGAACATTCACGGCGCCCGATGAGCGGCGCAGCTACTCGAGCGGGTAAGAATGTCGCCAACAGCACTTTCCTGTGACGTCACGCAATCCGAGAGTTGCTCTCTAGTACGTTTCCATGTACAATGGTGCACTCGCAACAAAATACCGCTTTGTCTCCCGCCTAGGTAAGAAAGGTATCCGTGCAGAGTGCCGCCGGCAATTGAATCGTTTCCATTCAATCGGCGATCCGCTTACGACACCGGCTTTGTCTTATTCTGTTTTATGCGCTCTTCTTTCTTGTTCTTCCGTCGCTGGTTTGCTATGCTAGCGCAAATCCTTGACTGCATGAACGTTTACTTTCTCTCGAAAAACTTACGCAAACCATTGTAGGCCAGATATGCCTAAACAAACATCGTTTTTCTAAAGCAATGATTGGTTAATTTGACAAGTCAGCGTTTCATCGCACTATATAGGATGCATCATGCAGTTACGAGTATAATTTATGACCATACAGAAAGACATTTCAATAGCATAAAACGCCAAAAATAACAGAACCACTAAAAAAAAAGCTTCATACATAACTTTAAAGAATGCAGTGTATTTCTCGCAGCACCACATAGCACAAATTTCCTTTAAATTTGATGACGTCAACCGCGATTTAATAATTGATAGCTCGAATACATAGTCCGGATAATTTAAACATCTTGACATTATATCTTTCTTTTTTTGCTTTTCATGCTTTGCGGGAACTTTAGGAAGGCCGAAAGAAAGATTCCTTTTCCTCAGAGCGTTATTTGTTGCTGTTGTTGCTATTAGCTCTTGAAACACGACAGGCCAGATGCTACTCTCATCGTAAACACTTCTCGCCTCTTCATTTTCTGGCCTGTTCATCAATAATAGTTCTAAGATAGAGTATATTCTGTGCCAACATTATGGTTTGCAACCAAATTTGTTGCAACCTTTACTGCATGATTTCTCGTATACCCCACAGATACTGGTGAACACGCTCGATCCCGAACGTGAGGGCCTTCCTCGTCCAGCTGGCTGGAAGGTTTCTCTGCAGCATGAAGGCAACAAGAAGCAGACGACACGGGCTGGCCATCCTCGTCCCGGTACGCCACTCCCACACCGTACGGCGACGCATCTACGGTAAGGACGACAGGCTTGGCCGGATCGAAGTGTGTACCAGCACTGGAGCCTTGGTGATTGGCTACTTCGTGCGCTGGAAAGCGCACGAAGTAGCCATCTGCTCCTTCTTCCAGGCCCACTGCTGACCATCTCGAAGCAGAAGATGGAACGGCTGTAGATGCACCGACAGGTTCGGCAGGAAACTTCTGTAGAAGTTTATGAGGCCGAGGTAGCTCTGAAGATCTATCTGGTTCTGAGGTTTAGGCGCCTTGAGCACAGCATCAACTTTGCAGTGGGCCGGGGTCAGGCCGGCCTGGGTAATGGCATGTCCCAGGTACTCAACACTGGGGGCCAGGAAAACGGACTTTTCCAGCTCGAGCTTAAGACCGGCGTCCTCATTCGTGCCAGGACGTTGTGCAGGTTCTGCAGGTGGTCCCCGTCGTTGGTTCCGGTATCCAGGGTGTTGTCGAAGCACACCGCCACGTGCCTCATGCCCCTGAAGAGGTTGCCCATCTCCCACATTAGTGGTTGGACTGCGCAACATTTTGACGAGACACACAGAAGAGAAACACACACCACAGAGCTGTTCTTTGGGTTCTTTATTTGTTTTTTGTCGCTACACCCCCCCCCCCCCCCACCCTGAGTATCTTCCTGTATTTATTCCATTGACAAGGGAATAAAACGATAGTTGCAAGCGCCCTGTGGTTTGTGTTCTGTGTGTCTCGTCAAAATGTTGCGCAGTCCAACCTCTAATATGCTATACCAACACGCCCAGTCGTCAACTTTGGCAAGTTCCATCTCCCACGCCGGGGAAAGAACGCTTGAAGAGTTTCCCAGCCATTACTGACACGCTGACCCCTGTGTCCAGCTCCATGGAAATGGGGTGCCCGCATATTTCGACGGTCAGCATGTACGGCGGCACAGACGACGGTACAAAGCCTGTGTGCCACATTGTCGAAAATCGGCGGGTCCTCGGTCACGACGTGGAGCCTGGCCGCGGAAGAACTCGAGTCTGCTGCCGCACGGCCCCGCCGCGTACCCTTACGACCACTACCCTGGCCGCGGGCTTGTGTGGAACCTGGGCTGAATTCTGGTTGCAGCTGCTGTCCGCTGTGCGCCCAGTTTTCCCGCACGTGAAGAATTGTGCTTGGGAGAACTGGCACTGTGCGGGGGAGTGGGCACCCTCCGTCAGAGTGACGCTTCGCAGAGTGGTGAACGATGACTGACTGCGAGCAGCTGTGCTCGTCTGTGTTTATTTGGCGCGGTGATCAATATTGCCCACCTATCCTGACGGGCCAACGAAGATTATGCCCGAAGGGGCGTCACATGCTCGTCACGCTTCAGTGTCGCCTATAGACCCTGCGGTGCACTTTAATTAATGTAGCTCTGCTTCTGCACGCCCTGCGTAACTTGTCCGCTTGACATATTTGCCTGGTGTTTATTTTTCAGAAATAGCAGAAACGTACCGTCATGTACCTTGAACTGAACTATATCCAGTTTTCCCGCAACCGCTGTCGCGTCTATGGCAGTAGTCTTTCCTTACCTTCTAAATTCACCTTTTCCCGATCTCCACCCTGTTTAGAAACTGCGAGAGTGGCAAGGCTGTTCACTCGTTTCGCGACTGCGCCGGTGCTACCCATTCTCTGCCCCCTCTCCCATTCTATATTCCTCGGGAGTCGCACGTTAGTAGAAAGGTAAGCGCTGCAATTTCTGTAATGCTTTTATGGAGGGTCAGGGATAATTACAGCTATCAAGAGGCTAATGTGGCGACGCCCAGGAAACTCCAGAGGGCATGGTGCACGTGCAACGCAATGGAAAGGTCTAAACGAGTTTCTCGCGTCGCCTTTCCTCTCTGCCATGCTTATGCCATATACGCTCCGACGCGGCGTGTCAGACAGCCACAGCAGCAGCAGTGCGAAAGTCGAAGAAAGAGGCAAAGAGTGGTTTGCTTTAAAAGGTGACAGCATATGTTACTAGATGCACGCATACACACTGTTTTCTTTGCAGAAGGAGGGAAGTATGAAACCACAACGCCGCACATCGTTTTCGAAAAACGCAAACCTTTGGTGATCGAGAACGGCTAAATAACAAGTCGTAACAACTCCCTGTGTATCGGCCGCCTGAAAGCGATCAATTCCTATGCATAGTACTCGGAAGTACCGAGTCCGGCCTCCGCTCGGCTGGAACCGGTGCCCAGGCCTGCGCGCAACTACTGCGGATAGTATGCAGGGTGTCTCTTTCTTACCGACTTTATATACACAATACAGATTTTTTTTTTATAAATAGAATATAATGGCATTTTGCAGACGAGTTGCTAGGCGAGGTGAACATACTTCGCCGCTAATAACATGTAGTTCAGAAGACTAATTGTAAATAATTTATTAACATTTTATTAGTGCCTTCAGGGCAGTTGTGTAAATGGCGAATCTGAAGGTAGCGGCATTTCTTTCTGCTTGAAAGTCGCACCTAATTCGAGATACTTATCAGCGGCCATCCCAGGCAACATCGATGCCCAACGCCGCGGGAGCGCTGTCGTATCTTTCATTGCTGCCATCGCCAAAGTGCCGCAGATCGCTGAGAGCAGTCGTTGATCATCTAGAAGTTGGAAACCGCCTCTGCCAGTCGCGGCAGCCACCGATACGCCACACGCGTGCCCGCGGCAAGCACGTGCGCCTGCGTGTCGGGTCGCCGGCTACAGGCGATTTTCAAGATGTTTAAAGTGCGCGTGTCACTGCCTCCAAATATGCCATGCAGACAAGGGTCCCCGATGCACTAATAAAAGAAGTTAATACGTTTTTGTTAGTGTTCTGAAGCTCACGTTATTAGCGCCAATGTACATCGGCCTCTCCTCAGAACTTGTCTTCAAGAACGCCACGTTCGCTGCACTCATTACATATTTATTTAAAAATCTGCATTGTCTAAAACAAAACACTTTGTGTATCCTGTAGAAAAATCATATTCGGAACAGTCCTCGCTTCCATCGCGTTCTCTTTTGAAATTCCAGTGCGCGCTTTTATCCCTTATATACACTGGAAAGAAACAAATATTCGACAAGTTCGCATATAGTGATTCTCGAGTCGAATCGAACAGCAAGAACTATTCGATGCGTATTTGATATTTCTAATATTCGCACATCCCCTACTTATAATATTTCTACTCATCTCGCAAAGGTGAAACAAGAGGAAAATGTAAGGTCTCTTTCTCTCGCCCCAACAAAATTCATTTTAACACGTTTACTTCAACAACCCTCCAAGACAGGTTTATCTCTTTCGTTACATTCGGTTCACATTTAAGCCCCAAAGCTTTGTCAATACCTGTGTAATCACACAGCGTCACCAGAGGGCGCTGGCAGATGGCCATCGCGTACAGCCACTCCAGCCGTCGTTTTAACACCGAGGCACAAAGCGCGCCGTGTGTCCCCGGCGAAGCGAGCGCGCTGGCCGCGGCGCTGCTGCCTCGGCCCGCCGGTGGACGGCTACTCGAGACGGCGGCCGGTCGATGGGGCCGTGACCTCTCGGGGGGTCACCGGGTCACTGCCGGTCGACCACTTCCGGCTGCAAATTCTGCCGGCGGGGGGGACCCATGCGCCCGCTACTGTCTAGTGTAACTCCGCTGCAATGCGCTGCAAACGTGGGAGGGGAAAAAAACCGGGATACCGTATGTGCTCGAGTCTAACAACTCGAGGCGCACGCCTTAATTCGAAGAGACGACGGAGAAAAGACAAACGCTATCGTGTTTCATTGCACCTTGCATGCACAAACGTTTTCTGCGCTGTTGCAGCCTGTGGCAGCGTGACAAGTGAACCTTTGCGTCACTCGGCTGACAGCTCGAAACCGGACTCGCCGTGCGCGCCCGCGGCGTCGTCATCGTGCACGGCATGACATAGCACTTTGCACCATAGCATGATAATTCAGCACATAGTGCATGCTAATTCAACGGATTGATTCTCTAAACGAATTGAATTCTGAGGTCTTACGCGCCAAAACCAAGATTTGAATATTTACGAGGCACACCGTAGTGGGGGATTCTGGATTAATTTTGACCACCAGGGGATCTGTAACGTGCCTCCAATGCACGGGACACGGCCGTAAAAAAGAGCATGAGAGAGAGCCACATGGGCTGGCGCCGACGAATTTCAGCCGAAGAGAAAATCCCTAAGCGCACAGGGCTAGACGAGGTTCCCGTTAGGCTGATTAATTAACTGGGACCAAACAGTAAGGAAGCTCTGCAGTAGAAAAACCTTGAAGAGATAGACGAATACCAGACAGTTGGTGACAAAGTAGAATGAATTTAATTTATAAAGGCAAGGGGGAAAAATATAGAATTCACTCGTATAGACCATTGACCGTTACATCGGTAATATACAGACTAGCAATGCAGGCAATAAAATTAAAACTGCAAGCATGGGCAGAGAATAATGGCATTTTGGGAGAGCTTCAGAATGGCTTCAGAATAGGTAGTCGTTTGGACGATAACTTATTTGTTCTTAATCAGTGTATTGAAATAACAAAAGTAGAAAGCAGACCATTATATGTGGCCTTTTTAGACATTACAGGAGCCTATGACAACGTAGACCGCAAGATTTTCTGGGATATTCAGGAAGGGGAAGGCTTACGCGACGATTGCCTACAGCTTTTGAGAGAGATTTACCAAAAAGATACCGTTTACATTGAATGGGAAGGGATGCGGAGCGAGGAGAAACAAGGGACTGAGGCTGGGCTGCCCTTTATCCCCGCTGCTGTTTATGATGTACATGGCGAGGATGGAGAGGGCGCTAGAAGGAAGTATTATCCGGTTTAATCTCTCATACAAACAGGTGGGTACAGTAGTAGAGCAGCAGCTTCTAGGTTTATTTTATGCGGATGACATTGTGTTGCTAGCTATCAAGCAAAGTGATTTGCAACGTCTGGCTAATATCTGTGGACAGGAAGGCAACAATTTAGGTTTGAAATTTAGAGTTAGAAAATCAGGTGTTATGGTATTCAATGAAAACAGTGAACATACAGTGTTAATACAGGGCCAGCAAATATCTCGAGAGGAATATAAATGCTTTCGTATTTGGAGAAACGAAGGCAATAGATATATGGAAACACAGGAAAAAACAACAGTAAAGGGAAAGAGAAACGCAGCCGTAATGAAGCACAGAGCGCTGTGGGGATACAATAGGTACGAGGTGCTCCGGGGTATGTGGAAATGTGCAATGGTTCCAGGACTTAATTTTGGAAATGCGGTTGTTTGCTTTAAATCAGGGGTACAATCAAGACTCGATGGGAACCAAAGGTCAGTGAGTCACCTCGCATTGGGCGCTCACGGGAAGACTACAAATGAAGCTGTGCAGGATGATATGGGCTGGACTAGTTTTGAAGTGAGGGAAGCTCACATTGAAATTGATTATGAAGAACGATTGAGGAATATGGAAGAAAGTAGATGGGCTGGGAGAGTGTTCAAGTATTTGTACAGGAATAACATTGATTCACAGTGGAGGAAAAGAACTAGGAAGCTCACCAGCAAGTATGCGGCCTGTAGGGTGGGCAACACATCAACAAAAAACGCCAAGCGGGAAGTCAGGCAGGTAGAAATAACTCCAACTCCAATGGGAAGCTCTTTTCGAAGCGCGATCAGGATGCCTTAGAACACTCACTTATAAAGCGAGATATAACAAGGAAGAAGAAGCATATGTGCTTGTTGCGGTAAAGCTAGGGAAACGATGCATCATTTTTATTAGAATGTGAAGACATCTGCCCAGCGGTCGATTTAGGTATCTCTGGCCTCCTTGAATTGCCCTTGGGTTCAGCGAGGGCAGGGGGGAAGTAAACATGTCCGCAATAGAGATTAGTAAGAGCCGATTGGAAGAAGTAGGGAAACTACAAACAACGGAGGCATGCAAAAAGAAAGTTCAGAATAGGGCTCAGAAAGTTTGGTTACGGGAATTCATCGTGGGCTTTTTCTCCTCTTCTTTTTTTTTAATTCTATAACATAGGTAGGACATTATGCAATATAATAAAAAGGGCTTGGTAGCGCAGTTCATCACCCCGTTTCAAAGGGGACGCTTATAGCATCGATCCATATGCACGGCACATGGGCGTGCTTGCCCCCCACCGAAATGCGGCCGCCGCGACCGGGTCCCGCGACCTCGTGCAGCGCAACAGCACAGAAGCCAGCGGGTCTACACGCATTCGCTGTTGCACATCGACGGACGGGCAGCAAACTCGGCGACTCGAGCACCTGCGGCGACGCGCTCGCAGGCGCGCATGGCTGGCAACTTGCGCGGCAGCGGCGTCCGCAACGGTCGAGGACGCCGTGTCGTTGTCCGTCGGCGAGTTCGGCGTCGCAAGTGCCATTGCGAGTGCTTTGTCACCCACATAATTTGAGGTTTCTTTTCAACTTCCTTTTCGCTTGAAATTTTACTGGGGCTAATATCTTACTGCATCATCGTTGGCGCGGACGTGCACGGCTTTTAATTCATACTTTCGTTTTATTTCTGCAAATTCTGACAACAGGAGGACACGGGCATTAGAAGAACTAGCGGCGGCTGCCTCATCCGTATTTTCTCACTTCAGCATTGTTTTAAATTTCCAGTGTAAACACCATGCACATACACAATATATATAAATCTACACGTACACAGGACAAATTTTATTACGTTTTGGAAACAGATGCAGGTAGCATGTTAAAATTATTTCTAAAGGTATGGCTAGCCTACGCCTAGAGAATGAATATGTTTCTGTATGTTCACCACACTTCAAGTTGCTTTGCGTGCTTTTTTGACCATGAAATAAAACCTATAGACTTAGCTCATCGGCAGAGTCTTTTATGAATGACGTGTGAAATGCACGTAAATGTTGTGTCTCAGTTTTGCAATTCTTTCCAGTAAGCAATGGTAATGACTCACGAAAAAAAAATCATTTCTAATAATTTACAACACTTATTAGGCATGGAAACGTCGTCACTTGCATGCAACGGTCATAAATACATACAGGTTGTCCCAATTAACTATAATGCACCAAGATTTAAAGGAGCAATGCGTTACTCGAAGAAAACCTAGCGCATATTGTTTACAGCACAGTGGAGTAGCTGCCAGTAATTTTTCATTACTGAGATTTAATCAGACACTTTGATAATTATCCTAATTATCAAAGTGTCAATGAGGCACTTGAAGGCAATGCCAAGGGACATAAAATCCCGCGGTAGTTTCAGAGACGTACTAATATTCTACTAATTTTTTTCGACTGATAAATAAACCCCACGAAAAATTAAAATACCACATGACTGTGCTCCCACCCGCACCATAAAGCAGCACCCTCGAACAGGCTCCCTCTGAGTTATCCAGAACAAAATATAGCAAATAAAGGAAAACATCGTGATCGAGCTAGTTCCTTATCTGCCGCGCCCCAGCCGAAGTAACACGTCGCGTTTGGCATTAGTTGGAAACAAGCTGATAGCTGTTGTCTTAGCGTAGTTAAAGTGCACGGATTTCTTTTTTCCCGGAAAACCTATTACCACAAAGGAGAATTGACAACGTCAGTGCAAAGGTTGGAAGGTGCGTTTTGTTTCGTCCCAGTCACCATGTCTATCTCTAATTAGCAGAAGGTAGACATGATCCTTGCGTTGGAATCTACAAATGGCAACAAGAGGAAGGCCGCAAATATACATATCAGACATCGAAGTGTGGCGGTAGACCAAACACAGAGACTATCATCAGAAATTATGAATACCTGAGACAACCCGGCAGCTTCAAGAAACAGCGGTGGAGGACTCCATCTTCGTCCATGCACGGATGTTCTAGCATTTATGGCCTCACATGAGGGCGGGATGCGGCCGCCCAGGCACCAATTTCCAAGTCATCAGTTTGGAGCATTCTAAACGACGGCCTTTCATCCGTACCACATTAACTAACACCAACGCTTGGAAGACAGGGACCTAAGGAATCGTCTAGATTTCCCAAATTGGGCCTCACAAAAGCCGATGCGTCACCAGACTTTTTGGGCATTATCATGTGCACAGATGAAGCCGATTTTCACAGAAACGCCTAGGTAAATTTGCATAACGCAAACCATTGGAGGGACTTCAATCCACAGTGGTTAAGGCGCAATCGGCACCAGTACCAGTGGTCGCTCAATGTGTGGTTCAGAATTTACACCAGTGCTATAATCAGTCCCATCTTCTTGATCACACACTGACTGGACAGCGTTACGTGAACGAAATCCTTGAAGGAGTGGTGGATCAGTTTCTCAGCAAAGTCCCGCTGTCACGTCTTCCACTTCAGTGGTATCAGCAAGATGGAGCACCAGCACACAGCAGCAGCCGAGCACGAAACTGGCTGGATGCGACTTTTCATGCGCAATAGATTGGAAGGCACGGGCCGGTAAATTGGCTGGCTAGGTCATCTGACCTCTCTCCACTCGATTTCTTTATTTGGGGTTATGTGAAAGATCGTGCTTACGTGATCGAGACGGACGTCAGATTAGCTCAAGACAAGGATAACGGATGTCTGCCGTAGAATTCTCTCTACATGTTGGTCGCTTCCCGGTCTGTTTATTTCGCTTTTATTTTTTGACACGAACCTGTTTTTGCAGCACGTATACACTTTCATGAAAAATAAAACGGTCACTTTAATTTGGCTTTGGTTCGATCGAAGCAAGCTTCACGCGCACCTTTCGGTGCGGTGCGAGCAATGCCCGGATTTTGAAACATTTCGTGCGTGGTCAGAGCAGCGCTTTGGCTGCGTCGCCAAGAGGCTTTTGTTATCAATGTGATAGGTAGGCCTTGAGAGACGGATGTGACGCAGATAGGAAGGAATAGCTGCAAAGCCGCGAAACCTGCTGTTGGCGCTCCTTCCGTATACCATTATCCAGGCGATGTGCTGTCTCTTCAGGTTTGCGACAGGCAATTCAGTCGCTTTCAATCAGCTTATTTGAGGCCGCTACTTTATGATGTGGGTGGGAGCGCAGTCACGTGATATCCTTTCATATTTTGTGAGGTTTCTTTACCAGTAAAAAAAAAATTATTATACGATTAGTGCGTAGCTCAAAACACCGCAGTTAGATGTCATTTAGGGGTGCCTACAAATGCCTCATTGACACTTTGAAAATTAGGACAGTACTTCTCAAGTTAGATATTTAAACGCAATTACAGAATTAAATCTCAGTAACGAAAGAATTACTGGCGGCTACTCCACTGTACTGGAAAAATATGCACTAGGTTTTCTTAGAGTAACGCAAATTTTCTTCTTTAACGTCTTGGTGCATGATAGTTGGGGAACACTATAATTCACTCAGTAACCGAAATGAGGCCCAGCCAGGTTCACTCGAAATCAGAATCAACAGCAGTCATGGACTGCAGCGCTCGTACTCGGACTCACAGAAAAAAGAAAAACGAGAGAGAGAGAGAGAGAGAGAGAGAGAGAGAGAGAGAGAGAGACTGCAGTTTCGCCGGTAAGGCGAAGCAGTATTAGTGATATAGCCAAGTATGCGACAATTACATGAAGGAATATGACATCACCGGCAGGACTCGGGCTGTGAAATTGAACTGTCTCCTACTACGAGATCTTGTATATGTTCATATAACGCCGTCACTTCAGCACTCAATTCTTCGAGGTCAAACCAGTTTCTTCAAGTGCAAGAAAATATATATATATATATATATATATATATATATATATATATATATATATATTGTTGCAGGAAGAAAGCAGGCCCACGAGTGTAAAATAATGTATATTTAAAACTGAGGTTAATGGCGTTCAGGCAACTGCCAGACTTCGTCTTCCTCTAGTCGAATCCAACTTCTTCCTTCCCTTCACCGTAACATCACCCTCCCAGCGGAGTAGCTCCGTCCCGGTGCAAGTTATAGATCCTCACTTATTGGGGGGACATAGGGCTTGAGCCTGGCGACGCGAACAACATCGCTGGTGACGTTGGGAGGCCCTGAAGGCTGACCGACTGGGGCGATCTCGTATGTCACGTCGGACAGTTGGCCTAAGATCTGGTACGGACCAGAATAACGGGAAAGTAGTTTTTCCGACAAGCCGACGCGACGTGAAGGCGTCCAGAGAAGGACAAGGGAACCAGGTGAAAAATGGGAGTCTCGGTGCCGAAGGTCGTAGCGTCGCTCTTGAGAAGCTTGGGAGACTGTGAGGCGATGACGGGCGACTTCTCGGGCCTGGGCGGCTAATAATAGCATTGCGCGCGTAACCAGTGCTGGGCGATTGTACTGCGGAAGGTATACAACGTGTCAAAGGGCAAGGTGGGGTCGCGGTCATACAACAGGTAAAATGGTGAAAATCCGGCAGTGTCGTGACGGGACGAGTTGTATGCGAAAGTGATGTATGGTAAAGCGACGTCCCAGTCGCGGTGATCGTCGGAAACGTACATGGCCAGCATTTCAGTTAGCGTGCGTTTGAGTCGCTCGGTGAGGCCGTTCGTTTGAGGGTGGTACGCGGTGGCAATCTGGTGTTCTGTAGAACAGGAGCGGAGCAGATCATCGACGACCTTCGATAGAAAGTAGCGGCCGCGATCCGTCAGCAACTGGTGAGGGGCGCCGTGGTGCCGGATGACGTCGTATAGTAAGAAGTCGGCGACATCTGTAGCGCAGCTGGTTGGTAGCACTCGTGCGATTGCATATCTCGTGGCATAATCGGTTGCTACAGCAATCCATTTGTTCCCCCTTTTGATGGAAATTGGAAAGGGACCGAGGAGGTCTAGGCCTACACGGAAGAAGGGCTCTGCAAGGATATCAATTGGTTGCAGCAAACCAGCGGGAGGCATAGCAGGCGTCTTCCGGCGCTGACACAGGTCGCAAGAAGCGACATAACGGCACACAGAGCGATAAATGCTGGGCCAGAAGAAGCGTCGCCGCAGGCGGTCGTATGTACGAGTGATGCCCAGATGTCCAGCAGTAGGAGCGTCGTAAAGTTGCTGGAGCACGGCTAGTCGAAGGTGCTTGGGGACGACTAGGAGGAGCTCCGGGCCGTCAGGACGAACGCTACGACGGTATAAAGTTCCATCGCGCAAGGTGAACATCCGGAGGGACGGGTCATTGGGCGAGGAGCTGAGGCGTTCCATAAGTGTTTGAAGAACAGGATCTTTGCGCTGCTCGTCGCCAATATGGAGGAAGCCGGAGAGGGATAGAACACTGATGTCCGAGTCTGCATCGGTATCGTCCGGTTGATCCACGGGATTGCGGGACAGGCAGTCAGCGTCTTTATGCAGGCGCCCCGACTTATACATAACAGAAAATGTATATTCTTGGAGACGCAAGGCCCAACGTGCAAGTCGTCCAGTTGGGTCCTTCAAAGAGGAGAGCCAGCAGAGGGCGTGATGATCGGTTACGACGCACAAGCTCCGACCAAAAAGGTACGGCCGAAATTTCGCGACTGCCCATACGAGCGGGAGATATTCTCTCTCAGTAATGGAGTAATTTCACTCGGGCGTGGAAAGAAGGCGGCTAGCGTAAGCGATGACATGATCTTGGCCCTGTTGACGCTGAGCGAGGACAGCGCCGATGCCATGACCACTCGCGTCAGTTCGTACTTCAGTGGGCGCAGGAGGGTCAAAGTGTGACAGAATTGGGGAAGTTGTAAGCCGCTCAATCAGGGTAGAGAAGGCTTTCTCCTGCAGTGGTTCCCAAGAGAAAGAGACGTCTTTCTTAAGAAGCTCAGTGAGAGGGTGAGCGATGTCGGCAAAATTTTTCACAAATCGCCGGAAATAAGAGCATAAGCCCAGAAAACTACAGACATCGTTTGTTGAACGAGGTACAGGTAAATTTCGCGCGGCGTGAACTTTCTGTGGATCAGGTTGGATTCCGGCGGCGTTTACGAGATGGCCGAGCATGTAGCGACCGAAATGGCACTTGGAGGAGTTTAGCTGAAGGCCAGCCCTGCGAAAGACGGAGAGTACGGTTGTGAGGCGCCGCAGATGGCTCTCAAAGTTCGGCGAAAACACAATCACATCGTCGAGGTAACAAAGGCATGTAGACCACTTCAATCCGCGCAAGAGAGAGTCCATCATGCGCTCGAATGTAGCTGGCGCATTGCATAATCCAAAGGGCATGACTTTAAATTGGTACAGACCGTCCGGTGTGACGAAGGCGGTTTTCTCGCGGTCCATCTCATCGACGCTAATCTACCAATAACCGGAGCGGAGGTCAGTTGATGAAAGGTATTGGGATCCGTGAAGGCAGTCAAGAGCGTCATCATTGCGAGGCAGGGGATAGACATCCTTCTTTGTTATCCTGTTGAGGTGACGGTAGTCAACGCAGAAGCGCCACGAGTTGTCTTTTTTTCTTTACTAAGACAACCGGTGATGCCCACGGGCTACTGGAAGGTTCAATGATGTCCTTGTCCATCATCCTGTCTACCTCTTTCTGTATGATGGCCCTTTCTGTTGCGGAGACACGATATGGCCGCCTATGTATGGGGCTGGCGTCACCGGTGTTGATGTGATGCGTGACAACAGATGTCTGGCCAAGTGGACGGTCGTCCAAATCAAAGATGTCCCGATAAGATGACAGGAGGTGACGAAGAGCTGCTGTTTGCTCGGAAGGAAGGTCAGGGGTGATCATCTTAGAAACATCGTCCGCAGGCGTCGAGTACGAAGGAGTGGGTGACAAAGGTCCGTTGGTACTGAGGAAAGATTCAGAGGTCAAAGAAGAAATCTCAAATTCTTCCAAAGGAGTGATATGCGCTATGGCGATACCGTGTGGCAGCACATGCGACGAAAATCCAAAATTGAGGATGGGCACGCGAGTGCAGTTTTCGCGGATTCGGCTTAAGGTGCTCGGCAGGGCAATATTGCGCGACAAAACCACGTCAGTAAGCGGTGACACGACGTACTCGTCATCAGGTACTGGAGGACAGGGCGTCAGGAGGACATTTGTAGCCGCCTGTGGAGACAGCCTTGCAAACTCAGCAGAACATAAGCAGTGTGAAGCACAAGTTGTTGCGTCGGCAGGAAGCGGCAGATTCAACTGTACAACACCTGCGGAGCAGTCAATTTGGGCAGAGTGTTTCGAAAGGAAGTCGAGGCCGAGAATTAGGTCGTGCGGACAGTGTTCAAGGACGATAAATAGAACAACGATATAATGGCCCCCAATGGTCACACGTGCTGTGCACATTCCAAGGACAGGTGAAGTACTCGAATCGGCGACTCGCACAGTGCCCGGTATGGCGGGCCTCAGAGCCTTTTTGAGCCTTCGGCGGAGAGCAGCGCTCATAACTGAAAGCTGCGCTCCTGTATCGACGAGAGATCTAACAGGAACGCCATCAACTTCAATGTCCAGTAGGTTTCCACATGTAGGCAGGGTCAACAGAGGATTTGTAGGCCGGGTCGGAGTTGCAGCTTCACCTCCGGGAGCTGCACCGCCTAGTTTCCCGAAGCGAAGCGACCGGTTGCAGAAGGGGACGAAGAGCGGTGAGCGAGCGGCGAAGGGGACCTACGACTTTGCGGAGACGGGGAGCGGCTGGATCTTGGTGGAGCACTGTCGGCGTTGATGTTCCTAGTCGGCGTATAGGGCGACAAAGTATGTTTGTCTGGTACTTGACGGTAGTGACTCGGAGACGACCACCGAGGAGGCGACGACCAGTGGTTGCGGCAATGACGGGCGATGTGTCCAATACCGGAACAATTAAAGCAGATGGGTTTATCACCCGCTGTGCGCCAGTCAGCTGGGTTGCGACGGGGTGGCGGAAAGCTTCGTGTCTGGGAGCGAGCGGCCGGAGAAATCTGGTAGGTGTTTGTATGGCGGAACGAGCAGAGAGAGGAATGCTCAAACTTGCTATTTCCTCCCGAACGACCGCCTGTATAAGGGAGACAGCGGGCACGCTTTCCCGACAGTCGGGACGAACTGGAGCCGGAGCCATGGCCTCAAGCTCACGGCGAACGATGCGCGTGATATCTTCCGGTCCTGCGGGCTGAACGAACCGCGGCGGGTCTTCGCAAGAAGATGTCGCGGCGGTATTGGGCAATCGGTCGAAAGTTTGAGCGACGCGGCGGCCCTTCGCTTGTTCGAAGCGCCGGCACTCCTTTACAATTGCATCCACAGTGGCACAATCCTTACACATCAGGAAATTGAAGGCATCGTCTGCAATACCTTTCAGTATGTGACCAATCTTGTCTGCCTTGGTCATGTTGTCATCAGCCTTGCGACAGAGGGCCAGCACATCCTGTATGTACATGACATAGGATTCTGTGGACGTCTGAGCGCGGCACGCAAGTTTTTTTGCTGCCAGCTGACGACCGGCAGGTCTGCCAAACAGGTCTCGCATTTTTTTCTTTGCAGACATCCCAGCTCGTTAGGTCAGCTTCGTGTGTGTCGTACCATTGCTTCGCAGTTCCTCTTAGATAAAATATCACGTTTGCTAGCATCATTGTTGGATCCCACCTGTTAGTGTCGCACACTCGCTCGTACATCGTAAGCCAGTCCTCGACGTCGGCGTTGTCCGTGCCACAAAATGTCCCTGGGTCCCGCGGATGAGTGAGGATGACCGTTGGCACGGGCTGCTGAGGCGTTGTCGCTTGTGTCGGTTGATTTGCCATTGTGGCGGTAGGTAGATGACGTCCGCTGCGAAGTTCCGTGATTGTACCCCGCAGCTCCACCAAAATGTTGCAGGAAGAAAGCAGGCCCACGAGAGTAAAATAATGTATATTTAAAACTGAGGTTAATGGCGTTCAGGCATGGTATGGTATGGTATGGTATTCCTTATGCGATGGCGCACACCCACTGTGGGGGATTGGCCAAGATTTGGGTGAAATTAGGCTATCTTTATTAAAAGACTAAAATTGGTAAAGCTAACTGGAGAAAATGAACAAAAATAAAATGTTTAAGAATTCAAGACAATCTTTTTGTAGCACTTATAAAATCCTCCACGGTTGAGCAAATATCCCTGTGGCACTTTCGAAGAGAGGAGGCTCCTAGAGAAAGGATATTTATACTTGAAAAGCTCAAACCAAGCTGTGTAAATCTTGATTCTAGATTTTTTCTTAAAGAAGTGAAACGGCGGCAGAATATGAAAAAATGATCTATTGTTTCATCTTCTCCACAGACTGGGCACAGAGGGGAGGGCACCAGACCAGCCCTGTGACGATAGAAGTTTAATTTTGGTATTCGACAACGTAATCGGGTAAAGATGACTTCAGTTTTTCTGGTGTGAAAGGAATTTTTGGGCCAAGGGAATAGGAGGTGTCGATATTCTGAAAAATTAGCTACAGCTGGGTTCAAAAAGTCTTTAGTAATTGTATATCTCCTGAATCTTGTAGTCGTCAGGTAAGCTATTGTAGGAAGTAATGGTAATACAGGGCCACTGAGGGCCTCTCTCGCGAGACTGTCAGTCATTTCGTTCATGACTAATCCTTTATGTCCAGGCACCCAAAGCAATCTAATTAAATTTATGTGGGCAGGCACTAGAAAATGAAATGTACGTAAAAGGTTAGTGACACCATTTGCTGTGAGCGAGGAACATAAGGATAAAGAATCTGTTATCATTACTACTGCCGATATTGACAAATTTAGTTTGCGTAAGGCTAGGACTACAGCTAGAAATTCAGCCAAAAATACGGAATAGAAGTCCGGAATCCTGATTGCAAATGACCAGTCTAGAGCGGGAGAGAAAATGCCAATTCCAGATTTTTCTTCACACTGTGAGGCGTCTGTCGCAATGACCGTACTTATAAACTCAATAAATGGTCCTGTAATAAGCCGTTTAATATATTATAAGGGAGATGTTTTGCATTATTTGGGTAGATGTCATCATATATAATTTTTAGGTTCTCTCGCACATCACAAATAGGCGGTACCTCCCAGAGACGTACATTTAAGGGATTTATCAATGTTTGTACGAAGACCACCTGTGGTGTATGAAAACGATGCCAGTGTACTCCGAAGAAAAGTGCAGGCTGGGAAATGAATATGTATTTCAATCTTGTAATAGGGGATTCATACAATTTTAAGACTGTTCGCACCGTCAGTAACCGAAATCTACACAATATTGAGGGCAACCTGACTTCTTGGTGTAATATGTTATTGGCAACATATTTCGGTAACCCGCAACACAGTCGTAGGGCTTCCCGCTCAAGTAGAACAAGGGGACGTAATTTATAAGCTGGGGCACCAGAAAATAAAACACATCCAAATTCTAAAATGGGCCGTACATACATTTTGTATATCATTAAATGTGGATCTCTCCGCATTCCGGACCGACTGTTGCACAGCTTACGTAGCATACCAACTGCTCGCACTCCTTTTTTAACTGTATGGTCAATATGGCCGAGCCAGCTGAGGGAACCGTCATATACTACACCTAAGTATTTCACCGACTCCACTTGAGGTATAGTCTCGAGGCGATAGGATATCGATATATTAACGGGATTTTCAAGAGGGAAAACCAATATCGAGCATTTTCTAACGTTAAGTGAAAGGCAAATTTTGTTTAACCAGGTTTCTATGGCGTTGAGGTAGTTTTGTAGTCGATAATATAGATAGTGAATATCACTGTCTGATGCAAAGAAAGCAATGCCATCCGCGTATACGTATGTTTGTACATCTTGATGTAGAGGAATGGAACACATCAGAATATTAAATAGTAATGGTGAAGTGACAGCTCCTTGAGGAACACCTCGTGATTGATTATATATACTCGAGAAAACGCCTCTCAGACTGCAGTAAAATGTTCTTCCATTTAAAAATTCACCAATCCAGTTTGAAAAGTAATTTGGAATCTCTAGATTTCACAATATATCTAATAAAATTAAGTGTTCTACACTGTCGTAGGCTTTGGAAATGTCTAATGTCACAAGAGCACCTATTTGCCTCTGTCGCCGTGCTAATTTTATTCTGCTTTCTAGGTCCACGTGAGCATGCCAAATTGAACATGATGGTCGGAATCCAATTTGGCAGGGGCTAAGCAAGTCCTTGTTCTGTATAAATTTAATCATGCGGGCATATAGAATTCTTTCAATTAATTTAACCAAATTTGAGGTTAGCGCAATTGGCCTAATGTTATCTATTGTATACCCTTCCCCATGACTTTTAAGAATAGGGATGATTTTAGCAATTTTCCACGCAGACGGAATCCATGAGAAGCGAATTGAGTAATTTACAATAGCTAAAAGGTCATCAGGAGCTTCCTTAAATAAAATTCTGATCATAGTAGATGTTACCCCATCCACACCGGGAGCTGAATCTGGAAGTCGCTCCACGATCTCAGCCAATTCTAACATGGAGATTTCTGTAAAATCATCTGATGCCCTTCCTAAGCGAGAAAAACTTCGCAAGACAGAAGAAAATCTAATTTCTAATCCCTTCGCGATTTCTTCTAGTGATTGTTTCATTTCATCGCTACTTAAGATTATAGGGTCGATATTAATTTGACGCGGAAGGACTTTTCTACCGCGGAGAAAACGGAACAATGCACGCTTATTTTTATTGTTAGACAAGAAATCAAAATGCTTACAGTCGAATTCATCTTTGGCTTTAGAAACTGTATGTTTAAAGACAGCTCGAAAAAATTTATAGTCACTCCAATTTTGGGGACTCTGGTTATGCAATAATTTTTTCCAAGCAGCTTTTCTCTTTCTGTAGTTCGAGTGCATTCTTCATTCCACCAAGGACTGTAAGAATTTCTTTTATTCAATGTAATCTCAAATTGAGCCTTTTTTTGAGAACTTTCCAAAGCGGGACAGATAATCGTGGTTTTTTGTTCTGTAGGTGCATCAGACAGAGATGAAAGAACATTTCGTAAGCATTTTTTAAATATGTTGTAATTTATGAAAGTTCGAACCTGGTCACTTATAAATGTTACCGGACGTGCAACGTCAAATACTATTGGAAGGTGATCACTGCTTGTCGAACAATCAATAGTCGACCAAGAAGTTACGGAGAGACTCGGGCCAGAGAATGTAAGATCTAGTGAAGAGTAAGATCGGCCTCTAACAAACGTAATAGATCCGGAGTTTGCACACGTGAGTCGATTGTCCAACGACCAGTTCCACAATCGCGTGCCGCACAAATCTGTTCTTAAACCCCATGAGATATGGTGAGAATTGAAATCACCTGAGATTACAATGTCACGTCCACAAGAGTTAATAACACTATCCAGTGTGCTAGTGTCCTGTACGCCAGATGGAAAATATATGCAGGAACTGCAAGACTTCGTCTTCCTCTAGTCGAATCCAACTTCTTCCTTCCCTTCACCGTAACTATATATATATATATATATATATATATATATATATATATATGGTTCGGAAAGCTGGTTGTTTTTGCCCGGACGACTAAATTACTAAATGCCGCCAGTCCCAACGTATCTATAAACGTTGGCCAGTCCATACCACAACAACACAATGTCAATGTTGATTGCTGCGCTATAAGCACGATACAAACGGAAGAGGGGAGATATAATCTAAAAGACGCGCCCGGCCTGTTCCAATCCTTCTGCGCAGTGAACACACCTTGCAGAATGCTATAATCCATAGGCGGAGAGTTTATATATATATATATATATATATATATATATATATATATATATATATATATATATATATATAGCCCAAGCCCAACACCAGCTTGCCGAACACACACACACGTGTGTGTGTGTGTGTGTGCGTGTGTGTGTGCGTGCGTGCGTGCGTGCGTGCGGTTCGGAAAGCTAGTTGGGCCCCCCCCCCCCCCCCCCCCCCCCGGGAAAAATGAAAACTCTCCGCCTATGGATTATAGCATCCTGCAAGGTGTGTTCACTGCGCAGAAGGATTGGAACAGGCCGGGCGCGTCTTTTCGATTAGAGCTCCCCTCTTCCGTTTGTATCGTGCTTATAGCGCAGCAATCAACATTGCCATTGTGTTGTTGTGGTATGGACTGGCGGCATTTAGTAATTTAGTCGTCCGGGCACGGCTTGAGGAAGCATGGCGGCTGGCTTTGCTCCTCGCACAAAAGCGGCAAACTTGCGCTGATTGCAGTGGGTAGTGCCTCACTAATTTGTGCCGTATGAACAACCCTTGGTGCACTGCACCGCCATCCCATGTAGATTACGAGGCGTTTGTCGAGGAAAGCATTTCGCTGGGTGACTAATCGGAGAGGCCTGTGTTTGCTGAATAGCAAAGCGGTCTGGTTAAAAGGCAACTTCGGCGATTTTTTTAGGTCAATGGATCTTCATGAAATTTGCTAAGTGCGTTCTATTGCACACTTCCATTATTTTTTCAAAACATCGGGCTTGAGAGCTGCGCAGATTTTTTTACAACTGAATTTCGTTGAGGTATTCCCTGGGATTGCTGATGCGCCCCGCTTGGAATCGTCGGTGCAGCCATATCGTCCGCCAGACGAAGATGAACCAGTTCTGGTCTGATCCCGGTCGCACAGGATCCTCGGCCAGGAGTCTGTGTCGCAGATCTGAGGAAAAATCTGAACAGAGAAAGTCCCCATTGATAAGAGCAACATAAAAAAGAATCGGCACTAGAAAACGCCAGGTGTACTTATGAACAGGGCATAGTATCCCTTGCGGCACATGAATCCAGCCTTGCACTCACCTTTGGGGGAAGTTGAAGTAGCTCCAGAAGAGAATTCGAGATGGCCTTAGAAGGTGGGCAGTTGAGAACAACATGAGGAGAAATGCGCTAACAGAATTGCTAAGGCTGCTCAAACATCAAGACAGCCTTCATGCACTTGATATCCCAGGTGACGCGCGTGCACTCCTGAAAGCTCCACGACGAGAAAATAGGTACGTTGTAACGGCTTTGAGACCAGGTGAATATTGTTACTACAGCCTTCCTCTGGACTAGTACATTCATTGAGGTTCGTGAAAACGAATCCAGGCATTTTCTCTCACAGTGAATGTGGATGGTCTGCCACTTGCAAAAAGTTCCAAGATGCAGCTGTGGCCCATAAAATGCCAGGCTAGCTTTTGTGGGGATGGTCGTACTGTGCCGTTTATTGGAGCATTTGCAGGGCCATCAAAGCCGCATTCTTCGAGTAACTTCTTGCTACCTTTAGTTGATGAGCTCCAGCACTTGATGTCTCATTGTCTTACTGTCACTGACCAACAAATTCAGGTCCTATTGAAGGCAATTGTTTGTGATGTACCTGCACGGTCATTCATAATGATGGCAAAAGGTCACAGCCACCGTAGTAGTTGTCCAAAATGCATGGTCGAGGGTGCATACAATGAAGGCAAGGTTGTATTCCTTGATCCAAGCTGCTCCCTTCATACAGATATCGACTTCAGGCAGCAGTACGATATTGGGCATCACAGAGGAACATCCATTCTTCTCGAGTGACCTCTTGATTCTGTGCATAATGTGCCACTGGATTATATACATGTGGTTCTTCTAGGTGTTGCTAGGAATTGCTCTCCCTCTGGGTTACAGGTCTTTTGCATGTTCGTCTCGGGTCGCTTCAGCGCCACAATTGCCATGAACAAAGCAGTGCCTTGCGGCCTTACATTCCGCGTGAATTTGCACATAAACTCAGGGGCCTTGACGAGTTAGATCGTTGAAAGGCTGTGGAATTCAAACTCTTCTTTGTCTACACCAGACAACTTCTCCTCAGTTGCACTCTTGGAGATGACCTCCATCAAAATTTCTTGCTTTTTCATGCCACACTCGCAGTTCTGGTTAATAAGCAGTTATGCACTGATCATGCTGACTATGCAGGGAAATTACTGAAGCATTTTGTGGCTGGTTTTGCAAGTTTGTACGTAGAAGAACATATGTTTTTCAATGTTCATTGTTGCACTTGCCAGATGATGTGAAACACCATGGAGCTCTCAAGTGCTTCAGTGTTTTTCCTTTCGAGAATAATATGAGACAGCTAAAGAAGCACCTTCGTAGGAATGGAAAGCCACTGCAACAACTGGGAAACAAAATAGCAGAGGTAAAATCAAGCACTTCCAAATAGCGTTCCATAAAAGATATTGAGTCACCTCGTCACTCCCATGACAGTGGCCCGCTTCTGCCTTCATGCTGCCTTCCGTGCTTTTAAACTCTGAGATGTCACAATTTTGTGCTGAGCTTGGATGAGAAAGACAGTTGCTGCATGCAAGGTGAGCACATAATTCTTAAGAATATTGCCACCATGATATCTACAGATGAATCGTGCATTATTGGCCAAGAATTTCTTCACAAGGAAGACATGTATAAACAGCATTTTGAGTCCTCAAGCCTTCAAATTTTTGTTGTCTCAGACCTTTCAGCACTTAAGGTATGGCCCATAAGTAATGTCCAGAAAATGCTCATGCTGTCATGGAAGTGGCAGCACATTGTTATGCCGGAAGGGCATACTGCTAGTGTTTTTCCAAACTTTCTTGTCATTATGGTAGTGTAAGGCCTTGTTTGTGGAGCTGTGTTCATGAGTGTTAGTGCTTTGGCACACAAATCATGGGAGCATCATAATGCTAGTGGATGTGTTTGAATTGGCATCTCTGCAGCTGCTACAAGTTATTCATGAAATCAAGAGACATTCGACAAATAGTGACGAGAATTGCCCTTATCTATTCAAAACGTTGGTTTCCACACAGACAGCTGCTTTATGGAAACATTGTGGAGAGATCATTTTCTTCTGTGAGGTAAGTGGCCTCGAAGTCTTTGATAGCTGCAACACGTAGTTGCAAGTTTTCAAAAATCTGTAGATAATGGTACAGTACTGGTCCATAATATGTGCACACTTGATACGTAACCTCATATAACTGCAAGATACTTCAGCTTTATTAAAAAACTGTAAGCAATACAATATATCAGGCATACCCAGAGGTCTGTGTGGCGAGCTGTACTCTGTGCTCAATTAATCATTAAGAGTTTTGTTACAGTGGATCTATGTGAATAGTCTGCATCAATACTTTGAAGCTGAGAGTTGTAAAAAGGCCTGTGTATGCAGCGTGAAAAGTTCAATTTTGATGTAGCGTAGCGATGTAGCGATGACTTGAGCTTTAGGCTTCGTGCCATGTTTTAGTTTTTCTTTGCTGGCTTCTGTTTAACATGAGCATTCTTCTTTGCTCACATATGTATTCCCAGTGGGTTATTGACTATGTGTTCATAACAAGCATTTTTGGTTGGGTACTTTACATATTCCAAAGGAAAATTGTCTGACAGTGAATGTTAACTGATCCATTTGTCACAGGGATTTTTTTCTCTGAGTTAATACATGGCTTATATAAGGTTGACGTGTTTCACAATCATTTTAATGTCTGCATTTATGTTCAACTGCTTGAATGTGATGTCCGAGACCGAGTTTAGCATCTTTAGGGCAAGCTTTTTAGTCAGTTGCCAAAATATGTCTAGCTGTAGTTCGTTACGCATCTTAAATATATTGTGTATGCAGTCTGGACTGTTCTGCAGAGAAAGCAAGACAAGGTTTGTCTGAGCTCCTCTAAATAGGAGGAAATTTTACTTTTGCTTGTTCATTTAAAAGTGCACTAATATGTAGAATCCTTGCATACATATTACTCCAAGATAATAAGGTGCAAATATGTTGGCCCATGTATAGAAACCTTATAAAATCTTTGGATGTTGATAGTGCATTTTATTTATTTCTACTTTAGATGAGCTATGCCATTTTTGAATTTGTGAAGTCTAAAGAAGCCGAAGGTGTATCAGTTTCGTGGGCGTTGGATAGGCAGTGCCGCTGGCCTGACCATGTAAAGACTGAAAAAGCCAACAGAATGGTTGCTCTGCAGGCAGCATGGAAATGCTTTGACATTGCTGTCAAAGGACTGTTTGGTAGGTGCATGTTTCAGCAAGCTGGCTTCTCATGCAAAGCATAGGAATATTTGTCATGATTGATCTTTTGTACAGGTACTTATGATCATGCACGAAAAATCTGAATCGTACCTAGTTCCACTCCGACCTGGGCAGTGACCCTGAAGCGGTTTCAAGAAAGCAATGCCAAAAGCCACCACCGAACTGGACAGACTCTAAATCTAATGCGAGAGGGACAGAATGGGCCACTGCAAGGAGATATCCACTAACACTCCGCGCCATTCCGAAAAATTTTGCTCAAAGTAATTGATGCTATCATTATTGCCTACCAGATCCACCTGTGTTTTTTTCTCTTGTATGGCCTCTTGTGCTTTGCTTATAGCTTTCTGCATATTTTGCAGTGAAATGCACTGATGTGATGCTTGCATGACAGGCACTTATCCTTCCTAAAATGCTCAAGCTAGAATATGTTACCACCAAGTGTAATAGAAGTGGAAACATCTATATCACTATTGTAAAAGCACTATCATAGCTCGATGACCTAGAAAGAATCAGTTCAATTATCAAAGATCTGTAATAGGCACAAAATTTTAAAAGCATAGGATCTGATTGTACACTGTACTCACTGGCATTTGATGGAATGTGTAGTATGCATGTCACTTTTAGGCCTGGCTTCAAGTCAAGTGTCAAGTGGAGCTACCAGCAGGGAGGGAAAATACCAAGAACAGGTATGTTAGCACATATTTTTCTGCAATGCTATGAAGTCACTATTTGTTTGTATGCAAATTATCCTCTCTTTGCACAAAAGAAGTCCGGAGCCATGGTCTACATAAGGTTGTTTTAAAACTTGTGATTCAAGCTGGGCATGATTTTTCCTGTAGAAGCAGGTGGTAATCTAAATAAAATTAACAACACAATTTTGTACTGATTTAACTTCCTGGATGAGGTGGTTTTAGTATAGATCCCAGATGGTAGGCATATTTGGTATGGAGGCACATCGGAAACAAATAGTAAAGGCAAAGGCATATCGATTTTGTAAATACAATTCTATAATCAGTATAATGAGGATACTAGCAGTATTTTTGTACTTTGTTGGCAATTTGTAGCATTTATTTCGACAGATTCACTTTCAGTTCCTCTTCCATATGAAAACTATACAGAAAAAAAATGTTTTTTACTTATTGAAGACCTTTTGTAATTTCAGGCTTGCTGTTACCTTCAAATTCATCATGGAGTGAACGTGATAACCACTCTATTGATGCAGGCAAGCACTACAATAGACTCTATTTTTTATTTAGGTCAATATTTAGCTGATCAAAAATGTAACTGTGGAAAGGGCTTGGGTTTCTGAATCGTTTAGTTTCTATGCACTGTTAGTCAGAGCCAGATCCATGTCACATTGTGGGCACAATTGCAAGCATTGTTTACAGGTAATATAAGCAAAGAAGGCAACATTTCAGAAACCAACTCCTTTGCATACAATTTTGACCCTTCAGGTTATACTGTAATGCTATTTTATTACAATTATGCTTTTCAGATCAACCAATGGAAGTGGAAAAGCCACAAAGTGCACCTGCTGAACATGGCAGTGACCAGTGCATGCAGATTTAAAATTGTGGCTTTTACAATTATTTTGCAAATTGACTGTTCATAAATATAACAATCACTTGTTTAGGGGTTATCTTAGAATGGCACAAATACATATATTTCATTATTGTTGGCTACAGTGACTTCCAAGGTTACGTATTGTGCAGTTATTATTCTTTCTTTTGCAGATGTTCTCCAGAACATGCTGCATCTCCTCAACACTATACGCAGCTTAATCAACCCTTCAACTGCCTGCAAGAGCTGCTTGATTTTGACGCAAAGCTGACACGAGAAAGCGCCCGCACTTTGGTATGCTATGAATTGTTTTTTATAGTTTTATATGGCTATATTCAAAAGAACAATGCATAGTTTTAGGCTTTGTTCCAGGCAAGATGTCTACAATGCTGCTTGCAGTCCAAATGTTATAATTATTTATGGGGCTGAATTTACCCATAGCTTTCTTTATTTCTACACCTTGCACACTATGTACAAGGGTCTGACACATGCCTTTTATGACCTGTCTGCAAGTTTGTGAATTTATGCAGCTTGGCAGCAAAGACGCAAACTGGGTGACCAAAAGAATTCGTAGATACTGTTTCACTGATGAGTTTGCTGCACAATTTTTTTGGTTTGGTCGGAAGGGCAAGCATAGCTTTTCATCCTTAAAGATTGCCAAAGCAGTAGCAGGTATGACAAAAACTTATAGTGGTTTGTTGTGCTCTATAATTATTCTTTTTACTTCAGCGACATAAAGCATAAGTTCTACTGGGAACTAATGTTATTGTTGCCATTTTACAATTATTTGCAGTAAAATGCTACAGAGAAGTATTTACAATTTAAAGTCAGTAATTCCTGTTTTTCTTTTTCAGAACTTGCCAAACGCACAATCAACATTTTGTCTAAACAGTGCTACCATTTCTCCTGCAGCACTAGCTAATAAATAGCATCTGTCTATCGGAGGTCAAAATCCCTTTTGTAAAGGATCCCTGAAAGTAACAGGGCAGTTACTTCAAAGAAAATTATTTTGCCTGTGTGCCATGAAAAATAGTTGCACTGAGTAAACTGTTGGCAGAAGTTGCATGGATGACATGTATCACTACACAGTCTCCTTTAATGATTCATGTAAGTCAAAATGATGGTGCAGCAAAGGCAAATCCCGTACTGAATGAAGATTGTTAGCCATGAGTAAAAAAAAAAATGTTGGTAAAAATTCACTTCCTCTAGCGCACAACATCTGCAGGCTTGGAGCGACGCCTGACGCCGGCAAAGGATGCCGAGAGCGAGTGGGGCTATACTTATCCAGCTGAAACCAAATGAGGAAGGCCCACTAGGCTTCAACAAAGACACGTACTCCCTCACCAGAACAGGAATTGGCCTCCCTGGTGCAGTATTCGGCCACTACCTCCCGAATAATTCCTAGAATGAACCCATGGTCCTCAGTCCCCAGCAGCTGCGGAGCACCTGACCAAGGCGGCGGTCAGACCTGTAATGCAGCAGAGGGTGCTAAGAATTTCTGGGTACGGACAGGCCGCCAATGGAAACTGACCTTGTCAACTTTAATTGCCGAACTCTGTTGAGTGAAGCTAGCTTAGCAGGACTCTTTGAGGACTCCTCTCATTGTTTTGGATATCACTGGCCTTAGTGAGATTAGAACTGGTGCGGCTTATACACTGCTGAATAATGGACATGTCCTCTGTTATAGAGGTCTCCCAGATAAGAAGCAATACAGGGTAGGATTCCCAATACATAAGGACATAGTGGTCAACACTGGCGAATTCTACAGCATTAATGAGAGGGTAGCAGTAGTAATAATGCCAAATAGGAGGTATATAGAATAAAGGTAGTACAAGCCTACGCTCCAACCTCCAGTCACGATGATGAAGTAGAACAGTTGTATGAAGATGTTGAATTAGCGATGAGAAAAGTGCAAACTAAGTGTACTGTAGTCATGGGTGACTTCAATGCAAAAGTGGGGAAAAAGCCAGCAGGTCAACAAGCAATGGGCAACTATGGCATTGATTCTAGGAACACTTGAAAGGAGATGTTGGTAGAATTTGCAGAAAAGAATAAGCTCCGAATAATGAATATCTTCTTCAGGAAGCGTAGCAACAGAAATTGGACCTGGAAAAGGCCTAATGTAGAAACAAGAAACGAAATAGATTTCATACTTTCTGCCACTCCCAGCATAGTGCAGGATGTAGAAGTGATAGGGAGGGTAAAGTGCAGTGATGATAGGTTAGTGAGTGCTAGGATTCACCTCAATTTGAAGAGAGAAAGAGTAAAATTGGTCAAGAAGAAACAGGCCAACCTAGAGGCAGTAAGGGTAAAAGCAGACAAATTCAGGCTGGTACTTGCAAACAAATATTCAGCCTTAGAACAGAGAGATGAAGATGACATAGAGGTAATGAATGAAACCGTAACTAGGCTGGCTTCAGGGGCAGCAACTGAAGTGGGAGGCAAGGCACCAAGGCAACCAGTAGGCAAGCTCTCCCAAGTAACAAAAGACATAATAAAGAAACGACAAAGAATGAAAGTGTCCAACTCAAGAGATAGGATAGAATTCTTGAAACTGTCAAAACTGATTAACAAGGCGAAAATAAGGGATACTCGAAACTATAACATGAGAAAGACTGAAGAAGCCGTAAAAAATGGACGCAGTCTGAAATCAGTGAGAAGGAAACTTGGCATAGGACAAACCAAGATGTATGCCCTGAAAGATAAGCAGGGTAATATCATATGCAATCTCGCAGATATAGTAAAAGCAGCGGAAGAATTCTATACTGACCTGTACAGTACCCGGAGGAGTCATGATACCTCAATTAGAAACAATAATGAACAGGATACAGAAACTCCTCCTATAACTAGTGATGAGGTCAGAAGGGCCTTGCAACACATGAAATGAGGAAGAGCAGCAGGAGAAGATGGAATAATAGTCAATTTAATCAAAGATGGAGGAGACAATGCTCGGAAAACTCGCGGCTCTTTATACGAAGTGTCTATTGGCTGCAAGGGTCCCAGAAAGCTGGAAGAATACAAACATTATACTAATCCACAAAAAGGGAGACGTTAAAGAAGTTAAAATTTATATGCCCATTAGCTTACTCCCAGTATTATATAAAATATTTACCAAAATAATCTCCAACACAATAAGGGCAACACTGGACTTTAGTCAACCGAGGGAACAGGCTGGCTTCAGGAAGGGATACTCTACAATGGATCACATCCATGTCATTAATCAGGTTATCGAGAAATCCGCACAGTACAATAAGCCTCTCTATATGGCTTTCATAGATTACGAAAAGGCATTTGATTCAGTAGAGGTACCAGCAGTCATAGAGGCATTACGTAATCAAGGAGTACAGACTGCTTACGTAAATACGTAATCAACAAGTACAGACCGCTTACATAAATATCTTGAAAAATATCTACAGAGGTTCCACAGCTACCTTAATTCTACACAAGAAAAGCAGTAAGATACCTATAAGGAACGGGGTCAGACAGCCAGACACAACCTCTCCAATGCTATTCACTGCTTGCTTGGAAGGAGTGTTCAAGCTATTAAACTGGGAAGGCTTAGGAGTAAGGATCAACGGCGAATATCTCAGCAACCTTCGGTTTGCCGATGACATTGTTCTATTCAGCAACAATGCAGATGAATTACAACAAATGATTGAGGACCTTAACAGAGAGAGTGTGAGAGTGGGGTTGAAGATTAACATGCAGACGACAAAATAATTATGAATAGCCGGGCAAGGAAAAAAGACTTAAAGATCACCAGTCAGCTTCTAGAGTGTGTGAAGGAGTATGTTTACCTAGGTCAATCACAGGGAACCCTGATCATGAAAAGAAAATTTACAGAATAAACATGGGTTGGATCGCATACGGCAGACATTGTCAGCTCCTGACTGGAGGCTTCTACCAGTGCTACCAGTGCTAACATATGGGGCAGAGACTTGGACATTGACAAAGAAGCTCGCGAACAAGGACTGCGCAAAGAGCGATGGAACAAAGATTGCTAGGCGTAACGTTAAGAGACAGGAAGAGAACGGTTTGGATCAGAAAGCAAACGGGTGTAGCCGATATTCTAATTGACATTAAGAGAAAAAGATGGAGCTGGGTAGGCCATGTAATGCATAGGATAGATAACCGGTGGACCATCAGAGTTACAGAATGGGTGCCAAGAGCAGTCGAGAACGGCAGAAAACTAAATGGCGTGATGAAATTAGGAAATTCGCAGGCGCAAGTGAAATCAGATGGCGCAGGCCAGGGGTAATCGGAGATTACAGGAAGAAGCCTTTGTCCTGCAGTGGATATAAAATAGGCTGATATGATGATGACTGACCACAAGCCTCTTGCTTCCACCATACATTACTTCCCTGCTAACCACTCACCTCGACATCTTCGTCATCTTGCTTTCCTCGCCGAATTCACGACTGACATATGCTATGTCAAAGGCAGCCTCAACAGTGCAGCTGACACTCTGAGCCGCATTGCCATCAATGCCACAATGGGTCTCACTGATGTCTCCTTGTCCTCGCTCATGCTGACACAAGTATCCGAGCTCGAGCTTCCATGCCTCCGGTCTTTTACATCCCCCCATCTGGAGCAGGTGCTCTTTCCCGACCACGGCATCATGCTCTGGTGCGATGTTTCAGCTAGCTGTACTCACATCTATGCCCCTTCTCCTCGTCGAACTGTTTCTAATTTGATGCGCCCGCTCTGCAATCCAGGTGTGCGTTACGTGTGGGCTCGTGTACGTGCCGACGTGCGTGACTGGGCTCGTGCTTGTACAGCTTGCCAGCGTTTCAAGGTGCAACTACACACCAAGCCTCTACGGGGACAATTTCCACTTTTTGGAACTTTACCACCGTCCTAGAGGTGTACGTACTTGCTTGCCTCTATTGATCAGTACACCCGATAGCCTGAAGCGGCTCCGCCTGACATCCCGGTGACCACAGTTGCCCTTACTTGTCTGTCTACCTGCATCAGCCGTTTGAGTGTGCTATCAACGGTGACTACAGACTGCGGCAGACAGTTTGAGTCTGCCGTTTTCATATCCCCAACGTCTCTTCTGGGCTGTGTGCACACACGCACAGCTACTTATCACCCGGCATCAAACGGTATCGTTGAGAAGCTGCACTGGCAGTTGAAAACAGCGCTTGCTGCTCAGCCTCGTGCTGACAATTGGGTTTCACACCTGCCACTCATGCTGCTTGGCCTTTGATCTATCCTCCGACTGGAGCTCTCCTGTTGGGTTTATGGCGGCACCCTACGCTTGCCAGGTGATCCCGTTGCCGCCTCGCCGAAGCTGCCTGTTCCTGATCCAGCTTCTTTCGTCCAGCGTCTGCGGACTTTAATACAAATGTTGCGTCCTCCGCCAACTTCCACTCACACGAGTCCACGTGACGTTTTCCTGCCCTCAAGCCTGCAAACATCATCTCGTTTTCATCTGTAATGACGAGCCTTGTCGTCCTCTTCAACCTCGCTATGACAGCCCCTTTCCAGTCGTCAAATGTTCACAACAGCACTTTACTACACTGCGCATTAGGCGCGAGACACAGTCGCTTTTGAGAAGTTCAAACTTGCCCCCATTATAAGCGTGCCCACCTGAACGTCTTTGCAAGTGACCACAACTACTTGTCTGCAGTGGGGAGGAGGGGCCACCTGTGGTCCCTCCTCCCCACTTTCTTTCTTCTGGCGCAGTCCTGGTCATCCACATGAGCTAGTGCGAAAATAAGCAGGAGGAAGAGGAATGGACGGCAGGTGGATCTGCAATTGGGTCTGTCGCAACTGCTGAAATAAAGTTGCAAAGTTTAATTTATTTATTTACTTCAATATACTACAGGCCAGCATTTAGGCCCTACCAGGAGCGGCATACATAAATAGTGCATACAAGCAAGCAAATGAAAGTACAAGTCACCTACAATACAAATAGAAGCAATGTTAAGGCAAGAAACATATACGTATATCTATACATCAAGGTAACGAATGCATAAAAATAATTGATGCAGTGCCTGGTCAAAGTTTGATTATGTAACTAAGCGTTCTGGAAGACAATGCACGTCAGAATTGTCCATGGATAAAAACTGTGCATAAAAGATGTTGTTCTCGCGAAGATTGGTTGAAGAGATTGGTGGCTATGACATGTTCGTTTAGTGCTGCATTGTTTCACACACAGCGGAGAGCTGAGGTTTAGTTGGTCATATAAAATTTTATATAGTGCCACGCGCGTTCATTTCGGCTTGTAGCGATGCGAGCGATGCTGTGACGCGACCGGCGTCGCTGGGACGCAAGCGGCGCCGCTTGACGCGTTTCAATCACGGACGCGAAATGTATAAATGCGGAACCACCGCTTGCGCTCAGCCCGACGAATGCCCGAGACGCGCTTGCTGCTTTCGCCTTCACCGAGTTGTTCGTTTGATTTAGGGCAAAAGTTCGCCCATTAAACTCTCTATAAGTCTACCACTGACGGCAGTGTCCCTTTCCATTTGCCTGCGTGTCAGGCAGCTCACCATCACCTACGTGACATTTTGGTGGAGGTGCTTAAGCTTCGGACACCCCCTCAGAGCCGTGACACCAGCCCAAGTGCATCTGGAGCTTGCCGCACTGAAGACAGATCCAGAGAAGAAGGAAGAGCAGCCGCCGACTACAAGGACTGCCGGCTGAATTGAGACCTGCCACTGATCGCCGTGTGAACCAGTGCTCGACGTCACCAATGCAAGCCGCCACCACACTTGCGCCGCTCGTCGTCCTGCAGCCGTGAGTACCTCTGCTCTTTAGCGGCTCCACTTGCGAGGATGTACAAGATTGGCTGGAGCGTTACGAACGAGTTGCAACCTTCAACAAGTGGTCTGACGAAGACAAACTTCGCAACGTCTTCTTCTCTCTCGAAGACTCTGCTAGAACCTGGTATGAGAACCAGGAGCTGTCCTTGACAACGTGGGAGGCTTTCAAGAGGCACTGATGTGCAACTTTCGCAATTATTCTACGCAAAGAACGAGCTGAGGCCTTGCTCCAAACTCGCCAGCAGCATCCAAACGAGTCCGTAACTGTCTTTGCGGAAGAAATGCAAAAGCTCTTCCGCCACACGTACGCCAACATGACTGAAGACAAGCTTCAGTACCTTATGAGGGCCGTCAAGGAGCAACTTTTCGTCGCTCTCCTTCACAACCCGCCGAGGACCGTCGCCGAATGAATTAGTGAAGCGGCCACTATTGAGAAGACGCTCGAGCTTCGCGCAAAGCAGTAAAAAAAATTATGGGGTTTTACGTGCCAAAACCACTTTCTGATAATGAGGCACGCCGTAGTGGGGGACTCCGGAAATTTGGACCACCTGGGGTTCTTTAACGTGCACCAATATCTAAGTAGACGGGTGTTTTCGCATTTCGCCCCCATCGAAATGTGGCCGCCGTGGCTGGGATTCGATCCCGCGACCTCGTACTTAGCAGCCCAACACCATAGCCGCTAAGCAACCACGGCGGGTCGCAAAGCAGTACGACCGCAACTTACGCGCTCCTCCGTCAGACTGCGACGACCCCCGAAGTGCCTCCGCAGTGGCCCTTCGAGATACCATCCGCGACATCGTGCGCGATGACCTGCGCAAGTTGCTACCGGGAGCGCCACCACAAATATGCTCGCTCGCCGACGTCGTAAGGGACGAGGTACAGCAAGCGCTGGGCACACTCGATCCTGCCGAAACGGCACCGACCCTATCGCCACCTTGCCAGGAGACACGCATTTCAACTTACGCCGCCCCTCTGCAAAGCCAAGCGAGGCCAACCAGCTGGCGACGGGAAACGTACACGGCCACCTCGACGCAGCCAAGCCTACCCGCCACCGCTGCGCCTGCAGCAGGCCGTCCGTTCAAACATGTTCCGGCAAACCACCACGGGGAAGACTGACATCTGGAGAACCCCAGGTCGATGACAGCTTTGTTTTCACTGTGGTAAAGCCGGCCACCTCCTACGAGAGTGCCCCTGCCGTCAGATGGGCCTCCGCGGGTACAACATCGACGCCCCACGACCCCTTCCTGGCCAACGGCCTCGAGAAATTGAGGCCTATCTTCGAGCGACCGAAGATGCCGCCCCACGTCGCTTCAGGTCCCCGTCACCCTACCCACGCCGTTCGTCTTCACCATACCAGGGGTACGCGAGGGAGAGGTCACCGAGGGGAAACTAGGGGAAACTAAAGCCCGTGACGTCGGGAGGTTACGCCGCTCCCGAGCAAACACCGAAAAACCCTCCTACAACCACGACGAATTCCGCCGCCTCGACGCATTCCGACGCCTCGCTGCATTCCGACACCACAACGCGACCTGACGCAGCGACGACACGACTCAATGCTACGCCGCTGCGAACCCACGCATCAACGCCACACAACACGAAGCCGCGACCCGACACCACAAAGTTGATGGCGCAGCTGAAGGCCACAACAGTGCCTTGCCATGAGGCTTCCACCCGACGAAGCCGCGACCGTGCGAAGCGACAGACCGCAGTCGGTGACCGACCCAACGTTACACTAGACCGACCCACATCGAACCCGAACACCAAGTGCCGACTTACAAGTTAACCTAGATGGACATCCAGTGGTTGCACTCGTCGGCACCGGGGCCGACTACTTCGTCGTTAGGGGACCATTTTCGTCACAACTCAAGAAAGTCAAAACCGCATGGGAGGGTCCTCAAATACGCACAGCAGGAGGCCACTTCATAACCCCGATGGGACGATGCACTGCGCGAGTGGCTGTTCACGGTCATACCTACCCTGTGAACTTCATCATCCTGCAGCGCTGCTCTCGCGACATAATTCTCGGTATGGACTTCCTGAACGAAAACGGTTCGGTGATCGACCCGCAGACAAAAACCATAACACTGACGACAAAACGGTCAGAAAGAATACAAAGCAATCATTATCATCGCGCCGCGTTCACCATCCTCGAGGATCAAGTGAGCCTCCCGCCAAATGACGTAGCTAGCGTCATGGGACTCGTCAAAACAGACGCGTTCTCAAGCGGCGATGCGATTGTCGAAGCGAACTTGCAGCTGCTTCTGGATCGCCAAATTTGCGTCGCACGCGGTGTCGTCCATCTGCGTGAAGGCAGAGCGGCTGTGCTCAGCACGGAACACAAGCACCTCAACAGGGGTACGACGGTCGCTTTCTTGGAAGAGTCTGCCGAAATAAGCAACGCATTAGCCCTCTTTGAGTCGTGCCATGAGGCGTCATCGACGGTGACTGATGAGGTGAACTTCGACATTAACCCCGCCCTGCCTCAACAAAAGCAAGAAAAGCTACGTCGCCTTCTTTTGCGATATGCCGAATGTTTTTCAAAGTCGTCAAGGATCCGGCAAACGCACATAGCGAAGCATCGCATTGTAACCGATGAATTGGCTCGGCCTGTCCGCCGATGTCCCTACCGCGTTTCAGCGCGAGAACGTGAAACAATCAAGACACAAGTTGAAGAAATGCTTCGCGACGACGTCATTCAGCTGTCCAAGAGCCCGTGGTCTTCACCTGTGGTGCTCGTAAAGAAGAAAGACGACACGTTAGATCGACTGTGCGGTGCCAAGTATTTTTCGTCAATGGACCTCCGGAGCGGCTACTGGCAGATTGAGATCGACGAGAGGGACCGTGAGAAGACTGCCTTCATCACGCCGGATGGTCTTTACGAATTTAAAGTTATGCCGTTCGGACTATGCTCAGCGCCAGCAACATTTCAGCGTGTCATGGACACCGTGTTGCCTGGGTTGAAATGGCAGATATGCCTCGTATATCTCGACGACGTAGTCGTTTTCGCATCCACCTTCGACGAGCACCTTAACAGGCTGCAGACCATGCTAGAGGCAATTAGGGCGTAGGGATTCACTCTGAAACCAGAGAAATGTTGTTTCGCCTACGAAGAGCTTATCTTCCTCGGCCACGTAGTTAATTGCGAAGGCCTGCGTCCGGACCCCAAAAAGACGGCAGCCATCGAAAGTTTCCTGATACCCAGTGAAAAGAAAGCTGTCCGTAGATTCTTGGGGCTCTGTGCGCTTTACAGGCGTTTCTTCAGAGGTTTCTCTCGAATCGCAGAGCCTCTCACTCGCCTTACGAAAGCCGACGTGCAGTTTACATGGAAGAAGCCGCAAGAAGACGCTTTTCGCGAACTTCAAAAGCACTTGCAGTCACCGCCAGTACTCGGCCATTTCAACGAGAGCGCTGACACCGAGATCCACACGGATGCAAGCGGCATAGGACTCGTTGCTGTGTTGATTCAAAAGAAGAAGCCTCGAGTGAACCATCGCCTACGCGAGCAGAGCCCTGTCGAAAGCCGAATTGAACTATTCGACGACCGAAAAGGAATGCCTCGCTGTTGTTTGGGCGGTCACAAAATTTTGGCCGTATCTTTACGGGAAGCACTTGAAGGTCGTCAGTGACCACCACGCTCTGTGCTGGCTCGCTAACCTGAAAAGCCCGTCAGGTCGCCTCGTTTGTTGGAGCCTGCGACTACAGGAGTTCGACGTCACCGTCGTGTATATGTCAGGCCGAAAGCACACAGACGCCGACTGCCTTTCGAGAGCCCCTGTTGAATCCGCCCCACCCTGCGACGATGCCTTCTTTGGACCCATAAGCTCTAATACCTTCGCACAAGACCAACGTGCCGATCCTGATCTACGCTGTATCGTTGAATATCTCGAAGGCAAGACCGATTCGGCGCCATAGGCATTCAGACGCGCGCTTTCGTCGCTGTGCCTGCGCGACAACGTGCTTGGAAGAAAAACTTCACGCCGCACAAAGTGGCATACCATCGGCATACCTACTCGTCGTGCCAGTCAAGCTACGGCAAGAGATTTGAGAAGCGTCTCACGATGAGCCGACAGCAGGGATTCACTCGAACTCTTAAGAAGAATTCAAGAAAAGTACTGCTGGCCGGGCCTGAACGCAGACGTCACACGCTACGTGAAAACCTGCAGAGATTGCCAACGTCGAAAAACACCGCCTACAAGGCCAGCAGACCTCCTGCAACCAATCGAACCACCATGGGAACCATTCCAGCAGATAGGGATGGATATCTGCTTGGCCCCTTCCCGACATCTACTTGCGGGAGAGGGTGGATAGTGGTAGCAACGAACTATCTGACGCGCTATGCTGAGACAACGGCGTTACCATCAGGAAATGCAATCGAGGTCGCCAGATTCTTCGTAAAGAACATCGTTCTCCGTCATGGTGCACCCGAGGTCCTTATTACCGACAGAGGTACGGTATTCACAGCAGAACTCGCGCAACAGATTCTGCACTTGAGCCACACGAGCCATTGGCGCAGCGTACAACCCGCAGACAAACGGCCTTACGGAACGTTTAAATAAAACCCTCGCCGACATGCTCGCCATGTATGTCGACGTCGGGCACAAGACTTGGGACGAAGTCCTTCCGTAAGTGACTTTCGCGTACAACACCGCGCCACATGAGACGACGCAGATGACGCCATTCGAACTTGTCTTCGGTTGCCAAGTCGCCACCATGCTGGATGTGATGTTGCCTCACGTTGAAGACAACATCCATGCAGACGTTGCCGGCTTCCTTTAACACGCTGAGGAAGCTCTCCAGCTCGCCCGAATGCGCATTAAAGAGCAGCAAAACGTCGACGCCCGACTACAACCTACGACGACGAGACGCAGTACGCACTTGGTGACTGCGTTATGGTGTGGACACCGATTCGTCGTCGCGGGCTTAGTGAGAAGGCGCCGTTACTTCGGGCCCTACAAGATAACGACTTGGGCCACTGGTCTACGAGGTTGTGCCCGATGGAGTGACACAGTCACAGCGACATCGCGCGCGACCCGAGATGGTCCACGTCGCGCGCGTCAATAAGTTTTTTGAGCATTAGCGGACTAACAGAAATTCTATTTTTTGTTTTCCATGTTTGAGTGCATGCTTACAAGTTTGTTGTTTTATTTAGCATCGGGGCGATGCTTTTTCACTGGGGGAGGGGGGGGGGTAATGCCACGTGCGTTTATATCGGCTTGTAGCGACGCGAGCGACGCAGCTCGCGTCGCTGTGATGCGACCGGCGTCGCTGTGACGCAAGCGGCGTCGTTTGACGCGTTTCGATCACGGACGCAAAATGTATAAATACGGGACCACTGCTTGCGCTGTCTCAGTCCGACGAACGCCCTAGACGTGCTTGCTGCTTTCGCCGTCACCGAGTTGTTCGCTTGAGTTAGGGCAAAAGTTCGCCCATTAAACTCTCTTTAAGTCTACCGCCGACGCAGTGTCCCTTTCTGTCTGCCTGCGTGCCAGGCAGCTCACCGTCACCTACGTGACAATAGGAACAGTAAAGGAGTAATCTTCCTGCGGGTTTCTAGGGGTAGAATGTTGCTGGCAGTCATAAGGTTAGTAGAAAAGTCTCCTCTTTTATATTTACCAAAGATGAACCTCACAGCTTTTCTCTGTATTTGTTCAAGGCGATACATATATTTTTGGTGTGAGGGTCCCAGATGATCGAAGCATACCCAAGTTTAGATATGATATATGTATTGTAAATCAGAAGTTTAAGATTTGACAGAGCATCTTTGAGTTTACGCCTGAGAAAGGTTTTGCGAAAGCTGAAGAAATATTTGAAATGTGGATACTCCACGATAGATTGTTGGTAATAGTTACACCAAGATATTTATACTTAGAAACTTCAGAAATAGGATGGTTATGCAAGCAATACTGAAATAAACTGACATGCTTTTTACGAGTTCTTCTACGAAGAACTGTTTTCTGTGGGTTAAGCTCTATACCCCAATCATGACACCACTGCATTATGGAAAAACATTGATTGTTATAATAGCTTGTGGTTGCTTAATGATGTTATACTTTTATAAACAATGCAGTCATCTGCAAAGAGGCGAATGGAAACAGTGTCAGGAATTACTTGGGTTAACTCCTTGATGTATAATAAAGAAAGCAGAGGGCCTAATGCACTGCCCTGTGGTACCCCAGAGGTTACAGTGAGGACATCAGAAAATATTTTACTAATTTCCACAAACTGACCTCTGTTCTTAAGGTATGAACTTATCCACTTAATGAGGTAACTAGAGGCGAATTCTTTATAGCTTGCAGATTAATTTTCCATGCACAACTTTATCAAATGCTTCGAAGAAGTCTAACAAGAAGTCTACTGTGCTTAGTAGCCCACGAGACCATGGACTGCCCAGAGATCCAAGTTGGTGCGAAACAGATTAACCAAGGACAGACACAGTGAAAATTGAAGTTCCCAAAGAAGGTTTATTTCATTAAAACGAAGAAAATTAAAAGATAAAATTATTTGTAGTGGCATAGAGAGTGACGCCACCGTGTATATGGGATGTGGTGCCAATATACACCATGAATTTGGCTGAGAAGTGCTTACAACTGCTGTTTCTGTTACACGGTTAAGATAACAATAGTATATTGTATAATTTGGCAAACATTACAGTTTTAGATTAGGGGATGCTGGGCATACAAAAGAACCCAAATCGAGCACGAAAGGCCCACAATGGAGTTTTCATCCCCCAATGCTTGGGTGCTGCTGGCATCCCCTGATCTAAACTCTCTATTGAAGACTTTATGCACAAGCTTTCAACTAGAACATTGCAAGAGGCATAAGTGCCATGCACAAGTCAATGATCATCACGAATGGTCATTTCCCAATTGTCATCACCATGGCAATAAAGATAGAAAAAATAACATGGTTTACACACTAAGAAAAGTTTGCACCCTTTGTGGTTTATCTTGTCCCCAAACAATAATTGTCATCTATCCTTACATTAATGCTGCATGCCCAGTACTTTCAGTTTACAAATGGAATTAATGTTATCAGCGCGACATAGCATTCCCGATAGGAAATATTAGTAGACAGCTGATGTGATGCTTTTATCTAGAGCAGCCGCGAGAGACAGAGCCGACACACCCAGCGAGCCAAAAGATGATGAGTAGTGTGTGCACATGAGAACATGCACAACTAGCGCTCACACTAACTTTTCCCCCTCATGAAAGCAGTCAGCAATGTATGGCTTTAAGTGAGAGACATGGACGATTTCTGTGCTGCGGCAATGGTGGTCAGTGGTCAAGCTAACAGGAGTGACAGGATACAGCAGACATCCTTTGCAGAACGGTGCATTAGCCAAGATAATCAAGGAACTTTTCACAGAGCCTTGGAGGGCAAGCAGGTGTCTGCAGGAGAACATTGTCGCCTGGGTTGAACGAAGCCACGCAACGCGTTGCATACAATGAATTTTCTTTTGTCTTGAATGGTAGTGGGGTTGACACAGGAAATACAAGCAGCAAACTTTTATGGAAGGGACGCAGATGAAGCAGCAGGTGTTGAAAGGAAGGCAGTATTTAAGACAAAAGACGGTGCACTGCGTACACGAGAAAAAAGGGACTGTAATTAGTTGTGCACTGGGCGGCAGTATTATAAGCAAATGTGACGAAAGGAGGAATGGTGTCCCAGTTTGTGTGATCGAGTTGAACATACATGGAGATCATGTCGGAGAAAGTTCAATGAGAACGCTCAGCGAGACGATTTGTTTATGGATGATACGCTGATGCGATATTATGGATGGTGTTAGAGGCCTGGAGGACTTCAGCAAGAACATGAGAAAAGAATGTCTTGCCACGGTCACTAAGGAGGGCACGAGGTGCACCATGATGCAAAATGATAGCGTGCAGAAAAAAAACTGTGACTTCGGAGGCAGCACCAGAGGGAACAGCTGCAGTCTCAGCGTAGCGAGTCAGATGGTCCACGGTGGTAACAATCCAGAGGCGACCGGTGGGTGTGAGTGGAAGGGGGCCATGCAAGTTTACGCCCACAAATTCAAAGGGGGCAGATGGGCATGGCACAGGTTGCAAGGGGCCGGCGGCAAGGGATGTCGAACGTTTTCGGTGTTAGTATAATGCACAGAAGCCAATGTAATTGGCGACATTAGTGGAGAGGTAGGCCATAAACAGTGAGTCATGATATGATCATAGGTTTTGTGAAATCCTAAGCGGCCAGCCATCACATCATCGAGGAAAGCTTCCGAATTGTGATGTCAAAGTGAGTGAGGGACGACCAGGATCCATTGGTTACTGGAAGAATGGCAAATTTGCCAAAATAATGCTCCATCTTGAAGTTTAAAACTTGAAAGTTGTCATCTTAAGCAGCTGTTGAGAGGGCGGGCTAAGCCAGTGAGCCGAACGATGATCATGTGGCATTATGAATCTGTATTTTGGAGAAAGACAAGGTCAACAGACGCAAGAAAATCAACTGAGGTGATAAACTGTACTGGGCTACCAGGCATATGCTTGGTCGCTTGGCTGGACGGTGCAGAGCAGATCAAAGGAGAAGCATTTGGTGACAGCTGACAGCACAACAAAGTGTTCGCACCATGATGTTGTCTGCCTCTATACCTCACTGTGTAGCCATACACCTGCAAAGGCAACACCCAACGGCCGAAGCGTCCGAAGAAATTTTGAAGAGATGACAGCCAACATAAAGCTTGACGGTCAGTCACAATTGTTAAATGGTGGCCGTAGAGATAAGGGCGAAAGTTTTGTACTATGTAACCCCCAACTTGCTCTTTAGACACGAGATTCCGCTGAAGCAGGAGAGCGCCGATTCCATGGCCACTTGCACCAGCCTTTAGGATAGTACAGGCTGTTGGATCGAAATGGCAGAGCACTGGTTCTGAAGTGAAGCATCGCTTGACGTTCCAGGAGGTGGTTTCACAGCCACCTGACCAGACAAGACGCGCCCAAGGCCAGAAGATTGTGAAGAGGAGCTGCGATGATGGCGAAGTCACGGACAAAGCGACAAAAGTTGGATGCTAATCAGAGAAAGCTGCAATTAAAGGTCTTTTAGTGTGATTGATTGAGGAAATTGAGCATGTAGGTGCAATGAATAATGCCAGAAGGGAGACCGACACAGGCGAGCGGGAAGCTTGAGGCATGCCTTGAAAGTAGAGATGAGGGAGAGCAACATAGCAAGGATGTGTAGCGTCCAGGAATGTAGGCATCAAATCAAAGATTAATCTCTCTCAAATGTAGCACACCCACGTCTTCCAGCTTGCTGATGCCAACAGCGGTAGCATGAAATGTGGCCACAAATGCCACAGTAGAAGCAAAAGGGCACGAAGAACGCCATGGAGAGTAATACGGTGGTGCAGGGACCTTCGCCGTCATCAAGGCCAGATGGCAGAAACATCCCCATGCACAGGTGGAATTGGTGCACAAGGCCGTGAAGAAATATCTGCATACATAGCCATAGGAAGAGGCACAGGGGACTTGGCAGATTCTGCACCTGTCATTGAGGCCAGTTTGTCTTTGATGATATCATGCAGGTCAGGAGGAGGGCAAACAGACGCAATAGTTGTGCGACTGGAAATGTGCCCGTGAATTTCTCTGATAATACTACATTTCAGTGCTAGAAACTCAGCATTGCCGGTGAGGCATGTGCTGCAAGAGGTGTATGGAAGGCAAATGGAATAGGATGTGTCAAGGTGCTGGCTTGTCGTGATAATGTCATAAACTCAGCTTGGGTTTTGAATGGCAAGAGCATTGAAGGCGATGGAGTTTATGCATTTCAGTATGTGGCAAACACGATCAGCCTCTGTCATGTCACTTTGCGTGTGACAACACAGAGCCGGGATGTCCTCAATGTATGTCATCTAGGATTCGTTCACTTCATGTATATGCATCGCCAGTTTCCATTTCACTACTTCTGGGCATCCAGCAGATGTGCCAAATATCTGGTGCAGTTGCTGAGTGAATGCTGACCAATCAGGGAAGTCACATTAATGGTTGAGGAACCACGTTCTAACATCAATGAGGTACAATGCGACATTCTGTAGCGTATGCATGTCATCCCAATGGTTGAAAGAACTTACTGCCATAGTTGTCGAGTCAGTCTTCGATATCTAAGGCCGGCAAATACTTGAGGTTCTCATTGCCTGGTGTTCACAGTTCAAATAGGCCCAGCTAGCTGAGCAGGGGTGGATGAGTCATTGTCCGTCACCAGTGGTTGACAAGTGCAAACGGCAACCAGAAGAGTGGAACTAAACTCAGAAATATTGACGGTACAAATTCGCTTACGAGTTTTGAAAAAATGACTGGAATCACTAAATGTTTAATTTCAATGTTTTTAATTTTCATAGAGTTGTACTACACTGTTTCTATGCTGCTGCTTTTTTTTTTTTTTTCATTGTATGCTGTTTATATACTTGCTTTCAGTTTGCATTGTGCTGCTTATATTATGCTGTTTATATGTTTGCTCTTTGTGTTGTGAATTGGACCACCTTGTAACAGCCTGAAAAGGCTCACAGTACTGAAAATAAATAAGTGAATAAATAAATAAGAGGGTGTTGGAATTGAGCCAGCCTCCTCCTACTTAGACATTGGCCAACGTGGTGCTTCCATTTTAGAGCAGCTGCACGAGACAGAACCGATTCAACCAGCAAGACAAAAGATTATGAGTAGTGCAATTAAACATTGATATAACGAAGTCAGTAAAATTGGCAATTGCGTCGTTAGATAAAAATTTCTTTATAATGAAATTTGATCTATGCAAATAAGTGCAGCAAAATAACGGGCAGCAAAATTTTCTGAATCATCGGGCTTTCGGAAAAAGCAAGTTTGAGAAAATAATTTCTGGCAGGGCCCGATTTGAGAGCTTCGTTCACAAGCAGCTGCACGTAATTCAAGCATTTCAACATCTGCGTCCATGGAAGTTTCCATTCATTGTCTTGGTATAGCTTCATGGGGGCAGCGAAATTTTGTTGCAATCAAATCGCTTATAAACACACTTAATTATATTGAGGTTCAATATAGTGACAGAAAAAAATTATTAAAAGTTAAATACTTTATTATAGTGAAAATTTTGCTATATTAAGGTTTAACTGTATTTACAGATGATGATGATGGGCACAAACAGCGCTCATAGTAGTAAGAACTAGTGAGAAAAAAGTTTTCAAGAAAGAAAACACAAGCAAGACAGACGATGATTGCTGGTTGGGGACTATATACTCCCCAAAGGGTAGTAACTTTTTTTAGAGTGCAGAAAGTAGCCATAGGAAGTGGAAGTTCTTTACATTACAAACAACAGACTGATTGCAGACATACGAGACAAAAAATGTGCCAGTGTACATCAGATGGTAAAGATATCACCACACATGTATAAATCCCTAGATGCACAATTTCAATTACAAAGAGAAACAGCTTGTTATGCCTGTTCCATGTGCCTGCAATTTCGCATTGACATTTCACATGCACCGATTCCGGTAACTGTGAATTTTGCATTTGCAAGCACCTAGCGGAATAAGGCTGAATTGTTCTTCGGACACACTTAATCAGACTGCGTCTTTGAAAACAAAGTGAGACTTTATGAAAAGCTTTCCATGTTTTAACTCGTTACTCAATCAAAACAAAAAGAAAGCAGGCAGGTCACTGTGACATGTCTGATGATCAGCACTGTTACTGGTTCCCAAACCATGTCGCATGTGCAAATTCACAGAAAAGTTCAGCACCTCCAAACATCAAAAATCACAAGCACAAAGGGGCCAACAGTACGTCTGCCGTATCTGCAAATCCAAGGGGTAAAATCGCAGACAATATCAAGGCATGTAAAACAGACTTTACTCTTCCCAATTTGTTTGCTGCACAAACTGCACTGCTTGACTATGCAAGCAGTGCTTCAGATAGCCAGCTCTAGCTGTTTACTTCAACCATAACTTGTTTTCAGCTAGGGCAGTAATTTCTATCCAAGAAAGTACTGCATTTAGCAACATCATGGGACAATATCCCTTCAGCAGCACCTTAAAATGAGTCATGCAGTATAAACATTTTCAATGAAAGCTTCTCCAACACTGCCACAATATCTGCTGAAGTCAAGCAATCACAAACAAACAAATGCTTACACCCCTCCTCAAAACACAAGTGTAAACAGTGGAAATGTGCATAAAAATCAATATGTTGACCAAGTCCTTATGAACACTTCAAAGCTCTATAACTTGGCACATTGCTCCATTCGAGGAAATGGCAGACGCACTTGGCACTCTTCAACACAGAGCTGTAATTGCAGATACATGCAGAACTTCAGGAGTTGCCTTCCTGCAATCATTACCGAGAGCTCCGTTTGCACTGGCGTAGGCGGCGCTGCCTTGCCAGTCAGCTCAAAGCGCTGCTTCAAGACCAACAAAGACGGCGCTGTCAAGCCTTTATCAAAAATTTTTAATTCCTGCTCCGGACAGCCCTGCGTGCTGCAGCAGCTCTCAGCAAGTAAATGATCCTCATCAACTAGAACAGACAATTTGACTTGAACATTGTTGTCTGCATTCTGATGGTTCGTGTCCATCCTAACCACTTTCAGTATGATAACAATGCTTACGTCATTCATGCAGGCTGATGTGCGGACAGGAGAGCTACTGCAGGTTCTTTTATCAATGAAGCCATCGACAAAAGATGAGTCCCTGCTGCCCGCCCAAGAGTCTGAAGAGATATCACAAGTTGAGGCTTCATTGGCTGTCAAAGAGAGGCTCGACAATGAGTGACTCAGATTTTTCTCCATGGTGGGAGAGTTTTCACTAGTGACAGCGGATGTCTCCAGGAAAAACCCAAGAACTTTCTCTGGATTGTTGGCCAGACTGTTCGAAATTCTCAGGAGGCGTTGGGCTATGTTTGTTCTTGTATCATCTGCCATGTCTTGAATTAGACTCACGTTGTTGTCAAAGAGAGAACAAATACCTGGCCCAGAAGGACGCAACATCGCATGGAGCCTCTTAAGTACCTGTGTGTGAAGAACACATAAAATAAGGCATTCATTAATTAGGAAGTAGCTTGCAAAATATGTGAAATTGCAATTCTTGCCACAACACCACAAACCTGCAAGCAGCTGTTGAGTATTGTGTGCCATGCCAATGGCTGCATCGCTGGAATTCATATTTAAGGGACACTAAAGGGAAACAATAAATCAGTTTAGACTAATGGAGCATTCTTTGAGGACCCTGCAGGCAGTCATTTCAAGAAAATAGTTTGATTATTCGATGACAAAATGAAGGTCCAAGTGTCAGTATTTGAATTTCGCGCCGAAACCACAGCGCCGGTACGTCAGCGTGACGTCAGGGATTCCAAAGTGTGTTTTCGCATTTGGGCCGCGTTGGCTGAATGAAGGTTCCCGAAACTTGCCATGTTTAATAGTTGGCTCCTTTAGAACACAATGTAGTCAATCTGTACCGCTATTTACAATTAGTAGGCCCGAGAAGATGCCATCAAAATCCATGACGTCACAGCCCCCAGGTGCGGGAACACAAGTAGGCGTCGCCACCCGTATTTCGTTCTTGCGCTTTTTCTGGCTTACCAAACGTCTTATTGTTGTAAGAGTGGTGTTTTTGGTGTTGTAGAACAGTAATTTACTGATGCAGAAGAAGTCATCTTTTCCCTTTAGTGTCCCTTTAGGAGGATTGCTAGGTAAGCCTACTTGGCTTCAAAGCAGCTATACTTCTGGGATTTTTTCATGAGGGAGGAAGAAGGACACAGTTTCGACTATCAGCTGAGGTTTTTAGTGAGATCACTCAAATATACATATACTCAAACAAACACCTGGCAAGAAAGGCAAAGGCAACAGTAAATGGTACAATAGTGTGCATTGCAAAAGTATGGTGCCCTAACCTTTGCTTTTTACACCCGATTACTGTTCATTTGATCTTGACAGGAACCATGGGATTGACTAAGTGTAATATTAAGAGCAAACACAGAAAAAATTTACTAACACACCATTGCTTCATTTGGCAGTAGTAGTTGCTTTCTTCTAACACACACATCGATTTTTATGAGTTCAAAGAAAAAAGCAATGTACACCTAAATCTAGCATGCACCTGATCTTACAAAAACGTTTTTTTTTTTTTTCAATTAGAATGTAGCGTGTCTTTGATTTTGGCACTAAAGTTTACTAAACTTGCCAACATAATGGCAATTTATATACACTTAATGTCCATCATTGTCACTTTCAGACAGCTCTTTATTGCTGTCTATAGATCACAACATTTCCTCTTCTGTGTGATATTCCACATTTCTCGAATGACAACGCAACAATTGAGCAAACAGGATAGCATCCTAAGCCTACCCTAATCACTTCATCAGTTACTGCGACAGAAGAGCTGAAAAGTGAGTTTGCCTTGTCCGTCCATCCATCCATTCATTCATTTTGTCGCACTGATGACGACTGTTATCGTCATCGATGAAACACGACTTGTTGTCATCGTCCGGCAACCTCACCATCCCCAGTATCACCATTGCCACAGCGTGAAGAAAAATAAAACTGCTCCAGAAGCAGTTTTACTCGAATTCGAGCTCATCCCAGTGAAGCAATATGCATATTGCGAGACGAGGGCACCAACAACAGAGCCGTCGCCCAACGGTGCTGGGCAATTGTGGCAGGGTTTTGCACTCTGCACAAGCTCTGAGAACAGTGGCATCTGTGCATGTATTTCAGAGGCTACAATGAAAGATACTGTACTGGAGTGATTACATTGCATAGAAATTGTTCTTGACAAAATGGCAGTGTGTCTGCGAGCAATTCTTTGTTGTCATGCTCATGAAACCAGCGTTAAGCAGTACAAAGAGGCATACATGAGGATGATGATAAGCCTCAAACATGGCACATACCCGCAATAGAGGATGCGCCAAGAATAAGATTGTTGAAAACAATGTCAAAAGCATCGATGTCAGTGCCAACGACAACAGCGTACAATTTACACAGCAGTTCACAGTATTTAGAGGCACGAAGTACCTATATAGCGGTGTTGCAGAGTTACCACTCCGGAATTCGAATGGATGGATGGATGGATGGATATAACTTTTTTGTACGTCTGGCAAGGTTTAACGCGACCCGGGCTCAGGTCTCCCACGGGGGAACGTCAAGGCCCTGCCTCAACGCCGCCTCACGGGCTTGCTGGACTGCCCAACGTTACTAGACTAGCTACAGTTGTAAAACTCCCCGCCCGCGCGCTTACAGCCGCTGTCGCCACTTCTGTGACAGCCGCCAGATGGCAACGCTGTTCTATCGGGCTCCACTGCAGAGGCCTCGTCACAGCCTTGAGCTCGAGCGGACGGGCAGTTTGCGCGTGTTTCACGCTCGCTGGCGTTCTCCCTTGTGCGAATTAGTGATACCACGAGAAAGCGGTATCCACCTACAGCAATAAGATTTATCGCGGCAGTTCGTTAATACTGAAAGAAGGGTAAACTGCGCGAAAGGAAGAAACGCATACAGCGAAGCGCAGAAGCTGCGTTTCTAAATGTCGTGTGTTTCTTCCTGTCGTCTTAACGTTTCGCGCAGTTTAGGCTAGCAAGCCTGAATATGGCCAAAGTGCGTGATTGTAGGATGATCTTCATCCCCACCGAAGCTTCTCACCACGCCAAAGAAGCGCTACAAAAAGAAAGATGAGGCCGGTCTTTCTACATACAAGCCACAAAAAAATGAAGAAAAGAAAAAGAAAGAAGTCGGATTTTTCATTCCGTGAAGATGCTTAATCAGCGAAGCTGAAACGTGCGGCCCCTGTGTTTATCACTGGGTTAATCCCGAGGGTTCATTAAAGTATTTCTCAGTTATGAAGTTACACACACAATCGGCTACGACGGAGAGAACGACGCACTGACGGTATGCACGCAGTTGTCGCTTGCGTTCGATGTCTCGAGTTAGCTCGGCGGCGTGGTTAGAAGCCTTCGCCTGCGATTTGCCGCTTGTGATTCTTCGAAATTAAATTTCTTCAAAATTAAATCTTTCCGTTACGTAAGACCATGAGTGGCTCATACCCCCGTAAACGCGGCCTCCCCATTACGACGACAGAAGTGAAGTGAAATTCTACGCTGGAAAGATGAACGGCCACGCAGCCAGCTGTGGAAGACGACGACGAACGCGGGAGCAGTGGCACGAGCGCGTGCCGTTGATTTAGCAGAGTTCCCGGTCGGCAAGAGGAATCGCTCTGTTTCACGCTGAGCGAAGCGTCGCATTGCTGGGAGCACAGAAAAAGTGGTGCGCCGAACTGTCGACCTCGTTCCGATAGCGGCCTATGCAGCCAGGTACGCAGCATGTCGGCATCGTCTGCTGATATTCTTAAGAAACTCGGCGAAGGCTACAGTTCCACGGATGACATGCTTGCTGAAATTCGCTGTCGACAACAAACGACAGAATACACCAACGCTGCATCGCGTGCTTAGTCCGGCCCGCCCGCGTAGCCGGGCAGTGAGGAAGTGAAGCCGGGTGCGACTGCAGCGCCACGAAGGCGCATGTGGGTGGCGGTTCCGCGCAACGGCACCGAGTTTTAAAACTGAAGCTAGTCTAGTAACGTTGGGACTGCCCACATCTGGATTCCGAGGTCTGAGCTGCACAGAGCGGCGGCCCACCTCGACGACAGGGTCTCCGGAATAACTGCCATCCCTCCTGTAACTACATTGCACTCCCACAGCATGTGTTTGAGTGTTGCTGGTCCTTCCTGGCACAATTTGCATGTGTCGTCCTGATGCTTATCTGGGAAGATACGTTTCAGACGGAATGGATTAGGGAAGGTGTTCGTCTGGAGTTGTCGCCAGGCGACGGCCTGCCTCCTGTTCAATTTGGGACTCGGAGGTGGGTGTATCCTTCTGGCGTTCAAATATGCACTGGTTATGTCGTTGTATCTGGTGAGCCTGTCCCGTTCTGCTCGAGAAGCGTTCGCTATCGTGTGAGAGGCATTGCCCTGTTCGGCGCGGCAGGTCATGTCTCGCGCCGTCCGGTGCGCTGTCTCGTTTAGGTTCGGGAGCGCGTCGCCTTCTGTGGTGATGTGCGCGGGGAACCATATGAACCTCGAGCTCGCGGTTTTGGATCTGCCCGCTTTGGCCAGAATGGACAGGGCTTCCTTGGAAATTCGACCTTTGGCATAATTCTTTACTGCCGTTTGCGAGTCACTTAGTACGACTTCGCACTCCTGTTCTGTAAGGGCCAGCGCAATCGCTACTTCCTCCGCTATTTCCGAGTGTTTGGTGTATACACTGCATGTGGTTCTGATTTTTGGCTCTGCGTCTATGACTACGGCAGTGTATTTTTGGCCGTTCACATATTCGGCTGCGTCGACAAAGCACACGTTTCTCTCCCTGCCGAATGAACGGAGCAGAGCCTCGGCTCTTGCCTTTCTTCTACGTCGGTTGTAATCGGGGTGCACATTTCTTGGGATGGTTGCCACCATAATGGTCTCTCTGATTTTGTTGGGGATTTGCATTTTCTGGCTGTGCTGGTTGTGGTACGGTATGCTGAGCGTGTTCATAATGTACCTTCCCGTCGTGGTGGCCGACAGGTGTTCGAGCTGCGAGATGCGTTGTGCTTTGGCTATTTCTTCTAGGGTGTTGCATATGCCCAGCTGAGCTAGGAGCTCAGTGCTCGTCGATTTCGGGAGGCCCAGGGCTATCTTGTACGTTTTCCTTATGAGCGTGTTGATCTTGTTCTTTTCCGCGACGTACCAGTTGTGGTAGGCGGCTACATAGGCGATGTGGCTGACAACGAATGACTGGATCAGTCGAATGACGCCTTCTTCCTTCATGCCCGCGTGTTTATTGGTTATTCTCTTTATGAGTCTCGTGGCGCTGGTGACTTTGCCTTCGATCTTCCTCACGGTTTCGCCGTTAGCTCCGTTGGCCTCAATGATCATTCCGAGGATTTTGATCTTGTTTACTTTGGGGATTGCGTTTCCGTCTTGGGTGTACAGGCCGATTTCCTCGTACTCCGGGGGTCCTGTGTAGCTCTTTGGTGGCACGCCTCTGCGCGTGGGCCGGTAAAGGAATTCGAATGACTCCTGAATAATTCCACATTTTCGTGACGCAGCAGTGGAATGGGAATAGAATTAATCGCCTTTTGCCTGGAATGGAATGGGAATGGAATCATGTCTTCGGAAAATGGAGCACTTTTTTGTCTACACACTGGTTTTTGTCAAAATATGCCGAAGAAGCACACAGCCCACATCCAAACGTTAGTAAGTCAGAGTCTCGAATTTAACAATAAAGCAGTATTTTTAAAATGGCTTGGCTGATTACAAGCACTGTACATTAATAAGCAACGTGCCTACAATTCAATCCTTATAAACTGAGTTGCTCCGAAGTTTGTCTCAATTCTTTGTGCAATCCCGGCGCTACGCCGTTGGTATCCATAATGCGAAACTACAGCGGCGGCACACTCCCCCCCCCCCTCCTCCTCGCATCTCGTTACGCCTTGTGATATTTCTTTACCTCGGCGGCACCTTTGCCCCGGCCACCTGCTGTCTCCCCATCCTTCACTTCTTTCATATTAGAAAAAGCACTTCTTTCAGTTATGATGCAGATTGATGCTGGCATGGTGCTTGTGTTCACTGCAAGCTTTCACATACCAGCTTGTGTGCCATCTCACCTCGTACTCCTCACCCCCCCCCCCCTTAACCCTTTTGCAATACTGTCCCCCCTGTCTAGACACACGGACGCCTTTGCCCAAAACTTTGTCAGCGAAGGTCTGCAGGCTAGCACAGCACACAGACGTACACGATGAACTGTGCCCCTCTCCCTCCATACAGAGATAGAGAGAATAAAGTTTTGAAAGCATTGGTTTGGGAAGCCAGCCGAAGTAGGAGAGCCCACGTAGCTGCGGCCATGGCGGTGCCTCCCCAAGCCCTGACGTGACAATTCGTTCCAAAGAAAACCCACTTTCGCTCTGTTCTAGGGGGGGGGGGGGGTGCAAGAGGGGTCCGAGTGGCGTCACCGCTGCGCTGGCGCCTGTTGGCGGCTAGAAAACAGTTCATTCAGTAGCTTGCTCATGCTGTGAATGCTAGACAATGCTCCGAAGCATCCCCCTTGGCTTTCTGTGATACCACCCCCACCCTCCTTTCCAGCCTTCTATTGCAAATAAAAAGCGCTTTCATAACGCACTGCCACACTGGCTCCTGCGCCCAGCAGCTCACGCACACAGTAAGTCTGCCAACATGGCACACAGGAAATTTTTTTTTTTTAATTACTCGCGAGGAAAAGAAACAAGCTGCACGCTGTAAGCTTTGCTCCGAAATTGTACACCCAAAAAGGCACCCAAAAAGAAAGCACGAACGTGAGTACAAGCAACAACAGAGAGGGCTGGCAAGCCAGCCAAAGATAACGTCGGCCTTCACTGCTGGGTGCAGCTCTGTCGGCCTTCACTGCTGGGTGCAGCTCTGTGCGTGTTCATCAAAACGCTGCTCTTCACAACGCCATAATCAACATGATTTGCACTGACATGGAGCCCATTCGTGTTGTCGAGAGGGAGGGATTCAAACAATTCATAACGGTAAGTTTGACAATATTATAAGCCGCCTTTCATCAAAGTAACTGCTTTGTATGCTTTCAAGTTCAGGCCGCTGTCTCGGGCTACAAGTTGCCATCATGGGATGACCTCTGAGAGAAGTCCCTGCCTGGGAAAGTGTCAGTGCTGCAGAGTCTGCAACACTGATACTTTCCCGGGCAAGAACTTAAGCAAAGGCACACTTCTTTGCAAAGAGGTGGCTAAAGGCCTACAGCGTAGCCTGGAGAAGCAGTTCGCAAGCGCGCAGACTGACTCCGCTTCTTTTGATGGGTGCCCTCCTAGACCCAAGGTTTAAGTCTTCTTGGTGTTCAGTTGCAACAGCCGAGCAGATGTGTTCTGCTGTGCTGGGGAGGGGGCCTCTTTTGTTAAGGCAAGACAGCGCCAGCACTGTCGCAAATACAGACTCTGAAGCAGGACCAAGCAGACTGGTGTTCAAAAACATCAGGCAAAATGAAAATGCCCATCACGAAAATATGCCTGGATCCATTGCAGGGGAAATTCCTCTTTACCTTACAGAGGAAACTTGCCCCTGACCTATCGGAAAGTGAACACTAGCTGCATTCCCTTGCTTTCCCACCACACAAGGGCAGTTTTCACAGTGAATGTGGCGTCAGGTGACGTGGAATGAGTTTTCTACAGCACCCTTCATAATGACAGTGAAGCGAACTCAGCTGTCAAGCACCTCTTTCGAGCAGCTCACGTTTGCGAGGCACAAAGCATAGTTAGGTAGAAGGCAATTGTTTTATCTCACTTTTTTTTTGTTTTTGGAACTGTTGAAGCAGCCGTCATTTACCAGGGTGTCTACCAAGTTTACATTTCCAAATTCCCTGAGTTTTCCAGGTTTTCCCAGAGCGGCTTTGCAAAATTCCCTGACTGACACAGAACTTTATGTCAAGACAGGCTGACACCTTGTTGTCTGATGCTGTCACTCTCTAGTAATCATGCTAAAAGATAAATGAAAAGACTTAATCCAGTTTGAATAATAAGGAGTAGCATTTATGTTATTCAAAAAGAAATATGGAGGGGGGGGGGGGGGTAGTAAAGTGCACAGTGAAAAAAATACCTTTAAAGAAGTTAGTAAGACTCATTGCTAATCGAATTGAACATTACCAAATATGAATAAAAAGGAGATCCATGTGGAAATAAATATTTTTGAATACCCCCTTCAGTCACAAATTATGAATGACTGTTGATACATGTGTGAAACATAGATGTTGCTTGAGACTCCACTGAAAGGAACAAAATGATTCTAATAGCATCATATAATTATGAGTCATCGTAATTACAGAGCAAGTAAATATTTGAATAATTTAAAGTCAGTCATGCTACGTTTCTTCATAAAAATGATTAAATCCCCTGCTTGAATTACATGCACAAGTTATTTATTGGCTTCAAACATGTCAAGAAAGAAAAAATATATACATTTCGAGGTTGATACCGACATGCTCCACATCAAACGTCACGTAAAGCACGGTAGTGCCTTCACCGAAGCAGTGCTCTGTAGTGATACATATTGCTTCGAAGTAAAATGGAAGTAATTTAGGTTATCAGAATGTTCAATAAGCTTAATGTTTGTGCTCTATTCCTTACTACCAGTGCACAGAAATAGCAAAAATAAGCCGTGTCCACAAATGTGGACAGCGTGACCTAAGGGGATGTGAGCTATTTCTATCAACTGATAGCAAGCTCATTGGTATGAGGCCCGAACTTTGTCGCAAGTGAGATTCTCTCTCAACAGCTGGTGGGTCAACCTCAACTGTCCTGACGTACTCTCATCCTGGGCACAATGCCTCGGTGTTGTGTTTCACTGCTTTAAAGAGTTTATTTTGCTATGGATGAGGGACACCTGCATCTCGGCGTCAGTCAACACTCAAGTCCTTAAAAAAAGCAGCGGCACGCTTCCTTTCCTGTTCATTCCGTCAATGCATAAGTCCTTTCTGTTCACATTCTCCTTCCACCGTGCGTTCGTCCCACGGACCATTTGAAGGATCCTCTTGGTCAGTTTTACAGTCAAAGTCCGACTTTTCGGACTCCCTAGGGGCCGCGAAAACGTCCGAAAAATCAGGCAGTTCGAAAAAATGAATGCGTGACTTTTACTGCCCCTCAAAGTGCCACAGGCACATCCGAAAAGGCCTCCCAGTACACTTATTAGGCATATAGGTGCTCGTACCGTGACAAGAGATGGCAGATAGACGCGTGTAAAATTAAGGAATACATACTGTGTCCCATGACAATTGCCCCTTCCCACACTTTTTATGCTTCACTGCAATAGGAGGTATGCACTGAGCTCGACAAACAAGGCGGCGACAGTGTCGCTGGGACAGCCGCGCCATGTTGACGGTCGGGGCGCATCGAAAAAAATGGCAGCGGTCTTACTCGCGCGAACATCTGATCCCTATCTTTTGGCCCGCCGTTCACCTTGTTTTCTTATCCAGTCGCTGATATATAAGCAGGACGTTTCAGTGTCTCGTGCGCAGTGCTGTTCTACGTCTACGTACAATGTTTACGTATCCAGACAGACTACGCTCCGGCGTGGCCGTGCATCAACTGAGCTTCGATGTCGCGGTGAACTGTGCTATGTTCGGATGCAGCAGTCACACAAGAAAGAAACTCTGTGATAGGAATATGTTCAGATTGGGTTCCTCTCGACACGTGGCTATTTCTCTTAACTGTAACCTTAATGTAAAAGAGCACAGCGGCTATGTGCAAGCATGCCTCTGCCAGGCCTGCCTTGCAGGCGCAGTGTGCCGCCAGCACCTTGCTGTTTTCTTTTGCGAGAAGCCATGGTGCGAGTGGCTTTTCATTGAATGACTGTGATTGACAAACCTAGGAGGGCAAAAAAAAAAAAAAAAAAGAAGACTGTTTTGGCAAGACCAGAATAATTGACTTAACATAAAAATTACGAAGGCTGAGTAAAATCAGTGTTTGGTTCTCAGGGGGGCGGGGTCTTTTCTTTTTCATTGAAGCAATTTAACGCTATCCTTTGACGACGCAAGTGGACAACGCAGAGTAAATTCCGTAATGAAGGCAACCATGTTACGCGAGCACTTTGACGCGCGGCTGCTGTACCCAGCCGCTCGCCAGATCATTGTGGCCTTCCATCGACTTGTACGCTTTCGATTGCTCGCGGGTCGCGGAGCTCGTTGCATACGTAGTGTAATCCTTGATGTCTGCGACGTCGACGCGAGGGAGTAGTCCGACATCACGTCGAAGCTGATGATCTTAGAGTTCGAGCTGGTCGACACAGTTGCACGAGCGCACTTAGTTTTCATAACGCGATCTTTCTGGTTCACTCAACCCACGCACGTACGTGCTTAGGCTCATCGTTGACCTGAGACATACTACTCGATAGCTAAGTCAGAAAGGCACATTTAAAAGGTTGTTTGACGGTTCGTGCGTATCGGTGGGCCACTTGGCGACGCAGGCCTGCTCGCGTAGGCAGCGCGAACTTGCAACCGCAGTTATGGCGGCCTCCGCTAATGCCGCTTGCGCTCCTAGCAGATGACGTCATGTGCATACCTCCTATACTTTCGCGTATGCTTCAGCGCTTGACATTGCTGCATTGAGGCCAAGCTGACTTTCGGGACACGGCATTCTGCAACGCGCCGTTCTTTCCAAGCTTTGAAACCAATCGTGAGAACCACAAAAGCGGAGTCGGTGCCGTTGCTGACAGCGGCGAATTCTTTCAATAAAAAACATGGCACTGAATGGCAAGAAGCTTAATAGCGAACATCGAAGCACCCGCCTAGCGTTTGCCGCGGTAGTGGCTACAGCTGCCAGCGGATCTGCATCCGAGAGCGCCGGTTCAAGGCGTCGAGGTAATCAAAACGGCGGAAATGGTGGCTTTGATTAATGCCTTTTCGGACCTGCAGTCACGGCAAAAAGTCCGGAAAGTCGGACGGCGAAGCGTTCTTGCAACCAAAATTTCAGACGTTCTTATACATTGACTCTATGGGGTACGTGGTGGCACCGCGAAGCTGTGTGTCCGGAAAGTCGGTCGTTGATTGCACACTGGAAACTCCTCCAGCCGACAACACGGCGTCAAAAGACGATTCGTTACAATCCCTCTGTTACTCGAGCCAGCACTACCGCGACTTTCACTCGCTTTCAATAAAATTACAGTTAATTTTCCCTGATAGAAGCACAAATTCTTTGAGTTTTCCCTGAGTATTTCCAGGCTATTCAAGATCCCTGAGAATTCCCGCTTTTCCGGTTGGTAGACACCCTGTTTACACTTCGGGTTTTCAAAGCTAAACGGCGAAGCGCCCATTTGGCTCACGACATTTTGTTGGAAAATTTAGACGAATAATACCAAAACAAAGCTTCTTTTTGCACATTTCACTGCTTGCGACCTTTATTGCAGCACTTAAACATCACGAGGACACCTAAGCAAAAATATGCTATGTCGTCATTTTATCATTAACACATTTGAGCTTAAACAATACTAAACCTCACAAGCCGTAAAAACACGCCGACTATGCAAATATTATGGTAGCGGAACTGCCCCTGCGGGAATCAGTAGGGTGGTTGTACTGCACGAGATATTTCACCAAGCTACTATCCCTCGACCTTGGTAACGTGTTTTGCGTATTTTTGCAGTTGTTAATACGTCTCATAACATCAGCTTTATGGTGCGTTCATCAGTAACTCGATAAAACTACCAAGATGCCTTTGCTACGTTGAGGAATTACAGGAATGTAATCCAATTGCACGGCCACTCCCAGAGTGGGAATGAGCTAAGCTTTTTTCATTCCAAGAAATTGAAAGGAATGGAATTACGGCAAGTTATAATTCCCCATAATGGAATGGAATGGGGGGCACCCATTTCACAACACTGCTACATAGTAGTACTGCAAATGTGCAAAAGAAATGAAATCGCTCATATCTTATTGGCACTGCATTACTTCGCTTATGATATCAGCTGTACAAGTTTTAGTCTCGTAGTCTATTTGAAAGTTCCAGGTGGGACACTCAAGACGAGTCGTCGGGACTTAAAGGCCAACTGCAACAAAATTTTGACCACATAAAAAGCCTAGTTTCAGATAATTTGTACATGTAGTAGCCTCTGTGCAAAATCTTACATTTGAAATACAGGTCAATCCATCACAAACAGCTTGCAAAAATGGTTTTTCCTACCAAAAGTGAAAAAAGAAGACGCTTTTACATTTTCGCCCAGCGGAAGTCACGCACAGTGAAGAATGTGGGGAAGCAGCGCCCATGCTGTCTGCTTTCCTTGCTTGTATTCCGTTCCGGCGTAATGCGAAATATTCTCCGAGTCAAGCCGGTTTTCTCTATGTGGTAGTCTATGTTCAACAGCAAGGCCTCAATGCGTTCTGCCTCCGCTCCAAGAAGAGCGCATTGAGGTGACCAAGATAAAGGTGCTTTATAGTGCGGCTTAACACGGACGCGATCCATGCTTGGTGCAGTTGCGCTACATCGGCGAAAATTGGATGCTCTACAGTGTAGTGTGGCTGTTGCAGGAATAAAACATGTCCTATCGCATGCCGGAGCAGCTGCAACAGGGTGCATCGCGCGCTAGCTTTGCTGACCAGCAGCGTGCTATTCGGGTTCACTGAAGCGAGCATGCTGCGTTTGTGCCTTTGGCTAACAAAGAAGCACTCACTAGCTGCGCACTAGTCCGCTAGCGCTGCGGCAACAACTGATCGCTGCACTGCTGTGAGTCAGGTTTAAAGCGCAGCGTAAAATTTTTGTAATTTTAGTGTCCCCTGCATAACGTATCCGATTTCACCGGCCGCTGCTTGGCACGCTAGAAGCGCCCGACTCGTCGACCGATCAAACAACTAGTGCCACCTGTAGTAAACGATGATAAGTAGTTGAGGCTTGGCACAGCAGGGCCAGAGGAGCTCGGCTTGGTGCAAAGTGTGCATAAACTCACGGCCAGACAGCTAGACTGCGGTCGTGATAAAACCCCATAAAACTTCACCCTTTTTGCTCTGGTGGCATTGCATTCCTGCATGGCTTGCCACCACATCTATATCATGGCTGCCGCATCGCGTTCTCCTTCATGACAGCATGCGGTTCCCACTCGTTTCTGGCACTGTGTCAGAAAGGATTTCGTTTGTCTACTTTGACCCGTCTGATGTAGAGACGCATGAAATATCTTGATAATGCACTACCAGAAATGATTGCTTGAGAATATCACCCTTGAATACAACTTTCATTTAAATGTTACCTTTGGTTTTCATGCGCAATCACGGCATATTGTGTTGTAGTTACCCCGAGAAAGCGTTTGCCAAGCAGATCTTGATGGGTAAGGTAGTGCGCTGTTGAAATGTAGCTTCTGCAGCTTGGTCAACTGCAATTTACATGTTTTGTGCACATTCGCTGGCCTGCATTGCACTTGCCTACTGTGCAGCACTGCATGTTTTGGCTCTGAAAGCTGGGACAGGGAAGATGTGTTCGGCCTTCCTCTACTCAGCATTGTATACTGCACAGCCATTGCTCATGCTCAAGCATGTATTCGAGCACCCGACGGCCACACAACACATCGGCATTCTTGCAACAGAGAGAATGCACGCCGAGAGAGATGCTCGTCAATTTACAAATGATGAGCGAGCAATGTGCCTGGCTGCCCAGACACAACATGACGCAACTGAGAGATCAGCAGTTGCATACGGTTCTATTCACCACATCCGCATCGCTACCGCTTTGCTGCCAAGTGCATGCGCCGTGTGCATAGGCGCTATTTAATAGCTGCTAATAACAAAATTAGGCAATTACCAGCCCTGCGGCTTTGCCAAGGTTACTTAGAGAGTATACGCTAGGAATTTATAGCCAATTTAGACCAAGTGAAATTTTGTTGCAGTTGCCCTTTAAAAGCATGAAGTCTTTAACAGAGCAACTGTCTCCTCACCTGTGGCCTAAATATTGATTTACGCAAAAACTTAATAAAAAAAATAGTTTAAGGAGGCTTCAAATTTGAAGGTCATCTGAAATACCATGCTGCAGTCACATCAAGCACGTAGATGCTTGGATGGCAGTTGCCCTGCTGCATGATGGAAATAAAGAAATGCTACTGTTTCACGTAAAACAGACAAAAATAAACGAGATGTTTCAAGATTACTTGAATCATATACATTTAGATAAAATTTTTGTAGAGAAAGATTAGCATAAGCATTGAGGCTGAATGATTATGAATACGAAGTCCCATAAAGCTACGTATTTTAACGAGATAAATATAGCCTACTTATACAATGGGAGTCTCAGAATACTTAAAGGGACACTAAAGGCAAATACGAAGTTGATGTGAACTGTTTAAGTACCATTCCAGAAACCTCGCAATGCTTGTTTCGTGCCAAGAAAAGACTTAGTTTACAAGAAAATTGCATCTGAAGGGCCTGAACACCTTTTTCAAAATTCAAATCTCCCGCCATCTAACCAGGGGAGTGGTGACGTCGCATACGCCATCGCTACCCTTTGCTGCCGTCGGTGAGTAAAACGGCGCCCGACAGATGGCAGTACCAAGCCAAGACAGAGTTGGAGTTGCTTTGGATTTTGTGGCGAATGGACGTGCTTTTCGGGGCGCCGTGGCGACGACGAAATCATAAGTTTTTGTGCATGCTTTGAGCTTGCTTCTGTTTTCAATTTGCTGATTTTTTGCCTTTAAAATAGTAATTGGGTGGTTTTTCTTTTTCTTTCTTTGTCTCTCGTATTTTGAGTGCGCTGGTTTGTTTCGTGCGCATTTGGTTTTGCAGGATTGTTAGGGCGTCCTTTCGCGCCACATGCTTCAACACGTGCAACCCGTTGGCACGTTGAGTGTTTATAGTCTTTGAATGGTAGCTTGGAGGTGGCAAGATTAATAGCTATTAGGTGGTTTTACTGTGCATGTTTTTGGTAGAAAAGTGAGGGCGTGGCCGCGTGGTTGAGCGCATGCGAGAGCGTGTCATACCTTCGGTCTCCGCAGCATTGATTGCTTTTGAAACAGTGCTGAGAGTTGCGTTGTGACATTTTGAGGATTTGGATCCTATGCGTATCGGTTTTTGCTAAAAGGCACGTGCTCTGCATTAATATAGCGGTATAGTATTGTAGTATTTGCATCAGTAGTAGCATTATTATAGTATTGTAGTATTTGCAAAAAGACGTGCAATACATGGCGAGAAAGCCGGGAAAGCAGGCAGTGTGCAGGGGTCCCTCAAAGCAGATGAGGATACAGATGAGAATGGAGAGGGCATCGAACCAACTGGCACTCAATGTGATGTCGATACTAAGCTGCAGAAAATTGAGGCTTTCCAGGAAGAGCTAGTCAAACAGGAGCAAGAGCTCAAAAATGAGCTAAACAGGGAGCGTGACGCATGGAACGTAGTTGAACAGAGACTTGAAGCAGCCGAGGAAAAGCTGAACAGGGCCACCATTGTGAATGAGAATGTGCATGACAATGGAACGCAGAACTCCGACGCGACAGGCGAGGGAGTGTCACCAGGGTACGTGGAATTCGTGCAGCGTGATGAAGGGTTAGCTGGAAAGAGCGGCAGCTACCTCGAGGCCGCCACACAGTAAAAGCAGGAGCCCAGGGGACAATGCCCCTTGTCGAGTTCGAATCACGCGGAAACGGACAAAAGAAAGCAGGGAGAGGTAGGAGAGAGTGAAAGGGTGATTATCGCCGGTGACTCAAACATGGCTAGTTGCTCAAAAGCAATTGTGGAGAGGGTGAAAGGCGATAAAAGAGTGGCGGTAGGGACATTTCCGGGGCGGACACTGGGTTCTGTCATGGAGCAAGCAAAAGAAAAGCTCGCAGTAAATGCCCACGTGCACAACCTTGACATAGTAGCAGGTGGGATAAATGACGTCCTGAACAGGAAAGGGACAGGACTAGCCCAGCACTTGGCGAAGACGGTGGACTTGCGCGAGCTATCCCCTCAGGTGCAGATCGTAGTGTACATGGTGCTGGAGGTGCCTGTATGTGACAGTCATGTACAAAGAGCTGTAATGGCTGCTAATGAGGCGATATGGAAAATGAACCGAGAAAAAGGCTTCGAGGTGGCCGAAGTAAACAGGGAAGTGAGAACGTGTGGTGGTTTTAAAAGAGACGGGATCCACTTCAATTACAGTCTGGCATAAGAAGTGGGCTGGCAAATTGGTGGTTGCACTGTTGCTTTTTTAGGGGGCCCACGGATGCTCAGGAGGCCAGAGTAGATAGTAATGAAGAAGGTCCCCTAGGGGAACCTCAGAAGAGCATCGCTGTCGATAGCAAGAAAAGGAGGAAAGCAAGAAAGAGAGCTCGCTATGCAATAGGCTACATAAACATGCAGGGCGGCAGAACAAAGGAAAAGTGGGCAGAGATTGAGGAGCAGTTAAACAGAGAACAAATAGGGGTGCATGTGGTTACAGAAACGCACCTTAGAGACTCAGAAGAGCCGCCAGTTATTGAGAATTATGTTTGGGAAGGGTGCAACACAACTAAGTCGGAAAGAAAGGGAGGGGGAGTCGGAATGCTCATCCATCAGGGAGCCAAATGGAAAAGAGTAAATTCAATATGTCAAGAGCATCTTTGATTATCAGGTACAATGAGTGGGAAAAAAACTTGGCTGGGTGTTACGTATTTGTGGACCGGAAACAATAGCACAGAGAAGAATAAAGAGCTAGTGGAATGCATAAGCGCTGATATTAAGGGTTACGGGAATGGTGCTGAAATTGTCCTATTAGGTGACATGAATGCCCACATACAGGATTTATATGGCTATAGCGACGAGAAGTCAATGCTACACCTTTGTGAGCGACATAACCTTGTTATCGTGAATACGGGGCCTAAGTATGAAGGGCAGACCACGTGGGAAGCGGGATACCGGCAATCGACCATTGATTACTGTCTGATGACAGAAGGAATTCATTAATTGAGAGAAATGGTCATTGATGAGGAAGGGTATAGCAGCATAGGGAGTGATTATAAACGCATCATGTTAAAAAATAGGATATGCAGTTGGGAAAGAGAGCAAGGAGCGCAAAATGGCCAGTCCAAACTTGAAGGCTGAACAAATAGCAAATATAGTCACTAGAGTCCAGGAAGAAATTGGCAAATGGCCAAGTAAAGAGTGGGAATATGGTGAGCTTCTAAGTGTAATAATGACAGAAATACGGAAAGAGAAACATGTTCATTGGAAAGGAACAAAGAAACCGAAAAGCTGGTAGAACAGGGAGATACGAGAAGCGATCGCAGAACGACAGAAAGCATCTCGAGAGCACAGGCAGGCAAAGAAGGTGCAGTTCCCACAGGATGAAGTAACCAGTAAATGGGAAATATACCGGGAGAAAAAGTATATGGTTCAAGTACCGGTGCAAGCAAGCAAAATTAAAAAGTGAAAGTGAACGTTGGTTGTCAGAAATACGTGAGAGAAAGAAGGCCGCACCTAGAATATTTTGGAACCACATAACATTATTAGGCAGGAAGTCAACAACAACACAGCAACGTATCCTAGACGAAGATGAAACTAGACTGGAAGGAGAAGCGGCAATAAATTACATCCGAAAAATAACAACCGAATCTTTCCAAGGCAATGACAAGGTTGTATTCGAAAAAAAAGAGAGCATGAAAGAGACCGAAGTGGAAAAGCAGCTCGTGCTCACAAATTTCAACTAGAAGAAAGCGGAAGAGAAAATTCCTAAGCGCACAGCCACAGGGCTAGATGAGGTTCCCGTTAGGCTGATTAATGAACTAGGACCAAAAAGTAAGGAAGCTTTGTTGAAAGCAGTAGAAAAACCTTGAAAAGATAGACGAATACCAGACAGTTCGCGACAAAGTAGAATGAATTTAATTTATAAAGGCAAGGGGGACAAAGATAAAATTCAATCGTATAGACCGATGACCATTACATCGGTAATATACAGGCTAGCAATGCAGGCAATCAAATTAACGCTTCAAGCTTGGGCAGAGAATAATGGCATTTTGGGAGAACTTCAAAATGGATTCAGAATAGGTAGACGTTTAGATGATAACTTATTTGTTCTTACTCAGTGTATTGAAATATCAGAAGTAGAAAGCAGACCGTTATATGTGGCCTTTTCAGACATTACAGGAGCCTATGAAAACATAGACCGCAACATTTTGTGGGATATACTGAAAGGGGAAGGCTTAGGTGACGATTGTGTACAGCTTTTGAGAGATTTACTCAGAAAATACCGTTTGCGTTGAATGGGAAGGGTTGAGAAGCGAGGAGAAAGTTCATATCAACAAGGGACTGAGGCAGGGGTGCCCTTTATCCCCGCTTCTGTTTATGATGTACATGGCGAGGATGGAGAGGGCGCTAGAAGGAAGCAATATCGGGTTTAATCTCTCATACAAACAGGCAGGTACAGTAATAGAGCAGCAACTCCCAGGTTTATTTTATGCGGACGACATTGTGTTGCTCGCTAACAAGCAAAGGGATTTGCAACGTCTGGCTAATATCTGTGGACAGGAAGGCAACAATTTAGGTTTGAAATTTAGTGTTAGAAAATCAGGTGTTATGGTATTCAATAAAAACAGTGAACAGATAGTGGAGATACAGGGCCAGGAAATAGCTCGGGCAACAGAATATAAATACCTTGGTATATGGATAAACAAAGGCAATAGATGTATGGAAACACAGGAAAAAACAACAGTGAAGGGGAAGAGAAATGCAGCCATAATGAAGCACAGAGCGCTATGGGAATACAATAGGTACGAGGTCCTCCGAGGTATGTGCAAAGGTGTAATGATTCCAGGACTTACTTTTGGAAATGCGGTTGTTTGCTCTAAATCAGGGGTACAATCAGGACTCGATGGGAACCAAAGGTCAGTGGGTCGCCTCGCATTGGGCGCTCATGGGAAGACCACAAATGAAGCTGTGCAGGGTGATATGGGCTGGACTAATCTTGAAGTGAGGGAAGCTTGCAGTAAAATTGAGTATGAAGAACGGCTTAGGAATATGGAAGAAAGTAAATGGGCCGTGAGAGTGTTCAGGTATCTGCACAGGAAAAACATTGATTCACAGTGGAGGAAAAGAACTAGGAAGCTTACCAGCAAGTATGCGGCCTGTAGGGTGGGCAACACAGCAACAAAGAAGGTCAAGCGGAAAGTCAGAGAGGCTGAAATAATCTCATGGGTGGCGGCAATGGAAAGGAAACCTGCCATGAGTAACTACTTAAGAGGAAAAAACGAAATTGGGAAAGAAACAATTTATGATAACTCAAAGGGAAGCTCATTACTTTTCGAAGCGAAATCGGGATACCTTAGAACACGCACCTATAAAGCGAGATATAAGAAGGAACAAGAAGCATGTGCTTGCTGCGGTAAAGCTAGGGAAACTATGAAGCATGTTATATTACAATGTGAAGACGTCTACCCAGCGGTCGATTAAACACCACTGGCCTCCTTGAAGCCCTTGGGTTCAGCGGGAGCAGTGGAAAAGTAAACATGTCCGCAATAGGCATTAGTAAGAGGCAATTGGAGGATTGGTGGACGAAAAGTAGGAGAATGACAAAAACCGGAGACGTACAAAAGCACAGTTAGCAATAGGGGATCAGAAAATTTGGGTGTGGGAGTTCGTAGTGCTTATTATTTTTTTTTTATTAACTTAGGTAGGACATTAGGCAGTATAAGAGCAAGAGCTTTGTGGCGCAACCCACCGCCCCGTTCCAAAGGGGACGCTCATAACATCTATCCATCCATCCAGAGTGGCAGATTCGCCACTGCAGCTGCTTTTTGGTCAAGTGGCATAGACCGTTCGGGCATCCCGCGTCATCTCATGGAAGTTGAATTCTTCGCTACTTGCAGTTTGTGGGAGTTTCGTGAGCCAGCAAAACCAGCGCAGCACTAAGCCATAAAGAAACTACTGAAATGTGAAAGCGTGGGCAGCGTGGAGTCGAGTGAAAACGAAACCTTTCGATTGCCCGCGTCATTGTCAGGGTTATTTCAATAAGTTCTTTTTTCTAAAAGTAAGATAGAACTGGACAAGTAGCATTTTATTTCGCCTTATAATACAGTACAAGCATGTTTTGTGCAACGAGTGGTTGAGTACTAGTGACAGAATTTAACTGAGGAATGCTTTCGTCATTGGGCAAGTACTTGAATGTCCCCGGGGAGTCTCTAATCATGTCCTGCATTTACCTCAATTTCTCGATTATTAAGACCCTGTTCGCGATAATATTGACATCTTAGAGATTCTTGAGCACTAATCTACCACTTTACCTGGACTTACTATTTGCCTTTAGTGTCCCTTTAAGTCTACCCATGGACATACGATTTTCACAACATGCGTAACTATGTCATACAGAAAAGAGGTTGCATACATCACAAGAAAGGAAAGGTCGGAAGCTTTCTATTCCTTAGTACCCTTTTCGTACTATCACAAACTCTAATTACCATTCGGTTGTTCTAATATATATTAATTATTTTCATTGTTACTTTAAATTACAGTCAACCTCAGAGTTTTCGGACTGCCTAGGGACCAGGAAGATGTCTTAAAAAAAAAAAAAACGCATGTCTAATTGCCCTAAAGGGCTTAAATTGGCATAGCCACATCCGAATCAGATTTAAAAGCCTTCCAGTACATTGATTAGGCACCTTGGTGCTCGTACTGCGACACGAGATGGCAGTCGTGCACGTGTCTAACTAAGGAACATATCTTCAGTGGCCCCTTTGCACTCTTGGTATGCTTTGCCACCACACATTCAGTATGTGCACATGTATGACAGCGTAACACATCTGTATTGCAGCAAAGCTGACTTTTTAGGAACCCGCATTATGGATTGGTTTAGACCTTTGCTGTTGTTTCCGCGCTTCGACACCATCGGTGAGGATGACAAGGGCAGAATCAGTGCCGCTGCTGACAGCGGCCAATCCTCTAAATAAAGAACATGGCACCCGACTGCAAGAAGCTTTATAGCGAACATCAAAGCAACTAAGCCTAATGACAGCACAAAATTACTACTACGGCTATGGTGTACTGGAATAGGGAAGTGTATTATCCGGGGGCAAAAATGTGACTTTTTGCAATGACTAATAGTGGTACTGGAGAACTTTGGCCTACTGCAGTGCCATCTGTTGCTGTAGCCTGAAGTCATTGCTGGCAGGTGGAAAAAGAATGGTGCAACACAAGGCCTCCAGGATTAGCAGTTACAGTTGTCGCAGAGTTCATGCCCATCTGTGCGGAGCTCGCCGATTGCTGGCTGCGGTTTTTCCAGCGGGGTTCGCACACTTTCTGTGCATGGCAAGCGCTGGCTTTGTAAAAGGCTTTTTTTATATTATTTTTTGTGCACTGAGTTTCCTGCACAACGATTAGAACGACTCCAAGCTTCTTCAGATCAGGCACATTGAGAAATTTGGCTGTATTGTCGCCCTTCGGGTCTGATTGTCTGATGCAACATGAAGGAATCTTTTGCAACCCACCAGGCCCAGTGCAGGTGCTCATTCTGGCCCTTCTCATCCTCGTATGTCTCGAAAGAATTTGATTGCAAAAACATTGCGTGCTTACCAAACGGAACGAGCAGATGAGTGTTTGTTTGTCTTCTGCAATCGAAACACTGGGCAGACGATCAGGAACACAGCATGATCGGTGGTTGGAAACATGCAAGCTTAGACGGCGTTATTGATGTATCTTGTATGATTTACTGTTTTGCAAATTGTATGAACTTCAATTGGGTTTTGAGAGTATTTTAATGTATAAATGTGGAAAGCTTTGCAGAACATATTTAAATTTAGTGTGCCAGGCACACCGGTAGATCGCAGCACCAGTCTGGTGGTGTCATCACAGAAGCATCTCCGGTTCTCCCATTGTTTTGCTATATGGACGACACACTGCTCTATTCGAGTGCACCATAATACCACTGCCAGTGAATCGGCGCGCAAAAGAGCTGGTTCGAGGCTGTGAAATAACCAAACGATGGCAACGAATTCCTTTTCAGACATGTGGTCATGCCAAAAAGTTCAAAAGTTTAGACGGCGCATGGTGTCAGCGCATGAAATTTCAGACGTCCTTATACATTGGCTCTATGGGGTACATGGCAGTGCTGTGAAAACACCTGCATGTCCAAAAAATCAGTCGTTGACCATTTTTACACAACCGCAACCTTCCCCCCTAAAGAACCGCCCTAACCACTGGGGTCTCTTCAAGTTCCCACGTAGTGGATGGATGCAGTTAGTTGAGGAAGAAAACAGCCAACCAAACAAAAAGCAAATAGGACACTGGTCTTCACTGTGAGAACACTGCTGTTGCATAGAATGAGCTTAGAGTTGAAAGAATCGCTGAAGTCTGCTGTCTTTTTTTTTACCCTGCAGTGCATGCAGGTTTTCAGAAAGCCGAAAACAAACCTCAAAGCTTAGCACCTTATTAGGTAACTTACCTTTTGAGTGAGCTTTCATGATTAAAGCCTGAAAATGGCACATTGTCGTTGCCATCCTAAGCGAAAACTTGTCACCATCTTCAAATGACAATGGCAATGACCCTCATTTTGATAGTAGGCTGTTGCCAATGCTGCAAACAGCTTCATTTCTCTATCTGACTGTAAAACATAGGCAATTTTCTAACCAATTTTCTTAGAAAAGAAAGGTCCATGTTAGAACTACATAAGTACAAAAATCATTGTCTGAGGTGCTGTTTTCACTTCATAATCAGCATTTTTGATGGGAGATAACGTCTTCAATTGAATCACTGTCCCGTACCATTGCCAAAGCAGATGCTGCATCCATTGAGGTCACCATTGAAGGTCAGCCGCATGCATGGTGACCAGTCAAGTTCTAATTATTCGGCAAGCGGCAATTTTAGGATCAAAATAATCAAAGTATTGGCCCATGGAAAGATATGGACATGAGCAGAGACCCTCAGTCAGGATTGAATTATTCGAAAATTAAAATTGACCAAGGTCAAGTTAATGGAAGTCTACTGTATTTTTGTCTTCAATGATGCTGAAATGCAATGCATTTGACTTACTTTAATTTGAATCCAATTATTTTAATTTTTTGGTTGATGTGACCTTGACCGACGGTCCCGGCTGGCGCCCATGTTTCTGTATATCCCATGTTTCTGTATATCCAAATGGCGACCCCTTGGTTGACTCTAGTGATGGCCCCAAAAGTCCTGGCGGCACTTAGTGGAGAAAGAATGCGTCAAATGCATCTTATCTCCCACTGAAAATGCAGAAATTCGGACTGCCTTTGGCTGATCCCAATAAGTGATTACCATTTTTACTTAATTCTAAAGTGTGCCTTTTCTCCAGGAAAAGTTGTCCGTAACTTATCTACACATTACAATCACAAACTAAACCAAAACTGCATTTGTGGTATGGTATGGCCATCACCATTCTCATCACAAGTAGGTGCCAGAGAAGTTTTCTGACAGGATGGAGAGTGATGGTGCGCTGCCTTCAGGTTTTTATTATGAAGGCGCATTCAAAAGATAGTTATTGTACATGCTAAACTAGCAGCAACAGAGTCGCGTTACATATTTTTGGCACTTCAGAGACCATGTTTACAGGAGAAACCGACAAGGCAGTTAGAAGAGCAAAGGTTGGGGCTAGTTGGTTGTATATTGAATTATTGCAGCACGCTATACTGTGAAGATGCAAGGTTGCAAAGAAAGTACGCCAACGAGAGTGGATAATAGCAAACTAAGAGCCGTTTATTTCACACAACCATTGAGCATATACATGTGCTGATATCAGCAAGTCAAAACATGGCAGGTGTAAAAAAATTAAAAAGCAATCACAAAATGATAAAAAGCATAGAAAGGAAATGAAACATTCCATGTCTCCACTCATATACTATTGATGCTTTCTATTATATTTTTCTCGAATAAACATGGCCTCATCCTCAGTGATTAGAATTGATTGCACACTGACGCACTGTTACAGGAGTCCAAAACCATCCCTCGGCATTGGTGAAAAAACATAGTCTGCGGATAGCATATGTGGCTGAGACCATCTCAGCCAAATTCTGTAGTCGTGTGCAGCATGTGGAGCTCGCAAGTGGAGTGCAAAGTCACATTTTTCTCATACACTCTTTTCAACAGAAGCCTTCTCACACTTTCCAGGTTGCCTTATTTCATTCTATAGCAGATTCATATACACGGCTGCAAATGGCCAATAGCTGACATCAATCAAAAAGGGCGGTTAGATCAGTGCACTTCTTCCTCCTGTTACTGTGTATATTTATCGACACAGTTTAGTAAACAGGCTGAAATAAGCAAAAATCTGTGTTTAGAATCAGTGTTTCGTACTTCTGGAAGTACATGCAAATATCACGATATTGCCCACCACTGTCGTCAGCCAACGCACAGGTGCGCCCGCCTGCATAGGAACTAAACTTTAGCCACACTGCTTATCGATGTCGTAGCCATCGGGTCTCGTTTATTTCTATTAGTTTCGATCACTCAACTAGCCTCGAACCATGCAAAACTTAAGGTCAGACAAGACATACACTTGCCAGCGTGCACTTACTCCTGGCCGCTCCTGGCTAGATGCGTTGGCAGACTTAGCCTCGTTGTGAGCTTTCGCGTAGTGAGCTATCGACAGCGCTTCACAATGCACAAGTTGGATGTAGCTACTATCTGTCGGTCAAGATGGTGCAGGACAAAGCTGGTCCACACTAAATAGCATGGCCAGACTGGAGCACATGAGTGCGCAATCCAGCCTTGTCATGCACATAGTTAGCCACTACAGTTCTATGTAGCCTCGTCTGCAGCATTGCGTAGATACCACGGCCCCCAAGAGGTGCCACGACGAGCGCGCTCGTTGAGATCACTGAGGCTTGCTGAGAACAGCTTCAAAATCAGATAACAGCACCAAAATCGGAAGTAGTGGTGTCTGTGTAAACATCCAAAACCAAATTTGAACTACACACCACAGTGACGTTCAGTGGGTGGGGCATTGTGAGCACCACCCCGCTCTGCCTTAGCCTTCGCGGCGCAAAACATTGAAGAAGGAGCGGGAGCACCACAAAGGGGATCACAGACAATCTTTCATTGCCAATAACTCCGCTTCTGCTGAATGCATTGAAGTACTTTTTGCTGCAAAGTATTTCTGAAATAGTCTGTTTTAACTTCAAATGCATTTCTAAACTTCAATAAAAAGTGGTTCAGGACTCCTTTAAAGATCAACAATAAACAGAAGACAGATGTAGTTACAAAAGAAACACAAAAATGGCAGCCTATCATAATACTGTACGTTCATAATATATGTCATGGACTAAAGATGATCGCATACAGACACAGCATTCCTGCAGTTTGCACAGCATCTAACATATTATTTGGCCTGCGTCATAGAGTTAATAATGGCAACCTGAAACCTAACCGCAATGAGTGCAATGTGAAACATGTTAAAACATTTGTGGCAAGTGAAGTAGTCTATTGTGTTCCACTTTCCTGCGGAAAACAGTATATAAGTCAAACTGGGAGATGCATCAAGACGTGCCTACACAAACATTATCATAACTGTAAGCAAATCAGCCATCCTGGAAACATAGCTACACATTGCAACCGGTACAAGTGCACAAGTATCATCTCACGGTCAAAAGATACAAGGAAAAACGGCAAATTCGTCACAACAAGTACATCAATACAGCATCAATTCTACTCAATGAGGATAAGGCCACATTTATTCAGGGAAAAGATAACAGAAGGCATTGATGAATGTATGTGAGCAAAGACGCTGAACGTGTCCTCTCTTGTCTATGTTCTTGTGCAATTGTCTAGTAATTTTTTTACACATGCCATGTTCTGACATGCTGATATCAGTGAATGTATGTATAATATACTCAGTGATTGTGCAGAATAAGTAATTGTTAGCTCGCCTTTGAACAGTGTCATCCGAGTCCTTACACTTTATTTCACAGTAGCATGTAGCAATAATTTAAGTATAGTTAGCCTAGAGAGAAGCCACCATTCTGTTCATGTTGGTTGCGGAGTTGTGAAGGTATGTGGAATATGAAACACAGTGAACCTGCAGAGGATGACATGCTGTAGTCCATATACAGTAATAAGAAGCTGTGCGATATTGACGACACTAGACATTAGGAAAAGTAAGTTTCCATGCTGTGAAGGTAAAGTCTACAGGTTTAGTTTTATTAGTACAATTGCAAGAATCAGAGGCATGCTTGTTTGTTGTTATAAAACCTTGAACAAGTTAGATTTAGATGTACATTGTTTGGCATTCTGAACCCATAAACACTGGGTGCACATTCGATTTGGGAGGTGCATTATAATTGGGGAACTACTGCCAAGGAAGCAGTATTTCAGCACCATCCAACACCATTCAGACATTTTTTATGCCCCTCTATTTTTTAATTCGGCCTGGCAGATCATTCAATTAATTTTTATGGGTCCTGTCAAGATTAAGTTTATGGAAGGCGACCGTATTAAGTCCCTCACATATACATGGAATAAAGCCTAGAGTGTGCAGGTTCCTCTGGTTACAGCTCAGCTAGATCCTTCAGTACTTTTCTGGCCTGTTACCTAGACTAATGTTACTATTTGGCTACATATGAAATTTCCTAATCTTGCAACACAGCAATGTAGAGAACAATAAGGCATATGAGCTGCACAATCCAGAATTTAGCTATGCCTAGCAGAACTACATAGCCACTATTGCATTGCATTTTTGCATTGCAATTGCATTTTTATATTAAACCCTCATTATAACCAAATCCCTTCATTAAAAGTTCTTTATCTTGCATTATTATGACTCTAGCTCCTTTGCCTTTCATAAAATACTTCTTAGAACAAAGTCAATTTCTTGTCCTAATGAATTTGTTACAAGGGCTCGCTATAGTTGAATATTTTTGGTTAAAAATGCATGGGTATGAACCAGATTCCTTGTGTTGAGCACTTACATCAAGCAACACTGTCCACTGGTGGTCATTCTGCCAGTACACTCTCTCTCGATTCTCCAGTCTGTGGTGCATCACCACAGTCTTGATAGAGTAAGAAGACAGCGGCCATTTGTGCTTGTCCCTCAGAGCCTGCAATGCAGCACATGTGCTTACATCATCTTGCATACTTGATAAGGCACACAGAACATACCGTCTTGATCCAATACTACTGTTTACAAAAGCACATCATTGCAAGAGGAACAGCCACTCCACAGAGAAGTACAAATACCAAACAACAGAGCAGCTGGCCAGGCAAAGGCAATATTAATGCTAAAGTAACAAGGACTTGCATTGCTGGAAAAGAAAATGAGGGCAACAAACACTTAGACGCAGGCAAGGTGCTATGGCGGAAGTAAGACCAACATGGTACCGTGGTTTGTGCCACAATTCTTGTACCGTGACTGCAGCGATAGAGTATCGGTGCATTGATGGAGCAATCTTTCTGATTGTTGTCGACAGCACTTGCATTGGCTTCCTGGATCACGTTATTCCCCATGCTGCTCCTGCTGGCTGCGATCAGCCACAAAGCAGAGCACTGCAAGTGCACATACGGACCCGTTTGTTGGGGGGCTCAGGCCGTGCTCGGGCCTGATCCTATTCGTCCTGGTCCAGGCCCATTCACTGATGGGCCCAGGTTGGTCCTTCAAGCAGACATGGGCAAGCTGCATACATTTAAGGTATTCTGTGCAAACCTAAATAACATTAAAGAAAACTGGCTCCAAATTACCTTACGAATAAAATAAATATTCGTTGAAGTTTATTTTTGGTTTCTACATAAACAAACTTGCTTTTCTCGAATGTAAACAAAACAAAAAAGGATATCATAAGCCTCTCTTGATACCACTTGACTGTTACCACTTTTGCGATTGCTCTATGTTACTTTTGATTTTATATTTTTATGGCAATTGTGCTATTTTACCGCTTTTTATTTATTGCACCAAATCGAAGCTGACTTAATGGTCAATTCAGTAGACATCTACGGTTACCACCTTAACCGCACTTGCAACGCTTTTTTAGGCCTTAAATTTAAGCATTAAAAAATCCTTCGTCATAGGTTCAGAAGGGTTAATGCGGCAGCTCATTCCTCGCTCATGTGCTTGTAACTGCATGTGAAGTGAAGAAAATTTCCTGTCTTTAATTTCAAATAAAAGGAGACAATGCTGTTAGTAGTGACAGCCTGGTCATTCATAATTCAATCATAATTGACATTAGCGGCTGCCCCGGAAACGCGGTGGTCCCGGGTTCAAGTCCCGGACCAGGACGAATTTTTCTTCAACTGCGAGGCTTTTCTTTCAAGGAACCCACATGGGTTTCCTTTGTAGTAATTGCTATGATTGGGTGGACATCTCATTTTCCCTTAATTAAGGTCAAGATCTTCAAATGCTGTTCCAAATTTAAAAATTCTGGATATTCTATTAGTGAAGATTTCTCACGTCCTTACAGGGAGATTAGAAACAAACTGTGGGACAATCCAAAAGCAAACTGCGACAGAAATGAAGAGGTCTTCTTAACATACGATAAAGTTTGTATCAATGGCCAGCTTTCTAAATGGGATGAGGAACTTGATGACATGGCTGAAATAGAAAAACATGTTCAAAAGCAAGTGGAAAAAAACAAAAACAAGCAATCTGGCAAAAAGAACAACACGCAGATGCCGTTGACCCTGCTGAATATAAACACACGCAGCCTTCTAAATATAATCTACCACTTGGAAGCTATTCTTCTTGCCTTGAATCCGGATACTGTTTTGATCACTGAGACTTGGCTGCATTCAGCCATTCAAGATCACAAAAGCGTTCCCCCGGGCTGTTATCATTTGCAAAGACAGAGAAACTAGAGGTAGGAGAAAGGCTTTGATCTTGGAAAATGATTTATCCTTCTCAAGATTGCCTGACATTCCAGGTGTAGAAGCCATTTGTGCAAAATTCACCTAAAAAGTAATTCTGTTAATGTTGGCGCGGTCTACAGGCCACCAAATGCTGAAGCTGTGTATCTTGATCTTCTTTTTGATTACATGTATAGATACGTCTACGGGTCTAGGATATTAGCTAGTGACTTCAACTGCCCAGTTGTTAATTGGAATAGTTTAGGTTCAGTGGTTGCAACAAGAAATGCTATGTTTCATATACTGTTTACTTTGGAACTTGTACAAATTATTAATGAGCCTACTCGTGTGCAAGGAACATCAAATTCTATACTAGATTTGGTCATTGTTAGTAACTACTTTAAAATAGACGACTGTAAAGTGGAAGTGTCGGAGGCAATTTCTGACCATGAAGTGGTGCTATGTATGCTATAGTACTTGCATTCAACAGAGAAAATGATGCAGCTGTTATGACTTACCTAATGCATGAATTCAATGGTTTTTATGATTTGTTTGTTCAAAGTAGCATTACTGTTGATGCTTTGTGGGCACATTCTAAAGACCGTGTGATGCAGTGCATCACAACTTTTGTCCCTTTGATAAAGAAGGTCATAGGCAAGCACAATCCGTGGATTACCCAAGAAATAATTCGTGTGAAATGGAAAACTAAAAGGTTAAGGAAGAGAAATACGCAGCGTACAAACTTAGAACTAAGGGTGCACATAAGTTCACTAACAAAACAGTTAAAGAAGAAAGTACTCAATGCCAAAAAACGATTTTGTGGCACTACGCTCAACAACTTCATTAAAGATTCACTGCACAAGTTCTGGAGATATATCAACAGAAAGAATGTTATTTCAAGTTCGCCTACACATGGAAAACAGCAAGCTGACTCATTTAACAGTTACTTCCAGTCGATTTTCACTGCCGACAACAATGTTCTAGGGACATGCAATAGTAATGAGTCAACACCCCTTTTAGGGGCTCTGGCCATAAGTGTATAAGTGGGATTCTTTCTTTGCTGTTGAACCTTGATGACAAAAAGAGTTGTGGTCCTGATGGAATTCCGAACAGTTTCCTTAGGCATTATGCTGAACAAATCAGTGAATACGTCTACCTTATATTTTCTAAGTCACTTCAGGACAGCTGTCTACCAGCTGAATGGAAAGTAGCAAAAATAGTGCCCATTCACAAATCAGGTGACATAGTGTCCCCGTCTAATTACTGACCTATAATATCTCGCACTTGTACCTGTCGCAAAATTCTTGAGCAGATTTTATTAAAATTTCTCAAAGAATATAAAAAGGCTAACAATATCATTCATCACAACCAGCATGGCTTCAGAGCAGGATTGTCCACTGTTACTCAACTTGCCAACTCCGGACAGGCCGCCATTGGAATATGAACCTGGCAACGTTTAACGCTAGAACATTATCTAGTGAGGCGAGTCTAGCAGTGCTACTGGAAGAATTAGAGGGCAGTAAATGGGATATAATAGGGCTCAGTGAAGTTAGGAGGCCAAAAGAAGCATATACAGTGCTCAGAAGCGGGCACGTCCTGTGCTACCGGGGCTTAGCGGAGAGACGAGAACTAGGAGTCGGATTCCTGATTAATAAGAATATAGCTGGTAACATACAGGAATTCTATAGCATTAACGAGAGGGTGGCATGTCTTGTCCTGAAACTTAATAAGAGGTACAAAATGAAGGTTGTACAGGTCTACGCTCCTACATCCAGTCATGATGACCAGGAAGTCGAAAGCTTCTATGAAGACGTGGAATCGGCGATGGGTAGAGTGAAAACAAAACACACTATACTGATAGGCGATTTCAATGCCAAGGTAGGCAAGAAGCAGGCTGGAGACAAGGCAGTGGGGGAATACAGCATAGGCACTAGGAATAGCAGGGGAGAGTTATTAGTAGAGTTTGCGGAACAGAATAATATGCGGATAATGAATACCTTCTTCCGCAAGCGGGATAGCCGAAAGTGGACGTGGAGGAGCCCGAACGGCGAGACTAGAAATGAAATAGACTTCATACTCTGCGCTAACCCTGGCATCATACAAGATGTGGACGTGCTCGGTAAGGTGCGCTGCAGTGACCACAGGATGGTAAGAACTCGAATTAGCCTAGGCTTGAGGAGGGAACGGAAGAAACTGGTACATAAGAAGCCAATCAATGAGTTAGCGGTAAGAGGGGAAATAGAGGAATTCCAGATCAAGCTACAGAACAGGTATTCGGCTTTAACTCAGGAAGAGGACCTTAGTGTTGAAGCAATGAACGACAATCTTGTGGGCATCATTAAGGAGTGTGCAATAGAAGTCGGTGGTAACTCTGTTAGACAGGATACCAGTAAGCTATCACAGGAGACGAAAGATCTGATCAAGAAACGCCAATGTATGAAAGCCTCTAACCCTACAGCTAGAATAGAACTGGCAGAACTTTCGAAGTTAATCAACAAGCGTAAGACAGCCGACATAAGGAAGTATAATATGGACAGAATTGAACAAGCTCTCAGGAACGGAGGAAGCCTAAAAGCAGAGAAGAAGAAACTAGGAATTGGCAAGAATCAGATGTATGCGTTAAGAGACAAAGCCGGCAATATCATTACTAATATGGATCAGATAGTTCAAGTGGCTGAGGAGTTCTATAGAGATTTATACAGTACGAGTGGAACCCACGATGATAATGGAAGAGAGAATAGTCTAGAGGAATTCGAAATCCCACAAGTAACGCCGGAAGAAGTAAGGAAAGCCTTGGGAGCTATGCAAAGGGGGAAGGCAGCTGGGCAGGATCAGGTAACAGCAGATTTGTTGAAGGACGGTGGGCAGATTGTTCTAGAAAAACTGGCCACCCTACATACACAATGACTCATGACCTCGAGCGTACCGGAATCTTGGAAGAACGCTAACATAATCCTAATCCATAAGAAAGGGGACGCCAAAGACTTAAAAAATTATAGACCGATCAGCGTACTGTCCGTTGCCTACAAAGTATTTACTAAGGTAATTGCAAATAGAATCAGGAACACCTTAGACTTCCGTCAACCAAAGGACCAGGCAGGATTCCGTAAAGGCTACTCAACAATAGATCATATTCACACTATCAATCAGGTGATAGAAAAATGTGCGGAATATAACCAACCATTATATATAGCTTTCATTGATTATGAGAAAGCGTTTGATTCAGTCGAAACCTCAGCAGTCATGGAAGCATTGCGGAATCAGGGTGTAGACGAGCCGTACGTAAAAATACTGAAAGATATCTATAGCGGCTCCACAGCCACTGTAGCCCTCCATAAAGAAAGCAACAAAATCCCTATAAAGAAAGGCGTCAGGCAGGGAGATACGATCTCTCCAATGCTATTCACAGCATGTTTACAGGAGGTATTCAGGGACCTGGATTGGGAAGAATTGGGGATAAGGGTAAATGGAGAATACCTTAGTAACTTGCACTTCGCTGATGATATTGCCTTGCTTAGTAACTCAGGGGGCCAACTGCAATGCATGCTCACTGACCTGGAGAGGCAGAGCAGAAGGGTGGGACTAAAAATTAATCTGCAGAAAACTAAAGTAATGTTTAACAGTCTCGGAAGGGAACAGCAGTTTACGATAGGTAGCGAGGCACTGGAAGTGGTAAGGGAATACATCTACTTAGGACAGGTAGTGACTGCTGATCCGGATCATGAGAGTGAAATAATCAGAAGAATAAGAATGGGCTGTGGTGCGTTTGGCAGGCATTCTGAGATCATGAACAGCAGGTTGCCATTATCCCTCAAGAGAAAAGTTTATAACAGCTGTGTCTTACCAGTACTCACGTACGGGGCAGAAATCTGGAGGCTTACGAAAAGGGTTCTACTTAAATTGAGGACGACGCAACGAGCTATGGAAAGAAGAATGATAGGTGTAACATTAAGGGATAAGAAAAGAGCAGATTGGGTGAGGGAACAAACGTGCGTTAATGACATCTTAGTTGAAATCAAGAAAAAGAAATGGGCATGGGCAGGACATGTAATGAGGAGGGAAGATAACCGATGGTCATTAAGGGTTATGGACTGGATTCCGAGGGAAGGGAAGCGTAGCAGGGGGCGACAGAAAGTTAGGTGGGCAGATGAGATTAGGAAGTTTGGAGGGTCGACATGGCCACAATTAGTACATGACCGGGGCAGTTGGAGAAGTATGGGAGAGGCCTTTGCCCTGCAGTGGGCGTAACCAGGCTGATGATGATGATGATGATGACTCAACTTGCTGAAATTTTTCATGACCTCGCACAGGGCATCAACAATCAAAGTCAAACTGCTATAATTTTCCTCGATTACTCGAAGGCTTTTGACCAAGTGTCACATGCTATACTGAACGTCAAACTAAATTGGATACATGGCGAGGGTCCCGTTACAAGATGGATAGCCAGCTACTTATCGGAACACTGACAATATGTTCTACATAATGAACCATGCCTCTGACATCGTGCCGGTCTTTTCTGGAGTGCCACATGGCTCTGTGCTAGCACCATTTTTATTTTATACATCAATGACATTACACATCACGCGGATGCAAGGATATGTCTCCTTGCGGACAACTGCAGGCTATATCAAAAAATAAAAACTCAAGAAGACCAAGAACGACTAAATACAGCTTTAAGCAATGTCATACAGTGGTGTAATACCTGGAAAATGGTGATCAATCTAAAGAAACGGAAGCGATGTCAGTCACAAATAAGAAATCAAAACTTAGCTACCCTTATGGCTTTGGCAATGGCATCCTTACAACAGTAACCGAAAAGAAATATCTTGGTGTCACATTATTTCTGATGACCTCAGATCACAAACCAAAGCCCAAACACAACCAAAAAAGCAATGAATAGTTTATAGTTTCTTAAGCGTGCCTTGCCTTTTGCAAATTCAGATACCATGTTACTCGCATATAAGGTCCTTATCTGTCCAATCTTAGAATACACAAACATCGTTACATAACAACAGCAAAATGCACTAACTTCAACATTTCATTCCTGGGAAAATTCATGCTTTTATATACCATGCACCAAAGTAGCACTCCTTGTCAACATGTCTATGCAAAATCTATAGACGCAGTACGTACACAGTTTTCACCACTCCACTTGATAGTCTGCACCTCTATACTTTCACGCACATCCTTGCCTTTGTGCCCAGCAAGGATCACATGATTAGTAAACAAAGGAGCGCAACCACACCACTGACAGTGAACAGAATGATAATCGTCAGGGTAATTCTTTACATTGAAACTATGTTCTCTTAGACTGTCATTAAGATGTCCCATTTACCAACTTGTGTCGAGGCAATGCCATAAAGAAGTTGTGCCATCATAAGATTCATGCAAGCCTAACAAATCAGTCTAAACGTTTGTAGGCAGCAGGGTTCCCGAAGACCTTGCCGGTTTCTGTAGTAGAGGGCTTATTGAAAACGTGTTGTATGAAAAGTAGCACTCAATATACAGTAAAATAACATGTGAAAAATGGAACAAAAGATTCCAGTTATGCCCTATTTACATTGCACGGCACACTGTCTTAAATAGATTGCTAATCGAGTAAAGTAAGAGTTGTTTTTTGAGCACCAGATAAACTTAGCAAAGTGTGTCAGTTGACAAACCCATGTTGTAAAACTGCATCTGATTGTTCTAAGCAGCATCAAAACCATTTTGTCGATTCTGAAAAGGCAATGGTGCACGAACTGCCACTGTCCTGTAGTAGGAAATACATATGGCAAACAGGATGTTGTCTTAACACTTTCCAGTGTTAAACCTCAACCAGAGACCTGTACATGAGTCTGGTCCATCAGGGCCAAACTCACAAAGCCTTTTCATTAACACATATTAACAACAGGCAGTTGAGCAACCAAATGCTGCGGGGCCGTTGGTCAGACATATATAATACACTGCGCTATACCGCTACACAAAGAACAAGAAGAGACTGATACACATGTGCACAAACTTTCAACTGTTTATTATTTACTAGTGCACATAAAATATATACATGATAGGGTGACTGATAGTAAATAGAAAAAATGAAATGTAAGACAAAAATAAAAGTAATCTATGCACATCTGATTTCACAATGACAAGTATGGCTCCGTCTAATGCTCATCTATGAATTTAAATGTGTTTCTCCTAGCGCAGGGTGTCTACCAAGTTGACATTTCCAAATTCCCCGAGTTTTCCAGGTTTTCCCTGAGTGCCTTTGCAAAATTCCCTGAGTGACCAGAAATTTGTTTTACGTAAAGATGGGCTGATACCATGTAGCCTAATGCCGTCACTCTCTAGCAAGCATGTTAAAAAAACACGACTTAACCCAGTTTGAATAGTAAGGTGCAGCATTTGTTTTGCTCCAAAAGAAAACAGAAGGCAGGTGTTAGTAAAATGCACAGCGAATAAAATATCTTCAAAAAATATTATTATTTTATTATTTTATTATTATTTCAAAATACTGCAGGCCAATGTGGTGGCCCAAGTAGGTGTGGGTTACATCCAACATGAATGTACAAAACAACAGACAACAAAAAGCGAGCAAGAAAGAAAAAAGCAAAAAGAAAAAGAAAGCTTAAGAGAGAAGGCGACACTCCAACTCAGCGAGAAAATTATTGGAATCAAAAATATCAGACGGCAAAGAATTCCATTCTTCCACAGTTCTAGCAAAATAACTGAATTGGAAAGATTTTGATCGGGGAAAAGTTGGGGTTAGTGCAAATTCATGGCCATGGCGTGTGCGTCGTGTTGTTAGGGGTTTTATACTGTCAGGCAGATCTATTTTTATGTTACCAAACATACAACTATAAAGAAATGAAAGGCGACTAAACTTTCTGCGGGCTTCTAGAGTAGAAATACAGTTTAATTGCATTAGGTTGGATGGGGAATCAAGTCTACGATATTTGCCAAATATAAACCTAACAGCCTTTCTGTTAATACGTACGTTCAGGTTGCATGATATCTTTCTTTACATAGGGATCCCAAATGATAGAAGCATACTCAAGCTTAGAACGAACACACGTATTATAAGCTAAAAGCTTTGTTTGCGAGGGTGCAAATTTCAGCTTTCTTTTAAAGAACCATAACTTACGTAGTGCAGATGGTGGTAAAACCCATTGCGAATTGAGTCGAGCATTCTCAAATAAGAAAAAATAGGAGATGCATACAGAAGCAAATATTTTCAAATATGAGCTATTCCTAACAACTTATAGCAAGCTCATTGATACGAGGCCCAAACATTGTAACAAGTTAGATTCTCTCTCAGCAGCTGGAAAGTAAACCTCAACTGTCCTGACATACTCTCAGCCCACGCACAACTCAGTATTGCGTTTCACTGCTTTTAAGTGTTTATTTGGTTTGGATGATGGTCACCTGCATCTCGGCGTCAGCCACCACTTTGTTTTTTGAGCTCAAGCTCCTTAAAAGAAGCGATGGCCCGCTTCCTTTTCTGTTCATTCCTCAATGCTTAGGTCCTTTGTGTTCCCATCCTCCTTCCACCGCGCGTTCGCCCCACGGACCATTTGAAGCATTCTCTTGGTTAGTTGTACAGTCAACATCCGATTTTTCGAACTCCCTAGGGGCCGCGAAAACGCCCGAAAAATAGGGCAGTTCGAAAAAAAGAATGCATGTCTTTTACTGCCCTGATGGGTTTAAATCCCCACAGGCACATCCGGAAAAGCTCTGAACGCCTGCCAGTGCACTTATTAGGCATATTGGTGCTCCTACTGTGACAGGAGATGACGGCCGGGTGCATGCATGTATAATTAAGGAATACATAATGTGTTCAAGAGAACAGACTGGTGGGCTAGTTGGTACTACATAACCAGCGCTGCGTCTTTGTTTCCTTCTCTTGTCATCATGTTTTTTTGCGCTTTGTCTCAACATAATGTGTCCCTCAAGAATTGCCCCTTCCCACACTTGTTATGCTTCGCCGCAGGCACGATTGTACTAAGGCAAAACTAACTTTCGGAAACCGGCTTTCTGCAACACATTGTGCTTTCCGAGCGTCGAAGCCATGCAATTGCGATGACCACAAAGGCGGAGTCGGTGCCATTGCCGACAGCGGCAATTCTTTCAATGAAAAACATGGCACCGAAGGGCAAGAAGCTTAATAGCGAACGTCGAAGCAGCTAGACCTAGCGTTGCGGCGGTGGTGGCTACGGCTGCCATCGGATCTGTGTGCGAGAGCGCCGGTTCGAGGCAGCGAGGCAATCAAAATGGCAGCGGTGGTGGCTTTAATGCCGTTTCGGACCTTCGGTCACGGTAAAAAGTCCGGAAAATTGGACGGCGAAGGGTTCTTGCACTCAAAATTTCAGATACGTTTTCAGCGACAATCTATGGCACCGCGAAGCCGTTCGAATTATCGGGCATCTAGAAAGTCGGCCATTGACTGTACACTGGCAACTCCTCCAGCCAATGACACGGCGTCAAAGACAATTTGTTGCGATTCCTTTCTCTTACTTGAGCCAGCCAGCGGCTATCATTCCCTTTCAATAAAATTACAGCTAATTTTCCCTGATAGAAGCACAAATTACCTGAGTTTTCTCTGAGTATTTCCAGACCACTCAAAATCCCCGAGAATTCCCAGTTTTCCAGGTCTTCCCGGTTGGTAGACACCCTGCTAGCACCACAGAAGGTATGCTAAAGTGGTTTACCAGAGTCATTTTTTAGCATGAAGTACGCTTCCAGAATTTCACATGCATCTTTAGAGCTGCAGTGAGCCAAACCCACGGTTTCATTGAATATAGGCTTGCAGCCGCAACAGGCACAGTGTGCCGCCAAATGTCCTGGTGACTGGAACATTTCTGTCGCATACCTGTCCTCTCTTGATGTAATACTGTCACATTGTAGCGACAATGAAGAAAACAGTCGCAAAACTGTGAATGACAAAACTAACTTTTTATTGGGTGAACCTGTGCCCAGAAAGCAAGTTACACTCAAAGCAAAATGATAGTGGCGAACACAGTCGGCTATCATCAAAATCTGATCTGCAGGGCAAGCACGTCAGCTTTTATACATGAGTCATTGAAGGTTCCAGTATAACTGCTGGTGCCCGCATGTCTTCCAGAAAGTATTACACAATTCCCATCTCACATACAATCAGATTACACAATGTTCAGTGACAACAGACAATGGATAGAACCATCGATAACATTTGAGAAGCTTCCTATACATGCGGGCACGTCCTGCGCTGAGCGATGACGTCTTACCTTTGTTAGCCGGTTAAAAAGTGGTCACCAGAGAAAGATAAACAAGTACATGTGTTAATATTAATACATCCACCTGCCTGCCATATGTAGGATTTTCTTCAAGTGAAAGGGACCTTGTAGACAATGTCAACACATTCCAAATACAGTAAAACCTTGATCATTCGAAGGCCACCAAAGCAAGAAAATTCTTCGAATTAACCGGATTTTTGAATTAACCGAAATGAAAAAAAAAAGAAAACAAGCAAGAACTTGCTGCAAAAAGAAATCACCTTGATTTTCCATGTCAGAGAATGATTACTTGATGAAATAATTGCAGCGGGGATTGCTTGGCTCGGTAGTTCATCCAAATGCCCTGTTGGATCTCCAGCTGGCTCACAACACGTAGCATATAAAAAATCACCCCCGCTGCACTCAACAAAACTATGGACAACGTTCACAGAATCGATAACCCCCGCTAAAGCGGGCACTTGACCACAAAAATTCAGACTTAATGAATATTGCAGACTTCATAAAGGCATCGTCAGGGTTCCAATTGAGCTAATGTATTTTTGCGACCGATTTTTCAGACGAATTGAGGCCCCAAAGTTCGATTTACCAGACTAAATCGCACGTTCCAAGCCATGCATGCTATGCGTTCTTGGAAGCCACGATGTTGGATTTTTCGCTGGCTTGGCTTCCAGTGGCCCGTTTTATCGCCTCCTAGATTGGGAGGTGCATGCTATTCAATACAGAATGCGCCATCCTCCAGTCTCGGAGGCCTTGCCCGCTCTTCTTTGGCTGACAAAATGCTTCAGGAAATGACACTTTTTTTTTTCAGTCAGCACCATCGTCATAATCACTTAATGCGTGATCTGTTATATATATATATACTAAAGTTTCGGTTGCTATTTTACACATGGTGTGTCCACTCGGCAGGTGTGCCTTGGAGATGTTGCATCTTTGTTGGTGTGTGTGTGTGTGTGGCTTCGCATTTGTATGATCGCTGCCACCTCCTATGCATTCGTGAGAGCCAAGTGGTTCGAAGTTCGTTTCCTCGATCTCCATGGTAAACTCCACTGGCGGAGATTGCCAGTGCGGTGAAGCTCTTGTCGAGTGTACACAGAGCCGACGTCGCTCTTGCGCGAATCCAAGAAAATCTGATTGCCTCCAAGCATAGTATGGGCAGGGCATTATTAGAGATTCTTTAAGCCACTCTAAATCTAATAAATTTTATTGTTTCAGACTATTTTTCGGTCTCTGCGTGGTCCGGAAAATCGGTCGGCGACTGTATATAGCACTCTAACCTAAGAATCAGATGTAGCTGCCGGCCAGAAACTACGAATTATCCACATAGAGCCATGCGGGTTATTCAAATTATTCGGTACAATTTGCATTGAAAATGACAGGACTGCTCAAATCCTTCTAATTAGCTGAAATTTCGAATTAACCAAGTTTGAATTATGAAGGTCTTACTGTACCTGTTTGCTTCCTTTACTTTGAATTTGTTCTTGGCTGATTTTTCTGTATTATTTACTTTTCTGAATAGGCCTTCAATCTTTAAAAGAGCCGAAAAAAAGCTTGGGGAGGGCACTTAAACTTTGCCTTTAAAGTGGAATGCGATAGCATTCAAAGATCCCCGACTGCTTCGCACACTTCCCGGCAACTGCAGCTTATGTAACCGTAATGTTTACTGGGAAACGCTAGCGGCGAACGCTATGCACGAAGGCGAGCTTTCTGGGAGAAACACAGCCTCTTGCGTGGGCCGATCCTGGAGGTAGTGCACAGCTGCGCCCATAAAATCACATCATTTCCAGGTATCTGTTATTGTTTCACACTTTTAATGTTTAAGTCTGAGAAGATTTAGTATAAAAGCCCTGCGCTGTTGGTGTTTTGTTTGATGACATTTGTTTGTGGGCTGTCATTCTCAAAATTCTGAGGAATAACTTTGTCAAGAATGTAAGACAATGTATGAGTAACATTAGTGATAGAATAGTGTGGCAACATAACCCATATATACTACATGTCACATAGTAAGGCGTGGCATATACATATACTTATATATATACAGAAATTTTTGCTCACGGACAACTTTGCCGACACCGACACCAGATTTTCTGCCACACGGGGCGCTTGACACTATCACTATCACGCTAAAAAACTTTTGCGCTGTGCTTTTTGCCAATATTTCTGAGGCCATGTGAAACTTTATGCACATAAGGTACCATAGTTACCTTCTTATGCTTCTTATGCTTTGTAAGTGCTTTTTTTGTTACTTAAGCCTTTCAAAACTTTTTCAGTGATGAACATTATAAGTGTGGTAGGATAACCACTGTCCTTAAGCTTTGTGACCTGCCACTGCATACTATCGTCAATCGTATGGTCATATAATTTTCTGATTGCTTGGTTCATGCTCGAGGTGGTGATAGCTCTTTTAACTAACTTGTAATGCCCTGAATCGTAAGGGAGCAAACTTTTTTCACTCATTTTATACCCCCAACAAGTGTGAGTTGCACTGAATGTCAACTTCATTTCAAAGAATTAGAGGCCCCCAACAAGTGTAAGTTGCACTGAATGTGAACTTCATTCCTAAGAATTGGAGGCTATCATTATCTGACATTTCAACCATAATCTCCAGCCCTTACTGTGCACGTGTCAACATTTCCACACTTTCTGTTTCAGTAATTCCTGCGAACCGGTGATATGAAAAACAAATGAGAAAATCATCAATGTAACAGAAACACATCTGGTACCTCCAAGGCTACATAGCTCTTTCTGCGAGATCCTGTCTCCTTTAGCTAGAAATACTGTATTTATTCACATAATTTGCATGCTTTTTTTGGCGAATTTAGGCCTTCAAGAAGGGGGTGCGCAAACTACATGGAGATTTCGCAAACACGTCTGAAATAACATGTAAATAGCCCTAACGCTGAATATAGATTAAAAAAGAAAATCAAGAATCATAGCACAAGCGAAGGGCACTTGTTTATTTAACAGAACACATACTTTAACCAGCCGAATTCGGTTGTGGTCTAGTCAAAATCACTGGCTGAGAAATCAGACTGAATCGTAGTCATGGTCAGTCACCAGCCTTTTGCGAGTGAACTCTTCTGCTTTCGCCAGTACTGAACATGACTCCCATTCACGTTGAAGTGCTTGGTGGCAGCACGGTTCCCCATTTTTCGTTTGGCAAGCTCTACAACAGTAACAGAGCACTTACCAAGCTGACATTTCCCAATTCCCCAAGTTTTCCAGGTTTTCCACGAGTACCTTTACAAAATTCCCTGAGTGGCACAGAACTTTATTTTATGTCAAAATGGGCTGACACAAAGTCGCCCAATGCTATCACTCTCTAGTAAACATGTTAAAAATAAAAAAAATGACTTAATCCAGTTTGAATAGTAGGAGTCATGTTTATTTTATTCAAAAAGGAAACAGAAGGGAGGGGGTTAGTAAAATGCACAGCAAATCAAATAGCTTCAGAGAAAATGGTACAGCCCTTTGCAAATTGAGTCGACCATTTTCAAATACGAATAAAAATAGAGGCATAGCAGAAGCAAAATATTTTCGAATATGAGTTATCTCTATCAAGCTCATTGGTATGAGGCCAGAACTTTGTCACAAGTGAGATTCTCTCTCAGCAGCTGGAAAGTCAACCTCAACTCTGACATATTCTCAGCCCACGCACAATGCCTCAGTGTTGCCTTTCACTGCTTTAAACAATTTATTTTGGTTTGGATGAGAGACACCTGCATCTCGGCGTCAGCAACTCTTTTTTGAGCTCAAGCTGCTTAAAAGAAGCGGAGGCACACTTCCTTTCCCGTTTATTCCTCATTGTATCTGCCCTTTCTGTTCTCATCCTCCTTACACTGCACGTTCACCCGGCGGACCATTTGAAGAATCCCCTTGGTCAGCAGCACAGTCAAAATCCAATTTTTCTGACTCCCTAGTGGCCACGAAAACATCCGAAAAATCGGGCAGTTCGAAAAAATTAATGCATGTCTCTTACTGCCCTTAAGGACTCAAACCACTACAGGCACATCTGAAAAAGCTCTGAAGGCCTGCTAGTAGTACACGTATTAAGCATATCGATCCTCGTACTGCGTCAAGAGATGGCGGGTGCACCCGCGCATAATTAAGGAATACATACTGGGTCCCATGACAATTGCCTCTTCCCACTTGTTAAGCTTCACCGCAATACTTCGCGTGTGCTTCACCGCGTAACACTGCTGCATTGAGGCGAAGCTTATTTTTGAAAACCGGCATAATTTAACGCTTCATGCTTTCCGACCAAGGAGGTTAAAGAAAAACCGCTGGAGTGGAAACAATGTCCCGAAGGTGAAGCCGCAATGGAGGGGCACGATGAAACCATAAATAAACGATAAAAAATGGTGAGGAAGCACTTTTTGCACACTTTCCACGAGTTATTCAACCTCCTTGGCTTATTTTACCGAACACATACACATCTATGTGTCTCTGTATTACTGGTTTCAGTGTGAAGTCTGAATAACCTGGCATACTGTGTTGGGAAGGACATCATCAATATTCACGTTGAGAACAATCAGCTTTTATTTTAGGATTAAGCCTAGCATTACAATAACAGAGTCAAATCACTTAATCTGTAAGCGGAGATCACCCGACAAGGCTCTATTTCATGTGAAGGAGGGGCAAGTGATGGCTTCACCTTTCCTTGTAAGAAGCTAGGGGAGCTCCCACTCCAGCAGTTTTTCTTCAACCTCCTTGTTTCCGACCTTCGAAGCCATTGGCCAGGTTTTCAAAGCCCGAGTCGGCGTCATTGCTACCTGCGGCGTAGCAAACGTCGAAGTAGCTAGGCCTAGAGTTGCCGCGGTGGTCGCTACGGCTGCCAGCGGGCGCCGGTTCGAGGAGGCGAGATAATAAAAATGGCGGCGGTGGTTTTGACTAATGCCGTTTCGGACCTGCGGTCACGGCAAACAGTCCGGAAAATCGGATGGCAAAGGATTCTTTTGTCCGAAATTTCATACGTTCTTATGCATCGACTCTACGGGGCACATGGTGGTGCCTCGAAGCCGTCCGAATTATCCTGCATGTCCCAAAAATCGGGCGACCAGAAAATTGGTCGTCGACTGTACACTGACAACCCCTCCAGTCGATTACACGGCGTCAAAGACAATTCGTTACAATTCCTGTTACTCAAGCCAGCATTTGCGCAACTTTCGTTCTCTTTCAACAAAATTACCGCTAATTTTCCCTACTTACCTACCTTCCTTGGAAGGACAGTGACGCATGCAGGGAGGCAGAGAAGGTCCATAACCGGAATACACCGGGGCGAGCACACCGCTCGATGAAGCCTTCTCTTAATCAGAGGTTAGTCACGTCCTCTTTAACCTCAATAGCAAGTGTGCTCCAGGACCAGATGACATCACAAACAAACTTCTTAAGAACTTGGATGACAAGGCAATAGAGATTTTTAACAAATGAGATCAATCAAGTCTGGGAGTCAGAGCAAGTCCCTGATGAATGGAGAGCGGCCAAGGTAGTTTTAATCCTCAAGTCAGGAAAACCTACCAGTATGGAAAACCTCCAACCTATCTCGCTCACTTCATGCCTTTGCCAAGTCATGGAGCATGTAGTTCATAATCGCATATCAAGTCACATCGAGAAACATTGCCTCTTTCCTCACAACTTGATTGTATTTTGATCTTCCCCCCTCCACACAGGGCGCAACGCTCCTATTGAAGAAATCAATCTTTGATAATCGCACTAGAGACGTGATGGATGTTCCGGCCCTAGACTTGGCAAAGGCTTTTGACAGGATCAGACACCAACACATCCTAGGTGAGATATCCCAGCTCAATCTTGGCAACAAATTTTTTAACTTTACCAAATCCTTTCTCGGTGAATGCATGGCGTTCATCAGAGTTGGGACGGTTACCGAAGGGCCCTTCCCTCTAGGTTGTCTCAGCACACCCCAGGGATCAGTGCTGTCACCCCTGCTCTTTAATATGGCTATGAACAGGCTCTCCAAGAGGGTGGCTGGCATCCCAGATGTCCGGCATGTCATCTATGCGGATGACCTCACCATCTGGGTTCCCGGAGGGTCGCTAGCCATATTAGAGGAAACCTTACAAGAAGCTGTCAACATCACAGAGGATTTCCTCGCTAGCACGGGGTTGACGCTCTTCCCCACAAAGTTGAGCTACTCCTGTACAGCAAAGTGTGACAAGGAGGCAGAACTAAAGGATTAGCACCACTGAACTCGCTTTCTATTCAGATACAAACTAACGTGGGCACCTGCACACCCAGAGTTGATCCTGTTAATATCTGAGGGCTAACTATTAATTCCAAAGGGCATAATAGAGACGCTCTGGGTCATCTAACAGGACAGGCAAACAGTGTTCTAAAGCTCATTGCTAGGGCATCTAGCCGAAGGACTGAAGGAGGACAATCTCATCCGGGCCTTTCAGGCATTCTTTTCAAGTCGCGTATCTTACACTGCACCTTATTTAGAATGAACAGGGGCTGAAACTGCTAAGCTCAACTCTCTCATTCGAACTAAAGTGCCTTTGGACAGCCACAGTCTGCTAGCGTGGAAAAGCTGCTGGCCATGGGAATCCACAATACTACTGATGAGATTATTGAAGCACACTGCATAGCCCAAATTGCTTGGCTCTCTGCCACTAAACCTGGCCTCAAAATCCTGGAGGAGGCCGGCATTGAACCTCGGTATAGCCCCGAACCCACTAAACCTCTTAGCAAAGCTAGCAGGTCTCACTTCGCAATAGGCCCTGTACCCTGTAACACTCATCCTATGTATAATGTGGGCTGGGGGAACGCACGAGCAAGGGTAATCCTACAAAATTTACATCAACACAAGCTAGATGCACTTTTTGTTGACGCAGCACAGTATCCCACAGGGGAAAGATTCTCCATAACAGTGGTGGAGGTAGAGGGAAAAATCATTACTGCAGCTTCTGTAAGGGTCAAGATCTCCCATGTGGCAGAGGAGGCTGCTATCGCTTTAGCTATTGATAGTCGTAAAAAGCCAGCCTTTATGTACTCAGACTCGCACTCGGCCATCTGCTCCTTCTCGTCCGTATTGGTAGCGGAAACAACGAGTAAGATCCTTCAGGATCAGGACTTCACAATCAGAAGTGAAGAGCAGGGATATCACCACATTTCTTGGTTCCCTGCCCACTTAAGGGACATCACTGGACCGAATGGGACTACTAACCCGAATGAGGCTGCTCATAGGCTTGCGCATGACCTCACAAACCGTGCAGCCGAACCTGGGGCCTCAGAAATTCCCAAGCTTGACAGGGCCCAGGCCTCTACGCTCAAAATGCAGACTAGATCTCACCCTACTGCTCGCTTAATGCACTTAATCGATCAGGAAAACTCACAGGAATGCCGCAATTGTGGATACGAATGTAGTAATTTTGAACACATGCTCTGGCTGTGCCTAGACTTAGAGGCCTCTTCACTTCAAACCAAGGACTCTTGAAAATCCACCCTCAAGTGTCCAGAACATCTACAACTCCAGGCCATCTAGAAAACCCATGATGTTGCGGTGCGTTTCGGCCTGCCAGTCCTGTCATGTGTGAAGCCATCGGCTCATCCCGGGTCCCCCCGGGCGTGAGCTCTTCAGGACCTCAATAAAGTTCTTGTCATGTCATGTCTAGCACAAGTTCCCTGAGTTTTCCCTAGGTATTTGCAGACTATTCAAAATCCCTGAGAATTCCTGGTTTTCCCAGTTGGTAGACACCCTGCAGTGAATTTGAAATTAGCTGCGGTTACTCTAGCCCATCGTCTACTGATCAACCAAAACGCAACCGGCTGATAGCATTAGCCTAAACTACCAGGGCCAACCAAGGATGGGTTCCGTCACGGACGCAAAGAAGGAAGGAGAGGCAAGGCTAGTGCCACTAAAGCCCCTCCATCCATGCGCCACCGCCGCTTTCTTAAGAAGCGACAACCTTTGTTGTGCGCCGCCTTTTTCCCTCACACCAAATCCGGTTCCAGCATTTCTGGTTCTGGAATTTCCAGCTTAAAAATTTCTGGTTCCGGTGTTTCCGCTTCCTGGAGTTGCACTGCAGGAATTATCGCTTTGACTGCTGCCAGACGATGGTGAGACGCCCGCGCGTGCTTAGCAGAGCTATGGCAGTCGCCATAAGAAGAATGCAAAGGGGACAAGCTGTTGTATTCCGCTGAAGTAGTAGTTCGCGGTCACCGTTTTCCAGATGCACGAAAAATGGCAGTGGTCTCCAAGCGCCCAGGCACTACATTCTACTGTACGTTGTCGCTCGTGGCACAACCCGTCGCAGGTTGACGCGAAGCAGCGAACACGAGCAGATTACAATAGGCGGTGGTTCTTGGATGGAATCGCATTCACAGTTTAAACCGCAGCTGGTGCAATTAAAGCCTCTCCATCGACGTGAAAGTAAACAACGCTAAAAAACATAGCGTCACTTCCACTCAGAACAGGAAGCTGCAGCTACGCAAGTTCCGCTTGACCCCGGAAGCTAAGGCGGTGAGTGGGAGAGGAGCGTGGAGGAGGAGGGCAGGTTGGCGGTACTTAACTTGGTCGGCATAAACGTGTATGGAGGGGCTTTAGGTGCCACCACGGCGAAGTTGCTTCTGATACGCCCTGGCACACCTCTGATGCAGAAAATTCTGACTCCGAGTGTGCCGCTGTGCGTTGTGCGTGTGCTTTCTCACGACGGAAGAGAAAGGGAAGGTGGAGGAACATGCACGCTCGAGCAGGTCCAACGCCCTGTGGAAAGGAATAAAGAAGGGATGTTTACGTGTCAGGAAGGGCGGAGTGCGGACGGTGTTATCGGGGCGATCGAGACACGCTGCCTCAGGTGGTTCATGTGTTCGGGGGCTTCTGGAAAAAAGAATGAAGGGACTATGCATGCAAAGCACGTCTCGTGTATGACTACGCTCGCCTGTGCGGCGCGGCCATCCAAAGCCTGCCTGTCCATGCGTGCGCACTGACGGGCTGGCTCGGGCAGGATGGAGAGCGCAAAATATTCCAGTAAATGTTTTTTCTCCATAAACCTGGCTATAAATTCCGGTTGCACAAATTACGCGAGTAAATACAGTATGTCACACAGTACTGAAGCTAAACACGACCCTATACAGATCCCGGCTTTTTGTAAAAAGCACTGGTCCTTGAAATATAATGAACAGCGATTCGAACCCACTAACAACCCGACGTTATTGCTCGGCTCAAGACATGCCGGCATTATTTGGAACCTACTTGAATGTTATCGTAGATTCTATCAGTTGTGTGTGTTCTCACCGAGCCTTGTGTAATCAGATTGTACACACGCAACACTACTATTGGAACAGTACAATGTACCTTCTGCAGAAGACTGGAAGATCCAAACGTCAGGCTTGCCTTTTACCATGGAACTTATATTTAGTGCTGATGAAACAACAAGATGGACAAAAGCTGGCCCCCAATGCTCTGTCAGGCTCACCTTTAGCAATCTGATTGTTGGCTTGATGCATCCCAAGTCCTTTATCAACTTCTTCTCAGCATCTGGGAAGTGAATGCGCCAGAGGTGCTGATTATCTTTGGGCGGCTTTGGAACCATGAACCACTTTTTGTCATTCTGCTGCAACAGAGGGCAAGGAATCACAAAAATGTGCACCTTTACAAGTGCCACGTCTGTCAGGGAAATTTTACTAATAGTACTACGGTATGTCAGCTTAAGTTTGCTGTTATATTTATGCAGTATTATATTCACCCTGTGCTGCAAAATATATGCCATACCAGAAATGACGGAGTACGTCTTTATGCATGTCAGTACAAGACAAAACGCACACCTCTTTGAGAAGTCCCTTGAACCACTTTTGACGAGGCACATTCGTAGGAAGACAATTGAAGTCGTGCTCCAATACAGGCACCAAGTCTATGTCTATTTGGCTCCCGTCGCGAAGGTGCACAAGCAGCGTCCTGGCAGGCCCACTCTGCCGCACTGTCAGCTGAAAAACATGCATGCACAAAGCAGTAAGACTGATGTGACCGTTCTGGAAGTCACCCAGGTGTCAATCGTGGATGAATTAAGTGCAAAACAAAAATGAAAACAAGTTCTTTTTTTTTTTCACTTTCACTACTTCACATGATGTCGCTGTGATTCTTGATCCCACACTTCCTTACGGCATACATCATATTTGGAAATCAAATATGTAGCAGTATGAAATCATGCTCTCAAGTCTTACTCGTAAGATGTATTCTATATTACACTTTTCTGTTCAGATTTCATTCCTCCATAATAGTACAGTGGTGTCCGTCATTATAGTGAACATGCAGAAGCATGCCTTACACTTTTGGATGTTGTACATCTGTGGGTTCCAAATGGTGGAGCCTCAATGCAATAAGCAGAATAAGCAACAGCCAGCACCCCCTTATGGAATTAGTACCCTATTTTCAGGACTATAGGTCGCAGCCCCCACTTTCTACAAATTTCAAAGAAAAAATTGGGATATAAGTTGCACCGGTGTATAAGATGCTAATTTAACTCGGTCAGCATGATGAAATGCGATTATGCAAGCTCGTACACACATCATAAAATTCCTTACTTATCTATTTCAGGGCACTAAATTTCTGTCAACAAAAGATTTTACGGGCCACAAGTTCTAACAGAGTAAGACTTCAAGAAACGCTTATCTTTGTGCAGAAAACCAGCATTTATTGCACTTCACTTGAAGCCACTGATGGCCTCGTCTGCCAGTGCAATCAAAAAGTTTATCCCTTTCGACTGGCAGCATCAACTGAGTCACCGTCATTGGCCTCTGAATAACATTTATGAGACATGAGCATGTCACTGGCGTTGCTTCTGCGGCATCGAGACAAACACACCAACGACCAAAACATGCCTGCCTTGAATCTGAACACACGCACAGAAAAGTGAAATGGCGACTGGAAGCCAAAAGCTCTACTTCTCGGATGCACTATTGATGATGATGGTAACGAACTAGTGCTTTTTGTAACCAGTTTACCTCTGGCGCCACAACGTACAAAAAAATTGTGGCACTCCCTTTTCTGTTTTATTGTGTCAATTCAGTGGGTTTAACCTTTTCTGCTATAAAAAGTGAACTACTACTGCAAACTCTTACACATGACTTCCAATCAGGGAGGTGGCATTCATATCAGAAAGCTAGCTGCAACTGCACTGCCTACATGGCAAGTCCTAGCAGGTATCCTCTGTCACCATTCTGGCGCCAGTGTAAATGCAAGATTTCATTTCTTTCAGAATGTTGCTGTGCACGATTTGTTGTACTCAAGAAAAAGAAATTTATATTGGTAGCGCCAGCATGCATGGTTTTAGGCATATATAAGTCGCACAATTGCTTAAAGCACACAAATGAAATTTGTGGAAGAAATATGTGACCTACAGTCGGGAAAATACAGCACTCTGCCAAGACAGACACTTCCCCACTTTCCAGAAAGGACAATTTATGTTGCCCTGGCTCGCATGACATTTTAAACAGCAGATAAAACCATACATTGCTAAAATGGAGGATGCACAGACACCAAAGGTGCAATTTGTGCGCTACCAGCACGTAATGATGCATGCATTGCCGCCGTGCAGCAGTTTCAAGAACTAGGTGTGCCCTGCACCACAGCTTTGCTCTCTTCTGCACACATCTGTGCACAATCATTCGTTACGTTCACACAAACAAAATGATGGCCAGTGTCCTTGATCACAAAATGATTGCTAGAGTTTCCAGTGGTATCTTGCTTGCAACGCTTACCAAGAAAGCTTGAGAAGCATCAACCGTTGAGCTAGTAGGTGCGACATTGCATGGACTAGTTGATGCTGCAATTGCAGGCTCCCAGGCACACCTAATAGTTAAGAAAGCTTAGCTGCCAAGTGTGCCTGAGAGCCTGTAGAGATTTTTCAGACTGCTGAAGCACAAATAGCCAAAAGTATGGCACTGTTCTTTCAAGGCTAGAATGTAGACTAGAAGTGGGTTGGAACAGCTGTGCCTTTGCTCACATGCGTATAATTTTGTCTCACGATACTTAAAAATACACAACTAATGAACCCAGTTCACGTCAGTACAACATTTATTTAATGGTGCAGTCAAATCAAGCATATAAAAAAGAAAAAGTTGCAGTTTCACCCAAAAGGCAAACCATTGATTACGATGGTAAAGTATTACACAACTTCAACAAGTAAGGCTCATGGTTTTATCGGCTGTATAATTGCAGCAAACATTCCCCGACTAATTACACCCGCATGTGCAAACATGAAGCAATTTCACTCAATGACTGCAAACATACCCAGTCACAATCCTAGTATGGTGAAGAGCACAAAATGAGGGAAGCAAACACGTCTTCAAAACTTGAGGTTATGCAACCTCCTATAGATGTGCACCCGAAGACAGTGCAAACGCAGCCACCAGCCACCCCAGCTCCCCACCCAGTCTTTGCCTCCGCAGGAGATAACCTCCAAGACAGGGCGTGGCGTCGCACAGCTGGGCTAAAGAAACAGAGCCGCACTTGGCCAGACGCAGCGCCGATCGTCATGGCTACAATGAATACACCACAACTACGTTGATGGGGAACAAACAGCATCCTCAATCGAGAGAAAAAAGACAAAAAAATGCACATGGGCAACTGCCAGCTCGCTGCTCTTATGCAAGGCAAAGTGCAGCGAGCATGGAGAAGATGGTGAGCAGGTGAAAATAAATGTGTTTTTTATGCGTTATGTTGTGACAAACTTGAATACAACATGAGGCGCTTTCTAAGTGGAGAAATTTCTGGAAAAAGCTCGCATTATATTCGTGCAAATATGGTACGCACCTCAAAGTGTTCAGAGTCGTCATTTCCGTGCTGTAGCTTATAGGCTACCAGGGCCTTATCCATGACGGACTGCAACCACACCTGCCACAATAGGGGCTGAAACTTGAGATCTTCGCTGAATAGCTGATACAAAGAGTTAATTTCTGGCCCCTTCATGGTCTCCCGTAGGCGCTCTTCGCAAATCGTGGTCAGAGTGTAGCTCACATGACCAGGTGTTTCGGCAACCAGCTGGAAAACCACACCAAACCATACATAGCTCGCATTTCAGACAGGGACACCTACAGTCCCAAGTTTTGCACATTTGTCCTAAATGTATGTAATCCCAAGCCCCAAACCGAACATCTTGCAAGTCATATATTCACAGGTGGGGTTCAGTGACTTGCAGTGTAGACATCCTTTCACAGTATTAAACCAATAAGAGCATCTTTTCAACAAGGTGAGGCCCAAAACTGCCCAAGCATCCTCAAGCCTGCAAAGTTTATTCTTTACAGGTGATATAATTATACAGAGAGTATTTATGTGGTCATATAACAGGTTGTCCATGGCAATATAAGCATAAAAGATAAATAATAAATAAGGCACATCAGCATAGACTGAACATGGGCACTGTAATTTCTAAGAATCGTGCTTAATCAATGGCACCATCGAAGCGCTGAGTTTGCAACAAGGAGACATGATGTCTCGCAATGAAGTGTGCAGGTGCACGGCACATGTTGAGTGCTGCTGATTTCAAATCAAGCTCTGGAGTAGTCATGCAACAAGCTGCAACACGGTAGGTGGAATGAGCATATTTCACTTCATTTATAATACCCTCAAGGCCTGTGAAGGCTTTACAAGTGGGGAGTGGGTTACAAGTAAATTCAAACAGCAAGTCTTACAAGAGAAACATGTACAACATAGAAATACAATTTGACAAATAATTCAGTAGTAATACAATGAGCAATTACAAAAGCAATTACAAAAAAAGGACAACATCATTCTAGCAAGTAATGTTGGTTAAGGCATCACGAAACAAAAGATTATCGCTGATGGATACAATGTTTGCGGGAAGGTGGTTCCACTCTAGCGATGTCCGAGGTACGGATGACGGGGAGAATGTATTTGTGCTGCAAGAAGGGATGTGAACCTTGTAAGAATGATCGATGCGATGAGATACGTAGTGTGGAGTATGGATTAAGACATCACGCAGTGTTGTGTGGTGAAAAATTTTGTTAAATAATGATAAACGGGGAAACTTTACGTCGAGCTGCTAGAGATGGAAGAGAAAGGCTAGTTTTCATGGCTGTTACGCTGACAGTTCTGTTATAATTAGAAAGAATAAAACAAGCAGCGTTATTCTGAACTAATTCTAATGTGTTAATTAACCCTTTGAAGGTTTTCGCCGTACATGTACGGCGGCGGTTTTCTGTCCCGCAAGGTCTTTGCCGTACGGGTATGGTTACGACCCTCTGTTTGAAATTTCGCGCCATAATGACGATGGGCGCTCATCGGGAGGTGCTGCCACCTCTTAGCACTTACAAGATGCGTTTGAAATTGGTGCTACCTTCTTGGGGAGATAAACAGAGCTGATTGCTAGCTTCAGCGCGTCGCTCAGACTGCGGCAACGCCCCTTTGGCGGTTTCGGTTTCGCCGCGTGATCGCAACGGAGGCGCGCGAAACGTCATTTTTTTCTTTGTCGGCACTCTCTTGCAGGGCGGTGGAAGTTGATTTCTATCTTGATTGGCGCTGCTCTTAGCATGCTTATCAGCGCCGTTCGCGAGGTCTTCTCGCTCTAAGTGGAAACGCGCTTTCGCGGTTTCGGTTCCGCCGCGTGATCGCAACGGAGGCGCGCGAAACGTGGTTTTTCTCTTTGTCGGCACGCTCTCGCAGGGGCGGCGGAAGTTGATTTCTATCTTGATTGGCACTGCTCTTAGCTTGTTTATCACCACTTACTTATAGCGTTGTTCGCGAGGTATTTTCGCTCTCCGCGGCAACGCGCTTACGCGAGAGGGTGCCTCAGACCTCTGCCCAAGGCAGCCGCACACAAAGATGGCATGTGCGCGCCAACACAACTCCTCGCTTCAAGAGAACAGACACGCATTTTAGGTGTGCAGACTGCGATAAGGTGCTGTGCGTAGACCCGTGTTTCAAGGAGTACCACGCTCGGAAATACTATTGAACATTTAGCAGTTCTGAGTGATGCCGACACCAAAATACTGTTCCTAATTATTTTTGACTATTTATTCCCGACTTAATACATTTTGTACATTCAAGATCCGCAATAAAGTAATTTGACCACCTGGGAAAGTTGTTTTCAAAATAATTCGACCCTCAAAGGGTTAAGAGACTAATGCAGCGTATTCTAATTTTGGGCATATTAGTGTTTTATAAAGCAATAATTTCAAAGTGTGTGGAGCCTTAAAAAAGTTTCGCCTTAAGTAACCAAGAGTGCAGTTAGCATTGTTCACTATATTAGTAATGTGAGTTGCCCAGGTAAGGTCGTATGTAATATGAATTCTATATGTACGGCAACAGTCTTGACAGCAAGTATGAAGGCTATCAAAAGCATAAAAGTGAACTCTGGCATATCAAAAGTGATCAAGAGATTATCAAAGATATGAAGGCAGTTGGGCATTACTAAAGAGCTATCAAAGGCATTGAGAGGAATTGCCAAAAGCAATCTGAGGTCAAAGATTATTAGAAGGTTACTGAATGCAGTGCAAGTGAGCACTGCTGCAGGGTGCCCAAAGATCCAATTGGCAATCAGCCTGTATATATTATTATCACACAATAGTGTGCAGCAGCAATTAACTTCTGTACTTGTTGACAATGTTCTAGCAGAAAGTATCTTCAGTAATGAGAAGCCTACAGAAAAAGAACACAAATGTAATGCACCTGGATTTCCCTGTGGGTAGAGCATGAAGCCAGAATAAAGTTCACTGTAAGAAGAGCTCTAGGCTGAGCATAATGGTGAACCAGTATTTGTCTTTCCTTCTTTCTGGGTATATTTTCACCCTTAATGCGAATTTAGTGAAATTGCATTCCAAAATGTGACGGCTTCCACAATTACAATCTGAAGCTTGTCTTAAAAGCTATAAGTAACTAGTGCACTTAAGATAACTACCATAAGCCCACAGACAAAATAAAGAGAATAAATGCAGAAAGAAACATTGCAGGAGCTCTGGAATAAATAACTTGGATTTGGAGCTCTGGAACAATTTGCGGACACAATGTAATGGTGTCCTCGCATAATGTCCTATTTCTTAGGACCTTTGAGGTATAGTGAATAAACCAATGATTAAATTACTAACAAATGTGCTGACTGTCAATTAACCTATGACGCCAAAACTTGCAGGGAATCTAGAGGGTGACTTGAAAAGAAGCTATTGATGGAGCAATGATCGCAAATACACTTTGTTGCTTCGTGGTGATTTGAACATCGACAGCTTAAGCGCAGCCATAGCAGCTTAAGCGCAGCTTAAGCGCAACTGAACTTGTCCATTTACTGGAAGCCTTCAAATGTGCCACATACCTGCTGACATATTCAGTGTGACAAATCAACTTGACTTGAGGTGTTCTTTACAAAACAAGCGACGAACTGCTAACTTCTGCTGTTACAGCAGCTGATCTAGGGGACCTACTTACGTGTTCATCAATCATGAGCCATCTTGTATTGAACAAAACCGAACTGTATAGTCGCATTTTCAAAATATAAACAAATTCACGCAGCAAAATTTTAACCAACATCTGGATGAAGTGACGTTGGGACACCCAGCATGGACAACAAAGCGTGTCATCGGCATATCTGTAGGGTTAGTACAGCTGATCCTTTATATATACATGGGCTGTACTATGGTTAAAAGACAAACAAAAAGAACTGCCACAAAATTCCACAAAGTAGTTACAGAAAGCTATTGCTTTCAAAAAGCAAAATGGATTCAAGGATTGCAGAAATGTGCAGTGATGGGATTAAGAAGGCACAGGATGAAGTTAGCTGGTGCAGAACAGAGCCAGCTGGAAATAACCAGTAGTGGCCTTCATCCTGCAGTGGACTTAAATAGCACAATGATGATAAGAAGGACATGATAATGAGGAAAACAGGGCCTTTACAAAAATGCTGCTAAAATTGTCTAATTGACTTTAGTAGTATATTAAGTTAAAATAATGGCAAGCTTTACACTGTAAAACTAGTTGGTGGCAAAAGAGAAGAAATGTCTGTTACCTTAAAATCATCTTCCTGAACAGGCAGTTTCATAACAAGATTGATGTCAAATTCATCAGCCTGCCGGATGCGCAGCCCTTCGTAGCTGCTTCCAGTGTAATATAGTCTGAAATGTCCAATATTCACTAACACAAATACAGCACACTTGCGCCGCTGTTTTCAAATTGTGCATCATTTTCTGGCCAGCAACAATGTAAAACATGCAACTAATGCAAGCAAGGCCTAATGCATGCTGTTCAGCAAGGGAAAGCTACCCTTGCCCCTACCTAACAGTAGCACGAACCTAATTTGCAGCATCACATTATCTGCAAAAAAATGTGAACTTTTTGTAACATTTCCTCTACCTAGTGAACTTCTCAAGACCTCAATTGCTCATTCAACATTCTACGCTCCTGCACCCTTACAGAAGTCAATAAATTCACTTTCACCCTACTTTCTGCTAGCCTCAAGGTTAGCTCAGCTGGCAGAGCAACTGGTCCAGAAAGGCACTGGTGCCAAATTTGATCCCCAGACCAGAAAGACTTCTCTTCAAGAGACCCTGAAACGATTTTGATGATACAAACGTACTGAGTCGTTAGAGCAGGTCCTTCTGATCATTCATTGACACATCTAAGTGCTCTGCATAAAGCGTGTAATTTACCATAAGGTTTTAAAAATGCACATTGCTGTCGATCGCAGCACACTGCTCGGCGGAATTTTAAGTCGCCCCTACCCATATGACGGAAATCACCCATATGACGTCAGTGGGGCGAGCTACCCAATTGGCTGACCAGGGCGCATGATCGATAATTTTTCCAGCTTTATGGTAAACAAATGATGTTCGTCTGCTTGTGTTACAACGTACTCTGTCTTTGACGAGAGCTCTGTCGTTGGTGTCGGTCTGTCTTTTTGCGAGTGCTGAGATTTGACTTTGTTGCATTGTGGGCTGCAAACATAGCGACTGGCAATATGTCAAGCTGCGACATTGTGTCCCTCTGCAAGCCAGTAGACGAGCGGACTGGCTGCAGCGCATCAGACTGCCGCTATCCGATCGGCGCCAGGATTTGCGCGATTGCGGCCGTCACTTTACACCGGAAGATTACTGACACAATAGCGTTTCGAGAGTCCGGTATTAGGGTAAACGCAAGATCAAGGGGACAGGGCCTGGCCGTGTCCCCTTGCGTGTCGTTTCACAGAATGAACAGAAGCGCAAATGTGAATGGTCTGCACGGTGCAGCCACCTGGTGGCATAGAGCTCAACCACACACAGTAGCAGTAACAAAATGTATTCTTCTTTGCTGCTGGTGTAAATTTTTTGCAGGAGAGTAATCATTAACATGTTGTTTTTGTAAATGTTTAAAATGTTTTGCACTTGGTTAGAGCAATACCATGGAGGCCGATCAGGCAGCTCACGTACGTCTACACTAAAGTTCCTTCATCAGCTTGAATTTATGCCTCCACCGTTCCGTTGAAACGTTCAGCTAGTGTGTGATTACCGGAATACCAGACACGTTCGGTGCTACGACAGAATGCTCGCAATGCACGCTGCTTCGATAGCTCTCGCTTGGGGTCGACGGCCAAGCGGCTAGCGGAGAGCTATCGCGCGGGGGAAGGAGGGGGGGGCTCCAAAACAACCAGAAGTGGACGATGTGATGTCGCATCGTGACACAGAACCAGCGAAGGCGAAGTTTAGCCCAGATCGCTCGGCGTACGAGTTGAGGAAAAGCATGGCTAGGGAGGAGGGTAACTTCTAATCGCTTGTAGCTCCATTAATACGTAACACTTCACTTAAATTGTGGTGCAAATGTTCTATTTAAGCTGTACCCTATGTGTCTATAAAATTTGACCGAACCGTTTCAGGGGCCCTTCTTTCTTTCTTAATATCCTGTTCGAGTGTGTTCGTCTAGTTCCATGTTACATTCAGATGGATGCCAATATTCCTTAGCACACATTAAGCATGAATGCTCACAGTTCCACAGTTTGACACAGCAAATAAAGCGTACCCTTGCCCTACCTTTTAAATATCAGAGCAAACAAGCGGTCCTCCTTCATCTCTTCACAGAGGTTCTTTAAGACCTTGTTCAGGATTGACTTGTTCCTCTCCGTGATATTATTGTCCTTGGACAAAGCTTCGTGCAGACGTTGCATATAGTGTTCTGGTTTCACATCCACTGCCATGGCTCGTGTTCAGCGCAGCAACCACAGGACCACAGATGAAACTGCAGTGAATATGTACACACTTTAAACCACCAGCATGGCAGCATGCAGACAGGCACGGCTTTCAAGGTGTTTTAATGCTTACTACCTCAAGCACACCAACCAACTTTTACTAGCTACAGATTTCATTCTCACAATCCAAGTTCCCTATGCATACTTTGTTTCCACAAATGTACTTCACGGTATCAAAGGCCTGATCTATCTCCTGTACTGCTTCATGAAAGTGCTAATCTATAATACCGATGGCACATAGCACACATTCGATCTCGATCAACTGGGATTAAACTTCTCGGTTGCGGTTGGCTTCTTTACGTAAGCTGCGGGAGAGGGCCAATTGTGGTCAAGAATTTCTATCCGGACTAGGCTTGATCACGATCAAAAGTCGTAGTGTGACACTGGTATAACGCTGAAATTCGGAGGTAAGAAAAAGAAAACTTGAAAAATACACCGCCGCTGTACAATGGGTAACAGAATAAAAAATTTATGTGCATAACATTAAGAAGTAGGCAGATGGCATACTTATACACCAATATTTTCTAATGCAGTGGTGTTTGAATAAGGGGTATTATTAAGAAATGTCCAGTTATTGGAAAAGAAAACAGAAGACAAAGGGATGGAAAGCAACAGGACAGGCCCTTAAAGTCTCACTTTTTAGCTTCCAAAATCAGCATAGAAGACAGCAATTCTAATCACAAGCTTATACTTTCAGAATTGTATCGCCTAGGCAGCCACATGTTGCATAGTGGCACTAGGACTCACATAGCAGTTAAATATTACAGCAAGACAAACGATGAAATTGTAATAGATTACCTTGAAATATTGCAGGACAACTTCTTTACTGCAACAAAAGTTGAAAAATGGAATCGAACATACTGAGCAAGACTTGATTCCCACCAAAAGAAGAAAGACTATGCAAGGAATTCCATGCCAAACGATATGACTGCAAGTCATTTAGTTCTCCTGAAAATGAATTTTAAAGAATGAATTAAAAGCAAATTTGAGTGAATTTAAAGTGTTTTCAACTCATGCCCATGAATGTATGACTTTTTACTTTGTCCTTGCGAAGTCAGAGCCTACACTGCATCTTTGCCTAGAAATGACAAAGCGGGCTCCTTTTTATACGAGACGCCAGCCGACACTAGTCATTTTGACAGGCATCATATCGATGCTTCTCCTCACCTTGCCGCAGCATAATGCATTGAGCTTGGGACATGTCAGCTGCCTTGGGCGGAGGCAAGTCAAAAGCGAACGGCGATCCTTCAGCAATCATGTAGTCGATGAAATCGTCACTCAAATCGAAGCTGATATCGCTGCTGTCCAGTTCAAAAGAGCTGGTAAGGCTCCCCATGTGGTTAGATGACATCAGCTTCACTTTTTTGGCAGTGACACCATGTGTACTGCGTGTTTAGCACACATTCTGTGTTTACATTACAGCAGTGTAAGATCCAGCATCATAGACTCGTCGTAGACGTCATGCGAAGCAGCTACCTGTCTCGGTTTCAGTTATTTATTGGTTATTTAAAATTATTGATTAGTTTGTAAGGAAACTGGACCATCCTACCGGTGAAAGGACTCTCAATGCCATTTGAAAATGACAATATCCTAAATATAGACAAACGAAAAGTAGGAGTTGCCTTTAAAAGAAAAGTGGAAAAAAACACTCAAAAATAAAAAGAAATCTGCATTTTTCTTCAAGCTTCCAGATCAGTATGAATCACAACTAAAGACTGCAAGAGAGCACTTTTTCTCACACTTTGACCAAGTTCATGAAACATCAACCGTGTAAATTCTTGAAGTATTTATCTATGCCAGACAGACCCTGTGAATAAAATTGAAATTTCTGATAGTATCATTGAATATCTATACTATTGCAAATTCTTTCAGCCCTTACATCCAGTCAGTCTTTACATGCAAGCAGCCTCTATATATCCCACTAAGAGGCAACGAATTCGAAATGCCTGAGGTTACAATGTCAGCATCTGGTGTTTTTAACCTGCCTTTACAACTTGATGTCCAAAAATCACTTTGCCCGGACAAAATTCCTAATACCGTATTTCTTAAACACTACACAACTCAGTCGTCCACACTTCTACAAAAGGCATTTGCCTCATCGTTGGAAACAGTGGAGCTTCCTGCTAACCGATTGTGCATGAAAGTGATAACGTCCACAAAAACAGAAACAAACAACTCGTTGAGACGTACAGCACATACCGATACTATTGACTAGCACATGGTGCAAGTTAATGGAGAACATCATAACAGTGTACTTTGGTCAACCAAGGGAACAGGCTGGCTTCAGGAAGGGATACTCTACAATCGATCACATCCATGTCATTAATCAGGTAATCGAGAAATCTGCAGAGTACAATCAGCCTTTCTATATGGCTTTCATAGATTACGAAAAGGCATTTGATTCAGTGGAGATACAAACAGTCATAGAGGCATTATGTAATCAAGGAGCACAGACCATTTACGTAAATATCTTGGAAAATATCTACAGAGACTCCACAGCTACCTTAATTCTACACAAGTAGGAAGATACCTATAAAAAAAGGGGTCAAACAAGGAGTCACCATCTCTCCGCTGTATGCTTGGAAGAAGTATTCAAGCTATCAGCTGGGAAGGCTTAGGAATAAGGATCGACGGCAAATATCTCTGCAACCTTTGGTTTGCAGATGACATTGTTCCATTCGGCAACACTGGAGGCGAGTTACAACAAATGATTGAGGTCCTTAACAGAGAGAGTGTAAGAGTGGGGTTGAAGATTAACATGCACAAGACAAAGATAGCAGTACAAGACAGACTGCTGTAGCAGCGATGATGAATGCACGCTGACTAATGAGGCTCCATCGTATCTTGCAGTTGGCTGTTACTGGTGACACGTCCCGATTTTCCCAAGGGAAGCTTCCTCTGTAGCAAGGCTGTTCTCCGTCAACACTGTCGTCATGGACGGCATTGCCTTCGGGCGTGTTGCCGGTGTCAACAATCGTCAGTACTGCCATCTACCCAAAGCAACAGCAACAGGAACTGATATCGCTTGAAGCGAGCAGGTGGTTGTCTCGCCCAGCATTCTGGCAGTAGCAGCGACAGTGAATGCAGGCTGACTAACGAGGCTCCATTGTTTTTTGCAGGTTGGTGTTGTATCTTTTTTGTACTGAGTTCACACATGCATTGTCATCGGTGTTGCTGCCAGGTGTTGAACATGCAATGTATGTGCAGTACGTTCTCTTGAAGGTTCATGTTTTCGTGTAAACAGGCCAGGTTAACTGGGCCATACCTAAGTGTGAGTTATGACAGACGGCTTTGGTGGGGTGGCGAAGGCCCTCGGGGAGAAACAACCGGGCAGCATTAAGGAAGTTGCGAAGGTTCTGATGGATCTGGTAGGGAAAATGGATGCTTTTGCAAATGCCATGACAATGGGGGTGGCAACGGGTGGAGGGTTCCAATGCTGAAGTTCATGCTAAACTGCTTGGAATCTGAGATTATCTCACCATTATTAATGAAGGCTTTGAAAAATTCAAGAAAGACGTTCCTGATTTTGTAATGAACTCACGGAGTAAATGCCCAGTATGACCAGTCCAGAAAGGAAATTCAAGAGCTCTGAAGGGAACTTGATATTGCAAAGAAGGAAATTGTTGACATGAAACAGTATAGTAGAAATATGAACCTCGAGATCAAAGGTCTTCCAGCGGTCGAAAACAAAGTCCTAATGGAAAGAGTGGAGGAAATTGCTACGTACCTCGGCGCTAAACTACGCAAGGGTGACGTTGAGATCGCCCACCGGGTGCAGTCAAAATACAAGAGGCCTAATGTTGTTAGTTTTCCATGATCGAGTGCTCTCTGCTGCTAAGAAGACTAAACTGAATACTGGGAATCTTGGTCTTGAGGCTCATGAGCCAATTTATGCAAACAAACATCTTTGAATTGAGAACAAAATGCTGTCTGGCAAGGCACGACATGTGTGGCAAGAGAAGAACTGGAAATACATTTGGTTTTCCCAAGGCAAAGTGCTTATGCTAAAGGGGAACAATTCGCCTGTTGTGCACATAACTTGCGAGGCAGACTTGTCCCGCATAGGTTAACTATACTAATGCTCATTAGCTAAGAATAATTTTTCTTTCTGTTTAAGTATGGCTTTCCTATCTTCCCAGGCTGATAAGTTGATCGGATATATTAACACATGTTCTATATTTCAATGCAATGTTCGCAGTATTCTTAAGAACTTTAACACCTTGGTTGCATGTATTTCATGTAATAAATCATTGTTTGACCTAATTGTTGTCTCAGAAACATGGCTCAAGTCTAACAAAAGAATCAATATTCACGGATACACCTTCTTGTCACAACCCCGCGATTCTCATTTGCGAGGCGGAGGCGTCACATTTTTTGTTAAAAAAAACATCTATTTTCAATTTCTGCCTTCTCTCTCAAGTACTGATGAATATATGGAAGCACTGTTTATAAGACGATTTCGGTTTAATTGTTAGTGTGGTTTACCGATCTCCTAACTCGTTGATGGTACCTTTCCTGGGCAGGCTTGAGTTTGAGTCTTGAGGCTTGAGTCTGAGAGTAATACCATACGTGCCAACCTGGCGAGATCAACAATCGGGAGACTTTTCATTCGCGCCAAAGGGGCGGGGGGTTGCATTCACTGTTCCAATTTCCGGTGGGACCGGGGGGGGTTGAAACTTTCAGGCAGTGTTCAATGAGTCCTTTTGCAGGGACCTTGCAGTAGCAGGCTTTGCTCACTTCAGAAATTTGTCCGAGTAGCTTTACTCAAAACATGGTCCAGACTGATGGCCCTTCACTAGCAGCAGGTGTTGAAGGGTTGTGTTGCACCTTGATGAGCAGAATTCAGTCCTAGTTTCTCTTTCATGCTAAAATTCTCTCACACTCTGCCTTGCTATGCAGAATCACGAGTAAATCGAGCATCACCTTAGCAACTCAGCGAAACATGTTTTCCATCGGTGTTTTTCATTTTTCCAACCATAGACCACTGCACGTCCCATCTTTCTTCATTCAGAATGTGCTCTTGAAGATGGTACGCCTGTAGTGTGGCAAGCTCAGCTTCGAGAGCATCTAAAGCGTCTTCAGCGGATTCATTGGAATCTCGGGGCAGCAGCTGAGGGAAACTCTGCATAAAGAAACGAAGACTGGAGAGCGATGCCTGTGAAATAAATTTCAGGTTGGCCACCTCTGCATTCTTCCAAGTTGCATTTCAGAGTTGCGTCGACATCCATAATGCTTCGCATCGTCGCATTTCCGAAACATTTTCCGTAGAAGAGGCCCAACGTGATCACTGACACTAAGGGGTAGGTTGTGTTCGACGAAGAATCCCGTAAACAGGCACTCCACACGTATGACATTGTCATCGCAGTTGTTCTGGAGAAAGCTCACTATGTTGTCTTGCTGCTCAGCGGTGCGCTATGGAAACGTGCAGTTTCAAGTCGCCTTTGCCACCGTGCGCTTACGTCGCATCCACAAGTTGTACAAAATGCATAAGGTTCTCCTTTTCTTGATGTCAAAAAGCACAGAAATTCAGAAGTATAAGATTGCAAGAACTTCTGCAATACCTTTTCTTGCGTTTTGATAGCGCCATGGCATCAAGCACACAAGGATTGTAGTTTTACACAGTGCACCGCATACACACGTCCTAGCCAACACTAATCATACACACAAGCAGCAACGCCTTACAAGCAGCAACGCCTTGCAAGCAGCAGCAACAAGATGCACCATGGAGGAAGGCCTGCATGAAATGCAAGAGCTACATAGGCTCTGGCTTTAGTCGGCTTACTAGGCACCGTAGTCGGCTGCTTAGTCGATGATACCGATGGTGCTAGTGCGGCCGTTGTTGGTGATGTTGATGATTATGATGTGGCTTTAGATTTCACAGTGCCGGTTTCGCAAAAACCATTATTGTGCGAACAGAGACCACTTTTCTGGAGACATAAGACAGCGATCGTACAATCGGAAAGTTCAGTCAAAAATCGGGAGTCTCCCGGGTGAATCGGGAGGGTTGGCTGTAATGTAATATTGTTATGGTTGGTAATTTTAACACTGATTTAGCTTGTTATGCGCAAAACAGTTATACGCTCCAGTCATTTGGCTTGAGCAATTTTATCACAGAACCTACTTGCCTTACTGACACATCTAGCACCTTATTAAATCATGCTCTATACAACATATATACTGGGGTGTGTGCTGGAACTTACTCTGATGTAATAGCTGATAATTTACCCATTTTTCTTGTTATACAAACCAATCCACCCGGACAGAAGTCGCCGGTCGAACATATGCATGCGAAGGTTGATCATAAGCTTCTTCGCAGAAACCTTGAACAATCTGATTTTTACATCTTGTATGACAGTGACGTTTACATTGAATATCTAAAATTTGAAGAAACTCTTAGATATGTGATAAATCTTAGTAGCATCCCTATAATGCATAACAATTAGAGTAAGCCCATCTGTGCCTGGATGACCGATGAAATTCAATTTGTGTCAAAAGAATATGATAAGTGGTACCACAAATGGAAAGAACACAAGCCTAACTCCTATTACAGGAGCCAATTTAAATGCTTCAGGAATAAATCAGTATCTCTTATGCAGAAACAAAAAAAAAAACAATATTACTCCTCTATGGCACAGCAGGCTGACGGAAACACGAAAAAAGTATAGACTATTGTAAATGATGTAATCGGTAACGCTCAAATCAGCCTGTATTGCCCAAACTAGTCGATCAAGCTACGGTAGATGCTTTTAATGACTGCTTTTCTAACATAGGGCCGTCACTAGCAGCACAACTTCCTCCCGCTTATGAATTTGCCGTACCAATACAACCTGTTAGTGATAGCTTCGTGATGCATGATATTGGTGGATAGTTGCGGTAGTGGTGGATATTTTAACAGTAGCAAAAAAACCTTTCTGCAAGTAAGGCAACGGGGCTAGATACAATTTCCTTCATGTTATTGAAAGATAATGTAGATATATTAGGTATCCATCCGTTTCATATGTTTAATCACTCCTTGGAGGCGGGAAAATACCCTGACACCCTTAAAGTAGCAAAGGTAGTACCTAGTTTATAAGTAAAGAGACCTTTCTGCCCCCAGCAATTATACACCAATTTCCATTCTGAGCATGTTTAATACTTTGTTTGAGAAAATAATTTCTACACACATGCAGGACATTTTAGGTAAACATAATATTAGGTATATTTTATTTTTATTTATTTATACATACTGCAGACCACATAACGTGGTCCAAGCAGGACGGGCATTTTTTTTTTTTAACAAATCACATTGAGTATATGGGTGCACATACATTGTGTTTTACATCCAGATACAAATAAATAGCAAAAATGAACACAATGGCTAAATGTATACAATGCTACACGATGGCAAGACAATCGCGCTCTGGTGTAGAATTCCAGTGAGACACTGTATGCGGGAAAAAGGAAAATTTATAAGCATCTGTTCTTGCGAAATATGGCGTTAAAGATCTTGGTTGTTGATGTCGTGTATGTCTTGTTGATAGGGGGGATAAATGCAATGAAAGGTCAATAGCGAATTGCTGGTTAAGGAGAGAATTCAGGAAGCCCAAACGAAATTGCCTTCTTCTGTACTGAAGGGGGGGTATGTTATTGGCTGTCATTAGTTCTGACGGAGAGTCCACACGACGAAATTTAGAAAAGATAAATCGAACAGCCTTTCTTTGAATTCTTTCGAGTTTATCAATGTTATGTTTTGTGTAGGGGTCCCATACTATGCTTGCATATTCTAGCTTTGGTCTGATGTATGATTGATAGCATAGAAGTTTTACATTTGGTGGTGAATTACGAAGCTTATGTCTTAGGAAACACAACTTTCTGAAAGCAGAAGAACAAATGTCATCAACGTGTGAATTCCAGGAGAGGTTAGCAGTGAACGTTACACCTAAATATTTGTAGCTATCGACATGATTAACTGTAGATGAACCTAGGGAGTAAGCACACTGAAAAGGGGATTTTTTTTTAGTTATAGAAATGGAAACATTTTTGTGCATTTACGACGATGCCCCACTGGTTACACCATTGGTATATGTAATCTAGATTTTTGTTTAGTTCTTGTTGATCATGTATGCTGCAAACTTCACTGAATAATATACAGTCATCTGCGAACAATCGAATTTGAACAGTTGGATCAATTATATCTACGATATCATTTATATAGCACAAAAATAGCAGCGGCCCTAGCACACTGCCTTGGGGCACACCCGACGTGACAGGTAGAAGGCGCAAATTAAGATCCTCGACTGTGACAAACTGCACCCGATTTCTCAAATATTCAGCCACCCAAGCGACCAACACCTTTGGAAGACCAATGTTCAGGGTGTCTACCAAGTTGACATTTCCAAATTCCCTGAGTGTTCCAGGTTTTCCCTGAGTGCCATTGCAAATTTCCCTGAGTGATGCAGAACTATGTTTTATGTCAAGACGGGCTGAAACCATATCGCCCGATGCTGTCACTCTCTAGTAAGCTATAGAAAAAAATTTTTTAAATATACGACGTAATCTCATTTGAATACTAAGGAGTAGTGTTCATGTTATTCAAAAAGAGAATAGAAGGGGGGGGGGGGGGGGTTAGTAAAATGCACAGCAAATAAAATGTCTTCAAAAAAAAAATGCAAATGGAGTCGGACATTCTCAAATACGAATAAAAAGTAGATGGATATAGAAGCAAGTATTCTCGAATATGAGCTATTTCTATCAATTGATAGCAAGTTCAGTGGTATTAGGCCCGAACTCTATCACAATTGAGATTCTCTCTCAACAGCTCGTAAGTCAACCTCAGCTGTCCTGACATACTCTCAGCCCGCGCACGACTCTTTAGTGTTGTGTTTCACTGCTTTAACGAGTTTATTTTGGTTTGGATGAGAGACACTAGCAGCTCGGCATTAGCCAAAACTTAATTTTTTGAGCGCTGGCTCCTTCAAAACGGCGGCAGCAAGCTTCCTTTCCTGTTTAATCCTCAATGCGTAGGTCATTTCTGTTCTTGTTTTCCTTCCGCCACTCGTTCGCCCCAAAGACCATTTGAAGTATGTTGGTCAGTTACACAGTCTACGGCCGATTTTTCGAACTCCCAGGGGCCGCGAAAACGTCCGAAAAATCGGCCAGTTGGAAAAAAAAAATACATGCGTGTCATTTAGTGCCTTTAGGGGCTCAAACCGCCACAGGCACGTTCGAAAACGCTCTGAAGGCCTGTCGGTACACATATTAGGCATATCGGTGCTCGTACTGTGACAGGAAATACCGGGTGCACGCGTGTATAATTAAGGAATACATACTGTGTTCCGTGGCAATAGCCCCTTCCCACGCTTGTTATGCTTCACTAAGTAACATTTCTGTACAGAGGCGAAGCCGACTTTCGGGAAGCGGCATTATGCAACGCACCATGTTTTCCAAGTTTCTAAGCCAATCACGAGGACCACAAAGGCGGAGTCCGTGCCATTGCTGACAGCAGCTAATTCTTTCAATAAAAAACTCGGCACCCAACGGCAAGAAGCTTCATATCGAATATAGAAGTAGCTAGGCCTAGCGTTGCCGCAGTGGCGGCAACGGCTGCCAGCGGATCTGCGTGCGAGAGTGCCGGTTCGAGGTGACGAAGTAATCAAAATGGCAGCGGTGGTGCCTTCGATTATTGCCGTTTCGGACCTGCGGTCACGGCAAAATGACCGGAACATCGGACGGCGAAGAGTTCTTGCGTCGGAAATGTCACATGTTCTGATACGTTGACTCTAAGGGGTACGTGGCGGTGCCGCGAAGCCGTCCAAATTATCGGGAATCCGGAAAATCAGTCGTTGACTGTACACTGGCAACTCCTCCAGCCGACGACAGAGCGTCAAAAACGATTCATTACGATTCCTGTCTGCTACTCGAGCCAGCATTACCGCGACTTTCGACCCTTTCAATAAAATTGCCGCTAATTTTCCCTGATAGAGGCCCAAATTCCCTGAGTTTTCCCTGACTTTTTCCAGACTACTCAAAATCCCTGAGAATTCCCGGTTTTTCCGGTTTTCCCGGTTGGTAGACACCCTGAATGTTGTTTAGTTTATAGATTAGTTTGTCATGAGGAACTTTATCAAAGGCCTTACAGAAATCTAAAAAAATTGTGTCTATCTGAATATTATTATCAAGGCCTTTGGCAAGCTCATGCGTAACAGTGACGAGTTGCATCACTGTCGAATACTTCTTTCTAAAGCCGTGCTGAAAACTTGTTAATATGGAGTGTTTGTCAAGGAATTCTGTAATTTGAGTGGCTATAATATGATGTTCTATAAGTTTACAACATGAGGAAGTTAAAGATATCGGTCTGTAATTAGATAGTAATAATCTGTCGCCTTTTATGTCCTAATCAGCATGGGTTTCATCCTCATAGATCCACATCATCTGCAGTTCTTGCACTTACACAATTGATTAATACAGCATTACATGATAAATAAGATTGCCGTTGTATTTCTAGACTTGAATAAAGCATCTGATACAGCTAATCATATAATATTATTGCATAAACTGTATACTTATGGTTTTAGGGGGTGAATATCGGATCTGCTAAATAGTTATCTCTCAGAACAGAAGCAGTACGTTGTAATTAATAACTTCATGTCAGCCTCACATAGTGTTTCGTTCCCCAAGGCTCAGTCCTTGGGCCCATCTTCTCCCTATAGGTCAACAATCTTCGATCAGTGTTAACATGCTCTGAAGTTTTATCATACGCGGATGATCGGCTTTATCTTTTGTTGGGGCAATATTGAAGAACTGCAGGGCAAAATAAATCAAGAACTCGGTCGTATCACGAAATGCTTCACGCAGAATCAGCTTACACTTAACATTGACAAAACCAATTTTGTAGACTTCCATTCCAGGAGGGAGGAAATGAATTGTGACTCCTTGTCTATATTTTTGAATAATGTCCAGTTGAACAGAGCATGCCGCTACAAGTATGTAGGTGTTTGGTTTGAATCTGATATGCATTGGAAATATCAATTTGGTAAGGTATGTTCCAAACTGTCGTATGCTTGTCATTTATTGTTAAAAACCCTTCAAGTTTAAGGATACTTTGCTTTTATACAGAGTCACCTTAATTAATGCTTAGAGCCTTGGGGCAATAGATACAAAGCCTATGTAGAACCTGCCATCGGTCTTCAAAAACAGGTGCTACAAATAGTTACCTTTTCTAAACATACTGAACCAAGTAAACCTCTGTTTCAATTGCTTCGTGTTCTGCTGTTCACTGAGGTGTACAAAGTAAATGTTGCTCAGGCAGTTAATGCAATAATACGTTTCAATAATCTGCTCCCTGTCACAATAGTTAATTTTTCAGCAAGAAACACGAAGGCAGCTACTAACCACCACGTCACAATGCATATGGACAGAGAGTCGTGGAGTTCAACGGTGCTATAATATGGAATGCACTCCCACTCAGTGTAAAGACTAGCCAAAACTTTGTACAATGCTTAAAAAACTTCTTTCATGAATGCTGACAGGGTCTTTCTGTTTGTATCCCCTGAAGTCATAACATAGTCTTTTGTTTATCCTATATTTTCCCTGTAAAAATGCTCTAATAATGCGTGTTTAAGTTGTCTCGTACAATAAGTACACAGTTCTTGTTATGTCTATTTTGTTATTTGACCCCAAACTAGCTGCCAAGGCTATGTGTCTAAATAGTATTGTGTATTGTGTGTATGGAATGAATTAAACAAATAAAGAAAAAGAAAAGATAATCGCGAATAGCCAGGCAAGGGAACAAGAGTTCAGGATCGCCAGTCAGCCACTAGAGTCTGTGAAGGAGTGCGTTTACCTAGGTCAATTAATCACAGGAAACCCTGATCATGAGAAGGAAATTCGCAGAATAACAATGGGTTGGAGCGCATACGGCAGACATTGTCAGCTCCTGACTGGAAGCTTACCATTACCCTTGAAAAGGAAGGTGTACAATCAGTGCATCTTACCGGTGCTGACAAATAGGGCAGAAACTTGGAGACTGACAAAGAAGCTTGAGAACAAGTTAAGTACCGCGCAAAGAGCGATGGAACGAAGAATGCTAGGCATAATGTTAAGAGACCGAAAGAGAGCAGTTTGGATCAGAGAGCAAACGGGTATAGCCAATATTCTAAGTGACATTAAGAGAAAAAAATAGGGCTGGGCAGGTCATGTAACGCGCAGGTTAGATAACCAGTGGACCATTAGGGTTACAGAATGGGTGCCAAGAGAAGGGAAACGCAGTCGAGGACGGCAGACGAGTAGGTGGGGCGATAAAATTAGGAAATTCGCGAGCACTAGTAGCAACCAATTGGCACAGGACAGGGGTAATTGGAGATCGCAGAGAGAAGCCTTCGTGCTGCAGTGGATATAAAATAAGGCTGAGGATGATGATGATGATGATGACAAATAAAGCCCGCTTGAGTTACTTGAAAGATCACACTTCTTCATCATCATCATCTTCATCATCATCATCATCATCAGCCTGGTTACGCCCGCTGCAGGGCAAAGGCCTCTCCCATACTTCTCCAACTACCCCGGTCATGTACTAATTGTGGCCATGTCGTCCCTGCAAACTTGTTAATCTCATCCGCCCACCTAACTTTCTGCCGCCCCCTACTACGCTTCCCTTCCCTTGGAATCCAGTCCGTAACCCTTAATGACCATCGGTTATCTTCCCTCCTCATTACATGTCCTGCCCATGCCCATTTCTTTTTCTTGATTTCAACTAAGATGTCATTAACTCGCATTTGTTCCCTCACCCAATCTGTTCTTTTCTCATCTCTTAACATTACATCCCCCATTCTTCTTTCCATAGCTCGTTGCGTCGTCCTCAATTTAAGTAGAACCCTTTTTGTAAGCCTCCAGGTTTCTGCCCCGCACGTGAGTACTGGTAAGACACAGCTGTTATACACTTTTCTCTTGAGGGATAATGGCAACCTGCTGTTCATGATCTGAGAATGCCTGCCAAACGCACCCCAGCCCATTCTTATTCTTCTGTTTATTTCAGTCTCATGATCCGTATCTGCGGTCAGTACCTGTCCTAAGTAGATGTATTCCCTTACCACTTACAGTGCCTCGCTACCTATCGTAAACTGCTGTTCTCTTCCGAGACTGTTAAACATTACTTTAGTTTTCTGCAGATTAATTTCTAGACCCACCCTTCTGCTTTGCCTCTCCAGGTCAGTGAGCATGCATTGCAAGTGGTCCCCTGAGTTACCAAGCAAGGCAATATCATCAGCGAATCACAAGTTGCTAAGGTATTCTCGACTTGCTCTCCTCTAACCAACCTGTTTTCTAAAGGAGGCTTTCGACCACAATGCAGCGTTTAGAAAATACTCATCACATTGCTACGGGTATTAAATTCGAGACTACAGACAGATGCAATATTTATAATTTCTCTAAATAATTTAGCCACATCCTTCACTCGTTACTATTATAAAAACTTGAATTACTTGCTGTTCATTCAAAAATTTTGTCTTGAATATTAGCTTATCGCACAGCATGCAATACCTTAGCTTTATTAAGTGAAACTCCCTTGGTGGATTCCTCACCATTGTGTTTTCCAGGCTGCCACATTGCATGTTTGCGGTGGCAGGAGAACCGAGAGTAACAATGAAGCTCTTTGAAGACCATTGTTTAATTTGCACAGCGATTAGTAAATCAAAGGACCAAGCACAGCTTAATAAATCCCTAAAGAATTTTGTCAACTGGTGTAATAGATAAGACAATGTGAATTACAATAACTCATAAAAAGACGCCACTTTCTTTCTAGTATAAACTATTTGGTACTGGCATCAACCATGCCAACAAAGTAAAATATTTGGGGAATCACATTAACAAAGTTTTTAAAAGTGAGATGTACACATTAATAAAATTTGTACGCAATTGTATTCAAGGAACTTGGTTTGTTAAGGAGAAAGCCTGCAAGTGCTTCCTCCTCATGTACCAACATCATACAAAACACTAATTCGGCCCATCTTGGAGTAAGCAGCAAGAGCTTGCAGCCCATACAAAAGTACATGACCAATGCAAAAAAAAAAAAAAAAATTCAAAATAGGGCACTTAAATTTGTTTATCCAAAGTATGCCAGGCTGGAAAGTGTTAAAGCACTCCACATGCAAGCGAATGTGGCAACTCTGGCTGGCCAGCAAAAGGTATCCTGCCTAAAGTTTTTTTTTTTTTTTCTTCTTCTTTCTACAACTTCATAAATATAAGGATGAATGCCCGAAACCTTTGAATCATCACTCTAGTCAAACTAATAATTGAAAATGCATTCGCCATTCCTTCCACACTGTAACATATATAAGTACTCGTCTTTTTCTTGAGTCATCGAAATGTGGAATTGCCTTCTCAATGATATTGTTATGGTGAAAGGAAGGAACAAGTTGGATTAGACCAGAGGAAGACGAAGTCTGGCAGTTGCCTGAATGCCATTACCCTAAGTTGTAAATATACATTATGTTACACTCGTGGGCCTGCTTTCTTCCTGCAACATTTTGGTGGTGTATATATATATATACATATATATATATTGTTACGGTGAAGGGAAGGAAGAAGTTGGATTCGACTAGAGGAAGACGAAGTCTGGCAGTTCCTGAAGATTGTCTTGAATTCTTAAACATTCTATTTTTGTTCATTCCCTCCAGTTAGCTTTACCAATTTTAGTATTTTAATAAAGATAGCCTAATTTCACCCAAATCTTGGCCAATCCCCCACAGTGAATGTGCGCCATCGCATAAGGAATACCATACCATACCATACCATGCCTGAACGCCATTAACCTCAGTTTTAAATATACATTATTTTACACTCGTGGGCCTGCTTTTTTCCTGCAACATTTTGGTGGAGCTGCGGGGTACAATCACGGAACTTCGCAGCGGACGTCATCTACCTGCCGCCACAATGGCAAATCAACCGACACAAGCGACAACGCCTCAGCAGCCCATGCCAACGGTCATCCTCACTCATCCATGGGACCCAGGGACATTTTGTGGCAGGGACAACGCCGACGCCGAGGACTGGCTTACGGTGTACGAGCGAGTGTGCGACAACAGGTGGGATCCAAAAATGATGCTAGCAAATTTGATATTTCATCTAAGAAGAACTGCGAAGCAATGGTACGACACACACGAAGCTGACCTAACGAACTGGGATGTATGCAAAGAAAAAATGCGAGACCTGTTTGGCAGACCTGTCGGTCGTCAGCTGGCAGCAAAAAAAGAACTTGCGTGCTGCGCTCAGACGTCCACAGAATCCTATGTCATGTACATATAGGATGTGCTGGTCCTCTGTAGCAAGGCTGATGACTACATGACCAAGGCAGACAAGATTGGTCACATACTGAAAGGTATTGCAGACGGTGCCTTCAATCTCCTGATGTGTAAGGATTGTGACACTGTGGATGCAATTGTAAAGGAGTGCCGGCGCTTCGAACAAGCGAAGGGCCGCCGCGTCGCTCAAACTTTCAACCGATTGCCCAATACCGCCGCGACATCTTCTTGCAAAGACCCGCCGCGGTTCGTTCAGCCCGCAGGACCGGAAGATATCACGCGCATCGTTCGCCGTGAGCTTGAGGCCATGGCTCCGACTCAAGTTCGTCCCAACTGTTAGGAAAGCGTGCCCGCTGTCTCCCTTATACAGGCGGTCGTTCGGGAGGAAATAGCAAGTTTGAGCATTCCGTCTCTCTGCTCGGTCCGCCATACAAACACCTACCAGATTTCTCCGGCCGCTCGCTCCCAGACGCGAAGCTTTCCGCCACCCCGTCGCAACCCAGCTGACTGGCGCACAGCAGATGATAAACCCATCTGCTTTAATTGTTCCGGTATTGGACACATCGCCCGTCATTGCCGCAACCACTGGTCATCGCCTCCTCGGTGGTCGTCTCCGAGTCACTACCGTCAAGTACCAGACAATCATACTTTGTCGCCCCATACGCCGACTAGGAACATCAACGCCGACAGTGCTCCACCAAGATCCAGCCTCTCCCCGTCTCCGCAAAGTCGTAGGTCCCCTTCGCCGCTTGCTCACCGCTCTTCGTCCCCTTCTGCAACCGGTCGCTTCGCTTCGGGAAACTAGGCGGTGCAGCTCCCGGAGGTGAAACTGCAACTCCGACCCGGCCCACAAATCCTCTGTTGACCCTGCCTACATGTGGAAACCTACTGGACATTGAAGTTGATGGCGTTCCTGTTAGATCTCTCGTTGATACAGGAGCGCAGCTTTCAGTTATGAGCGCTGCTCTCCGCCGAAGGTTCAAAAAGGTTCTGACACCCGCCATACCGGGCACTGTGCGAGTCGCCAATGGGAGTACTTCACCTGTCCTTGGAATGTGCACAGCACGTGTGACCATTGGGGACCACTGCAGGAGAAAGCGTTCTCTACCCTGATTGAGCGGCTTACAACTTCCCCAATTCTGTCACACTTTGACCCTTCTGCGCCCACTGAAGTACGAACTGACGCTAGTGGTCATGGCATCGGCGCTGTCCTCGCTCAGCGTCAACAGGGCCAAGCCCGTGTCATCGCTTACGCTAGCCGCCTTCTTTCCACGCCCGAGCGAAATTACTCCATTACTGAGAGAGAATGTCTCGCGCTCGTATGGGCGGTTGTGAAATTTCGGCCGTACCTTTTCGGTCGGAGCTTCTGCGTCGTAACCGATCATCACACCCTCTGCTGGCTCTCCTCTTTGAAGGACCCAACTGGACGACTTGCACGTTGGGCCTTGCGTCTCCAAGAATATACATTTTCTGTTATGTATAAGTCGGGGCGCCTGCATAAAGACGCTGACTGCCTGTCCCGCAATCCCGTGGATCAACCGGACGATACCGATGCAGACTCGGACATCAGTGTTCTATCCCTCTCCGGCTTCCTCCATATTGGCGGAGAGCAGCGCAAAGATCCTGTTCTTTAAACACTTATGGAACGCCTCAGCTCCTCGCTCAATGACCCGTCCCTCCGGATGTTCACCTTGCGCGATGGAACTTTATACCGTCGCAGCATTCGTCCTGACGGCCCGGAGCTCCTCCTAGTCGTTCCCAAGCACCTTCGACTCGCCGTGCTCCAGCAACTTCACGACGCTCCTACTGCTGGACTTCTGGGCATCACTCGTACATACGACCGCCTGCGGCGACGCTTCTTCTGGCCCGGCATTTATTGCTCTGTGCGCCGTTATGTCGCTTCTTGCGACCTGTGTCAGCACCGGAAGACGCCTGCTATGCTCCCGCTGGTTTGCTGCAACCAATTGATATCCCTACAGAGCCCTTCTTCCGTGTGGGCCTAGACTTCCTTGGCCTCTTTCCAATTTCCATCAAAGGAAACAAATGGATTGTTGCAGCAACCAATTATGCCACGAGATATGCCATAGCACAAGCGCTACCAACCAGCTGCGCCACAGACGTCGCCGACTTCTTACTATATGACGTCATCCTGCACCACGGCGCCCCTCACCAGTTGCTGACGGATCGCAGCCGCTACTTTCTATCGAAGGTCATCGATGATCTGCTCCGCTCCTGTTCTACAGAAGACCAGATCGCTACCGCGTACCACCCTCAAACGAACGGCCTCACCGAGCGACTCAACCGCACGCTAACTGAAATGCTGGCCATGTACGTTTCCGACGATCACCGCAACTGGGACGTCGCTCTACCATACATCACTTTCGCATACAACTCGTCCCTTCACGACACTACCGGATTTTCACCATTTTACCTTTGGTATGGCCGCGACCCCACCTTGCCCTTTGACACGTTGCTATCTTCCGCAGTACAATCACCCAGCACTGGTTACACTCGCGATGCTATTGAATTAGCCGCCCAGGCCTGAGAAGTCGGCCGTCATCGCCTCACAGTCTCGCAAGCTTCTCAAAAGCGACGCTACGACCTTCGGCACCGAGACTCCCATTTTTTACCTGGTTGCCTTGTCCTTCCCTGGACGCCTTCACGTCGCGTCGGCTTGTCGGAAAAACTGCTTTCCCGCTATTCTGGTCCGTACCAGATCTTACGCTAACTGTCCGACGTGACATACGAGATCGCCCCAGTCGGTCAGCCTTTAGGGCCTCCTAACGTCACCAGCGATGTTGTTCACGTTGCCAGGCAGAAGCCCTGTGCCCCCCATTAAGTGAGGCTCTATAACTTGCACCGGGACGGAGCTACTCCGCCAGGAGGGTGATGTTACGGTGAAGGGAAGGAAGAAGTTGGATTGGACCAGAGGAAGACGAAGTCTGGCAGTTGCCTGAACGCCATTAACCTCAGTTGTAAATATACATTATTTTACACTCGTGGGCCTGCTTTCTTCCTGCAACAATATTATTAGCGCCTGATTTGGCCAATTCATCTTTGTTACTTGCTGGGGACTAGGCTACCAATGCTGTAAGGTGTTTGGTATGCGAAAAAAAAAGAAAGCAACAGTTGCATCATGCACTAACACGCTGCCCTTTATTTTTCTTGCTGCTCGATTAATTTATTTAGAAATAGGCAATTATTGTAATTCACGCTTTCTTCACATGACACCACTGTGGTACTTGATGCGCTCACTCCCATCAACATGCAAATACCTCTGTTGCTCTATTCCTATCTTTATTTCAAATTGTGAATTACTGTGTTTAAATATGCTCAAAGATATGTGTGAATGTACAGTTCCTGAATCATTTTTGTTCTTTGTTGCCATAGCCACTTTGTACTGCGGTGTTTTTCTTGTTTTTTTTTTTTTTTTTTGTGATCTTACCAGCAGTCATTTGCATATTTTGTGCAAGAACATGGAAAGAGAGCCTTGTTCAGTGTGTGCGCACTGCTGCCGCTTGCCGTCGTCAGCGGCAGCCAGCACCAACCCTTCCCACAGTGCACCCCCAGGGCTGTGCCACCGCTTCATTGAATGCTTCCTATAAGCGTAGTGTGCACTGGCAGACATGCCACTAGTGGCTGCCAAGCTAACTGCACACAGGAAAGGAGGCAGCCATCCACAACAGTTTTCTGCATTGTTGCTCGTGCTTTTGCATTTGATTTATGGTTCTGGAGCAAAATAAGGAACGCCTTTGGCGTGCAGGTTGTGGCCAAATCTTCAAAGCATGTCGAAGAACAATTGTTGCACGGTTGGGGGCTCAAATACTTGCAAAAACTTGCTGGTGACATGGTTCTAATCATTAAATGCGAGGCAGCATGAGCAGCAGTAACGACAGCAAAGGATCGCCATTGTTTGGCGCAATATTTGTTGTTCTCACGGCATTTTGTGTCATCTTGGTGTTTATCGCATTCAATCATGTTTACACAGCTAAGTGACGAAGTTGATCATGGCATATCCATGCTTTGGTTCGGTTTATCCACAGTGCATCATGCAGGTTAAAGGTGTCTCACTTAGGTTCTGAACGCCATTTGCCGGTTTTTTACCATGCTGCTCTAGCTAAGGTGCACTTGCAAAGTTGATTTCACCAGTTTTACGCACCATGTTATATCGTTGCACCAGCTGTCACACAGATCATGTTCTTGGATCTATTTTATGCATGCCTTTGTGCTTATTGAACTGTTCGTAGTTGCTTGATGCAGAACTGTTGCTGGGTTTGTGTTTTTTTTTTTTTTTTTTTTTTTTTGATCACACAGAACTGAGGTTTTCACCTTGCTTCATTTGCAAGGGGCTTAAACCCCGCTTTGGTCTATTGGTATGATTACAGGAAAGTGATTCTTTAACAGCTTAATTCCTTCCACCCGAGGACATGTTCAATATTGTGATTGCTTGGAAAATGTGAAGACGTAGGTCAGAGTGAAGATTGCTGTTCGATTTTTGCTGAAAAAATTTGTCACGTTTGCGAAGTCTTTACACCTTGATACTTTCCGAGCAGACTTACCACACAGATTGCTTGTTTCATAGTTGAGTGCCTTTGTGCATGTGCATTTTCTACTCAATTAGGATTTGAAGAGAAAGAAGTGCCCAGAGCTCACTGGTGCTCTGGGCCTCTCGCTGTTATGCATTTTTTTACATTCTTGCCATTTTCGTGAGAGTCATTTCATCAAGGATGAGCAAGAATATGTTCCCACGACCACCTGAACAAGATCAGTCATCTACTTCATCGCTCATTTTTGGACGACGTGCCTTTGAAAGCTCGGACCAGCTCGATTCCTGGGAGAGCTCAACGCCAGAAGCCATGAACTCTGAAAGCGAGTACACCGTAGTCATGAGCCGCTGTATGAAGAAGATGCGCCGCATGCCGACTGAGGCGACTTCATCGAATCAGAGTGAGCAGGAATCCTTCATGGTTTCTTACGTGCCACTCTCGACGTCACACAGCATGAACTCCCTCAGCAAGCAGTTTCTAACCGAATATTTTGAAACTGTGGCCCCTGGGCAAATCAACGAGATCAGGATCAACGCTCGCAAGAACATCCTGACGATAGATGTGAAAAATTCCACAATACTTGAGAAGTTAAAGACCATTCCACAGATAAGCGCAATCCCCGTCCGCTCCTTTATTACGGGAAGGAAACAACTGGAGTGATTTCCAATGTGGAGCTTGAAATCAAGCATGCGGACCTCAAGAGTCTTTTGAGGTCATCGGTGCGCATTCTTGAGATTCATCGCTTGGGGCACTCCCGATGTATCAAGTTAATATTTGCTTCCTCGACATTACCAGCGCCTGTCAAAGTGGGCTACGTGATACACCGAGTACAACCATTCGTTCCGAGACCTATTCAGTGCCGGAAATGTCACAAGATAGGACACGTGGGCACTGTTTGTAGAAGCAAAGCCACCTGCTCGCATTGCGGTGGAAAGCATGATAACATCGACTGTGAGGCGTCTTCATTTAAATGCCCCAACTGTACTGGCTCTCACGAAGCGACTTCGAAGGAATGCACAAAGATGAAACAAGAGGTTCATATTCTTCGAAAAATGGCAAGAGACCAATCTTCACATAAAGAGGCTGCTCAATCTGTTCGCCAAAGTGACCAACGCTCGCGACAGAAGCATCACAAAACCATTTCAGGAGAACTACCTAGCGTGGCACAGGTACCACGACCACCTCTGCCTGAGCGTGCATCGAGGACGGCAACGGCGTCTACTGATAATTCAAGGTCGACGAGAGCACACGGCAAACATTCACCTCCACCGGCTGATACAGACACGCAATGGCCTTCGCTGCCCTCTAGGCCCACGGCCATGCCAACGGGCCCTAGTGGTCCTGTGCGCCATGAAGCCAAGAATTACAGGGCCAATGAAACCGGTGACACAACGGGCAAGTAAGGAGATGAACACAATGGGAAGGAGAGTGTACAAAAAATGCTGAAGCACCTGGTGAGTCAATGCGCGTGATTCTTGGTGGTCTTGACAATCCGGCCGCTAAAAGTACCCTATAAGTGCTCGTCGTGCTGGAGCCGCTTATTGCAGCTCTTTATATGCTATAAAGCTTTTGTTTGGCACTTGTGCTGTTCACGTAGGGGAGGCCCACACACCAGCTTCGTCCTAGCACCTTTATGTTTAAGTTCACTTGAATTGGTGACTACAGACTTGATACGAAACCTGATAGTGGCTTCATGGATGACATTTGTGAATGTTTATCATGAGAGTGTTGAACTTGCTTTCACCTTTGCGCATCTTCTTGCTATTTCATCATCATCCCTCATCACACCTTTATGACCCATTCCCCTCCCCCTGTGCAGAGTAGCAGGCTAGAGTGCCTTATCTCAGGTCGACCTCTCTGCCTTCTTTCAATTAAATTATCTCTCTCTACTCAATTGAATTCTTATATTTTGCAGCGTGGGAGTGCAATGCCTACGCCACAAAGGAGCGATCCCGGCCTTGCCACCAGTGTTCATTTACTTTGGCTGGGATTGCTCCGCCTTTAAATATATCGTGTGATTTCTCTCTTCTGTAAGATTTAAAAAACAAAGTACTTGAAAGTTGTTGTCACTCTATGGCTTTGTATGTTTCCAAGCAGGTCAACCAGCATATTTAAATTTGCGAAAACTGCAGCAGGAAGGGCAGCTCATTAATATATGCAGCAGAATTGCATCAGAAGTGCAGCGCTAACCCGCGCTTTAATTTACCAGTGCATTTGATGACTTCATTGGCAGCGTACGTATTAAAAGACTGCAAAGTTGTCAACACTTGAACGAGCGTGTGTGTACAGTGCTCACGGAATGAAACGCGTCACATTAGGGCTAAGTAATGCGCATACTTTCGTTTCAACTTACTGCAGTTCGTGTCACATTGACGTAATTTTGGCGCGTACGCTTACACCGGAGTCCTCGTCACGTTTGGTGACCAAATTTCTAGCGACATGACATGGTGCTCTCGCGTACTTTGCACATATGTAGGGTTCTACTAAATGATCCGCGTCCTATTTCATTCCGTGAGCACTGTACACAGAGTCCCCAGCACAGCTCGCTCTCGCTCGCGTCACCGACCAATCTGAATGTGTGCGACGAGTGCTCCCCGAAGTTCAATCTGGAACTATGTGCAGGCCGCAAAATGTGCAGGCCGCAAAATCATCACTTATCGATTTATCACCGCATACTACGCGGTGTGCAGACCTGCTGGCCCTTACCTTCGTATAGTAGGTGCCACCGTAGCACGTCGCAACCTAAGGATCACCGGGGATCACCGCCACAGTCACCGCCACCAACCCTGCAAGATAGGCGATAAGCTGCGAACCGGCAGTTGTCTGCGCGTTCTGCTGGTTCTGCCCTACACCCCCGGTACCTTCTTCGTTTGATAATGTTTCGCTATGGTTTGATATTTGCAAGTTCATTTACCTTGGCCATAAAAAAAAAAAAAAAATCTGCTCTCTTAGGCTCTAGCACATGGTAAACTTCTCGACAAAAGTCGATCATCTCCATTGCCTCCGAGCATGCCCATGTGATGCCCATGCATCTGAGATGCTCCCAGCCACAAAACATTGGTAGCGAAAACCTCTCTTGCGACGGCAGATGGCGCAGCACTCTCTACTGTTCTGTGTCTCTACTACTTCAATGATAGCTGCAAAGCCGGTGGTAGCGGTATTCGCAGGTATTCGCTCTCATTTCAGCATTTCACATACCTGGCGACTGAAGCAGCAAAATGAATTTCTGTGGAATGTGCTCCTCTTTTAAACACTCAGCTGTCGTAACCTAGCCGAGGATCTCAGCATTTGCCGTCAGAACCACCGACTCGAAAACACGCAATATGGAATAAAAACTGTGCAAACATAGCGGCATGCATTAGCTTGTTCATTTACCTGAAAGCCTCAGTTTGTTTCTTTAAACTAAGAGTTCATCTTGTTGTTGTTTGTAAATATGGACGCCTAAATGCGAAACAGTGCACCACAGTAATACTGATTTACAAGCGATTAATGAGAGGCGTCTCACTAGTGCAACATTGAAGGTCTCTTTACTTAAGGTTCGGCGTCCGCCGCAGCTTCGTTCAAAAGGGCATTCGGCGTAACTGCCGTGCGCCGCGTTATACACGCGGTGTACAGAATCGCTATCAAGAGATTCTGAATGCAGAATTTTTAGGGTGGGGGCAGTTGGTTGCCGTTCGCACCGGCGCCCCTGATTTCATGAAAACGGAGAACTCGCAGCGATTTCACGACGGATGGTGGATTGTGTGCATGCGCCTGTGGCTATTGCCATCAGTTTCTCTTCAATACGGGACAATTATGTGAAGTCTGGAGGGCAACGTGTGCCTACTGTGCCCGAGAGTTTTTAATGTCACCCATATTGATAGCGAAAGTTGTCGAATCGGATTACGTGCGCGACGCCATACATTCTTGAATGCAAGCGAGCTCAATCGATTACTCGAATGTACCAGCCCCGATGTTGTGTATAAATAACGCGCGACCGGATCCGTGATTTAATGTTTAATGAAACATGTTTCCCTTTTATGTAGATATGCAATGGCAAGCCCTTCTGTGTGTTCCAAAGGTAAAATTTAAGGTCTAAATTAAAGAAGACATTTCTAGCCAGAAACAAGCAAAAATGGTGAATGCAGAGTATCAGAAGCCCAAGGTACAGAAATTATGAGAAGTGTCGAATGATTTTAAGGAAAGAGTCGTATTTGAAAATGCAAGACTCTTTAGTGGAGGTCAAGCAAGTCAATATAGGTAGAATACTCTGCAAAATTATGCGAGTGAGGGGATGTCAAACAATGGGTCAGGAAATGCGTTTTCTGCAAAACAAAAGCTGATTGCCATTACATAAGTCACTTTAGCATCACGAGACTGCTGCTTGATAAATTCAGAAATAAACCAAAAAACAAGACACGCAAAAATTAAAAAAAAAAATACAATTTAATGATGCTCTATCCACACTGGGATAAATAAAAACAAACACATCACATCTAATGTGGACATATCAGACGCCTTGTGAAACACTAAAGGAAAAAATTCAGTTTCGAGCTATGGCAGTTGCCGCATAGATGTGGGGGGCCTTGCACCAATAGTGATAGTTACCACTGCATTTAGAAACTGAAAGCATTCATGCAGACAAGGATGATTCTTTATATTTTTGGCTACCACTTCAAATGCCTACACCAAGTGTTACAATGCTGCACGCAGCCATACTTACGATCTCGCAGCAACACCTGCAGGTAAAAAGCAGAAGCAGTCAAAGTGCTGGTGTGTGCTGGACACTGTGTTGGAAAACTTTTAGGCAAGAAGAGTGCAAGAAGCAGACATAACAACTGCATTTATTTCCATAATTCCCCATTTGAATGGCCTTTTCTTTTTGCTTAGACAATGCCTACGCCTAGCCACAGCAGCTCCCTCATACAGACTCCGCAAGCCAAGAGGCCGTGGAGGCAAATGCAGGTAAGAGGCAAGAAGCAATAGCACTGGTATCGACATTCATCTAATTTCTTTCTTTTTCTTTCGTTTAGGCAGCCAGCATGCACACCTCGAACAGCCACCTTGACTGCGGGTGTGTCACCCTAGTCGCCAAGGAAACATTTGAGGGAAAGCGACAGGCAATGTGAACAGCCACTTCTCCATGTAAGCGATACTCTTTCTCTCGGATGACTCCTACGCCTCGCCACGCCAGCACACTTGTGCACAAAGATACCGCGGAGGCACGTGCAGGTCAGAGGCAAGAAGCAGTGGTACTGGTGTCAACATTCACCCAATTTCTTTGTCTTACACTGAGGCAGCCAGCACACCTCGAACAGCCACCTTGACTGCGGGTGTGTCAGTAGATTCCTGTTGTACATATGCTCATAATAAACTTCAGTAAACTTGAACTTGATAACAAACTTGAAGGCAAATGGGACATTGATGCATTGTTTTTTTGAACATTTATTGTACACATACGTTATACTTTGCAGTGTTACAGAGCGTACTTTGAAGCTTCCCCTTATATTTTGCACCTTTAATTACATATGTGTTGTGTGGCCCTCAGTGCAGTTCATGTTGTAGCAGCTGCTTTGTCTGTGTATCGCACATTGGCTTAAGCTCGTGATATCCACATACTTCTCTCACATATACAAAATAAAGTTCTATGTAGTCCTCAGTGTTGCAATAAAAAATGAAAGTAAACAATCCGATCGTGTAATTGTGTTTATTACAGTGATTCCTAGGTAAATTACTGACAAGTTGACAACTTGAACTGGTCAATCCGTCCATAGCCTCCTCTATTTTTCAAAAAATGAAGGAGGCTATGATCCGTCATGGCAAGGAATTGTATGTATACATAAAAAAAAGGGGGTATGTGTGTGTGTTTGTAGTGGGGGGTATAGGATTAGGGCGGTACGAAAAAATGTACCAACACCGTCCTCTAGACCCATTCCGTTAAGGTGCCGTAACAAAGCGTATTATGCATAAAGTTCATACAACCAACTCTGATATTACTACACACGCCAGGTGACGCGAGCTACATTTGCCATGACGCATTCGCGACTGCACCGGATGCCCTCCATATCATTCTCGTTAATCGTGCTCACTGCACCGAGGCAAAAGAAAGATCATGGGCGCAGGTGCCTTTAAAGTATCTCGACCTTGCGAGGCACTGCTGCGCGTGCCAGGGGAGCTGTCCGTGCGAACACTCCCTAGCACACACCTGCCTCGGCGGCCCCAACCTACGTACCGTTGTGCTTCGAGCTTTGATCCCCCCGCTGTCCCTTGGGTGCCCTGGAGTTCCTGCGCCGCCTGCTTTATTATAATCTCAGGTGCTCTCCTGATACTTCCGTTTGTCGGTTACATGTGCCCTACAGCTGGATCAGTACTTATAATAATAAAAAAAAACGATCTATCGTCGCGACGATAAATCGCGAAAGCGGCTTTTGCAACATACCGCGCCCGTGCGAAGAGAATTACGGAACGCCGACGAGGAATCTGACCACAGCTTCCAGCTCGTGCTGGCCCTGCCGTTCGTTCGAGCCCCGCGGAGCAGTTTTTTCAGTCGAGATCTTGCATCGTCAGTCGGTAACTGGCCTTAAAGGGGTGGAGACATGAAAATTTTCGTTCATGCGTTCTTCAATTCAAGCGATGCGTACTGCTTCAGGAAGCATGATACACATTCATATATACCCGATAAATAATTTACTAATAGCATTATTATACCGAGCGGTTTCGGTTTCTGGGCTCCGGGTGATGCCATGACGTCGTAGGAGAGGAAACGCAAAACGGCTTGGTCACAAAAATAGTGACGTAAAACTATGCTGCGTCGTCTGCTCGCGCATACGCGAGCTCCGCCAGCAGAGGTAAACAACTGGCGATTCGAAGTGCATGTCGCGATTATTATAATTATTGCGAAGAGCGACAACAACGGTAAGAAAATATTGCGGCTTGTGAGAGTCGGTGATTCCGAAGCGCCGTAAGCTTTAGCTTTGAAGTGAACCGGAGAAGGCCTAGCGACGATATCGGCGGTACCGAACGATCAGCGGCGGTGAGGCATCGGTGCCAGAGTGACCACTCCTCGTTCGCCGATTGGCCGCTTCGCCGTACGGCTGCCGCACAAATGGGTCCCGGGCCCGTCCTCTCTACGGCGTGGAAATCTCGCCGTTCGCGAGCAAAACGGCCGTCGCACGGGGGCCCGCGAATGGCAAACGGCGTGCGGCGAGTTTCCGTGCCGGTAACGTGGACGGTCCTTGAGAAACGCCAAGCGGACGAGAGACCGTTCCGAGCTGCCGAACTTATGCGACTGGCACATGCTACGTCGACGGCTTTCTGCGACAGCGCTGTGCATCAGTGGCGTAGCCAGAAATTTCGTTCGGGGGGGGGGGGGGGGCTCACTTTCTAGCTCGGCCTCCTCCGTATAGAAATAGTCGAGGGATCAAATACATTACACATTAATAATAACTGCGTTGCTATTGCCAAAGATGCTGCAAACGAATTCTTGAACGCTACGCACTGCCGAGGCAAGTAAAATATGTCCTTTTTCATAAAAGAAACTACTCCTATGTCTCAAAATTGTGCCCGAAATAACTGATATCAATGCTTCCATGTTTCCTCTATATTTAATAAGTAAAGCACGAACTTTAGAACTAAGCCACACGAACTTTAAAACTATATCAGATTGAAACCAGCAAAGCAGTGCATGCCGCTGATATCAAAAATGTAAAGGCTATGAAATGAACACGTTGAGGACAAATATTTTAATAAAACTTTGTTAGCCTCCTTGCCTTTCTCTGATTTGCATCTCTCTCTCTCTCTCTCTCTCTCTCTGTGTCATTGAAGAACCTCGTTTACATTTTTGTACATATGCAACAACCAGGGGAAAATCTCAATGACGCTGTCCTTTGTGAGAATGTATTGCGCAGGAGCAACTGTCACCGGTCGTGTATTGCGAGTAATTGCTCCGAAATTATAGTCGAAACAGAGAGCACATATACAAAGCAGGACTTCTGCAAAATATACGAGGGCGAGCCAAATGAAAGTGAGCCAATGCGAATATATGACCAACGGGGTACTTTATTTAAAATAGTCTCCATGAACATTTAGACAGTTGTCCCACTGACTAACGAGTCGCGTAATTCCCGTCTCATAAAACTCCTTGTGTTGCTGCTTCGAACATCAGTAACTGGCTCTACGTCATCGTCCGACACTAATCTGGTTCCCTTGAGCAGTTTCCTTTTTTTTTTCAAGTACTCCCAAATGTGCAAGTCCCAAGGCGACAGGTCTGGGCTGTATGGCGGATGTTGAAGCGTTTTTATTTTTATTTTTTTTATTCTCACAATACTGCGGACATCTGTCCAAGCAGGAGGGGGCTACGTGAGCAGATACAAAAATAAGCAAACATACAAACATATACAAGGGTTACAGTCAACAAGATTCATCAAGTGGGTGGCTGTAACCAGTGAGAATTTCCAGGTAGGGCACTCCAGAGGGCCCACGACATTGCGGCGGAACTTCATCTCCCGGTCGCGTATTTCCAACTGCTCGTAGGTACAACGGGGCGTGGAACTTGCGGAGACGACGGACGTTTGCGCGCATGCGCGAATGAGAGCGGGTGCGAGAGAGGAAATGTGGGGAGTTTTGCTCCTTGAAAATACGACTCTGCCTAGGTACTACGGAGGAGTTTCTTGGCGCGCGGTGTATGCGCTTGTCCCTAGGCGTGCCGGCAGAAGTCGCGGGGCGCGGTTGTGCTGAACATAGCATCGCAAGTGGGCGCTCGACGCAATCATATTTAATCGATCATGTTTTTACTAATGAAAACAACGTGTCATTATTTCGCATTATTGGCGGCGCCTCCAGGACACCAAAGCGGCAACGGGGATATCAAAGCTAGAAGCCGGACTGGTCCGTGGGTTGGGGCTCGCAGAGGCCTGCGCGTGCCAGGGGAGTATAAGATCGGCTGTCCGCTATCGCGGACAGCCAATGTTTTATGCGAACACCCCCAGGCACGCTTCGGCCTCTGCGGCCCCAACCCACGGGCCGCCCAGCTTCCAGCTTTGATCCCCCCGCTACCGCTTGGGTGCCCCGGAGATCCTGCGCCGCCTGCTTTAATATAACCTCAGGTGCTCTCCTGAGGCCTCCGTTTGCCGGTTACATGTGCCCTCCTGGAGCAGTGCTTGTAAAAAATCCGATCTATCGTCACGACGAAAAAAGCGACCCGCGACTTATAAAACACCAGTCAGAACATTGTCCCTTCAGACACAGCGACCACCAAGCGGCGTCCGCGCCCACTGCCTCACCGCGCGGGCAGCCAGCGGCGGAGCGTATAAACCAACTCGACCGAACTCCGCAATGCCGGCATGTCTAGGGGACAAACGAATACAACGCGCTCTAAGAAACCTCCTCCGTAGTGCCTAGGCTGTCATATATTCAAGGAGCAAAAGCCCCCAGATCTTCTCTCTCGCGCCCGCTCTTACTCGCGCCTGCGCAGAAACGTCGAGCTCCGTCAAAAGTGGCACGCCCCGTTGTACCTACGAGCAATTCTAAATACGCCTCCCGGTCCCATCGTGGGTGGCGCCACCGACTTGATCTTCGGGAGCCTTCGGTTTTAGCTCCCCAAGATCTCAGTCCCTCAGGACTCAAATAAAGTTCTTGTCATGTCATGTCAGGGCATTCCAATCATTGATTGTTTTCGGAAAAAATGAGTTTTTGAAAAGGTTTGTTCGTGCAAAGATCGGTTTTAAATACTGGCTGTGTTTGTGGCGGGAAATTCGAGATGCGTCCTTAATAATATAGTCACGCGGTTGTATTCCTAGTTTCCCGTAATAAAGCTGGCGAAAGAAATTTAATCTGGCAGTTTTTCTTCGATCAGTTAGTGGTTCCAAGTTTGCGGCTTCCAGCATACTCGTTGGAGAATCACGTCGTTTGAAGCGCTTATAAATGAAGCGCGCGGCTAACCTTTGAATTCTTTCTAGTTTTTCAATACCTACCACTGTGTGAGGATCCCAAACGATGCTCGAATATTCTAAGAGAGGCTTAACGTACGTTTTATAGGCTTTTAATCTTAATGAGGATGTGGAGTCACCTAATTTAAACTTTAGAAATCCTAATCTTTTTCGGGCTGCACAGGTTATATTGTCTATGTGAGGCACCCAGGATAGACGTGAAGTTAAAGTTATCCCCAAGTATTTGCAGCTTTCTACTTTCCTAATCTTATTATCCTTTATTTTGTACAAGTATTCTAGCTTTCTTAACATATTTGTAATACACATATGCACTGTTTTGTCATAATTAATAACCATATCCCATTGATTGCACCATTCTGCTAACCTATCCAAGGTTTCTTCCAGAAAAAGCTGATCAGAGACAGTTCGAATGTTGCTAAATATAATACAATCATCTGCAAACAATTTGACACGAACAGGTGATTCCACAATTTTAACTAGGTCATTAATATAAATATTAAGCAGTACTGGACCCAGCACCGATCCCTGAGGTACGCCTGAATTAAGTTACCCCCAAAAACCGGGAGCATGATCCATTTATTTCCACATACTGCTTACGACCAGCCAGGTATGAATTTACCCAGTTTATGATCTGTAGGAGTATTCCGAGAAGTTTCATTTTATATATTAGTTTCGAATGAGAGACTCTGTCGAAAGCCTTAGAATAATCTAAGAAAATAGCGTCAACTTGACCGCCCCCATCAAGCACGGAAGCGAGCTCATGGACAGTGACTACTAACTGTGTGGTTGTGGAGTAACCTTGTCTAAAACCATGCTGACTAGCCGTGAGTATATTATTTCTCTCCAAAAAATTATTCAGGTAAGTGACTATGATGTGTTCTAAAGTTTTGCAGCAGCAACAGGTGAGTGATATTGGTCTGTAATTACTTACAGAAGATCGGAGACCTTTCTTGAAAACTGGTATTACTCGTGCCAAACGCCAATCGTCGGGAACAGTACCACAGGCTAAAGATTTAGTAAAAATAATGACCAAAAATCGAGCTAATACTTCGGAATATCTTTTAAGAAAAGCAGGAGGAACGTTATCTGGCCCTGTAGCTTTCTTTGCGTCTAACCGTAGAAGGAGCTGAGTCACACCCTCAATAGGTACACTGATCACGTCTGGGCTGTCAATTATCTGCTGCTCGGCAACACTAGTGCTAGAAGTGGAATAAACACTTTGGAAAAACGCATTAAATGCTTCAGCTACTTTCTTTGCATCTGTAATTGTTACTTCACCATCGCATATTTCCCACGAAAGTTGGGAATCTTTGTTAGATAGGAATTGCCAAAATTTTGGGGAGTTCTAGGCGAATTGACCAAGTGTTTCCGTAAAATAATGTTCCCTTGCCTCTCTCAGTTTTAGAACCAAGTCATTTGCCATCGTGCCAACAATTGTCCTGTCGTAATCTTTAGATTTTCGGTATCATTTTATTTTACGTTTGAGATGAATGATGTCTCTGTTTATCCAAGGGTTCTGTCTGCCGATCTTTTTTGTTTTATCTGGAATTAATTTTCTGATACAAAAGTGGCACGAGGACTTTTAAACTTGTTCCACAAAGAATTCACGTCATCGTCAGTACCAAGCTGTACAAGTGCTTCTTCCAAACAATGCACAATTTGAAGGTCGTTAGCAGAATCATAATTTTTAACAGTGATATACTTGAGAGTACGTAACTGTGATCGAGTAGGAAGCGCGCATGTGAAGTGCACCATTTTGTGCTCAGAGATCCCTTCGTTCACTTCAGCTTTGTAGTCAGAGGTGCTAGCAGAGCATAATACAAGATCAAGAATTGAAGTCGCTGAATCTGTAATCCTTGTAGGCAGGTAAACAGTTTGGGTAAGGTTGTGCGGTAGTAATATATCTAACAAGGTTTCAGAACTTTTAGTGTCCGTTGAGCCACATGACATTCAATACCAGTCAATATGAGGTAAGTTCAAGTCCCCGGCAATTATAACATTTCGATTTTGATAACTGTCTAGGTAATCATACAACTCTAATAAGAAATCCGGATGAGTCCCGCGTGGTCTGTAAACGCCCCCGACGACAACTTGGTTACCCGACAACGTCACCTTACAGAAAACACTTTCATGCTCCGTGCTAACAGCAGGCAAAACCAAGGACATCAAAGTTTTTTTTACTAAAACAACCACGCCTCCGCCGCGTGTCAGACGGTCCTTGCGATAGCAGTTGTATGTTGGCGGGAAAACACAATCGTTTGTTATTTCTGGTCGCAGCCAGGTCTCGGTAATTACCGCAACATGAGGATCATACAACAGGAGCACTCGTTCTAGTTGGTCATATTTGTTGCAGAAGCTTTGTGCGTTCAGGCAAAGAAGCCGAAAAAGTTTCCTTTCGGCGTTTGCGGTGTTGATATTACGTCAGTCTTCATTCCTGTTTCCAGAATTGGCCTTTCGGACTTTCTGCGCTGGACTATTGGCCCTCCGCAAGAGCACTCTACAATTGTTGCCTTCATCCCACGTGTAAGCTTCGTTGTTTACGAGCAGCTTATCATGCACTAGTCTGACCCTGTCCCCAGCCTTTCTATCGGTGCCGATAGACTGCCAAAGCTTTTTTCTGATAGCAAGGGTTCTTTGTGAGTAATCATGTGAGATCAATACCCCTGTATCTTTTAGTTTAAAGCAAACTTTTATGATAGAATCTTTTTCTCTGAAGTTGTACAAACGAAAAATTATGCGCCTGGGTTTGTTATTTCGTAACCTGCCGATCCTATGTATGCGCTCCAATGATTTGACTACGATCCCCAGTCTGTCATGACAAACCTGCCGGACCACGATATCCTCGAGCATGTCGCTAGTTTCGTCAGGCTTTTCAGGAATTCCAAACACCACCAAGTTATTTCGACGTGCTCTGTCTTCGTAATCGTTAAGCTTTTTATCCTGAGCAGCCAAAACCTTTTCCACTTGAACTTTGCCAGTTTTGTATTAACCACATCAGCGACGTGGGGTCGGGCAATGTCGGGGAGCAAGATGATCCCATTGCTCAATTTTCCACGTCGTTTGTTGTTGATTGCGACACGCAGCCGATCCGACGTTTCACAATATCGGAAGCACTTGATAGTCTGTCCCGGTTTAGCAAATTCAGTCAATAATGGCCCCTGACGATAAAAAACAAAAGTCAACAACTTTCCGACAGAAATGACGGCCTTTGCTTTCCTTGGGGGTGATAAATTCCAATGTTTCCAGTGTAAGCTTTGCCGCAGTATTTCAGGCTAGTAGTACCGGCACTATGACTTGTCCCCGGTCACATTTGCAGACAAAACGTCGTCCCCCCCCATCGCGATACCGGATTAGATGAGTCAAGGCAGACTTCTGCGTCTTCTGGCGATGGTTCAAAATCTTGGGCATATATTGCACACCCAAGGGCCGATAACTGAGATGTTCATGAATTATGGTGTGATCCAAACCGTGACTGATGTTCACACGCCCTGCCAATTCATCCATGCTTATCCTCCGTTCTTGTCTAATCAGCCTCTGCAATTGTATTGGGGGTGATTGCACGGTGGCTTTGACCCGGCCATGGATCGTCTTTGCAACTTTCACGTCCTTCTTTGAACCGTATGCTCCAACGCTTCACAGTGGCCAATGAAGTGCAACGTACAATGCAGACGGCAGCCATACGGCGACTAATTTCTTTTTGGAAAACATCGTCATCTGTCAGAAACCCCACCACAATATGCTGTTCAACTTTTGGAGTGTCCATTGTGTCACGCAACCATGTTCAACCCAGTGTATGAGAACATTAAAGAACATTTATCTTCCCCCCTGCATGTCACTTTTGTAAATGAGATGCCTATGTGCTATGCCCATCCCTCGCAAATAATGAGCCGAACCATTATTCCGCGGGTTGGGTTGGCTCACTTTCATTTGACTCGCCCTCGTACATCAGAAATGCGAAGATACAATGCAATGTACAAATGGGAAGATACAGTTTGATAAAGGGCAAAAAAGTGTCACTGGAAACAAAGTTCACTGCGCACATACACAAAACCTCGCAACAAGATATTTAAATATACGTATAAGACTCCAATAAATCTACGTTTCTAAGAAAAAGTCGCGGTATATAATGCATCGAATAAGGCAAATAAGCATGTTGCGCAATCACAGATTCACGGAATCCTAGATCCCGCCCCCATTCCATCCACTCCCCCCGATGTATCGCGCGCGACGGAAGGTGGCGCGCTTCCTCCCCGTTTTTCTCCTTTGCGCACACAAGACTTAGCCACCATCGTCGGCCCACCCATGCCACCACCCCCCTACGCTTTCACTCGCACATACAGCATGCGGCGCGCGGTTACGATGTTATCGCCCTTGGACTTTATTCATGCGGAACATGAGGGCGACGGCAGGAATGCGCCTGGAGTCTCCATATAGCTGCTATCGCAATAATATAATAAGAGTTTCCGGCAACTGGAGCGTCCCGTGGCCCATTACTTTCCGCAAAAGAAGTGACAAAATCGAACTTTCACCATGCGACAATTCGCTGCGCTGCAACAATGTGTTTTCTTTTTTTGTGGGGCGGGGGACGCCAAAATGAAATAACGCAAAGGAAAACATGTTGGATACAACCGAATGTCTACTTTGGCCACCTAGTGTGGCTACCGAAGGAACATCAAAGAAAACGTGAGGCGCTTCCGTCCACAGAGAACCATACGCATACTGCTCGGTATGCTACACCGGTGAGACAAAATTTTTCGGAGAGGTTGCGCTCAAGCGAACGCGTTGCTATACGTCGAATCCCCGCAGTGCTGGCGGCGAGTGACTATGTATTGTTTCTTTTTCTCGTCTGCTAGCCAGAAAGCGTCCAATACTCTGCCAGACAAAAATTTAGTCGGTCAGAGAAAAAACGAACGCGCCATCGAAGTGCGCCGCCCAGTGGTCGACGCAGCACGAGAAAAACGCATGGGATCTGGCTGGATCGGCAGCCCGCGGGTTGCAAGAACAAAAAAGAAGAGGAAGAAGAAGAAAAAGAGGCTCATGTGTGCTCGCGATTAAAAGCACAACTAGAAAAATAAATAAGAATTTAGTTACCTTTGCTGGCTTTACTGTCTTAACATGGATGCTTTGGCGCAGGGGGATAATGTTGATATTTTTTTCTGTGACATGACGGCACAAATGAACCATCACAACGCTTCGTCTCATCGGACCTCGCTACGTGCTTTGTAAACTTGTGTGAAAGTGTGTTGATTTGGCGTGTTTGTTTGTATGGTCCGATGTACGACTTTAGAAAAGTCAATACAGCTTCGGCCTCAAATGTTTATAACAGCATTAAACCCACAAAGTTCCGGAATTGAAAATCTAAAGCACGACTTTGTAAATGTCAATGTACCTTTCGCATCAAAAGGCTATGAGAACTTTATACCCATAAAGTTTCAGAATTGAAATCCAAGCGCTCCGTAGATTCCGCGGCCTCCGCGAGATGCCGTCACGAGCCCGCTCGCCATCAAAACGCCCTTGAAACTTCGTGTTCGGTGGGGCTCCTTGCATTACGATATGTGACTCCCGATGCACGGGCGATGCCGCGAAATCCAGCCCGCTTTCGCAATGTGCGTGCTAAAATGTCTTCTCGAGCGTGAAAAGGGCATTCGAGACAAAATCTAGCAATATTTCCGGCGCCGGGAGTTGTTTTGGTCCGCGGCGCATGGCAGCACGACAAAATTTCGGGGGTGGGGGGCTGAAGCCCCATAAGCCCCCCCCCCCCCCCCCCCCCTTGGCTACGCCCCTGCTGTGCATGTCTCGGTTAGCCAGGGGCCAGGGTTAGCTCGGTTACAGTGTTCTAGAAGCCTGTAGCATAGAGTAGGAATGACAGGATCGAAGCTGAGCTAGTTGGTTAGGATTCATAATGCAAAGGGGCAATTGCGTTCAGACACGGACACGAGAGGAGAGAAGCGGACAACACGAACGCCGCATATCCTGGTCCCTTTTGGAGTTGGCCGGCTAGTGTTACACTCAACGTGTAAAGGCCCGCCCACATTACCGGCACGGCAACTCGCCGCACGCAGTTTGCCGTTCGCAGGCCGCCGTGCAGCGTTCGTGTTGTCCACTTCTCTCCTTCTGTGTCCGTGTCTGCACGCCTTACCGCTTCTTTGACTTAAGATTTTCTGTATGTCTGTAACTCGGCCATATAGTGGAGGCTATGCTCGGTCGCTCGGCTCAGCAGGCTCCGTAATCGGCATTTCATCGCTACTCATCATACGTCACGTTTTTGTGCTAGTGTGCTATGACGTCAATATTTTCATTCCTCCGCTGTGACCTCATAACTGTCGCGCTAGAGATGGGTCTCGACCACGAGAAGGAGCTTTTAATGACTTTTTGGAGCTGAATTAAAATTATCTTGAAATGTTTGCAGCGTCCAATACCTTGTTGTGGGTGTCCTCGCATACGGAAGCAGCCTACAACATACTTTTTATAGCCACAAAATTTGGTGTCCCAACCCCTTTAAGGATGTCGTGTTGTATGGACGACCGCACGCCAAGTTTCATCCTAGACGCCAGCGCTCGTTTCTCCCCTGGTGGAACGATTTCATCTCCAACGGGTGTAGGTTTCCGCCGACGGTTCCCTTCACGGTCGCGCGCGCGTTCAGTTCGCGCTGCGCGCGAAACGTCTCTTGTTTGCGACGGCGCCTCTTCTGATGACCGGAAATTATTATTGTGTTGTTAAGTGTCACGACAGCAATGTAAACACGAAAGGGTTGATGCCACCAGTGAAATTCTGCCGATTCACAAGAAAACGGTACGAAAAAAAGCAGACGACAGACATGGGTTAGTGCGGTGCGCCGAGCGAAGTAAACGACTGGCAAACGAAGCGAGCTCGTTCATTGATCACTCCTGAGTGTATGACGGTTTTTATATGTAACCCACATGAATTTAATAATTACTCGGTACATAATCCTTTTATTCATATAAAAACTTTAAGTTGTTCGACGAGCGCTTGTCCTGTCTTCTTTCTCGTGTTTCGTTTGTGTGTGCGCTGCCCAAGAATGGAAACCACTTCTGTTGTATGCGCTAGCAGTGGCCGAAGTTCACGCATGCCGAGAAATTGAATATGTGCACGATGCATTGAACATGACCCGAGTTCATTCCCGCTTCAACACTGCACCGATCGATCGAGTTACTGGACGATACACGCCCGCGTCTTGGTCGCGCCGGCATTGCTGAAGCAGGAATGATTACTAATACTTTCAACTTCCGTCTCTTGAGCACTGTTAAAAAATGGCCAAGCTGTCTACATTGCTGCCTCTATTCCATATTGTACGGGACGTACTAGTTAAAGTTGTGTGCGCATGTCGTACTTGTGGTATGCAGCGATATATTTTGTTTATTTCCGCACAGTGTCGATTGAAGTCCGTTGTCGCCATCAGAGACAACACGGATTTGTAGCAAATATATTGTGAGAAACTGCAAAAATGACTTGAGCTCGTATGTGTCGCATCGTATGTGCTGACGATTTTTCCGGCGGCACATACGATGTTTCCAATTACCTGTTCAGCGTCACTTACATGGTTAAGCAGACGCTCCTTTCGCCGCACTGCAGCCACAAAAATAATCGTGAAGCGTACCAATCTTCTTAAAGGCAAATAGAAGCGTGTACAGTCTGTTTCACACTTAGGGGAAAACTCGGAACGTATTGCATCGCGATGCGGCAAGCAATGGAGTCGTGCGGCGGCAGCAGCTAGAGCAGGCGCAGACGCTCGAGGGGCGGAGTCGTGATCTGCGTCGTCTGCTACGGCGGCGCGCGTTGGCCGCATTGTCGGGAAGCGTGCTACTGTCAGGGGCAGTGGACCGACTTCATCGGTACTGCGGGAACTGAGCTGATATTCTTTACTAAACGTTGTGCGTCGCCAAACTCTGAGCCTTCATTGGCGATAATGGAGTTCCACAAACTTCTTTTGACACCATGCTTCGTTTGTTCTTTCGAAAGGCCGGGGTACTGAGCGCGTGCACGTATATTTCTTCACTGTGTGTGCTACCGTAATAAGCAGCGACAAGACGCACCAAGATGTGCGCGCAACGTGCTCAGTCTTTGTTTGACTCGAAAGGAAAACAAAGCACTCAACAATGATAACTATGGGGGTCAAATACGATGAAACAAACGGATACGATTAAAGGAATGTTTAAGGTTAAGACAATCAACTGAAAGTGATTTTTCTCGACAATCATTCACTACACCAGACAGACCCTGCCCGCCGGCGGGGAATTGGACACGTCACGCTCGGAACTTCAGTTAGTATCTCGTCATGTCCCCAGCGGCAGCGATGACAGCGCTCATCCTGGAAGGCAGTGAAGTGTAGAGTAACTTCATCAGGGATGTGTTCATTCGCAGCACGTCTCAGTCGCTGAACGATGGTGGATCGAAGCCTATCCTCGGGCGACTGATAGAGGGGATGGTGCGGCAGCGATACTTTCAACGAGCCCGAGACATTTTAAATGATGTTGGCGCCCGGGGATTGAGGCGACCACTCCAAGAGAGTGACTGCGCACTCTTCCAGCAGTTCTTGGACAACACGAGCAGTGTGGATCGGCGACCTATCGCGTTAGAATATATAGTCGCCTTCCAGAAACGGGCCGTCAAGAATGTGTGGAATCAGTTCGTCGTCTATGACTACCCTGCAGCAATGAAGTTACCTTCGACGCGTATCAGTGGGCGTCGCACAACGCTTAGTAAAGAATACTGGCTCACTTCACGCAGTAACGATGAGATCGGCGCCCTGCAACTGACAGTAGATCGCTTCCCGACAATGCGGCCAGCGCGCGCCGCCGTAGCAGACGACGCCGTCCAAGATCCCGCCCCTCGAGCACCTGCGCGAGCTGGTGCCGCCGCCTGACTGAAGCGCTCGCCGCATCGCGATGCAATGCGCTCCGAGTTTTCCCCTAAATGTGAAACAGACTGTACATCGCCCTTCGAACGAAATCTCCACGCGCACACACGTAGGCACATACCGCGCGCGGCACGAAACGTGCCCCAACACGCGCAGTGCAAAAGGCAATCAAGGCGGTGCGAACGAGAGGTGGGAGAGGAGTACCACCCGCTAATAGAATTTTGCTTCGCATGCGGCGCTCTCAACGCCGGCGCAGCAGCGCCGCTCTCGGTCCCGTTGTTGTCCATAGAGAAAATAACCATTATTTAAGGCGCAAAGCACGCGCACGTTGTGAGTTCGTGTTGCTGAAGCACGACGCATGCACGCGGTGTGCTCAAACGCGCGTAATTACCAGCGCTTCAGGTTTTGAAAGCGTGAAAGTATGGGTACGCGGTTTCGTAGGTTCACATACAGTGCATATGACGCGTGCGATACCCATTTACTTAATCGGACTCATAAAAGTGTTAACGTTAAGCAATAAAAATGTTAATCCTTATCAGCGGGCCATTGCGGCCTTTCTAGGCCATTATAATCCTGCACACAAAACGTGCGAGTAGCCGCTGCTCATGCCTCCGAAGGACGCGTCCGGCAGCAGCCGGGATAGAGGCGAAATGCAAGAGGCCCGTGGAGAGATTCCTCGTTGGCGTTCCGTAATTCTCCTCGCACGGGCGCGGTATGTTGCAGCAGTCGCGGGGCACTTTTTTTGTTGCGGTGTGTTTGGTAATCGCGACGACAGATTTTTTTTTTTACAAGTGCTGCTTCAAGAGGGCACATGTAACGGCTAACAGACGCCTCTGGAAAGCACCTGACATTAAAATTGTTCCCGTTGCCGCTATGGTGCCCTGGAAGCGCTGTCAATAATACGAAATAATGACACGTTGTTACAACTAGTAAATATAATCTAATAAAGAAATACAATCACGCCGAGGCGCCAACTTCTGGGGCAGCGACGACGACGAAGAAGAAGCGCTCGTCCCTAGTCAGAGATCGGCTCCGTGACTAGCCAATTACGCAGTGCTAATTACCTCGAACCAAAGTTTTGCTTGTACCAATGTGTCCGTGAAGGCGAGCGGCATCGACCGATACCAGCTGACCCCAGAGGTGCGTTTTTCTTTGCCACATTTCGGGACTACTTCTACTGCCGCCGTGCGAAGGATTGCTAGGCTTAGGCGTGTTCCGCGGACACTCGGCCCAACACCGTCGAACCGACAGCGGCCTGCCGTACATCCCGGCGGCTGCCGCTCGTCAGCTCCGAGATGGAGGCGCCCTCTCAAACAACAATGATCGTGGACAACCACATGTGCGTTCAAGTTCAAGGAAAAGAGATATCACCCGAGGAATACCACAGCGACGCCGGATGGACGCTCGCGGGGGAACGCATGTCTACGCTGCGCCAGCGGACCCCCGCCAGCGGCAAGCCCGACGGACCCGGCGGGAGTCAAACAAGCACGAGGTCGAAATTCTACACGAACGTCAGAGCCTCGGCCATCAAGGCAGCACGCATGCCAGCCATGCCACTAGAAGAAGGCAAGATAGTCGTTACACCCAGAGGGGGACTGGACATCGTCAAGACCGGCACCACCACCATCGCTGCGGTCATACTCGCTGCGGCCAAGATCACGAGCGAGGAAAGCGCCGCGGACACCATCTGCCCCAACACACAACAGAACATCATGGCCGTAAGTACACCGAACGAAGACAACGCGGCAAGGTACGCTAAAATCCAGGAAATATCTATTCAAGGCAAACCTTACGAGGTCAGCGCATATCGCACGGCACCTCACGACACCGTAAAGGGTGTCATCAGAGGCATCCCCATCGACGCGAGCGCCGAAGAGCTCGATAGAAACATCGTCAACGAGAGGAACCCGCTAGCAGTGGCCGCAAAAAGGATTGGAAGCCCGACCACTGTGATTGTGGTGTTCCAGGGGCCCAAGGTACCGAACTTCGTCCGATACGGAGTCACCCTGACACCGTGCCGCCTCTACAAGAAACAGATCGACGTCTGCCAGCAGTGCGGCCGAGTGGGACACCGCAAGGACGTGTGCCCGACCCCCACAATCAAGACGTGCGTGGCCTGCGGACTCGCGAACCCTACAGAAGACCATCGCTGTACCCCAAAATGTCAGTTGTGCGGAGACGAACACCCGACCGGAGACCGAACGTGCAAGGCGAAATTCAAGATCCCCTACGTAGTGCGCAAGCGACAATGGGAGCGCCGACAGGCCGAACACCAGCTGCTGTCGGAGAGCGATTTCCCGCCACTCGACAAGCCGGCAGATGCGCGAAAGTCAAGGACCCCATCGGAAAACCGCGCGCCCAAATCCAGAGACAGCAGCTGCTGCAAGAGAAGCCCCAGCAGGAAAACATCACCATCACGTGAGCGAGTGAGCTGGGTCGACGCAGCGAAAAGAAACAATATAAGGAACGCGCAGAAAATCACCGAAACCACGAAGAAAAAAGATATGAATAAGGTGCGGGAGGCAAATGAGATCCTAAGACAAGAAAACGCGGCGTTGCGAGCGACCATCAACAACCTCACGAAAGAGATCGCCGAGATCCGTCAGTTGCTGCTATGCAACAACGAGCCTCTACAGAGACCCACGAGAAGCACAGGCAAGACCGAGGAAACGACAACGAACATCCAGGAGAAAGCCATAGAGGAACCGGCACCGAAGAAGCGAGCCGTCGAGGCCACGCGCACGCAAACAGAAAACGACCGCATCGACAGCCTCGAAGCGAAATTCGAAGCGACATTCAGCAAGCTCGAACAGCTAATCACGACGAACATCGCAGCAGTGACAGCACTGAAACAAACAATGGAGACCTACCAAGCCGAGAACAGGAACAGAGTCGCCTGCATCGAAAGGACGTACCCTACAGCCGATGGTAAGCCACCTGACGTTTGCGCCCCTCTTCACGCAACATCCACCCAACCAGGGAGCCCCGTACACGCCAACGCAATCATGGCCGCCAATGCAACACCAGCAGCAGCAGGTGTAACCTCGTGGCAGTGGAACTGTCGCGGCTTCGGAAGGAAGAAGGCAGTCATCCAACAGCACATCGTACATGCCGCGCGCAAGCCAGACGTTATACTACTACAAGAAACACAAACCGACGCACCGTCCCTCCCCGGCTACAGAGTGCACAAGGGACCGCCCGACGGCAGAGGCCTGTGCATCCTGGTCAGGAAGGGACTCACGTTCGTCGAACATGAGCTGCAAAGCAATATCAAGATCGAGCACACACTCACCGAAATCATCCCGGGCAAGAAGAGAAAAGAAAGCATATTTCTGCTCAACGTCTACAGCAACCCATCTCGGAGAAAACAGAGATTCGAAACATTACTGCACACAGCCAGCACCGCAGCGGGCCGCAACACGCTGATCGCGTGCGGAGACTACAACGCGATGAACCCTGCCTGGGGCTACAACAAGTACACAGCAAAGGGCCGCGACCTGCACCAAGACGCCACGGAACTCGACTGCACCCTCATCACGGACCCGACACATCCGACGAGAATTGGTAACTCCGTGTCCCGGAACACCACTCCGGACCTCACGTTCGTCAAGAACGACATCCGGGGCGCGATCACCTGGAGAAACACGGGGATCGACCTAGGCAGCGACCACACCATCGTGGAAATCGGCATACCGGAACACAACGACACCAGCATCAAAACACACAGATGGATAGACTGGGATGCCTTAAGACGCCAGAAGCCAGAAGAGCGACGGTGACGATGAGATCGAAGACATCGACTCGTGGACGGCCGAAATCACCAAGAGCGTACGCGACGTGACCAAAGAGATTGAAACGGGCGCGGAGATCGACAAAGTATACAGCCGGCTTGCGCATCTCATCGAGGCCAAACAGTCGATACTCAATCGCTGGAAGAAACAACGGCTTAACCGCAGATTGAGAAAGAAGGTGGCGGAGCTGAACCGAGCGATCGAGGATCACTGCCGCGCTCTCTGCACGCAACAGTGGAACGAGATCTGCAACGCGGCAGGCGGGCAGATGCACAGCGGGAAGACGTGGAACCTACTGCGGCACCTGCTCGACGAAACCAAGACCAAGTCGCACCAAAGGGACAGACTCGCCAGGCTCATACATCGGGCGGTCTCAGCACACGGCGTCGACGAAGTCACCAGGCGCATTAACGACAAATACCTGCCGACTACACCTACCGAACAACACGCGCCGTACAGCGGCCTGCCTAACGCGAAGCTCGATCGTGACATCCACGTCGAGGAGGTACGCGCGGCCCTGCACGACCTCAACAGCCGGTCGGCAGCCGGCCCGGACCTCGTCACGAACAAGGCGCTCAAGAACCTCGATGACGGCTCGATTTAAAAGCTCGCAAAATACTACAACAAGTGCTGGAGAGCGGGCGCGCTGCCAGAACTGTGGAAGACAGCCAAGACCATCCTGATCCCCAAGCCGGGGAAGCCGCCGGACACGGATAACCTCCGGCCCATCTCGCTCACGTCCTGCGTGGGCAAGGTGCTGGAGCACGTCCTCCTCAACAGGTGGCAAGACTACCTGGAACGAGAAGGGCTGTACCAGGCCACTTTGATCGGCTTCAGACAGCACCTCAGCACGCAAGACGCGATGCTGCAGCTCAAACACCAAATCATTGATGATGGCGGCAGCGCCCGCGACAACAAAGCCATCCTAGGGCTCGACCTGCAGAGCGCCTTCGATAAGGTGAAACACTCGGCGATTCTGTCCCAAGTCTCCAAGCTCAACATGGGAGAAAGATCCTACAACTACATCAAGGACGTCCTCACGGACAGCACCGTCGAGCTACGAGCAGGCGACCTACAGACGCAAGAGAAGAAGCTCGGGAGCACCGGCACACCGCAGGGATCGGTCATTTCGCCGATGCTGTTCAACCTGGTAATGATCGGAGTGACCGAAAAGCTCGGGCGCATCGAAGACGTCAGGCACACCATCTACGCGGACGATATCACGATATGGGTGACCGGTGGCAGCGACGCCCACATCGAGGGCGCGCTGCAAGCCGCCGTCGACGCAATAGAAGACCAGCTGGAAGGCACCGGACTGAGATGTTCGCCGAGCAAATCGGAGCTTTTCATACTCCCACCTACTAAAAACAGCAGAGGCAAGACCAGACAAAGCGAAAACGAAAAAATCAGAATCGTCACCAAATCCGGCAACGTGATCCCCGAGGTCGGCAAAATTAGGATCCTAGGCATGGTCATCGAAAAGCACGGAAGAAACGGCGAAACCATCACCCGTCTCAAGGCAAAAGCAGCCAACGCGATTCGACTCCTCAAACGAGTCACTTCCCGAAAGGCTGGCATGAGAGAGGAGAGCCTAATTAAGCTCGTCCAATCCTTCGTCATCAGCCACGTCGCGTACGTTGCAGCCTACTCATCAGCCACGTCGCGTACGTTGCAGCCTACCACAGATGGCTGCAACACGAACGAAACAAAATCAACGTGCTCATCAGAAGAGCGTACAAGACGGCGCTGGGCCTGTTCGAGTCCACAAGCACGACCCGCTTTTTACAACTCGGGCTACACAATACGCTCGAAGAAATAGCCGAAGCGCAACGGACCTCTCAACTGGAGCTGCTGTCCATGACCAAAGCCGGGAGGAAGATACTGGACGATCTGGGAATTAGACGCTCGAACGAGGTGGAGATGAAGCTCCCCGTCCCCGAAGAGGTCCGACGCCAGACGAGACTCGACCCCATACCGAGGAACATGAATCCCGAGTTCAACAAGGGAAGAAGAGCGGCGAGGGCCAAGGCTCTCATCGACCAGCATGCCAACGACGAACACGCGCGGTACGTGGACGCGGCCGAATACCAACGGAACGCCTTCGCAGCGGTCGTCATAGAGGCGTCAACCGGCGCCACGAGGACGGCAGCGAGCGTGAGAAGCGCCGGAGCGGAACAAGCGGAGGGGGTAGCCATCGCCCTGGCCATCGCCGACGCAGACTGCCACACGGTGCTGAGTGACTCACGACAGGCGGTGCGAAACTTCGCCAAAGGGCAAATCTGCAGGGAGGCTGAGCGCGTACTGCGTGCGGTAAAACTAGAAGAACGAAAAGTACGACTCAAGTGGTTCCCGGCGCACGCGGGCGACGCGTCGGAACGCAATGAGAACCATAATGAGACGGCACACGCAGCGGCGCGAGCGCTAACCAACCGCGCCCCGGCGACAGACCGTCCGACGTGGTTCGGAACCAAGGACTGCATGACGGATTACAATGAAATCACGAAGGCCTACCGCCTGGCTCGCAGGACTCTCCCACCCCCGCACCCGAGACTGAGTCGAGCGGAGGCGGTAGTACAGAGACAGCTCCAGACCGGATCGCTACCGAGCCCGAAACTGATGAATCGCATGTACCCCGAGACATATCCGACAGATATGTGCAGAGTCTGCCGGAAGGAGACCGCAGACTACACGCACATCTTGTGGGACTGCATTAAATATCCTGAAGACGCTAAATCAAGAACACTCCCACCGCGGCTCGAGGCAGCCGCGAAGAGCTCCGACCGAGACGATCAGCTCTGGGCCGTCCAGCAGGTCCTCGAGGCGCTCGAAAGGCACGGACCCAGCGAGCCGGCAACGGCGAGCGGAGACCCGCGCCGAGTAACGGCAACTTCGAGGATGACGTAGGCAGTCGTCGGGGCGCGCGAGCGCCCAACTGCAGGCATAAATAAAGTTTCTCCAATCCAATCCAATGGGGCAGCGCTACCGCGCCCGCGCGAGAATTACGAAACGCCAACGAAGAATTTACCGGCCCACGTACAATTACGATCAAAGTGCACGTTAAACATCCCCAGGCGACCTAAATAAAGTTATCCGGAGCCATCCACTACGACCCCCCATAGCTTTAATCGCTTCGGGACGTTCAAAACGTTAATCACCATAAACCTCATCAATACATGCGGGCGTACATTCGAAGCTAAACGACTGCATGCGTAAGTCAGTGAGCCTTGCAAAAGCGTCGAGAATGTCCTAACTTCTGGTGGAGAATAAAGTCGCTTTTATGTCACAGGCCAGCTGCAGATGCGTACGCTTTCGCCGGAAGACGAAACTACATGAAACAAAGAGAGCACATTCGCAAAAAAGTCAACTTAAACACGCTAAAAGCACGCACAGCTTGAACACATACACTTTTTCGAAGCGGCAGGCGTGAACTAGGCTCAAAAGAAGAGGTTGTGAGGAACCGTGGCACTTCACAAAGCCGTGCGTTTTTTGCTACTTCCTCGAAGTCAGCCCGCCCGATCCTATGTATCCGCACTTTTCTTCTTTGTGCGTGACGCTCGCCGGATGGTAAAGAAAGAAGCCTTTTGCCGTCGCTGTGTCGGTTGCGACAACCGAAGGCGCAGCAGCACGGCATCACAATTGAGTTATCGTCCTTAACACACTCGATTTGTTCCGCTAACGCACTCGATCATTCCGTTTGCGCGTATTTTCGTAGCGCAGGGCCAACAATGGCGGTCGGAGCGCACTGGAAAGAAAAAAATATACAAAAGCGTGGCGCCTGCTTACAAGTGACACAGATTGGCCAATGGGGGAGCGGAGGAGGCTGGGGCGACAGGAGGCGTGGAGGGGGAAACGTCGGGGAGAGCGGGGTGGCGGAAAGATCAGAATGGCGCTACTTTTGAAAAATTGAGGGGCTTTACCGCATCGCGGCCCACGCAAGAGGCCGTGCTTCTACCACAAAGCCCGCCCGCCCGCCTTCGTGCATAGAGTTCGCGGTTTCCTGGTAAACAATGCGGTTACATACGCTCCAGTTGCCGGGAAGCGTGAGAAGCATTCAGGGATTTTTTAATGCTATCGCGTTCCACTCTTAAAGGCGAAGCTTAAGCGCCCTCCAAATGTTTGTATTTCGCGGGTATCTACAGCAAGCAGAAAAAAAAGTAACACTTAATCGACAGAAAGTTCGAAACTGTGTAATCGGACGTTTCGCAAATCGTTCTAGAAATTTCTTATCGGACTTTTTGCGTAACTTTATTGCTTCAGAAGTTGGTTAACAAATCTTAACTATGCAATTAAGGCGAATGCAAAATACAGCGTGGCTTACTCCATACAATAGTCAGTAACATGCATTTGGTCGCGTCGTCTTAGAGTGCATCGGCGTATTTTTAAACTCCGGCTAAAGTTAGCCGGGACAGCCTGTATATGGTTGAGAAATAGCAGTTCCTGAAACTTGTATAGCTTATTTGAAGTTTATATATATATATATATATATATATATATATATATATATATACCTCATATATATAAACTACATATAGTTTATTTGTATAGTTAATGTTGAAAAGAGCAAATTTATTTTCGACGTTCTGGCCAGGGTCGGTTCCCTCTCCCTCTTTGTCTAAGTCGCGTGGCGCCTTCGACAAAGCAACACTTGGACTGGGGCAAGTAAGTGTGGCATGCGGTTTATTGTTGCGCTGCTGCCAAGAGGCCACGTACACGTCGACATTAACACGAAGCGTCTCCTGTTTTTCGCGTTACATGTCGTGGTCCGTGTGTGTGTGCAGCTTCGCAGCGCGCAACAACACACTATACAAGGGGAAGCACTGGCCGTCCAACTAACAGAACCTCTGACAAAAACACATCGGCCAGCAGATGACCTTTTTCCCGCCTTCCAGGCCAGAGTTTCTGATCAATGTGTTTGTGACAGGGGCATCATGATTGTGGTGAAGAAATTGAGAGTCACTTTAGCATACGGCAAAGTGTACGCCAAACAGGGTGAAGGCGAAAGCGTGCGCGCTCAAGATACATTAAGTTGCTTGGCATTCTCATTCGAATGCATTGTTACTTCTTATTGCTTGTTTCCTCCCACTAGAGGTCGTGCGTTCGAGTGCCTCAATTAACTCGATCTTAATTTTTTCACGATGAGCAGCATCGGAGCCGGCTGCGGAAGAAGAGGAACGCTCGAGCAGTGGCACGAGCGCGTGTCTGCGCGAAGGGAGCTCGCGTGGCTTTCGGTGCCGCGTGCAGGCCGCGTTCTTAGACCTCAGGTGATGGCCTGCGCTTTCCCAGTCGGCAGAACGACTGTAGGTGAACGCAGCTGACGGTGGCACCGTACACGTGTTCTTTGCATGAAATCCAAGTGCAGGCATGGCATATGCCACTGCAGCCATGCAACATTGCAGCATTGGGCGATTTGTGGAGCCTCAAAGTCCTTGCATGTATTTCGGATGCCACAACGGACAACATTGCAGAGCGGACGATGACGACGTTCTGCGCGTCATCGCAAGATGTCGAGGCGACAACAAGAAATTCAGAAAATGACGGTGCCAGCTCCGAGACCCTGCTGCTATCGCAACAAACGAGGGATTGCTGATGTCTTCCGAGCTATATTTCTTTCTGTGCCGCTGGCGAAGGATTTGCAAGGCAGTTCGTCCTTCAAAGGCAATTCAGTTGAGGCCAGTGAAACAGTGAGCATTGTGTGCATGATAACGTGGATCGTGCTGGCCTTCAGGGTATACTCTTCCCGCCCGGCTGGATATTCTCTCCTAAGCACTGCCTGTTCACGTACCTGCAGCACGGCAACACTCATAGTAACTGTTGACGCGCCTATACATAACGTATATGAACGTGTAAGGGCCGCACTCTCTTTTCACAATTTTGACGAGGTGCGGCCCTTACACGGGACTGAACCTTTTGGTCAAGATGGTGCCGCCAGTATCCGGCGACTTGTGCGCACGGTGGATGTAACATTGCATAAGAGGCGAACATGCAGCTCTCGCCATCTATTAGCTGCACGGGCAAGTTCGCTGCGCGCGAAAATTTCCCGATGCGCGATCGCGGCACTGGGGCACCGAACGCGATTGCTTCTTCGTTGGAATTTTCTCTGCCAAATTTTAGGCTGCCATGTTTGGGGTGCAGCCCTTACACGAGTCTATACGGTACATTGGAGAGACAGGGACAAGCGTTGACACGCCGCTAGCAAACATTTATTGTTTCAAAAACACGTTCTCGAAAAAACACGTCACGGAGTCTGTAGCGTGAGGCATCCGGTGTTGGAGGTGCCACAAGTGCAACGCGCCCGCGCAGGGGCGCGTGAGGCAGCTGGAAAAGCCGCGACGATATCCGCGCGGACGGCAAACGAGAACGGCAGGACTACGGCGGCGGCGATGGTGGTCTAGCCGAAGCCGCGCTGTTCGCGGCGAAGAAACCGCAGCAGGCGCAGGCCGGCCTCGGGGTTTCCTCGGCCCATCCCGATGACCGGTTCACACTGCAGCCCGCGGCCTGGGCACCGACCTGGCGGGCTTCGGGGCACGCCGTCGTCGCGTTTCGGCGAGGTACCCGGGGCGTTCGGCCGCTCAACCCGCGGCTGCTGGCTCGGCGAGGTCGCACTGTCGGCGCCTGGCCTCGCTGCTTTCGGACGGCCACACACGTGGGCGATGGGACGCGGAGGAAGGCTGCGCTGCTCGCGCCGGTGCAGCAGCAGGCTCACGCCTGCCTCGGGGTTTCCTCGACCCATGCCGACGGCGGGCTGGGCGGCGCGACTCGGGCCAAGGTCCGCGCGTCGCCCGAGGCCAGCTGACGCCGAGCCCACGTCGGTAGGCCGCTCGCTCATGGTGCGTCGAGTTCGCGGAAGAGTGCGTGTGGCAAATGGAACGGCGACGAATGCGCGAGAGCGCGCGCCGACGCTCGCTCGTCGTCGTCGTCGTCAGCCAAGCTGCAGAGCGTGGTGCGCGTGTTTTCACGGTGTCCTGGGAGAACTAGATAATTAACGGAGTTCATATCTATTAAGACGGGCTATATGATAGGAATAATGCGTAGAAAACTTTTAAAATGCATGTGCTAATTAGGGGCTGAATGAAAATTGCTAAAGCCTAATTTTTCCGCCTATTCAGAGGCGGAAACATTTTAGAGGCACTTCTATATTTCCACAAGAAGTGGACCGTGTTGTTTGGGAGCACATGTATGGAAAGTGTCAAGTGTGTAGATTAATTGCAGCATTTCTAGAAAATTACTTATACAAGATAACCTGGGTTGTTTTATAAGCGTAAAAGTAAGAACAGTGCAGGAAGTTTGCGTAATGTTCTAAAGAACTCACCGTGCCAGCTTTGACATTTTGAGAGAATAAAGGGCATCTGATATGTGTGATGCGTGGGCAAAGTTTCAAGAACGTCGGTGAACAACAACCATTGCTTAAGATTCCTTAAGCAAGTGCTCGAAAGCGTTATGCGGCCTTTATCTACTGTTTCCCAGTGTTCTATGCCCTTGCATCTAATAATTTGTAGTATCCCCAAGGGAGACTCGTCACCACGGGGCCATGAGGTAGGGATAATTAGTACAGATAATTCAGTCTAATTTTTAGGAGAGTCATGTCGTTGAACTCAGAAAGACAAGCGGCGCAGAAACCTTCTCCCCAGTAAAACTACGTGACTACACAGCTTTCCACCCTGCTTCTCCTTCACCTCCGAACGTCGCCACGCAAGTTCATCGCGCCTGCATGGCAATCGAGCATCCGCTTGACTTTCCGGAGTGCACTCACCTACTCTTGGAACTCCTTCCCCGGCGGCGACAAGATGCCAGCCTCTTTATCCTTAATGTATACAGCCCTCCCCGCACACCTGCAGCTCCCCTCCTCCTCCGCAACGCCATCTCACGCGCGAGCCGGAACGCGCTCCTAATTCTTGGGGACTTGAACGCTCATCACGTAAGTTGGGGCTACCCCAAGAACTGCAGGAAGGGCCTGGCGCTATGGACCTTCGTGCAGAACGCGACCGTCTTTAACGAATTCTCGGAGCCCACCCGCACTGGCTCCAGCGTACAACGGAGCACTAATCCGGACCTTTCCATCTGCAAAAATATCCCGGACACGGCGTGGACGCACACCCGGGTCTCTCCGGTAGCGACCACTATATTGTCACGTGGTGGTGACGTTAAAGAACACAGTAGTAATACTGTGAAGGACAAAACTAACTTTTATTTGGCGAACCTGTGCCCACAAAAACAGGCTACACTTACAGCACAACGATAGCGGCGAACACGGTCGGCGATTATCGAAAATCTGATCAGCGGGTCAAGCGCGTCGGCTTTTATAGATCGGTCGTCGAATGTTCCAGATTAACCGCTGCAACCCGCGTGTCTTCCACAAAGTTCTACACTATTCGCGTCGCGCATAGATGCAATCAGATTACACAAGTTGCGGTGAAAGACAGCGGACGGAACCATCGATAACATTCCAGAAACTTCTTTTACATGCAGGTGCGTCCTGCACTGTGCGATAAAATTGGTTAGGCGGCGAAACGTGGTCGCCCGATAAAGTTAAGTACACGTGTCAATATCCTGTCCGTCTCTTTCTCCTTTCCCGCCTTAACTTCCTCCCGAAAGCGTCTGGTGCAGGTGGCGGACTGGGATCGCTTCCGCCAGTCGCGGCAATAAGCCTCCACCTCCATCTCAGACCTTTCTCAGTGGACCACTAACTTGCTTCAGGATGTTTCCTCTGCCACCTCCACCTTCCCCACCGCTCCTCACTCCTACACGGCTGATAGTCGCCTCCTGCACCTCTGGGAGGCGTATCACTCCTTGCACCGCCGCTGGCTTTCCCAGAAACACAACCGCTCGCTGCGCCTCCGCCTTGCTCGCCTGGCAACGGACATGGAGGAGCACTGCTCCTTTCTCACCAGACAGCAGTGGGGCCAGACCTGCGAGCGCATGGCTGGTAACCTCGGGCTGAGGGATACGTGGGCTCGCCTACGTGTCCTCCTTGACCCGTCGCATTCCAATGCCATGCACCGCAGGGACGTGACGCGCCTCCTTCACTCATCTCCACTCTCCGATTCCGACTTTCTTCTTGCTCTTCGTGATCGCTATCTCTGCACCAACCCCTCTTCCTCTCTCCCTTCCTACACCGGCAACTCTAATTCTGCGCTCGACGCAGATATCACCCTGGGCGAGGTTCGTGCCGCGCTGCATAAGCTCCGCACCACTTCCACACTGGGGGCTGACCAAATCTCTAACAAGGCCCTCCGTAATCTGGACACGCCATCACTGACCTCTTTAACAAACATAGCAATGAAAGCACTCTGCCTTCCGAGTGGACCCACGCTAAGGTAACTTTCATCCCCAAACCTGGAAAACCAATAGATATCCAAATCTCCGCCCCATTTCCCTCACCTCTTGTCTCGGTAAGCTCTTGGACCACGTTGTTCTCGACCGCTTACAGAACTTTCTAACAGACAACCACCTTTTCCCCGATACGATGTTTGGCTTTCACCCTTCCCTTTCTACCCATGACGTCATGCTCCAGCTCTCCGAAGAAGTTCACCCTCTTCACGCCAAGCGCACTCGTGCGGTCTTGGCACTGGACATGACGAAAGCATTTGACAACGTCCTTCATTCCGCCATCCTAGATGCTCTTTCCACCCTTAACGTGGATCTTCGTATCCACGGTTATATCACGGCTTTCCTTGCCCGTCGCACCGCTGAGATTTCATTCGGCCCTCTGACTTCTCCAAATTTCACTCTTGCAAATCAGGACACGCCCCAGGGTTCCGTCCTCTCCCCCCTTCTCTTCAACGTCACTCTTTTCCCCATGGCACGCGCTCTCGCTGCCATTCCTAACCTGCCCCATGCTTTCTACGCCGATGATATCACCCTCTGGGCGACCACCGAAAATATTGGAGAGATGGAGGCCGTCCTCCAGGCGGGCGCGGACGTGGTTGCCGGTCATGCTCGAGCAGTCGTGCTGGCCTGCTACCCGTCAAAGTCGGAGCTTCTGCTCCTCCCGGCTCGAGGCACGCCCCCCACCTCTTCCCTCACCCTTACCATCATTACTGACTCGCACCCCGTCCCTACTGTCTCCTGCCTCGGCATTCTGGGTCTCCTTCTCCAATCTAACGGCAAACACACTGCCGTCCTTTCCCGCCTAACTACCACCGTCCACCAGACCGTCCGACTTATTCGACGTGTCGCTAACCGGCACCACGGCATGCGTGAGCACGACCTCCGTCGTCTTGTCCAGTCCTTCGTTCTCAGCCGCTTTGTCTACTCCCTCCCACATCTCTTTCTCTCTCGCGCCGAGGAAGACAAGGTGAACTGTCTCATCCGCCAAGCCTACAAGTCGGCCCTTGCGCTCCCCACCTACACCCCCACTACTCGTATGCTTTCGATGGGCGTTCACAATACTCTTTCAGAGCTTGTGGAGGCCCATCGCACTGCACAACTCGACCGCCTTTCTCGCACCCCATCTGGTAGAGCCCTTCTCTCTTCCCTCCGCTTGACCCCTGTGTCCCCTGCCTGTGTAACCCAACCCTTACCCTCCTCTGTATCTTCCATGCTCACTGTCAACCTTCTTCCCAAGAACATGCACCCTGAGCATCACGCCGCCCACCGCTCTGCCCGTGCCTCCACCCTCTGGCGCCAGTACGGCACATAGTCTAACGCTGTGTATGTCGATGCGGCGCCATACAATTCCCACCCCGCCTACGCCCTTGCCACCATTTCCCACACACTTTCTCCCCTGACCGTTGCCACTATACCTGTCCCCACCTCCACTGCCGCAGAGGAAGCAGCTATTGCGCTCGCCATTGCCACTACCCTGGCCCGTTTCATATTCAGCGACTCCAAAGCTGCAGTCCACAACTTTGCGAAGGGTCGCATCGCCTCCTCCGCGCTCAGCATCCTTGAGCACTCCCCTCCCCCTTCTCGTCGTATCCAACTCCTCTGGGTTCCGGCTCACGTGGGGCACCTTGGCAACGAGGCGGCAAATTTCATCGCTCGCGAGATGACAGACCGAGCTGGCCCCCTCCACTCCGGGATGGACACGCGAGACTCCCTCCTCACCTTCCATGACATCACCCTTCATTACCGCAACTCTCGCCTATCCCCCCTCCCCCTCACAAATCCCTGTCTAAGCTCCAACAGAGCATGTGGCACCATTTACAGGCCCACATTTTCCTCTCTCCTGCCCTTGTTCACCCCGGTGCCTTCTCACCCGAACGCACGCTGCGCAGACACCCACGAGCAGACTATGCTCGTATTCTGCATTCATGCCCGAAACACTCCCCCGCCTCTTGGCATGTATCTAGTCCGCAGCTGTGGGAGGCTGCTTTGGCCAGCTTGGAGCCGGATGTCCAGCTATGGCTAACGATCTGGGCAGCGGAAGTCGCCGCCAGGCATGATCCATGGTGGCCACGACCAGCAGCCTGAAGGCCACCCACGGAACGGCGGCATCTCAATTCTCTTTTCTTTTTTTAGCCTTCACTAAATAAAGTTTGTACCACCACCACCACCATCAAGCGGCGCACGAGGATACCAAGATCTCACCAGTAGGTGGATTTTTCAACGACTCCTTCCCGTTCAAAGTTCGGCTTGTGGTACGGAGAGATAAGCCTATAACGATGAGTACGGACCGGCGCCATCTTAGTCATACTTGTCCGACGGGCGCTAGTTTAGGCCTAAACGGGAACTCTCGCACGAAAGCGGATAGAGAAGCGAACACTCAGCGAAGCGATATGGGAATTAGGGAACGAGAGCAACGGGCATGGTGGGCGCGCCGAACGAACCGAGCATGGACTTAGACGAAAATTTGGTGACGCTTAAGCTCCGCCTTTAAAAGTGGAACGCGATAGCATTCAAAGATATCTGACTGCACCTCACGCTTCCCGGCAACTGCAATCGTATAACGCTTACCGGGAAGCGCTGGCGGCGAGCGCTACGTATGCACGAAGGCGAGCTTTCTAGTATATATAAACGCGGCCTCCTGCGTGGGCCGATCTTCTGTTATTGTTTCGCACTTTAATATTTCAATCTAAGATTCAACATAAAAGGCATGCGTTGTTGGCTTTTTGTTTCATTACATTTTTGTGTGTGTGTGAGCTGTCATTCTCAAAATTCCGAGGAATAAATTTGTAATGACTTGAGCAACTAAGGTGACAGAAGAAGATATCGTGTAGAATATATAGGGAAATTTTCGCTCACGGGATGCCAACGCCAGCTACGACACCGACACCAGATTTTCTGCGACACGGGGCCCCGATGATCATGACATGTGGTGTTTAACGGTGCAAGGGCCAGGTCTGGCCAAAGAGCGCGAACGGGGCCAAAGAGCCACATAACGGGGCCCTTAACGCTATCGCATTATTACAGCGGCAAGAAGCTGACCCTGCAGAATACCCGTGGAAGCATGAACCCAAGAATAAACCCCACAAGGGAATGACGAAGGAGAACCAAATGAAAGAAAGCGAGAAGCCGGGCAGAGTGACCACGAGAACGCGCAAGTGGAACCGGGAGGAAGCCAGCAACGCGAGCACCGCGCCGGGGAACGCGAATGCGCTGGTGGAGGACATAAGGCGGCACCGGGAATATTCGATCAGTCGGAGCTTTGCGAATGCGAGAGGAATCCCCATCGAGGATTTTTCACGCGCACGTCATAATCCAGATGCAATGGATACGTCGTCATTGCAAGCACGGCCCTCGAAGAGCGGGTGGACGAGTTGCTCAAAAAAATTTGCAGGACGCTTAAAGGGACACTAAAGGGAAATATTAAGTTGAGCTAGAGTGAAAGATTAGGCTTTTGTAATGACAAGTTCATCATTCTTAGCGAGAACAGATTATTTATAAGCGAGAAAACGAAGAAATTGAGAAATAGGAGGGACGCCACCTGTCGTGCGTTGTGGTACCTCTCATAAAGTGACGTCAGAGCCTCTATTTTAATTATTGAACTACTGTTTCATGTTACACTTGAAAAGTAAATTAGATAAATTTTGGCAACAAATGAAACATGCGATAGGCCATAGTTATTTTATTGCTGCATATTACGGCCGTCGCGCTCACTCCACAGTAGTGCCGACAAGTTCTGGTTTCGCTCGGCCGCGCTGACCGCGCTCGCACTTTCGCTTGGTGAATGGCAAAGTTTCCATTTCGCGGCGTGCTGTGCTGTCCATGCTGTGTCACGAAAGTTCTTGACAGCTGTAGTTCCCAGTTCCCAGCAGCGAAATGCCGGGTCGATGTGATGTCGCGGGGTGCCCAAACGGTCCGCGTCGTCTGAACAAGGATACCGAAAGCTCCGACACCAACGTGCACTACCATGCGATCCCGCGGGGCGAACCTCTACGTTCTCGCTGGCTCAGTGCATTTCCCATGCTACAGCGGGTAGGAAAGGTGCCGATCAGACTGCATGTGTGCTCGATGCATTTCCGCCCTGAGGATTACGAACACAATTCACTTTTGAGGCTGTCAATGGACGTGCCTTTTCAGATGCGACTTCGTCGCAACGCTGTTCCGTCGATATTGCCTTCATCCCATGAAGAACAAATACCGTTGCTGCAGGACGAAAATTTCATGGTAAGTAGAGCCTCTTTTTGACGCGCATATTATTTTCCTTTCATTACTAAAACTGAGCAAGTGTGCGCAACCCTTTACGGTACTGATAGCCAGCTGCCTTTATTGACAGGCTAACGTTGATGTCTTGATCACGGAAAATGACGCCACTGGAACCTCCATTGAAAGCAACGCGGATTGCGAGCACAATTCTCTACCAAGACAGTCAATCGAAGTGCCTTTCCAAGCGCGACTGGGTTGCAACGTTGTTCCGTCGATATCGCCTTTCCCCCTTGAAGAGCAAGCACCGTTGCTGCAGGACGTAAGTTTTGTGAGTCGTGCCTTTTGACGCTGCATGCTATTTAACTTTAATCACTAAAAATCAGCAAGTGTACGCCGCCCTTCACGTTACTCATAGCCAGCTGCTTTTATTTACAGGCTAACGTCGCCGACCCGATGAATGAAAACACTGCTGGCACTTTCACCGAAAGTAACGCGGAGGTATGTGTGCGGGGTTTGTCACGGTGGTTGCAGTTGTACGCAGATGAAACGCAACACGCAGCTTAGTACACTTTCGGCACATTTCAGACGCTTCCCTCTGGTGCGAAAGACGCGGAGACGCAGACAGATTTTATGCAGATCCCCGCGAAAACAAGCAGTTTCCGCAGCGTCGGGAATGCAAAAGGAGTGCAGGCTAAACCACTGGGCACGAGCGTTGGTGAGTACACCCGAGCTGTTACCTAGCTTTTAACGAAAACTACTAATGTGATGTGTGATGGAGTCTGGGAGAACAAGTAGCAAATTTTCTCTTTTGTTTGGTAGCACCACCAAAGATATTGGACAGGCTAGTAGAACCTTGTCTACTTCAGCATGTTTGCTGGTGCTTTGTGCTATGCAAATTTAGTCAGAATTGCTGTCATTTTCCCAACTTTTCAGGAACTACGCAACACAGTGTCATTTTCTCTAAAGCTGTTGTCCTGGTTCTCTTTTATTCAGACCTTCGCATGGCGTTTCTTTGCTCTCCAGCTGTTCAGGTGAATACAACTGTGAAGGAAATGAAATGCAAGGCACTTCAGGTGAATGTTCAGAACATACCTACGCCAAAGACATCAACTCCAATCAAGAGACGACGTACCACTTGTGTCAGGAAACCAGTCAAGCACCGGAGACGTACACCAGCAAAGGACATCAGCTACATTCCCTCGCCTGACGTGTCCCCAGTACTGCAATACCCTGACATGCATGACACAACGTACGAGCCGGAAGAATTGACTTGCACCCCAGAGGTGACATTTGATGAGTAAGTAAACATTGCATACTACTGTGCATGTTGGTGTATAAATGTTCAGATACAAAGGTGCAGTATGTATTAGTGCACTTTATGTGTTTATAGTAAAGTGATGTTTACTTGTTTATTGAAAAACAGTGTGATAGGTTATAAATGATCCAAGTATGCATGTGATGGGTGGTAACAAAAGCAAGACCTACAGATGTCTATGTCATTCCCTGGCCTGCAGTAACTAATTGCAGTGACAGATGTGAAAAAAGCTTCCGTGATTTCAGTCAAACAGTCACAAAGTCACAATTACAAAGAAGGTGTAGCAGATTGGGGTACTAGCTGTCTTCCATTTGTGCACACAGATTGCAGATAATTTCAATCCTGTGTTTACGATTATTTGATGCACAGGCGCAGCATTTAATTGACTTCAAATGAAGGCAATAAAGGGTAATTATTGCTGCTAAAAGAGAAAAGTGCTAACTTTCAGCGCAAACTTTTGACTGAGTAAGGGAGTGAATTTGTACGAGAGTGCCTGTATAAAAGCTGAGTAAGGGGCATATTTTCTTTTTCAGGTGCGATATGGATGAGGGGTGTACGCAACACAAAGACTACTTTCTTGTCTCTCGTGACAACCTGCTGACACTCCTGAACACGTGCCGCACTTGCTTGTCTACGTCCTGCACAGCGAGCCTCTCCTGTTCTGGGACACGCATCACTGCTAAGACTGAATGCCCAAGGGGACATGAGCACATGTGGGCGAGCCAGCCACTACTAGGAATGAAGCCCAAAGGCAATGTCGACTTGTCGGCTGCAATACTCTTCTCCGGTTCAAGTGTTGCTGGAACACTCAGAATGATGAGGTTGATGGGTGTTCAAGTCATCAGTGATCAAACATTCTTCAGTTACCAGAAGGCATATCTTTTTCCAGCTGTCACTGCAGTAAGCATTTTGTTTCAACTTTCCTGAATATGTAGCTAGCCACATATTGAACAACGGCCCAATATCTCGGGAGCAGCTAGAAGTAGTGTCATATTGGCCCTTTGTTTAACCATTCACTCCAATGGCAGAATGTTGGGCTGCAAAATATTTGTAAGCTGTTATGGCTCGTGATTAGCATATAAAACTGCTAACCTGCTTTCTTTTCGTGCAACAAATCTATATGCCAACATAATTTTCAAAATTTGGTGTAGCTAATTTGAGGCAGGCATGCTCAGTGCACAAGCAATCGCATAAGACTAGCATTCCGAGAGTAGTTTCTAAAGCTTTATCATTACTAAAACCAAATAACAGAATGAAGCAAGCATTTCAAATTTTTCAGGCATTTTTATTGTGCATAAGAAAGCAAACAAAGGACATAAATACAGAAAATATGCCTGGCATGCGAAGGAAATGGTTCCAAGAACAGACACTGGCATTATTCTAAGCAGCCTGTAAGTTCATCTTACATCTTCACTAGCACACAATGCATGCAGCTGCAGAAATTGTAGCATCTAATTTCAGGAAACCCATAATGGAACTGTAAGGAAAGGTGCTGCATTGTGCTGTATTTGTAGATAGCATTTTTGTAAAATTCTTGGCTTATGCATTGAAGAAAAAAGTTGCTTAGAAGTAGAGAAAGTGGAAGGTGAATTTCTGAATTTTGTGGCTCATATGCAGTACCGAAGATTCCGTAGCGATTATGATAATTTCAATGTAGTTTCATTTACTTGCATTCATTTTAATGCTGCTAATGTCTGCAAAGCTTTGCTACACTAACTCAACATTTTTTAACATAATCTGTTCCTTTTGCATCCACCGACAAGAGGTTTAGGGCTGAATGTCTTCAAAATCTGTCGCGTTATGTGGGAATCGGAATGATGTTGCAACCTGTTCCTCATTTTTGCATATCATACTGAATAAAATACAAAACACAAATACAATTCTCAAAAGTTACTTTCAGTTTTTAGCCAAGGTCTTGTGTTAGCATGTTCTGTACGTCAGTGTTTATGTTGCTCTGTGTGTCTAGGCAGAGCTTACATGTGGGTGGTGCACAATATTTTGTAATTGCAACTATCTTTTTCATTCTGATTGTTATCAGACATAAACCGTGTGCACATAACTGTACACGTAGCACCTGGAGTAGATCAAAACTCAGGATAGAGTCCAAATTTCTCGTAGGTCTGGGATGAGCACCAGAAAGGACTTCTGGCAGCAGCTGGTGACAGCAGCTTGGAGCTCTGCGGGGACAGGCGCTGTGACTCACCAGGCCACAGTGCCAAGTACTTGACATACTCGTTCTTGTGTCCTGGCACGGGAAAGATAATACACACTGAGCAAATTCAAGTCAAAGAAGTAAGTAGAAAAAAAAAACTACCGAGCATCATTCGACATATTTGATTATTGCTATTTTTCAAGCATCGTGCAATGATTGTTACATGTTTATCAAGCGAATAAAGGGAAAATCAGACATCCACCCGTTCGTAGCAATTGCTACAAAGGAAACCCATACGGGTTTCTCGAAAGAAAAGCCTCATAGTTGAAAAAAAAAGGAACGGGTGGATGTCTGATTTTCCCTTTATTCATTACTTCTCTCCACCTTGCGGGTTTCCGCAGAACTACTACGTCAAAATGTTTATCAAGCATTCCAGGAAGCATGAGTCAATCGCATACATGCCTCAGTATTCTTTTTTAGCTTATCAATGCACAGGCGAGCGTGTACACGCTGTATTTAGAAGGCCCATCCTTCCCTGTAACGAAACCTTTCATAATTCCCACACCCTTGACGATTTACTCACATACTCCTGAATTCATCTGGACACAATGGGCCTTGTGTGCTAGAAGATAGTGCCACAGCGATTTGACTGTGTGATATTCTTGTGCTAGTGCGATGGTTCCAACTTACGGTAGTCGAGGTGGGCTGTGGGATTGAGGAGCGTTTTAAGAATATGGGGCAAGATGCTTTATTTGCACAGCTTCACTTCATGCAATTATGTATCCTGTGCACATACAATTTTTTTGTCTTCCAGAGTGCCCAAATTCAGGCGAGCTCACAAATGGAGAAAGAGGGCCTCATCAGAGGTCTTCAATTTCTCTGTGACCAGGGCATCTCCATAAGGTCCCTGACAACAGACCGCCATACAGCAATAAAGAAATACATGAGGCTGCATTGCCCGGCCACCAAACACCAATTTGACGTCTGGCACGTTGCAAAAGGTAGTTATGAAGGGAACTAACGTATTTACTACTGCTAGTAAAATACCTAATGTTGGTTAATAGCCGCAAAGCAACTCCTGACTAGCACTTAGCATTTATTAAAGAAGAATGCATCTTACGTCATCATACTTCAAACATTTGCATTGAAGGGACTGTTTACCACAGGATCAGGTCTTTGGATTGTAGCGGGAATGATAATATTGTGTGTCACATTGATGGAAACAGCAAACTTGTATCTTATAAGCTAGGAATTCTATTTCTTATCTGGCTCCGAGAGTGGTGCGAAAATTAAGTGTTTCTCGACGGTGAAACAGTGCAACCAATGTGAGCACCATTATGCCACCAAAAAGCTGTGCAGAGAGAGTTATTTTGCTTGGATACATTATTTTATTGTCTAAAATTGTATTTTAAGTGCCTCTGCTAACTTTTCTTTGCATGAGAGATTGATTTCTTGTTTTCAAAGTAGTGCATGTTGAAAGTGGCACTACTATCGTGCAGACAAGAATGGTGCACCAATGGGTCTTCAACTATGCCCCCATGACATTGTGACATGCAGCAGTGCTAGTAGCATTGTGCGAGTGATGCAAGGGTCACAGTCTTTTTCAGGTTGTTGAAAATTACAGGCACTCAGACTGTGCCTATAGAAAACATGCGATTATAGGTGGGCCAAAAGAACTTGCCACTTATGTGCTGAGGAGAGCTATTAAAGTCATTTTAGTGCTTTACACAAAGTAATACCGCAGAAACACTATGTGCTTCCGGTTTCTCACTTTTACCACCATTGCATCCACTAGCCCATTTTTCGGGCATCTATAGAGTTTTAAGAGACTATGCAAATCGAAATACATTGTTTTAAAATTCCTACTCACTTGCCAGCGAAACCATTGCACGTTTACACTTTAAATGATAAGCTTTCTATTGCATCACAAAATAGGAGGTCCTTGAAAAATGGTAGACAGTCCCTTTAGCCATGAAGGAACTAGTACCTTGATATGAAAAAGCTACACACTTATTTGAGGCTACACTACCAGAAATAGTGCGCAGAAAGATCTTTCAGTGCACTGTATTCCAATTCCATTCTGTACTAATGCTTCGAGCTAGTCTTCTTCATCTACCTACAGTTGAAGTTTACACGAGATGGACTAACAAATTATGGCGCAAATTTTTTCCAGGCATCAGAAGAAAATTGACAGCTGCTTCACGGAAGGCTAGATGCAGGGAGCTGTTGAGCTGGATACAACCCATTGTGAACCATCTGTACTGGTGCGCATGTGCTTGCGGAGGAAATGGAGATTTACTAGTGGCGACATGGACAAGCCTCCTAAACCACATAGCTGACATTCATGATGGTCACGGCAACCTCTATCCCCGCTGCCTCCATGGACCATCCAGCAGAGTGTCATGGCTCAAAATTGGTAAATACAAGTAATCTGCCAGTTTAAGTGGCACTGCATTTTGTGCAGTGTAATTACATCGTCGATCAGTTGAGATTGAGAACCTTTTGCACAATTAATCAAATTTAGCACAATGCGCATTGTCCGTCTATACTTGTGATGAAGGGAACAATACATATATGTCCTATCTTTTCCCACATTAGACTCTCCAGCGCACAAACAAGTCAGAGCCATTGTCATGGCCCCAGTGCTTCTCAAAGACATCCGACAGCTCTCGCCAGACACGCAGACATACAGCCTGGAATCTTTCCATAGTGTCCTGAACGGCTATGCTCCTAAGTCTACCGCATACACATATGAGGGAATGAAGGCTCGGTAAGCATGCATGCGTTATTAATTTTTCAGGCAGACAAGTACTTCCTAAAAAATTTTGCGAAGTACTGCTGAGAATTAAACCTTGTGGGAAAACTTGAATTTCCAGAACACTGATTGCTGCCCTCCATTTCAATGAAAATGCCAACAAAGAGCAAGCAACAACAAAGGATGGAACACAGCAATGGCACAGCAAGACATCCAAGGCCAGACATAGCATGATGACTGTGTGTCCACTCAAGATGGCTGCTACATTTGGCAAGTTTAACTGTGTCACGTCCGTCTTTCAGTTAGCAGTTCTGCTCTACAAGTGCTCAGCAAAACTACACCTCATGTTGCATTTACAAGCTATTCACAAGCTAGTGTTGTAAGGAGCAGAGCACTGCAGATTGTGGCAGAACAATCTTTTTTTCTCGTAGGGTGGTTATAGAGTCAGGATAACGGCATGTACTGCATTCGTTGCATATTCAAGCATCGTGCAACACTTTTTGAAGTAACTGCGATCGGGATGCACAGACAGCTTTTTCTCCCAATAATACATTTTACCACAAGTAGACATTATCTTTACAGCTAGGCTCAATGCAGAAAAGCCAAAGTTCTTGCTACTTTGACACATGACTGGCAAACCACACTCTCAGCGACAGACAAGGAGCAAAGCTTCACATGATGCATTAATTATAGAATGTTGCTTTTACTTATCTGTCCCCAGATCAGGTGACCTCTCCAGATATTTGCTATAGCATTAAAATAAAATGCAGCACTGATGTTACCTGGTTTGTTCTACTTTCAGATTATGTGCAAGATCTACAAAACAAGGTGACCGAGCTTTGCATCGAGCACCCGTCATTTCCAGAAGCACTAGCCCAGGCACCAGAAAAAATTGCACCAGTATTTGTGCCACAGAACGAACCTAGGCCCTCCAAAACTGAGCTCATAGCGGCACACAAGGCACGGTTTTTGAAGTTTTGATACATGTAGAGCAGACAAGCAACTGGTGGAGTTATCAAAAACCAATTGTTCGAAGGCTACACCAGTAAATTGGAAAAGCAAAGACATAAACTTCATGCTCGAAAGGGTTTGTGCTGTACTGAAGCGTGGGAAAGAACAAACCAAGTCGCATAGATTGTCTCTGCAACTGATGCTGCATGCGTGCAAGGACACCATAAGGTTTCTGCCGACTGGCACGGCTGATGACAAGCTCAAGAACATCATAAGTCAAGCAGAAGACACTTGTTGACATGCACATCATGCTGGGAAAGCTTTGTGCTACACTAAAGTGTAGGAGTGAGGGAGCCGAGTGGCATAGGTTGTCACTACAACTGATGCGGCATGGCCACAAAAGTACCATAAGGCTGTTTCTGGGTTCAACAGATAATGACTAGTTTGACATCATCTTAAATCATGGACAAGACACTTGGTGACATGTGCATCATGTGGGAGGTGTAACAGGCTGACGAATAAATGCAATACTGACCCTTGTAGGTACGCATTCAACTGGAAACAGTGTTTCACGTTCAGCGTGCCAACATTCAAAAGAAAAAACTAAAGTGCATTGCAAGTGGCTCTCCTGCTGCTGCTTGCAATGGTATGGCTGACTGTGATCATCAAATTTTATTCACACAAGCTTTGGGAAGAACCTCAGAGAAAAAGCTACAGTCAGTAGCTTGACTAGGTCTGGGGTCCCTGGTGATGACATGGGAGGCAGGAAATAAAACATGAGCAAAATGGAATGGACACACAAGTGGAACATCGCATTACGTAGTGTTTCCATGCACATATGCACTAAAGAAACTATGAACAGAACTGTACATCAGGAACCATATCATAAAGACCAATTACAGATGGTTGTTAAATATTTGACGTGGCAGGTAAACATATTCAAAAAGCAAAGAACATGTCCTGGCCCAGCTAAAAAATTAATTGCTCAATATGACAGCAGTTTCACTGTCCCATTATATGATAGGAATATATTTGGCAAAGGATGCAAATGAACTCGGCATACCTCTAAAGCTTTCTGTATGGGTAGCAGAAAAGGGCCCATCTCGGTGCACACAGGCACTCAAGCTCGCTTAAGTTGGGAAGCACTTGACAGCGTCCGCAGTCGCACCTGGAAAGCAGAAACACATTTTGAATTAGGCAGCAGTGTTGAGTTGTAACCTTGCAGCCAAGTAGCCTTAGAAGCTACTCGACGCGCTAACGCGATGTAACCTAAATGCTTCCGCAACGTCCACAATGCTTGCTTTAGCAGTACTCGCAGATGCACTCTGAGAAAGTCAACGTGCACTATGTTTTACGTGTAGCTAAGGCGGTAAATCGTCTCTCGCGCACTTTAGAAAAGCTAACAAATACTACGCCCGCCAGAGGAATAAAAATGTTTTATCAGCGCGCGAGGTACGGAGCTTAGTCGAACAGGAGTTGACAGTTCACACGGGCGTTTCGGTCGCAATCGAGCCCGATTAGAAAAGAATTCTTCCAGCGTGATTGAGAGTGATCGCTGCTATACGGTCCAACGATTCGGGCTGAGTTGGCTGAGCTCACAGAAAGTAAGAGCACGGACCTAGTCCAACCATTCGATCGCAATGGAAGAGTAGCGATTGAGGGGATCCGGATCAAGCACCATCGCGATCGAATGTCCGTGTGCGCGTATCTGATACTTTTGTAATTTATGAGACAAGCATTTAGGAAGAGTCGTACGTACCACTTGGTGCTTGGCAGATGCGTCTGAAGGCGTGCGCCACTTTCAGCTTCCTTGCCTGACGAACAACTTGAGGCGGTGTCGTCGTGCGGCGATCTTGACCCTCTCTGTCTTTAAAGCTCTCCTACACTCGTTTCCGCCGACCAGGTTAAAAATGCAGCGATGGCGCGTGTATGGAGGGCCTTTACCTGTCCTGATAATCCTGCGGAGCTCCATCGTGTGCTGCAGCGCTCGAAGCGCGAGCCCGCAAGAGCACTTGGCGTTTTTCTTCGCTTCAGTCGCTGAAGTGTAACACGACGTACTCAGCTAGAATTCCATTACGCGCACTACATCTAAACACGTTCTAGAATAACGCCGTTCGGAGGAATATGTAACACAGGCTCACATGCTATCGTAGGCTCCACGCACACAGGAACGCCATTTCAGCTGTTGCGCGGTTACGGCCTGACTTGACTCGCCAGCGGTGAAATCCACAAAACGAGCCGGTGAAATCCGCAAACTGCAGCGCTCCCTCTCGGACGCCCGCTGATTCACAGAAAGCGGAAGCAGAGACGGTGACGTCAGGTCCTCGATTTTGGCGCGGGTGATTCAAATTGAGCAGCGGCACCAGGGACTTTCGGTGGAAGTTTTAGATGCAACAAATTCGTTTATTGGCGCGCAGAAAGTGGCGATAGACTCCTACACAGATAATATATCAATATAACCAAACTTAATATTTTCCTTTAGTGTCCCTTTAAGCTTCGTCTTTAAGAGTGGAACACGATAGCATTCAAACATTCCTGACTGCTTCTCACGCTTCCCGGCAACTGCAATCGTAACGCTTACCGGGAAACGCTCGCGGCCAACGCTATGCGCGAAGGCGAGCTTTCTGCTCGACACGCGGCGTCTTGCAGAGGCCGCGATGGATGGATGTTATGAGCGTCCCCTTTGGAACGGGGCGGTGGGTTGCGCCACGAATCTCTAGCTATTATGCTGCTTAATGTCTTACCAGGGTTAAAAACCCCAAAAAAGACAAAGAAAAAAACTCACCATGAATTCTGGTAACCAACGTTTCTGACCCCCTATTGTGAACTTTGTTTTTGTACGTCTCCGTTTTTTGTCGTTTCCCTACTTTTTTCCACCACACTTCCAATCACCTCTTACTAATCTCAAGTTTACTTTCCCCTTGCTCTCGCTGAATCCAAGGACTTCAAGGAGGCCAGTGGTGCCTAAATCTACCGCCATGGGCCGATATCTTCCCATTCTAATAAAACATCCTTCATCATTTCCCTAGCTTTACCGCAACAAGCACATGCTTCTTCTTCCTTCTTATATCTCGCTTTATAGGTGCGTGTTCTAAGGCATACCAATCTCGCGGAAGTAATGAACTTCCCTTTGAGTTATCATAAATTGTTTCTTTCCTGATTTCGTTTTTTCCTCTTAAGTAGTTACTCATGGCAGGGTTCTTTTCCATTGCCGCCACCCATGAGATTATCTCAGCCTCTCCGACTTTCCGCTTGACCTTCTTTGTTGCTGTGTTGCCCACTCTACAGGCCGCACACTTGCTGGCAAGCTTCCTAGTTCTTTTCCTCCACTGCGAATCAACGCTTTTCCTGTACAGATAACTCAACACTCTCCCAGCCCGTTTACTTTCTTCCATATTCCTCAGGCGTTCTTCAACCTCAATTTTACTGCGAGCTTCCCTCACTTCAAAGCTGGTCCAGCCCATATCACCCTGCACAGCTTCATTTGTGGTCTTCCCGTGAGCGCCCAATGCGAGGCGACCCACTGACCTTTGGTTGCCACCGAGTCCTCATTGTACCCCTGATTTAAAGCAAACAACCGCATTTCCAAAAGTAAGTCCTGGAACCATTACACCTTTACACATACCCCGGAGCACCTCGTACCTATAGTATCCCCATAGCGCTCTGTGCTTCATTATGGCTGCATTCCTCTTCCCCTTTACTGTTGCTTTTTTTTCCTGTGTTTCCACATATCTATTGCCTATGTTTATCCATATATACCAAGGCATTTATATTCTTTTACACGAGGTATTTCCTGGCCCTGCATTGCCACAGTCTGTTCACTATTTTCATTGAGTACCATAACACCTGATTTTCTAACGCTATATTTCAAACCTAAATTATCGCCTTCCTGCCCTCAGATATTAGCCAGACGTTGCAAATTGTTTTGTTTGTTAGCGCGATGGATGTATGGATGGATGGATGGATGGATGGATGGATGGATGGATATTATGAGCGTCCTCTTTGGAACGGGGCCGTGGGTTGCGCAACCAAGCTTTTGCTATTATACTGCCTAATGTCCTACCCAGGTTAAACAAGAAGAAAAGAAAAGGCACTATGAGCTCCCAAAACCAAATTTTCTGACCACCTATTGCGAACTGTGCTTTTGTACGTCTTCGTTTTCTGTCGGTTCCCTACTTTTTTTCCACCAATCCTCCAACCGCCGCACCGCAATCGACTCAACTGGCCTCCTTGAAGCCCTTGGGTTCAGCGAGAGCAGTGGAAAAGTAAACATGTCCGCAATAGAGATTAGTAAGAGGCTATAGGAAGATTGGTGGGAGAAAAGTAGGGAAACGACAGAAAACGGAGACGTACAAAAGCAAAGTTCGCAATAGGTGGTAAGAAAATTTGGTTGTGGGAGTTCATATTGTTGTTTTTTTTCTTCTTCTTTAACCTAGGTAGGACATTAAGCAGTATAATAGCAAGAGCTTGGTGGCGAAACCCACCGCCCCGTTCCAAAGGGGACGCTCATAACATCCATCCATCCATCCATCGTTACCGCCATAGAGTTTCTCACTATAACACCTAGAGGGAAATCTGGCGCCACCGTCTATGGGAGTTTCTTAAGGGGGCACCGTGCCGTCATGGGAATGACGGTATATGTGTCTGCGAGGCTTGTGTTGGCTGGTGTTGTAGGAGGCTTCGTCTAAAACGTGGATATGGCTACACAAATAACGCGTTCTTAAAGTAAAATCTTCGTAAAATGTTTCCATTCACGCATATTGCATCTTTACTCACCTACAATGCATGACCAAGCGAAGAAAAGCAAGAACAGACGACAAACTGTTTCAAAGCGAGCGCGAACCTTGTCGTCTGTCTTCCAACTTAAGCGGCCCGCTGATACATATTACGTAACATATAGTCGTACACGCAATAACAAGTTCTCATAGTTAAACAAAACATGTTTTCGCGTAATAATTAAGCTAAAACAGCTTTTCACGTGCTGTTTTGGTAGAAAATGAATCATTGCGACAGACGGAACGGTGCTTGCCAAGCGCGTCTTCAAGGTGTCCTGTCTCTCCGAGAACGATGCCAATCCGAAGTCACAATATACCGGCATTCCCATGCATACCACAGCGCAGCAGCGCCAGATTTCCCTCTAGGTAATGTAGTGAGAAACTCTATGGTTACCGCATCGCGGCCCCTGCAAGAGGTCGCGTCTCTACCAGAAAGCCAGCGTTCGTCGCGAGCGTCTGCCGGTAAACATTATCGTTACACACGCTCCAGTAGCCGGGAAGCGTGAGAAGCAGTCAGGGATCTTTGCATGCTATCGCGTCCCACTCCTAAAGGCATCCTCCAAATTTTTCTCTTTAAGGTCCCGAAGGCATTACATAAGGAAGACATAAACACATGTAAACTTCACTTATTTGTACAAAAATGCAGATAATAAACCAGAAATACAGTCAGTGAAGTAAAAGATGCTATTGAGAATACATTAAAATACAAAAGGTAAACAATAGACAAAAAATCAGAGCAGGTGGATATGTATTAAGATGAGTTAGTCAGTGTAGGGAACAGTGGTCGTCTGAAGCTGTGTAGTGGATTCTTAGTTTTTCGCGAAATTCATTGCTTTCGGTGTACGCCGCTATGTGCTCTGGGAGGGAATTGCACAGCACTATTGCGCTCGGAAAAATAAGATGCGTTCAGATACCGTTTACACGCGCCTTGGTATGGCTGAGTCGAGAGGACGCTCTAGATTGTTGTAGCACGTGACGTGATTTCGGGTGATAGAAGGAAGAGTGGAGCAGGCAAAGGCGAGATAAGACACGGCGTGATGCGAGCGATGACAGACCAAGTGATTGCTTGAGTGACGAAACACTGACATAAGATGAACAGTTTGATGTGATGAAGCCAGCGGATCGGTTCTGGATTGATTCCAAATGCGCGGTTAGATATTCTTGAGAGGGATGCCCAATCGACGATGAATATTCTAATTTTAGACGGACGAACGTTAGGTAGAAGAATAAGAAGAAGAAATTTTATTAAAGAATGGTCCGGCAGTTCTTGTTGTGGTGGCCTCAGGTGGCGGCTCGAAGTCCTTGGACTCGGGCGGGATCTTTGGCTTGCCGGACGGCCTAGAGCTGATCTACCAGATCTGAACTTTTGAGAGCCGCCTCCCAGCGGCGGCGACCCCGACGGAGAAGGTCTCCGGGGGCTCCCGCATCCGGGTCGGCGTCGGGAAGAAGCGAGCTCCAGCCTTCCCGTATACTCTGGCAACGGCCGCGATTATGTTAGGTTTGCAAGTATTTTTAACCTCTGGTGATGCAGTGCTCAAATTACGACGTAAATAGCCCAGTGTCCGTGAAGTATTGGAACAAATAATTTCTATGTGGCTTTTCCATGGCAGTGATGATGTCATCTGTATACCGAAGTATTTGTATGCTGATGTGGCTTCAATAGAGACATTATTCATCGTGCAAATGCTGGTAATGATGATGTGCTTGCGAGTAAATGTAATTGAATTGTATTTTTTGAGATTTAGCGGCATATGCCATTTGTTGCACCAGTCGCCAATATGTAGATCAAGTTGTAATTGCAAGGAGTCGTCATAGGAGTTAATTGAATTGTAAAATAAATGACACAGTCATCGGCAAATAGCCGTGGTTTTGTAGTAATGTTAACCGGTAGTTAGTTAATATATATAAAAAATAACAGTGGCGATAATCAACCGCCCTGCGGTACTCCTGAAGCGGCGTCAGTTAGCTGCGAGCGATTGTTATTAGCTAAAGTTAATTGCTTGCGCCCATTGAGAAAGTGTTCGATCCCTGAGATTAGGTTCCGTGGTAAGCCGAGTTTAGAGAGCTTACTAGGCAGTATAGAATTATTTGCATGATCGAATGTATTCGAGAAGTCCACAAATATCGCTTCTACTTGTGTGTGAAGATTTGTAAAAGGTCATGAGTGAACTCGGCGAGCTGACTTTCGCACAATAAAAACTTTAGAAAGCCGTGCTGGTTAGCGTAAAAGAAATTCTTGATTCTAGTTTCTCCCCGTTCCACTCTCTTTCACTTTTTATCCCCGTTAAACCTTTCCCCGGTGCAGGATAGCCAACTGGAAATACCTCTGGTTATAATCTCCCTGCCTTTCTATGCATCCTTCTCTCTCTCTCTCTCTCTCTCATTGATTCTAGTTGAGTCATTAAACAGGACGCTATTGTGCGTTCCAGTAATTTGAATGAAAAGCTTGTCAGGGAAATCGGGCGGTAATTACTAGCGTTAGTGCGGTCACCTGCTTTGAAAATAGGGATTATTTCCGCTTTATTTCAGTCGTCGCGGACGTCACCTGAGTTTAATGATTGCGTAAATATGAACTTTAAAATTTTGGCACATGGTGAAATAGTATTTTTAAGAAGCTTCCTGTCAATTTGGTCGCAGCCAGCAGACGAAGGTAGTTTGAGTCCATTAATTAGGTCGTGTATACCCTGAACGGTAATGATTATTTCAGACATGTCGTTTAAGGAGGAGTTCGGGGGCGGTTTTAACGGATAAGATTCTTAAGCTACAAAGCACTGATGAAAAATATTTACTGAGGGCAGTAGCGCGCTGTTCACTTTTAATTGGCTCACCGTCGGCGTTAACAAGATGTATGGCGTTGGTGCGTGATTTACTGGAGAGTATAAGCGCCGTGATTTGTTAGGGTTTGACTGAAGTATTGAAAGAAGGTCGGATGAGTAAAACTTGTCTTTTTAGTTATCTAATTCATTAAGATCGATGGTAAAATTCAGGCGGTACTTCTTCCGCGTTTGTATATTGGTATTGCATGATACCATTCTATATAAACGCTTTTGCCTGTTCAATAAAGATTTGAGACGTTTGGAAAACCAGCGCTTGTTGGAATCGGATGTAACTATTATTGTTGGAATGTATTTATTTTTTTAAACTTGAGAGTCACGTTCTTTAATAACTCCCATTTAGTATTTACGGTTAGAGTCAGATACGAGTGTTCAAAACTGTCGAGAAAATTTTAAGTTCATGGTTAATATCAAAATTTTCTCTCTCGTAGTCAACAGTTAGTTTATTCATAGGCGATCACGTTTTGATTGGAAGTGAAACACAGATGTGCAGGAGATTATGATCACGAATACCTAGTGCCGTGTTGATTTCGGTAATATCATCAGGATGGGATGTTAATGAAAGGTCCAGGGTATTTTCACCTCTAGTAAGGTGTGTTAAGACTTGCCGCAGACTGAAGTCTTGTATTAGGTCGAGTAAATGTTACGCTTCGTTAGGCGGTGAACTGTTCGGGACTGAGAGCAAGGTCCAGTTGATGTCGTGGTAATTGAAGTCACCTAAGAGGTAGATTGGTTTGTTGGTAAAGCGCGTTTTAATTGTAATTGGGCTGTTGAAATGGTTATAACAAAAGGACTGTTTCCTATCGGGGGACCGAGAACAGATACCAATTTCGACAATGTGCTGTGTACGCAGACAAATGAACGATCAAGGTAACGGTCATGGAGGTGAAGATGACAATGTGCTTCTTACAGCAACGACTCCTCATCTCCTATGAGCGAAGCCTTGAGCAGAGCTGCGTATCGCCACGGACGTAAAACAACGCGCTGCTCTCTCGTCTTGCGCGGCCGGCTGTTCTCGCAGCGGGGGGTGCGCGCACTGCGGGGGGTGCAGGTTTCACGCGGGACCAGCGCGTCTCCGATTTCGGACCACCGCCACGCAGTGCGGACAACCAAATACGGGCGCAGCGGCACTTGCCGAGGCCCGCTCTGCTCGCTCGCGTGCGGTGCATGTGGCCGCGCGTGGTCGCTGCGGCACCGCCGTCGGGACGCTATACGACAGGAAAACGACGTCGTCAAAGTAAAGACATTGCTTCACTGTGCATCACGTGTCGTCACAATGGCGAGTCGTCAGGTTGCGCCAAAGAACATTCTGGCGGCACTGTAATGTCGTTGCTGTTCCTTAGTGAAATGGCGCAACCCATTCTGGGGTTCGGCCATGAATAGGGCGGTGCAAGGAGTATTATGATTTATTTTTTTATATGAAAATAAGTTGAAATGAAATTAGTAACTTGTAATTGTGAAATGGAAATGTCAACTGATACAGATGTGAAGGCTGGAATAACTACATACTGCAGTAAATAAGTATGCGAGCATGAAAAGAAAAATAACAATTTTAGCATGCAATTCTTTCTCTCTCGCGCAGAAAATTGCAGAGAGCATCACAAATGTTCCTGTGGCTATACGCGTATGCAACCGAGTACGGTAGAAAAGAATTACCGAAAGAGTCAAGCCAAGTTCTCGGAACCTTTGCGGCCTGGTGGCCACACGAAACGAACGACTCGCAGATGCCGATTGGGGAATAAACTGACAAATTAGCAGTGCTTATGGCGAACAAACAGACAAAATTACGGCTCATGACAACGCTGATGGTAACTTATGTAAAACTAAAATAATCGCCAATATTCCAGCCTAAAAGATAGAAAGAAGATCAATTCGGAAAATAGGATGAAATGGCCACACCCGCCTTTTTTTCACAGACCAGTTGCCAGGACGTTTCCAGGCATGAAAGGTGGACTTCCAAAATGCCATTTAGATACTGGCAAAGCAAATGTTTAGCATTTTCTCGAACGAGCTAGGCCATCAAATTCAATTTTAACGACTGGGACGGAGGTGCTTAACGAGACTTGGCGAGTGTTGAAAGCGAGGGCAACGCGACCACTGGCGGTGAAAAAGAACGAGGCCGACTGAATAGTGAAAACATGTTGTGGCCTCATCTCGGAGGATATCCTGAGGAAAGTTTTTACGGCACGAAACCGCATGAAAGGCACGAGTGCTTTCTGACGCATATCGAGCACGCTGCACTCGACACCAACGTCTCAATCCGCTTTGAGGTCGGCTCAAAATCGTGTTGTCTGTAAGGACAGCTGTGTTAGATTCTTTCGACGAGTTTATTACAGGTTAGATGTAAGGGATATAATGTTGTTTAAGGCCTCGGCAGCTCCCTTGCTTTTCTTTAATATAGTGCAATTGCTGCTGCGCGTCTCCATTTATTCCACGATTTTCGACCAGGATGCTTTACGGTGGTAAGCGGGGCGTCGGGTGAGTTATTAAATAATGATTTTATTATTCGCGTATAGGAATGCCCCCATGACCTGGCACTGAGCTGGCTTACTATACACGTCCCAGCTCCGAAACCCATTCAAGGTCTCCACCACGTGACAGGGCAAAATAGACTGAAAGCGACTGCACAGACCCCTTGCAATGTCTTCCAGCCAATTCGCAGCTTGTTGGATTCGACGTTAATTAGTTTATTATATTCTCTTCATTTACTTCGACATGTTAGAATGTAGCTTACACTTACGATCGAATGAAGGTCTAAATAGGCCTATAACTCGCAACCAAAAAAGGGTGAGAGTTTGCACCCTTATTCACTTTTACGGGTGTAAACAGTGAAGCTCGAAGAAACAAAGCACGAAAACAAGTTAAGGACAGCACAAAGAGCGATGGAACGAAGAATGACAGGTGCAACGTTAAAAGACAGGAAGAGAGCGGTGTGCATCAGAGAGCAAACGGGCATCGCCGATATCCTAACCGACATTAAGAAATGGAGCTGCAGAGGTCATGTAATGCGCAGGTTAGATAACCGCTGGACCGTTAGGGTTACAGAATGGGTGCCAAGAGAAGGGAAGCGCAGTCGAGGACGGCAGAGGTGGAGCGATGAAATTAAGAAATTCGTAGGCGCAAGTTGGAATCGGTTGGCGCAGCACAAGGGCAATTGGAGATCGGAGGCCTTCGTCCTGCAGTGGACTTAAAGTAGGTTGATGATGATGGTGATGAAATATTGTAATCGTGTGAGCGCTCCGTGTACAGAAAAGTATTCGAATGCAGAAAATGCAAATAATGCCTGTGGTTATCGCAACAACTTTCTTCCACTTCTTTCACTTCGTGAACAGAATTAATTTTTTAATGAGGTTGTACGTGCCGAAACCACAATCTGAATATGAGGCATGCCGTAGTGGGAGACTTCGTATTAATTTTGACCACCTAAGGTTTTTTTCAACGTGCATCTAAATCGAAGTACACGGATGTTTTCGCATTTTGCCCCCGTCGAAACGCGGCCGCCGTGGCCGGGATTCGATCCCACGACCTCGTGCTTAATTAGCAGCGCAACACCATACATCCACTAAGCGACCGCGGCGCGGGTCACATCGTGAACGATGTGAAGGAAGCAGTCGTGCGTTGTCGCCACTGTGGGCGATTCGCTGACTAAATGCCCCTCTCTGGTATAACCACCTATACTCACGACCTATAGCGGCGAAAGCGCCAAAATGGTAAAATGGTCGTACGCACGGGATCTAATGGCGCGTCAAGGGTCACTAAAGAGCAAAATGTTTGAAATCCATATTGGTGAATTGCATTTCTGTAAAACCGATAGAGGCCGCATTTATGAACCCAAATTGTTAAGCGACAAAAAGAATAAAGACTCAATAACAAAAAAAAAAGCACCTCGCACTTTGCACACCAGCTCTCGTCACGTGAGTTAGTGTTCTTGCTGCTGAAACGATTATATAAATCAAATAATAATAACGTTGCCATTCCCAGGCAGTGTATCTACAAGGGGAGGAGGCCGACTTAAGAACTGTGGACCATTTTTGAGTCGACAGTCGTTGCGAAGAAAACACAATTATGTTTTCTTGCCGAGTTTTGGTTGTGGATACCAAGTTTTTCGGCTAAATGTCTTCGGCCAACAAAGAGCGATGATCGTCTGTTGGACTAGAGCAGGACGAAGAAGTCTGGCCCGTGACTAGCTTACGGTGGGCATGTGCGCAGATGCAACGATAACGAAAGAAAGCGCGGCGAGCAGGAGACCCTGGGTCTGACCCCCGAGAGGGCAAGGCTTCTGCGGTTTCCGTCATGGACACGCAGGGCATCAGCTGTGCTTCGCTCTGGACCCCAAGGTGGCCGAGTAAGTGGCACTCGCCATGCAAGACGGTCGGAGAGACAGGGCGTTTAGCGATTCCAAAGCGGCCGTCAGGGCATTCCAGAAAGACCGGGTAGCCCGGCAGGTAGTTGAAATTCTGAAAGGCGCCGAACACGGCGACAGCTCCAAACACTCCATCCCTGCCCATGTTCCCTGCCCACGTCGGGGCGATTGAGGGGGTTCCTCTGAAGCTCAACGAGTCTGCCCACGAAGCTGCGCGTGGCTTTACCGACCGCGCTGCCCTCGGATCGGGCGACTCTCTCCCCGGACACAGGGACGCTCCTATCACGCACAATGAACTTACTAAATTATTTTACTTAGAGAGAAGGGTTTTCCCGCCGCGTTATTCCAAGCTAAGCAGGCCGCAGGCAGCCACGCTCAGACTCTTGCAAACTAACTCCTACCCAAGTACGGCGTCTCTTAACAGCATATATCCTGAGATTTACCCGAATTGTTCTTGCGTGGCCTGTGGTGAGGCTGCTACTTTGTCTCACGTGCTCTGGGAGTGCGGGTCGCTGGGCCCGAAGTTCACCAAGGAAGAGTGGGACGCGCCCCTGCGAAGGCCCGTTTTTGAGGACCAAATCCTGGCCGTCCAGCGTGCCCGCGATGGGGCCGGCAGGCTAGATCTGTCAGTCCCGTCGTGGGATTAGCCGGATGCGCGTTTTATAGCGTTTTGCTGGACCCAATAAAAGTTTATTCACTCACTCAGTCCCTCTGAACACGCGGTAAGGGGAAAGGAGGAAGGCAACTTGGAGAAATCCACACAACTTGTGGCCCATAGTGGAGCGTAGTGATGCAAAATTTTGAGCGGTAGGAAAGAACAGGTCGTTCTTTACATGAAATTCTGGAAATTCTCTTTGAGATTCTAACCATTAAAAGAAAGCTTATATTTATTATTTCAACAATAAGAAGTAATTATCCTTAAGTAGATGCGATAATTCCGCAGGGAATGCGGGGGCAACGGAATGAACGCCTTTTCCTCTTATAGGAAAGATTGCTCGTCGGATTGCTGAGAAAACGGTCGCTCACTGGCACTCTCGCTGGACACACTCGCATGCATTAGAATCGATCGCAGCTGCTCCCACATTCAAATTTGATTTTACGTAGACGAGTTTCCGATCACGTTTTCTTGTGAATTCGTTGCGAAGCTTAATTGTTATGGATATATTAAAACAAAGATCAGTTTCATTGACAAGCGGCAGATGGCGAAGGTATTCGGTACAGCAGCCACAGGTGTCAGCCGCAGCCTCGCCAGCTGGCGGTTGCACGTGCTTCGCAGGGTCCGGATGGAGTCGCTTGAAAGCTACGCTACGTTAAAAAACAGATCTGAAACCATGCATATATAATGAGGACGCTTCAAAACAACTGTACTGCCATTATCTTGCCGTCGCTTCTAGAATCGTATGCTGTACGGCAGATAATGACAAGCATTACTTTATGTGGAAATTTTAATCTATCCTTTTCTCCCTTTTTTCTGTTTCTCTGCGCTAAAGAAAGTAACGAGAAAAAAGCTTACCTGTCCGGGTTTCTCTATAGGAGCTACATGTCCGTTTCTACAGGAACCACATATCTACAGTGGATTCTTAGGTTATTGCGCGACGCAGCTGGTGTTTGTCGAATTCTCGGTGACGACGAAAAGCAGTGCTTGCCGTCCTGGAGGTCCGCTCCAGCAATAAGAGGACTGCTTCGTGTTCATTTCTATAGGAACCACATCTCACTCGGAGCAACAGGCAACGGCAAGACTGACGCGAGACGCGGCGTCGCGTCACGCAGACGCCTCTGTTTCGCGTCCAAGGAGAACGAGTTCCGCACTTCCGATGTTCTGTCCTGCGTTGCCCAAAGGCAATTCACAGAGCTCTTGCTGAAAAAGTTTACGGAAAGCGTTCTTTTCTTTTTTTGTTGACTATCCTTGTTGCCGATGTATTTCGCACAATTCCACGAGAAAACAAACATTTCCTTCGGCTATTTTTTCTGTCTCGTTCTTTGTCTCAGAAGTAAGCAGAGAGGTCAACGTAACGAATTTTCGAAACTGTCAGCTAGGAAATGGCCGGATTGCGCCAAGACGCACGGGGATTTTAAAGCGTCGTAGCGCCAGTGCCGTTAGTTCGGGTGCGATATTTAAGTTTTCGGGCTTGTCCCCCAAATTTAAACCTCTAATGCCCGAACGCAGTTCCACGTCGAGGGAAATTGGACCAACTTGTTCACCGTTATGTCTGGCAGCGGAGAGCACATTAATAAAAAAAATGAAACTTTAATTGAGCTATAACTTAATTAGTACAGTAATTAATCAATTAACAATTGGTTTGTTGAAATATTCATAGCTGTAAACTTCAATCCAGCATACCAAAATCGCAATTACAGGGTTCGCGTTAAGCTCTCAGCGCCTAAAATCAGCACGTAAAGACACGAGAGAAAATGTCGGCACTACGTCACGGAAATGATCGGCAGTGCAAGGATTAGTGAGAATTTACTCCGTTTCGCTTCCTTCGCGGTGCCTTAGTAACGTTGTTGAAGTAGCCGAGGTATTTCTTTCATCGGCGAGGAGTACAGGCTGCCTTTTCTGAACTGTGTTTTAAACAAGAACGCGATGGGGGGGGGGGGGGGGGAAACGAATGTTTTCGGGTGTATTAGAGATGTATAGCCACGACTTATCAGCATTTATCGAGTCCTGCGAATTCTTCAGGAGACATTACGCGCTACAACGACACACAGAGGGTCTGTCCTCGCCGCAGTTAGACAGTTGAGCTTCAACGAGCCATAACAGAAGCGGCAGCGTGTTTTCCAAACGAACCCGCGACAAACCTTGGAAGTGTTCGCGCGCTACAAAAGACACCAACGGTGGCTGAATGACTTCCTGCCTGCCAAATTTTCGTTCAGGAGCATTTCGGCTTTCGCAACCAAACCGTACGTCGTCACGCGCGGTCACCTTGGTGTCATCGAACGGCCGCGCCCGATTGTTGCCGTCGGGCGAGGTGCGTCTGTCAGCGCACGTGATCGACGGCCTCTTCTGTCGCGCCTTGACGACGGCAAGCAAGGATGCGCCGGTCTTCCTGCGCAACCGACGTGGTCAGGCGGCTTCGAAACGCACGTGATGGCACCGCACGTTGCTACAGCGTAGAAGACGGTCGTCCTGCGTATATAGCTGGGCGTACACCGACCGAGTCGTCACGCATTCAAATGCCATCTCACAGATGTAGCCTAAATCCTTCCTTGCTTGAAAGGTGTATTAGAAATCACGTAATGAAAAAATGAGTTTGGCAGAGACTCGGGCTATTAGGCAAGCGATTATGGTTGCATGACGGAGACAGAAAAAGAACTTGGCCTGTTCTGTACTATATCCGGCCTTGGATTCGCAGCTGGTGTGTGTGTGCACTCTAGCACGGCCGGTCTCTAGGGGAGCGCGCGCACCCCTCGAGACCGGCCGTGGTACTAGGTAGACTAGACAGTCACGATTGTGTGCGTCAACTGGGAATTAGGCAAATATCGAAGATCAAAGGAGCGCGATACGCTTCATTATTTAAGAATTTCAAGGGGGAGGGGGGGGGAGGTTCAAAGTGCGAGCAGAGCAAATTTTTAGGAACGTTAGACCACGGCTGTTCGATGAACCGAGCTCGTACATCCGAGCTAAAGCTCGCGGGGGGTCACGGATAATTACAGCTGTCAAAAGGCTAAGGTGGCGACGACCCGGGAGCTCCAGAGGACATTGTGCACATTTGACGCGGTACAGTCCAAACGACTTCCTCGTGCCTCTTTTCTTGTACACCTAACGCAGTCTGCTGACACCTGAACAGCAGTCAGCAGCGGGGAAGGGGCGGGGGTAGAAGAGTAGGGGGAGATGTTAGTATAGAGTAAAATCGAACTGGTTTACTACAGAGCGACTAAGCAAAAAAAAAAAAAAAAAAACTGTTTTTTTTGTGCAGTGGGTTCCACGAGAAAGTATGTTAATTAAATTAATTATGGGGTTTTACGTGCCAAAACCACTTTCTGATTATGAGGCACGCCGTAGTGGAGGACTCCGGAAATTTCGATCACCTGGGGTTCTTTAACGTGCACCTAAATCTAAGTACACGGGTATTTTCGCATTTCGCCCCCATCGAAATGCGGCCGCCGTGGCCGGGTTTCGATCCGAGCATTCGATCCCGCGTCCTCGTGCTCAGCAGTCCAACACCATAGCCACTGAGCAACCACGGCGGGTGAGAAAGTATGTCACCGACGCTGTTAGGTCCCACGAAACAGCCGGGAGGCGAGCCCCGACTGCTAGAGGAAGTCACAGTGTGTTTTTTTTTAAGTGTGTGTGTGTGTGTGTGTCTTAGTCTCCCGGAATCTAATGGAAGTCGCACCGCTTGCAAGTCTGCTTCTCTCGTCCGCCGTGACTGCGTGTCGGAAACATCGGAGACGCAGCGAAGCCCGGGATCAGCTCGATGGCGACACATCGAGACAGCCTGAAGTGCCTTCGAAACTGCATTTCATCAACTACTGTAAAGGCTGTTGAAATGCGAACTTCGGAAAAGGAGCCGTTGTTACTTCTTCATCCGAATACTGGCGAACGATGACGGCGTCGGCGAAACGCGCAACTTTCGGTCTCTTGGCCGGCGGCCGAAACATGATGTCGAAAGCTTGCTTGAACACACTAGCTTACGAAGCTTCTTCATCGCTTGAGTCCCCGCTGGTCGATTCGGAACTTGAACTAGATGAATCATCGCTCTCCGCGAGCCGTAAAAGCGCTAGCTGACGATGCAAAGCACCACTCATTGCTTCCAAGAGACCGCGATTCGCGCTCACGGTTGCGCGCGCCATAGCGGTACGCTAGCTGTGGGTGGCATGACGTCACGCGACTTGCGGTCGACTCCGTCAATTTTTGCGGAGAGCGCTGTTCCGTGAAGTGGATCCAGCGGCGGAGCTGATCCCGATCCGCCAATGAAAGATACGGGAGGCACTCTCCCAATGGAATAGGCTAGCTCCACAAGAAGCCGATAAACTACTACCGGAAATGCTCTGAATCAGATACTGGAATTCACCATTAGATTGCGCAGCACTCCAACCACGCATGCGCTCATCCGCGCGGGGAAAAGGGGGCACGCGCCGGCGCCTCCCCATCTGGCCAAACCAACGCAGGAGGCGCTGGCCAGACCGCGACTCCCTTAGCGCGCGATCGATCACGTGGTCTCCAACACTTGGCGCGCGGAAAAACGACGCGCATCAAAGGGGCTTCGGAGTGGAAGCTCACCGTCGCCACGCTTGCCCTCGCCGAACCCGTGGCGTATACGGCGCGCGGGCCACTCACTGTGATTGCGCCGGGACGCTTATTTGCAACTGCTCGTAGGTACAACGGGGCGTGGAACTTGCGGAGACGACGGACGTTTGCGCGCATGCGCGAATGAGAGCGGGTGCGAGAGAGGAAATGTGGGGAGTTTTGCTCCTTGAAAATACGACTCTGCCTAGGTACTACGGAGTTTCTTGGCGCGCGGTGTATGCACTTGTCCCTAGGCGTGCCGGCAGAAGTCGCGGGGCGCGGTTGTGCTGAACATAGCATCGCAAGTTGGCGCTCGACGCAATCATATTTAATCGATCATGTTTTTACTAATGAAAACAACGTGTCATTATTTCGCATTATTGGCGGCGCCTCCAGGACACCAAAGCGGCAACGGGGATATCAAAGCTAGAAGCCGGACTGGTCCGTGGGTTGGGGCTCGCAGAGGCCTGCGCATGCCAGGGGAGTATAAGATCGGCTGTCCGCTATCGCGGACAGCCAATGTTTTATGCGAACACCCCCAGGCACGCTTCGGCCTCTGCGGCCCCAACCCACGGGCCGCCCAGCTTCCAGCTTTGATCCCCCCGCTACCGCTTGGGTGCCCCGGAGATCCTGCGCCGCCTGCTTTAATATAACCTCAGGTGCTCTCCTGAGGCCTCCGTTTGCCGGTTACATGTGCCCTCCTGGAGCAGTGCTTGTAAAAAATCCGATCTATCGTCACGACGAAAAAAGCGACCCGCGACTTATAAAACACCAGTCAGAACATTGTCCCTTCAGACACAGCGACCACCAAGCGGCGTCCGCGCCCACTGCCTCACCGCGCGGGCAGCCAGCGGCGGAGCGTATAAACCAACTCGACCGAACTCCGCAATGCCGGCATGTCTAGGGGACAAACGAATACAACGCGCTCTAAGAAACCTCCTCCGTAGTGCCTAGGCTGTCATATATTCAAGGAGCAAAAGCCCCCAGATCTTCTCTCTCGCGCCCGCTCTTACTCGCGCCTGCGCAGAAACGTCGAGCTCCGTCAAAAGTGGCACGCCCCGTTGTACCTACGAGCAATTCTAAATACGCCGCCGGGACATGGCCAGGGGTGCCCGTGTATTTGACATCGCAATAATAAAGAAAGAAATGCAAATACGCACCAACTCCTAGGTTGTAGTCGTTCTATTACACCCTGTTTTAAACTTATCCTCACGTCTTTTTTTTTTTTTTGCATAAGGACTTCATACTTCTAGTACTACACGAAATAGTCAGCATACACGTATGCGACCCTCGACAACGTTTCCAAGTTATCCGCACATATGTGACACACGCCTTCAAAGCTGACTTCTCCCCAATAATCCGAGGACACCTCGGATTTTTTTTATTTTTTTTTATTTGCGAATGCGAAAGCATTAATGTCCGATTGAATGCCACTCAGCGGTCCTTCGAATGCGTGTGCTACGTTACTAACGGAACCCATAGGGAAAGGAACGCCGAATTCGCATCATTCATAGTCAACCTTCTTTTCTTTTAAGAGGAAGCTTTAGCTCGGATGCTCCTATCTAAATACATGTAAAAGGAGAATTCGTTTTCTCGGCAACTATTGCACCAAACTTGACGAGGTTTGTTGCAGTTAAAAGAAAAACCGAAAATGTAGTAACTGTTGGTTTCGAATTTTTTTTTTATTTAGGTCGTCAATTTTTTTTTACTAAAAATTGGCGAAAGTTGCAAATTTTCAGGAAACGAAACTATCAAGTTTACAACTCCGTATCTCGGCGATGAAAAATAATTAGTTCTGCGAATTGCATCTCACAGTACATCTAAAGCGGACAAAATTGATATGCTACACGTGAATCTAAAAAAAAAAAATGAGTTATGTGTAAATACAAGTTTTGCAAAACCCTTGTATATTCATGCAATAGTAAATTAACATGCAGTATTTGTCCGCTTTGAGTGATATAATGGATGCCGCTTACAGAACTGCGATATCTGTTCTTCAGGGAGAGATATTAATTTGTAAACTTCGTGGTTCTACTTCTTTCGAACATTATTCCGTCATTCATTTTTATTTCCTTAAACACCCCCGAGGGGGTATTACATAAGGGGTGTTTGCGTGCGTGCGTGCGTGCGTGCGTGTGCGTGTGTGTGTGTGTGTGCGTGTGTGTGTGTGTGTGTGCGTGCGTGTGTGTGTGCGTGCGTGTGTGTGTGCGTGCGTGTGTGCGTGTGTGTGTGTGTGTGTGTGTGTGTGTGTGTGTGTGTGTGTGTGTGTGTGTGTGTGTGTGTGTGTGTTTGTGTGTGTGTGTGTGTGTGTGTGTGTGTGTGTGTGTCTGTTGTGTGTGTGTGTGTGTGTGTGGTTGCAATGTGTCGGCAGCAGGACAAAGGTGATAAGTTACACTCGGTTTTGAGGGATGAAGCACTGATTTCATATGAATACGAAGCATGAATATAGCAGCACGATGTTAAACGGATTACAGGGTATTAGCGAGACCTACTTCGGGCGGGTGGGTTCCAGATGGGAGATGCATACTCTAACTTAGCCCTCGCTAATGATTTGTAAGCAAGTAGTTTTACGTCTCTCGGAGCGTTACGTAAATGACATTTTAAGAAACCCAAAGTTCTGTTAGCTGATGACGTGACTTTAGCAATGTGCGTGTTCCAAGACATATTGTTAGATAAGGTAACTCCAAGGTATCTATAAGTGGTTACTGATTCAACGGGGACATTAGCTATGTTATAAGTGTTATATGTTATATAAGCTATGTTATGTTATAAGGAATTTTAAGACAAGTGAAGGGAATGAGCTTGCATTTAGTAGGGTTTAGGGACATTAGCCAGTCATCACACCATTGTACTATGTGGTCGAGGTCTTGTAGAATCATATGTGGTCAGATGGCCTAGTAATGATTCGGTAGATAACGCAGTCATCAGCAAACATGCGGATATTAGAAGATACATGCAAGGGTAGGTCGTTAATGTATATTAGGAACAGAAGAGGGCCGAGGACAGAGCCTTGAGATGATACTGGAAGTGGGCTGGATAATTTGTTATTTGTAAACACTACTTGTGAACGGTTAGTCAAGAATCAATTTAGTACATTCGGGTGCAAGTTTAAGAAGGATAATTTTAAAATTAGGCATTTGTGGGGTACTTTATCAAAGGCTTTCGCGAAGTCAAGAAATAAGGAGTCAGTTTGCACGTTAACATCAAGGTTAGCATGAAGGTCATGAACAAAGATGGCAAGCTGGGTTTCGCAAGAGAGACCCCTACGAAACCCGTGTTGAGAATGGTGAAAGAAGTTATGAGAGTCGAGGAAATTCATGATGTAAGAGTAAATGACGTGTTCCATGAGTTTGCAAGGTACGCTGGTCAAGGAAATTGGTCGGTAGTTCAGAGGCGAGTTTTTGTTAGCGGATTTGAAGATGGGAACGACCTCTCCCACTTTCCAGTCATCTGGAATGATACCTGTTGAAAGAGATTGCGAAAATAATAAGACAAGATAAGCCGAAGCAATGTGACCTATATTTTTCAACACTTTAGTGTTAATGTCGTCCAGTCCAGATGCCAATGACAACTTGGTCTTTTCGATGAGGGATGAGATACCATCAACAGAAAACCTGACTTCGGGCATGGAAGACGTGATACGACATGAAAGCATAGGTAAAAAAATGTCGACTTCCTTAGTAAAGACAGATGAAAAGGCCTTGTTAAAAGCATCGGCATATTCAGCTTCTGAAATAATCTCTCCAGAGTCGTTAGTAAGAGTGGTAGAAGCTACTGCTTGGGGGTTAATTATCCGCCAAAACTTGCGGGGGTTATTAGTTAACATATTAGGCAAATCGTTGTTAAAGAAAGTGAATTTGGCGTTACGGATTCCTGTGAGATAAGCTTTTTCAGCTGCATAATACTTGTCTGAGTTATTCCGGAATAAACGTTTTTTCTTGTTATCTAGGCGGTGTAAAATTTCTTTAAACCAAGGTTTTGGCTGTTTACACGGATAGTAGCTTTAGGGGTGAACATGTTTATTAGCTCGGTTAGTTTCTGCTTAAAAGTGAGCCAGTTTTCCTGAACGGAACAGCGGTAAAAATTGACCTCATATGTCGGTAAAAAGGTGTAAAGTTCGTTATTTATGCCATCATAATTTCCCCTATTGTATAAGGTTATAATTTTCCTGTGCGAGGGATTGGCAGTAGGGCAAAAACTGAAATCTTTTGAAGTTATTTTGAAATCATTTTGAAATCTCTTGAAACATATTTGAAAAATCTTTAAATAAAACTAAAACCCCAAATCGAAATTGCGCTTCCAACAGAGACTACAATGTAACTTTCTCTCTCAAATTCAGCAAATTTCATTAAAAGCGGTCCAGGGGTTATATCAGGAAAACGTTTCCGTGTTTTGCATGTATTTGAATGGGCCGCGTCGGAGTTGGGCGCGAGCGAAAGCTTCCTCTTAATGCGTTAACGTTCTTAAGGTACTTGACGCACATTCCGGGGGCTATATATACCTTTCTACGTTCGTATCCATCTATGTTTGTATCTAACCGCTTTCCTGCCTACCTAGGTCAGTGGGTAGTCCGTGGTCGAATGATCAGCGCATCGGGCTGCTTTGCTGAGATTGCAGGATTCGAGGGCAACCAATGGACCGTCACTGAGTATATGTCAACGTGCACATACGTGCCGCTCTTCAGCGAAGCTCCTTCACACTGTAGGTGCGGAACTGGTCGGCAGTGCTGTTCGAAGAAACTCTGCGACGCCAACTCGGGGCACTGGCTGTCTGGTCTTCAATGAACGTCTTTGACACCGGCTTGGGTGAAATGGGCACGTGCCACTGTGCCGCTCTACAATGGCGAAAAAGATGGCTCCCGTACTGAGCGCAATCGAATCCAGGCCACAAGGGTTTCTCAAGGACAACATATCCTACGCGTTAGCAGGCTGCGCCACAAATGCACTGCGTGGTGTGTGCCCCACGTGCTTTCCGCGATGCCCCCTCACGTCGTCCTCTCGTGCACGCGTCGATGAGGCGCGTGAATCACCTCTGCCAGCTGCTTCGCGTTGTCGCATGGACGACAGCCGCAGCTGCGCGCTGAAAGCCTCGGGGCTCCACGGGTCACGTGCTCTCATGAGTGACGGATGCGTGTGGGACCCGCTGCGGGGCTGCCGTGGAACGTCGTTTGCAGACATTTCCTGTCGCCGTGGAGAAAACGCAAGCTATGCACTTTGTAACTGTAGGGGTGTACTCTGAAATTGTATACCCTATGTTAAATAAACTTTTAAACTTGCACATTTCAAAAGCTAATCCCTACAACTAACAACTCTCTATAGTTAAGCCCACGTGACATAAGCTCAGTCCCGCAAAAGGAATCCGACCACGTTCGCCTTATCGGCGCTGAATGCCAATCTTCCTTTACGAATTTCAGCAGGCAGGGCATCAGAGGCGCGACTGTGTACAGTCCCTCAACACAGCACCGACTCCGCTACCACGAAATGTTGGTCTAAGCCTTTGACAGCGTACATCAGCTGCCAAGGGTAATTCCGGAGGAAACCTCGCTGGTCCCGTTCCATATATCGTGCCCGGGTTCGCCACCATGACGTCACGTGCACGGACAGCATACTGTCAAGAGATAATACACGCTCGTGGAACTACTCCCGGTCCTTGGATAATAACAGGGGACTTCAACGCTTACCACCATATATGGGGAAGCTCCAGGATAAATTCAAGGGGCAAGTCACTAATACCCTTTGTATCAGGCCACAACCTGTGTCTTCTAAATGACGGAATTCCGACATTTCTCCGAAGAACAACGTACAGCAGCTGCCTTGACTTGACTTTGGTGTCACGTTGCCTGACATCGAGCGTGCAGTGGTTCACTGACATTGAAACACATGGAAATGATCATATTCCGACCTATGTGAGAATCGATGGACTAGACGCCGCATTACCGGATTATCTCGCCAAATCGACTGGTCAGTCTCTCAAGATCAAGTAGAAGACACCTGCAAGAAACATATCGCACGCAGATAAGAAGAAGTAATTGCAGACGCGATGCAAGGTTGCACGCGTTGCTTCACACATTCGTCAAAGCGTACAGAGAATGACATTGAATTGGAAAGGCTTCGTACACTAACTCGTCATGCTGAAAGGAGGTACAGGCGCACAAAGTCAATTCTTGACCTCAGAGAAGCTCGGAGCATGCAAAAGAAAATAAAACGCCGAATGGATAAGCTAGCGAATCAAAGATGGAAATGCTTTTACGAGTCACTAGACCCCCGCAAGCCATCGTCCCGTGTGTGGCGTACCCTACGGGGTCTTTGCTCAAGATCCCAGCAACGACACCCTTTTAACGCCCTTGCTCTCTATCAAAACCGCTGTGAGATAGACGTTGCAGAGGAATTTTGTGCGAATGTCGCCGGCGGCACAGTTTTAGTCCCTGACATGGCTTTAAGCGACATCCCCGGTCCACGAGATACAAGTATGGACGCTCCATTCTCTATTCTCTTGTTGCGGAAATAAACTTAGTTGTGAGTGGCGCCGGTCCTGTCGTTTGTGTCCTTGTTCAGTCCTGATCTTTTGCGCCTTGCCTTTACTCATTCAAGCATGAACCAACTAGCCCAAGCAAGAGTTTTACTTGACCATTCTCTATGGAAGAGTTAGAAGCTGCTATGGCGCTCTGTAGGTGTTCGTCCTCACCAGGGTCCGATGACATAACATATACTGCTTTGCGCCACCTAGGTCGAGAAGCACGAAGAGAACTCCTCAGCCTTTTTTAATATTTCATGGCAAGACGGTGTCGTCCCACAGGAATGGAAACGCATCCGCCTGGTACCGCTACTAAAAGCAGGAAAGTCACCGCTCGAATTGGCATCGTATCGGCCTATAGCACTTGCCAGCTGCGTCGGGAAGCTCATGGAACGCATGATCCTCATGCGTCTCGAATGGTACCTCGAACACCACAAAATTTACCCTGACTCTATGGCGGAATTTCGATGAGGCCATTCATCGATTGACAGTGTCATCGATCTAGTGTCATCTGTAGAACAGCAAAAATCTTGGAAGCGATTATCAGTAGCGCTCTTTCTGGACGTGAAAGGCGCTTACGACAACGTTTCCCATCAACCCACTCTAGACGCACTTTTGACAATTGAACTATGAGGGCGAGTATATCGATGGATCAGAAACTACTTGACACAAAGGTCCTTGTTCGTACTTACGGAAGATGGTCCGACTACCGACCACTACATATGCCAAGGAGTTCCCCAAGGCGGTGTTCTTTTCAACCTCGCGTTTCTTGGGCTGGCCGAATCTCTACCGGAAACAGTGAGTGTCTCAATCTACGCCGACGACATCTGCATCTGGCCATCAGCGGTCACTCACCTGCAGGTTCGCGCAAGGCTACAGAAAGCAGCAACACAGGCATCTGACTATCTTCACACACAAGGCCTTACCATCTCAACAGAAAAATGTGCATTAGTCGCTTTTACGCGAAAAGCGATGTCTCGTTACCCAGTATGCATCAATGGCCAGCCTATCTCCTATAAGAATAATCATCGTTTTAGGTGTTATCATTGACCGGGACCTCTCTTGGAGCCCTCAGGTCGCCCACTTGAAGAAGCTCACATCTGTTTTTCATGTCTTCAAGTTCATCGCCGGGAAAACATGGGAATCGTCAGTGGGCTCCATGCTACAGTTAAATCGAGCACTTTTTATCGAATTGCTACGGTATAGTTCTCCCGTGCTTGCTAAAACATGCAAGTCAAATCTTCGAAAACTTCAGGGCGTGCAAGCACAGGCAGTATGTGTTTGCATAGGCCTTCCGCGGAGCGCCTCAACAGCAGGAACCATTAAAATGGCTCAAGACCATCCGATCACGACTTACATCAGCACCGACAAGCTTACGGCCCATGTTCGTCATCTTTCACGCATGCAATCAAGCTCTCTTGCCTGCCTGCCAGAACGACGACCACAGGCGTCCTTCTCCAACGAGGTCAGCATCCATCGCGCCCCTCTACCATCGGGCTTCACACCCTCAGTACGTTCAACCTCAAGTGCGTCTTACGGTTCCAGGGATAAGAAAGAAGACCGACCTGCCTACATTGGTCTTGAAGCAAGCAGCTTTGGATTGTTTGAACACTTTCTACTTTAACCGAGTCTACACATATACGGATGGCTCTTCCACTCAGACCAGCTCCACCGGCGCAGTGGTTATACCATCACGATCATTAAGCATCCAATACAAGATTTCTCACTTGACAACATCGACCGGGTCGGACCTTGTTGCCCTCCGAGGTGCCGTTGATTAAATATTAACAACCAACCCGCTAATCGGTGGGCAATATTCTGCGATTCAAAGGCGGCCACAATGTCATCTCTTTGTCAAGGGTCCTGTGAACAACTCGTGTCGGAGATACGAGAAATGCACCATCGTATGATCGCGAAAGGACACGACGTCGTGTTTCAGTGGCTGCCTAGCCATTGCGGTATCCTCGGAAACGACCTCGCTGACGAAGCTGCTATAGCACGCCAAGGAGCAACCCTTGTTTCTGTACCTTTATCGCGGACTGACGCAGCCCAACACTTAAGCAAGCTATAGCGCACCGTATGGCATTAGAGAAGTGGCACGCACTTGAATTCACTCAAGATGAATTGCATTCCCTCGACCCCTCTATGCAACTGCGGCTGCTACCAGGGCTTCCGCGAAATTATGAAACAATGCTGTGCTGCTTACGCTTGGGCGTCGCATTCACCAATGCATATACGTTTTTTATTGGAATGGCTCAGCGCCAACTGCAATGCATGCGGTGTCGAGGAAACTGTAGAACATCTACCGTACCCATCTTTTGAAAACGAAAGACATGACCTCTGCACAGCTCTCAATCAGATAAATAGAACACCGTTCACCTTGAACAAGATCTTGGGACCATGGCCTCGCATATTGCAGCTACAGAAAGGCACAAAAGCGTTGCTGCGATTTCTGAAAGCTACTGGATTGAGTCACCGTCTGTGATCCGGACTGAGTGACCGAATGATATCCCCAGTAGACTTTCTCTTCTTTCGATCTTTCCGTGCCCTTTCCCCAGTGTAGGGTAGCCAACCGGGCTCAGTCCTGGTTAATCTCCCTGCCTCTCATTTATCATTTTCGCTCTCTTTGCAGGAATAGATCCCACTTTGAGCACGGACAGGTGATATCCCTAAAAAAATATGCGTCAAAATCCTCGAGCCCGTAATTAATTATCAAGACGGAAATGCGTTGATAAAGTGGGCGAGGGCCACCGCAGGCGGAGCGGTCGAAGATTTTAACATCCCTTAAATAAAATTATGCAGGTTTGTCCTCGTGAAAAATCCAGAATCAGCTAAAAAAAAATCTCAGTGCCCTCCCACTCTGTGAAGAAGGATGACCAGCAAAGCTGTGTATTGCATATCATATTGACCGCAAATAAAGACGGGGACAGAGGGAGAGAACACATAAACAGCACGGGCGGTAACTTTCAACTGTTTTATTCACGGCAGCCCGTGGTCATATATAGGCATATAGAACATGCGCAGATCGCAGCAAACAAGAACACTCATCAGCCTAGCGTAGCAACCAATTATCAAAAAAAATCTATTTCCGATTGAAACAATCTAATAGAGGTGTCACTAACACAGTCTTGGCCTTTCTTTTTTATGTGATAAGCCTCCATCAGTTCGCGTGCAGTCTGGTCATGGCTTCTCCCCAGAATCTTTATCTCCTTAAACAGAGGTGCACAGCGACAGGCATTGCAAGGCGCAGGCAAGTGCGGCAATTCATCTTTCGTTAACTTCTGTTCGTGTTCCCTGGCTCGATCATTCAGGCACCGTCCTGTCTGCCCTATGTAGGACTTGCCACACGCCAGGGGGATTTCGTACACAACTCCTACATTGCATTTTGTATACGGCTTGGTGTGGTTCTTGCCACAGCCTTGCCTTCCTTTAGGATCACGGGAGGTGCGGGAGCAGAGCCGCGCCAGCTTAAAAGGGGCTGAAAAGACAAGGGGGACTCCGAACCTGCCTGCCACCTTCCTGAGGTTGTGAGTGACCCTGTGAATATACGGCACCACTTCAGGTCTTACGGCCATAGTAGTCGTCCTCACCCTTGCTTTGCTCCTAGATCCTTTTACCTTCTGCAGGAGGGTTTCCACCACTGACGTTACCATCGAGTCAGGGAACCCTGCCGTCTTAAGACGGGAAATCTGATTGTCAAAGGCAAGCTGCATCTTGTGCACACACGATTTGCGGAGAGCCGATTCTAAGCAGAGCATCGCTACTCCTCGTTTAACAATCTTTGACTGGGAGGAATCATATGGCACCAAGCCCTTCTGTGCCCGAGGGAAGTACTGCCAGCACGCGTGGCCTTTAGCAAAGGAAATGCGTAGGTCTAAATAACGCAGGAAAACGCACGGGCCGGCCCGGCATTGCACTATCTTCGGGATCGGCCCACGTATGGGGGAGTTTTTTGCTTATACCACGCCAACAACGACAGGAAAATTTCCTTGGACGCTAGAGGTATATAGCTTCGCTGTAAAATCATACTTGGTAATCCCTGTGAACCTTTAGGGGTTAGCTTTTAAGAGCTGGCGCTGTTCTTGATGTAAGCTGTTGGAATAACAGCTTGTTGAAATACGCTTAAAGGCTGTGTTTTGTTGTTCCCTGTTTTAAAACGAACCTTTAGCTACCCTGCCGGGTTTGGCGTGGCGGCTGTCTTGTCTCGCCGGATTTATTTGTGGACCGGGCGGGAGCAGAGGTACAGAACGACGGGCTTCGAGTCTGAGGGCTCGAAACGCCGTCCAGGCCACATTTTTTCAGGCTTGAAATGGCGCCTGAGCGGGCAAAAAAAAAAAAAAATGCCGCGAGCCAGTTGGGCTTTTCTAGTCCAGGTGCAACCAAATTAGGAAGGCCCACTCAGCTTAAACAAAAGATGCTCCATCACCATAACGGGAATTGGCCTCCCTGGTACAGTATTCGGCCACTGCCTCCCTCATCCCCTACAATTACCCCCGGCCCTCAGTCCCCAGCAGCTGCGGAGCAACTGACCAAGTCGGCGGTCAGACCGGCGACGCGGCAGAGGGTGCTAAGAATCTCTGGATCCGGACAAAGAGGGAGAGAGAGAGAAAACTTTATTAAATGTCCTTGCTGGGGTCGTGCCGTTGGATCCGGACAGACCGCCACTAGAAACTGAACTTGGCAACGTTAAACACGTGAACCCTCTCGAATAAGGAGAGCTTAGCAGGGCTCTTTGAGGAATTATCAGCGATTGCCTAGGATATTACTGGCCTATTAAGGTTGGAACTGGGGAGGCTATTAGGGTAAAGTGCCGTGACCGCAGGTTAAAGAAGTCTGCTCACAATGTGAAGAGAGATACATCAAAATTAGTCTAGAAGAAACAGGCCAACCTAGGCTCAGTTATGGCAAACGCAGACAAATTCATGATGGTGCTAACGAACAAATATGGAGCTTTAGAACGGAGAGATTAAGATGACATAGAGCTAATGAATGAAACCGTAACTCGATTGATTTATTAAGCAGCAATTGAAGTTGGAGGTAAGGGCCAAGGCAACCAGTAGGCAAGCTCTCCCAAGTAACAACAAAAAATTTAATAAATAAACGGCAATGCATGACAATGTCTAACCCAACGGATTAGGCAGAATTCGCTGAACTTTCAAAGCTGATAAACAAGATGAAAGTAAGCGATATTCGAAATTATAGCGTCGGAAAAATGGAGGAATCTGGCAAAAATGGCTGCAGCAAGAAATCAGTGAGAAGAAAGCGCGGCAAAGGACAGAGCAAGGTGTACGCCATGAAAGATAAGCAGGGTAATGTTATCAGCAATTTCGATGACATAGCAAAAGCCGTAGAAGAATTTTATGCTTACCTGTACAGTACTTAGAGCAGCCACGCAAACTTCATTGGAAGTAGTGATGAACAAGATACAGACACTCCTTGTGTCACTAGCGATGAATTATCCCGATAATAACATACCCCGAGAAAAAGCGGCAGCAGAAGATAAAATAACAGTAAATTTAGGCAAAGATGGAGGAAATATTATGCTTGAAGCTTGTGGCCCTTTATACCCTATGCGTCAGAGACTTCAAGTGTACCAGAGAGCTGGAAGAATGCCAACGTTATACTAATCCAAAGAAGGGAGATGTTAAAGAATAAAATAATTATAGGCCCATTAGCTTGCTTTCACTGTTGCATAAAATATTCACCAAGATAATTTCCAATAGAATCAGGGCAATACTTCACTTCAATCAACCAAGAGAACAGGTTGGCTTCAGAAAGGGATATTCTATAATAGATCGCGTCCATCTCATAAATCAGGCGATTGAGAAATCTGTCTAGCAGAATTAATCTCTCAATGAAAAGGCATTTGATTGAGTAGATATACCGGCAGTCATGAAGACATTGCGTAATGAAGGAGTACAAGAAGCAGACGCGTGAATATATCGAAAAATATCTGCAGAGATCCTATCGATATACGTTGTTTCTCCAGAAGAAAAGTAGAAAATCACCGTTCAAGAAAGGGGTCAAGTAAGGAGACAATATCTCTCCAATGCTATTCACTGCATACTTAGAAGTAGTGTTCAAGTTATTAGATTTGGAAGGCTTAGGAGTGAGGATCAACGGCGAATATCTGTACAACATTCGGTTTTCAGATGGCATTGCCCTGTTCAGCAGCATTGGGGATGAATTGCAACAAATGATTGAGGACCTTAACCGAGAAGCGTAAGGGTATGGTGGAAGACAAATATGCGGAAGGCAAAGATAATAATCAACAGCCCGACAACGTAAGAAAAATTCATGATCATCAATCAGACTCTAGTCTGCGCAGGAGCACATTATAGGTCAATTACTCACAGGGGTCCATGATAATGAGAAGGAAATTGGCAGAAACATGAAAATTGGTTGGAATGCACACTACAGGCATTATTGAATCCTGACTGTTGTCGAAAGCAAAAGTGCACAATCATTGCATTCTACCGGTGGCACAAACTTTGAAGTTGACAAAGAAGCTGGAGAACAAGATAAGGACCGCGCAAAGAGCGACGGAACGAGAAGTGTCAGGTGTAGCGTTAAGATAACAGGGAGAAAGCAGTGTGGATCAGAAAGCAAACGGGGATAGCCGATATTCTAGTTGACATTGAGAGAAGAAAAATATGGAGCTGGGCAGGCCGTGTAATGCGTAGGGTAGACAAGCGGTGGACCATGAGAGTTACAAAATAGCTGCCAAGAAAAGGGAAGCGCAGTCGAGGATGGCTGAAAATGAGGTGTGGTGATGAAATTAGGAAATTTGCAGGCGCAAGTTAGAATTACCTAGCGCAAGACAGGAGTACTTGGCGGTCGCTGGAAAAGGCCTTTGTCCTGCAATGGAAATAACAAAAAAGATAAGCTGATGACGACATAGCAGGTGTTTCTTTGTCAAAAATTCGCCCCTGCCAGACGGTACAATTCCAGCCCTTGAGCTGGTCAACTCGAAGAGGCGGACGGCACTTCCACGAAAAAGCAACATGCATAATCGACTAATTAATAAAGGTTCACTTATTAAGCTTCACCTGATTAACTTACGGTACATATATGAGTTCACAAATTGTAGCTGGTGAAACTACAAGGCATATCGACTTGAAAATAATTATGTAGATGACACCATTTTCGAGATGTGCGCCGTTGCAGTAAAAGTGCACTTCCACTAACTTTTTAACAAAACGCCAATTTGTGCAATTAAGCACAAAAGTCAATGGACCGTGAATGTATTTCTTCGTAAAGTTCAGGAAATACTATCTCGAAGCTGGTGTCAGCCCGAGTCCAGCTTCCGGCGAAAGACTGCGCAGTGAGCCAATAGACGACGTGCTACAACCGAAAGGTAGGCGAGACCGAAAGAGAGTCCGCTCCCGTATCGGCTCGGACGAGGCCTCGCGTTTACGATGTGCCGTTATCGCGTTTGAGAAAAGACCGGTGGGCATGCACCCGAGTGGCAGGAACGAAGGAGATGTGGAAAGAGAAAAATTAATAGGGGGCTAATAACGACAGCGACGATGGTGGCAATTAGCATGAAGGATGGCAGTCACAGCGACGACAAACACGGGTGACATCTCGCGCGTCGAAAAGAGGCGGACAGGAAATATAAAGTATGCATTGCACACACCGCGAATACACGGATTGCTATAGACAAGTTTACGAGAGAGCTCTAAGGTAATTCTGGAGGATCGGCTAACGATGGTCAAATACCCATGCATCGTGCCCGATTACCAAAGGAAACCTAAGCGAACCAATAAAGCCGTTGAATACATTGCGTTAATTCATTGAGAGGTCCGTGTGCTTTAGAGACACAGGTTTTATTGAAAGCTAACGGACAATGAAACCAAGGAAAGCAACGGGGAATTTAGCTGTTATTGAAATTGAAATGTAGAAAACGATAAATAAAGGGGGAAACGAAAGTGGACAAAAAGACAAGGTGTCGCCGGTGAGAGCCGAACCCACAACCTCCGCATTACGCGTGCGACGCACTACCAATTGTGCTACGACGACGACTATCAAACCGTGCACTCAACTTGAATGTCGTTTAGATAAATCCAGCCCTAGGGGTGTTGCACCACTCATGGCCAAGGTGAACATCCTTAGGTGCCCGTCACGTAACACGTGATCCTAGGAGAGCGGGCACGTGGCTGCTACCGTATGGCCTCAAGGATGCCATATTCGAGACCCTCGCCACGAATAAACTAGAGGAGAAGGGAAACCGAGGGGCTCGATTTTATTATTAATGGCAGTGTAAAGCCAACAGACGATGAAGCCAAGGAAAGCAACGACGAAATTAGCTGTGGTTGAAGGATTAGGAGTGAGGCTGATATCTGAACAACCTCCGGTTTTCAGATGACATTGTCTTGTTCAGCAACACTGGGGATGAATCGCAACAAATGATTGACGTTGCAACAAACCATACCACGTGGCATGTGCTTGCGCAAGCACGCCACAGCTCACGCCCATATAACACCACAGGGCAGTGGGGGGCAGCGCTGTCCGTGTGAGGGACTTAAGTGTTACGCGTGCAGGTGTGCGAAGAAAATGGACACGGGACGCCACATGCAAATACACATTCAAAACTTAAATTGGGAATCAGTAAGGAACGTAATGAAATATGACGAAATCAAAACAAACAGTTGACAGAAAAAAAATCAAACACGTCTAATGTGACTTAACAGGCCACGGTGCATGAAGAAACCATAAGACTTCAGCAGAGGGGTCACACGTCCATCATCCGACGCGATGCCAGCTCATCAGTGGTGCTCCGGGTGCGCTTGGTTGCTCCTCGCCGGCGGCGGCAGCGATCGTTGCCGATCGCGCAAAGTTGCGGGCCTGGTCCGAACGCGTTCTCGCCGCCGTTCCCAGAGCCGCGGCAATCCGACATCCGGCCGGTGTTTCCGTCTTTCGCCTATTTTTCCTCCGCGCACACCAAGCGCTCAGAATCCAAGAGTATGCACACAAACTGCGACGCTTTCTTCAGTCCTTGAGTACTTCATTTTCTTTTAACTATGGGCTGCCAAGTTCGAGGTAGAGTTATTGTATATGCCACCAAAGGTAGCATATACAGTAACTTTAGTTGGAGGTACGGCTCTTACATGAGCGCATTGCTTAGTCGAGCATACACGGTATATCCGGCCAGGTACTGTGGGGAGCTCGACTCTCTTGCGCCCCCTTATGTTGTTTGCCCCACCTGGCTCTCGCATCTCCTTCGATCCGGCTTGCTGCTGCTGCTGATTTACTGGAAATCCCCTTTGAAATGGGCCGGTGACACCTAGCCTGCTTGATTTAATCAGGTGCACGTGTACTATACGTGTTTTTCATTTTAGCATTTTTGTACTCATCTTCATAAATTTTTTTGTTTAAAATTTCTCTGCCCACCCCTTATCGCTACCTATGCCTGTAACGGATCTGGTCGTATCAATTTCTTCCCTGCTATTCTTATACTAATACGCAAAACCTCTCTCGCTTATCTCGACTGCTCACCTGTTGCTGCTTCCGTCCAAGCTTTAAATCCAAGCGCTTCTGGAAGGTGCACGTTACCTACGGGCGACACTTAGTGAATCCCTTCGCCTTCCATTATAGGGTGTGCTGAGTGGCCTCCGGAGTTTTTCTGCAGCATACACATGCCTCATCTTGTTGCGAATATTTACTCCGGTATGTTGTCGTCCTTAGGCAACCAGCTCGAGCCTCAAATAGCAAGGTACTGCCCTTTGTGTTATGGTACAGATTTTCCTTTCTAATTTCTTTCTCCCCATTCTTGCAAATCTCCATGGCCCTTTTTATTGCGATATATGGACACCCAGGCCCATTCCTGCAGACGCCCTCATGTTCCGTATAAAGTCCAAGGGCGATAACGTCATCGGCGCGCACCGTATGCTGCATGTGCGAGTGAAAGCGTGCGAGCCCACGATGGTGGCTCAATCGCGCGCGCAGTTAAGGAAAGCCGGAAAGCGCGCCGTCTTCCGTCGCGCGGGCCCTGTTCTGAAAGCGATCTGCGATGGGGACAGAGTGCGCCCGGTGCTGACAGCTTCGTGTGCGCTGCGTTCTCGCCGTTTAGTTTCGCGTTGAAGCGAGAGGAAGCATGAAGGTGAATTCCGTCGCTGTTGCCGCCGCGCTTCCTCGCTCCAGCGATTTGACAGGATGTGCGCGCGGTCAACGAGTGAGATGTGTTAATGCTTGCTTGCTTCTGCGCGCGTGACAACATTTTTGTTAATGTAGTTAGTAAGCGAATGTTTACAAGTTTATACGGCCGCTAAAATTACTATCCTTATTTTGTATAGCTATCTACTAATTTGCTATCGAAATCGCTGCTTCTATTCTGTGCATCCAATTCACTGTCTCTGTTTCTCTCACTTTCTTTCTGATGACTCCTGGTTGTCTATTTACACTTTCAATTACCATGCACATGGTTGCCCTTGACCTCTTCCTCCGTTCCGTATCCACGCTTTTCGGGTACATATAGTCGCCCATTTATTTTGATCCATGGTTCTCAGTCTTTCTTCAAAACCAACTTTGCTCTGTGGTTTTCTGACTTCAAAAAAGGCCCAACCCATGTCACCCATGAACTGCCTAATTTGTGGTTTTACCCTAGGCTCCTAAAGCCAACCAGCCTACCGAACTTGTTGGATAACTTCGAACCTCGACAAGATATGCGATGTGAGGCACAGAACAGCATGTGCGAACATCAGCGCTGGTACTCATTTCCAGATTCCACGCACCGCCTCATAATTACTGCGGCCCCAAAGTGCTGTCTTTTCTTTATTGCGGCATTCCGCTTCCTCTTCATTTTCAAGGTATCTTGGTGGGTACTTCAGTAAGTCTTTCCGATCGTTTATTTATACGACGAGGTAATTATATTACTTGACTATAGGTATGACTTGCTGTTGAATTGACACCACGTAATCACTCTTCTCTTCATTAAAGATCATAATTGCCAATTTCTCTGTGCTAAACTTAAGGCTCTTGCACCGTCCGCTAGTAGCACTGTGTCTACATCAGTCTGGGAACCTTTTGTTGCACCATTTCTTCACTACGCGTGCAGGATAAATCAAACCCTAATTCACTGTTTTTCAGTCCTCTTTCCTTGCTTTTAACATAAAGCGTGAACAACGGATACCGAGGACGTCCTTTCCTTTAGTCATTCATGAATTTCCCCCACTTGATTGCATTTTCAGCCTTCCCATACAATTTGTACTCGGTTGTCTCTATACACATCCCTCACAGCTTCACGAAATTCTCATCTATGCATTCGGCTTCCCCGCGTATCTGAGCGCCGGCGGTGGTCTGTGTAGTTGCAGAATAGTACGAGAGATGGTGCGATGATGACGACTTATTGGCACCCCCTTTGAAACGGGCCGGCGACAAGCAGCCTGCTTGAGTTACGCGGGTATGCTATACGTGTTTTTCACTCTCTGGCACCTCTGTACACATCTCCTCAACATTCCTTCTCCTCCTCAAAACCTGAAGACGCACGCAAGTGTTGCGCTGCTAACGCCACCTAACGGCGGGGGTTCGCACAAAGAGCCTCTTCCTTCTGGCTTGGGGTGTGTGCGGACGTTTCACGCGCCCGGCCACATCGCTTCGCGGCACCGTTCCGATATATCCTGTCGTGGTGAGTGGCACTTTGCTCGATTTGTCGGCATATACTCTATTTGTAGCATTTAGGCTGGTTATATAGCTGTATAAAAGGCGCAATAAATGCCCTTTCGATTGTTCCCACTACTGTGTTGTCGTTCTTTTGTCCCAAGAGCACGTTCGAGACCTCACAATGCTGACCGATCGACCCGGCAGCAGCGACGCCAAACTCGGAAAGGTGCGCAACGAAAGATCCCTTCAATGAAGCAGGATGAACTGAATTTTACAACCCACATAGCGCACAAACCTGCACTCACTGGCTGCAACCACCCGCCAACGCTTTCTCCATACGAGGTCCCCGTTCAATTTCTTCGCCTTCCTGTTCTCCTCTTTCATTGTACAGCGAAACTTCGTTAATGCTGCGCAGTCCGGCTATTCGGAGTCCGCGAATCAACTGAAAGGTCCGAAGCAATGCGCTGAGCATGCGGCTGTGATGGCTAAGGATTGACGGCGTCTGAGAAAATATCTTCTTAGCAGGGGACATGCCCTTCATTTATACTTCCAGGTTAGAACACATGCAATGAAGAGGTTACACGACAAGTAACCTGCGGTTTCGAACGCTCCCTGATTTGTTTTTAATCTCTTGTACGCGAGTCGCTTTGCTTCCATTCGTGGTCGGAGAAAGCGTACACTTCCCCACCTGCCACAGGAGTTCCTTGGTCCCATTAAAAAAATTAGAAAAAAAATGGCGGGACGGTTTCGAAATTGTCGCTCTAACCGCATAGCTGATTGTCTGCAAATGAGCTCCGCAGGCAGACGAGAACAAACTTTCGCGAAAGCTGTGTGTCGTAAAATTTTACACGGCGGTGCAATTTCCCCATTCGGGAAAATCTCGCCGCTGCGCTGCGTGAAGGCCCACGTAGAACAAGCGGCTACGTAGGCCCAGGGAATTGAGCTCATTGTAGAAGGGTTTCTCCTAACGTGCTTATGTGTGAACAGCTGGCGGCATGCGTATCCTCGAGAAGATCGGACCAAGAACTTGGCTGACAACAACCAAATCCCCAAAGAAATAGGGGAGTAGATCGTGGTCGTCCCGTTGCCCCGCAACGCTCATCCCGTTCACAACGCAGGTCGTCGCAAGGCAAGGGCATCGAATATACTGAAGCAAATATACAAGGACAAGATCGAAGCAAGCTTCGTGGACGCCGCCGTGTATGCCGAGACGGCAAGGCTTCTGCGGTTTCCGTCGTGGACACGCAGGGCATCAGCTGTGCTTCGCTCTGGACCCCAAGGTGGCCGAGCAAGTGGCACTCGCCATGCAAGACGGTCGGAGAGACAGGGTGTTTAGCGATTCAAAAGCGGCCGTCAGAGCATTCCAGAAAGACCGGGTAGCCCGGCAGGTAGTTCAAATTCTGAAAGACGCCGAACACGGCGACACCTCCATACACTCCATCCTTTGGTTCCCTGCCCACGTCGGGGCGATTGAGGGGGTTCCTCTGAACCTCAACGAGTCTGCCCACGAAGCTGCGCGTGGCTTTACCGACCGCGCTGCCTTCGGACCGGGCGACTCTCTCCCCGGACACAGGGACGCTCCTATCACGCACAATGAAATTACTCAATTCTTTTACTTAGAGAGATGGGTTTTCCCGGCGCCTCACTCCAAACTAAGCAGACCGCAGGCGGTCACGCTCAGACTCTTGCAAACTAACTCCTACCAAAGTACGGCGTCGCTTAAAAGCATATATCCTGAGATTTACACGAATTGTTCTTGCGTGGCAGTGCGGGTCGCTGGGCCCGAAGTTCACCAAGGAAGAGTGGGACGCGCTCCTGCAATGTCCCGTCTTTGAGGACCGAACCCTGGCCGTCCAGCGCGACCGCGATCGGGCCGGCAGGCTAGATCTGTCAGTTCCGTCGTGGGGTTAGCCAGGTGCGCGCTTTATGGCGTTTTGCTGGATGCAATAAATGTTTACTCACTCACTCACTCACTCACTCACTCACTCACTCACTCACTCACTCACTCACTCACTCACTCACTCACTCACTCACTCACTCACTCACTCACTCACTCACTCACTCACTCACTCACTCACTCACTCACTCACTCACTCACTCACTCACTCACTCACTCACTCACTCACTCACTCAACAATTGCCTGCTATATATAGTAGAGAAGGATTGGAACGGTATATACAGTGGGTCGTCTTCTTCAGCGCTTCTGCTCGTTTGCTTTGCCGAGTGATTTTTCAACGCCATATCTTATTAATTTGGCGCATTTCTTTTCAGCGAACATAACGGACGTTAAAGCAAGAAGTCTGCACCGAGTTTTACTACAACCCTAACAAAACCGCGGCAGCAACCCATCGTATGTTACACGGAGCTTTCGGAGTCAACGACGTGGCGCAAAGCAGGGCATTTGTGTGGCCTCAAAGACGGACGAGCGTCAGACTCAGTTGAAGATGAACGTTCTCGACGCCCGTCAACGGGCACGACATCGGGGAACGACAGCAGAAGTGCGCGCGGCTTTCCTTGTAAATAGCAGGCTGTGTGCAGCTACAACAAAGGATGCTTGCGAGGTCGTGTAGGACACTCATGCGGCACCGTTCAGCGAACTCTGTTGGAATTTTCGAACGCGAGGCGCATTCCTGTCCAGATTTGTGCCATAATTACTCAGCGACAAGCAGGAGCTTTCTGTACGGAAGTGATGCCACAAGTCAGAGACGAGCTTCATTTCCAATGTCATATTGAAACGGGTTCGTGGTTATGATCCGACTCACCGCGGCCGAAGGTGGCGCCATGTTAAGTCCACGCTGATTGGATTCTTTCACCTTCACGTAATAGCTCTCAAGGAATTCGTATACTCCTGGACACAAACCGCCAATAACAAGTTTTACTGCAAGGTCTCGAGGCGCTCAAGTAAGGGAGACAGCTCGGCACAAACATCCGGGGAATTGGTACAACCGCACCACGACAACGCTCCCACGTCACTCGTTGTTGGACAATTGATGACTTCCAAACCCATCGCAGGGCTGCCGCACCCACCCTACTTGTTTATTCAGTAATGACCCAGCCCGCATTGCCCTTGGGCGTTTATCTGGCCATGCCCCCCGTTACATTATATTGTTCCCGAAAATGAAATTGAGGCTGACATTGTGTCGGTTTAGCACAGTTCAAGAGACCCAGTCAGAATTGCTGCAGGTCCTCACCACACCTCAAGGCTTCCACGGATGCACAGAATCGTGGGAGAAACGCTGGGATAGGTGTACTCATGTTCAAGGCAGCTATACTTCGAAGGAGACAGAGCAAATCAATAGTTATGGCGAGCAAATTTTTGGGTCGCAAAATCTCTGCTCTTACAACACTTGATGGCACTTCACGTCCAAAAGCTTGCGCACTCAGCTGCATGGGAAGCCGCGGCTCGGTTTAAATTTGACCACCCTGAGTTCAACTGCAGCGCGCTACACGCGAGCGTCTGAATTTACGCTTCTATTTAAAGACGCTAAATTACTTGCGGATAGGACATAATTCGAGAACACTGTCCTATCTCGTTTGTCAATTATCGTCGGAGACAACGAAGCCCTAAAACAATTCGCATTTTAATTTTGGCGCCCAAGCGGCCCTCCTCTCTATCGACGTCAAGGACGATCGTCAGCCGTCTGTTATTTGGCACATGCAGGTCATCTTTTCACAGGAAAGCTACCACATGCTGCCCATTTGAGTCTCTGTCGGCAATCGAATGTAATAAAATAGTTACGTACAATTGAACAACTATACGGCTCCGAGTAGAAGGTGTCTAAATCAGTGACGTCATGGGGCGGCAGTGCCAGAGCTTCAAAGTGAAGTCGCCAGGTACCCTTCATTTTTGCGTCGTTTCTGGATTACCGACAATTCACTGACGGCAAGATTTGCCCATTCGGTAATTCGTATCCTAATATTTCTCTTTCGTGCAGATTGTGCTCTCGATACCACCCAAGTTTGTACCGGGAATTAAAATATTGTTGAACACTATACAGCGATTTACACCCTAACGAGCACTTTCCGTCAAACCTCACACCTTTACATCCTCGTAAGGGTGTCAGTGGCGACGTCATTTCCGTGATTTGCCAAGAAATCGTGGTAGCGGCTTACAATTCAACACGAAGGCAGCCGGAATAAACAAGGGGAAATTCCGTTGGCGTTTTCGACGTCCCTATCGAAGGCGTCCTGGCGAGGACAGCAAACTTGGATTCGCAGGAACCCGTCCGAGCCTCAGCGGAAGACGAACCATAAAGATGCCGGCCGCTCACAACAGGAAGCCAGCTCGGCTCAAGCGGCCCCGCAAAACACACCGATAAGGAGGCATGCGTGTTTGCGACATGCCAGCGTGGGCTTCACGTCACGCAGCCTGCCGCGTTTGGGCCACGGCTGGGCGCCCATCTCAGAGTCGGTGTCGCGTGGCCTGCGTCGCGCGGGGTGCCGTGCGGTTGCACGCGCGTGTGCGTTGTGCAGGTTCTTCCTTGCGCGGGCTATCGATCGATCTATTGACTGATTGATTCCGACGTCCCAGAGCTGTAACTAGGAGACGCCGCCGTGAATGGCTCCGGATTAATTTTGATCAGCACTCAAATAAAAGCACATGAGCGTTTTACAGCTCAGAGCAATTATGAACTACGATATTGTATTAGTTAGTCACGGCATCAACTTTGCGTGATTAAGGGATTTAACAAAACTGATGTTGCTCTCCTATACATCGCATCTGTACAGGGTCAGCGCCAACAATAGTTTGGCGGTGCAAAACAGGATTTGGCCCGTCATGTGCATTGCCAAAGCTCATGTTGACACTGAGCATTAAATACTAAAGTGTCTCGAATTGGGAGCACAATGTGAGACATTTAGAGATGAACTCAAGTGCAAGACAGCTCCACACTCAAACGCAAGTGACGCTAAGTTCTCGCGAGGACATTGGATATTTAGGAGAGAGGTGCTTTGGCTCCTCCTAAACTTCCTCCGTGGTAAGAGGGCCGGAAAAAGAATGGTGAATAGTGAGAAAGTGAATGGTCGCAGTTTGAGAGAAAAAAAAAAACGCGCAACGTATTGAGCTCCATGTCAACTTGTTTTTGATACCTCGTAGTGTTAGCTGGACTGCGAGGTGTTCCAGACCGTATTGCGATTGATGGGTGGCGTCGAGGTGCACTCGGTCGAAACGTGCGCGCTGTCCACGGGCGAATCGAAGAGGGATGCAGCGAAGAGTTCTGATATATGGCGAAAGTTTTGAAACTTCAATCGAACGGAAACCGCTCGTACAAAAGTAGTAGTAGTAGTATAAACTTTTATTTTAAAAAAAAGAAAAAATCACATTCAGGTCCAGTGGGTGGGTCCCTCAGTCCAGAGCCCCACTGGCGATCGCGGCACGCCGGGCTTGGTCGAGAAGGGCCAATTGGTCCTCCCGCACCGTGCTGGCTAGCCACACCTCCCACTGCCTACTGTTGGAGTTTTGAGCCATAAGGGGTGATTGGATTTCTTGTGGCCGACTCTGGCACGACCATGTGATATGGTCAAGAGATGGCCGCCCTCCGCACCAAGGGCAAGTGTTGGGATACCGGGTGGGGTGTATGTGGTGTAGTAGGAGTAGGTGTGGGTATGTACGGGTTTGTAGTCGGCGCCAGTCCCGCATTTGCGCTGAGTCCAAGGATGTGTCTGGAAAGCTATACCGTTGCCTTCCTCGTCTCTGTGCCTCCAAGATATCTTTTGCTGTGATCGGAGATTCTACGAGCGTGCGTTCCGTCGCTCGGATGCTATATTCTCGAGCGAGGCGGTCCGCCCTCTCGTTACCCCTCACTCCGGCGTGCGCCGGACACCACGTAATAGCGTGGTGTTCCGTGAGATTTCTTCTTAGGATTTTGATGGTGAGTTTGGGCAGGTTGCCTGCCATGAAAAGGCGACATGCCGATTGCGAGTCGGTTAGTATTAACGCAGAACGTGCTCTATTTTCAGCGTCACGTATAGCCAGAGCCGCCGCAGTAGCCTCTGCTGTGGCCACCGACTCTGTTCTGATTGTTGCGGAAATAGTAGTTTGTGCGTTTGTGGCTACCACAGTAAAAGTTTTGCTATCCTGTTTGCACGCGTCCGTGTAATAAACCTCCGGATTTCTACCGAACCTGCGTTCGAGTGTCCTGGCCCGTGCAAGGCGCCGTTGTCTGTGGTATTTCTCGCTCATGTTTTTAGGGATTGGGGACACAGAGATCTGAGCTCGTATGTTCGGTGGGAGGAGTTCTGTTTGGTCGTTACAATGTGCCGGTCTGAGTGGATACCCTCATCGACGGAGAAGTGTCCGACCTTGCTCCGTGGAATTGAGCCTTTCTCGTTGTGCAATCAGTGTTGCAGCCACGAGTTCTTCAAATGTGTTGCTAATACCCATTGCATTAAAAAGGGTCGTGCTAGTGCAAATTGGTAGACCAAGCGCCGCCTTATAAGCTGTGCGTATGAGGGCGTTTATTTGAGTTTCCTCTGAGTTTGATACTTTTTGGAAAGGAAGGCCAAAGGTTACACGGCTTATGATAAATGCCTGTACGAGCCTTATTGTCTCTTCCTCCTTGAAGCCTTTTCTGTTTCTTGCTACTCTGTTTATCATCCTAGACACGCTGTTAACCGTTTTCCGGAGATTTGCGATCGTGTGCCCTACTGCTCCATTTTCCTGTATCCATAGTCCGAGTATCCGAGCTTTAGATACCTCCTGTATTGTTTGACCTCCCAGAGCAAGCTTTATCGGAAGTCTATCGTCCTTTCGTGTATAAGGTGCTCTTACTCGGATTAGTTAGGACTTCTCCGGGGCGCAATTCATGCCAGCTTTTGTTACATGATCCTCAACAATGCTAATTGCCTTCTGGAGGGTTTCCTGACGTTCCCCTAAAGATCCCTTTGCGGTCCAGAGAGTTACGCACAAAAGTCGTCGGAAATAAGGAGGCAGAAGTTCGCAGTGATTACGCAAACGGAGCCATGAGGGCGGTGCAATGGCCGCTTCGCCGGAAGCGTCGCGGCGGGGAGCCGAACCGGCGGCCCAGCGCTCGTAAGGCCAGGGTCACCGCGGTGGCGGGTTGCTGCGCGTTGATTAGCTGCAGCTATACGCAGAGCTCCAAAAAAAATGGAGCGGGCCAATCGTGTTACAGAGCGCGCGCAAAACACACTTTTCGCGTGCATATTTCAGGCTTGGAAAGAACGCTTATGTACAGCTGCTCGTTATGAAGTGTGGCCAGGCGCAACGTCATCAAGAAGAATGCTGGTACGCATGCGCTAAAGCCTCGTCTGTACGAGTAACCCAGCCTCGTGTTATTTTCTGCTGCTCGCGGCACCTTAAATGATTTTGGCACATCTCAAACCAATGGGCACGAGGTAGAACTTGGCGACACCTTGGATGCATAATTCAAAGTATAACAGCGCGAATTTTTTAAGCAGTGCAAAACTGGAGAACGGACAAAGGCAAGCGCTCATTTCACGAATATAGTATAAAAGCAGCGCCTGTCTTGAGTTTTCCGTTTCGACCATGTCTTTGCGCTGCTTTACTATTACACCGTATTTTCCATCCGCATCCGGTGTGTATAGTCCGCATGCAGGGCAAATGCGGGCGATCAAATGAAGAGCCTTTCTTCCGCTTGGATATAGTCCGCGCACACGCTGTGTGTATGCTATACGCAGGGTCGAAGCGGTTACACACAGTAGAGGGAACCGAATGACTGACTGCACGTTCTCAACCGCCTTGGTTGCTCAGTGGCTATGGTGTTAGGCTGCTGAGCACGAGGTGACGGCATCGAATCCCAGCCACGGCGGCCGCATTTCGATGGGGGCGAAATGCGAAAGCACCCGTGTACTTAGATTTAGGTGCACGTTAAAGAACCCCAGGTGGTCAACATTTCTGGAGTCCCCCACTACGGTGTGCCTCATAATCAAAAAGTGGTTTCGGCACGTAAAACCCCATAATTGAATTTTAAAGGTCGTGCGTTCGAGTGCCTCAATTAACTCGATCTTAATTTTTTCACGATGAGCAGCATCGGAGCCGGCTGCGGAAGAAGAGGAACGCTCGAGCAGTGGCACGAGCGCGTGTCTGCGCGAGGGGAGCTCGCGTGGCTTTCGGTGCCGCGTGCAGGCCGCGTTCTTAGACCTCAGGTGATGGCCTGCGCTTTCCCAGTCGGCAGAACGACTGTAGGTGAACGCAGCTGACGGTGGCACCGTACACGTGTTCTTTGCATGAAATCCAAGTGCAGGCATGGCATATGCCACTGCAGCCATGCAACATTGCAGCATTGGGCGATTTGTGGAGCCTCAAAGTCCTTGCATGTATTTCGGATGCCACAACGGACAACATTGCAGAGCGGACGATGACGACGTTCTGCGCGTCATCGCAAGATGTCGAGATTCTTTTCGCATTGGCTTCACCGTGTGCCGGTTTTAGAGAAATGGGTAGAAAAGAAACGAGGTCAACGGAACAAGAAGTTATAAGGTATACCTCGTAATTTTTTTTGTAATTTTTTGTATACCTAAATTTCAGGCACAAATAGCTGCGTTTTCACTCTCAGCTGGAACGAACGAGACGGTTAGGCTCGCCGTGACTGCACACACACAAACGGCGGCGCAAGTTGTCACGGTTAAAATTCGATCTAACGAAACCCGATTTTACCAAGTTCCCGATCTAACGAAGAAATTTACATCCCCGGGAGGTACCCATCGGGTTCAATTTTATCATCAACCCGAATTAACGAAACAAACTTGGCCGAACTCGATTTAACCAGGTTTTGTCTGAAATAAATGAATAAAAAAGTGGTGATTTCTCTCTAATTTTGACGCAGACGAGTTCTTCGTCGAGCGTTATAGCTATCGCGTTAGAACATCTAGTCACCATGGTCACGGCTCTATTTCGACGAGGCTTCACGCCGCGCCTATGCACGGAACAGTCCACTCAACACCACCTCGGTATACGGGCAACGGCGGTTTTTTTCGTTATTTTATCGTTTACGCGACACATTACTGGATTAGCGGCAAATGCCGCGATAGCCTTTGAGTGTCGCTATGTTACAATTTTAGATTTCGAAGGACCCAAATATTCTTTTCTCAATTTTAAGAACTTCCCGATCTAACGAAATAATTCGTTCGTTGTCATCGCTTCGTTAAATCGAGTAGCGCCGTGCACTCCCGCGGGGCGTCCTCGGTGCATTGCGTGCACGACGAGCCTGGGTCACAATGTCGTAATGGTTCGCTTTCCGAACCGTTAGAACATCGCGTGTGACAGGGACCGAAGGCACCAGAACTGTTGACGCGGTGAGAAAAAGACGCGGCTGCTCGTTCCCAGTGCCACTGTTTGACGAGGTTTGCGTAAAGATCGATACAATCTTTGGTGCGCGGAAGCGTTGTCACGGTCACAGCGTCTTTTCTTTTCATTCTTTTTTATTTAGTTCATGGGCTTTCTTTCTAGTTATACTCTTCACGAATTCTAGGTTGTTTTAAATTACTCTATCGGTCATTTGTCAACACCATTCACAACCTTTTCATTAACATGTCATCGATTATAGGGAAATTTATAAATTTAGCGAACTAAACGCATTCGGGCACAATGAACGATAAGTATTCCCGGTGGCCACCACGCATACCATCCATCAAAATACAGTGAACGGCATTTGCGTGTGTGTGTATGTATATATATATATATATTTCAATTCTAGGCGACTTTAGTCCGAACAGCAGAATACCGCAGAATAAATGTAAAGCACCGTTAAATGTAGAAAGCACCGTTATCGACTTTGCGAAGTCGGACGACGCGAATGTTTTGACGTACATGGCACATGAATTCACGGACTTTGCGGAAATGGCTTGCAATCCTTCGGCAGACGCAAATTCCCTCTGGATTAAGTTTAAGACAGTAATACATGACTGCATTGAACAATTTATACAGTTAAAAACAAGAAAATCGCGTGAGAAATTACAGGTTTATTGGCGGCTCCTAATGCAAGGGCACAGCAACCGGGAACGGCGAGGCAGCCCGAAGAACTGTCCAAACGGACGCCAGCGATCAACAGCGCGAGCCGAGACGAGCCGCGCGTTGGCGATGCGGCTGTGCCGCGAGGCGCGTCTTCTTCTTCACAGCGGAAATACAACCCATGGGTAACGCGTGAGGTAATTCATGCCAAAAGAAAAGTGAAAAGGTTACGTCGGTCTTTGAAGAAGACTAAAAATCAATCACTCCAGACATCAAAGTTGGTTACCGCCAAGGCAGAACTTAAAATCAGACTAAGCCACTCCAGAAAAGAATATTTTAATACTACCCTGCCTAACTTCGTAAAAGGTAATCCACACAGATTATGGAATCACTTCCGTGCACGCAAAGTAATCACACCAGAACGACCCCACGATGAAAAAAGTTTCTCAAGCTAATGCATACAAGTACTTCCAATCGGTATTTACTGCAGATAACGGGTTTGTCCCCCCAGTAATTCCTACAGGTTTCACCATCGACTCACTAAACATAACTGACTCAGGAATCTTTAACCTCCTACTCGGATTAGACACGAAAAAATCTAGTGGCCCTGACGACGTCCCGAGCGAATTGTTAAAGCGATACGCAGAATGGTGCAGCAGGTATCTTGGCATTATCTATCGCATATCACTTTCAACCGGACGTGTGCCAGATGACTGGAAAAAAGCAAAGATAATACCAATCCATAAATCAGGTGACACAAACTCTCCTTCCAACTACAGACCGATATCACTAACTAGTACGTACATCATGCAAGATACTAGAACATTTAATTTTAAAACACCTAACAACATATCTTGAAGAGAATGGCATACTAACAGCCAATCAGCATGGATTTCGGCACGGGATGTCAACAGTAACACAGTTGACTGAAGTTATACATGACCTAGCACAGACTATTGACAACCGCGGTCAAACAGATATAATATTTCTAGATTTTAGCAAAGCATTCGACTGTGTGTGTCACAACAAGCTAATTTCAAAATTGGAGTCAATTATTGGAAATGGAAGCATTACAGCCTGGACTAGAGATTTTTTATCACAACGTTCACAATTCGTTTTCCATGATGAAGCATCATCTGATACAGTTCCTGTCACATCTGGCGTTCCCCAGGGCTCGGTCTTGGGGCCCTTACTATTTTTAATTTACATCAATGATATCGTCAATAACATAGCATGCAGCATAAAGCTTTTTGCAGATGATTGCATTATATATAAAGAAATAAGAAGTTATGAAGCTCACCTTGCTTTGAACAGACGCCTTAACGAGATAAATACCTGGTGTGAACAATGGCAAATGTCTATTAACATCAAGGAATCAGTGACAATGGTAGTAACAACAAAGAAGATTAAGTCAGGATTCACCTACCTTCTCAATGGTACACCCCTAACTAATGTTCAGCAACACAAGTATCTAGGACTCACTCTAACATCTGACTTGAAGTGGAACAAGCACATTGCCAACATCACTGCTCCCAGTCTGCTCCCAGTCATATCAAACTGCTATGCTATAAAACCTTTGTGCGGCCAGTACTAGAATACGCCAAGACGGTTTGGTTTCCTCACACAAAGACAAACATAGCCGAAGTGGAAAAAGTTCAAAGGAAAGCAATACGGTTTATTCACAAGAAGTACAAAACCACTGACTCTCCCACAGAACTCCTGGCTTCATCCGGAATGGACACACTGGTAAACAGAGCAAAGCAAGCTCGGCTAAAATTCATACACAACTTGTTGCACAACCGCTTTAACATAAATTTTTCAAAATACATTACTTTCTCTACGTCCCGTATTTCACGCAAGCATAATAAAATGGTAGTTGAATACCTTTGTAAAACGGACACATTTAGATGCTCTTTTTTCCCTACTGCTGTTAGGGAGTGGGACCACCTCGACTCAGCAATAGCTGATATAGACTCGCCTTCAATTTTTAGTAAGATGATAGAAAAGAGTAAGGAATAACTGCTAGAAATATTTTAGACTTGTGCAAATTTGTTTTTTACATTGTTTAGATCTATCTCTTATGTTATGTTATGTTAGATTGTATTAAGTTGTACACTGGTAGGTTGTAAATGGTTGCGTTGCATTTATATTTCACGAGATTGTATTGAATGACAATTTATTGTATTTATAACATCTGTTTTATCGTTATAATTGACTTCACTAATTATATGCATGAAACGATGTCTTTCTCTTTTTTTTTGCATTTTGTATTTTTCCAGACTGTACTGTGTAGCTACATGTAGCGTATCTAGTTTATTGTACTTTGTATACACATGTTCTGTGAAAAATGTTGTATCAACACTTGGGCACGGAGGCACGATGAGCGGAAGAACCAAAGGCTTACACACCTCTTTTCTCGTCCTGCAGTTCGTCGTTGTCTTCGCGGTCGGCGCATCGGTGGTTGGCCTTCGGGATAACCTTCCACCCTTGGGCGGAATCTGTGATGCCGCCTCTGCTACGGACCCACACCTGCTGGCAACAGCTCACGTGGACCTGACAGTGCGCATCGGGCGCCAGCTGCAATTCCGCCAGTGCGCAGCTGTGACGTCAACGTCATCACGTCTGGAAAGGATAAGACCAAGCATCGAACAGTATCTCTCCAGTGGGCACGGAGGCACAATGAGCGGAAGAACCAAAGGCTTACACACCTCTTTTTTCGTCCTGCAGGTTAGTTGCCTTTCTAAATTACCTTGTCGTAGCTTCAGATCAGATGATCCATTCGCTATCGTGCTTCCGTGCCCTGAAGCCGTCCTATTGCCTTTTTGCTCCTTGCTGCTTCTTCTTTGTGGGGATGTTGAAAGCAACCCCGGCCCCGATAATCTTGCAAAAGTTCTGAAAACGATGAAGGACTTGAATGAGCGTACAAAGAGAATTGAATCAGCGCAAAAAACAATATTGGAAACAGTAGCTGAAGTAAAGCAACAGCAGCAGTCTGTTTCAGAAGCAATGTCCGAAATAAAGGACAGACTAGCGAAAGTTGAAACCCAAACTTCTGTTTTCGAACAGTGCCAAAAAGATATGAAAGAGTTGCATGCCACGGTAGAGCGCCTCAAAAAAGACACGAGTGCGTTTCACTCACGTCTTGATGACGCAGAAGATCGATCTCGAAGAAATAATCTGATCTTTTATGGAATCCCGGACACCGCAGACGAAACTTCATCAGAATCAGAAAATAAGATACTAAACCTGCTGACTAATACATTGAAGGTTAACATAACGGGTTCTGACATATGCCAGGCGCACAGAATCGGTCGCTTTGATTCAGCGAAAACTCGACCATTAATAACTAAATTTGAAACCTACAAAACCAGGGAGCTCGTCTCTTCAAAGCGAGCTTGTTTCAAAAACACGGACACAGCAATGAGTGAAGATTTCTGCCAAGCAACTCGTAACATAAGGAAAAAATTAATAGAATATGGCAAATCGAAAAGCACGTTTTTCAAACTACGATATAAAAAACTAATGTTGGATGGGAAATGCTACGCATATGACGAAGCCAATGAAAGCATTTATGAAATGCGCAGAACGCATACACCTGGCACAACTCTTCGTTCTGGCCGTAAGTTACAGCCAAGTTAGGGCCATCCGAGGGGAGGTGCCTTAAAAGATTGCGGGTGTTCAGTTCTTTTTACTAACATTCGTAGTTTTTTTCCTAAGAAAGACGAATTATGTGCTGTTATTAACGACTGTAATGCTGACATCATTGTACTCACAGAAACATGCTTAAATAGTAAAATAACAAACTCCGAACTGTTTGAGTGCGAGAACAGACAGACAGACAGACAGACAAAGAACTTTATTAATGGTCCTGAGGAACCGGCGTTAGGGTACCTCCCCTTTCAGGGAGTTCCCAATACGTTGTTTACCGAAGTGACCGAACAGGTAGAATTGGTGGTGGCGTTCTGCTTGCCGTTAAAGAATGTATTAATTGTTTTTGTGTGACCATTGATACCAATTTAGAGCTAATTTGGTGCTGCATAACTATTAGTTTAAAAAAAATAATACTAGGTGTGTGCTACCGATCCCCATCAAGCGACTCATCCTCTTGCGATGACTTATATGATTGTTTAAATAAGATTACCATGCGTTTCCCCGGAACTGAAATTATACTCTTAGGCGATTTTAATTTTCCTAACATTGTCTGGTCACATGTCAATCCCTTTTCTAATCCTTCGTCGGCCGAGGCCAATCGGTTCATTTCCACTTGCTCTGACTTCGGCTTATCGCAGATCGTCAGACTTCCATCACGTGTAGCACAAAACACATCTTCACTCCTGGACCTCATTCTAACGTCATCGCCCGATAACTTTTCTGCGGTGACACACATGCCCGGACTGAGCGATCATGACATCTTGCATTTTACACTTACCAAAACACAACGAAAAACATACCGACAGCGGAAAAAGTTCCGAGATTATAAAAAAGCTAACTATCAAGCCATCAACAAAGAACTATGCATATTTCTAGACACTTTCCTACCACTTCATCTGCAACGCTCCGTAGAAACTAACTGGTCTATTTTCAAAAATAAAATAAGTGAGCTTATCACCAAACACGTACCCCATTCGATCCATCTAAGCTAACAATAAAGCACCATGGTACAGCACATATCTGAATCGGTTATCGAACAGGAAAAAACGCTTATTCCGTACAGCGAAACATTCCTCAAAACAGACACATTGGCTAGCATATAAACACGCAGCAATTACACATATTAAAGCCCTAAGGTCAGCCAAATTTCCATTCCTTAATTGTACACTTCCAAATTTATTGAAAACTAATCCAAAGCGCTTCTGGGAAACCATACGAAGAAATTACCATAAAACTGGAATATCATTGCTGACAACTTCTGGGGACCCAGTACCTTACCTATTGTGTTCTACTGCGCTTAACAATACCTTCACTCAGTCATTCTTATCACCTCAGATCCCTGATCCGATGCCCGAGATAAATTCAATTAACTACCACTTCATGGATCCCATAGTTATCGACTCAACTGGTATCAAAGCCATAATACAAAAATTAAAACCTAAAGCATCATGTGGGGTAGATGAAATTAATACTATATTCTTACAAAACACAGCGGAATACTGTTCAATCCTACTAGAATGCATTTACTCACAATCTTACAACTCTGGCACGTTACCGTATGATTGGAAAATTGGCAAAGTAATCCCCATTAACAAAACTGGACCAACCCATGATCCACAGAACTATAGACCTATTTCACTTACATCTGTACCATGTAAAGTTATGGAGCATATAATATACACGCATCTGGTTAATTTTCTTGAAAATAGCAACTTCTTCACAGTTATGCAGCATGGATTCCGTAAAAACTTCTCCTGTGACACTCAGCTTATCCTCTTCACTAATGGCCTACGTGCCAATTTAGATTCTGGTATTTTAACAGACTGTGTATTTCTCGACTTCTCTAAAGCGTTTGACAAAGTGAACCATGCATTGCTTCTTAATAAATTAGGCGTTCTAAACATAGACCCCTCCGTAATTAATTGGATTCGCGCGTTTCTGACATCACGTGTTCAATTTGTAACCGCTAATGACGATAACTCACCTTTAGCTCCAGTTGACTCCGGTGTCCCGCAAGGTTCCGTGCTCGGTCCTTTATTATTCCTAATCTATATTAATGACTTGCCCACTCACGTTTCCTCGAACATTTGTCTATTTACAGATGACTGCGTCTTGTATCATAAAATAACTAATTCTTCAGATATTCTACTAATTCAGGAGGATCTCAATAACATAAATGAGTGGTGTCGTACGTGGCGCATGGAATTAAACATTAGAAAGTGTAAGACTATGAGGATTTCTCGTACTCACGTGATCTGCCCCACCTATACGCTAAATAACATCCCCCTAGAATGTGTAACGTCACATCGATACTTGGGGATTCACACTGCCAGCCATCTATCCTGGAAAACTCATGTTGATCACATAACATCTAAGGCCACTCGTACAATGGGGATACTTTCGTCGGAAATTTTCTCTAGCACTATCATCGCTAAAACTGTTATTGTACACAACTTACATTCATCCACAACTAGAGTACGCATCATCAGTATGGGGCCCTGGTCATGACACCCTCATACAGTCTCTAGAGGCAATACAGAATCGATCAGCCCGTTTCATTCTCACCAACTACCAACGAACTGCGAGTGTCACTAACATGAAATCTCTCCTACACCTCCCGCTGTTATGAACCCGTAGAAAACTATCTCGCATATGTCTTTTCCATAAAATCTACTACCACAACACATATTTACGTTCTATCTTTGTTCAACCACCACCATACATTTCATCTCGCACAGATCACCGCCAAAAGGTAAACATTCCGCACTGCAACACCGTCGGCTTTTCATATTCATTCCTTCCCCAAACGAGCAAAAATTGGAATAACTTACCCGCATTACTTACAAGCATAACTGACATCAATAACTTTAAAAGCACACTTCAAAGCTTCATGTTATAAATTAATGTTGCGTTTGCTTGTTCTGTATAATAACTGCTTTTATGCCATAATTTTTAAGTTATGGTTTGTATTTTTTTATCGTACGTTCTTTCCTTTCTTTTTTTGTTACGCCATGTATTTTTGCCACGCTTACAAGTTTCTATTTACCATTCTTATTATTTTGTATACGATGTTTTTTGCCATGTTGTTTGCCTTCCTTCCTTATTTTGTGATTTGCCTCTTTATTTACTTTGCCCCTCCCCTCTGCAATGTACAACCGTACCTTGAGGGTTAGATAAATAAATAAATAAAATAAATACATAAAAACGCTTACATTGTAACAATATGCCCACCTGCTATGGTCTCGATAAAGAGACTGGCAGTATTGAAAATAAATAAATAAAATAAATAAAATAAAGTGACGTACTGGTCATTTCATGTCATTTCATTTTATTTCAGCATTCTTTCTTTTGCAACAGAAAAAGAACGCCAAGGCAAGAACAAAAAGCTGCAAAACAGCAGCTTGACTAGGTCCTTGCCCCTTTTCTTGGCAACAGGCACAGATTCATACATACATTCAGAGTACATATAATATAGATATACACACACGCAAACCAGAACACTTCCTGCTGTAGGTTGTCAATGAGAAGCAAAAACGAAGTGCGCACATATACACCAATGAAAAACAAAAGTACGTATATAGCATTTTCTTGAAACATTGTTCTAAAGCAGTGTTACAAGATTCATTGCTCGTTTGCCGGTATTTCACATTGCTTGCCAAGAAAAACTCCAAGGCAGTTTTGAAGACAACACATGTATAAAAGACTGGCTAAAATCGCTCTGCGTCGCCGAGGAATGCATTGAACCAGCTCAATTATTCGGCCTTATTGGCGGTTCTGCCCCGCACGCGCCCCACTGTAATAAGGCGACCGACATTTCGTGCGCCGAACACAATTTTTCGGACTCGACCTGCGCGAGTCGCGCCGCGAACGCGATTTCGGAGGTCTGCGGTTTCGCGGTCCGACCACAGTTTGGCCGCCGATGTTGACCGAATGCGAAACATTGCATCCTTGGTTTGCGGTGCCCGACGTGGTGTGGTGTGGCCGGGCAGAAAACGACCGAGTGTGAGCTTGAGCGCGAACGACTGCGGTTGCCACTTGTGGCCAGGAAGTGTCGCGAAAGCGAGCCGGCTCGTGCCCGCCGTCCCGGTGTAAGCGGACGTGCTACACGTGCGAATGAGATTTGGAACGTCACACGCAGGGCCCGACGCAGATGTACCGATATCGAGCGCAAAATGCATAGCGAAAGTGATGAGGATATATACACGACGAGCAGACGGCACGACGTTATTCATTCTATATAAGCGCGGCTTTATTCGTTTTTTATACCGCCCCGTGGAATATGTGCGCCAGTTGAAATCGTCTTTAGCTGGTCCGCATATGCGCGTGACACCTTAATAAAACATTATTCGTAATGCATTGCATAGCACGAAACGGTTTTCATTTTCGCTGAAACGGATTGCTTAGGCTTGGATTGCAGGGCTTAGCCAGCGCATGCCTGTGGCATGCGTTGGTGTTGGAGCTTCGTTCGAAATTAGTGTTTTGGCGCAATTGGCGCAGCACTTCCATCCCTGCACCTGCCGCGTTGCGCTTTGCTATAAGCACGAGGTCGCGGGCTCGATTCCCTGCCACGCTCCGTGACAGGGGCGCTCGTGGTGCGCTAAAGAATATCACGTGGTCTAAGTTGATCCGGAGTCGCCCACTGTACAGAGTTCCCCATGATCAGATCGTGTTTTCTTTGCACGCAAAGCCCAAAGTCCCTCGCTCTTTTGGAGAAAACTCGCCCAGATCGCTCGGCACGGTGGCTGCGAGGCCAGAAAGGTTTCGCGCCGGCTCTGCATCGAGTGATGACCGTTTGTGATGAGCGGAAGCCTGAAAACAAGCAACAGGAAAACGTCACCACTGCTGTTCGCAGTATCGAGATCTGGGATTCAAAGAGTCACTGGAACATGTCAGTATATTCTTTCTTTATTATTATTGTTATTATTATTATTATTGTTATTGTTATTATTATTATTATTATTATTATTATCTAACTGTATTTTTCGTCCTCTCGATATTACCTAAATAAAATTTATGATTGTCACTGCCTGCTATATTTTGATGGCAACGGAAAGGATCTGTACGCTTAGAGCCCAACATAACTGTGGTTTTGCACAGTTACGACGCATTGTGTTTTAAAGGGACCTTGAAACGATTTTGACGATTTTCTACAAACGTACTGAGTCGTTAGAGTAGGTCCTTCTGATCATTAATTGACACATCTAAGTGCACCGCGTAAAGCGTGTAATTTATTATAAGGTTTTAAAAATGCACATCGCTGCCGATCACCCGCCGTGGTTGCGTAGTGGCTATGGTCTTGGGCTGCTAAGCACGAGGTCGCAGGATCGAATCCCGGCCACGGCGGCCGCATTTCGATGGGGACGAAATGCGAAAACACCCGTGTACTTAGAATTAGGTGCACGGTAAAGAACCACGGGTGGTAGAAATTTCCGGAGTCCCCCACTACGGCGTGTCTCATAATCAGAAAGTGGTTTTGGCACGTAAAACCCCATAATTTAATTAATCGCTGCCGATCGCAGCACACTGCTCGGCGGAATTTTAAGCCGCCCCTACCCATATGACGCAAATCGCCCATATGACGTCAGTGGGGCGAGCTATCCGATTGGCTGACCAGGGCGCGTGATCGATAATTTTTCCAAATTTACGGTAAACAAATGATGTTCGTAATAGTTGGAATGTTAGTTCATTTGTTTTTATAAAAAGAAAGTAACAAACAGAATGCACAAGAACAATTTTTCAGTACACTTAAGCACTTCCGGCACACAGCAAGTGTCGTCTGCTTGTGTTACAACGTGCTCCGTCTTTGACGAGAGCTCCGCCGTCAATGTCGGTCTGTCTTTTCGCAAGCGCTATGATTCGACATTGTTGCGTTGTGGACTGCAAACGTAGCGACTGGCAATATGTCAAGCTGCGACATCGTGTCCCTCTGCAAGCCAGTAGACGAGCGGACTGGCTGCAGCGCATCGGACTGCCGATATCCGATCGGCGCCAGGATTTGTGCGATTGCGGCCGTCACTTTACACCGGTAGATTACTAACGCAATAGCGTTTCGCGAGTCCGGAGGGTAAACGCAAGCGCAAGGGGACAGGGCCTGGCCGTGTCCCCTTGCGTGTCGTTTCAGGGGATGAACAGAAGCGCAAATGTGAATGGTCTGCACGGTGCAGCCACCTGGTGGCATAGAGCTCAACTACACACAGTAGCAGTAACAAAATGTATTCTTCTTTGCTGCTGGTGTAAATTTTTCGCAGGAGTGTAATCGTTGACACGTTGTTTTTGCAAGTGTTTAAAATGTTTTACACTTGGTTGGAGCCATTTTAGCTCTTTCTTTGGCAGGTTAAGCTCTGCGCCAACGGGTGGCTGGACCGTGGAGACAGATCAGGCAGCTCAAGCACGTCTACGCTAAAGTTCCTTCATCAGCTTGAGTTTATGCCTTCACCGTTCCGTCAAAACGTTCTGCTAGTGTGTGATTACCGGAATACCAGACACGTTCGGCGCTACGACAGAATGCTCGCAACGCACGCTGCTTCGATAGCTCTCGCTTGGGGTTGACGGCCAAGCCGCTAGCGGAGACGTTTCGTGCGGGCGGGGGCGGGCTCCGAAACAACCGGAAGTGGACGATGTGACGTCGCATCGTGACGCAGAACCAGTGAAGGTGGAGCTTAGCCCCGATCGCTCGGCGAACGAGTTGAGGAGGAAAAGCATGGCTTCAAGCATCACTTAGTGCTCGTGGGGTCCTCGACTGCGCTTCCCTTCCCTTGGCACCCATTCTGTAAGTCTAATGGTCCAGCGGTAATCTAACCTGCGCATTACGTGACCTACCCAGCTCCATCTCATTCTCTTAATGTTAACTAGAATATCTGATATACCCTTTGGCTCTCTGATTCACACCGCTCCCTTCTTGTCTCATGTTACGCCTAACATTTCTCGCTCCATCGTTCTTCGCGCGGTCCTTAACCTATTGTCTAACTTGATCGCTAACCTCCAAGTTTGTGCCCCATATAAAAGCACCGGTAGAATGCAGTGATTGTACACTTTTAGACGACGATGGCAAGATCTCAGTCAGGACTTGGTAATTAATGCCTGCCGTTCCAACCTATCTTTATTCTTCGGTGCATTTCCGTCTCACGATCAGGGTCCCCTGTGAGTAGATCTGCTATGTACACTCTCAAATACGAAAACGCGCGCAAAGGAGTGAGATGGAGAGAGAGAGAGAGAGAGTGACAGAGAGTTTGAAACGTTGATTTTAAATCTTGAATGAAAAAAGCCTCAGCCGATCTGAGCAAGCTTTCTTGATTCGCCAAAAACAGCATCACTTGCACTGTAAAATAATCCCCACCATTAAAAATGAATTATGCTGTAAATCGGTCTATAATAACTGACATCCTTACACGGTGTAAGGGTGTGAGTTACAGACATATTTGCACTCCTAAGGGTGCGTATCGGTGCATACAGCGTACACTTATTAATTAGTAGTGCAGGTAGCATTGCGTCCACTAGTGTGATGTCTAAACTGTATAGCGTTTGTTTTATTTTTCGTGCACTTCGTCACACATCTTGTTAATCACCTTTACTTTTGTTGCCCCTTTGGATTTTCGATTGATTGCATCTGTTTTACGTTACCTTTGTCTTGCTTTCTCGCTCACCTTCAGTTTTCTTGCGGCGACGTGGCCCACGCGGTTGTCTGCGGACACAGCGGCCGCGCGTGCCAGCATGCCGGCACTCGTCGCCGGCGTATCCCGCTCGAGTCGAGCAAGGGGTTGGCCGCCTCTATAGAGTCACTAGCTGCCTCGTTCTTGGAGCGCTGTCAAGAGCGGCTGCGCGTGACGTCAAATTGACGTAGGCGCCGGGAGTTTCACGCCCGCTCTCCTCCTCCGTTACGCAACAGTTGCGCCCGTTGCTAACCGCGGCGGCGTCGAAGGTGACTTAATCCGGAGAATAATGGAATCGCTTCCTCGTAACGATAGCGGCTTCGGAGTGCGAGTAATTACCATCACCTTGAAGATGGCGGAACGAGACAAGGACGACACACGTGGTCGCCCACGCTGTCCGCTCGGAGCCTTCGAAATGGAAGGACGCCGATGGTCGAGATCACTCCGAATAGTCGCTGGCGAGTGCGCCGCTTTCAATCCAGTGCAGACGGCACGGAGATTCACTGCTCGACGCCTACTTGACCGCGCCCCGAGGGCGGACGCCCACTGGTTCTGAACCGCGTAGAATTTGACTTGTTTGTTAACACACGGCTTCACGTAACCTTGCAATCTCTACTGACGAAAGCGAGTGAATATGATAACGAAACGCGAATGCTCTAAGAATCGGACACTGACCGCGCAGATCTTGCTACATGCGCCGTTTTCTATTCTAGGATTAAGTATCGGCAGACAAACTTCTTCTGAACATATATGCTGGATTACTGAAGTTGTGCCTGCGTGAGACTCACATAACGGGCTCCTGCTTACTGGGCAGCTTGTACACGTAGCCATCAACTCAGACAGAACCATGGAGGGAGGAAATAATAGGAGGGCGCATGCCGCAAAGTGATTGAAGCCGATCTGGCGGCCCAACAAGCTGTAAAAACGTCAGAGCGCGCGGTAGGTTTTAGTACTCCCGGTTGTTTTTTTTTTTTTTTTTCGATACACATTCGAAATTATTTGAAACACTTAAAATAAACAATAACATGGCTACCAGCGCGGCAATTCCGCCTAATGCCGCGCTCTCGTTTCTGGATTGCGGCGTCGATGCGTGTCCGTTCGGCGCGAGCCGCGTTCGAGAGAAAGCGTGTCGGAAGGCAAGCGTCGCAGGCCTCTCAAAAAGGTGCGCGGCGCTGCTACACTGCTGACTGCTTAAGTCCACAAGTATTTGTACCCGAAAAGCGCGGATACAGAACGGAGGAAGAGGTCAAGAAAGTTGGCAACCATGTGCATGGTAATTGAAAGTGTAAGTAGACAACCATGTGTCAACAAAAAGAAAGTGAGAGAAACAGACAGTGAGTTGGATGCGAAGAATGGAATAAAAAATACCACGGAGATTTACAAGAGCGAAGAAAGAAATTAAAAAGGAAAACCTGCACGAGAACGCAAGGGGAAGTGCTTTGCTATTTGAAGTTCGAGCTGGTTGACGAAAGCTTACTGGGACGGATATTCGCAACAAGATCAGGCATGTGTTTGCTGCAGCAAAATTCCAATGACCACTCAGCACATCCTAATGAAATGCGAAGGGATCCACCCAGTGAGACCCGTATAGATAGCGTGCGAGTGCTAGCATTTAAAATGGACTTAAGCATTAACCTGCCAGCAGTCGAGATATGCAAGAGACGTTTAGAGCATTGGTCGGAGAAAAACAGGAAAGAGATTGATACGACCGGATCCGTTATAGACATCGCTTCAAGGTAGATAAAGAAGTTCTGAGGAAAAGGACGAAATATTAAGGACATGCATACAAAAATTCCAGAATGAAAAGCACGTATCATACCGGATTAACTCCAAGCGGGCTAGGTGTCACCGCCCCGTTTCAAAGGGGACGCCAATAAATCACCACAGTCGAGTCGAGGTGGACCGTTGAGTGGAGCCACGCTCTAGAACAATACACGAGCTGTTGCGAAAATTGTAGCCTGGCCCGTAACGCGAAGCACCGACGCGGTAGTTGGCCAACTGTAGTACGAGGCTCTGTGAGCGTTAAGACTGTTGCGTGTGAGGTTTGCTTCGAGGGGAACAGTCGAAGGCTCGAGCGAGAAGTAAAAAAAAAAAGTATGAGTCGTATGATTTTTTGTGGAGGAGATGAAGTGGAAGTACTCGGCTTTTCTTCCTCCTTGGCTACTGGTATATCTATACTAAAGCAGCCCGTTAGGTTCTTTCTGATAAAGTCGTTATGCGTTTGTCAAACTTATATTTTGGCTACTCCGTTATTAGGATTCACCCTTTCTCGAAGAAAACAATACGATGACAGCGCCATCCGGCCAACACGGGAAGAAGCTGAGCGCCAGAAGGAGAAGAATAGTGAAGACGAACATCCTTTTTCATTTACATGTGGAAGAAAAACTTAGCTTATGTCCGCCTCCCCATGCTTTAGTTGCCTAATGTTTCGTTCCTGATTGCTTTTTGCCCCTCTTTTGTTGGGTGAAGCAAACACATGTATGGCCGGAGACAACGTATCGTAAAATATCGCCGCATACATGAGACATATGTAGGCAGAAAATTGCCCAGGTTGACTGGAGCCAAATGTATGCAGCAGGGGATAGCAACAAGGGCTAGGCGACGCTTTCTTGAGCATTCGAATAAAGCATTACGCGTGCTCTTTTCCTTTACACGCGTATCGCAAGCAAAAAAAGCTGCGCAAGCCGTGGATAACGTGCGACCCACATCAAGCTAATCAAACAAAGAAACAAACTTTTTCAGTCTTTTCTTTCATCCTGAACGATCGAACAATTTAAAGAGTATAAAATGTTTCGAAATAAGCTTAATACTATTCTAAGGAAAGCGTAAGATGATTATTACAACCGTATGTTTGACGAAAATTGCCTTCGAAACAGCGACATCTTATGGAAGAACCTTTACGAACTTTTGAACGGCAGAAGAAGTAAAGCAACCTGACAATTAAAGATGCGGCGGTGACAAGAACAGACCTCGCAAATTGTTTCAACGACTTCTTCGTCGAAATCGGTACTAGTACATACTGTGCTGAAAAAACAAATAATATTTCAAGAACACCACAATCAGCATTTTTTCACCCAACGAGTGTGAACGAAATAATTGGCATTTTTCAAGGATTAAGAAACAGCCGCATTCAAGACGCTGATGATCTTCAAATTAAGCCAATTAAGTATGTGATTGAATTACTTGCGCCGATATTAACTCACATATACAATTTGTCCCTCACGTCGGGCGTTTCTCCGAGTAGAGTGCAAATAGCAAAAGTGATAGTGATATATTAGAACGACGATAAAAACAACTTGACCAATTATCGATCCGTATCCGCACTGCTTATCTTTTTTTTTTTTTTTAAGGACTAGAAAAGGTCATTAACGCTCGCACACAAAATTTCTCTAAAAAGCACAACCTCCTTACTGATTGTCAACATGGTTTCAGAAAAAGACGAAGTACTGACACTGCACTCCTCGTTAGAAAGAAAGCTATTCTGCAGAACTTGGAAAATAAGATCTTGACATTAGGTATATTTCGAGACTTTAGCCAGGCATTCGATTGAGTCAACCATTTAATACTACTCGATAAATTAGAACGGTATGGTTCTAGAGGAACGGCTTTGCAACTAATTGAAAGCTATTTAAACTCCTGCTTACAATACGACGAATTAAACAAACATAAATCCAGGCTGATAACCACTGAATCCAGAGTTCCTCAAGGAAGCATATTGGGCCGAATATTTTTCCTTTTCTACATAAACGATATCGTACGAATTTATGATCAATGCCAGTACCTTATATATGCAGACGACTGCTCAGTCCTTATAGATGGCGTAAATATATATGAAAGAAATAGTACCTAAAGGCACGGCCTTTTGTCAGCAACTATACTTGTGGTGAAAAAGAAATACTCTTAACCTAAATGAATCCGAAACGAAGTGTGTCCTGTTTCGACCACAGGGATTTGCAGAAATATCAACTGGGCGCATAAGCCTAGGTCCTTACGAAATCACCATTGAAAGATCAGTAAAATTACTTGGAGTCGTTTTTATGGAGCACGTCTTGGAATGCGCTCATAAAAATCTACTAAGTAAAGCTGCCGGTGGGCTAAGTCGCTGTCGCCACATTCTTTCGGCTAACGTTAAACGGACTCTGCACTACGCCCTGTTGAATTCCCACTTGTACTACTGCGCATCAATATGGGGAAACACCACACTTACAAGCCTACATAAACTTACATTAATACAAAAAAATACACTACAGTTTATTGATAACGCCCCGTTTCTAGAACATACATATCCACTTTTTCGTAAGCATAAAATCATAAAATCGGACAATTTACACCCACAAATTACTAACAATATATAAAGGCGCTCAACTCGGCAAACTTGAAAAGTATTAGGACCTAGCAAGTTTAAAGGAAACCATAGCGTTGTATCCCTTTAGGTACCAACCACCATTTGAAGTTCCCTTCTCTCGCTGCACCTCTGTATGCCAACTGGACTCCGCCGAAGTGAGGCCACTCTGCTTTATCGCTTATGGCTTGGGGTGGCCTTCACGAAATCTTACTCATTTCGCATTGGAATGGCCGACAACGCTCTCTGCAATGCCTGTCTTTGCGAGGAGACGCTAGAACACATCCTGTCCGACTGTCCTGAATATAATGATCAGAGACATTCCCTGGCGTCCGTTCTAGCGCACCTTGACAATAGACCATTGTCAGTTGCAACTATTTTCACATGTCGCCGACAGAAGACATCGCAGCTGAAGGCGACGAAGGGACTACTTCGGTTTATGAAAGAGACGGGCTTGGACAAGCGGCTGTGACAGTGATGTCACGTACCGCGAAAGAGTGACGGACTGTAACTAACGATGTGTGTGCTGTGTTATGTACTCTCTCTCTCTCTCTCCCCCCCATATTTCATCCCCCATCCCGCTCCCATGTGTAGGGTAGCAAACCGGTTAAGCTAAACTGGTTAACCTCCCTACCTTTCCATCTCCACTTTTTCCTTCCTTCCTTCCGTTCTCTCGCACACACTATGGTACAGAAAGGGCTCGACACACAATGCCACTTACATTAAACGCATGCTATGCACGAGATATAGATATAGTAACACTAAGGAAGAAAAAAATGTTTGATCTCTGTAGAGCCTAAAGAAAAGCTTTGTACACTAAAATAGATCGACTCGACCTGCTATAAGATGTTTGATGAGTACCTATGGTGTTATGCTAAAATGTTGGATTAGTGCTTATGGTAATTAGCTAATGCGTGTCTTCAGGCACGTACCCAGGATTTTTTAGAGGGGCGGGGCCCAACCCAAGGTAACCTTTCTATGCAAATGATGGGGGGAGGTACCTTTACCAGAACAAATGTGAATGCCCACAACCACAACCCGCAAAAGAGAATTAAAATAACGTATATCTCACATGTACGCCTGTGAGATACACTTCTCCTTTACCTGGCAAACAAAAAACCACATCAAATGGACTCGCACATGTAAGATGCGCAGGAAGAACACTGTCAAGAACGAGTAAACAAGCGGAAGTGTAAACTAAAGATTTCTGGTAGCGTTTTTTGAATTAGCTCTGGAAGAATTATAGAGAAATATATATTTGCGGAACAATTAGAATTCTTTTGGGTCCCTCCTTTACTGCTCTACCAATTTAGGTGCCAAAACCGACTCGTGTTGTTATTTGGGAAGTTGCGTAACGATGCATGGTCACCAGTCCCGTACAACCGCGTAGAGCACAGGCCGCAGTAGCTCTAAACGTACTGCGCCCACCGTGGAAGGTTAGAAAAACAGCCACATTAGCACAGCAGAGAAGTGGCTACGTCAGGCGGCTCGACTGATAACTGTAGAGGCGTCATTCAAAACACGCGGAATTATTCTCCACTTCCGGCGGAATTTTCTCTACTTTTGAAATCAAAATATATTGGTCCATAAATATTTTTCACAAACAACTGTTAAATTTGTTAATTTTCGCTTTCCCTTCCTGTTTGGCTGTTGCCTTAGCTCTGTCCCTTAGTAGATCGCTTAATTTCTCAACTTCTTGCAACTCTTGTTTCCAATTGCCAATTTTGCCCAAAAAGTGCTGTACTATTAGGGAAAAGCCAGGCGAGGTAACGGGTGACAGTCATATTGCTTAAAGGGTTTAACGGTTATTGCAGGGTCTGATGATGGACGCAGTCTAGCATTAGCTTATTTTCCACCTTATCTAACCGATATCGCGGGTATATGGTTCCGAGGATCTACCAGTGTAGCGGCGAGCCGTCACTCGAGGAAATAATGAAGCAAAAGGAAAAGTTTAACACATCTGGCGATTTTTCCGACCACAACTCGATCCACGAGCATACAGACCAGCTGACTACGAACCGAATCCCTTTCCTGCCACTAGATCAATATAAACAAAGAAGGTTGAACTAACGAAGCAACAGCGATGCGCATGATCGCTGGATAGATGGTTATATAAAGATTTTATTGGGCATTATAAAATAACATAATTAAAACAATAAACTGCGCCCTGCCTGCTGCCATAGGTGGCGACAATTGAACTCATCTTGAGTTAATCGCGCGGGCACCGAATCGATGAGAAAACTGGTCTTCACACTACCACCATCCAAAAGAGTGAAAACATTGACAACCACTCCAATCTGTGAAGATAGAATGGCAGCGAAAGCTGATGACAGTCAAAGCTCTCAAAGGAAAAGCAAAGTGTTTCACGTCCGCCGCGGGTCGGCCTGAAGATAGCGCAACACCGGGCCGACCCGCGGCAAAGGTGAAGCAGGCGTTAAGCACTCCCCATACGTGGGCCGATCCCGACGGTGGTGCAACGCCGGGACAACCCGCGGAAAAGGTGAAGCAGGCGTTAAGCACCCCCCCCTACGTAGGTTGATCCCGACGGTATATAGTGCAACGCCGGGACAACCTGCGGAAAAGGTGAAGCAGGCGTTAAGCACCCCTCATACGTAGGTTGATCCCGACGGTATATAGTGCAACGCCGGGACAACCCGCGGAAAAGGTGAAGCAGGCGTTAAGCACTCCCCATACGTGGGCCGATCCCGACGGTGGTGCAACGCCGGGACAACCCGCGGAAAAGGTGAAGCAGGCGTTAAGCACCCCCCCTACGTAGGTTGATCCCGACGGTATATAGTGCAACGCCGGGACAACCTGCGGAAAAGGTGAAGCAGGCGTTAAGCACTCCCCATACGTGGGCCGATCCCGACGGTGGTGCAACGCCGGGACAACCTGCGGAAAAGGTGAAGCAGGCGTTAAGCACCCCCCCTACGTAGGTTGATCCCGACGGTATATAGTGCAACGCCGGGACAACCTGCGGAAAAGGTGAAGCAGGCGTTAAGCACCCCTCATACGTAGGTTGATCCCGACGGTATATAGTGCAACGCCGGGACAACCCGCGGAAAAGGTGAAGCAGGCGTTAAGCACTCCCCATACGTGGGCCGATCCCGACGGTGGTGCAACGCCGGGACAACCCGCGGAAAAGGTGAAGCAGGCGTTAAGCACCCCCCCTACGTAGGTTGATCCCGACGGTATATAGTGCAACGCCGGGACAACCTGCGGAAAAGGTGAAGCAGGCGTTAAGCACCCCTCATACGTAGGTTGATCCCGACGGTATATAGTGCAACGCCGGGACAACCTGCGGAAAAGGTGAAGCAGGCGTTAAGCACCCCTCATACGTAGGTTGATCCCGACGGTATATAGTGCAACGCCTGGACAACCCGCGGAAAAGGTGAAGCAGGCGTTAAGCACTCCCCATACGTGGGCCGATCCCGACGGTGGTGCAACGCCGGGACAACCTGCGGAAAAGGTGAAGCAGGCATTAAGCACCCCCCCTACGTAGGTTGATCCCGACGGTATATAGTGCAACGCCGGGACAACCTGCGGAAAAGGTGAAGCAGGCGTTAAGCACCCCTCATACGTAGGTTGATCCCGACGGTATATAGTGCAACGCCGGGACAACCCGCGGAAAAGGTGAAGCAGGCGTTAAGCACTCCCCATACGTGGGCCGATCCCGACGGTGGTGCAACGCCGGGACAACCCGCGGAAAAGGTGAAGCAGGCGTTAAGCACCCCCCCTACGTAGGTTGATCCCGACGGTATATAGTGCAACGCCGGGACAACCTGCGGAAAAGGTGAAGCAGGCGTTAAGCACTCCCCATACGTGGGCCGATCCCGACGGTGGTGCAACGCCGGGACAACCTGCGGAAAAGGTGAAGCAGGCGTTAAGCACCCCCCCTACGTAGGTTGATCCCGACGGTATATAGTGCAAAGCCGGGACAACCTGCGGAAAAGGTGAAGCAGGCGTTAAGCACCCCTCATACGTAGGTTGATCCCGACGGTATATAGTGCAACGCCGGGACAACCCGCGGAAAAGGTGAAGCAGGCGTTAAGCACTCCCCATACGTGGGCCGATCCCGACGGTGGTGCAACGCCGGGACAACCCGCGGAAAAGGTGAAGCAGGCGTTAAGCACCCCCCCTACGTAGGTTGATCCCGACGGTATATAGTGCAACGCCGGGACAACCTGCGGAAAAGGTGAAGCAGGCGTTAAGCACCCTTCATACGTAGGTTGATCCCGACGGTATATAGTGCAACGCCGGGACAACCCGCGGAAAAGGTGAAGCAGGCGTTAAGCACCCCCCCTACGTAGGTTGATCCCGACGGTATATAGTGCAACGCCGAGCCGACGCGCGGCAAATCTGAAGCAGGCGTTAAGCACTCCCCATACGTGGGCCGATCCCGACGGTGGTGCAACGCCGGGACAACCTGCGGAAAAGGTGAAGCAGGCGTTAAGCACCCCCCCTACGTAGGTTGATCCCGACGGTATATAGTGCAACGCCGGGACAACCCGCGGAAAAGGTGAAGCAGGCGTTAAGCACCCCCCCTACGTAGGTTGATCCCGACGGTATATAGTGCAACGCCGGGACAACCCGCGGAAAAGGTGAAGCAGGCGTTAAGCACCCCCCCTACGTAGGTTGATCCCGACGGTATATAGTGCAACGCCGGGACAACCCGCGGAAAAGGTGAAGCAGGCGTTAAGCACCCCTCATACGTAGGTTGATCCCGACGGTATATAGTGCAACGCCGGGACAACCCGCGGAAAAGGTGAAGCAGGCGTTAAGCACCCCCCCTACGTAGGTTGATCCCGACGGTATATAGTGCAACGCCGAGCCGACCCGCGGCAAATCTGAAGCACGCGTTAAGCACTCCCCATACGTGGGCCGATCCCGACGGCGGTGCAACGCCGGGACAACTTGCGGAAAAGGTGAAGCAGGCATTAAGCACCCCCCCTACGTAGGTTGATCCCGACGGTATATAGTGCAACGCCGGGACAACCTGCGGAAAAGGTGAAGCAGGCGTTAAGCACCCCTCATACGTAGGTTGATCCCGACGGTATATAGTGCAACGCCGGGACAACCCGCGGAAAAGGTGAAGCAGGCGTTAAGCACTCCCCATACGTGGGCCGATCCCGACGGTGGTGCAACGCCGGGACAACCCGCGGAAAAGGTGAAGCAGGCGTTAAGCACCCCCCCTACGTAGGTTGATCCCGACGGTATATAGTGCAACGCCGGGACAACCTGCGGAAAAGGTGAAGCAGGCGTTAAGCACTCCCCATACGTGGGCCGATCCCGACGGTGGTGCAACGCCGGGACAACCTGCGGAAAAGGTGAAGCAGGCGTTAAGCACCCCCCCTACGTAGGTTGATCCCGACGGTATATAGTGCAAAGCCGGGACAACCTGCGGAAAAGGTGAAGCAGGCGTTAAGCACCCCTCATACGTAGGTTGATCCCGACGGTATATAGTGCAACGCCGGGACAACCCGCGGAAAAGGTGAAGCAGGCGTTAAGCACTCCCCATACGTGGGCCGATCCCGACGGTGGTGCAACGCCGGGACAACCCGCGGAAAAGGTGAAGCAGGCGTTAAGCACCCCCCCTACGTAGGTTGATCCCGACGGTATATAGTGCAACGCCGGGACAACCTGCGGAAGAGGTGAAGCAGGCGTTAAGCACCCCTCATACGTAGGTTGATCCCGACGGTATATAGTGCAACGCCGGGACAACCCGCGGAAAAGGTGAAGCAGGCGTTAAGCACCCCCCCTACGTAGGTTGATCCCGACGGTATATAGTGCAACGCCGAGCCGACGCGCGGCAAATCTGAAGCAGGCGTTAAGCACTCCCCATACGTGGGCCGATCCCGACGGTGGTGCAACGCCGGGACAACCTACGGAAAAGGTGAAGCAGGCGTTAAGCACCCCCCCTACGTAGGTTGATCCCGACGGTATATAGTGCAACGCCGGGACAACCCGCGGAAAAGGTGAAGCAGGCGTTAAGCACCCCCCCTACGTAGGTTGATCCCGACGGTATATAGTGCAACGCCGGGACAACCCGCGGAAAAGGTGAAGCAGGCGTTAAGCACCCCCCCTACGTAGGTTGATCCCGACGGTATATAGTGCAACCCCGGGACAACCCGCGGAAAAGGTGAAGCAGGCGTTAAGCACCCCTCATACGTAGGTTGATCCCGACGGTATATAGTGCAACGCCGGGACAACCCGCGGAAAAGGTGAAGCAGGCGTTAAGCACCCCCCCTACGTAGGTTGATCCCGACGGTATATAGTGCAACGCCGAGCCGACCCGCGGCAAATCTGAAGCACGCGTTAAGCACTCCCCATACGTGGGCCGATCCCGACGGCGGTGCAACGCCGGGACAACCTGCGGAAAAGGTGAAGCAGGCGTTAAGCACCCCCCCTACGTAGGTTGATCCCGACGGTATATAGTGCAACGCCGGGACAACCCGCGGAAAAGGTGAAGCAGGCGTTAAGCACCCCCCCTACGTAGGTTGATCCCGACGGTATATAGTGCAACGCCGGGACAACCCGCGGAAAAGGTGAAGCAGGCGTTAAGCACCCCCCCTACGTAGGTTGATCCCGACGGTATATAGTGCAACGCCGGGACAACCCGCGGAAAAGGTGAAGCAGGCGTTAAGCACCCCCCCTACGTAGGTTGATCCCGACGGTATATAGTGCAACGCCGGGACAACCTGCGGAAAAGGTGAAGCAGGCGTTAAGCACCCCCCTACGTAGGTTGATCCCGACGGTATATAGTGCAACGCCGGCACAACCCGCGGAAAAGGTGAAGCAGGCGTTAAGCACCCCCCCTACGTAGGTTGATCCCGACGGTATATAGTGCAACGCCGGGACAACCCGCGGAAAAGGTGAAGCAGGCGTTAAGCACCCCCCCTACGTAGGTTGATCCCGACGGTATATAGTGCAACGCCGGGACAACCCGCGGAAAAGGTGAAGCAGGCGTTAAGCACCCCCCCTACGTAGGTTGATCCCGACGGTATATAGTGCAACGCCGGGACAACCTGCGGAAAAGGTGAAGCAGGCGTTAAGCACCCCCCCTACGTAGGTTGATCCCGACGGTATATAGTGCAACGCCGGGACAACCCGCGGAAAAGGTGAAGCAGGCGTTAAGCACCCCCCCTACGTAGGTTGATCCCGACGGTATATAGTGCAACGCCGGGACAACCTGCGGAAAAGGTGAAGCAGGCGTTAAGCACCCCCCCCTACGTAGGTTGATCCCGACGGTATATAGTGCAACGCCGGCACAACCCGCGGAAGGTGAAGCAGGCGTTAAGCACCCCCCCTACGTAGGTTGATCCCGACGGTATATAGTGCAACGCCGGGACAACCCGCGGAAAAGGTGAAGCAGGCGTTAAGCACCCCTCATACGTAGGTTGATCCCGACGGTATATAGTGCAACGCCGAGCCGACCCGCGGCAAATCTGAAGCACGCGTTAAGCACTCCCCATACGTGGGCCGATCCCGACGGCGGTGCAACGCCGGGACAACCTGCGGAAAAGGTGAAGCAGGCGTTAAGCACCCCCCCTACGTAGGCTGATCCCGACGGTATATAGTGCAACGCCGGGACAACCCGCGGAAAAGGTGAAGCAGGCGTTAAGCACCCCCCCTACGTAGGTTGATCCCGACGGTATATAGTGCAACGCCGGGACAACCCGCGGAAAAGGTGAAGCAGGCGTTAAGCACCCCCCCTACGTAGGTTGATCCCGACGGTATATAGTGCAACGCCGGGACAACCCGCGGAAAAGGTGAAGCAGGCGTTAAGCACCCCCCCTACGTAGGTTGATCCCGACGGTATATAGTGCAACGCCGGGACAACCCGCGGAAAAGGTGAAGCAGGCGTTAAGCACCCCTCATACGTAGGTTGATCCCGACGGTATATAGTGCAACGCCGGGACAACCTGCGGAAAAGGTGAAGCAGGCGTTAAGCACCCCCCCTACGTAGGTTGATCCCGACGGTATATAGTGCAACGCCGGGACAACCCGCGGAAAAGGTGAAGCAGGCGTTAAGCACCCCCCCTACGTAGGTTGATCCCGACGGTATATAGTGCAACGCCGGGACAACCCGCGGAAAAGGTGAAGCAGGCGTTAAGCACCCCTCATACGTAGGTTGATCCCGACGGTATATAGTGCAACGCCGGGACAACCTGCGGAAAAGGTGAAGCAGGCGTTAAGCACCCCCCTACGTAGGTTGATCCCGACGGTATATAGTGCAACGCCGGCACAACCCGCGGAAAAGGTGAAGCAGGCGTTAAGCACCCCCCCTACGTAGGTTGATCCCGACGGTATATAGTGCAACGCCGGGACAACCCGCGGAAAAGGTGAAGCAGGCGTTAAGCACCCCCCCTACGTAGGTTGATCCCGACGGTATATAGTGCAACGCCGGGACAACCCGCGGAAAAGGTGAAGCAGGCGTTAAGCACCCCCCCTACGTAGGTTGATCCCGACGGTATATAGTGCAACGCCGGGACAACCTGCGGAAAAGGTGAAGCAGGCGTTAAGCACCCCCCCTACGTAGGTTGATCCCGACGGTATATAGTGCAACGCCGGGACAACCCGCGGAAAAGGTGAAGCAGGCGTTAAGCACCCCCCCTACGTAGGTTGATCCCGACGGTATATAGTGCAACGCCGGGACAACCTGCGGAAAAGGTGAAGCAGGCGTTAAGCACCCCCCCTACGTAGGTTGATCCCGACGGTATATAGTGCAACGCCGGCACAACCCGCGGAAGGTGAAGCAGGCGTTAAGCACCCCCCCTACGTAGGTTGATCCCGACGGTATATAGTGCAACGCCGGGACAACCCGCGGAAAAGGTGAAGCAGGCGTTAAGCACCCCTCATACGTAGGTTGATCCCGACGGTATATAGTGCAACGCCGGGACAACCTGCGGAAAAGATGAAGCAGGCGTTAAGCACCCCCCCTACGTAGGTTGATCCCGACGGTATATAGTGCAACGCCGGCACAACCCGCGGAAAAGGTGAAGCAGGCGTTAAGCACCCCCCCTACGTAGGTTGATCCCGACGGTATATAGTGCAACGCCGGGACAACCTGCGGAAAAGGTGAAGCAGGCGTTAAGCACCCCCCCTACGTAGGTTGATCCCGACGGTATATAGTGCAACGCCGGGACAACCCGCGGAAAAGGTGAAGCAGGCGTTAAGCACCCCCCCTACGTAGGTTGATCCCGACGGTATATAGTGCAACGCCGGGACAACCTGCGGAAAAGGTGAAGCAGGCGTTAAGCACCCCCCCTACGTAGGTTGATCCCGACGGTATATAGTGCAACGCCGGGACAACCTGCGGAAAAGGTGAAGCAGGCGTTAAGCACCCCCCCTACGTAGGTTGATCCCGACGGTATATAGTGCAACGCCGGGACAACCTGCGGAAAAGGTGAAGCAGGCGTTAAGCACCCCCCCTACGTAGGTTGATCCCGACGGTATATAGTGCAACGCCGGGACAACCCGCGGAAAAGGTGAAGCAGGCGTTAAGCACCCCCCCTACGTAGGTTGATCCCGACGGTATATAGTGCAACGCCGGGACAACCCGCGGAAAAGGTGAAGCAGGCGTTAAGCACCCCTCATACGTAGGTTGATCCCGACGGTATATAGTGCAACGCCGGGACAACCTGCGGAAAAGGTGAAGCAGGCGTTAAGCACCCCCCCTACGTAGGTTGATCCCGACGGTATATAGTGCAACGCCGGGACAACCCGCGGAAAAGGTGAAGCAGGCGTTAAGCACCCCCCCTACGTATATTGATCCCGACGGTATATAGTGCAACGCCGGGACAACCCGCGGAAAAGGTGAAGCAGGCGTTAAGCACCCCCCCTACGTAGGTTGATCCCGACGGTATATAGTGCAACGCCGGGACAACCTGCGGAAAAGGTGAAGCAGGCGTTAAGCACCCCCCCCTACGTAGGTTGATCCCGACGGTATATAGTGCAACGCCGGCACAACCCGCGGAAAAGGTGAAGCAGGCGTTAAGCACCCCCCCTACGTAGGTTGATCCCGACGGTATATAGTGCAACGCCGGGACAACCCGCGGAAAAGGTGAAGCAGGCGTTAAGCACCCCCCCTACGTAGGTTGATCCCGACGGTATATAGTGCAACGCCGGGACAACCCGCGGAAAAGGTGAAGCAGGCGTTAAGCACCCCCCCTACGTAGGTTGATCCCGACGGTATATAGTGCAACGCCGGGACAACCCGCGGAAAAGGTGAAGCAGGCGTTAAGCACCCCCCCTACGTAGGTTGATCCCGACGGTATATAGTGCAACGCCGGGACAACCCGCGGAAAAGGTGAAGCAGGCGTTAAGCACCCCCCCTACGTAGGTTGATCCCGACGGTATATAGTGCAACGCCGGGACAACCCGCGGAAAAGGTGAAGCAGGCGTTAAGCACCCCCCCTACGTAGGTTGATCCCGACGGTATATAGTGCAACGCCGGGACAACCCGCGGAAAAGGTGAAGCAGGCGTTAAGCACCCCCCCTACGTAGGTTGATCCCGACGGTATATAGTGCAACGTCGGGACAACCTGCGGAAAAGGTGAAGCAGGCGTTAAGCACCCCCCCTACGTAGGTTGATCCCGACGGTATATAGTGCAACGTCGGGACAACCTGCGGAAAAGGTGAAGCAGGCGTTAAGCACCCCCCCTACGTAGGTTGATCCCGACGGTATATAGTGCAACGCCGGCACAACCCGCGGAAAAGGTGAAGCAGGCGTTAAGCACCCCTCATACGTAGGTTGATCCCGACGGTATATAGTGCAACGCCGGGACAACCTGCGGAAAAGGTGAAGCAGGCGTTAAGCACCCCCCCTACGTAGGTTGATCCCGACGGTATATAGTGCGACGTCGGGACAACCTGCGGAAAAGGTGAAGCAGGCGTTAAGCACCCCCCCTACGTAGGTTGATCCCGACGGTATATAGTGCAACGCCGGGACAACCCGCGGAAAAGGTGAAGCAGGCGTTAAGCACCCCTCATACGTAGGTTGATCCCGACGGTATATAGTGCAACGCCGGGACAACCTGCGGAAAAGGTGAAGCAGGCGTTAAGCACCCCCCCTACGTAGGTTGATCCCGACGGTATATAGTGCAACGCCGGGACAACCCGCGGAAAAGGTGAAGCAGGCGTTAAGCACCCCCCCTACGTAGGTTGATCCCGACGGTATATAGTGCAACGCCGGGACAACCCGCGGAAAAGGTGAAGCAGGCGTTAAGCACCCCCCCTACGTAGGTTGATCCCGACGGTATATAGTGCAACGCCGGGACAACCCGCGGAAAAGGTAAAGCAGGCGTTAAGCACCCCCCCTACGTAGGTTGATCCCGACGGTATATAGTGCAACGTCGGGACAACCCGCGGAAAAGGTGAAGCAGGCGTTAAGCACCCCTCATACGTATACTATAGGTTGATCCCGACGGTATATAGTGCAACGCCGAGCCGACCCGCGGCAAATCTGAAGCACGCGTTAAGCACTCCCCATACGTGGGCCGATCCCGACGGTGGTGCAATGCCGGGACAACCCGCGGCAAAGGTGAAGCAGGCGTTAAGCACTCTCCATACGTGGGCCGATCCCGACGGTGATGCAATGCCGGGACAAACCGCGGAAAAGGTGAAGCAGGGTTAAGCACTCCCCATGCGTGGGCAGATCCCGGCAATGCCGGGCCGACCCGCGGCAAAGCAGGCGTTGAGCACTCCCCATACGTGGGCCGACCCCGACGGTGGTGCAATGTCGGGCCGACCCGCGGCAAAGGCGAAGCAGTGTTAAGCCCTCCCCATACGTAGTTTCTTTTTGTATTGTTTGCATTTATTGCTTAAATGATTCATATTACGTTACATACATATTCTGTGTACTTCTGCAACTGTAAAAGAAGATAAATACTTCTCTGTATGCTCATTTCTTGCCTATGTATTTTTCTGTACGCTGCCTATATACGGGGTGGCAGGAGCTCAGTCAAGTTGCAACGAAACAGCCTTTTCTCTTGCCACCTTTTTCGTTCTGTCGTGTATACGAAAGACGAAAATAAAAAGACTGATTAGCTGATTCAGTAATTCATAACTTTTCGTTAAATACCGCGTGGCCAACCCTCTCGGGGGAATGTGTTGAAGCAACAACTGGCAAAGTGACACGCTTGAACATGAAAGCACGGACGCTGCAGCTCTGTTCAGTACACAGATGTTGAGCGGGCCAAGGATGGCACCTGCATGACGCGCTCTCCATACTCTCCCCTCACCGAGTGAGACGTAGAATCCTGCACTGCCAAACTGTTGGTCATACGTTCGAATCCTCGCGGCACGTACTTTTCTTCATAATTTTCTAGCATACTATTTTGAGATTGTAGCGACAGACGGCAGCGGACAGGAAAACGACCAGGGTGAGTGAGCCCATGACAGCTGTCGCTGTAATGACTACCACGTGCCACACCACCAGCCTTTACGCTGCGAATGCGACATCAGCATTCAGACAACCATGTAAGCAGGGAAAGCTGAACGCTCGAGGCAATCCATTCCATCAGACATATGACCCGCAGTGATGATGTCAACGACTCCTATGCGCCTTGCTCAGCTTGTTATTCTGTACGCCTATTGTTTCGCTTCGCGGTGGGAGCGAAGAATTGGCGACTGCACAAAGGCGCGCACGATGGCTGCTGAGATAATGGATGACGTCATCGAAGCGATTAAAGGCAGAGATCGCGAAGAAGTGCAAAGGTCTCAGGACATGTGACCGTCGCAGTTGCGTTCCAGGCTGGTTTTAACACACCTGCGCGGAATTATTCGGCAACGGTACGCTGGTGTACACATCTTTAGCAAAATAAACAAGGCACAACTGCATCCTTTCTTGAACCCCACAAATATATCATCATCATTATCATCATCCTATTTTATGTCCACTGCAGGACAAAGGCCTCTCCCTGCGATCTCCAATTACCCTTGTCCTGCACCAACTGATTCCATCTGGCGCCTGCGAATTTCTTAATTTACTCACCCAACACACACACACACGCATATATATACATATATATATATATATATATATATATATATTTGTTACGATTGAGACAGATCTAAGGTATAGAGGGGATATGGATATACAAAGTGGCCAAAAGCCGTCGAACAAGGCAGATGTTGCTGGAGTCTACGTTTCAACAAGGGGCCTGACAAAGACTATAGTCCTCTTATCAAAACGCCGGTTCCAAAGACTTGGCTTGTTCGACCGCCAGTTCATCAAAAACAAATCTCTTTGCATATTTCGATTAAATAGACACTACAGCGGACTAGCAAATAAAGCTAGAATCGTAGATTGCATTCCTTAAATACCAAATAGGTCAATCTTACCAAAATCGAAGGCTTTCGTAAGCCAGAAATTATGCACGGACGAAAGGTAGGTGGCAAAACCACATTGATGCGCTCACACCCCTTGGTATTTTAGCCGCATCTGATTTTGGATATCTCAGTCTTCGTCCGTAAAATGAATAACTACATTGCACTCAAAAGACAACCAAGTACCCACATTAATAACTTTCCGGAGCTTTCCTTGCCCGAATGCGGCACTCAGTATATGCGACAATTCTGTGAAAATCCTGACGTCACGTTGACGTCACGAATGACATGAACTATCAGCGGAATCCGAAAAACAAAAATAATTCGCCGACGATTACGATACTCCATAATGCGAAATTTGAACGCATGTAGTTCTATGCGTTTTCTCATTTCGCGATATATTTGCTGGCGCAGAAAATCTGTCTCGTGCAGCACATTGCAAACGGAGCGAAGTGTGGCGCGACTGCCTGGCTAATAGGGAGATCGCGAGAAGCAGTGCGTGGGTGAAGCGTGGGCGCGATTCACAGCAGCCTTCGCAAGCAGACCTCCGCTCATGCAGCGCTTTGTTTCCATATATGGTGTCGGTGGACGCGGTCGCCGCAAGCCATCGGTGAACAGACGACGGCGCGCTACTCTCGCGCCATCTTGTAGTGGTCGTCGCCGGAGAGCCCGTCTTGCGTGGCACTACGCTTGTCACGCTTTCGTCATTCCCTCCTCCTCCGCTTTCCTCGTCCCGCTCTTTTCGCTATTGCTGCCTTTCATTCCCCACTGCGCTCCGCGTTCGCTCTTTCATCCTTCGCTATGCGATTACCCCCTGAACAGCTTTTAGGCCTGCGCGTCACGTGATGTGACGTCGACGACGTCACTACGCGCCGGCTGGGAGTGCCGCGAGCGCTCGCCTCGCGAGAATTGATGTCACATACAGGTTGCTCGACCACCAAGTTCACACGATTCATCAGGGTAATTGTAATAATTAATAGTACGAAGGGAATTATACATATTTATTGATCACAGCAGACGCTGTCTGTAAACATATTTACCACTACACAATGTTCGCGCGGCTGAAATGGATGACAGCAAACGATATCGCGCTGTAATACAGACACATGTTGCCTTTTATACTGTGTACTATAAAATCATAACTGACATCCAAAAGAAGTCGTTGCATTGATAAGAGGCATGCACAGTAACAATACCCGAAAATAGCCATATGTTTATTAATGTACGCACTAGGAGCCTCAGTATAATGACAGAAAGCAGAACAGAAACCACTGCAATGCCAAAGCCATGGCAAAAGTTAGAACACGAAAACCATACTGCCATTTTCATTGTAGGTTAGACAAAAATGTTATTTCACTCATTTATCAGATTGAAAAATGCTGCACTTCAAAGGCATCAAACACAACAGATTGCATTTCAGAGTCAAAGACATGCGAAAAAACCACTGTCCATTAAACACACCGGTGGCCAAATTGTGGACTATATTATGATAAATGACGCAAAGAACCATTTATTGCACTGCTACAGGTAGAGGCATCCACAAGAAATCCTAACGCAAAAACCAAATTACACAATACCTCTGTATGCACTACGCACAAGGAAAGCACACACAGCCACAAGTTATCACAAATAAGTCATTCACCCACCACAGCCAGAACTGTCTGAGGTTTAGTTCAATGAGAAAAAAATAAACATATCGCATTGCGATGCCGAAAAAACTACAGTTGCAAATGACAAAACAACGAACTGCCGTTTAAATCTAGGCTAGAAAATATGCACGACACAAGCAAAAGAAGGTTCATTGTACTGCAACAGGCAGAAGTTGGCTGAAGAAACTGCAATAAAATACCCGCAGTGCAATTTAACGCAACTAAATGTGCAGAGTACAAGGTATGGAAAATTAGTTTTTAAGAAAAATTTGAGCTTTTCGGTTTTTTGCCCTTTGTTCTTTTCTAATATTTAGATGACCATTCCTTTGTTTGCACAAGTTCAGCATTACGTTTGTTGCACAGTTTGCAACCAGTGCGACAAGGAGCTCGTAGGCGTGCCCATCTTTACATGCATCTATGTCCTCAAGCCTCGGCAGAGAGTCTAGAGTCAGTTGCCGAACGACACTCCTCTCGTTGGGCCCATGGAGGACAGCCGAAAAAAAACTGTAGGCACAGATCCACGGCGCAACCGCGTTACTGGCAGTGCAACTGTAAGAACGTTTCCCGTTCTTGCATCCGTGTATGAAGTCGTGCTCTCGATGCATGAGGCGTGGAAATGATCCGCGCAGACCTTCAGCAACGTACAAACGTCTCGTGAACGCCTGAGAAGCCACTTATTAAAATAACCTAATGTTCTCCCCTTTGTGTAAGCGTGTCTACAATCCGTGTGGGCACAATAAGTCTATCTGGGCTTCGGAAGTATTACAGTAAATGTGCTTAACAAGTACGAGCAACTAGGAGCACATAACAGGACCATCGATAATTCTTACCTTAGTGTACGAAGTGGGCGCGAAGTCCTCCCTAGGAATGGCGCGTAGCTACTTCTTGAAAGTGTCATCTTTAGGGAAAGAAAACACTTGTATCCTCTTCCCCGTATCGTAGTTGCCAGTGCACCCAGGCACACAACACTTATTTGGCATTTTAGCACCCACTGCACATCGCGTACGGAAACAAAATTGCTGCAAAACAAAAGGAAACGATAAACGCTTCCACGCCGCTCCAACCAACCGGTCCGCGCGCTGCCAGGAGAGTGAAAGAACAAGGCTATAAATTCGTGTCGCTGACGCTGCGGCTTCTGGAAGTGTCAGCCTGCCGGATATGACGTCAAAATTTTGGACGCAGGCCTGAAAGCTGTTCAGGGGGTAATGGATATGCTCGTTCGCTAGGTTACGCCGAGGGAGAACGCCAAAAGACGACGCCGAGGGACGCCGACGTTAAACGCACCAACGGGCGCCCAGGAGCTGCGCTCCAAAATTATCGTGGCATTACACTTCGTGCACGAGGGTTACGCGCAGGCGTATATGGTTGCTGTTCCCTTTCTATGCATTTAAGGCAGAAAGCTGGGCTAGTTAGTGGTCATGTTCCTGTCTGTTTCCTTTTTTAAGCGCTAGTGCGATGTCCCCTTTCTGCACATTGCGCGTAGAAAGTTTGCATTGCGGCAAACTTCCTGGCACGTTCCTCGAGAGTTTCCTGGGCACGCCGAACCGGCCCCTTTTGCTGGACCTGTTCAGCTCGTGCCCGGCGCTTGGCGATGACTTCGGGGTCGGTTGACTCGCGCTTGACCTGCCGCCGCTTGTATCGTTGCTCAGTACTTGTCGCTCGGCGCTCGGTCACGAGACGACCGATACTTCCATTGCGCACACAGAACCCGTAGCAATTGCCAGAGGAGGTCAACCCAGTCAGCGCTTAGATAGCACAAGGCCGGTGCACTTGGATCCGTGACGTCCTGCTACCTTGCCTGACTGCCGTAGAATCTAACAGGAACGCTCCCGAGTAAGACGCGGCGATTTTGACGTCACCGCTTTCGCCACGCCAGGCTTGTCAAAGGAAATTTCGGTCCGAGTAGCATGATGTCATAAAGCAGAGTGCACAGGCCTGCTGTCCCCGCGCCTCCGCCTACCCTCCTCCTCCACAACGCTTCCCCTCCTTTCTCCTTCCCCGCTTCGCTCAACGTCACTTATGGCGTTTTTCACTGGTCGATTCGGAGCAGAATTTCTTGCTCCATGGCAACAAATCCGAATTTCACTGGTCGATCTGGAGCGGGTTCGCGCGTTCCACTGGTCGTTTCGGATCAACTCGCTCTGCGCCGGATCGCTCTCACTCGCTCCGCCGCCGAGGCGCGGATTCGGGCGGAAATAGCTCGCGTCAGACTTCAAGCGAAATCGATACCAGGTTGGTACGCACAACATTGTGTTGCTTCGCAAAATGGCTGCGTTCGGTGCTGCTGCAGAGCTCGCGTTTAGCGATGAGAGCTCGGACAACAGCGATTACGAGGGGACGCAGGTGCTGTACGAAGCCTTCTATGCACGTTGTCCATGCACAATCCTTGCGGGCGCGACATGGAAATGACGGACTCTGCGACCGCCGCGGTCAAATTAAGCATGGGGGTCGGCGAGTTTGGTTGCTGTGGAAACGTAGAGCGGAAGTTGGGCATGGTTACCGGCATAGAGTTTCCTACTAAAATTTTTGTAGGAAACTCTATGGTTACCGGAACCGGTTTGTGCGACGTGTACGCAGACTTCCTGTGTGATGCTCCTGTGAGCGTTTTTGCGCTCCGCTGGCCGATTCGGATTTGTGAAACCCGAACGCTCGCTCGAGGATTTCAGTGGCCGCTCCAGATTGACCAGTGAAAAACGCCATTAGACTTTCCTCTAGGTTGCGTTGCTTTGCCGAGCGCATTAAAGCCATTGAAAAAATATCGAAAGTAGTGTCATTCTTCTCAGTATGCAGGCACCTCCTCTCTCGTGCGTTTTGTAGATTGTAAACACGTTAGTTGAGTTGCGAAGCCCGTGGAGCATGGCCCTTGACTGGACAGATGTGCTTCTGCAATTACCCTGCTAGGGCAGTGCGGTGCGGTTCGGAGCGGTGTCATGGGAGAGGTTCGAGAGGAGGAAAAAAGCGAAAAGATAATGTTTAGCACGACAATGGAATGTATGTACAAGGAAGCGGCCCGATTTTTATCGTGTGTGAAAGTGTACAAATAGTCGGTATTCAGTAAGTCAATATACAGAAGTGCTTGGAGTGTTTATATGCATGACATATAAAGCCCCTAAAAAGAAACCTATTTTTAGGGGCTTTAAGCTGACATGTTTATGACGATGGTGCGGTTACCATTTGTTCGCTGTTTTAGGGGTACATCGTGCCATGGAAGTGCTTTATAGAAGGTTTAAGTCAGCAGAACGCTTTTACTGGCAAAAACCATCTCCGTCAGCAAGTAGGGTCGGACGCGAGTGCGTTGGCATGCAGACGCGCTCAGCGTTCCTGAAGGAAGGCAGCGCCACTGCGCCGGCAAGGGACATTCGGGTAAGCTCCGCGGCGCTGAGCAGACTTGGTGCACTATGTCTGAGCAAGCGCCATTTTGAATGTTCACTCCCTTTTGCGTTGTTTACTTGTTTACCGACAACGCAGCACGCGCGCCGAGGCAACGGCGGCGAAACCTTGGGACGATGGACGCCGAAGACAGCGAGCGCGCGCCAGTCCAGCCCGGCCGTGCTCGTGGCTTCCGTAGTTTCCTTGCGCCTAGGTGGAGCCGAGCAGCGCGGTCGGCTCTGCATGGAGCTTCGCGATTTTGCATCTTGTGACCAGTTGACCAGTTTTCCTACGATGTGCTTCGTGCGGAATACGTGACTCTGGAACATGTAAGAACTCTACGCACACCACTGTTACCGGCGAGCCCCTTTCGCAAATACGGGCCAGGACGTGCCCGCCACACGTGTGCGGATTGCCGGCGGCTGCTGCGCGGGAGACGCCGTGCGTGCTGCCGCGACAGATGGTGAGCCGGAGCTGCGACGCCGACGAACGCTACGACGAGCACGCCTAAACCAAGCTACACTGAAGCTGCAAGCTCGCACGAACCACTCAAAGCACGAGCGGCGCTCTCGGACCGAGAACAAAGGGGAAGGGGACGGTATCGTCCTACGAGGGGCCGATATGCCCGCCACACGCGTCGAACGGGAGGAGGACAAAGGTGTTTCGCGAGAAGATGGGTTGGAAGAAAAACCATGGATGGAGCAGGGGGTCGCTACGACTCGTCGAGCCAGCGCCTCGGACCAACCAGGAAACTGCCGATGAAGGAAAAGGCACGAGCCCACAGACTACCTCGGTTACCAAAGAATAGCCCGACCACGTCAAGGGCTACCAATCAAAGACTTGACGGCACCGCGGATCTCCGAAGCGGCCATCATGGCCACACAAAGGAAGGTGAGAGGGGAACACTTCCTTTTACGACTAAAGCCGGGATCAAACATCTTTACCATATCTACCCCCAAACAAGAGGTAGCAGGTATAGTCAGGAAAATAACGACGCTCGTTATCAACGGCAAATAACACGCAGTGTGACGGCCGGAGAAGACACAAAGAAAGGTGTAGTGCACGGATTGACACAGCACACGAGACCGGAAACACTCCAAGCCGACCTGCGCGTCAGAACGCAAGGAGTGGAGATATTACGAACGCGCAAGCACTGGGAAACAAAGACAGCGGTCATTACTTTCAATGGTCCCATGATACCACGCTTTGTCTACTACATGGGAGAAGGAATGTCCTTTCACCCATTCAAGAATACCGCACAACTCTTCAACACGTGTATACAAACAGGCCGCAGGACGGACGTGTGCCCTCAACCTCGCACCTCAGTATGCAGCAAATGCGACAGTAAGGAGCCAGAGCCGGAGCCCGAATGTAAACCCACTTGCTCCACTAGTGGAGTGGAGCATCTTGCCGGTTCGGAGGACAGCAAGAAACGGTACAAACAGCCGCGGCAGAGCAACAAAACGCCTAGGAAGTCATCATCCAGACTGCTCAAAACTCCTATCAAGGAATCTGTACCAAGACCACGATAGTATGACACGGACGAAACGGATGACGACGGATGGCCACCATTAAGGCGACAAAAGGACCCACAAGCGGTGTCGCCACAACAACAACGATCCCGATCAAGAGAGCGACGAAGACGATATAAGGACTCTGACTCTTCAGACCACCCCACTTATAACCGCCAACCCACTCTTAAAGGGTCCAGGCAAAGATCTCCCACTCCAACAAGGAGGAAGGCACCCACCAACAAGGTGAGCTGGGCGGAGATGGTTCGTGCCACGCCTAGCATTATGTCCAACCTAGAATACCAAAAGTCGTATTCGAACGAAGCTTAGAAGAATTTAGGCTGGAAATCACCACACTGAAAAGCCTAATGACAGTTAAGCCGGCACAAGCAAAACCCACACATGCGGCACAACAACAAGAACACACGAAAGCGACGCCCTCTACGGACAAAAGCCTACAACTTTTAGTACAACAGATGCAAACCATACAACATTACTAAGAACAATTATACGCTGAGGGACGTAGAAGAAACGCTAGTTCGACAAAGGCCACTGCGTAAAGAGCGAATAGCAAGCCCGATGCAATGTCGGCTAGAAAAGCCGAGAATCGTATAACCTCGAACTCGACGAACGTCGAAAGGGGGATCAACAGTGGCCAGTAAAATGCCGAGAACCGCAGACACCGCTGAGCACTGGAACTGTCGCTCTTTCCAAAGAAGAGCGGCAGCGCTACAGATACACATCGATTCGGCCGCCAGCAAACCTGATATGCCTCCAAGAAATAGGGAAGGGTACAGTAAAGCTGAGGGATCACTACACAGTTACGAACCAGCAATACCCGCGGGTTGCTACATTAGTGCACAAAGGGAGAGCGGTGGGCTCATACTATACCGCTCAATGCACAACAGAACACGAAATCATTGAAATACACACAGCGAACAAAGGGAGAGCAAATACATTTATTTGCAACATATACAGCCCTTCCAAGGAACGTCGACCAGACTTTGCAGCAAATAGTGAGTACGCATTGGGCCACATAGAAGGAAAAGACAAATTCGTACTCATAGGAGACTTCAACGCTCCCCACACCCATCGGGGATATCGACGAGGCACGCCCGAAGGTTGAAGCCTGGTAGAAATTACAGACAAATATGATCTAGAACTAGTAGCCCTCCCGCTAACACCCACTAGACTAAGAAATAGCGTGTGCGGGGACACCTACCCCGACCTAACCTTCACGCTAAACATAGCGGATGGAGGAATTTAGACGAAAATCTGGGTACAGACCACTATGTTATTAGCTATTCAATGACCACACCCCGGCTCAAACGTCCACCAAAGCAGGCCAAAGTCACAAGCTGGACAGCGTATAGAAAATATCCGATGTCCACAACACCCCCACCGCAGTCGAGGACTGGGCAAAGGAATTCAATGTGGCGCACGAAACCACAACAGGAAACATATCCATTAACGCGAAAACCCCCGCAGTCGACTCAGACCTACTCCACCTGTGGGAAGGACGGCGCAGCTTAACCAAGCGCTGGAAGAACCAAAGACTGAAATTAGGGCAAGAATAGCAACCGCAGCGGAACACGCAAATGAGCATGCCAGACAGCTGCAAGCGGGAAATTGTCTCCAATTTTGCGATTCACTCAGCAGGACGTTATCCACCGCTAAGACATGGGCTATCGTACGTAGCATGATAGACCCGGACTCTACAAAGACGGCAGCAGCGAGAACGATACGCACCCTAGTAAATGAATACAAAGGTAACACCGATAAACTGATCCAAGCGCTCAGGGACAAATACATCAAAACAGGGGGCGATAACGTCGAACGCCTCAGCTACGAAGGGCCGACAAAGAACCCTCTAGATGAGCCCGTTAAGGTTGCGGAACTATACGCAGCGGCAGAGGACATCAGACGAAAAACAGCACCAGGAGAGGACGGCATCACCAACGCAATGCTGCGCAAGCTCGGCAATGAGCAACTCCGGCTGGTCGACTACTTCAACAAGGGCGTATGGGAAACTCGTACGATTCCACACAGGAAGGAAGCCACCATAGCCCGAATCCCTAAACCGGAAAAACCGAAAACTATTCAGAACCTGAAGCCAATCTCACTTACGTCATGTCTCGGGAAGCTGTTTGAAAAAGTGATACTCACCAGGTTAACCGAGTCTATCGAAAGTCACAACCTCCTATCGTGTACATATACTGCTTCCGCGAACATCTTTCGACACAGGATGTTATTCTCAGGCTGTAGACTAAGTAATAAACAACGTGGAGACTGGAGAAGAAAACACAGTGGTGGCGTTGGACCTAAAAAGCGCATTCGACACAGTGTCCCATATGCTCATCATGGAGGAACTTAGAAGAAACTGGATGTAGAAAAAGAAAGTGTTTGACTACGGCAAATCCTTCTCTACTGACAGGACTGCCACGATAGGTTTAGAAGATATACGATCGCCCAAGCTGAACCTCCCCAAGAAAGGAACTCCAGCTATATTCTCGTCATTATTGTTTAACATTGGCATGAACAATTTGGCAAGAAAGTTGCATCACACCTAAGACCTCAAATTCGCGCTCTATGCGGATGATATCACCTTATGGATGCACAAAGGATCGTTAGGCCACAAAGAAAGCACTTTGCAAGAAGCCATCAACACGGTCCAACACTTCGTGGCAGAACACGGCATGACCTGTGCACCAGAAAAGTCCGAATGGATCACAGTCCATGGACGAAACTACCTAAGCGGTCAAACCTACACCTCCAACTAGAAAAAAACATGCTTCCAGAAAGGACCTAGATTCGTGCCTTGAGCCTCTGGATCCAAAGCAACAGGCGAGCGGATCACACTATAGCGACCCTGAAAGCGACAACGAAGCAAATAGCAAGAATCACAAAGAAAGGGATAGGCCTGTACAAAAGCGAAATGATACGGCTCGTTCAAGCTTTTATCATCAGCCGGACAGCATACGCTCTACCCTATCAAAACATAAATGGCACAGAAACCAAGATGGTAGACCAGATCATACGGTGCGCGTACGCGGCGCTAGGATTACCAGTGAACACCGCAAATGAAAGACTAATGACACAGGAGTTTACCACACCTTTGAAGAGCTCAAGGCTGCGGTTCTGATCAATCAGACGGAACGGTTGTGTCTTACACAAGCCGGACAACAACTACTGACTGAACTATAAAAGTTACCCGCTGAAACCGCAATATTGCAGTGTCCAAATCCACCAGATACCAGACCACACCAGGAAGCAAATACAAGACACACCGACACCAAAGAACATGAATCCCAAATACCACAAAGGCTGAAGACAAGCCCAAGCCAAGCAACTTATATAAGCTTTGGGAACAATCAAAACCTCTATTACGGTGCACTGGAACGGGGCAGTGCATCGCCCGTACAGCAAAACAATGGCAGAACCGGGGGAGGCTTCTGCGATGACACCACCAGTAGAGCGCTGCGATCGACCGGCGTGCCTAGCGCGCGAAATTTAAACATGTTGTGCAAAACTTCCTGCATTTATGAACTAAAACGCTCTCAAAACAATTGAAATCAACATAATTCACAGAAAAATAAACACTACAAACTGTTAGGATATATAAAAACGGCATCTAAGCTTGCACGTTTCCAACCACAGATCATGCTGTGTTCCTGATCGTCTGCTCAGCGTTTCGGTTGCAGAAGACAAACAAACACTCTACTCATTGCATTCGGTAAGCACGCATATGTTTTTAGTATTTCGAATCACACGACGATAAGGAGCCCGGAAGGAGCACCTGCACTGCGCCTGGTGGGTTGCATCGGATTCCTTTCATGTTGCATGAGCCAGAAAGGCGGTTGCCAGGTTTCACTGAAGAAAACAAACAAAAAAATAAATGCGCACGCACATACACACACACAGATATTTAGAAATGCAGCACTTCCCGTGCACATAAAGAATGTGCAAACGCGGCAGGAAAAACCGCAACAAGCAATCAGCGAGCCCCGTACGGACATGAATGACCTCCGCGACCACCATAACTGCCAATCCCGGAGGCCCTGTGTTGCACCATTTGTTTCCCTTTTGCCAGCAATGACTCTAAGCTGCAGGGACAGGTGGCGCTGCAGTAGACCGGCGTGCTCCAGCCGCCATTATCCGCCATGTTCACTCTCTGATTGGCTATCGAGAGCTCACGTGCCTCGAAATTTGAGCTGAGAAACGGAAGTCTGGCAAAATGCAATTTTGAAGATGACAAAACGTGACGTGGGGCTGCAAATTTTATCGACTAATACATTTTTTGGGTCCTTGGCAGCTATATTGCGACATTAGCGCTTCAAAAAGAAAGTGAGCGGTAGCGAATAGAAGCCAGAGCAACGCACCTGCAATTTCGCGAGCCTGTGGTGGCAACCCAAGATGGGCGGCGTGACAGCTTGCTGATTGACTGAAGAAATATGCCGTGGGGAGCTTCGCAGGAAGGGCCGTTTCGCAAACGTCAATTAGACGTTGCATGACGTTGCATGACGTTGTGCTGAGCTGTCATTGCACAAATTTTCCGCCATAATTTGTGGTGCGAGGAGCAGCGCGAATTATGCTAATGAGCAGCCATATGCAATAGCAGCCGAGAGGAATGCATATTGCCACATTTTCCCCGTCGTTTGGCGCAATGAAAATATTTTGTTCATAACGCATTCTCACAGTATTTGCATCGCTCTCGGGTGGTGTTGGCAATTGCGTCTTGGGCCATCATTGTTTAAAAGGACGCGTTTTTATGAAATAATATTGGTTAAACATAGCAAACTTTCTGCAACGTTTTCCACTTTTCATTGCTGCGTTTGTACTGTAATCAAGATTAATGCCTTTTCGCACAATCAGAGGTTATGACATCGGCATGAGGAAACTTCAAGGCAACGCCTTGAAGTCTCCTCACGCGGTGCGAGTGACCAGCAAACTGAACAAGAGATGGCAGCGCCGGCGCTTGCACCACGCAAGCGGATACCTCTGGCGCGCAACGCTATCGGTGATATTCGGCCATTTCTCAGCCAGCCGAGTCGGGCTCAATCACTTGCGTTTCGCGAGATAGCGATAACGTGGCCTAGAACATGCGATCATAACAGTTGTTAGGTCGCGTATGTCTCAAGGTAGAAAACAAGCGCGTTGGCGCCAACGTACGATGACTCATTCCGTTTTCCGAGTACACGCATCCTGGGTAATGAAGCAGACGAGAGCTTGCAGCAGCAGACGACGGAAGCGAGAAGCATTGTCGACGGAATAATCGTATGCTTTGAGCTAGCTGCTTTAGTTTTCACTGAGGAGGAAAACTGTTTCGCTTTACCAAGAACGTTAGGTTCGGTGTCTTCATTTCAGCTTCTTAGGCAAAACGTAAAGTTCACCCCTCGTTACGAAAGCAAAACGGAGCCATCAGCGCCATTTTGTACGCGTCGCGCCCACGTCACGCATCCAAGAAAATGGCGGAATGTCTAGAATATAGCCCGAGAAGAGCAATACACGAACGCCGCTCGAACCACCAGAGGACACGCCATAGAGTAGCTGTTCGCAACACGCAGCGGAAAAGAGCCGAGATAACGAGCTCAATGAACGCAATATGCACAGCCGCTACCGAAGCTTCCGCAATCACGATGGCTATCAAACACAGCGACAGCGCCGGGCACTCGGCACTGGTTATCTTCGACTCTCACGCAGCATGGATGTACTACATACAAGGCAGATAGCCAGGAATCACGCAGAGAATCATAGGCGACGCACTCAAAGAACAGCATGCGATCATCGGCAATCATATGGTGTCCAGGACACGAGGACACCCCAGGCAATGAGAGGGCACTCGCTCTAGATCGAGAACACGCAAACGGAGCGAAGAACCACTGCCCTTTTTAAGCTAGTCCACTTACTGCCCAATACATCATCGAACACTAACCTCGCACGAGAAAGCGCCTCGAATCACAAACGGAAAGGGCGCAAATGGGGTAGCGGACGTTATACTAATATCGACGGTGCAACGCCTCGTGTGCCAGTGAAGGCGCATATTGCTACACCTGCAATTAAGAGACGCCGCGAACATGTGTGTTTGTTTGTGCGTGTGTGATTGTGAAGAGAAGGAGGCGCTATTTCCCGGAAAAAAAAGGACTGGAAGTGCGGGCTGCGAGCACCGCGGCGTCGAATCACAACCGGAAAGAACGCGAACGCTACATTGACCTCGGCGGTGCAAAGCTTCGTGTGCCACAGAAAAAGCGAATATTGCTAGACATGCAAATAAGAGACGCCGCGAACGTGCGTGTGTGATTCTGAAAAGGAGGAGCCGCTATTTTCTGAAAAAAAAGACTGGAGGTGCGGGCTGCGAGCACCGCGGCGTCGAATCACAACCGGAAAGAACGCGAACGCTACATTGACCTCGGCGGTGCAAAGCTTCGTGTGCCACAGAAAAAGCGCATATTGCTAGACACGCAAATAAGAGACGCCGCGAACGTGCGTGTGTGTTTGTGAAGAGGAGGAGCCGCTATTTTCTGAAAAAAAAGACTGGAGGTGCGGGCTGCGAGCACCGCGGCGTCGAATCACAACCGGAAAGAACGCGAACGCTACATTGACCTCGGCGGTGCAAAGCTTCGTGTGCCACAGAAAAAGCGAATATTGCTAGACATGCAAATAAGAGACGCCGCGAACGTGCGTGTGTGATTCTGAAAAGGAGGAGCCGCTATTTTCTGAAAAAAAAGACTGGAGGTGCGGGCTGCGAGCACCGCGGCGTCGAATCACAACCGGAAAGAACGCGAACGCTACATTGACCTCGGCGGTGCAAAGCTTCGTGTGCCACAGAAAAAGCGCATATTGCTAGACACGCAAATAAGAGACGCCGCGAACGTGCGTGTGTGTTTGTGAAGAGGAGGAGCCGCTATTTTCTGAAAAAAAAGACTGGAGGTGCGGGCTGCGAGCACCGCGGCGTCGAACACAACCGGAAAGAACGCGAACGCTACATTGACCTCGGCGGTGCAAAGCTTCGTGTGCCACAGAAAAAGCGCATATTGCTAGACATGCAAATAAGAGACGCCGCGAACGTGCGTGTGTGATTCTGAAAAGGAGGAGCCGCTATTTTCTGAAAAAAAAGACTGGAGGTGCGGGCTGCGAGCACCGCGGCGTCGAATCACAACCGGAAAGAACGCGAACGCTACATTGACCTCGGCGGTGCAAAGCTTCATGTGCCACAGAAAAAGCGAATATTGCTAGACATGCAAATAAGAGACGCCGCGAACGTGCGTGTGTGATTCTGAAAAGGAGGAGCCGCTATTTTCTGAAAAAAAAGACTGGAGGTGCGGGCTGCGAGCACCGCGGCGTCGAATCACAACCGGAAAGAACGCGAACGCTACATTGACCTCGGCGGTGCAAAGCTTCGTGTGCCACAGAAAAAGCGCATATTGCTAGACACGCAAATAAGAGACGCCGCGAACGTGCGTGTGTGTTTGTGAAGAGGAGGAGCCGCTATTTTCTGAAAAAAAAGACTGGAAGTGCGGGCTGCGAGCACCGCGGCGTCGAACACAACCGGAAAGAACGCGAACGCTACATTGACCTCGGCGGTGCAAAGCTTCGTGTGCCACAGAAAAAGCGTATATTGCTAGACACGCAAATAAGAGACGCCGCGAACGTGCGTGTGTGTTTGTGAAGAGGAGGAGCCGCTATTTTCTGAAAAAAAGACTGGAGGTGCGGGCTGCGAGCACCGCGGCGTCGAACACAACCGGAAAGAACGCGAACGCTACATTGACCTCGGCGGTGCAAAGCTTCGTGTGCCACAGAAAAAGCGCATATTGTTAGACATGCAAATAAGAGACGCCGCGAACGTGCGTGTGTGTTTGTGAAGAGGAGGAGCCGCTATTTTCTCAGAAAAAAGACTGGAGGTGCGGGCTGCGAGCACCGCGGCGTCGAATCACAACCGGAAAGAACGCGAACGCTACATTGACCTCGGCGGTGCAAAGCTTCGTGTGCCACAGAAAAAGCGTATATTGCTAGACACGCAAATAAGAGACGCCGCGAACGTGCGTGTGTGTTTGTGAAGAGGAGGAGCCGCTATTTTCTGAAAAAAAAAGACTGGAGGTGCGGGCTGCGAGCACCGCGGCGTCGAACACAACCGGAAAGAACGCGAACGCTACATTGACCTCGGCGGTGCAAAGCTTCGTGTGCCACAGAAAAAGCGCATATTGCTAGACATGCAAATAAGAGACGCCGCGAACGTGCGTGTGTGTTTGTGAAGAGGAGGAGCCGCTATTTTCTGAAAAAAAGACTGGAGGTGCGGGCTGCGAGCACCGCGGCGTCGAACACAACCGGAAAGAACGCGAACGCTACATTGACCTCGGCGGTGCAAAGCTTCGTGTGCCACAGAAAAAGCGCATATTGTTAGACATGCAAATAAGAGACGCCGCGAACGTGCGTGTGTGTTTGTGAAGAGGAGGAGCCGCTATTTTCTCAAAAAAAAGACTGGAGGTGCGGGCTGCGAGCACCGCGGCGTCGAATCACAACCGGAAAGAACGCGAACGCTACATTGACCTCGGCGGTGCAAAGCTTCGTGTGCCACAGAAAAAGCGCATATTGCTAGACATGCAAATAAGAGACGCCGCGAACGTGCGTGTGTGATTGTGAAGAGGAGGAGCCGCTATTTTCTGAAAAAAAGACTGGAGGTGCGGGCTGCGAGCACCGCGGCGTCGAACACAACCGGAAAGAACGCGAACGCTACATTGACCTCGGCGGTGCAAAGCTTCGTGTGCCACAGAAAAAGCGCATATTGCTAGACATGCAAATAAGAGACGCCGCGAACGTGCGTGTGTGTTTGTGAAGAGGAGGAGCCGCTATTTTCTGAAAAAAAGACTGGAGGTGCGGGCTGCGAGCACCGCGGCGTCGAATCACAACTGGAAAGAACGCGAACGCTACATTGACCTCGCCGGTGCAAAGCTTCGTGTGTCACAGAAAAGCGCATATTGCTAGACATGCAAATAAGAGACGCCGCGAACGTGCGTGTGTGATTGTGAAGAGGAGGAGCCGCTATTTTCTGAAAAGAAGACTGGAGGTGCGGGCTGCGAGCACCGCGGCGTCGAATCACAACCGGAAAGAACGCGAACGCTACATTGACCTCGCCGGTGCAAAGCTTCGTGTGCCACAGAAAAAGCGCATATTGCTAGACATGCAAATAAGAGACGCCGCGAACGTGCGTGTGTGTTTGTATAGAGGAGGAGCCGCTATTTTCTGAAAAGAAGACTGGAGGTGCGGGCTGCCAGCACCGCGGCGTCGAACACAACCGGAAAGAACGCGAACGCTACATTGACCTCGGCGGTGCAAAGCTTCGTGTGCCACAGAAAAAGCGCATATTGCTAGACATGCAAATAAGAGACGCCGCGAACGTGCGTGTGTGTTTGTATAGAGGAGGAGCCGCTATTTTCTGAAAAAAAGACTGGAGGTGCGGGCTGCGAGCACCGCGGCGTCGAACACAACCGGAAAGAACGCGAACGCTACATTGACCTCGGCGGTGCAAAGCTTCGTGTGCCACAGAAAAAGCGCATATTGCTAGACATGCAAATAAGAGACGCCGCGAACGTGCATGTGTGATTGTGAAGAGGAGGAGCCGCTATTTTCTGAAAGAAAGACTGGAGGTGCGGGCTGCGAGCACCGCGGCGTCGAATCACCACCGGAAAGAACGCGAACGCTACACTGACCTCGGCGGTGCAAAGCTTCGTGTGCCACAGAAAAAGCGCATATTGCTAGACATGCAAATAAGAGACGCCGCGAACGTGCATGTGTGATTGTGAAGAGGAGGAGCCGCTATTTTCTGAAAAAAAGACTGGAGGTGCGGGCTGCGAGCACCGCGGCGTCGAATCACCACCGGAAAGAACGCGAACGCTACACTGACCTCGGCGGTGCAAAGCTTCGTGTGCCACAGAAAAAGCGCATATTGCTAGACATGCAAATAAGAGACGCCGCGAACGTGCATGTGTGATTGTGAAGAGGAGGAGCCGCTATTTTCTGAAAGAAAGACTGGAGGTGCGGGCTGCGAGCACCGCGGCGTCGAATCACAACCGGAAAGAACGCGAACGCTACATTGACCTCGGCGGTGCAAAGCTTCGTGTGCCACAGAAAAAGCGCATATTGCTAGACGTGCAAATAAGAGACGCCGCGAACGTGCGTGTGTGATTGTGAAGAGGAGGAGCCGCTATTTTCTGAAGACTGGAGGTGCGGGCTGCGAGCACCGCGGCGTCGAATCACAACCGGGAAGAACGCGAACGCTACATTGACCTCGGCCGTGCAAAGCTTCGTGTGCCACAGAAAAAGCGCATATTGCTAGACGTGCAAATAAGAGACGCCGCGAACGTGCGTGTGTGATTGTGAAGAGGAGGAGCCGCTATTTTCTGAAAAAAAAGACTGGAGGTGCGGGCTGCGAGCACCGCGGCGTCGAATCACAACCGGAAAGAACGCGAACGCTACATTGACCTCGGCGGTGCAAAGCTTCGTGTGCCACAGAAAAAGCGCATATTGCTAGACATGCAAATAAGAGACGCCGCGAACGTGCTTGTCTGTTTGTGATGAGGAGGAGCGGCTATTTTTCTGAAAAAAAGACTGGAGGTGCGGGCTGCGAGCACCGCGGCGTCGAATCACAACCGGAAAGAACGCGAACGCTACATTGACCTCGGCGGTGCAAAGCTTCGTGTGCCACAGAAAAAGAGCATATTGCTAGACATGCAAATAAGAGACGCCGCGAACGTGCGTGTGTGATTCTGAAAAGGAGGAGCCGCTATTTTCTGAAAAAAAAGACTGGAGGTGCGGGCTGCGAGCACCGCGGCGTCGAATCACAACCGGAAAGAACGCGAACGCTACATTGACCTCGGCGGTGCAAAGCTTCGTGTGCCACAGAAAAAGCGAATATTGCTAGACATGCAAATAAGAGACGCCGCGAACGTGCGTGTGTGATTCTGAAAAGGAGGAGCCGCTATTTTCTGAAAAAAAAGACTGGAGGTGCGGGCTGCGAGCACCGCGGCGTCGAATCACAACCGGAAAGAACGCGAACGCTACATTGACCTCGGCGGTGCAAAGCTTCGTGTGCCACAGAAAAAGCGCATATTGCTAGACACGCAAATAAGAGACGCCGCGAACGTGCGTGTGTGTTTGTGAAGAGGAGGAGCCGCTATTTTCTGAAAAAAAAGACTGGAGGTGCGGGCTGCGAGCACCGCGGCGTCGAATCACAACCGGAAAGAACGCGAACGCTACATTGACCTCGGCGGTGCAAAGCTTCGTGTGCCACAGAAAAAGCGAATATTGCTAGACATGCAAATAAGAGACGCCGCGAACGTGCGTGTGTGATTCTGAAAAGGAGGAGCCGCTATTTTCTGAAAAAAAAGACTGGAGGTGCGGGCTAAGAGCACCGCGGCGTCGAATCACAACCGGAAAGAACGCGAACGCTACATTGACCTCGGCGGTGCAAAGCTTCGTGTGCCACAGAAAAAGCGCATATTGCTAGACACGCAAATAAGAGACGCCGCGAACGTGCGTGTGTGTTTGTGAAGAGGAGGAGCCGCTATTTTCTGAAAAAAAAGACTGGAGGTGCGGGCTGCGAGCACCGCGGCGTCGAACACAACCGGAAAGAACGCGAACGCTACATTGACCTCGGCGGTGCAAAGCTTCGTGTGCCACAGAAAAAGCGCATATTGCTAGACATGCAAATAAGAGACGCCGCGAACGTGCGTGTGTGATTCTGAAAAGGAGGAGCCGCTATTTTCTGAAAAAAAAGACTGGAGGTGCGGGCTGCGAGCACCGCGGCGTCGAATCACAACCGGAAAGAACGCGAACGCTACATTGACCTCGGCGGTGCAAAGCTTCATGTGCCACAGAAAAAGCGAATATTGCTAGACATGCAAATAAGAGACGCCGCGAACGTGCGTGTGTGATTCTGAAAAGGAGGAGCCGCTATTTTCTGAAAAAAAAGACTGGAGGTGCGGGCTGCGAGCACCGCGGCGTCGAATCACAACCGGAAAGAACGCGAACGCTACATTGACCTCGGCGGTGCAAAGCTTCGTGTGCCACAGAAAAAGCGCATATTGCTAGACACGCAAATAAGAGACGCCGCGAACGTGCGTGTGTGTTTGTGAAGAGGAGGAGCCGCTATTTTCTGAAAAAAAAGACTGGAAGTGCGGGCTGCGAGCACCGCGGCGTCGAACACAACCGGAAAGAACGCGAACGCTACATTGACCTCGGCGGTGCAAAGCTTCGTGTGCCACAGAAAAAGCGTATATTGCTAGACACGCAAATAAGAGACGCCGCGAACGTGCGTGTGTGTTTGTGAAGAGGAGGAGCCGCTATTTTCTGAAAAAAAGACTGGAGGTGCGGGCTGCGAGCACCGCGGCGTCGAACACAACCGGAAAGAACGCGAACGCTACATTGACCTCGGCGGTGCAAAGCTTCGTGTGCCACAGAAAAAGCGCATATTGTTAGACATGCAAATAAGAGACGCCGCGAACGTGCGTGTGTGTTTGTGAAGAGGAGGAGCCGCTATTTTCTCAGAAAAAAGACTGGAGGTGCGGGCTGCGAGCACCGCGGCGTCGAATCACAACCGGAAAGAACGCGAACGCTACATTGACCTCGGCGGTGCAAAGCTTCGTGTGCCACAGAAAAAGCGTATATTGCTAGACACGCAAATAAGAGACGCCGCGAACGTGCGTGTGTGTTTGTGAAGAGGAGGAGCCGCTATTTTCTGAAAAAAAAAGACTGGAGGTGCGGGCTGCGAGCACCGCGGCGTCGAACACAACCGGAAAGAACGCGAACGCTACATTGACCTCGGCGGTGCAAAGCTTCGTGTGCCACAGAAAAAGCGCATATTGCTAGACATGCAAATAAGAGACGCCGCGAACGTGCGTGTGTGTTTGTGAAGAGGAGGAGCCGCTATTTTCTGAAAAAAAGACTGGAGGTGCGGGCTGCGAGCACCGCGGCGTCGAACACAACCGGAAAGAACGCGAACGCTACATTGACCTCGGCGGTGCAAAGCTTCGTGTGCCACAGAAAAAGCGCATATTGTTAGACATGCAAATAAGAGACGCCGCGAACGTGCGTGTGTGTTTGTGAAGAGGAGGAGCCGCTATTTTCTCAAAAAAAAGACTGGAGGTGCGGGCTGCGAGCACCGCGGCGTCGAATCACAACCGGAAAGAACGCGAACGCTACATTGACCTCGGCGGTGCAAAGCTTCGTGTGCCACAGAAAAAGCGCATATTGCTAGACATGCAAATAAGAGACGCCGCGAACGTGCGTGTGTGATTGTGAAGAGGAGGAGCCGCTATTTTCTGAAAAAAAGACTGGAGGTGCGGGCTGCGAGCACCGCGGCGTCGAACACAACCGGAAAGAACGCGAACGCTACATTGACCTCGGCGGTGCAAAGCTTCGTGTGCCACAGAAAAAGCGCATATTGCTAGACATGCAAATAAGAGACGCCGCGAACGTGCGTGTGTGTTTGTGAAGAGGAGGAGCCGCTATTTTCTGAAAAAAAGACTGGAGGTGCGGGCTGCGAGCACCGCGGCGTCGAATCACAACTGGAAAGAACGCGAACGCTACATTGACCTCGCCGGTGCAAAGCTTCGTGTGTCACAGAAAAGCGCATATTGCTAGACATGCAAATAAGAGACGCCGCGAACGTGCGTGTGTGATTGTGAAGAGGAGGAGCCGCTATTTTCTGAAAAGAAGACTGGAGGTGCGGGCTGCGAGCACCGCGGCGTCGAATCACAACCGGAAAGAACGCGAACGCTACATTGACCTCGCCGGTGCAAAGCTTCGTGTGCCACAGAAAAAGCGCATATTGCTAGACATGCAAATAAGAGACGCCGCGAACGTGCGTGTGTGTTTGTATAGAGGAGGAGCCGCTATTTTCTGAAAAGAAGACTGGAGGTGCGGGCTGCCAGCACCGCGGCGTCGAACACAACCGGAAAGAACGCGAACGCTACATTGACCTCGGCGGTGCAAAGCTTCGTGTGCCACAGAAAAAGCGCATATTGCTAGACATGCAAATAAGAGACGCCGCGAACGTGCGTGTGTGTTTGTATAGAGGAGGAGCCGCTATTTTCTGAAAAAAAGACTGGAGGTGCGGGCTGCGAGCACCGCGGCGTCGAACACAACCGGAAAGAACGCGAACGCTACATTGACCTCGGCGGTGCAAAGCTTCGTGTGCCACAGAAAAAGCGCATATTGCTAGACATGCAAATAAGAGACGCCGCGAACGTGCATGTGTGATTGTGAAGAGGAGGAGCCGCTATTTTCTGAAAGAAAGACTGGAGGTGCGGGCTGCGAGCACCGCGGCGTCGAATCACCACCGGAAAGAACGCGAACGCTACACTGACCTCGGCGGTGCAAAGCTTCGTGTGCCACAGAAAAAGCGCATATTGCTAGACATGCAAATAAGAGACGCCGCGAACGTGCATGTGTGATTGTGAAGAGGAGGAGCCGCTATTTTCTGAAAAAAAGACTGGAGGTGCGGGCTGCGAGCACCGCGGCGTCGAATCACCACCGGAAAGAACGCGAACGCTACACTGACCTCGGCGGTGCAAAGCTTCGTGTGCCACAGAAAAAGCGCATATTGCTAGACATGCAAATAAGAGACGCCGCGAACGTGCATGTGTGATTGTGAAGAGGAGGAGCCGCTATTTTCTGAAAGAAAGACTGGAGGTGCGGGCTGCGAGCACCGCGGCGTCGAATCACAACCGGAAAGAACGCGAACGCTACATTGACCTCGGCGGTGCAAAGCTTCGTGTGCCACAGAAAAAGCGCATATTGCTAGACGTGCAAATAAGAGACGCCGCGAACGTGCGTGTGTGATTGTGAAGAGGAGGAGCCGCTATTTTCTGAAGACTGGAGGTGCGGGCTGCGAGCACCGCGGCGTCGAATCACAACCGGGAAGAACGCGAACGCTACATTGACCTCGGCCGTGCAAAGCTTCGTGTGCCACAGAAAAAGCGCATATTGCTAGACGTGCAAATAAGAGACGCCGCGAACGTGCGTGTGTGATTGTGAAGAGGAGGAGCCGCTATTTTCTGAAAAAAAAGACTGGAGGTGCGGGCTGCGAGCACCGCGGCGTCGAATCACAACCGGAAAGAACGCGAACGCTACATTGACCTCGGCGGTGCAAAGCTTCGTGTGCCACAGAAAAAGCGCATATTGCTAGACATGCAAATAAGAGACGCCGCGAACGTGCTTGTCTGTTTGTGATGAGGAGGAGCGGCTATTTTTCTGAAAAAAAGACTGGAGGTGCGGGCTGCGAGCACCGCGGCGTCGAATCACAACCGGAAAGAACGCGAACGCTACATTGACCTCGGCGGTGCAAAGCTTCGTGTGCCACAGAAAAAGAGCATATTGCTAGACATGCAAATAAGAGACGCCGCGAACGTGCGTGTGTGATTCTGAAAAGGAGGAGCCGCTATTTTCTGAAAAAAAAGACTGGAGGTGCGGGCTGCGAGCACCGCGGCGTCGAATCACAACCGGAAAGAACGCGAACGCTACATTGACCTCGGCGGTGCAAAGCTTCATGTGCCACAGAAAAAGCGAATATTGCTAGACATGCAAATAAGAGACGCCGCGAACGTGCGTGTGTGATTCTGAAAAGGAGGAGCCGCTATTTTCTGAAAAAAAAGACTGGAGGTGCGGGCTGCGAGCACCGCGGCGTCGAATCACAACCGGAAAGAACGCGAACGCTACATTGACCTCGGCGGTGCAAAGCTTCGTGTGCCACAGAAAAAGCGCATATTGCTAGACACGCAAATAAGAGACGCCGCGAACGTGCGTGTGTGTTTGTGAAGAGGAGGAGCCGCTATTTTCTGAAAAAAAAGACTGGAAGTGCGGGCTGCGAGCACCGCGGCGTCGAACACAACCGGAAAGAACGCGAACGCTACATTGACCTCGGCGGTGCAAAGCTTCGTGTGCCACAGAAAAAGCGTATATTGCTAGACACGCAAATAAGAGACGCCGCGAACGTGCGTGTGTGTTTGTGAAGAGGAGGAGCCGCTATTTTCTGAAAAAAAGACTGGAGGTGCGGGCTGCGAGCACCGCGGCGTCGAACACAACCGGAAAGAACGCGAACGCTACATTGACCTCGGCGGTGCAAAGCTTCGTGTGCCACAGAAAAAGCGCATATTGTTAGACATGCAAATAAGAGACGCCGCGAACGTGCGTGTGTGTTTGTGAAGAGGAGGAGCCGCTATTTTCTCAGAAAAAAGACTGGAGGTGCGGGCTGCGAGCACCGCGGCGTCGAATCACAACCGGAAAGAACGCGAACGCTACATTGACCTCGGCGGTGCAAAGCTTCGTGTGCCACAGAAAAAGCGTATATTGCTAGACACGCAAATAAGAGACGCCGCGAACGTGCGTGTGTGTTTGTGAAGAGGAGGAGCCGCTATTTTCTGAAAAAAAAAGACTGGAGGTGCGGGCTGCGAGCACCGCGGCGTCGAACACAACCGGAAAGAACGCGAACGCTACATTGACCTCGGCGGTGCAAAGCTTCGTGTGCCACAGAAAAAGCGCATATTGCTAGACATGCAAATAAGAGACGCCGCGAACGTGCGTGTGTGTTTGTGAAGAGGAGGAGCCGCTATTTTCTGAAAAAAAGACTGGAGGTGCGGGCTGCGAGCACCGCGGCGTCGAACACAACCGGAAAGAACGCGAACGCTACATTGACCTCGGCGGTGCAAAGCTTCGTGTGCCACAGAAAAAGCGCATATTGTTAGACATGCAAATAAGAGACGCCGCGAACGTGCGTGTGTGTTTGTGAAGAGGAGGAGCCGCTATTTTCTCAAAAAAAAGACTGGAGGTGCGGGCTGCGAGCACCGCGGCGTCGAATCACAACCGGAAAGAACGCGAACGCTACATTGACCTCGGCGGTGCAAAGCTTCGTGTGCCACAGAAAAAGCGCATATTGCTAGACATGCAAATAAGAGACGCCGCGAACGTGCGTGTGTGATTGTGAAGAGGAGGAGCCGCTATTTTCTGAAAAAAAGACTGGAGGTGCGGGCTGCGAGCACCGCGGCGTCGAACACAACCGGAAAGAACGCGAACGCTACATTGACCTCGGCGGTGCAAAGCTTCGTGTGCCACAGAAAAAGCGCATATTGCTAGACATGCAAATAAGAGACGCCGCGAACGTGCGTGTGTGTTTGTGAAGAGGAGGAGCCGCTATTTTCTGAAAAAAAGACTGGAGGTGCGGGCTGCGAGCACCGCGGCGTCGAATCACAACTGGAAAGAACGCGAACGCTACATTGACCTCGCCGGTGCAAAGCTTCGTGTGTCACAGAAAAGCGCATATTGCTAGACATGCAAATAAGAGACGCCGCGAACGTGCGTGTGTGATTGTGAAGAGGAGGAGCCGCTATTTTCTGAAAAGAAGACTGGAGGTGCGGGCTGCGAGCACCGCGGCGTCGAATCACAACCGGAAAGAACGCGAACGCTACATTGACCTCGCCGGTGCAAAGCTTCGTGTGCCACAGAAAAAGCGCATATTGCTAGACATGCAAATAAGAGACGCCGCGAACGTGCGTGTGTGTTTGTATAGAGGAGGAGCCGCTATTTTCTGAAAAGAAGACTGGAGGTGCGGGCTGCCAGCACCGCGGCGTCGAACACAACCGGAAAGAACGCGAACGCTACATTGACCTCGGCGGTGCAAAGCTTCGTGTGCCACAGAAAAAGCGCATATTGCTAGACATGCAAATAAGAGACGCCGCGAACGTGCGTGTGTGTTTGTATAGAGGAGGAGCCGCTATTTTCTGAAAAAAAGACTGGAGGTGCGGGCTGCGAGCACCGCGGCGTCGAACACAACCGGAAAGAACGCGAACGCTACATTGACCTCGGCGGTGCAAAGCTTCGTGTGCCACAGAAAAAGCGCATATTGCTAGACATGCAAATAAGAGACGCCGCGAACGTGCATGTGTGATTGTGAAGAGGAGGAGCCGCTATTTTCTGAAAGAAAGACTGGAGGTGCGGGCTGCGAGCACCGCGGCGTCGAATCACCACCGGAAAGAACGCGAACGCTACACTGACCTCGGCGGTGCAAAGCTTCGTGTGCCACAGAAAAAGCGCATATTGCTAGACATGCAAATAAGAGACGCCGCGAACGTGCATGTGTGATTGTGAAGAGGAGGAGCCGCTATTTTCTGAAAAAAAGACTGGAGGTGCGGGCTGCGAGCACCGCGGCGTCGAATCACCACCGGAAAGAACGCGAACGCTACACTGACCTCGGCGGTGCAAAGCTTCGTGTGCCACAGAAAAAGCGCATATTGCTAGACATGCAAATAAGAGACGCCGCGAACGTGCATGTGTGATTGTGAAGAGGAGGAGCCGCTATTTTCTGAAAGAAAGACTGGAGGTGCGGGCTGCGAGCACCGCGGCGTCGAATCACAACCGGAAAGAACGCGAACGCTACATTGACCTCGGCGGTGCAAAGCTTCGTGTGCCACAGAAAAAGCGCATATTGCTAGACGTGCAAATAAGAGACGCCGCGAACGTGCGTGTGTGATTGTGAAGAGGAGGAGCCGCTATTTTCTGAAGACTGGAGGTGCGGGCTGCGAGCACCGCGGCGTCGAATCACAACCGGGAAGAACGCGAACGCTACATTGACCTCGGCCGTGCAAAGCTTCGTGTGCCACAGAAAAAGCGCATATTGCTAGACGTGCAAATAAGAGACGCCGCGAACGTGCGTGTGTGATTGTGAAGAGGAGGAGCCGCTATTTTCTGAAAAAAAAGACTGGAGGTGCGGGCTGCGAGCACCGCGGCGTCGAATCACAACCGGAAAGAACGCGAACGCTACATTGACCTCGGCGGTGCAAAGCTTCGTGTGCCACAGAAAAAGCGCATATTGCTAGACATGCAAATAAGAGACGCCGCGAACGTGCTTGTCTGTTTGTGATGAGGAGGAGCGGCTATTTTTCTGAAAAAAAGACTGGAGGTGCGGGCTGCGAGCACCGCGGCGTCGAATCACAACCGGAAAGAACGCGAACGCTACATTGACCTCGGCGGTGCAAAGCTTCGTGTGCCACAGAAAAAGCGCATATTGCTAGACATGCAAATAAGAGACGCCGCGAACGTGCGTGTGTGATTGTGAAGAGGAGGAGCCGCTATTTTCTGAAAAAAAAGACTGGAGGTGCGGGCTGCGAGCACCGCGGCGTCGAATCACCACCGGAAAGAACGCGAACGCTACATTGACCTCGGCCGTGCAAAGCTTCGTGTGCCACAGAAAAAGCGCATATTGCTAGACGTGCAAATAAGAGACGCCGCGAACGTGCGTGTGTGATTGTGAAGAGGAGGAGCCGCTATTTTCTGAAAAAAAGACTGGAGGTGAGGGCTGCGAGCACCGCGGCGTCGAATCACAACCGGAAAGAACGCGAACGCTACACTGACCTCGGCCGTGCAAAGCTTCGTGTGCCACAGAAAAAGCGCATATTGCTAGACGTGCAAATAAGAGACGCCGCGAACGTGCGTGTGTGATTGTGAAGAGGAGGAGCCGCTATTTTCTGAAAAAAAGACTGGAGGTGCGGGCTGCGAGCACCGCGGCGTCGAATCACAACCGGAAAGAACGCGAACGCTACATTGACCTCGGCGGTGCAAAGCTTCGTGTGCCACAGAAAAAGCGCATATTGCTAGACATGCAAATAAGAGACGCCGCGAACGTGCTTGTGTGTTTGTGATGAGGAGGAGCGGCTATTTTTCTGAAAAAAAGACTGGAGGTGCGGGCTGCGAGCACCGCGGCGTCGAATCACAACCGGAAAGAACGCGAACGCTACATTGACCTCGGCGGTGCAAAGCTTCGTGTGCCACAGAAAAAGCGCATATTGCTAGACATGCAAATAAGAGACGCCGCGAACGTGCGTGTGTGATTGTGAAGAGCAGGAGCCGCTATTTTCTGAAAAAAAGACTGGAGGTGCGGGCTGCGAGCACCGCGGCGTCGAATCACAACCGGAAAGAACGCGAACGCTACACTGACCTCGGCGGTGCAAAGCTTCGTGTGCCACAGAAAAAGAGCATATTGCTAGACATGCAAATAAGAGACGCCGCGAACGTGCGTGTGTGATTCTGAAAAGGAGGAGCCGCTATTTTCTGAAAAAAAAGACTGGAGGTGCGGGCTGCGAGCACCGCGGCGTCGAATCACAACCGGAAAGAACGCGAACGCTACATTGACCTCGGCGGTGCAAAGCTTCATGTGCCACAGAAAAAGCGAATATTGCTAGACATGCAAATAAGAGACGCCGCGAACGTGCGTGTGTGATTCTGAAAAGGAGGAGCCGCTATTTTCTGAAAAAAAAGACGAGGTGCGGGCTGCGAGCACCGCGGCGTCGAATCACAACCGGAAAGAACGCGAACGCTACATTGACCTCGGCGGTGCAAAGCTTCGTGTGCCACAGAAAAAGCGCATATTGCTAGACACGCAAATAAGAGACGCCGCGAACGTGCGTGTGTGTTTGTGAAGAGGAGGAGCCGCTATTTTCTGAAAAAAAAGACTGGAAGTGCGGGCTGCGAGCACCGCGGCGTCGAACACAACCGGAAAGAACGCGAACGCTACATTGACCTCGGCGGTGCAAAGCTTCGTGTGCCACAGAAAAAGCGTATATTGCTAGACACGCAAATAAGAGACGCCGCGAACGTGCGTGTGTGTTTGTGAAGAGGAGGAGCCGCTATTTTCTGAAAAAAAGACTGGAGGTGCGGGCTGCGAGCACCGCGGCGTCGAACACAACCGGAAAGAACGCGAACGCTACATTGACCTCGGCGGTGCAAAGCTTCGTGTGCCACAGAAAAAGCGCATATTGTTAGACATGCAAATAAGAGACGCCGCGAACGTGCGTGTGTGTTTGTGAAGAGGAGGAGCCGCTATTTTCTCAGAAAAAAGACTGGAGGTGCGGGCTGCGAGCACCGCGGCGTCGAATCACAACCGGAAAGAACGCGAACGCTACATTGACCTCGGCGGTGCAAAGCTTCGTGTGCCACAGAAAAAGCGTATATTGCTAGACACGCAAATAAGAGACGCCGCGAACGTGCGTGTGTGTTTGTGAAGAGGAGGAGCCGCTATTTTCTGAAAAAAAAAGACTGGAGGTGCGGGCTGCGAGCACCGCGGCGTCGAACACAACCGGAAAGAACGCGAACGCTACATTGACCTCGGCGGTGCAAAGCTTCGTGTGCCACAGAAAAAGCGCATATTGCTAGACATGCAAATAAGAGACGCCGCGAACGTGCGTGTGTGTTTGTGAAGAGGAGGAGCCGCTATTTTCTGAAAAAAAGACTGGAGGTGCGGGCTGCGAGCACCGCGGCGTCGAACACAACCGGAAAGAACGCGAACGCTACATTGACCTCGGCGGTGCAAAGCTTCGTGTGCCACAGAAAAAGCGCATATTGTTAGACATGCAAATAAGAGACGCCGCGAACGTGCGTGTGTGTTTGTGAAGAGGAGGAGCCGCTATTTTCTCAAAAAAAAGACTGGAGGTGCGGGCTGCGAGCACCGCGGCGTCGAATCACAACCGGAAAGAACGCGAACGCTACATTGACCTCGGCGGTGCAAAGCTTCGTGTGCCACAGAAAAAGCGCATATTGCTAGACATGCAAATAAGAGACGCCGCGAACGTGCGTGTGTGATTGTGAAGAGGAGGAGCCGCTATTTTCTGAAAAAAAGACTGGAGGTGCGGGCTGCGAGCACCGCGGCGTCGAACACAACCGGAAAGAACGCGAACGCTACATTGACCTCGGCGGTGCAAAGCTTCGTGTGCCACAGAAAAAGCGCATATTGCTAGACATGCAAATAAGAGACGCCGCGAACGTGCGTGTGTGTTTGTGAAGAGGAGGAGCCGCTATTTTCTGAAAAAAAGACTGGAGGTGCGGGCTGCGAGCACCGCGGCGTCGAATCACAACTGGAAAGAACGCGAACGCTACATTGACCTCGCCGGTGCAAAGCTTCGTGTGTCACAGAAAAGCGCATATTGCTAGACATGCAAATAAGAGACGCCGCGAACGTGCGTGTGTGATTGTGAAGAGGAGGAGCCGCTATTTTCTGAAAAGAAGACTGGAGGTGCGGGCTGCGAGCACCGCGGCGTCGAATCACAACCGGAAAGAACGCGAACGCTACATTGACCTCGCCGGTGCAAAGCTTCGTGTGCCACAGAAAAAGCGCATATTGCTAGACATGCAAATAAGAGACGCCGCGAACGTGCGTGTGTGTTTGTATAGAGGAGGAGCCGCTATTTTCTGAAAAGAAGACTGGAGGTGCGGGCTGCCAGCACCGCGGCGTCGAACACAACCGGAAAGAACGCGAACGCTACATTGACCTCGGCGGTGCAAAGCTTCGTGTGCCACAGAAAAAGCGCATATTGCTAGACATGCAAATAAGAGACGCCGCGAACGTGCGTGTGTGTTTGTATAGAGGAGGAGCCGCTATTTTCTGAAAAAAAGACTGGAGGTGCGGGCTGCGAGCACCGCGGCGTCGAACACAACCGGAAAGAACGCGAACGCTACATTGACCTCGGCGGTGCAAAGCTTCGTGTGCCACAGAAAAAGCGCATATTGCTAGACATGCAAATAAGAGACGCCGCGAACGTGCATGTGTGATTGTGAAGAGGAGGAGCCGCTATTTTCTGAAAGAAAGACTGGAGGTGCGGGCTGCGAGCACCGCGGCGTCGAATCACCACCGGAAAGAACGCGAACGCTACACTGACCTCGGCGGTGCAAAGCTTCGTGTGCCACAGAAAAAGCGCATATTGCTAGACATGCAAATAAGAGACGCCGCGAACGTGCATGTGTGATTGTGAAGAGGAGGAGCCGCTATTTTCTGAAAAAAAGACTGGAGGTGCGGGCTGCGAGCACCGCGGCGTCGAATCACCACCGGAAAGAACGCGAACGCTACACTGACCTCGGCGGTGCAAAGCTTCGTGTGCCACAGAAAAAGCGCATATTGCTAGACATGCAAATAAGAGACGCCGCGAACGTGCATGTGTGATTGTGAAGAGGAGGAGCCGCTATTTTCTGAAAGAAAGACTGGAGGTGCGGGCTGCGAGCACCGCGGCGTCGAATCACAACCGGAAAGAACGCGAACGCTACATTGACCTCGGCGGTGCAAAGCTTCGTGTGCCACAGAAAAAGCGCATATTGCTAGACGTGCAAATAAGAGACGCCGCGAACGTGCGTGTGTGATTGTGAAGAGGAGGAGCCGCTATTTTCTGAAGACTGGAGGTGCGGGCTGCGAGCACCGCGGCGTCGAATCACAACCGGGAAGAACGCGAACGCTACATTGACCTCGGCCGTGCAAAGCTTCGTGTGCCACAGAAAAAGCGCATATTGCTAGACGTGCAAATAAGAGACGCCGCGAACGTGCGTGTGTGATTGTGAAGAGGAGGAGCCGCTATTTTCTGAAAAAAAAGACTGGAGGTGCGGGCTGCGAGCACCGCGGCGTCGAATCACAACCGGAAAGAACGCGAACGCTACATTGACCTCGGCGGTGCAAAGCTTCGTGTGCCACAGAAAAAGCGCATATTGCTAGACATGCAAATAAGAGACGCCGCGAACGTGCTTGTCTGTTTGTGATGAGGAGGAGCGGCTATTTTTCTGAAAAAAAGACTGGAGGTGCGGGCTGCGAGCACCGCGGCGTCGAATCACAACCGGAAAGAACGCGAACGCTACATTGACCTCGGCGGTGCAAAGCTTCGTGTGCCACAGAAAAAGCGCATATTGCTAGACATGCAAATAAGACGCCGCGAACGTGCGTGTGTGATTGTGAAGAGGAGGAGCCGCTATTTTCTGAAAAAAAAGACTGGAGGTGCGGGCTGCGAGCACCGCGGCGTCGAATCACCACCGGAAAGAACGCGAACGCTACATTGACCTCGGCCGTGCAAAGCTTCGTGTGCCACAGAAAAAGCGCATATTGCTAGACGTGCAAATAAGAGACGCCGCGAACGTGCGTGTGTGATTGTGAAGAGGAGGAGCCGCTATTTTCTGAAAAAAAGACTGGAGGTGAGGGCTGCGAGCACCGCGGCGTCGAATCACAACCGGAAAGAACGCGAACGCTACACTGACCTCGGCCGTGCAAAGCTTCGTGTGCCACAGAAAAAGCGCATATTGCTAGACGTGCAAATAAGAGACGCCGCGAACGTGCGTGTGTGATTGTGAAGAGGAGGAGCCGCTATTTTCTGAAAAAAAGACTGGAGGTGCGGGCTGCGAGCACCGCGGCGTCGAATCACAACCGGAAAGAACGCGAACGCTACATTGACCTCGGCGGTGCAAAGCTTCGTGTGCCACAGAAAAAGCGCATATTGCTAGACATGCAAATAAGAGACGCCGCGAACGTGCTTGTGTGTTTGTGATGAGGAGGAGCGGCTATTTTTCTGAAAAAAAGACTGGAGGTGCGGGCTGCGAGCACCGCGGCGTCGAATCACAACCGGAAAGAACGCGAACGCTACATTGACCTCGGCGGTGCAAAGCTTCGTGTGCCACAGAAAAAGCGCATATTGCTAGACATGCAAATAAGAGACGCCGCGAACGTGCGTGTGTGATTGTGAAGAGCAGGAGCCGCTATTTTCTGAAAAAAAGACTGGAGGTGCGGGCTGCGAGCACCGCGGCGTCGAATCACAACCGGAAAGAACGCGAACGCTACACTGACCTCGGCGGTGCAAAGCTTCGTGTGCCACAGAAAAAGCGCATATTGCTAGACGTGCAAATAAGAGACGCCGAGAACGTGCGTGTGTGATTGTGAAGAGGAGGAGCCGCTATTTTCTGAAAAAAAGACTGGAGGTGCGGGCTGCGAGCACCGCGGCGTCGAATCACAACCGGAAAGAACGCGAACGCTACATTGACCTCGGCCGTGCAAAGCTTCGTGTGACACAGAAAAAGCGCATATTGCTAGACGTGCAAATAAGAGACGCCGCGAACGTGCGTGTGTGATTGTGAAGAGGAGGAGCCGCTATTTTCTGAAAAAAAGACTGGAGGTGCGGGCTGCGAGCACCGCGGCGTCGAATCACAACCGGAAAGAACGCGAACGCTACACTGACCTCGGCCGTGCAAAGCTTCGTGTGCCACAGAAAAAGCGCATATTGCTAGACGTGCAAATAAGAGACGCCGCGAACGTGCGTGTGTGATTGTGAAGAGGAGGAGCCGCTATTTTCTGAAAAAAAGACTGGAGGTGCGGGCTGCGAGCACCGCGGCGTCGAATCACAACCGGAAAGAACGCGAACGCTACATTGACCTCGGCGGTGCAAAGCTTCGTGTGCCACAGAAAAAGCGCATATTTCTAGACATTCAAATAAGAGACGCCGCGAACGTGCGTGTGTGATTGTGAAGAGGAGGAGCCGCTATTTTCTGAAAAAAAGACTGGAGGTGCGGGCTGCGAGCACCGCGGCGTCGAATCACAACCGGAAAGAACGCGAACGCTACATTGACCTCGGCGGTGCAAAGCTTCGTGTGCCACAGAAAAAGCGCATATTGCTAGACATGCAAATAAGAGACGCCGCGAACGTGCTTGTGTGTTTGTGATGAGGAGGAGCGGCTATTTTTCTGAAAAAAAGACTGGAGGTGCGGGCTGCGAGCACCGCGGCGTCGAATCACAACCGGAAAGAACGCGAACGCTACATTGACCTCGGCGGTGCAAAGCTTCGTGTGCCACAGAAAAAGCGCATATTGCTAGACATGCAAATAAGAGACGCCGCGAACGTGCGTGTGTGATTGTGAAGAGGAGGAGCCGCTATTTTCTGAAAAAAAGACTGGAGGTGCGGGCTGCGAGCACCGCGGCGTCGAATCACAACCGGAAAGAACGCGAACGCTACACTGACCTCGGCGGTGCAAAGCTTCGTGTGCCACAGAAAAAGCGCATATTGCTAGATGTGCAAATAAGAGACGCCGAGAACGTGCGTGTGTGATTGTGAAGAGGAGGAGCCGCTATTTTCTGAAAAAAAGACTGGAGGTGCGGGCTGCGAGCACCGCGGCGTCGAATCACAACCGGAAAGAACGCGAACGCTACATTGACCTCGGCCGTGCAAAGCTTCGTGTGACACAGAAAAAGCGCATATTGCTAGACGTGCAAATAAGAGACGCCGCGAACGTGCGTGTGTGATTGTGAAGAGGAGGAGCCGCTATTTTCTGAAAAAAAGACTGGAGGTGCGGGCTGCGAGCACCGCGGCGTCGAATCACAACCGGAAAGAACGCGAACGCTACACTGACCTCGGCCGTGCAAAGCTTCGTGTGCCACAGAAAAAGCGCATATTGCTAGACGTGCAAATAAGAGACGCCGCGAACGTGCGTGTGTGATTGTGAAGAGGAGGAGCCGCTATTTTCTGAAAAAAAGACTGGAGGTGCGGGCTGCGAGCACCGCGGCGTCGAATCACAACCGGAAAGAACGCGAACGCTACATTGACCTCGGCGGTGCAAAGCTTCGTGTGCCACAGAAAAAGCGCATATTGCTAGACATTCAAATAAGAGACGCCGCGAACGTGCGTGTGTGATTGTGAAGAGGAGGAGCCGCTATTTTCTGAAAAAAAGACTGGAGGTGCGGGCTGCGAGCACCGCGGCGTCGAATCACAACCGGAAAGAACGCGAACGCTACATTGACCTCGGCGGTGCAAAGCTTCGTGTGCCACAGAAAAAGCGCATATTGCTAGACATGCAAATAAGAGACGCCGCGAACGTGCTTGTGTGTTTGTGATGAGGAGGAGCGGCTATTTTTCTGAAAAAAAGACTGGAGGTGCGGGCTGCGAGCACCGCGGCGTCGAATCACAACCGGAAAGAACGCGAACGCTACATTGACCTCGGCGGTGCAAAGCTTCGTGTGCCACAGAAAAAGCGCATATTGCTAGACATGCAAATAAGAGACGCCGCGAACGTGCGTGTGTGATTGTGAAGAGGAGGAGCCGCTATTTTCTGAAAAAAAGACTGGAGGTGCGGGCTGCGAGCACCGCGGCGTCGAATCACAACCGGAAAGAACGCGAACGCTACACTGACCTCGGCGGTGCAAAGCTTCGTGTGCCACAGAAAAAGCGCATATTGCTAGACGTGCAAATAAGAGACGCCGAGAAAGTGCGTGTGTGATTGTGAAGAGGAGGAGCCGCTATTTTCTGAAAAAAAGACTGGAGGTGCGGGCTGCGAGCACCGCGGCGTCGAATCACAACCGGAAAGAACGCGAACGCTACACTGACCTCGGCGGTGCAAAGCTTCGTGTGCCACAGAAAAAGCGCATATTGCTAGACGTGCAAATAAGAGACGCCGAGAACGTGCGTGTGTGATTGTGAAGAGGAGGAGCCGCTATTTTCTGAAAAAAAGACTGGAGGTGCGGGCTGCGAGCACCGCGGCGTCGAATCACAACCGGAAAGAACGCGAACGCTACATTGACCCCGGCCGTGCAAAGCTTCGTGTGACACAGAAAAAGCGCATATTGCTAGACGTGCAAATAAGAGACGCCGCGAACGTGCGTGTGTGATTGTGAAGAGGAGGAGCCGCTATTTTCTGAAAAAAAGACTGGAGGTGCGGGCTGCGAGCACCGCGGCGTCGAATCACAACCGGAAAGAACGCGAACGCTACACTGACCTCGGCCGTGCAAAGCTTCGTGTGCCACAGAAAAAGCGCATATTGCTAGACGTGCAAATAAGAGACGCCGCGAACGTGCGTGTGTGATTGTGAAGAGGAGGAGCCGCTATTTTCTGAAAAAAAGACTGGAGGTGCGGGCTGCGAGCACCGCGGCGTCGAATCACAACCGGAAAGAACGCGAACGCTACATTGACCTCGGCGGTGCAAAGCTTCGTGTGCCACAGAAAAAGCGCATATTGCTAGACATTCAAATAAGAGACGCCGCGAACGTGCGTGTGTGATTGTGAAGAGGAGGAGCCGCTATTTTCTGAAAAAAAGACTGGAGGTGCGGGCTGCGAGCACCGCGGCGTCGAATCACAACCGGAAAGAACGCGAACGCTACATTGACCTCGGCGGTGCAAAGCTTCGTGTGCCACAGAAAAAGCGCATATTGCTAGACATGCAAATAAGAGACGCCGCGAACGTGCTTGTGTGTTTGTGATGAGGAGGAGCGGCTATTTTTCTGAAAAAAAGACTGGAGGTGCGGGCTGCGAGCACCGCGGCGTCGAATCACAACCGGAAAGAACGCGAACGCTACATTGACCTCGGCGGTGCAAAGCTTCGTGTGCCACAGAAAAAGCGCATATTGCTAGACATGCAAATAAGAGACGCCGCGAACGTGCGTGTGTGATTGTGAAGAGGAGGAGCCGCTATTTTCTGAAAAAAAGACTGGAGGTGCGGGCTGCGAGCACCGCGGCGTCGAATCACAACCGGAAAGAACGCGAACGCTACACTGACCTCGGCGGTGCAAAGCTTCGTGTGCCACAGAAAAAGCGCATATTGCTAGACGTGCAAATAAGAGACGCCGAGAACGTGCGTGTGTGATTGTGAAGAGGAGGAGCCGCTATTTTCTGAAAAAAAGACTGGAGGAGGTGCGGGCTGCGAGCACCGCGGCGTCGAATCACAACCGGAAAGAACGCGAACGCTACACTGACCTCGGCGGTGCAAAGCTTCGTGTGCCACAGAAAAAGCGCATATTGCTAGACATGCAAATAAGAGACGCCGCGAACGTGCATGTGTGATTGTGAAGAGGAGGAGCCGCTATTTTCTGCAAAAAAGACTGGAGGTGCGGGCTGCGAGCACCGCGGCGTCGAATCACCACCGGAAAGAACGCGAACGCTACACTGACCTCGGCGGTGCAAAGCTTCGTGTGCCACAGAAAAAGCGCATATTGCTAGACATGCAAATAAGAGACGCCGCGAACGTGCATGTGTGATTGTGAAGAGGAGGAGCCGCTATTTTCTGAAAGAAAGACTGGAGGTGCGGGCTGCGAGCACCGCGGCGTCGAATCACAACCGGAAAGAACGCGAACGCTACATTGACCTCGGCGGTGCAAAGCTTCGTGTGCCACAGAAAAAGCGCATATTGCTAGACGTGCAAATAAGAGACGCCGCGAACGTGCGTGTGTGATTGTGAAGAGGAGGAGCCGCTATTTTCTGAAGACTGGAGGTGCGGGCTGCGAGCACCGCGGCGTCGAATCACAACCGGGAAGAACGCGAACGCTACATTGACCTCGGCCGTGCAAAGCTTCGTGTGCCACAGAAAAAGCGCATATTGCTAGACGTGCAAATAAGAGACGCCGCGAACGTGCGTGTGTGATTGTGAAGAGGAGGAGCCGCTATTTTCTGAAAAAAAAGACTGGAGGTGCGGGCTGCGAGCACCGCGGCGTCGAATCACAACCGGAAAGAACGCGAACGCTACATTGACCTCGGCGGTGCAAAGCTTCGTGTGCCACAGAAAAAGCGCATATTGCTAGACATGCAAATAAGAGACGCCGCGAACGTGCTTGTCTGTTTGTGATGAGGAGGAGCGGCTATTTTTCTGAAAAAAAGACTGGAGGTGCGGGCTGCGAGCACCGCGGCGTCGAATCACAACCGGAAAGAACGCGAACGCTACATTGACCTCGGCGGTGCAAAGCTTCGTGTGCCACAGAAAAAGCGCATATTGCTAGACATGCAAATAAGAGACGCCGCGAACGTGCGTGTGTGATTGTGAAGAGGAGGAGCCGCTATTTTCTGAAAAAAAAGACTGGAGGTGCGGGCTGCGAGCACCGCGGCGTCGAATCACCACCGGAAAGAACGCGAACGCTACATTGACCTCGGCCGTGCAAAGCTTCGTGTGCCACAGAAAAAGCGCATATTGCTAGACGTGCAAATAAGAGACGCCGCGAACGTGCGTGTGTGATTGTGAAGAGGAGGAGCCGCTATTTTCTGAAAAAAAGACTGGAGGTGCGGGCTGCGAGCACCGCGGCGTCGAATCACAACCGGAAAGAACGCGAACGCTACACTGACCTCGGCCGTGCAAAGCTTCGTGTGCCACAGAAAAAGCGCATATTGCTAGACGTGCAAATAAGAGACGCCGCGAACGTGCGTGTGTGATTGTGAAGAGGAGGAGCCGCTATTTTCTGAAAAAAAGACTGGAGGTGCGGGCTGCGAGCACCGCGGCGTCGAATCACAACCGGAAAGAACGCGAACGCTACATTGACCTCGGCGGTGCAAAGCTTCGTGTGCCACAGAAAAAGCGCATATTGCTAGACATGCAAATAAGAGACGCCGCGAACGTGCTTGTGTGTTTGTGATGAGGAGGAGCGGCTATTTTTCTGAAAAAAAGACTGGAGGTGCGGGCTGCGAGCACCGCGGCGTCGAATCACAACCGGAAAGAACGCGAACGCTACATTGACCTCGGCGGTGCAAAGCTTCGTGTGCCACAGAAAAAGCGCATATTGCTAGACATGCAAATAAGAGACGCCGCGAACGTGCGTGTGTGATTGTGAAGAGGAGGAGCCGCTATTTTCTGAAAAAAAGACTGGAGGTGCGGGCTGCGAGCACCGCGGCGTCGAATCACAACCGGAAAGAACGCGAACGCTACACTGACCTCGGCGGTGCAAAGCTTCGTGTGCCACAGAAAAAGCGCATATTGCTAGACGTGCAAATAAGAGACGCCGAGAACGTGCGTGTGTGATTGTGAAGAGGAGGAGCCGCTATTTTCTGAAAAAAAGACTGGAGGTGCGGGCTGCGAGCACCGCGGCGTCGAATCACAACCGGAAAGAACGCGAACGCTACATTGACCTCGGCCGTGCAAAGCTTCGTGTGCCACAGAAAAAGCGCATATTGCTAGACGTGCAAATAAGAGACGCCGCGAACGTGCGTGTGTGATTGTGAAGAGGAGGAGCCGCTATTTTCTGAAAAAAAGACTGGAGGTGCGGGCTGCGAGCACCGCGGCGTCGAATCACAACCGGAAAGAACGCGAACGCTACACTGACCTCGGCCGTGCAAAGCTTCGTGTGCCACAGAAAAAGCGCATATTGCTAGACGTGCAAATAAGAGACGCCGCGAACGTGCGTGTGTGATTGTGAAGAGGAGGAGCCGCTATTTTCTGAAAAAAAGACTGGAGGTGCGGGCTGCGAGCACCGCGGCGTCGAATCACAACCGGAAAGAACGCGAACGCTACATTGACCTCGGCGGTGCAAAGCTTCGTGTGCCACAGAAAAAGCGCATATTGCTAGACATGCAAATAAGAGACGCCGCGAACGTGCTTGTGTGTTTGTGATGAGGAGGAGCGGCTATTTTTCTGAAAAAAAGACTGGAGGTGCGGGCTGCGAGCACCGCGGCGTCGAATCACAACCGGAAAGAACGCGAACGCTACATTGACCTCGGCGGTGCAAAGCTTCGTGTGCCACAGAAAAAGCGCATATTGCTAGACATGCAAATAAGAGACGCCGCGAACGTGCGTGTGTGATTGTGAAGAGGAGGAGCCGCTATTTTCTGAAAAAAAGACTGGAGGTGCGGGCTGCGAGCACCGCGGCGTCGAATCACAACCGGAAAGAACGCGAACGCTACACTGACCTCGGCGGTGCAAAGCTTCGTGTGCCACAGAAAAAGCGCATATTGCTAGACGTGCAAATAAGAGACGCCGAGAACGTGCGTGTGTGATTGTGAAGAGGAGGAGCCGCTATTTTCTGAAAAAAAGACTGGAGGTGCGGGCTGCGAGCACCGCGGCGTCGAATCACAACCGGAAAGAACGCGAACGCTACATTGACCTCGGCCGTGCAAAGCTTCGTGTGCCACAGAAAAAGCGCATATTGCTAGACGTGCAAATAAGAGACGCCGCGAACGTGCGTGTGTGATTGTGAAGAGGAGGAGCCGCTATTTTCTGAAAAAAAGACTGGAGGTGCGGGCTGCGAGCACCGCGGCGTCGAATCACAACCGGAAAGAACGCGAACGCTACACTGACCTCGGCCGTGCAAAGCTTCGTGTGCCACAGAAAAAGCGCATATTGCTAGACGTGCAAATAAGAGACGCCGCGAACGTGCGTGTGTGATTGTGAAGAGGAGGAGCCGCTATTTTCTGAAAAAAAGACTGGAGGTGCGGGCTGCGAGCACCGCGGCGTCGAATCACAACCGGAAAGAACGCGAACGCTACATTGACCTCGGCGGTGCAAAGCTTCGTGTGCCACAGAAAAAGCGCATATTGCTAGACATTCAAATAAGAGACGCCGCGAACGTGCGTGTGTGATTGTGAAGAGGAGGAGCCGCTATTTTCTGAAAAAAAGACTGGAGGTGCGGGCTGCGAGCACCGCGGCGTCGAATCACAACCGGAAAGAACGCGAACGCTACATTGACCTCGGCGGTGCAAAGCTTCGTGTGCCACAGAAAAAGCGCATATTGCTAGACATGCAAATAAGAGACGCCGCGAACGTGCTTGTGTGTTTGTGATGAGGAGGAGCGGCTATTTTTCTGAAAAAAAGACTGGAGGTGCGGGCTGCGAGCACCGCGGCGTCGAATCACAACCGGAAAGAACGCGAACGCTACATTGACCTCGGCGGTGCAAAGCTTCGTGTGCCACAGAAAAAGCGCATATTGCTAGACATGCAAATAAGAGACGCCGCGAACGTGCGTGTGTGATTGTGAAGAGGAGGAGCCGCTATTTTCTGAAAAAAAGACTGGAGGTGCGGGCTGCGAGCACCGCGGCGTCGAATCACAACCGGAAAGAACGCGAACGCTACACTGACCTCGGCGGTGCAAAGCTTCGTGTGCCACAGAAAAAGCGCATATTGCTAGACGTGCAAATAAGAGACGCCGAGAACGTGCGTGTGTGATTGTGAAGAGGAGGAGCCGCTATTTTCTGAAAAAAAGACTGGAGGTGCGGGCTGCGAGCACCGCGGCGTCGAATCACAACCGGAAAGAACGCGAACGCTACATTGACCTCGGCCGTGCAAAGCTTCGTGTGCCACAGAAAAAGCGCATATTGCTAGACGTGCAAATAAGAGACGCCGCGAACGTGCGTGTGTGATTGTGAAGAGGAGGAGCCGCTATTTTCTGAAAAAAAGACTGGAGGTGCGGGCTGCGAGCACCGCGGCGTCGAATCACAACCGGAAAGAACGCGAACGCTACATTGACCTCGGCGGTGCAAAGCTTCGTGTGCCACAGAAAAAGCGCATATTGCTAGACATTCAAATAAGAGACGCCGCGAACGTGCTTGTGTGTTTGTGATGAGGAGGAGCGGCTATTTTTCTGAAAAAAAGTCTGGAGGTGCGGGCTGCGAGCACCGCGGCGTCGAATCACAACCGGAAAGAACGCGAACGCTACATTGACCTCGGCGGTGCAAAGCTTCGTGTGCCACAGAAAAAGCGCATATTGCTAGACATGCAAATAAGAGACGCCGCGAACGTGCGTGTGTGATTGTGAAGAGGAGGAGCCGCTATTTTCTGAAAAAAAGACTGGAGGTGCGGGCTGCGAGCACCGCGGCGTCGAATCACAACCGGAAAGAACGCGAACGCTACATTGACCTCGCCGGTGCAAAGCTTCGTGTGCCACAGAAAAAGCGCATATTGCTAGACGTGCAAATAAGAGACGCCGCGAACGTGCGTGTGTGATTGTGAAGAGGAGGAGCCGCTATTTTCTGAAAAAAAAGACTGGAGGTGCGGGCTGCGAGCACCGCGGCGTCGAATCACAACCGGAAAGAACGCGAACGCTACATTGACCTCGGCCGTGCAAAGCTTCGTGTGCCACAGAAAAAGCGCATATTGCTAGACATGCAAATAAGAGACGCCGCGAACGTGCGTGTGTGATTGTGAAGAGGAGGAGCCGCTATTTTCTGAAAAAAAGACTGGAGGTGCGGGCTGCGAGCACCGCGGCGTCGAATCACAACCGGAAAGAACGCGAACGCTACACTGACCTCGGCGGTGCAAAGCTTCGTGTGCCACAGAAAAAGCGCATATTGCTAGACGTGCAAATAAGAGACGCCGAGAACGTGCGTGTGTGATTGTGAAGAGGAGGAGCCGCTATTTTCTGAAAAAAAGACTGGAGGTGCGGGCTGCGAGCACCGCGGCGTCGAATCACAACCGGAAAGAACGCGAACGCTACATTGACCTCGGCCGTGCAAAGCTTCGTGTGCCACAGAAAAAGCGCATATTGCTAGACGTGCAAATAAGAGACGCCGCGAACGTGCGTGTGTGATTGTGAAGAGGAGGAGCCGCTATTTTCTGAAAAAAAGACTGGAGGTGCGGGCTGCGAGCACCGCGGCGTCGAATCACAACCGGAAAGAACGCGAACGCTACACTGACCTCGGCCGTGCAAAGCTTCGTGTGCCACAGAAAAAGCGCATATTGCTAGACGTGCAAATAAGAGACGCCGCGAACGTGCGTGTGTGATTGTGAAGAGGAGGAGCCGCTATTTTCTGAAAAAAAGACTGGAGGTGCGGGCTGCGAGCACCGCGGCGTCGAATCACAACCGGAAAGAACGCGAACGCTACATTGACCTCGGCGGTGCAAAGCTTCGTGTGCCACAGAAAAAGCGCATATTGCTAGACATGCAAATAAGAGACGCCGCGAACGTGCTTGTGTGTTTGTGATGAGGAGGAGCGGCTATTTTTCTGAAAAAAAGACTGGAGGTGCGGGCTGCGAGCACCGCGGCGTCGAATCACAACCGGAAAGAACGCGAACGCTACATTGACCTCGGCGGTGCAAAGCTTCGTGTGCCACAGAAAAAGCGCATATTGCTAGACATGCAAATAAGAGACGCCGCGAACGTGCGTGTGTGATTGTGAAGAGGAGGAGCCGCTATTTTCTGAAAAAAAGACTGGAGGTGCGGGCTGCGAGCACCGCGGCGTCGAATCACAACCGGAAAGAACGCGAACGCTACACTGACCTCGGCGGTGCAAAGCTTCGTGTGCCACAGAAAAAGCGCATATTGCTAGACGTGCAAATAAGAGACGCCGAGAACGTGCGTGTGTGATTGTGAAGAGGAGGAGCCGCTATTTTCTGAAAAAAAGACTGGAGGTGCGGGCTGCGAGCACCGCGGCGTCGAATCACAACCGGAAAGAACGCGAACGCTACATTGACCTCGGCCGTGCAAAGCTTCGTGTGCCACAGAAAAAGCGCATATTGCTAGACGTGCAAATAAGAGACGCCGCGAACGTGCGTGTGTGATTGTGAAGAGGAGGAGCCGCTATTTTCTGAAAAAAAGACTGGAGGTGCGGGCTGCGAGCACCGCGGCGTCGAATCACAACCGGAAAGAACGCGAACGCTACACTGACCTCGGCCGTGCAAAGCTTCGTGTGCCACAGAAAAAGCGCATATTGCTAGACGTGCAAATAAGAGACGCCGCGAACGTGCGTGTGTGATTGTGAAGAGGAGGAGCCGCTATTTTCTGAAAAAAAGACTGGAGGTGCGGGCTGCGAGCACCGCGGCGTCGAATCACAACCGGAAAGAACGCGAACGCTACATTGACCTCGGCGGTGCAAAGCTTCGTGTGCCACAGAAAAAGCGCATATTGCTAGACATTCAAATAAGAGACGCCGCGAACGTGCGTGTGTGATTGTGAAGAGGAGGAGCCGCTATTTTCTGAAAAAAAGACTGGAGGTGCGGGCTGCGAGCACCGCGGCGTCGAATCACAACCGGAAAGAACGCGAACGCTACATTGACCTCGGCGGTGCAAAGCTTCGTGTGCCACAGAAAAAGCGCATATTGCTAGACATGCAAATAAGAGACGCCGCGAACGTGCTTGTGTGTTTGTGATGAGGAGGAGCGGCTATTTTTCTGAAAAAAAGACTGGAGGTGCGGGCTGCGAGCACCGCGGCGTCGAATCACAACCGGAAAGAACGCGAACGCTACATTGACCTCGGCGGTGCAAAGCTTCGTGTGCCACAGAAAAAGCGCATATTGCTAGACATGCAAATAAGAGACGCCGCGAACGTGCGTGTGTGATTGTGAAGAGGAGGAGCCGCTATTTTCTGAAAAAAAGACTGGAGGTGCGGGCTGCGAGCACCGCGGCGTCGAATCACAACCGGAAAGAACGCGAACGCTACACTGACCTCGGCGGTGCAAAGCTTCGTGTGCCACAGAAAAAGCGCATATTGCTAGACGTGCAAATAAGAGACGCCGAGAACGTGCGTGTGTGATTGTGAAGAGGAGGAGCCGCTATTTTCTGAAAAAAAGACTGGAGGTGCGGGCTGCGAGCACCGCGGCGTCGAATCACAACCGGAAAGAACGCGAACGCTACATTGACCTCGGCCGTGCAAAGCTTCGTGTGCCACAGAAAAAGCGCATATTGCTAGACGTGCAAATAAGAGACGCCGCGAACGTGCGTGTGTGATTGTGAAGAGGAGGAGCCGCTATTTTCTGAAAAAAAGACTGGAGGTGCGGGCTGCGAGCACCGCGGCGTCGAATCACAACCGGAAAGAACGCGAACGCTACATTGACCTCGGCGGTGCAAAGCTTCGTGTGCCACAGAAAAAGCGCATATTGCTAGACATTCAAATAAGAGACGCCGCGAACGTGCTTGTGTGTTTGTGATGAGGAGGAGCGGCTATTTTTCTGAAAAAAAGTCTGGAGGTGCGGGCTGCGAGCACCGCGGCGTCGAATCACAACCGGAAAGAACGCGAACGCTACATTGACCTCGGCGGTGCAAAGCTTCGTGTGCCACAGAAAAAGCGCATATTGCTAGACATGCAAATAAGAGACGCCGCGAACGTGCGTGTGTGATTGTGAAGAGGAGGAGCCGCTATTTTCTGAAAAAAAGACTGGAGGTGCGGGCTGCGAGCACCGCGGCGTCGAATCACAACCGGAAAGAACGCGAACGCTACATTGACCTCGCCGGTGCAAAGCTTCGTGTGCCACAGAAAAAGCGCATATTGCTAGACGTGCAAATAAGAGACGCCGCGAACGTGCGTGTGTGATTGTGAAGAGGAGGAGCCGCTATTTTCTGAAAAAAAAGACTGGAGGTGCGGGCTGCGAGCACCGCGGCGTCGAATCACAACCGGAAAGAACGCGAACGCTACATTGACCTCGGCCGTGCAAAGCTTCGTGTGCCACAGAAAAAGCGCATATTGCTAGACATGCAAATAAGAGACGCCGCGAACGTGCGTGTGTGATTGTGAAGAGGAGGAGCCGCTATTTTCTGAAAAAAAGACTGGAGGTGCGGGCTGCGAGCACCGCGGCGTCGAATCACAACCGGAAAGAACGCGAACGCTACACTGACCTCGGCGGTGCAAAGCTTCGTGTGCCACAGAAAAAGCGCATATTGCTAGACATGCAAATAAGAGACGCCGCGAACGTGCGTGTGTGATTGTGAAGAGCAGGAGCCGCTATTTTCTGAAAAAAAGACTGGAGGTGCGGGCTGCGAGCACCGCGGCGTCGAATCACAACCGGAAAGAACGCGAACGCTACACTGACCTCGGCGGTGCAAAGCTTCGTGTGCCACAGAAAAAGCGCATATTGCTAGACGTGCAAATAAGAGACGCCGCGAACGTGCGTGTGTGATTGTGAAGAGGAGGAGCCGCTATTTTCTGAAAAAAAGACTGGAGGTGCGGGCTGCGAGCACCGCGGCGTCGAATCACAACCGGAAAGAACGCGAACGCTACATTGACCTCGGCCGTGCAAAGCTTCGTGTGCCACAGAAAAAGCGCATATTGCTAGACGTGCAAATAAGAGACGCCGCGAACGTGCGTGTGTGATTGTGAAGAGGAGGAGCCGCTATTTTCTGAAAAAAAGACTGGAGGTGCGGGCTGCGAGCACCGCGGCGTCGAATCACAACCGGAAAGAACGCGAACGCTACACTGACCTCGGCCGTGCAAAGCTTCGTGTGCCACAGAAAAAGCGCATATTGCTAGACGTGCAAATAAGAGACGCCGCGAACGTGCGTGTGTGATTGTGAAGAGGAGGAGCCGCTATTTTCTGAAAAAAAGACTGGAGGTGCGGGCTGCGAGCACCGCGGCGTCGAATCACAACCGGAAAGAACGCGAACGCTATATTGACCTCGGCGGTGCAAAGCTTCGTGTGCCACAGAAAAAGCGCATATTGCTAGACATTCAAATAAGAGACGCCGCGAACGTGCGTGTGTGATTGTGAAGAGGAGGAGCCGCTATTTTCTGAAAAAAAGACTGGAGGTGCGGGCTGCGAGCACCGCGGCGTCGAATCACAACCGGAAAGAACGCGAACGCTACATTGACCTCGGCGGTGCAAAGCTTCGTGTGCCACAGAAAAAGCGCATATTGCTAGACATGCAAATAAGAGACGCCGCGAACGTGCTTGTGTGTTTGTGATGAGGAGGAGCGGCTATTTTTCTGAAAAAAAGACTGGAGGTGCGGGCTGCGAGCACCGCGGCGTCGAATCACAACCGGAAAGAACGCGAACGCTACATTGACCTCGGCGGTGCAAAGCTTCGTGTGCCACAGAAAAAGCGCATATTGCTAGACATGCAAATAAGAGACGCCGCGAACGTGCGTGTGTGATTGTGAAGAGGAGGAGCCGCTATTTTCTGAAAAAAAGACTGGAGGTGCGGGCTGCGAGCACCGCGGCGTCGAATCACAACCGGAAAGAACGCGAACGCTACACTGACCTCGGCGGTGCAAAGCTTCGTGTGCCACAGAAAAAGCGCATATTGCTAGACGTGCAAATAAGAGACGCCGAGAACGTGCGTGTGTGATTGTGAAGAGGAGGAGCCGCTATTTTCTGAAAAAAAGACTGGAGGTGCGGGCTGCGAGCACCGCGGCGTCGAATCACAACCGGAAAGAACGCGAACGCTACATTGACCTCGGCCGTGCAAAGCTTCGTGTGCCACAGAAAAAGCGCATATTGCTAGACGTGCAAATAAGAGACGCCGCGAACGTGCGTGTGTGATTGTGAAGAGGAGGAGCCGCTATTTTCTGAAAAAAAGACTGGAGGTGCGGGCTGCGAGCACCGCGGCGTCGAATCACAACCGGAAAGAACGCGAACGCTACATTGACCTCGGCGGTGCAAAGCTTCGTGTGCCACAGAAAAAGCGCATATTGCTAGACATTCAAATAAGAGACGCCGCGAACGTGCTTGTGTGTTTGTGATGAGGAGGAGCGGCTATTTTTCTGAAAAAAAGACTGGAGGTGCGGGCTGCGAGCACCGCGGCGTCGAATCACAACCGGAAAGAACGCGAACGCTACATTGACCTCGGCGGTGCAAAGCTTCGTGTGCCACAGAAAAAGCGCATATTGCTAGACATGCAAATAAGAGACGCCGCGAACGTGCTTGTGTGTTTGTGATGAGGAGGAGCGGCTATTTTTCTGAAAAAAAGACTGGAGGTGCGGGCTGCGAGCACCGCGGCGTCGAATCACAACCGGAAAGAACGCGAACGCTACATTGACCTCGGCGGTGCAAAGCTTCGTGTGCCACAGAAAAAGCGCATATTGCTAGACATGCAAATAAGAGACGCCGCGAACGTGCGTGTGTGATTGTGAAGAGGAGGAGCCGCTATTTTCTGAAAAAAAGACTGGAGGTGCGGGCTGCGAGCACCACGGCGTCGAATCACAACCGGAAAGAACGCGAACGCTACATTGACCTCGCCGGTGCAAAGCTTCGTGTGCCACAGAAAAAGCGCATATTGCTAGACGTGCAAATAAGAGACGCCGCGAACGTGCGTGTGTGATTGTGAAGAGGAGGAGCCGCTATTTTCTGAAAAAAAAGACTGGAGGTGCGGGCTGCGAGCACCGCGGCGTCGAATCACAACCGGAAAGAACGCGAACGCTACATTGACCTCGGCCGTGCAAAGCTTCGTGTGCCACAGAAAAAGCGCATATTGCTAGACATGCAAATAAGAGACGCCGCGAACGTGCGTGTGTGATTGTGAAGAGGAGGAGCCGCTATTTTCTGAAAAAAAGACTGGAGGTGCGGGCTGCGAGCACCGCGGCGTCGAATCACAACCGGAAAGAACGCGAACGCTACACTGACCTCGGCGGTGCAAAGCTTCGTGTGCCACAGAAAAAGCGCATATTGCTAGACATGCAAATAAGAGACGCCGCGAACGTGCGTGTGTGATTGTGAAGAGCAGGAGCCGCTATTTTCTGAAAAAAAGACTGGAGGTGCGGGCTGCGAGCACCGCGGCGTCGAATCACAACCGGAAAGAACGCGAACGCTACACTGACCTCGGCGGTGCAAAGCTTCGTGTGCCACAGAAAAAGCGCATATTGCTAGACGTGCAAATAAGAGACGCCGCGAACGTGCGTGTGTGATTGTGAAGAGGAGGAGCCGCTATTTTCTGAAAAAAAGACTGGAGGTGCGGGCTGCGAGCACCGCGGCGTCGAATCACAACCGGAAAGAACGCGAACGCTACATTGACCTCGGCCGTGCAAAGCTTCGTGTGCCACAGAAAAAGCGCATATTGCTAGACGTGCAAATAAGAGACGCCGCGAACGTGCGTGTGTGATTGTGAAGAGGAGGAGCCGCTATTTTCTGAAAAAAAGACTGGAGGTGCGGGCTGCGAGCACCGCGGCGTCGAATCAGAACCGGAAAGAACGCGAACGCTACACTGACCTCGGCCGTGCAAAGCTTCGTGTGCCACAGAAAAAGCGCATATTGCTAGACGTGCAAATAAGAGACGCCGCGAACGTGCGTGTGTGATTGTGAAGAGGAGGAGCCGCTATTTTCTGAAAAAAAGACTGGAGGTGCGGGCTGCGAGCACCGCGGCGTCGAATCACAACCGGAAAGAACGCGAACGCTATATTGACCTCGGCGGTGCAAAGCTTCGTGTGCCACAGAAAAAGCGCATATTGCTAGACATTCAAATAAGAGACGCCGCGAACGTGCGTGTGTGATTGTGAAGAGGAGGAGCCGCTATTTTCTGAAAAAAAGACTGGAGGTGCGGGCTGCGAGCACCGCGGCGTCGAATCACAACCGGAAAGAACGCGAACGCTACATTGACCTCGGCGGTGCAAAGCTTCGTGTGCCACAGAAAAAGCGCATATTGCTAGACATGCAAATAAGAGACGCCGCGAACGTGCTTGTGTGTTTGTGATGAGGAGGAGCGGCTATTTTTCTGAAAAAAAGACTGGAGGTGCGGGCTGCGAGCACCGCGGCGTCGAATCACAACCGGAAAGAACGCGAACGCTACATTGACCTCGGCGGTGCAAAGCTTCGTGTGCCACAGAAAAAGCGCATATTGCTAGACATGCAAATAAGAGACGCCGCGAACGTGCGTGTGTGATTGTGAAGAGGAGGAGCCGCTATTTTCTGAAAAAAAGACTGGAGGTGCGGGCTGCGAGCACCGCGGCGTCGAATCACAACCGGAAAGAACGCGAACGCTACACTGACCTCGGCGGTGCAAAGCTTCGTGTGCCACAGAAAAAGCGCATATTGCTAGACGTGCAAATAAGAGACGCCGAGAACGTGCGTGTGTGATTGTGAAGAGGAGGAGCCGCTATTTTCTGAAAAAAAGACTGGAGGTGCGGGCTGCGAGCACCGCGGCGTCGAATCACAACCGGAAAGAACGCGAACGCTACATTGACCTCGGCCGTGCAAAGCTTCGTGTGCCACAGAAAAAGCGCATATTGCTAGACGTGCAAATAAGAGACGCCGCGAACGTGCGTGTGTGATTGTGAAGAGGAGGAGCCGCTATTTTCTGAAAAAAAGACTGGAGGTGCGGGCTGCGAGCACCGCGGCGTCGAATCACAACCGGAAAGAACGCGAACGCTACATTGACCTCGGCGGTGCAAAGCTTCGTGTGCCACAGAAAAAGCGCATATTGCTAGACATTCAAATAAGAGACGCCGCGAACGTGCTTGTGTGTTTGTGATGAGGAGGAGCGGCTATTTTTCTGAAAAAAAGACTCGAGGTGCGGGCTGCGAGCACCGCGGCGTCGAATCACAACCGGAAAGAACGCGAACGCTACATTGACCTCGGCGGTGCAAAGCTTCGTGTGCCACAGAAAAAGCGCATATTGCTAGACATGCAAATAAGAGACGCCGCGAACGTGCGTGTGTGATTGTGAAGAGGAGGAGCCGCTATTTTCTGAAAAAAAGACTGGAGGTGCGGGCTGCGAGCACCGCGGCGTCGAATCACAACCGGAAAGAACGCGAACGCTACATTGACCTCGCCGGTGCAAAGCTTCGTGTGCCACAGAAAAAGCGCATATTGCTAGACGTGCAAATAAGAGACGCCGCGAACGTGCGTGTGTGATTGTGAAGAGGAGGAGCCGCTATTTTCTGAAAAAAAAGACTGGAGGTGCGGGCTGCGAGCACCGCGGCGTCGAATCACAACCGGAAAGAACGCGAACGCTACATTGACCTCGGCCGTGCAAAGCTTCGTGTGCCACAGAAAAAGCGCATATTGCTAGACATGCAAATAAGAGACGCCGCGAACGTGCGTGTGTGATTGTGAAGAGGAGGAGCCGCTATTTTCTGAAAAAAAGACTGGAGGTGCGGGCTGCGAGCACCGCGGCGTCGAATCACAACCGGAAAGAACGCGAACGCTACACTGACCTCGGCGGTGCAAAGCTTCGTGTGCCACAGAAAAAGCGCATATTGCTAGACATGCAAATAAGAGACGCCGCGAACGTGCGTGTGTGATTGTGAAGAGCAGGAGCCGCTATTTTCTGAAAAAAAGACTGGAGGTGCGGGCTGCGAGCACCGCGGCGTCGAATCACAACCGGAAAGAACGCGAACGCTACACTGACTTCGGCGGTGCAAAGCTTCGTGTGCCACAGAAAAAGCGCATATTGCTAGACGTGCAAATAAGAGACGCCGCGAACGTGCGTGTGTGATTGTGAAGAGGAGGAGCCGCTATTTTCTGAAAAAAAGACGAGGTGCGGGCTGCGAGCACCGCGGCGTCGAATCACAACCGGAAAGAACGCGAACGCTACACTGACCTCGGCGGTGCAAAGCTTCGTGTGCCACAGAAAAAGCGCATATTGCTAGACGTGCAAATAAGAGACGCCGCGAACGTGCGTGTGTGATTGTGAAGAGGAGGAGCCGCTATTTTCTGAAAAAAAGACTGGAGGTGCGGGCTGCGCGCACCGCGGCGTCGAATCACAACCGGAAAGAACGCGAACGCTACATTGACCTCGGCCGTGCAAAGCTTCGTGTGCCACAGAAAAAGCGCATATTGCTAGACGTGCAAATAAGAGACGCCGCGAACGTGCGTGTGTGATTGTGAAGAGGAGGAGCCGCTATTTTCTGAAAAAAAGACTGGAGGTGCGGGCTGCGAGCACCGCGGCGTCGAATCACCACCGGAAAGAACGCGAACGCTACATTGACCTCGGCGGTGCAAAGCTTCGTGTGCCACAGAAAAAGCGCATATTGCTAGATATGCAAATAAGAGACGCCGCGAACGTGCGTGTGTGATTGTGAAGAGGAGGAGCTGCTATTTTCTGAAAGAAAGACTGGAGGTGCGGGCTGCGAGCACCGCGGCGTCGAATCACAACCGGAAAGAACGCGAACGCTACACTGACCTCGGCGGTGCAAAGCTTCGTGTGCCACAGAAAAAGCGCATATTGCTAGACATGCAAATAAGAGACGCCGCGAACGTGCGTGTGTGATTGTGAAGAGGAGGAGCTGCTATTTTCTGAAAGAAAGACTGGAGGTGCGGGCTGCGAGCACCGCGGCGTCGAATCACAACCGGAAAGAACGCGAACGCTACACTGACCTCGGCGGTGCAAAGCTTCGTGTGCCACAGAAAAAGCGCATATTGCTAGACATGCAAATAAGAGACGCCGCGAACGTGCGTGTGTGATTGTGAAGAGGAGGAGCCGCTATTTTCTGAAAAAAAGACTGGAGGTGCGGGCTGCGAGCACCGCGGCGTCGAATCACAACCGGAAAGAACGCGAACGCTACACTGACCTCGGCGGTGCAAAGCTTCGTGTGCCACAGAAAAAGCGCATATTGCTAGACATGCAAATAAGAGACGCCGCGAACGTGCGTGTGTGATTGTGAAGAGGAGGAGCCGCTATTTTCTGAAAAAAAGACTGGAGGTGCGGGCTGCGAGCACCGCGGCGTCGAATCACAACCGGAAAGAACGCGAACGCTACATTGACCTCGCCGGTGCAAAGCTTCGTGTGCCACAGAAAAGCGCATATTGCTAGACATGCAAATAAGAGACGCCGCGAACGTGCGTGTGTGATTGTGAAGAGGAGGAGCCGCTATTTTCTGAAAAAAAGACTGGAGGTGCGGGCTGCGAGCACCGCGGCGTCGAATCACAACCGGAAAGAACGCGAACGCTACATTGACCTCGCCGGTGCAAAGCTTCGTGTGCCACAGAAAAAGCGCATATTGCTAGACATGCAAATAAGAGACGCCGCGAACGTGCGTGTGTGTTTGTGAAGAGGAGGAGCCGCTATTTTCTGAAAAAAAGACTGGAGGTGCGGGCTGCGAGCACCGCGGCGTCGAATCACAACCGGAAAGAACGCGAACGCTACATTGACCTCGGCCGTGCAAAGCTTCGTGTGCCACAGAAAAAGCGCATATTGCTAGACGTGCAAATAAGAGACGCCGCGAACGTGCGTGTGTGATTGTGAAGAGGAGGAGCCGCTATTTTCTGAAGACTGGAGGTGCGGGCTGCGAGCACCGCGGCGTCGAATCACAACCGGGAAGAACGCGAACGCTACATTGACCTCGGCCGTGCAAAGCTTCGTGTGCCACAGAAAAAGCGCATATTGCTAGACGTGCAAATAAGAGACGCCGCGAACGTGCGTGTGTGATTGTGAAGAGGAGGAGCCGCTATTTTCTGAAAAAAAGACTGGAGGTGCGGGCTGCGAGCACCGCGGCGTCGAATCACAACCGGAAAGAACGCGAACGCTACATTGACCTCGGCGGTGCAAAGCTTCGTGTGCCACAGAAAAAGCGCATATTGCTAGACATTCAAATAAGAGACGCCGCGAACGTGCTTGTGTGTTTGTGATGAGGAGGAGCGGCTATTTTTCTGAAAAAAAGACTGGAGGTGCGGGCTGCGAGCACCGCGGCGTCGAATCACAACCGGAAAGAACGCGAACGCTACATTGACCTCGGCGGTGCAAAGCTTCGTGTGCCACAGAAAAAGCGCATATTGCTAGACATGCAAATAAGAGACGCCGCGAACGTGCGTGTGTGATTGTGAAGAGGAGGAGCCGCTATTTTCTGAAAAAAAGACTGGAGGTGCGGGCTGCGAGCACCGCGGCGTCGAATCACAACCGGAAAGAACGCGAACGCTACATTGACCTCGCCGGTGCAAAGCTTCGTGTGCCACAGAAAAAGCGCATATTGCTAGACGTGCAAATAAGAGACGCCGCGAACGTGCGTGTGTGATTGTGAAGAGGAGGAGCCGCTATTTTCTGAAAAAAAAGACTGGAGGTGCGGGCTGCGAGCACCGCGGCGTCGAATCACAACCGGAAAGAACGCGAACGCTACATTGACCTCGGCCGTGCAAAGCTTCGTGTGCCACAGAAAAAGCGCATATTGCTAGACATGCAAATAAGAGACGCCGCGAACGTGCGTGTGTGATTGTGAAGAGGAGGAGCCGCTATTTTCTGAAAAAAAGACTGGAGGTGCGGGCTGCGAGCACCGCGGCGTCGAATCACAACCGGAAAGAACGCGAACGCTACACTGACCTCGGCGGTGCAAAGCTTCGTGTGCCACAGAAAAAGCGCATATTGCTAGACATGCAAATAAGAGACGCCGCGAACGTGCGTGTGTGATTGTGAAGAGCAGGAGCCGCTATTTTCTGAAAAAAAGACTGGAGGTGCGGGCTGCGAGCACCGCGGCGTCGAATCACAACCGGAAAGAACGCGAACGCTACACTGACCTCGGCGGTGCAAAGCTTCGTGTGCCACAGAAAAAGCGCATATTGCTAGACGTGCAAATAAGAGACGCCGCGAACGTGCGTGTGTGATTGTGAAGAGGAGGAGCCGCTATTTTCTGAAAAAAAGACTGGAGGTGCGGGCTGCGAGCACCGCGGCGTCGAATCACAACCGGAAAGAACGCGAACGCTACATTGACCTCGGCCGTGCAAAGCTTCGTGTGCCACAGAAAAAGCGCATATTGCTAGACGTGCAAATAAGAGACGCCGCGAACGTGCGTGTGTGATTGTGAAGAGGAGGAGCCGCTATTTTCTGAAAAAAAGACTGGAGGTGCGGGCTGCGAGCACCGCGGCGTCGAATCACAACCGGAAAGAACGCGAACGCTACACTGACCTCGGCCGTGCAAAGCTTCGTGTGCCACAGAAAAAGCGCATATTGCTAGACGTGCAAATAAGAGACGCCGCGAACGTGCGTGTGTGATTGTGAAGAGGAGGAGCCGCTATTTTCTGAAAAAAAGACTGGAGGTGCGGGCTGCGAGCACCGCGGCGTCGAATCACAACCGGAAAGAACGCGAACGCTACATTGACCTCGGCGGTGCAAAGCTTCGTGTGCCACAGAAAAAGCGCATATTGCTAGACATTCAAATAAGAGACGCCGCGAACGTGCGTGTGTGATTGTGAAGAGGAGGAGCCGCTATTTTCTGAAAAAAAGACTGGAGGTGCGGGCTGCGAGCACCGCGGCGTCGAATCACAACCGGAAAGAACGCGAACGCTACATTGACCTCGGCGGTGCAAAGCTTCGTGTGCCACAGAAAAAGCGCATATTGCTAGACATGCAAATAAGAGACGCCGCGAACGTGCTTGTGTGTTTGTGATGAGGAGGAGCGGCTATTTTTCTGAAAAAAAGACTGGAGGTGCGGGCTGCGAGCACCGCGGCGTCGAATCACAACCGGAAAGAACGCGAACGCTACATTGACCTCGGCGGTGCAAAGCTTCGTGTGCCACAGAAAAAGCGCATATTGCTAGACATGCAAATAAGAGACGCCGCGAACGTGCGTGTGTGATTGTGAAGAGGAGGAGCCGCTATTTTCTGAAAAAAAGACTGGAGGTGCGGGCTGCGAGCACCGCGGCGTCGAATCACAACCGGAAAGAACGCGAACGCTACATTGACCTCGGCGGTGCAAAGCTTCGTGTGCCACAGAAAAAGCGCATATTGCTAGACATTCAAATAAGAGACGCCGCGAACGTGCTTGTGTGTTTGTGATGAGGAGGAGCGGCTATTTTTCTGAAAAAAAGACTGGAGGTGCGGGCTGCGAGCACCGCGGCGTCGAATCACAACCGGAAAGAACGCGAACGCTACATTGACCTCGGCCGTGCAAAGCTTCGTGTGCCACAGAAAAAGCGCATATTGCTAGACGTGCAAATAAGAGACGCCGAGAACGTGCGTGTGTGATTGTGAAGAGGAGGAGCCGCTATTTTCTGAAAAAAAGACTGGAGGTGCGGGCTGCGAGCACCGCGGCGTCGAATCACAACCGGAAAGAACGCGAACGCTACATTGACCTCGGCCGTGCAAAGCTTCGTGTGCCACAGAAAAAGCGCATATTGCTAGACGTGCAAATAAGAGACGCCGCGAACGTGCGTGTGTGATTGTGAAGAGGAGGAGCCGCTATTTTCTGAAAAAAAGACTGGAGGTGCGGGCTGCGAGCACCGCGGCGTCGAATCACAACCGGAAAGAACGCGAACGCTACATTGACCTCGGCGGTGCAAAGCTTCGTGTGCCACAGAAAAAGCGCATATTGCTAGACATTCAAATAAGAGACGCCGCGAACGTGCTTGTGTGTTTGTGATGAGGAGGAGCGGCTATTTTTCTGAAAAAAAGACTGGAGGTGCGGGCTGCGAGCACCGCGGCGTCGAATCACAACCGGAAAGAACGCGAACGCTACATTGACCTCGGCGGTGCAAAGCTTCGTGTGCCACAGAAAAAGCGCATATTGCTAGACATGCAAATAAGAGACGCCGCGAACGTGCGTGTGTGATTGTGAAGAGGAGGAGCCGCTATTTTCTGAAAAAAAGACTGGAGGTGCGGGCTGCGAGCACCGCGGCGTCGAATCACAACCGGAAAGAACGCGAACGCTACATTGACCTCGCCGGTGCAAAGCTTCGTGTGCCACAGAAAAAGCGCATATTGCTAGACGTGCAAATAAGAGACGCCGCGAACGTGCGTGTGTGATTGTGAAGAGGAGGAGCCGCTATTTTCTGAAAAAAAAGACTGGAGGTGCGGGCTGCGAGCACCGCGGCGTCGAATCACAACCGGAAAGAACGCGAACGCTACATTGACCTCGGCCGTGCAAAGCTTCGTGTGCCACAGAAAAAGCGCATATTGCTAGACATGCAAATAAGAGACGCCGCGAACGTGCGTGTGTGATTGTGAAGAGGAGGAGCCGCTATTTTCTGAAAAAAAGACTGGAGGTGCGGGCTGCGAGCACCGCGGCGTCGAATCACAACCGGAAAGAACGCGAACGCTACACTGACCTCGGCGGTGCAAAGCTTCGTGTGCCACAGAAAAAGCGCATATTGCTAGACATGCAAATAAGAGACGCCGCGAACGTGCGTGTGTGATTGTGAAGAGCAGGAGCCGCTATTTTCTGAAAAAAAGACTGGAGGTGCGGGCTGCGAGCACCGCGGCGTCGAATCACAACCGGAAAGAACGCGAACGCTACACTGACTTCGGCGGTGCAAAGCTTCGTGTGCCACAGAAAAAGCGCATATTGCTAGACGTGCAAATAAGAGACGCCGCGAACGTGCGTGTGTGATTGTGAAGAGGAGGAGCCGCTATTTTCTGAAAAAAAGACGAGGTGCGGGCTGCGAGCACCGCGGCGTCGAATCACAACCGGAAAGAACGCGAACGCTACACTGACCTCGGCGGTGCAAAGCTTCGTGTGCCACAGAAAAAGCGCATATTGCTAGACGTGCAAATAAGAGACGCCGCGAACGTGCGTGTGTGATTGTGAAGAGGAGGAGCCGCTATTTTCTGAAAAAAAGACTGGAGGTGCGGGCTGCGCGCACCGCGGCGTCGAATCACAACCGGAAAGAACGCGAACGCTACATTGACCTCGGCCGTGCAAAGCTTCGTGTGCCACAGAAAAAGCGCATATTGCTAGACGTGCAAATAAGAGACGCCGCGAACGTGCGTGTGTGATTGTGAAGAGGAGGAGCCGCTATTTTCTGAAAAAAAGACTGGAGGTGCGGGCTGCGAGCACCGCGGCGTCGAATCACCACCGGAAAGAACGCGAACGCTACATTGACCTCGGCGGTGCAAAGCTTCGTGTGCCACAGAAAAAGCGCATATTGCTAGATATGCAAATAAGAGACGCCGCGAACGTGCGTGTGTGATTGTGAAGAGGAGGAGCTGCTATTTTCTGAAAGAAAGACTGGAGGTGCGGGCTGCGAGCACCGCGGCGTCGAATCACAACCGGAAAGAACGCGAACGCTACACTGACCTCGGCGGTGCAAAGCTTCGTGTGCCACAGAAAAAGCGCATATTGCTAGACATGCAAATAAGAGACGCCGCGAACGTGCGTGTGTGATTGTGAAGAGGAGGAGCTGCTATTTTCTGAAAGAAAGACTGGAGGTGCGGGCTGCGAGCACCGCGGCGTCGAATCACAACCGGAAAGAACGCGAACGCTACACTGACCTCGGCGGTGCAAAGCTTCGTGTGCCACAGAAAAAGCGCATATTGCTAGACATGCAAATAAGAGACGCCGCGAACGTGCGTGTGTGATTGTGAAGAGGAGGAGCCGCTATTTTCTGAAAAAAAGACTGGAGGTGCGGGCTGCGAGCACCGCGGCGTCGAATCACAACCGGAAAGAACGCGAACGCTACACTGACCTCGGCGGTGCAAAGCTTCGTGTGCCACAGAAAAAGCGCATATTGCTAGACATGCAAATAAGAGACGCCGCGAACGTGCGTGTGTGATTGTGAAGAGGAGGAGCCGCTATTTTCTGAAAAAAAGACTGGAGGTGCGGGCTGCGAGCACCGCGGCGTCGAATCACAACCGGAAAGAACGCGAACGCTACATTGACCTCGCCGGTGCAAAGCTTCGTGTGCCACAGAAAAGCGCATATTGCTAGACATGCAAATAAGAGACGCCGCGAACGTGCGTGTGTGATTGTGAAGAGGAGGAGCCGCTATTTTCTGAAAAAAAGACTGGAGGTGCGGGCTGCGAGCACCGCGGCGTCGAATCACAACCGGAAAGAACGCGAACGCTACATTGACCTCGCCGGTGCAAAGCTTCGTGTGCCACAGAAAAAGCGCATATTGCTAGACATGCAAATAAGAGACGCCGCGAACGTGCGTGTGTGTTTGTGAAGAGGAGGAGCCGCTATTTTCTGAAAAAAAGACTGGAGGTGCGGGCTGCGAGCACCGCGGCGTCGAATCACAACCGGAAAGAACGCGAACGCTACATTGACCTCGGCCGTGCAAAGCTTCGTGTGCCACAGAAAAAGCGCATATTGCTAGACGTGCAAATAAGAGACGCCGCGAACGTGCGTGTGTGATTGTGAAGAGGAGGAGCCGCTATTTTCTGAAGACTGGAGGTGCGGGCTGCGAGCACCGCGGCGTCGAATCACAACCGGGAAGAACGCGAACGCTACATTGACCTCGGCCGTGCAAAGCTTCGTGTGCCACAGAAAAAGCGCATATTGCTAGACGTGCAAATAAGAGACGCCGCGAACGTGCGTGTGTGATTGTGAAGAGGAGGAGCCGCTATTTTCTGAAAAAAAGACTGGAGGTGCGGGCTGCGAGCACCGCGGCGTCGAATCACAACCGGAAAGAACGCGAACGCTACATTGACCTCGGCGGTGCAAAGCTTCGTGTGCCACAGAAAAAGCGCATATTGCTAGACATTCAAATAAGAGACGCCGCGAACGTGCTTGTGTGTTTGTGATGAGGAGGAGCGGCTATTTTTCTGAAAAAAAGACTGGAGGTGCGGGCTGCGAGCACCGCGGCGTCGAATCACAACCGGAAAGAACGCGAACGCTACATTGACCTCGGCGGTGCAAAGCTTCGTGTGCCACAGAAAAAGCGCATATTGCTAGACATGCAAATAAGAGACGCCGCGAACGTGCGTGTGTGATTGTGAAGAGGAGGAGCCGCTATTTTCTGAAAAAAAGACTGGAGGTGCGGGCTGCGAGCACCGCGGCGTCGAATCACAACCGGAAAGAACGCGAACGCTACATTGACCTCGCCGGTGCAAAGCTTCGTGTGCCACAGAAAAAGCGCATATTGCTAGACGTGCAAATAAGAGACGCCGCGAACGTGCGTGTGTGATTGTGAAGAGGAGGAGCCGCTATTTTCTGAAAAAAAAGACTGGAGGTGCGGGCTGCGAGCACCGCGGCGTCGAATCACAACCGGAAAGAACGCGAACGCTACATTGACCTCGGCCGTGCAAAGCTTCGTGTGCCACAGAAAAAGCGCATATTGCTAGACATGCAAATAAGAGACGCCGCGAACGTGCGTGTGTGATTGTGAAGAGGAGGAGCCGCTATTTTCTGAAAAAAAGACTGGAGGTGCGGGCTGCGAGCACCGCGGCGTCGAATCACAACCGGAAAGAACGCGAACGCTACACTGACCTCGGCGGTGCAAAGCTTCGTGTGCCACAGAAAAAGCGCATATTGCTAGACATGCAAATAAGAGACGCCGCGAACGTGCGTGTGTGATTGTGAAGAGCAGGAGCCGCTATTTTCTGAAAAAAAGACTGGAGGTGCAGGCTGCGAGCACCGCGGCGTCGAATCACAACCGGAAAGAACGCGAACGCTACACTGACCTCGGCGGTGCAAAGCTTCGTGTGCCACAGAAAAAGCGCATATTGCTAGACGTGCAAATAAGAGACGCCGCGAACGTGCGTGTGTGATTGTGAAGAGGAGGAGCCGCTATTTTCTGAAAAAAAGACTGGAGGTGCGGGCTGCGAGCACCGCGGCGTCGAATCACAACCGGAAAGAACGCGAACGCTACATTGACCTCGGCCGTGCAAAGCTTCGTGTGCCACAGAAAAAGCGCATATTGCTAGACGTGCAAATAAGAGACGCCGCGAACGTGCGTGTGTGATTGTGAAGAGGAGGAGCCGCTATTTTCTGAAAAAAAGACTGGAGGTGCGGGCTGCGAGCACCGCGGCGTCGAATCACAACCGGAAAGAACGCGAACGCTACACTGACCTCGGCCGTGCAAAGCTTCGTGTGCCACAGAAAAAGCGCATATTGCTAGACGTGCAAATAAGAGACGCCGCGAACGTGCGTGTGTGATTGTGAAGAGGAGGAGCCGCTATTTTCTGAAAAAAAGACTGGAGGTGCGGGCTGCGAGCACCGCGGCGTCGAATCACAACCGGAAAGAACGCGAACGCTACATTGACCTCGGCGGTGCAAAGCTTCGTGTGCCACAGAAAAAGCGCATATTGCTAGACATTCAAATAAGAGACGCCGCGAACGTGCGTGTGTGATTGTGAAGAGGAGGAGCCGCTATTTTCTGAAAAAAAGACTGGAGGTGCGGGCTGCGAGCACCGCGGCGTCGAATCACAACCGGAAAGAACGCGAACGCTACATTGACCTCGGCGGTGCAAAGCTTCGTGTGCCACAGAAAAAGCGCATATTGCTAGACATGCAAATAAGAGACGCCGCGAACGTGCTTGTGTGTTTGTGATGAGGAGGAGCGGCTATTTTTCTGAAAAAAAGACTGGAGGTGCGGGCTGCGAGCACCGCGGCGTCGAATCACAACCGGAAAGAACGCGAACGCTACATTGACCTCGGCGGTGCAAAGCTTCGTGTGCCACAGAAAAAGCGCATATTGCTAGACATGCAAATAAGAGACGCCGCGAACGTGCGTGTGTGATTGTGAAGAGGAGGAGCCGCTATTTTCTGAAAAAAAGACTGGAGGTGCGGGCTGCGAGCACCGCGGCGTCGAATCACAACCGGAAAGAACGCGAACGCTACATTGACCTCGGCGGTGCAAAGCTTCGTGTGCCACAGAAAAAGCGCATATTGCTAGACATTCAAATAAGAGACGCCGCGAACGTGCGTGTGTGATTGTGAAGAGGAGGAGCCGCTATTTTCTGAAAAAAAGACTGGAGGTGCGGGCTGCGAGCACCGCGGCGTCGAATCACAACCGGAAAGAACGCGAACGCTACATTGACCTCGGCGGTGCAAAGCTTCGTGTGCCACAGAAAAAGCGCATATTGCTAGACATTCAAATAAGAGACGCCGCGAACGTGCTTGTGTGTTTGTGATGAGGAGGAGCGGCTATTTTTCTGAAAAAAAGACTGGAGGTGCGGGCTGCGAGCACCGCGGCGTCGAATCACAACCGGAAAGAACGCGAACGCTACATTGACCTCGGCGGTGCAAAGCTTCGTGTGCCACAGAAAAAGCGCATATTGCTAGACATGCAAATAAGAGACGCCGCGAACGTGCGTGTGTGATTGTGAAGAGGAGGAGCCGCTATTTTCTGAAAAAAAGACTGGAGGTGCGGGCTGCGAGCACCGCGGCGTCGAATCACAACCGGAAAGAACGCGAACGCTACATTGACCTCGCCGGTGCAAAGCTTCGTGTGCCACAGAAAAAGCGCATATTGCTAGACGTGCAAATAAGAGACGCCGCGAACGTGCGTGTGTGATTGTGAAGAGGAGGAGCCGCTATTTTCTGAAAAAAAAGACTGGAGGTGCGGGCTGCGAGCACCGCGGCGTCGAATCACAACCGGAAAGAACGCGAACGCTACATTGACCTCGGCCGTGCAAAGCTTCGTGTGCCACAGAAAAAGCGCATATTGCTAGACATGCAAATAAGAGACGCCGCGAACGTGCGTGTGTGATTGTGAAGAGGAGGAGCCGCTATTTTCTGAAAAAAAGACTGGAGGTGCGGGCTGCGAGCACCGCGGCGTCGAATCACAACCGGAAAGAACGCGAACGCTACACTGACCTCGGCGGTGCAAAGCTTCGTGTGCCACAGAAAAAGCGCATATTGCTAGACATGCAAATAAGAGACGCCGCGAACGTGCGTGTGTGATTGTGAAGAGCAGGAGCCGCTATTTTCTGAAAAAAAGACTGGAGGTGCGGGCTGCGAGCACCGCGGCGTCGAATCACAACCGGAAAGAACGCGAACGCTACACTGACCTCGGCGGTGCAAAGCTTCGTGTGCCACAGAAAAAGCGCATATTGCTAGACGTGCAAATAAGAGACGCCGCGAACGTGCGTGTGTGATTGTGAAGAGGAGGAGCCGCTATTTTCTGAAAAAAAGACTGGAGGTGCGGGCTGCGAGCACCGCGGCGTCGAATCACAACCGGAAAGAACGCGAACGCTACATTGACCTCGGCCGTTCAAAGCTTCGTGTGCCACAGAAAAAGCGCATATTGCTAGACGTGCAAATAAGAGACGCCGCGAACGTGCGTGTGTGATTGTGAAGAGGAGGAGCCACTATTTTCTGAAAAAAAGACTGGAGGTGCGGGCTGCGAGCACCGCGGCGTCGAATCACAACCGGAAAGAACGCGAACGCTACACTGACCTCGGCCGTGCAAAGCTTCGTGTGCCACAGAAAAAGCGCATATTGCTAGACGTGCAAATAAGAGACGCCGCGAACGTGCGTGTGTGATTGTGAAGAGGAGGAGCCGCTATTTTCTGAAAAAAAGACTGGAGGTGCGGGCTGCGAGCACCGCGGCGTCGAATATCAACCGGAAAGAACGCGAACGCTACATTGACCTCAGCGGTGCAAAGCTTCGTGTGCCACAGAAAAAGCGCATATTGCTAGACATTCAAATAAGAGACGCCGCGAACGTGCGTGTGTGATTGTGAAGAGGAGGAGCCGCTATTTTCTGAAAAAAAGACTGGAGGTGCGGGCTGCGAGCACCGCGGCGTCGAATCACAACCGGAAAGAACGCGAACGCTACATTGACCTCGGCGGTGCAAAGCTTCGTGTGCCACAGAAAAAGCGCATATTGCTAGACATGCAAATAAGAGACGCCGCGAACGTGCTTGTGTGTTTGTGATGAGGAGGAGCGGCTATTTTTCTGAAAAAAAGACTGGAGGTGCGGGCTGCGAGCACCGCGGCGTCGAATCACAACCGGAAAGAACGCGAACGCTACATTGACCTCGGCGGTGCAAAGCTTCGTGTGCCACAGAAAAAGCGCATATTGCTAGACATGCAAATAAGAGACGCCGCGAACGTGCGTGTGTGATTGTGAAGAGGAGGAGCCGCTATTTTCTGAAAAAAAGACTGGAGGTGCGGGCTGCGAGCACCGCGGCGTCGAATCACAACCGGAAAGAACGCGAACGCTACACTGACCTCGGCGGTGCAAAGCTTCGTGTGCCACAGAAAAAGCGCATATTGCTAGACGTGCAAATAAGAGACGCCGAGAACGTGCGTGTGTGATTGTGAAGAGGAGGAGCCGCTATTTTCTGAAAAAAAGACTGGAGGTGCGGGCTGCGAGCACCGCGGCGTCGAATCACAACCGGAAAGAACGCGAACGCTACATTGACCTCGGCCGTGCAAAGCTTCGTGTGCCACAGAAAAAGCGCATATTGCTAGACGTGCAAATAAGAGACGCCGCGAACGTGCGTGTGTGATTGTGAAGAGGAGGAGCCGCTATTTTCTGAAAAAAAGACTGGAGGTGCGGGCTGCGAGCACCGCGGCGTCGAATCACAACCGGAAAGAACGCGAACGCTACATTGACCTCGGCGGTGCAAAGCTTCGTGTGCCACAGAAAAAGCGCATATTGCTAGACATTCAAATAAGAGACGCCGCGAACGTGCTTGTGTGTTTGTGATGAGGAGGAGCGGCTATTTTTCTGAAAAAAAGACTGGAGGTGCGGGCTGCGAGCACCGCGGCGTCGAATCACAACCGGAAAGAACGCGAACGCTACATTGACCTCGGCGGTGCAAAGCTTCGTGTGCCACAGAAAAAGCGCATATTGCTAGACATGCAAATAAGAGACGCCGCGAACGTGCGTGTGTGATTGTGAAGAGGAGGAGCCGCTATTTTCTGAAAAAAAGACTGGAGGTGCGGGCTGCGAGCACCGCGGCGTCGAATCACAACCGGAAAGAACGCGAACGCTACATTGACCTCGCCGGTGCAAAGCTTCGTGTGCCACAGAAAAAGCGCATATTGCTAGACGTGCAAATAAGAGACGCCGCGAACGTGCGTGTGTGATTGTGAAGAGGAGGAGCCGCTATTTTCTGAAAAAAAAGACTGGAGGTGCGGGCTGCGAGCACCGCGGCGTCGAATCACAACCGGAAAGAACGCGAACGCTACATTGACCTCGGCCGTGCAAAGCTTCGTGTGCCACAGAAAAAGCGCATATTGCTAGACATGCAAATAAGAGACGCCGCGAACGTGCGTGTGTGATTGTGAAGAGGAGGAGCCGCTATTTTCTGAAAAAAAGACTGGAGGTGCGGGCTGCGAGCACCGCGGCGTCGAATCACAACCGGAAAGAACGCGAACGCTACACTGACCTCGGCGGTGCAAAGCTTCGTGTGCCACAGAAAAAGCGCATATTGCTAGACATGCAAATAAGAGACGCCGCGAACGTGCGTGTGTGATTGTGAAGAGCAGGAGCCGCTATTTTCTGAAAAAAAGACTGGAGGTGCGGGCTGCGAGCACCGCGGCGTCGAATCACAACCGGAAAGAACGCGAACGCTACACTGACCTCGGCGGTGCAAAGCTTCGTGTGCCACAGAAAAAGCGCATATTGCTAGACGTGCAAATAAGAGACGCCGCGAACGTGCGTGTGTGATTGTGAAGAGGAGGAGCCGCTATTTTCTGAAAAAAAGACTGGAGGTGCGGGCTGCGAGCACCGCGGCGTCGAATCACAACCGGAAAGAACGCGAACGCTACACTGACCTCGGCGGTGCAAAGCTTCGTGTGCCACAGAAAAAGCGCATATTGCTAGACGTGCAAATAAGAGACGCCGCGAACGTGCGTGTGTGATTGTGAAGAGGAGGAGCCGCTATTTTCTGAAAAAAAGACTGGAGGTGCGGGCTGCGCGCACCGCGGCGTCGAATCACAACCGGAAAGAACGCGAACGCTACATTGACCTCGGCCGTGCAAAGCTTCGTGTGCCACAGAAAAAGCGCATATTGCTAGACGTGCAAATAAGAGACGCCGCGAACGTGCGTGTGTGATTGTGAAGAGGAGGAGCCGCTATTTTCTGAAAAAAAGACTGGAGGTGCGGGCTGCGAGCACCGCGGCGTCGAATCACCACCGGAAAGAACGCGAACGCTACATTGACCTCGGCGGTGCAAAGCTTCGTGTGCCACAGAAAAAGCGCATATTGCTAGATATGCAAATAAGAGACGCCGCGAACGTGCGTGTGTGATTGTGAAGAGGAGGAGCTGCTATTTTCTGAAAGAAAGACTGGAGGTGCGGGCTGCGAGCACCGCGGCGTCGAATCACAACCGGAAAGAACGCGAACGCTACACTGACCTCGGCGGTGCAAAGCTTCGTGTGCCACAGAAAAAGCGCATATTGCTAGACATGCAAATAAGAGACGCCGCGAACGTGCGTGTGTGATTGTGAAGAGGAGGAGCTGCTATTTTCTGAAAGAAAGACTGGAGGTGCGGGCTGCGAGCACCGCGGCGTCGAATCACAACCGGAAAGAACGCGAACGCTACACTGACCTCGGCGGTGCAAAGCTTCGTGTGCCACAGAAAAAGCGCATATTGCTAGACATGCAAATAAGAGACGCCGCGAACGTGCTTGTGTGTTTGTGATGAGGAGGAGCGGCTATTTTTCTGAAAAAAAGACTGGAGGTGCGGGCTGCGAGCACCGCGGCGTCGAATCACAACCGGAAAGAACGCGAACGCTACATTGACCTCGGCGGTGCAAAGCTTCGTGTGCCACCGAAAAAGCGCATATTGCTAGACATGCAAATAAGAGACGCCGCGAACGTGCGTGTGTGATTGTGAAGAGGAGGAGCCGCTATTTTCTGAAAAAAAGACTGGAGGTGCGGGCTGCGAGCACCGCGGCGTCGAATCACAACCGGAAAGAACGCGAACGCTACACTGACCTCGGCGGTGCAAAGCTTCGTGTGCCACAGAAAAAGCGCATATTGCTAGACGTGCAAATAAGAGACGCCGAGAACGTGCGTGTGTGATTGTGAAGAGGAGGAGCCGCTATTTTCTGAAAAAAAGACTGGAGGTGCGGGCTGCGAGCACCGCGGCGTCGAATCACAACCGGAAAGAACGCGAACGCTACATTGACCTCGGCCGTGCAAAGCTTCGTGTGCCACAGAAAAAGCGCATATTGCTAGACGTGCAAATAAGAGACGCCGCGAACGTGCGTGTGTGATTGTGAAGAGGAGGAGCCGCTATTTTCTGAAAAAAAGACTGGAGGTGCGGGCTGCGAGCACCGCGGCGTCGAATCACAACCGGAAAGAACGCGAACGCTACATTGACCTCGGCGGTGCAAAGCTTCGTGTGCCACAGAAAAAGCGCATATTGCTAGACATTCAAATAAGAGACGCCGCGAACGTGCTTGTGTGTTTGTGATGAGGAGGAGCGGCTATTTTTCTGAAAAAAAGACTGGAGGTGCGGGCTGCGAGCACCGCGGCGTCGAATCACAACCGGAAAGAACGCGAACGCTACATTGACCTCGGCGGTGCAAAGCTTCGTGTGCCACAGAAAAAGCGCATATTGCTAGACATGCAAATAAGAGACGCCGCGAACGTGCGTGTGTGATTGTGAAGAGGAGGAGCCGCTATTTTCTGAAAAAAAGACTGGAGGTGCGGGCTGCGAGCACCGCGGCGTCGAATCACAACCGGAAAGAACGCGAACGCTACATTGACCTCGCCGGTGCAAAGCTTCGTGTGCCACAGAAAAAGCGCATATTGCTAGACGTGCAAATAAGAGACGCCGCGAACGTGCGTGTGTGATTGTGAAGAGGAGGAGCCGCTATTTTCTGAAAAAAAAGACTGGAGGTGCGGGCTGCGAGCACCGCGGCGTCGAATCACAACCGGAAAGAACGCGAACGCTACATTGACCTCGGCCGTGCAAAGCTTCGTGTGCCACAGAAAAAGCGCATATTGCTAGACATGCAAATAAGAGACGCCGCGAACGTGCGTGTGTGATTGTGAAGAGGAGGAGCCGCTATTTTCTGAAAAAAAGACTGGAGGTGCGGGCTGCGAGCACCGCGGCGTCGAATCACAACCGGAAAGAACGCGAACGCTACACTGACCTCGGCGGTGCAAAGCTTCGTGTGCCACAGAAAAAGCGCATATTGCTAGACATGCAAATAAGAGACGCCGCGAACGTGCGTGTGTGATTGTGAAGAGCAGGAGCCGCTATTTTCTGAAAAAAAGACTGGAGGTGCGGGCTGCGAGCACCGCGGCGTCGAATCACAACCGGAAAGAACGCGAACGCTACACTGACCTCGGCGGTGCAAAGCTTCGTGTGCCACAGAAAAAGCGCATATTGCTAGACGTGCAAATAAGAGACGCCGCGAACGTGCGTGTGTGATTGTGAAGAGGAGGAGCCGCTATTTTCTGAAAAAAAGACTGGAGGTGCGGGCTGCGAGCACCGCGGCGTCGAATCACAACCGGACAGAACGCGAACGCTACACTGACCTCGGCGGTGCAAAGCTTCGTGTGCCACAGAAAAAGCGCATATTGCTAGACGTGCAAATAAGAGACGCCGCGAACGTGCGTGTGTGATTGTGAAGAGGAGGAGCCGCTATTTTCTGAAAAAAAGACTGGAGGTGCGGGCTGCGCGCACCGCGGCGTCGAATCACAACCGGAAAGAACGCGAACGCTACATTGACCTCGGCCGTGCAAAGCTTCGTGTGCCACAGAAAAAGCGCATATTGCTAGACGTGCAAATAAGAGACGCCGCGAACGTGCGTGTGTGATTGTGAAGAGGAGGAGCCGCTATTTTCTGAAAAAAAGACTGGAGGTGCGGGCTGCGAGCACCGCGGCGTCGAATCACCACCGGAAAGAACGCGAACGCTACATTGACCTCGGCGGTGCAAAGCTTCGTGTGCCACAGAAAAAGCGCATATTGCTAGATATGCAAATAAGAGACGCCGCGAACGTGCGTGTCTGATTGTGAAGAGGAGGAGCTGCTATTTTCTGAAAGAAAGACTGGAGGTGCGGGCTGCGAGCACCGCGGCGTCGAATCACAACCGGAAAGAACGCGAACGCTACACTGACCTCGGCGGTGCAAAGCTTCGTGTGCCACAGAAAAAGCGCATATTGCTAGACATGCAAATAAGAGACGCCGCGAACGTGCGTGTGTGATTGTGAAGAGGAGGAGCTGCTATTTTCTGAAAGAAAGACTGGAGGTGCGGGCTGCGAGCACCGCGGCGTCGAATCACAACCGGAAAGAACGCGAACGCTACACTGACCTCGGCGGTGCAAAGCTTCGTGTGCCACATAAAAAGCGCATATTGCTAGACATGCAAATAAGAGACGCCGCGAACGTGCGTGTGTGATTGTGAAGAGGAGGAGCCGCTATTTTCTGAAAAAAAGACTGGAGGTGCGGGCTGCGAGCACCGCGGCGTCGAATCACAACCGGAAAGAACGCGAACGCTACACTGACCTCGGCGGTGCAAAGCTTCGTGTGCCACAGAAAAAGCGCATATTGCTAGACATGCAAATAAGAGACGCCGCGAACGTGCGTGTGTGATTGTGAAGAGGAGGAGCCGCTATTTTCTGAAAAAAAGACTGGAGGTGCGGGCTGCGAGCACCGCGGCGTCGAATCACAACCGGAAAGAACGCGAACGCTACATTGACCTCGCCGGTGCAAAGCTTCGTGTGCCACAGAAAAGCGCATATTGCTAGACATGCAAATAAGAGACGCCGCGAACGTGCGTGTGTGATTGTGAAGAGGAGGAGCCGCTATTTTCTGAAAAAAAGACTGGAGGTGCGGGCTGCGAGCACCGCGGCGTCGAATCACAACCGGAAAGAACGCGAACGCTACATTGACCTCGCCGGTACAAAGCTTCGTGTGCCACAGAAAAAGCGCATATTGCTAGACATGCAAATAAGAGACGCCGCGAACGTGCGTGTGTGTTTGTGAAGAGGAGGAGCCGCTATTTTCTGAAAAAAAGACTGGAGGTGCGGGCTGCGAGCACCGCGGCGTCGAATCACAACCGGAAAGAACGCGAACGCTACATTGACCTCGGCCGTGCAAAGCTTCGTGTGCCACAGAAAAAGCGCATATTGCTAGACGTGCAAATAAGAGACGCCGCGAACGTGCGTGTGTGATTGTGAAGAGGAGGAGCCGCTATTTTCTGAAGACTGGAGGTGCGGGCTGCGAGCACCGCGGCGTCGAATCACAACCGGGAAGAACGCGAACGCTACATTGACCTCGGCCGTGCAAAGCTTCGTGTGCCACAGAAAAAGCGCATATTGCTAGACGTGCAAATAAGAGACGCCGCGAACGTGCGTGTGTGATTGTGAAGAGGAGGAGCCGCTATTTTCTGAAAAAAAAGACTGGAGGTGCGGGCTGCGAGCACTGCGGCGTCGAATCACAACCGGAAAGAACGCGAACGCTACATTGACCTCGGCCGTGCAAAGCTTCGTGTGCCACAGAAAAAGCGCATATTGCTAGACGTGCAAATAAGAGACGCCGCGAACGTGCGTGTGTGATTGTGAAGAGGAGGAGCCGCTATTTTCTGAAAAAAAGGACTGGAGGTGCGGGCTGCGAGCACCGCGGCGTCGAATCACAACCGGAAAGAACGCGAACGCTACATTGACCTCGGCGGTGCAAAGCTTCGTGTGCCACAGAAAAAGCGCATATTGCTAGACATGCAAATAAGAGACGCCGCGAACGTGCGTGTGTGATTGTGAAGAGGAGGAGCCGCTATTTTCTGAAAAAAAGACTGGAGGTGCGGGCTGCGAGCACCGCGGCGTCGAATCACAACCGGAAAGAACGCGAACGCTACACTGACCTCGGCGGTGCAAAGCTTCGTGTGCCACAGAAAAAGCGCATATTGCTAGACGTGCAAATAAGAGACGCCGCGAACGTGCGTGTGTGATTGTGAAGAGGAGGAGCCGCTATTTTCTGAAAAAAAAGACTGGAGGTGCGGGCTGCGAGCACCGCGGCGTCGAATCACCACCGGAAAGAACGCGAACGCTACATTGACCTCGGCGGTGCAAAGCTTCGTGTGCCACAGAAAAAGCGCATATTGCTAGACGTGCAAATAAGAGACGCCGCGAACGTGCGTGTGTGATTGTGAAGAGGAGGAGCCGCTATTTTCTGAAAAAAAGACTGCAGGTGCGGGCTGCGAGCACCGCGGCGTCGAATCACCACCGGAAAGAACGCGAACGCTACATTCACCTCGGCCGTGCAAAGCTTCGTGTGCCACAGAAAAAGCGCATATTGCTAGACGTGCAAATAAGAGACGCCGCGAACGTGCGTGTGTGATTGTGAAGAGGAGGAGCCGCTATTTTCTGAAAAAAAGACTGGAGGTGCGGGCTGCGAGCACCGCGGCGTCGAATCACAACCGGAAAGAACGCGAACGCTACATTGACCTCGGCCGTGCAAAGCTTCGTGTGCCACAGAAAAAGCGCATATTGCTAGACGTGCAAATGAGAGACGCCGCGAACGTGCGTGTGTGATTGTGAAGAGGAGGAGCCGCTATTTTCTGAAAAAAAAGACTGGAGGTGCGGGCTGCGAGCACCGCGGCGTCGAATCACAACCGGAAAGAACGCGAACGCTACATTGACCTCGGCGGTGCAAAGCTTCGTGTGCCACAGAAAAAGCGCATATTGCTAGACGTGCAAATAAGAGACGCCGCGAACGTGCGTGTGTGATTGTGAAGAGGAGGAGCCGCTATTTTCTGAAAAAAAGACTGGAGGTGCGGGCTGCGAGCACCGCGGCGTCGAATCACAACCGGAAAGAACGCGAACGCTACATTGACCTCGGCCGTGCAAAGCTTCGTGTGCCACAGAAAAAGCGCATATTGCTAGACGTGCAAATAAGAGACGCCGCGAACGTGCGTGTGTGATTGTGAAGAGGAGGAGCCGCTATTTTCTGAAAAAAAAGACTGGAGGTGCGGGCTGCGAGCACCGCGGCGTCGAATCACCACCGGAAAGAACGCGAACGCTACATTGACCTCGGCCGTGCAAAGCTTCGTGTGCCACAGAAAAAGCGCATATTGCTAGACGTGCAAATAAGAGACGCCGCGAACGTGCGTGTGTGATTGTGAAGAGGAGGAGCCGCTATTTTCTGAAAAAAAGACTGGAGGTGCGGGCTGCGAGCACCGCGGCGTCGAATCACCACCGGAAAGAACGCGAACGCTACATTGACCTCGGCCGTGCAAAGCTTCGTGTGCCACAGAAAAAGCGCATATTGCTAGACGTGCAAATAAGAGACGCCGCGAACGTGCGTGTGTGATTGTGAAGAGGAGGAGCCGCTATTTTCTGAAAAAAAGACTGGAGGTGCGGGCGGCGAGCACCGCGGCGTCGAATCACAACCGGAAAGAACGCGAACGCTACATTGACCTCGGCGGTGCAAAGCTTCGTGTGCCACAGAAAAAGCGCATATTGCTAGACATGCAAATAAGAGACGCCGCGAACGTGCGTGTGTGATTGTGAAGAGGAGGAGCCGCTATTTTCTGAAAAAAAGACTGGAGGTGCGGGCTGCGAGCACCGCGGCGTCGAATCACAACCGGAAAGAACGCGAACGCTACACTGACCTCGGCGGTGCAAAGCTTCGTGTGCCACAGAAAAAGCGCATATTGCTAGACGTGCAAATAAGAGACGCCGCGAACGTGCGTGTGTGATTGTGAAGAGGAGGAGCCGCTATTTTCTGAAAAAAAAGACTGGAGGTGCGGGCTGCGAGCACCGCGGCGTCGAATCACCACCGGAAAGAACGCGAACGCTACATTGACCTCGGCGGTGCAAAGCTTCGTGTGCCACAGAAAAAGCGCATATTGCTAGACGTGCAAATAAGAGACGCCGCGAACGTGCGTGTGTGATTGTGAAGAGGAGGAGCCGCTATTTTCTGAAAAAAAAGACTGCAGGTGCGGGCTGCGAGCACCGCGGCGTCGAATCACCACCGGAAAGAACGCGAACGCTACATTCACCTCGGCCGTGCAAAGCTTCGTGTGCCACAGAAAAAGCGCATATTGCTAGACGTGCAAATAAGAGACGCCGCGAACGTGCGTGTGTGATTGTGAAGAGGAGGAGCCGCTATTTTCTGAAAAAAAGACTGGAGGTGCGGGCTGCGAGCACCGCGGCGTCGAATCACAACCGGAAAGAACGCGAACGCTACATTGACCTCGGCCGTGCAAAGCTTCGTGTGCCACAGAAAAAGCGCATATTGCTAGACGTGCAAATGAGAGACGCCGCGAACGTGCGTGTGTGATTGTGAAGAGGAGGAGCCGCTATTTTCTGAAAAAAAAGACTGGAGGTGCGGGCTGCGAGCACCGCGGCGTCGAATCACAACCGGAAAGAACGCGAACGCTACATTGACCTCGGCGGTGCAAAGCTTCGTGTGCCACAGAAAAAGCGCATATTGCTAGACGTGCAAATAAGAGACGCCGCGAACGTGCGTGTGTGATTGTGAAGAGGAGGAGCCGCTATTTTCTGAAAAAAAGACTGGAGGTGCGGGCTGCGAGCACCGCGGCGTCGAATCACAACCGGAAAGAACGCGAACGCTACATTGACCTCGGCCGTGCAAAGCTTCGTGTGCCACAGAAAAAGCGCATATTGCTAGACGTGCAAATAAGAGACGCCGCGAACGTGCGTGTGTGATTGTGAAGAGGAGGAGCCGCTATTTTCTGAAAAAAAAGACTGGAGGTGCGGGCTGCGAGCACCGCGGCGTCGAATCACCACCGGAAAGAACGCGAACGCTACATTGACCTCGGCCGTGCAAAGCTTCGTGTGCCACAGAAAAAGCGCATATTGCTAGACGTGCAAATAAGAGACGCCGCGAACGTGCGTGTGTGATTGTGAAGAGGAGGAGCCGCTATTTTCTGAAAAAAAGACTGGAGGTGCGGGCTGCGAGCACCGCGGCGTCGAATCACCACCGGAAAGAACGCGAACGCTACATTGACCTCGGCGGTGCAAAGCTTCGTGTGCCACAGAAAAAGCGCATATTGCTAGACGTGCAAATAAGAGACGCCGCGAACGTGCGTGTGTGATTGTGAAGAGGAGGAGCCGCTATTTTCTGAAAAAAAGACTGGAGGTGCGGGCTGCGAGCACCGCGGCGTCGAATCACAACCGGAAAGAACGCGAACGCTACATTGACCTCGGCCGTGCAAAGCTTCGTGTGCCACAGAAAAAGCGCATATTGCTAGACGTGCAAATAAGAGACGCCGCGAACGTGCGTGTGTGATTGTGAAGAGGAGGAGCCGCTATTTTCTGAAAAAAAAGACTGGAGGTGCGGGCTGCGAGCACCGCGGCGTCGAATCACCACCGGAAAGAACGCGAACGCTACATTGACCTCGGCCGTGCAAAGCTTCGTGTGCCACAGAAAAAGCGCATATTGCTAGACGTGCAAATAAGAGACGCCGCGAACGTGCGTGTGTGATTGTGAAGAGGAGGAGCCGCTATTTTCTGAAAAAAAGACTGGAGGTGCGGGCTGCGAGCACCGCGGCGTCGAATCACCACCGGAAAGAACGCGAACGCTACATTCACCTCGGCCGTGCAAAGCTTCGTGTGCCACAGAAAAAGCGCATATTGCTAGACGTGCAAATAAGAGACGCCGCGAACGTGCGTGTGTGATTGTGAAGAGGAGGAGCCGCTATTTTCTGAAAAAAAGACTGGAGGTGCGGGCTGCGAGCACCGCGGCGTCGAATCACAACCGGAAAGAACGCGAACGCTACATTGACCTCGGCCGTGCAAAGCTTCGTGTGCCACAGAAAAAGCGCATATTGCTAGACGTGCAAATAAGAGACGCCGCGAACGTGCGTGTGTGATTGTGAAGAGGAGGAGCCGCTATTTTCTGAAAAAAAAGACTGGAGGTGCGGGCTGCGAGCACCGCGGCGTCGAATCACAACCGGAAAGAACGCGAACGCTACATTGACCTCGGCGGTGCAAAGCTTCGTGTGCCACAGAAAAAGCGCATATTGCTAGACATGCAAATAAGAGACGCCGCGAACGTGCGTGTGTGTTTGTGATGAGGAGGAGGGGCTATTTTTCTGAAAAAAACTTGGAGGACGCTTAAGCTTCGCCTTCAAGAGTGGAACGTGATAGCGTTATCGCACCCCGTTCGCACCGCCCACTCATTCGCTCGGCATCCTCTTGAGTCACACAAAGACGAAACGTGCGCCTGAGCAAGCGGAACTAACCAAAAAACTCGGTCTCGGTGTCTCGAAGGGAGAAGCGATCTACGCTAGCCAAACGTCGCGATTAGCACGGACAGCCGGGCCGCGACGCGCCATGAAGGCGGACACGATCATGGGGCTGACGCCTCGATGGCATCGTCCTCTATCTCGCTTGGGAGCACCACGCAGACGCATGGCTCCTCGCCAGCAGCGCGGCACACATCGCAGGGGACGCTTTCCCCCAGACGCGCTACGGCGCAGCGATCACGTCAGAGGCGTCCCGCATCGGACGCAGCTCGGCGTCCGATGGAAACTTTAGCTCGGGTACTCCAATCTAAATATATGTAGAAGGAGAATTTGTTTTTCTCGGCAACCATTGCACTAAATTTGAAAAGGTTTGTTGCGTTAGAAAAAAAACTTAAATTCTAGTGACTGTTTCGAATTTTTCATTTAGGTTGTCAATTTATCGAAAATTGGCAAAAATCGCAATTTCAGAAAACAAGACTATCAAGTTTTGAATTGTAACTCAACAATGAAAAACGATATCATAATTCGGTGAATTGCATCTAACAGTACATCTACAGCGGACAAAATTTGTATGTTACACATGAATCTAAAAAAATTTAGTATGGAAATACCGCTTTTGCAGAACCCTCGTACACAACGCAACCAATTCACGTAAGATACAAATTGACACAAATTTGTCCGCTTTGACTGTTATAGTAGATCCCGTTTACAGAACAGCGATATCTTTTCTTGATGCAGAGCTATTAGTTTGTAAACGTCGTGCTTTATCTTTTTCGGACTTTCGAGTTTTTCCAAATATTTTAAACAACATTCAGGCCCTAAATCGAAATTCCGCTTTCAACAGACACTAGAATTCAACTTTCTCTCTCAAATGCAACAAATTTCATTAAAAAACGATTCGGGGGTTATCTCGGAAAAGCGTTTCCGCGTTTTACATGTACTTCAATGGGCCGCGTCGGAACTGGGCCCGAGCTAGAGCTTCCTCTTAAACAATTTGAAGAGCGATCAAATACATCAATAATAACTGCATTGCCATTGCCAAAGATGCTGAAAACGAATTCTTGAACGCTACGCACTGTCAGTACAAGTCAATTATTTCATAAAAGAATGTACTCGTATGTGTCAGAAGTTGTGCCCAAAATAACTGATATCAATGCTTACATGTTTTTTTGTCTATTCAATAAGTAAAGAAAATATCACACCAACTTTAGAACTATATCAGTTCGAAACCAACAAAGCAGTGCATGCCGCTGATATGAAGAATGTAAAGGCCATGAAATGAATAAGTTGAGGACAAACATGTTAATGAAACTTTGTCGTTCAAGAACCTTGTTTACGTTCTTGTACACATGCAACGGCCAGTGAAAAATCTCAATGACGCTGTCATTGGTTCCAATGTATTACGCAGGAGCAGCTCTCACCGGTCGTGCATCGTGAGTAATTACACCGAAATTATAGTGGCAACAGAGAGCACGTACAAAAAGCTGGAGTTCTGAAAAAAATATGAGGACGAGTCAAATGAACGTAAGCCTATGCGAATGTATGACAAACGGGGTACATTATTTCAAGAGTAGTCCCCATGAGCGTTTAGACATTTGTCCCATTGACTAACGAGTCGCACGATTCCCGTCTTGGGACTCCTTGGTCTGCTGCTTCAAAAAGTCGGCAACTGACTCTTACACGTCATCGTCCGACACAAATCTGGTTCCCTTGAGCTGCTTCTTCAGTTGTCCCAAAATGTGGAGGTCGTAAGGCGTCAGGTCTAAGCTGTATGGCGGATGTTCTAGCGTTTCGCACTTTAACTTCGCCAGTTTTATATTAACCACATCAGCGACGTGGGGGGCATTGTCGTGGTACAAGGTGACCTCATTCGTCAATTTTCCACGTCGTTTGTTCTTGATTGCGACACGTAGCCGGTCCCGCATTTCACAATATCGGAAAAATTGATAGTATCTCAAGATTTGTCAAATTTTCCGGCGAAAATGATGGCCTTTGCTTTCTTGGGGGTGGTGAATGGGAATGTTTCCACTGTAAGCTTTGCCGTCGTGTTTCAGGCTCGTAGTAGTGGCACTAGTGGCACCATGGTTCGTCCCAGATCATAATTGTAGACAAGAAGTCGTCACCCTCATTGTGACACCGGATCAGATGTGTCAAAGCAGCGCCGAACTTCTCCGTCTTCTGGCGGTGGTTCACAATCTTGGGCATCCATTGCGCACACAAGAGCCGATAACCGAGATGTTCATGAATTATGGCGTGAACCGAACGGTGACTGATTTTCACCGGCTGGGCCAGTTCGTCGATGCTTATCCTCCGTTCTTGTCTTATCAGCTCATCAACCTTTGCATTTTTTGTTGGGGGTGATTGCACGGTGGCTTTGGCCCGGTCTTGGATCGCCTTTGCAATTTTCGCGTCCTTCTTTGAGCCGTTTGTTCCAACGTTTCACAGTGGCCAATGAAGTGCAATGTTCAACGTACACGGCAGCCGCACGGCGACTAAGTTCTTTTTAGGAAACACCTTCAGCTGTCAAAAACCTCACGGCACCACGCTGCTCAACTTCTGGAGCGTTCATTATGACACGCGACCATGTTCAACCCAGTGTTTGAGAGCATTAAAGAACATTTATCCTCACACCTGCGGGTCACTTTTGTATTACCTGTGTGCTACGCGCACGCCTCGCAGATAATGAACCGAACCATTATTGCGCTGGCTGGGTAGGCTCACTTTCATTTGAATCACCCTCGTACATCAGAAATGCGAAGATGGAATATACAAATGCGAAGATACAGCTTGATAAAGGGCAAAAAAGTGTCACCGGAAACAAAGCTCAGTGCACGTATACACGAAAGATCGCCACAACATATTTAAATATACGTATAAGTCTCCAATTAATCTACGTGTCTAAGAAAAAAAATCACTATATAATGCGTCAAACAAGGCAAATAAACATGTTGCGCAATCACAGATTCACAGAATCCTAAATCCCGCCCCCATTCCATCCACTCCACCCGATGTATTGCGCTCAATGGAAGGCAGCATGCTTCCTCACCGCTTTTCAAATTTGCGCACACAAGACTGAGCCGCCATCGTCGGCTCACCCGTGCCACACCCCTCCCCAAGCATCCACTTGCACATACAGCATGCGGCGCGCGGTCACGATGTTATTGCCCTTAGACTTTATACGGAACATGAGGATGACGGCGACGGCAGGAATGCACCTGGAGTTTCATATAATTGCATCGCCATAGTATAGTAACAGTATCCGGTAACTGAAGCGTCCAGTGGCTCATTACTTTCCGTAAAAGAAGTAACAAAGTCAAACTTTCACCATTCGACAATTTACTGCGCTGCGACAATGTCTTTTTGTCTTTTGTGGGGCGGGAACACAGAATTTAAAGTAAAACGCAAAGTAAAGCATGTTGGCCACAATTGAATGCCTACTTTGGGCACCTAGCGTGGCTACCGAAGGAATATGGAAGAAAACGTGAGACTCTTGGTCCACCGAGAACCATATATACGCATACTGCTCTGTATCCTACACCGGCGAGACAAGACTTTCCAGAGAGGTTGCGGTCAAGCGAACGCAGTGCAATCCGTCGAGTCCCCACAGTGATGGCGGCGAGCGACCATTCTTTCTTTTTCTCGTCTGCTAGACAGAAGGCGTCCAACACTCTGCGAAGAGAAAATCCACTCGGCCAGAGAAAACCGAACGCGCACCGAAGTGCGCCGCGCTGTGGTCTAGGCAACACCAGAAAAACGCATGCGCTCTGGCTGGCTTTGGCAGCGCGCGGGTGGGGTAGCGAGAACAAAAAATGTGAGAGACTCAATGTGTCCGAGCTAATAAAAGTCCAAATAGAAACAATATATAAGAACGTAGTTACCTTCGCTGGCTTTACTGTCTTGACATGGATGCTTTGGCGTAAGTGACAAAAAATGTTGATATTTTTTGTGACATGATGGCACAAATGAACCAGCACGCTTCGTCTCATCGGACCTCACTGCGTGCTTTGTCAACTTGTCTGATAGTGCGTCGATTTGGCTTGTCTCGTTGTATGTTTCCATGTACGACGTTAGAAAAGTCAATGCACCTTTGGCATCAAATGTTTATAACAACATTAAACCCACAAAGTTCCGCAATTGAAGATCTAAAGCACAACTTTGGAAATGCCAATGCACCTTTCACATCAAAAGTTTATAAGAACTTTATGCCCATAAAGTTTCGGAATTGGCATCCATGCGCTCCCTAGATTCCGCGGCATCCGCGAGATGCTGCGGCGAGCCCGTTCGCCATCAACACGCCCTTGAAACTTCGTGCTCGGATGGGGCTGCTTGCGTTATGTGACTCCCGGTGCATGGGCGTTGCCGCAAAATCCAGCCCGAGTTAGCAATGTTCGCGGTAAAATGTCTTTAGGAGCGTGAAAAGGACATTCTAGACAAAATAAAGAGTGATTTCCGGCGCCGGGGGTTGCTTTGGTCGGCGGTGCGTGGACAGCATGAAAAAAATTTCGGGGGGGTGGAAGCCCCATAAGCACCTCTCCCCTGGCTACGCCCCCGGCTTCAGCACGCGGGTCCAAGATGGCTCTGCTAAAAGAGCCGAACTGGGATTTCCACACGATGCCAGGTTGCAGCCATGTGCTTTTAACGCGGCAGCGTTAAGGGCCCCGTGACGCAGAAAATCCGGCGGCGGCGTCCGTTAGAGAAAAATCATCCCGAACCACGCAGGCGCTCCGCGTGGAGCGTAGGCGTTGCTATATGGTATGGTATGAAGAACTTTAAGTCCTGAGGGATCAGTCTGGGACTGATGTGGGCCGCTCCCACGTCGGTACAGAGAAGCCGAGCCCCGTCACACGGACCCTCTGGACAGCCTTGAGTTGGTCCGCCAGCACTTCACTGTGCTGAGCTAATTTAATTTCTCAAAGTAAAATGCGTCAGAAAATTCGTAAAATACGACTTACACGCAACCTACAGACATGATAGCGTCGTATTGTAATTTGAATATACGAGAAAACATACTTTTCTTACGAGCAAACTCAGACCCCTTTTCTAGCTGCCGTTTAAGGTTTGTCTTAGTGGCCGCGGACGCTAGGTGTGGATACTATGGTGACCTAATGAGTCGGTTGTTGTCTTTTAACTTAGTGAAGTGCGTTAGAGACATGAACTGATGAACGCTATCGCGTTCCACTCTTAAAGGTCGAAGATTAAGCATCCTGCAAGTTTTTAATGCTATACGTTAAGGAAGGCCACCTTGAATAACATGTAAGAAGGAAGTAAAGTTTCGAACCAACAATCAGTTTAAAATGCCGCTCTTTGTAACCTGAACGAAACTTTGTGTATAGAGAACAATCCCCTTTCTTTTAAAGTTTCGATTAAGCAGATTCTATACGTATATACTGAAATACCACGGTCGAGACGACGCTTTGTTCCAAGAAGAAAAAATGGCGGCGATGCCAAAATGAACACGAGCCGATGATTGATGATGACTTTGTACAGATGAAGATGAAGTCCGCATAAATGCTTACACTAATTTTCCCCGTGGACGGAAGCGGCCAGCCTGGCCGCACATTAGACAGTGGAACGGAGATGAAAGGGCTTCAGGCGGGAAACGTGCACAATTTCAGTTCCGCGGCAGCGTCAGTCAGTTGGGGCATCAACAGGTGTAACGCGATAGTTCACCGGCGAGGTCTGCTCTATGACTTTGTAGGGGCGAATATATCGAGACTCAAGCTTCTCACATAAACCGGGTGTTCGTGCAGGTGTCCATATAGGAGCACATCGGCACCAGGGCGGTAGGAAACGACGCAGTGAGAGGCATCGTACCGATGGTTGCGATCGTCTTGGCTGGCTTCAATGTTCATACGGGCGCGACGACTACATTGGGCAAGACGAGACACAAGCTGGTCGCAAATGAAAGGTGAAGCGTTGACGGGGCCAGAGAAGAAAGAAACGTCTAGTGATGAGGTTGGGTGCATGGCGGCCGTATACTAAGAAAAACGGAGAGATCCGGTAGTCCGTTGAACAGACGTGTTGTATGCAAATTTTACAAATGGGAGAATCGCATCCCAGTTACGGTGGTCAGGTTGAATATACATGGATAGCATGTCGCATAGCGTGCGATGAAATCGCTCTGTTAGGCCGTTGGTTTGAGGGTGGCAGCAAGACGTTGTCTTGTGCACCATGTTGGACGCTTGCAGAACTTCATTAAGAGTGCTTGAAAGAAATGCCTTGACTCGGTCGCTCAAAAGAACGTGAGGCGCCCGTGACGTAAGTAGATAGCCTGCAAGAAGGCCGCTACTTCTGAGGCAGCTCCTGAACGTATTGATGCTGTTTCAGCGTACCGGGTCAAGTGGTCAACAGCAGTGACGATCCATCTGTTGCCGTCTGGAGTAGGTGGGAGTGGCCCGAAAATGTCAATGCCATTCTGCTGGTCAAGGAAGTGGTTGTAGCGTCCCGACCGGAGCAGTAGTAGGTCGCTTACAGTGTTGGCAAATCTAGCTATGCTTGTGGAAAGACCTGGCCAAAAGAATCGGCTGCGTATGCGCTCGTGTGTTTTGTGGTAACCCAAGTGGCCTGACGTAGGGTCATCGTGTGAAGCCTGCACAACTGCAGCGCGAAGAGAGCGCGGTAGAACGGGAACCCATCGATGGCCTTCCGGGCGAAAAATGTACCGGTAGAGCACGTCGTCTTCCAACTTGAACAGTTTGAGCTGTTTCAGAAGCCTGGCATTGGGTGGAGATGAAACACTGCTAAGGCGATTGATGATACCATAAGAAACGGCGCGCTCGTGAGTGGAAAGCATTGAAGGGCGGTTTGATGGAGTCAAGGAAGAAATAGGTGTAATAGACGATGTGTCCTGCGTGCGGCTAATTTGACAAGGTGATGTGATGTGCTCTGATGATGGTGGTAATGGGCATCGTGAAAGGGCATCGGCATCTTGGTGCTTCCTTCCGGACTTGTATATGACATCGAAATCATATGCTTGTAATCGTAGTATCCAGCGGCCAATGCGTCCAGACAAGTTTTTGCTTGCCGACAACCAACATAGGGCATGGTGATCGGTCACAACCGTGAAATGTCGACCGTGGAGATATGGACGAAATTTCTAAATGGGACCAGACAACAGCCAAGCAGTCTTGTTCGGTTATCAAGTACTTCTTTTCCGCGGAACTAAGAACGCGGCTTGCATATGCAACAACCTTTTCGCAAAATTCGTGGTCGCGCTGCAGCAGTACGGCACCAATTCCTTGACCACTAGCGTCAGTATGCAGTAATGTGGGCGCCTTGTCATCAAAATGACAACGAGCAGGTGGGGATGTTAGTGCACGCTTGATTTCTTGGAACGCGGCTTCACACTGATCGTTCCAATCGAAGGAACTGGAACTAGCAAGGAGCTTGTGGAGGGGCGAGGCAATGCTGGTGAAGTTCCGGATAAAACGTCAAAAAGTATGAGGCGAGTCCAATGAAGCTGCGCAGTTCTTTTGCAAGTGGGCGTGGAAAGTTGAGCACTGCGGAAATTTTGTCCGGATCGGGCTGGATGCCGTCTTTGCTAACGAGATGACCCAGGACTTTATTCGTTGTGCTAGCGAAACGGCACTTCCTCGTGTTTAGTTGAAGTCCGGCATTAGAAAGGCGTGTGAGCCCTCCATCTAAGCGTTGCAGATGGTCAGTGAAAGTCGAGGAAAACACGACGATGTCGTCGAGGTAACATAGACAATTTTTCCACTTGAGGCCGCGAAGAACAGTGTCGATCATTCGTTCAAATGTGGCGGGAGCATTGCATATACCGAAAGGCGTTACGCTAAATTCGTAAAGACCATCCGGAGTAGAAAAGGCGGTCTTTTCGTTGTCCGCTTCGTGCATTGGTATTTGCCAATATCCGGAGCGAAGATCAAGGCTGGAAAAGTACTGCGCGCCTTGCAAAGAATCAAAGGCGTCATCGATACGGGGCATCGGATATACATCCTCATGGGTGATCCTGTTTAGCGCGCGGTAGTCAACACAAAATCGTACCGATCAATCCTTCTTCTGCACTAAAACGACGGGTGATGACCAAGAACTGGCGGAGGGAGGTATGATGTTTCTTTTCGGTATATCGGCGACGTTCTCCTCGATGATTTTGCGTTCGGCCAAAGAGACTCGGTAGGGACGACGGCGTACAATAGTCTGGCCATCGGTGTCGATACGCTGGAAGGCAACGGAATTCTGTCCGAGTGACGAAGTATCCATATCAAAGGAGGCCTGACGCTTCGTGAGCAATTTTAGCGACGCTTCACTCTGAGCAGCAGTAAGGTCAGGACATATGACGGAAGCAATGGCGGATGGAGCAGATTTGCCCTGTTGAGGAACAGCTTGCGAGGCGGCAAGAGGAAGCAGGGAGACCGGTTGGGTATCCACATAACAGGTCACTGCGGAGCCTTGAGGTAGGAGGACTGTCACAGTGGTGGCGTTTAACGCAATGATTAATGCAGAGCTTTCTTTGAACCGCACCAGGCAGGAAGCGAAGACAATCCCACGGGCAAGACAGCGGCCGTAAGGAGTGATGAACACGTCGCCATTGGTGATGTCCGTAGAAGAGAGACTTATGATTTGCCTGTGGCCGGGAGGCAGTACAGAATCGGCAGCAGTGAGATAACGCATTCGTGGCTCATCGGCACTCCCGCTGCAATGGACTGTCTCGGTCATATGGACTACACGTTGACGGCAAGAGATTAAAGCGGACGCTGACGAGAGAAAGTCCCGACCTAAAATTAGTTCATGAGCGCACGGGAATAAAATCGCGAACTTAATGTGATGATGGATAGCATCAATGCAGACGCGTGCTGTACGTTGGGCTGATGGTCGAATGATTGCTCCATTAGCCCCAATCAGGGATGATCCAATATAAAGCGTCTTCACTTGCCGCAGACGGGAGAACAGGTATGCATGCATAACAGGTATAGTAGCTCTCGTGTCAGTCAGAGCTAACAAACGCACACCCTCCACAGACACCAATAACATGTTCGAAGGACGTTCAGGAGGACTTGGAGTCATTCGCGGCGATGCAGTTTTCCCTCCGAAAACTGCACTGGTTAGTTTTCCGGTCGCTGGACATGGAGTTGGGAGACAAGTCGAAGTGGCGAAACAGAACGTCGGAGCGGCGATGGGGAGCGGAGTTTTGGGGCACGTGTGTTGTGTGCGGTGTTGGAGAAGTCGGCCGGAGATGGAGATCGGCGAACGGGAGGATTATCGTCATAAGTGCGGTAGACGCGAGGAGGTGGCTCATCGCGTTCAAAGGCAGCCTAACCACGACGTTCGTCGTGCTGGCGGCGTCGGCAAAACCGGGAAATAAGTCCTCTAAAGCCGCAGTAATAGCAGATAGGCCTCGACGAACACCAGGCAGAGTAGTAAGGCGGGTTCGGAGCTCGGGTGACTAAAGGTGCCAGGTGATCGGGAACAGGCGCAGGTGGTGTGATTGGAGACGGCGTGGCTGGCATTGCAGCAACCTGGGCGTAAGCCGGTTGTGGGCAAGGAGAAGCGTTGGCATGATGGGCGTTCTGCAGGGAGGCCAATTCCTCCTTAATAATGCCGCGCAGATCAGCAGAAGCAGGTTGGACGTGAGCGCTGCTGCAAGGGGGTGAGCCATGCGCTTGCAATTCCTCACGAATTATGGCTCGAATGATAGACCGGAGCTCAATACTGTTTGCCAGGGGGTTGTCGCAAAAGTCCGGTTGCAAGCGGATTGATTGCAGGGCGTCGAGGCGCTGACAGACGGAGACGACGTCCGACACCGTCGAAGGGTTTTGAGCGGCGAGTGCGTTGAAAGCAGTAGATCCGATACCCTTAAGAAGGTGTCGCACGCGATCAGGTTCTGGCATGGCACTGTCGACACGGCGGCAAAGCGCGAGGATGTCCTCAATGTACGAGGTATACGACTCGCCATAATGCTGGACGCGCTCAGAGAGCCTCTTTTTCGCAACTTCCGGACGAACCGTGGGTGTGCAAAAATCCGCCGTAGCTGCTCCCTGAAAGACGATCAATCACGGAATTCTCTCTCGTGATTCAGGAACCCTGTCTTGGCTACTTAAGAGACGTAAAATGGTACGTTGTTTAACCTCGATGTCCCGTTCCAGTTGTTGTATTCGCTGACACGATCGTAGTTGTCCAGCCAGTCTTCAACGTCCTCACCAGGCAAGCCAGATATTTCAGGATCGCGATACCGGTTGTTGGAAGGGCTGGGAGTGTGGGTGGCTGGCACTTGAACCGAGATGGTGGACGCTGCTGTCTGGTCTTGCGACATGGCGGCCTCTTGGCGTAAGCGGCGTCCCGAACGTAGCTCCAGGAGAGATATTGAAGTGGATTGAGGTCGAAGGGATCTTAAAGCGCCTCCACCCCTTGAAATACCACGGTCGAGATGACGCTTTATTCCAAGAAGGAAAAATGGCGGCGATGCCAAAACGAACACAAGCCGATGATTGATGATGACTTTGTACAGGTGAAGATGAAGTCCGCATAAATGTTCACAATACTATGAAGAAACGGCACACGATGCGAATTTGTATCGAAGGTCGGCAGGGAGAAACGGATAGCCGACCGGTTGCAACCGATTTTTGTTGGCATCACGTGCACCCATGTTATAACCCCGTCGAGGCTGAAACACGCACAGAAACAAAAAGAAAGAAAATGGCGGAAGTAAGGAGACACGGTCTAAAAGCGCCGCTGCCATTATGCCCTGAACCATAGCCAAGTAGGCCACTTCCTTTGTCTGACGTTTCCTTGCTTTTCTTTCTTTCTTTCTTGCGGCGTCGACAGCCAGTCGCCATTCGTTTCCAAAGCTGTGAGAACTTCACCGTAGTCAGCTGACCGCGAAGCGCTGACTGTAGAATCGTTATAAACACCACAAAGTAGATTATTATTAGCGAAGGAGAAATGATAAGCAATCATATAGAGCGACGAACAATCCAAGGTCAACGAGACGAAACAGCCGAGCGGTATAGCAGCGTCATGAACCGGTGCGGCTTAACCTTAGTTCCACCAGACCTCGACGATACATCTTTGCCAGGCAATGAGAGCGGACTATAATGCGCTGTTTGTGTAAAGCATCGAACGTATATCTTTATAGAGCAACCAGTTTTATTATTTGGCAGCCGTTTAAACGACGGCGATAGTCAAATCGTTTAGAGCGTGTATACACATTAGTCTACCACTTGATTGGTCTCGGCTTGCGTTCTACGTTTTCAATTTGATACAGGGTGTTTTGAGCTAGTATCCCACAGCAACGACTCTTTTATCAAAGCGATACCGTACGTGCCTCTGTATGCCGGCTGTCCTTCGACTGACGATCCGGTGTTTGTTTTGTTACAACTCGCTTGAGACTTTCTCATTGCTGTTCCGCTCGGTTCCGCCCATGCCCGTTGCACAGTTCCTAAGAGTGTTTGCGAGTACTGTAGTACATATATGAGACCTTCTGCGGGACAACAATTTTGCCATGTTTCACAAAGGCGCCCAGAGTCCAGCTCTTCTTGTAATTGCCGTTTCTATTTTCGCCTTCGTCGTGACTGTGTACGTACCGAGGTAATACTTCTTTTCTTCTTCTTTTACCCCGGCGCTACGACTTCTTACCCATTTACTTTTTTTTTTTCGACGTCGTCTGCTCGCCGGTCGTTTCGCTGCCGTCTGTTTTCCTTCGTTCCTCCACGCGTCACACCGTCGTCTGTTATTGCGCGCCAACCGGAAACCGAAAACGGTCGACAACAAATCCTCTCAATCACATCTCATTACAAGTCTATGCATCGCTGCTCCAAATCGCAGTGCGCGCTTCGAGAAAAACCACCACGGTAAGGACAGAACACCTGCGTGTACTTCTGTGTTTTATTTGTTTCTCCTTTTTGTCCATTGCTGCTGTTCGTCTGGGCCCCGGCAAAGCTCGTCGGTAGCGAGACCTTGCGAGCAGACGGCCTCGGCAAGGACGACCGGCAGAACTGCGTCGAGCAGACGGCACGCCGCACGCAAGCCGCAACAAACAACAACGCGCCAGCGACGGAAAGCAAGCGGTGGCCGTGAATCGTTTGGAAAGCAAGACCGAGAGGCACACACGTTGAGTCAACACACGGTCTAAGGGAACACAGAAACAGCTGACAACAAATAACCTTCCAAAGAATCGCTGTAAACTGGTAATCTCTGGGATTGCAAAATTAGTGTATACACACACGCGCACGCACGCACGCACGAACGCACACACACACACACACACACACACACACACACACACACACACACACACACACACACACACACACACACACACACACACACACACACACACACTCGTATATGCATATGAAATATACAGCCTATTTTTCAAAACAGTCGTTTTCTGTAGTACCAAACAGTGCGCTTCCTCTGCTTGCGGCTCGCGACAGCAGTGTGCAATGATTGGTGCGTAGCATTTGTTGGCTCAAGCGTCAGATATGATACCATTTGGGTGTGCGTCATCGTCGATGAAACCGGGCACGCTGTCTCTGCGTCGGCCAGCTGCGGTGTCTATTGAGGACTCAATTGGCCGTGCAGTGCTTGTATAGAGTGTTCCAACTAACGTCAGCCAAACTGTTCAACGAAAAAAAGAAAGATAAAAAAAACACAGTGCAAGTTAGACTCATAAGACCTACGGCGCGTTCGGTCGCCAGACGTGTGGCAACCGTATACACGGTAGGTTTTACAATTGTACTTTGCACCGTGCTTTTTCAATCGTATATTTCTTTTCGTTGAGCAGGTTGACTAACGTTAGCTTGGACACATAAGTGTATGGAGTCGCGTAGCGCGCTTTATTGTGCACTGCGCGACCACCAGAAAAACGGCAGCAATGTCAGTGTGCAAACATTCTAACGTATATGTATCTAGAGTGAACTTATTTGGCTATTTTCAGCCTGTTATCATTTTTTTTTACATTATCGAAAGATGTGCGAATCCCACGCACTGTGGGAACCGGTGTAAGCGAAGCTTTGCATGCTGTTTCCTTTGATTGGCAATAATTAGCGGTGATGTTGGCGGGGAACGTGTAATTTCTTGAGCATTTAGTCCAATACGAGAGCGGCGAGTTGACGTCAAACGTGCACCAACGCTTTTCGCCTGCGTAGTCCACAGAGGTGGTGCTGTGCGTCATTGCTCGTATGTTCTCAGAGAGGGTGGGACATTATCACTGCCTCACACGGCGCTTCACGTCGTGGCAGAAGTGTTAAGGTTGAATTGATTTTTGGGGATGTATAATTGCATGTATGCATGCATTCGCGGTCTGCACCACGTTTCGCTGCTGTTCCGCGCGTGCACGCTTTGGAGCCACTCTGCTGGCGCCTGTTTATGCGCCCTTCTTGCGGCACACGTGGCCCACACGCTGCTGAGGCGCTGCAGCTCCAAGCGCCCTCGTCAGGCTGCGGACGATACGTTCACACCACGCATGTCCACCGTGTTTTGTTGGACGCCTATTCGCCGCTCGCCGAGCCGGGCGAAGCCAGTGGAAATGTGGTTTCGTGCGGCGGCTTGTCCCGAAAGCAAGGCGTGTGCTGCACTTGGTAGTGATCGCAAAATATTGCTGCCGTAATAATTCTTCTTCGTGGTTTTGCGCGTTTCAGGATATGCTGTGTCCACACGCCTGGTAAGAGCGTTTACAATAATCTGAGCTCGACGCGACAGCCTTTTTTATTCTTTTCGGTGGTGTCGCAAGAAACTCAGCGGCGCGTGCATGCAGCAGCCGGAAAAGTCGGCAGAAGAGGCAAAGAAAGCTTCGCTTCGAAAGGACATACATTTTTTTAAAAGGATTAAAATTATTCTTTTACGCCTAACGGAGTTACCTATTATGTACGCACACTCATTCTGCTGCCCTTGCTTTCCAATTTAGGCTTCTATGGGCGCTCGAACGTTAATGAGATTCTAACCAAGGGCGCCTACAGCATCGGGGAGTACAGCGAATAGTTGTATAGTAAACCCGGCGCAGAGAATCGAGACGTTTACATAACGGGGCCGTCAAGTGCGCGGCGTTTCACAGCGACGCGAACAGACACGGTTCACGCGTGCGCACCTCACTCAGTCTGTTCGGCGCGTGCAGGCTGACTATATAAATGCACACGACCCTTTATGCGCATCCGGCGATGGATATGTATACACAGCAAAGTTATTCACGCCCTTAAAAATTAACAGGGGTGTAAATATAACTCGCACCAAAGGGTGTAAAAGGGTGAGATATACAGACCTGTCTCCACCCTTATTCCCTCGTAAATTATTTTACAGTGAGTGATGACGCGCAAGGCGTTTGAATATAGACTGCCGAACGACGGCTGCAGGCCGGCAGACGATGCGCTGCGTGCCCGTTTTCTCTCCTCGTCGTTCCTTTCGCGCACCGTTTATGATGAGCAAAGGTATGGCACACGTATACAGCGCCAACTAAGAGCATCCAGAAGAGCATGTGCAGAGCCTGCGCTTAAGCTTTTCATTACGCGGCAAAATAATTTACCCCATCAAAAGTGAATGCCACACTCTTACGCCATTGTTATAGTGTAGGGATGTTACTTATAGTCTATATTCACACCCTTCTTCAATTTTAAGGAGTGTTAGTTATAAACCTATTTACACGTTTATTCACTTTGAAGCGTGTAGCGGGTGAGTGAGTGGGTGAAATAACTTTAATAGGTCCAGAGAAGACGCAGGGGAGACCCGGCTAGTCCCACGTGGGGACCGCCAAGCCGAGCTTGACGGCCCCATCGCGGGCACTCTGGACGGCCAGGGTTTGGTCGTTGAGTGGGTGGGTTAAAATTTTTGGTACGTGATAGATCAGCAGCTACATGTATATACTGGGTACCCCTGCTAACTTTAGCCAGAGTTTAAAAATATTCAAATGCCACGTATCTGGACAGAACCACGGTATAATGTTATTTGCCGTCGCTTGGAGATACTCAAATCGTGTTTTTCATTCCGCTTAACTATACAATTAGTCCGAAATAATGGTTCAACTTCTATCATATTCTAACTAGATGAAAAGTGTCAATGAGTAAATTGTGGTGCGACAAAAGAAACTCCCGATACAGCTTTCTGTTGCTCCATACGTGCTACGTAAAAGTGTTTTGCCGAGCGTGAAAGAAACCCGCGACAGAAAGACAGATAGAAAAACTTTGTTCGTAGCAAGTGAGTTTTGACTCCTCTGGGTCCCTGTACCACCGCACGGTTCCACACTACGTCGAGACGGTCATGTTTCTTTTGTTCATGACGTCTGCAGCCCCAGCCACCGCAGTAAGCTGCGATGTCGGGTCCGTAGACGAGAGCAGGACCTTCCAGTCCTCCCAGCTTGAGATGGCGGGCTGTCCCTGCGGGGGAGGATCAGCAGGGCAGCCAAAAAGGATGTGGGAGAGTGTGGCGTGAGAGTCGCCGCATAGGGAGCATGTAGGGGAGGTGCCACAGTAGTGTGATAGCAGCTGAGGGGATGGGAGAGAGCCGGTCTGGAGGCATCTCCAGAGGACCTGTTGGTTGTGTGTCAGGGAGGGGTGGGGAGGAGGGTAAGTCCGACGGCCCAAACGGGGTACTTGCGTGAGCTCCGCAAAGCTGTGCTACCGCTCCCTCGAGAAACCCGGATCGAGGCTATCCTGAGCCCGGCAAATCAAACCTCGGGCCAATTTATCGGCAGCCTCGTTTCCGGGGTTCCCAGAGTGAGCCGGCACCCACCGGAGCTCTACCCTGCGTGGTAAATTCTGGGTGGGGGTGTTCAACAAGTTCCAGGCAGGGGTGTGAATCCTGTCTCTGGCAAAGTTGGACAGGGCAGTCTTGGAATCGCTAAACATGTATTCAGCATCCGAAAGGGCTAGGGCTAAGGCAATGGCGGTCTCCTCTGCCTCCTCAGGTGTAGAGCCCGAGGGAAGATGGTGAGTTAGGGGTCGGGGTAGGGTTGCGTTGTAAGCAACTGCTACAGCTTCATGCGCTGTACATGCGGCGTCTACTCAAACGGATTTCTCGACTTGTCCGTAGTGCTTGTGGAGGGCATTTGCGCGAGCTACATGGCGAGAGATGTGATACTGGAGATAGACGTTTCGAGGAAGGGGTTTCATTACAAGGGGTGTATGAATGTGTCGAGGAATGGCTATAAGGGTGGTTAACTGATTAGCGGGTATGTTGATGCGAATGGAGGCGAGTATATGGCGGCCAGTGGCGCTCGCGGCAAGTACTGCGTCTGAAGGTGCACCTCAACCAGTTCAGGAAGCGTCGTATGCATGCCTAGTGCAAGGAGTTTGACTGTGCTATAGTACTGCGGGGTAGGTTTAGGGCTGCCTTAGTTGGAAGGCGGATCATGGCGTTCACGTGCTCGGTTTCCGTGCAGTTGAGATATGGAGTGGCCTACAGAATGCGCCTAAGCGTAAAAGCATGTACAACTTTCATGTTGTCTGCTTCGTCTAAACCCTTGTGCAGGGAAGATACGCGGCGTAGAAGCTGCAACACTGATTGCGTTGAGGCCTTGAGTGTTTTAAGGGTATGGTCATTGCGTCCGGAATCCTGCAGGTAGAGGCCAAAGATGCGCAGGGTGGGAGTGAGGGGGATCCTTGTGAAGTGATTTGGATGGGTGAGTTAGCGGCAGATTTTGTCTAATTAGGAGGAGCGCGGACTTAGCAGGGGAACAATCGAGTCCGATAGATGATACGTGAGCGGAGATGGTGTCGGCTGCTATTTGTAGAGTTTCCTCAATTTTCCCGTCAGAGCCATGAGTGGTCCATGTGGTAATATCATCAGCGTACAGAGTATGTTTTATATAGGTGTGGGATGAGATTGAGCTTCTGGGCTAAGGGGATGAGAGCAATGTTAAATAGAAGGGGGGAGAGGACCGCGCGTTGAGGGGTTCCAAGCTCGCCGAGTGTATACGGGGGTGTGCTGAGCTGATCAATGTGCAAGGAGGCAGTGCGGCCAGAGAGGAAGGCGCGAACGTAGTTGTAGGTTTTAGGGCCTACCTGTAGTGCCTGCAGTTCCCGTAAGATGGCAGCGTGTCGAATTCTGTCAAATGCTTTAATGATGTCAACCGCCAGGATAGCTTTAGTAAGATGGGGGATGGTATCATCAAGCACATCGTGCGTAACTTGAAGTAGGGCATCCTGCGCAGATAGATGCGCACGAAAGCCGACCATACTGTGGGGGAAAAGGTGATTTTCTTCCATGTACGTTGTCAGTCGGGCAAGGATAATGTGCTCAAAGGCCTTGCCGAGACAGGATGTAGGAGAAATGGGGCGGATGTTCTCGAGGGTGATGGGCTTGTGGGGTTTTGGGATAAATATGATTTTTCCACATGCTTCCCGGAGGCAGGGAGGGTACCTGCCTCCCAGCACTCGTTAAAGTATAGGTAATTAGGTGAGATACGGAGACATCATCAAGATTTCGGATGACAGCATTCGCAATTTGATCTTCCCCGGGTGCGGTATTGCGCGATTTCGATAGGGCTGCGCGAAATTCAGATTCTGTAATATATGAGCGTCAAGCTGTGGTTAGGGTGAGCCCGTGTACCCGAGATGTTTTCAAGGAGGGCCTGGGGTGGTATAGGTGCATTTCAGCTGCGCGAGCAAGGCGTCAGTGTCCTGCCGATGGTTGTGAGTGAGGCGGCGAATGCTAAGACGCGTCTGAGCTTTAGATTGCGTAGGATTGAGCATGTGGCGTAACAGGTGCCAAGCGCGGGTCGTGGAGAGATTGCATCGGAGGCCGTCACAAACCTGAGCCCAGTTAGCTTTGCAAAGAGTGGCACGTTAGTGTTCTATTTGGGATTGAAGCTGAGTGAGTTTGAGTTTCCTGTTGTGCTTTTGAGTTCTCCGCCTTCGCGTTGTGTTGTCTTGAGCTTCAAGAAGGTGGCCGAGCTTACTGTCAATAACGGGGGTGTCAGGGGTGGTATCGAGCGTTTGGGCATGTTGGCGAATGTCTCTCTGTAACTGAGTAGTCCAGGTGTCTAGGTCGAAGGGGGCCTGTGCTCGATTCGCTTGCCTAAATTTACGGAGCTGGTCCCAATTAGTGTGCCTAGCAGTAAATTTGCGCTGAGGTCGGCGATAGTTCACCGCTATCCGAATTAGGTGGTGGTCGCTGCCTAGTGTGGCTTGCGTTCTTTCCCACTTTAGGTGGTCCAAGTTTCTACCAAGCGTGAGGGCTGGGCTGGTATCGGCAGTAACACTGTTACCAACCCGCGTAGGTGGGCTAAAAATCATTAAAGATGGTCAGGTGAAGCAATGGCGTTTCATTGTATAAAACTGCGCCTCTGTGGTTGGTGCGTTGATAGCCCCAGTCCACGTGAGCGCAGTTAAAGTCGCCGGCAACCAGTAGGGGGGTTTGATCCGCCCATTTGGGTTACGGAATTGATGAGTGGAGGGAGTAGGTGAATAGGCTGTCGTGGGAGAAGATAGCAGTTAAGAATGAACAGGGGAGATTGTGCAGGGGTGGGGGGTAAAATTTCGATGAAGGTGTGAGCGATAGGGCAGGAAATGTCGTGCTCCGCGTAATGCAAGGTGTTACAGACGTATGTAACCACCCGAGGAAGATCAGTGGAGTCAGAGGGGATAACAGCGTATCCTGGCAGTTGCCTGCAAACATTGGCATCCTGGATAGCAATAATGTCTGGTGGGGACGAAAAATTGGCGATAATCTGCTGCATAGGGTTGCGCTTTCGCCGAAAGCCCCTGCAATTCCTTTGAATAATTTGTAAGGAATTATGGCGCTTCGGAGGAGCCATGTTGAAGGGTGGCAGGGCGAAGGAGGAATGCAGAAGGTGGGACTGCGGGAGGAGAGGCCGATGAGAGTCCAGGAATAAGGTTAGCTAAAGGCTCCTCAACCTTGGCCATGATGCTAGACATGACCCTATCCATTATACCGGTAATGGTAGCTTCAATCATAGTCTGGTACTGTGCAGTGACCTGCGCAGTAATGCGCTCTGTGAACTTGGATTCTAGGTTTTGAGCCTGGTCCTGAAATTTGGCTTCCAGGTCTATAGGTTGGGCTGGGCCCTCATCAGGCCTCCTCTTTTTCTGAGGAGGTTGGTCGGACGGGGTGGATGAAGAAGATGGGGGTGGTGGAGTGGGGGGTAGAGCAGGGGCGGAGGTAGAGAGGGCTGCCTTGAGCTGCCTTATACCTCATGCCGCTGAGCATTCACGTCCGAGTCCTGGGAGGTCATGATGTTCGTCTTAGCAGCCTTGGAAGCTCATGCAGAGGTAGACGGGAGGGTCGTGCTAAGCGGGGAAAGTCCTTCTTGGTAGGGCGCTTTGTCTTCTGGGGCGGCGGTCTGCGTCGTTTGGTGGTGGCATCTTTTGCCTTGCACGAGCCGGTGCCCGTGAGGTGCTGCCCCCCACAGAGAATGCAGGTCGGGATGCAGGAGCGAAGATCTTGCGGCTCATGCTTGTCCCCGCACCGCGGGCAGAGACCGCTCTTGGGCACACGTCGTACCTGTGGTCGACGACAGTGTGTGCACGCGTCTGGACTGTCCTTGTACGTCGTGCATCTATACACTACACTCATGTACCGTATGGTGTGAGGGACTGGGCTATGCGCAAATGTGATCAACATGGAAAGGGTCCTACCCATTCTGCGGGCTGCGATGATATATCAGCTTCCGGGTTGCGAGTCTGGAGGTCCTGTAGCATCTCTTCCGGTATTTCCGCCCAGAAGGCTTGCGATATGACTCCGCGCGCAGCAGCGGGCGGCGGTGCGATGTGGGCGGCGACGGGGTAACTGGTCTCTTGAAGGACCACTTCCTTGAGTTGGACGAGGTGAAGGGCCGTTGACTCGTGAGCTGTAGCGACTGTGAAGTTGTTATTGGTAGGGCGGATCCGGAGGTGAAACTCTCCTAGGTCCCGGTCAGCGGCGGTGACTCGCAGAGCTTGCACGAGTGGCTGCGCCATGGCTCCGTTCAAGGCAAGGCCTCCTCTTGGTCGGACCCTTATACAGTGCCGGGAGGGAGCGAAGCAAGTTGCTTACTTCGCAGTGCGATTGCGTGCGTCACGCGCAGCTGTTGTTGTTGAGCGCGGTATGTCGGCTTGAAGGTCGCAGGGGCAGCATCGGCCGGAGCACCGACAACGGACGCGGTAGGCATAGCTCGAACAGGGGCTGCATGAGGAGGCACAACCAGCGTTTCCGGGCTTGGTTTGCCTCCCTTGTACACGCGCAGTATCGTGGTCCACTCACTGTGTCTGAACGTGTGTCGGGTCGAGGTTTTCACCCTGCGATTGCACCTGGCTGCTGGAGGGTGGGTGCTCTACCAGTGATAGGCCTAGCTAGCCTCTAGCGAGGCAAGACCCAGCGCGGCGGCTGGCCAGGAGCAAACTTTCCGACATCGATAGGGTCCAAAAAAGGTTCGTATGTAGGTTTAGCGGTCGGCAGCGGTCCAAACGGAGAGGATTCGTGCATATTCTGTGGTGACTGGCACACACAGCCGAAGCCCGCGAATACGCTCGAAGTGCCTCGAGCGGCCAGTCGCGCGGCAATTTTGTGTGCGTTCGCGGGTTTCTTTCACGCTCAGGAAAACACTTCTATGTAGCCTGTATCGAGCAACGGAAAGCTGTATCGGGAATTTTTCATGTCGCTCTACAATTTTCTCATTAACACTTTTCATATAATTAGAATATGTGAGAAGTTGATTAATTATTTCGGACTAATTACATAGTTAGGCGGAATGAAAAAAAATGATTTGAGTATATCCAAGCGACGGCAAATAACATTACCTTGGTTCTGTCAAGATACGTGGCATTCGCACATTTTTAAACTCTGGCTGAAGTTAGCTGGGACACCCAGTATATCAAATCAACGCAGGGGCTATACGACACACGCTAGCTATAGCTCACGCGTTGTGCTCGGAATTAATTTTGACTACGTGGGCCCCCCTTTGTTTCTATGCGCTCCCGTAGGGACGTGCCATCCGCCGCCAGGAGTCGAACCCGAGACCTCGTCCTATAAGTGCCGCACAGTCGGGATCGAGCAACGGCGTGTCGAGGATGTGGCGAGGAGTGCGAGGCGCATTCTGCCCAATCACCGACTTCACGAGAAAGCTATTCGCACGAGCATCTTTCGCTTCTCTTCTTGTCGCGCGAGCGCCGCATTACGGCGACAAATGGCCGCGGCTTTGGACGGGAAGCCGAAAGAGAACTACGCAAACAAGTGATGATCGCTCACACTTAGAGCAAAACATGAAGAAAGAAAATCGAGGAATGCGGCAGGAAAGAAGGGGATCCCCGCGGGGACGCGAAGCACCTCCGGAATGCAGCAGCGGACGATCGTGTCGCGCTGCAGGTTGCCAGAGAGAGACGCGCGCCACAAATTACCCACTAACGAGCCTTGCTTGCAGCATTTACTTTTGGTTCGAATCGATGCGGGAAAAATCGGGTAAACGGTGAAAGACTGTCACCTTCGAAGTCGTTGACTTCGTTGTTATTTTTCTTTCCGATTGATTGATTGATTCTTTATTGCTTTATCACATATACATGTGATGGGAGGTGAATGCAAAAGCTATTCGTAGGGATGGCTTCAGGGAGTCCTTCGCCCCCATACTGGCAAAGACAGCAGCAGAGGCACACGAATTGTGTTTACATATTGTCGTGCACTTTGACAAAACCATCATGTTAAACGCACCATTGCCATCCACTTTGACGAAACCTTAAGTTTAAACGCGGCACTAGTTACTGCCTTACACAGGGAGTCATTCGTTAGCGTACGTCCCATCAGCATCGAATGCCAGCACATTTCATAACAACGTGCACGTAGTAGTAGTGTCATTAAACAATAGAATTAAATACAAATCGTAAACAGCTTGCGAGGTAAATTTTAGGCTAGAAAGAACGCGTACAAGTCAGATAATTTTACTTGGCGAATGTCGATTTGGTTTTCATTACGGTCATTTAGTAAACGCGGAAGTTTGTCGTGAAGCATTTCACAGCCAGCAAGACAATACGGAATATTGCAAAATTATGCTGTCCTTCTTTTTTACGATGCTTCCTTCGGCTGGAGATTTACTTACCCCATGAAGAAACAATTATGACGGCCGTCATTTATACGATATTCAGACAGCAATTTGTTCTCATATGTGTCTTCTGGTCTAATTATTCTAAATTAAAAACTTAAATTAAATTCTAAAACGACCTCCGCTGAAGAGAACTGGCCGGGGTTGCGTGGATTCCTCGCGAGAAGCAAACGCCATGGAAGCCAAGAGAACCACGCCGATTTGTGAGCGAAGTCTTGGTGTACGCAGCTGCCGCAGCACATGCCTGAACCTTCGAACAAGCACCGTCATGCTCAGACGCTCGATTGTCGCCATTTTGAATCCCGTTTGCGGGCGACGAAACACCCGTCGTCCAAGCTCGACGGCGTCGCGCGGCAAAGCCCGAGGTCGCGGGATCGAATAGCGGCCACGGCATTTTGACCTCGTCGAAATGCAAAAACGCCCCTGCATGTGTAAGAACCCCAGGTGGTCAAAATTAATTCGCAGTCCCCCCTGCCTCATGATCGTATTGTGGCTTTAGCACGTAAAACCAGAGAAGTTTTTTTTTTTTTTTTTAATGCTCGATCCGCTGCTTGCTGCTCTATTTCAAAGCAAGCAACAAGCATGCCATTGTCTACCTGCTTACAGCAGCAGCTACAATAAGAATGACAATTTTTATAGTACAGCGCACGAGACTGCCAAGTTTCCGTCACTTGCATGCCTGGCGTTGACGTTCATACACGACGTCACTGCACTGTGCACAGGTCGGCATGCTTAGCACACCCATCCACGAACCCATCCACTACACACCCATCCACTACACCCATCCACGGAGCTCGGAGGCTCCGATCTGAATACGCGGGAAAGGAGATTAAATCGTTTTGCTCGGCGACCACTGCACCACATCTGATGAGGTGCGTTGCATTTAAAAGAAAAATTTAAAATCTAGTCACGGCTGGAAGTCGAATCTTTATTTAGGCCGTTGATTTTTTTGATAAAATTTGTCAAAAAATCAAAAATTTTCGGAGGAGGAAACTATGAAGTTTACAACTGCGTAACTCAGCAGTGAAAAACGATATCGCAATTCTGTAAACTGCATCGAGTAGCACGTCTAAAGTGGAGAAATTTTATAAAATATACCTGTTTCTCAAGTACACTAATAATACGTGCGTAGCATTTTTGAAAAACCTTAATAAATAGTGTGACAAGATCGCGTACGACATAAAATGATATATCAAATTCGTCCGCTTTGGATGTTCCGATGGATGCAGTTTACAGAACGGTGATACCTGGTTTTGATGCAGAGGGACAAATTTGTAAACATCGGACTTCCATCCTACCTTGGTGATGAAGCAGTGCACTGACAAGGACAAGGCGAAGACACGCAGGAATACACAACACTCGCTGCACTCGCAACTATTTTCTTTCAGAACGCATACTTCATATTTATATAGCTGCGCACCCTCAGCCGTCAAAAAAAAGCAAGGCAAGATTAAAAGCATCTTTCAAATTCATTTGCCCGCGCATGCTCCGGCGTCAAAGATAGGCGACCTGTCTATCATGTTGTGCAATCCTACCCTATTTGTTACAACCCTAACAAACATTTTTTTTATTACACATGTTTTTTTTTTCTCTTTTTCCTAGTGTTCTTCCAAAAAGGCAACCTCACCACGGCTCGGAAGAACAGATGGCTGACTGATGCAAACCTCTCCTCTCTTGTGAATGTGAAAAGCTTCGCCTGCGATAGAACTGTAGTGCCATTGCAAAGCGGCCAGCACCCATGTCGTGATCAGTGCCCTTTAATGCGGGAATGAATGTTTCCCCCCCTTTGGCGCTCCAAAAGTCTTGTGTTTACACACCGACCCGTTTGGCCGATGTATACGTTCCTACAAGACGTGGACAAACAGTACACAACGGACAACCGGCACTTGACAAATTCTTCCCCGTGCACCTTTTATAATCATAATCGGAAATCAGCCTCATAATCCGAAAGTGGTTTTGGAACATAAAACCCCATAACTTAATTTCTAACGTGCGAGATGGGCTCCAATCAGATCTCGGAGAGCGAAACCAAAGGCACTGCGATCGCGCCGTGGATGTGTGCGGAGCCGATTGGCGCACATGTGTGGACGCCGCACAGCGTGGCTGCGTGCAGCGAGGGCGGCTCTCGCTCTCTTCGAACGAACTATGGCCAGTGAGTGGCCTTGCGAGAACAACTTTCAGTGCAGATAATCTTTTTTATTTATAAGCATACAGACATGGTGTTCGAAAAGCTCGCCGGAATTGTTGATGTTATGTCTTTTTTTTTTCTTCTTTCGCTCTTGTATGTGGGCGTGCTAAAGTGTGCGTTTTGCTATCATTTTTATTTGTTTAAGTTATAACTTTTCTGGAAATGTACTGCTTACAACTTTTCCAGTTAGGCACCATTCGACATTCCCTCGTCTGCTTGCATCCCTTACACACCAGGTGGATCATACACTAACACTCACTATACGCACGCTATTGCAACGTCACCTCATTTTCCCCGTATATACATTGTCATAGGCTATGAGGGATGCCGAAGCTCCCCGTTTTAATGAGAAAACAATAAATGGCTCACGAGGCGGAAAATCCCGTTTTGGCGGTGTGACCACAGGATCGTACAAAAAGGCTACGAACCGTCTACCTTTCGTGGGAGTCGAATCCACGACCTCTGGTGGCAAAGTTATTGAATGCACAGTTAAGACAGCGTTAATTAAGGCACTCGAACCCTCGACATTTGGTGGGAGTCGAACCCACGACCTTTGATGTTAATTAAAGCCGAATGAATGAAGGCACAGTTAATTAAGATGTAGTTGATTAAGGCACTCCAACCCACGACATTGCGTTGGGGCATAATGTCTAAGCATTGCGCGGTGGACGCAATGCTTTCGCATTCATCTACGTAGGGTTAACTAAGTGCCCCTCGACTAAATATTAACTCCGGGTCAGTTTATCACCCGCGGTTCCTTAACGCATACACGAACCTAAGTACGCGGGCGTTTCAGCGCTCTTCGGCCCATTGGAAGGGTGCGGCCGAGCGATCGAAGCCACGTGCAGCAGCCACACCGACCGAGCTGCCACCACGCGGCGGGTCGACGCTCGGTGCCGTCCGCCGCCGTTCGCCCGAGGTCTCTCTCCGGGGAAGCCACCACCCTCAGTCGCGGGCACTCGGCGCTCCACGACGAACACGTAATGGCCTCGGCAAGGTCCTTCGGCGCCATGCAGCGTCCTCTAAAGCCGCGGATTCTCCCGGCCCGTTTGCATATAGTATAGTGGGCGGAATCACCATGCGGTCCGGTAATTATTGTGGCTCCAATGAAAGCCCGGGGGAAAAGCCTTGCCCGCTACCGAGAAAGTGGCCCCTGGGAAGGCCAAGCGCCACAGCGCGCCCCTGTCACTGACTTGAAGCGTGCCGAGAAAGTCTGCCGCGAGCTCTTGGCCGCATCGACACCCTTGAAATCGGTGATCTCCAAGGAGCACCCACCGTTGAACTGCCGGGGGCTTCGCGAGCCCTCACGTCGGAAGACTAGTTGAGGTGAGCGAGTTGAACATTTGTAGCCGATATTTTTCGCGCGGCTGTTCCTTCGGTTATACCTCTGTCTTACTACATATTTGATATTTCGCACATTGCGGTTACAACTTTCTGCCCCGAACAAAAAGAAAATAAAGAAGTGCAAGCAAGTTGTTATGTTCCCGAATTTTTGACGTCGTAAAGGAGCTTGAATGGTGGTGGCTGGAACATTCGTGTATGCCGCACAGCACCTCCGTCAAACACTTTCACGGTAAGACAGCGGCTGGAGGCCAAGCAGTCGCAGCACGAATGCGTACCGCGGGAAGTGCCGTATTGACAGCGCCTCGATGGAATCTCCTGTCGTCGGACGTGCCTCGATAAACTCGAATCGAGCGATCGTGGTTTAGCTTGGCCACGGCTAGACCACAACGTTCCTTAGTAACAGATCGAAGCGTGTATACATGTGCCCGGAAAAGAGCGCTGCGTGTGGACCGCCGCAGCTGCGGAAACGCGTCGTCGGCGTGAGGGGGGCGCAGACACGTAGGGTGCACCATACGCGCGCGATGCTGCACAGGAAGAAGCGCCGGCTCTGGTCGCATGCATCATTGGTCACGGAGAGGGCACCGTGCATAGAAAAGGAGGACGCTGTGCAGCTGCTACGCCTGTCGATCGGCTATCGTGAGCCGTTCTGGTCACGAAAGGACACCACCTTGCGGTCTTATGATGCAGAGCAAAGGGGTCGCCCGCTGTTCACACCGTTCCTTCTCCACAGTGCACATTCGCCCAACAGATGGCTCGTCGCTCAAATGGAGTTGAAAGTAATGACGTCACTGAGCTGATAAGGACAAACTGGCTGCGAAACGTATGTCTGCTGTAGTCCTTGGTAAGTTATGCCAGCAAACGGAAAGGATAAATAGAAAGAAATCATGAGGCAAGACACAGGGAAAAGAACAGGAAGGGTGCTGGACTACGACTTTATTTCTGAAAAACGGCGGCCCGAAAGGCCAAACGGAGCATGCATGACAGCAATGCAAGTCACTTCGAGGGAAACAATATGCAACTACACGCGACAATCTTTATCGAGAAGCCGGAGCTCGTCACGAACAGACGGCGCACACTTTTCCGGACCTCTTGAGTAGCGTTTCAGCAATCGGGAAAGGCACGAAAGGAAAGAAAGACTACAGAAGATTTTCACATCTGTACAAACTTTGTCCGGACAAGTGTGTGAGCGCGCCATCTGCGTTCTTGACGAGCTCCGGCTTCTCGGTGAAGATTGTCGCTTGTATGGTCGGGTACAACTTTAGAAGAAAGGGGAGGCCCCGCCCAGATGGCCGAAGCGCGACAGCCAATTGCCTGCGCTTCAAATAGTCCAGCTCAAGAAGCCGTGCTTCTAACACGCGTAATGCTCGGTACAAATAAAGACTTTTGTATTTTGGTGGCTGGCTTAGTAGAGCTCTCACGCGCTACAGCACATGCCGGATCGCGGGAAAAAATAACCCCGTGCCTTCTACAACGCTGCCTGTCAAGTGTTTTTCAGTTTCATTGCTGGGGACAAAAGAAGAGCAGCCCTGCATGGCTATTGCACTAGCTTACATGTACACGGCACATTTACTACTCGTTTTCCGAGCTTAAAATGAATCTGTTGCTATTTAGCAAGTAGTTAAAGAAACAATACATTTATCGAAACCATTACAAACCTGGGCCGAGAAGACTATCGAGGCAGGAAAGATACAAAAATACTTCATCCATCATTATAAATCTAAACTCTTGGTTTTAAACAGCACAAGATTTATATTTTTGGTTTTGTATTTAACAAACCTATTTTCAAGAATGTGATTTGTTTTTTTTTTCCTTCCTTCTCACTTTTTTTTTTTTTTTTTGCGAGCCTGCAGTCTCGCCAATTCGCATAGCTAGCGTCAGCGATACTGCCTGCGATCTTTCGTCGCCGTATAACGGCTCAGAATAAACGCACGGGGCACAAATGGTGCATTGTTAACTGGCAATAATATTTCCGGCATGATAGACCACCACAAACAGCTCGGTAATTAACTCTGACGAGGAGCAGACGCACACGACTCGGCCTAGTTCAAGCGCGGGCGGCCATATTCTCTATCGGCGGGGTCACCGGCCGTTTGGCTCGTGAAGCCAGCTTACAGTGCGCGCCCATTGGTGGACGCTCATGTGCATCCGCCTTGGAGGAGTAAACGCCCCTTTTCTCTAAAGTTGTACCCGACAGTTGCATATTGTTTCCCTCGAGGTGACTCGCATTGCTGTCACGCATGCTCCGTTTGGCCTTTGGGGACGCCGTTTCTCAGAAATAGAGTTGTCAGCCCAGCACCTTTCCTGTTCCTTTCTCTGCTTCTTGCCTCACGATTTTCTATATAGTTATCCTTTCTGTTTGCTGACAAGACCTTACCAAGTATTATGCACCAACCCGCCCAACAAGCCACCCTTATGTTTTATAAGCCGGCCGCGCCGTCAATGGGTCGGCACAATCAATAACTTGCAGGAAAGTTGTAGTTAAGGAATTTTTATGCGCTTTCTCAAATGACATTCTGCTATGCAGGCACACTTCGCGTTCGTGGGTCGTCCTTAGAATAATATGAGTGACCTCTAAATGTGCTACGTGCACAATGTACATACGCCAAGTATTTGGAGAATCAGGGTTGATCTCTGGTGCCATGCACGGCGGCTCGGCCGCGACCATATTCGCGCCCAAAGTGGCGTCAAACGGAGTCGACTGCGTTGTCGGCTTGGTGTTTGGCAGTGAACGCCTCCTGCGTGGCACACGAACACCATCAGCACGTCAGCAGTGGGACGTCGGCCTGACGTTCTTTGTATGCACACATATCGTCGCATCAACCGATTCTGTCTGAGACCAAGGTTGGCATTATCACGGCTGCTTCACGGACGACGCCACAGAAGTGTGTGTGCGCTCCAAGAAGTGCGTACTACAAGCCAAGCTGCCGTTGTCTCCCTAAAGATCTCTTGGCTTTAGGCACACGCACGAACTCGCACAAAATATACAGGAACAACCCTGCTGGCGGAAAGTACAGCCGATGACGATCAGTGCATCTCTCTAGAGACATCCACGGCGCTTGAGCTCCGCGCACATTGAGAGGCAACTAAAAGGTATACGACGACCAAGCGGAACAGTCCACTCGGAACGACAGAGGCAAGCGTACAGATGCTCGGGAAATAAGAATAATCGCATTCGACAGGAAACGAAGGCTGCTCGGCGTCTAGATTACTGATATTAACGGTGCCCTTGTAGCTACGACACTGCAGCCTCGCATCGGTCTGAATGCTCTGTACGTACGTACGCGTGTAATGAGGCCGTACAGGCGAAAAGAATGGCACAAACAAAAGAAAAGACACAAACAAGCAAGCAGCATGGACAGCAGTGCTTTCCGAGTGCCCTTTCCCGAGACTTGCGCGGTGCGATGATGCTTTCTGTTCCTTTGAAATGTTTTTCTCAGTGGCCGTCGTGAACGCGAAACTTCAAGGCGTGACGCACCGGTTTCGCTCGTTTTGCGTGGCTTGCTTGCTTGTTTTCTCTTTTCCCGTTGCCTTTTAACCTGTTCTGGCAGCGGCAGAAAGAGAAAAGGCACAGAATGCGGTGCGATGTGAGCAAGCTGAAGAGCGCTCGCCGCAAGCGACTGGGGGAGACTCTGGAAGTGCTGGAGAGAGAGAGAGCCAAAACAAACGAGCAATGGCCTCCGCCCGATGACGCAAAGTCACGTGACCACGACAACAACCACGACGGCGACGCCCGGAGAGAGTGCGCGTATAAAAGCGGCGGTGGGAAAGGAGATCGCCAGGTTGTCCGTGCTCTCGCACGCGCCAGTGCCGTGTTCCGAGGCTGCAGAACTTGCACTCGGTTTGATCCAGTTTTGAGCGGACGGACGTGCGTGCGTGTGTGGTGCGTACGCGCGCGTGCTCCTGGGTCAGCTGCTGCTGCGCACCGGGCAGGCGGCGGTGTGCGCTTTCAGCCGTCGGAGGCAAGAGCAGTGCGTCGTGCACCAGAGACGAACGCCGGCTCTCGTGGTGTGTAGCTCGTCGTGATCGACGCATGCGTTCTTCGAGCGCCGCCTGCAGTCGTCACCGAAGGAGCCCGCCGCATCGGCAGCCGAGGTTAGTGACTTTCGGCGCTCCCTTTCGCTGACGCATGGCCGCGGCTCCGCGTCGAAACCCCGCTCTCTAAACCGGGGTCGAAGCGTTAGTCCTAACGTCGGAGACCATTTTGGGTGGCCCCTGGCCTGGACGACCGCAGCAGCTGTTGTCCGCGTCGCGCCCCGCCTCTCGGTGTGCGACAGCGACGAGATTCAGAGGCACATCGTCGTCCTTCCTGCAATCGCCCAGTCCGGTTTCGATTTGTGGCGATCGTCAGCCGATTCCTTGGGACGGCTCGACTAATAAAACATGGTGCGCTGCTGCTACTGCAAAATGTTTTTTGAGCGACACCGAAGGACGCCCGCTGCCAAACGCGCTCGCGTCGTACGACTCCAGTCACGGAGGAAAGGGACGTCGCGAGTGATGCATGAGTCATCGCACTCGAGAACTGTTGTCTCGCCCTGCGACGTGAAGCATCCGCAGATGTTTGTGTTGCTAACGTAAATAGTGCGCCTCTTTTCTCTGTGGCAGCGAAGGTCTCCGCGCTTCCCGTCTGACGGGTTCCGCGATGCATCCCCGGGGCTTCCGTTTTCGTCTCCGACTGAGCATCTTTGAGCCGCACTTGCAAGTCACATGCGAATTTGACATAATAAACTGCGGTGTGCAAATGATGCGCGATTTGGCTGACCTCCGATCGGCCACCCCAGGGTTGAGCGTTTGTTTGTATTCACATTAAGGTCAGCTGCTTCGTTGGCAGCTCGCAGCTGTATTCACACCTGGCTTGCTCGTGCACCTTCGTACCGCTGCGAGGCCAGCTACCTCGTAGTGCGCATTTCGCCGCATCGGAAGGCACGCGCAATGCCATCAGCCGGGCTTCCAGCGGTGGCGCACGCGTGTCTGGGCTGCAGTGGGCGCAGAAGACGCGGTAAACCCGCCTGGGTCTCGGCACTCCTTGTGCGCTATTCAGTTTGTCTCACGCTGCGCCATTGTTTGACTGTGAGCAAAGGTATTTAGCTTGCTTGCGTTTTAGGCGTGCGACTGTCGTGGCTGCGTCTGTGCACGGTCTCCCACGTAACTAGCGCCAAAATTTAATAAAAATATGCGGGGGCCACGTAGCTGGACAGAACCAAGGTTATTCATGCTGCTTGTCGTCGCTTGGAGCAAGTCATTTCTTTTTTTTTTTTTCGCACGAAAAAACATGCCGCGCGCTTTTGCGGGTTTCTTTTAACGCTTGGAAAAAACATTTATGCAGCACGTATTGAGCCACAGAAATATTTATCGGTAATTTTTCACGACGGCCTACAATATATACATTGACAATTTGCTCTAATTAAAATATTTTGGAATTAACTGATTATCTAATGAGTCGAAATACAAGAAAAATTGTCTGACTTGCTCCAAGCGACGGCAAACATACCTTGGTTCTGTCCAGCTACGTGGTCCTCGCATATTTTTAAACTTTGGCACTAGTTACGTGGGAGACTGTGTATAAATGTCGTCGAAATGTTGCCAGACGTTTTCAGTAATGTGAACGGCAGCGTCACCAACAGCTTGAGCTCAGTGGTGTGCGCGTCATAGTTCCGTCACCGACACGCTGTCATTACGCACTACACGAGTCTGGTTTAATAAGAGTGTCACGTTGGGGAGAAGGAAGGCCAATGGTGTCTTCTCGCGTGCACCTCGCCGGCGCCACGACGACGTCCGCAATTTCCTGCGCGATAATCAAACCCGCGCCTCTGGATGTCACGTGCGAATTAACGGTCTCACTGAAACGTTCTTGGAAGCCGATTCTGCACGCTGAGAGCGCGGCACGACCAGACCTCGCGGCAACGCCGGGTCCTCGTTGAGCGAGGCCTTGGACGGGGCCCGCCCTGGCCTTGCGCGACCTGGCTGCTCCCCCTGGGGCGCCGGCCTTTCGCCGAGGGCTGACCGACCCTTCCTTCGGCGGTGCCTCGCGCAACCTTTGTCGCCTTGGTGAGAAAAGGGAGAGCGATCGGCGGGTCGAGGCCGTCTGTCACTGTGAGCAGACGACATCAATTCAGTTTTGCTGATAAGTGGTTCAATACAAGGGCAAAGTTACACACAGGAAGTCGCCCCAAAGTAAAAACTGCAGGCGGGGCCGCTTATGACGAATAATAATAAAAAAAAAACAGATGAAAGTAACGCAAATCTGCCGATATGTACAATATAGCAGAAAAGGATCAAGTTGATTGAGTTGATAAAGGACTAAATAAGTACACTGATGGGATACAATATCGTAAAAATAAATGAAAATAAGTTTGAGAAAAACGAAGAATGAATAAGTACAAAGAAAGAAACCATGTGAGGAACTGACATATAAACTTTATAAAACCAATAACATGGTAAAGCGTGCGGTCATGAAAAATAAGAAAATGCCGGCTCTCCCCCTAATCGAGAGTAGATGTAAGCGTGAAATGGCTACCGGCAAAGCAGATTGGTTGGAGGCCACAATCTTAAAATGGGTGTAATGCATGTCCGCAACGGCGCATCGCACCGCGCCATTCGGACTGGTCCATGTGGACGCTACCCGGCTAGAAGAAAACCGGCTGAAGGCTGCACGACAGGCAGCGAAAGACGCCAGGGAGACAGAGCACACTGCCTCGCCATAGAAGAATTGAATTCTGGGCTTCTACGTGTCAAAACCACGATATGATAATGAGGCGCGACGTAGTATGGGACGTGACCCCAACGTACGAGACACGGGCGTTTTCGCATTTCGCCTCCATTGAAATGCGCGATCAGGATTTGATCCCGCGACCTCGTGCAGCGCAACACCACAACCGCACCGCGGCGGGTAAAGCGCCTGCATGGCGCCACCTCTCGGGGTCACGCAACACCGGCGCTGCGGAACTCGCGGACCGCTGGCGCTCAGCGCCGAAAAAAATGACGAGGAAGCGTGTACAGAGCCCTGTGTCTGCCTCAATTGAACGTCGCTATTGGACAAATAAAACGTGAGCGCACTAGAAGTTGCAGCTTGAGTGATATTGTGAACAACGTTAGGAAGAAATCGGAAGCAAAATTGCTTGTAACTTGTTTGGGCAGTAACTAGCGTATGTAATGCGGTCCTGTACAAAGGGTTGGGGGCCAGAGACCGAATTCTTTAATGTTCGGAGTGGTTGCCCGGATGACCTCGTTTTGTTCTTGCTTGCGTGCCCAGATAACGGCTGTGGTTTTTGGCTCAAAGTCGCTTACTTGAAGGTCGCCGACAACGGTAGCTAAAAGCATTTCATGCTCGCAATCCATCCCCAAGCGTGTCGCACCACGATACATGTTCGTATATCTTTTTGCCGCGGAACGTCGTCGCTCAGTTCTCCGGAATTTCGATAGAGATATGCGTGTTTGTCGCTTATCGGAAAGGTGTACGTTGAAAGTGAGCGCGCTGTCCATCGGCAACGCCGTTGGGGCGGTGACTCGCACAAGCGTTCTCTAATCACGGCCGCCCGTGGACATCGCGAAGCTGGCAGACAAAACGCGTCGCGTGCTTGCTCGGAGCCCGGGGCTGTATCCCATCGCTTTCGGTGAATCTTCTGCGCGGCATCTCGTCGACATGGCACGTGTCTTCTGCGTTGGCTTCTTCAGTGTGCGCTCGTATCGGATATTCCGAAAGCATTTTACCTCTTTAGAGAAGTGAAACAAGCTCGTGGGCGACAGTCGACTGTGACATTGCTATACAAACCTGCAAATATATACAAAGTATTCAACTCTCTATATGTAAACATTGCTATAATTCGCGTACGTATATACTCGCACAGCAGCTTAAGCTTTGTTTGGCGGATATCTCCGTCAACTCTTTCCTCTCTTCTGGACGGACAAACACTGAACAAATATGTAAACACTGTAATAAATTAACGGTAATGCGGTATGCGCTGTTTTGGTAATGGAGCCCCCCGTATAAATGCTAAGACGTTTACAAGTCGCCTGTTTACCAGACATGTGCGCGCGTAACGCGTGTTAAATAAGCTGCTAACGTCGCGTTGAGGAAGGCTTCGAATCTTTAGCACGAGAGAGCGGAGAAGACAGCGGTGCGTCCACCCTTATGAATGCGCCTTATTAAGTGGCGGAAACGTCGAGGCCCCGTGGTTTGGAACACTTCTATCATGAAGTCTGTAAATGGCCACAACGGGATAGTAAAAGGCAGTCCTTGCGTTTTAATTTCGTGCTCGGCACTATAAGCTGTCTCAACCGCACAGCTTGGCCCACCGGTCTCTGGCGTCCAGGAACCTTTAAGCGCCTTGCATCTCAATCGAATAGAAAAAGATTTTTTAGTCTAACCCGTTTTCTCGTCCACAAGCGAGGATTGCCAGCCGAAAAACCAAAGCTTCCGCATGAACAACGTCCGACTCGACCCGTGGCTGTCCGGTGCCGCTCCGGGCGCACCGCGACGACAAGGAAATACGCTGGAAAGAAACTGGTTTGACTCCGTAGGTCCCCGAATGGCGCGCGCCAGCGCTCTCCCGTGCTGCCGCCGGGAGTGATCTGCCGTTGTTGCTTCGCGCGCCTCCGATGGAAACGGGGAGCCACCGGCGAGGAGGCCGCTTTGTGCAGCCGCGCGCAGTGCAGCCGCAGTGTCGCAAACCGACGGCCGCTGTGCGTGCAGCATATACGCGCTGCTTGCACGAGTCGGCTGCCTTCGGTCTCTTTCGCCCACGAGGTCGAAAATTTCATTTCCGGTGTGTACCTTGAGAGAGAGAGTCCGTGGAGCGAAACTGCAGCCGATACTGTTGCCGCCGCGACCTGACCTCGCGTGCTTTCTCAAAATTTAGATATCCCAATGCCGCGAAATGGATGCATGCAAAGCCGGAAACGATAGTGTATTATACCCCGGGGAATCACGTGATGCGCTCTATGGACGCGTGCACGTGGTGGTCCCTAGTGCGTTCGCGAACACGCGCAGTGCTTACGTACAGACGCGCGTCTCTCTCGCGTCAATGCGCTTCAGTCGTGGCCGCTGTCGGTCAGACTCGCCAAGAACATCCACGGTGCTGGAGAAGACCGCGCAGAGGGCATACTGCGCTCTCTCAAATGTTTAACTTCGCGCGATTCGCGCTCTACTTAGTTTGTCACACTATCTAATGCATCGGTGCAGTTGATAACGGTAAATTTGGTAACGTTACTCACCGAGCAACGTTACTAATGGGTCTCGGCTACCAATTCCAAACACACTCAGCACCACCGGATGCAAAATCTCAAGCCTCTAACAGGTGTGTCGTACCGGCACCTGCGTATCTGCAGAGAGGGTCCGATGCGTGTGTTACAGGCTGCATAGAAGCTTCGTATCCGGTCGTTTAACTGCGTTTGGAATTGGTAGCTGATGCCCATTACTAGTTAACAGTGACTACCTTGCTTAGTCAGTAATGTTACTAAATCTACTGTAATCAGCTTGAGTTATATGAAGGGTGTGTGGCAAACTGCGTAGTAACTAGTGTACATTTCTTTTTTAGTTAACCAGTGACGACTAATGCGCCTGCGGACCACGACGAAGGGGAACAGACGTCGTTCCTCCACGTGCCCGCAACGTCTCGTCAATCATTTTTTTTTTTTTTTGTATGCTGTGCGTGACTGGAATCGTCTTCCCGGCCATATCGTTACGATCAACGACCCTGCAGAATTCAAATCTGCCGTTGAAGGGATGACACACACGTCGGCGTTAACGTGCACTAATACTGCTACGCATCGTTATTAGTGGCACGGCCGGGCGTCGAGTGACGCTCTTGTTTCTTGCGCAGCACTTCCGGTTCACCTCCCGAGACGATCGGGGAGTAAATTCGAAATAAATCTGAAAAAGAAATAGTGCAGTACAAAATTCATGGGTTTCATATAGATATGATATCAGAGCATAAGTTTAGTTACAGGTTGAGTTACTGAAGTGTCTGGAATAAGTAGAATTAATTAGAAATCTCTGATTACCGCACACCAAAGCACAGAATCGTAGACTTTAGAGACCGACCACGTAAGCGCGACTTTGGCGAAATTACTGGAAACCCGGAAGTAGAAAGCGGAAGTAATGACGTCGCACCAAGAATGTGGCACGATATTTAACCGGCTAATTAATGGCAAACAGTTGCCTCCGAGCTCGGTTCGTGCGTTGCGTTCGCCTGAAGGTAACCTAAATAACACCAACGCCGAGGTGCGAGTGCCACTAAGAGACACCTAAGTCAAAGGTTAGGGTCGCCTACCGTTTTCTTTTTTTTTTAATTATGTCGTGCCTTGTATTCACTGACTGACTTGTATTCGTTTGAACTATATTCACCAAATTTTACTGTAATTACGTTATATCACTTGTACCTACCCCTCACGTAATGTCCCTGCAGGGACTCTTGAAGTATAATAAATAAATGAATAAATACAAATTAGATAAATAAATTTAGCGAACGAATTACGTCCGATTCGTGAACGAACCGCGGTGGAGCGGTGTATTGCGACATCACTTTGGGGTATATACGCTTCATTTAGAAATTTGAATTTTCAAATCCGGGGAACTTAGGATATTCTCGAAGCCTGGATAGAAGCCAGCTGCGCCACCCTCAAATCGACGTGAATGCAGCGAGTATGTCGGGCGGCGAACTCGGCTGTGACGGCGCGCTGTTCGTCGCGTCAACGCGATGGCGTCGCGCGCAGCTGCGTTTGATCGTAAGCGAGGCCGTGTTTTTTTTCTTCTTCTTCGATTAGCTGTCGAACAACGCAGTCTGAAAAGGAATGTGCTGTACGTGTGCCACCGGACGAAAAGTGACGGAACAGTCTTTGAGCGAAGCAATGCGTCCTCTCCTGACGGTACGATAAGCGACGATGGTGTGTGTGTCTTCCCTTTCCGTCGGCATAACAGCGGCATCCCGAACAATGGCGTACCAACTAATTTTCGAATGGGAGGCAAGTCACCTCTATATATATATATCGCCCCAACAACGGCAGCTGCACATAATGTCGCCTTTGACTTCTCTGCAGTACACGTTCGTTTTTCGTATGCTTTACCACAAGGCCCAACACGAAGGGCTCCTTCCAAGAGGACCGGAAGTTAGGTTAGCGGCACCTGTACCTAACCTCCCTCCCACCCGGCTCCAGTTCCGGGCTAGAGGGAGGTTAGGTAGATGCCGCTTTGGCGGCCAGATACCAATAAACGAGGACACGTTATTTTATTTAATGTGTTAATGATTTGTCCGAAACTATTGCGTTTGGAGATTATACGGACGTTCACGAATGAACGGAGAATGCACAATCAAAACGGCCTCAGGTGGCACGTGAACTGCAAAGTTCGCCTCCCTTGCGGATTACCCGATTGTCATTGCAATAAAAAAGGCTGAAAATGCGACAGTGAAATTTATCTTTGTCATCGACAGATCTAGTTCTCAATCGTACATTATGAATCATTGCAGTCATAGAGTTTAATACAATATTGTAGAAACTCTATAGTTAGTCTAGTGTTGCCAACATTTTAGGAAGCGTACGTGTCACTGAAGGGAGACAAGAAAAGTCACTAAAACTGTCGCTATAACTGTGAAGTGGATTTTAAGATTGTAGGTATTTTGAAACACTCTAATATAAGCTATAGCGTGAAGCAAATAACTTACCTAGACGTGTCATGTTGGTCTAACGTTCGTGCAGCTGAAGGAAAACATTGACTTTACCAACGCAGTACAGACGGGTTTAGCTTTAGTAATGTATTTACTATAAGACAGACAAATATCCAAGTTTCCGATATGAATAGTTGGTGTGTAATATTTTATTCGCATTCGAAAAGGAACTATTCGGTATTTTCGAATATCAAAACTAACCAAATATTTCGCAACAACCGACTGTTCAAATCGGGTTACTGTTCTGCACCTGCTGAACAAAGTATCGCAAATTATAATTACCAGAAGTAAAACAGCGACAAGCTTTCTGACGCAATGCAGAAACCGGGTCGGTAATACAAGCTTTGTTTTCGGTTTTGCGACACCCGCTGTTGTTGCTTAGTGGCTATGGTGTTGGGCTGCTGAGCTCGAGGTCGCGGGATCGAATCCCGGGCCACGGCGGCCGCGTTTTGATGGAGGCGAAAACACACGTGTACTTAGATTTAGGTGTACGTTAAAGAACCCCCAGGTGGTCCGAATTTCCGGTGTGCCGGGACACTATGGCGCGCCTCATAATCAGATCGAGGTTTTGGCACGTAAAACCCCATAATTAATTGTTTTGCGCTGGTTAACATTTCTTGGGTTAGATCTTTTATGCATACATAAATGCCCAAGAGTGCACGGACGTGGGAACCGTCGCCGTGGCACAATTTGTAGTGCAACGCGCGCGTAATGCACAGGTTGTGCATTCGGCTCTCGTGCACCGTCAGCCGAGCTGAGCTTTCCTCCATTTCCCATTGGCTTCTCATTCTTGCACTTCAGTTAGAAAATATAAGTAATTTATCCCATGCTTTCCGTTTCTTCATTATCTGTTGTTTTCACGTGGTTCTGACTGACGGACACGTGCGAGCGTTCTTCTAAAACGCGCCCCTCGGTCCCCCTTCTTTTCGTCCTAGTACTTGACAATCGGCTATATTGTGCTTATGGCCTACCTATTAGTCTTTCTTGCAGCCTAGTCATGTAGAAGTTTTATCTCTTACGTTGCAACCAGTGATGTTTTTTTTTTTTCTTGTAAAAGGCTCTATTCTTTCTAGGGCACACAAACACCTCCTTAGTGATTTATTTTCCTTTTCCATAACTTGATATTTCTTCAACAGCTATTTATTATACGTTTTTGAAAAGTTGGTCAGTTTCATATGCCTGTCATTCTTGGAAAGCTTGTTGGCTACCCGGCTTAAAGGGCCCCTGAAACGGTTCGGACAAATTTTGTAGGCGCGTAGGGTACAGCTTAACTAGAACATTCGCACCGCAATTTAAGTGAAGCGTTACGTATTAATGGAGCTACAAGCGATTAGAAGCTACCCTCCTCCCTAGCCATGCTTTTCCTCCTCAACTCGCTCGCCGAGCGAGCGGCGCTAAGCTACGCCTTCACTGGTACTGCGTCACGATGCGACGTCACATTGTTCACTTCCGGTTGTTTTGGAGCACGCCCCCTCCCGCGCGAGACCTCTCCGCTAGCCGCTTGGCCGTCGACCAAGAGCTATCGAAACAGCTTGCGTTGCGAGCATTCTGTAGTAGCGCCGAAAGTGTCCGGTATTCCGGTAACCACAGGCAAGCTGGTCATTTCGGCAAATGACTGGAGGTATAAACTCAAGCGGATGAAGGAACTTTAGCGTAGACGTACGGGAGCAGCCTGATAGGTCAGCACGGTCCAGACACTTGTGGGCGCAGCGCTTAACCAGTCAAACAAAGCGCTAATATTGCTCTAACCAAGTGTAAAACATTCTAAACATTTATAAAAACAAGGTGTTGATGATTACACTCCTGCGAAAAATCCACACCAGCAGCAAAGAAGAATACACTTTGTTGCTGCTACTGTGTATGGTTGAGCTCTGTGCCACCAGGTGGCTGCACCGTGCAGACCATTCACATTTGCCCTTCTGCTCATCTCATGGCTCATCCCAGCACAGTCAGGCGGCCAGACCCTGTCCCCTTGCGCTTGCGTTTGCCCCAATACCGGACTCGCCAAACGCTATTGCGTTAGTAATCTTCCGGTGTAAAGTGACGGCCACAAACGCGCAAATCCAGGCGTCGATCGGATAGCGGCAGTCCGATGCGCAGCAGCCAGTTCGCTCGTATGCTGCCTTGTAGAGGGACACGATGTCGCAGCTTGACATATTTCCAGTCGCTAGGTTTGCAGTCCACAAGGCAACAAAGTCGAATCATAGCGCTCGTGAAAAGACTGAGACCGACTCTGACCGCGGAGCTCTCGTCAAAATGGAGTATGTTGTAACACAAGCAGACGACGCTTGCTGTGTGCCGGAAGTGCTTAAGTGTACTGAAAAATTGTTCTTGTGCCTTCCCTTTATGTTACTTTCTTTTTATAAAAACAAATTAACATTCCAACTATTACGAAGATCGTTTGTTTACCATAAAGTTGGAAAAATTATCGATCACGCGCCTTGGTCAGCCAATCGGATAGCTCGCCCCACTGACGTCATATGGGTGATTTCCGTCATATGGATAGGGAGGGGCGGCTTAAAATTCCGCCCAGCAGTGTGCTGCGATCGGCAGCGATGTGCATTTCAAAACCTTATAATAAATTACACGCTTTACGCGGAGCACTTAGATGTGTCAATTAATGATCAGAAGGACCTACTCTAACGACTCAGTATGTTTGTAGAAAATCGTCGAAATCGTTTCAGGGTCCCTTTAAAGGTGTCAAGCGGCTATTCGTGTAGTTCTTCTCGTGACTGTTGTGATCTTGTGTTTAAAACGATCTTATTTGTGTGTGATAGTTGACTGTGTATTCAGTGCAAGCGTGTTGCTAATTATACTTAAACAGATATTCATGCAGTAAATATGTGCGTCTGCGTTTGTCTATTCGATATTCGATACTTACTATTTGTATTCGATTCGTATTTGAAAAAGTCGATATGCGATCGTCTACTCTAATATTTGCATACTGGATTATGACAGCTTAATTTTTTTCATTATCTTCAAATTGGAAGCTTACAAATACACCACGATTCAAAAGGACACAAGCAACGTAGTTTTCCTAGCATGAAAATGCATTTAGTCTGCATATTATCCCTAAATTTTTTGTGCTTGTCGACATTCGTGGTAGCAGAACTAGGTTCTGTTGAATGCGCTTGGCCGCATGTTGTGGCAATGACAACGATTACCCGAGCTTTGTGCAGGTTGAATACCATACTTTCGCCCTTGATCGAGCTGAAAGCCGCCGTGAAGTACTGATTGGTCCGAAAGGCGTGAGAAGCGGAAGCGATTTGTTCAGTCTAGCGTGAACGAGCTAAGCCGTTCCGATATTTACGCTTTTATGCAGTAGATATATCTCATTCATCTACTGTGCTCGAAATCTGAACGGAAAATTTATTCAATTTGGTCTTGGTAAAAATTAGTTGTCTGACACGCTTGCCGAGCGTCTACCAATCGAATAGATTTAATGACACCGCTGAACCCGCAACGTTTAAACAATGCGGGTTCACGTAGGTTTTGTAATTGTCAATTATATATATATATATATATATATATATATATATATATATTCGAGAGGTTTTGTAAATAATAATAAATAAACTTCAATTTTGTGACAACAATGTCAAGGCTGTGGTGACCACTGTGCTGTGAAGCACTATCGCAATGTGAAGTGAAGGCAACCATTGGTTCATCATGGTCACGGAGCCCATGTATCGTACAGCGAGTTTCGGCCACTTCCATGTGGCTTTTCAATATCAAAGCGCGTTCTTGCAGGCCATTTTCCAAGCAATCTTTCTAATTTATAAATTGTTAAAATATCGTCAACTGTTCATTCAAGTCACTAAAGAAGTCACTGAGTGCTAATTACAAACTTTGTCGTAAGCAGACAAGAAAGTCACAACATCGAGCGTCAATATCGTTAAAATGGCAACACTGATAAAATACTGGTAAATTATAAAAGCAAATTTGATTTTGCGTTTTCAAAGGCGGTTGGATTAGACGGCCCCAACAAACACGGGATGATGCAAGTGGTGGTAGATTGTTTTGTGCACAGCCCATGGCGACAGCTTTCTCAGCGGTGCAGACTTGCAAGGCACGTCGCGCAGCCGTCTCGCACCGCGCATCTCCTACTGCGCGCGGAGGCCCAAAAGCAGGGGACGCGTAATGAATAAATCCTACCCACGTCAGCCCGATTCTGAGAGAAGACTTGGCATCAGCTGCTGTTGTGTTTGTGCAGTGTGCAGCCGACAGCGCCCACTTTCACAAGTGTGTGTGCGTGGGGGGCGGGGAGATAAATGGCCTACTTTTCAATTCTCACTGTGGGGGGAGGGGCGTACTTCCCCCCGAACCGGTGGATACACTTATGACAAGCATGGTGTCACGCACGTACAGGCAAATGTAAGCACATCTCACTCGATGACCACACGCTGCCACAACGCTGACGTGACCAAGACCGCCGACAGCGAGGAGCGAACGCTTCATGCTGCCTCACCGCGAGAACGCCTTTCACGACCAAATAAGTGAAAGCAGTCCCTTGAAAGTTCTGGGAACCTCAGTTGCACTATTGACAGACCAAGTAGCCCGAATCAATGTCTAGATCAAGACGTGCTACAGACTTGTAGAGGTGGGGGAAATTTACCAACTGTTACCGAGTAGACTCCGTATGCTACCAGTGATGAGTGCGCCGAAGAACCAATGTGGCCGAGACTCCACGTGCAGCTGAGGCCAGACCCCCGGTGCTTCAGGCCGCTTTCTGCAGACCCGAGTGATCTTCGTGCCAGGCGTCTCCACGCGCGCACGGGCCCGCTGACGGCGGACGCGGGAAACTGTCCTCGCGTGTTGTTCTGCATTACTCGGCCGTGTCGAAACAACCACGCGCGGGCGTGCGTTCGCCGGTTTCCCCGCATAATGGCCCGAGGGCTCCCGAGTTGCGCCTACGCATGTCGACATCTTCGCGCCTGCGATGGTCGTCCGGCTGCACACAGGCTTAAAAAAAGTTTACACCCGTTGGGGCTTATCCTGTCCCACGACGACAATCGCCACCTGTCTCACCCGCATTTCCCTTCGTTAAAGGAGTACTGACAAAAAATGTTTCCATCTTGTTTTATCCGCTGCAATAAGTAGCTAACGACCCAGTAATCACGGCACGAAACATTTGCTTCAGAGCACGGCAGGTAATTATTTGGAGACTTGTTTGCAGGGACCAGTCCAAGTTTCAGTTTTAGAGAGCAACGAGATGGGGGGGCCAAAGAAGGAATGTAAACACAGCCGGTCACGTGACCGCACAAAACTGTGACGTACGCACGCTTCGTGTTCGTCCGATACTCCTGCGAGTGCTTTGCGACGTCGCCATCATCGTCGTCCTCGTGTTCGTCCTCCAGCGGCTGCCGTGTTAGGCGTGGCCACCCACTTTTGATTAGACCCACTACACAGCAGCGACACGGAAATTGTGGCGAGCGACAGCTATCGATATGCGTACGCAATGCTACGAGTAGTACGAACCATTCGTCGAGGGCGCTTTGGGAATGAAGCATATTCCGGAGCAAGGCGGGTTAAAAGTAGGCACAGCATCAGGCTTGGGGGTGGAAGATCATCGGACTGGTCTAAGCTCGGCGGGTTTTGTTTATACCAGGCAAGCTCGAAATGAAACGAGCAAATCTGGCTGCTCTTTAACTGTGTCCATTCTAAGCGTCCAGCGGCATGCACGAACTCGCCCCGATTCTGCCGCTCATCGACGCCGACGGTAGCGAACGAGCAAGCCAGGCGAGATCGCTGGGTATAGGCTCGCTGGCCGTCGGATCCGACGGCCCTTGCGATCCGTCCGGCGCAGCTCGTAATAAAGCACCTACATTCGTCAACACAATCAGCGCCTGCACATTTATGTCATTTATAAGTGACAATACAATTAGTTTTCCCGACGCCGTTGGTATAGTGGTGAGAAAACACGTTAGCCGCTTCGCAGAGACGACTGCAGCGCCGGCTGCGCTGACCGGTTGCGAGTCAAAATCACGACAATGATTTACTATTTCGCGCATCGTTTTATGACACGCACACTTTCGAGGTCACTTTGAGTTATTTCGTGTCCGAAACAAATTTTAGCTGACTTTTCGTGCTGCCGTCAACGGCAAAAAAAAAAAAAGAAGAAAAGAAAAAGAAAGCGGCGTTATCGGAACGGCGAGAAACTTGCTGGCAGGGCCCGCCCCGGCAGCGCCAACTCGTGACTTTTTTTTATTACCGGCTTGGCAAAAGAAAGAAAAATGTGATTATATGGCCATAAAAGAAAAAGAAAACTTGTCAATGCCGGACCAGTGTGTTGTGATAAAAACGATGTAGGCTAGTCACTTTGTCCAAAGCACTTAGCCAATCAGGAGGATCACTCTGTGCACAGAAAAATTCGCGTATATATAGCACACTTTCAATGAAGTATTCATGTGCTGGGGCCTGAACAATGCGCTCATGTCTAATATCCATACGCGTTCGCCACACGCTATGCATGCACAGAAGCATTAACAGGTCGACAGGCACTCCCTCTGGTTCCGCGCATGGCAGGAAACGTATCCCAAAAGCACTTAACGGCAAATCCTTTTTAAAGTTGCGTTTTAGAATATCCCGCAAGAACACTGCGTCGTGGCAGTCCAGAAAGATATGCTCGATCGTCTCCGTTTTTTTTTTTTTTTTTTTTTTGCATATAAAGCAATTCGCAGACCAAGGTACAAAAATGCCTTTGCTTTGCACCACGGTTTCACTGGGAGAGTGCCTGTATGTAGTTGAAAAAATAAAGATTTAACAGAAGCTCTTACCGGCATTCTTTTAACTCTCTTAAGAACATCTCGTTCTGAACCTAAAACAAATACTGTACGGTACAACGGTACAGGCAAGAATACATCAACAAGATCTTTATACAACTTCTTACTAGTAACAGCGGCCAGATATTCACTATAAAATCTCGCTTTTAGTATTTGGAAAGGCGCGACCACTTCACACAAAAAAGCACTTAAAGGCATTGGCCCCGTATACATGGAAGACACGACATAATCAGGCAATGAATCGCGCAGTCGAGCTTGAATCATTGTTCTCAGAAAGGCATCCTTTTGATCACGCGAAAAAGAAACCTGCTTACAATCTGTTTGAGGAACAAATGTGACAACCCCAGCCCTCCATTCAACACTCTATGGAACAGATTACTAGACTTGTACGTTCCCATGTTGAAGCCCAAATAAACATCGCGAATACTCTATGCAGCTTTTGCACAGACATCCTCGTCAGACATAACGCTTGCATCACGTAAAAGATTTTAGCGACTAAAAACAAATTGCACAGTGGCTCTTGCAAACATTGAAAATTTGTGCCCTCCCCATTTGCCGGTCTGGATTTTCACTCGCACTACTTCATTGTCCCAGTATTGCTTGCTATCACGATAATGTTCGAGTGGCACACCTAGGTAGGTGCCTGGTGCTACAAAAAGTCTCCGGCTTGTATTGCCGATTCCCATGCCAAAAACCAAGACACTTGTTCTAGTTAATAGCACTTCCACTTGCAGTACAAAATTTTACAGCCTCTTGTACAACTGCTTTAACACTGTCATGGTCCGTACAAAAACACTGCTGCATCATCAGCATATGCTAAAACTCGAACTTCAGTTTTATGAAAAGTGTAACCCCGGATGTTTGGGCTCTTCAGCAGCCCCAAACAAAAGGACTCGAGGTAGAGAGCGAAAAGCAGGGGAGATAAAGGGCAGCGTTGTCTCACAGACGACTGCACAGGAATACCATCACTTCACTGCCTATTAATTATCAGCTTCGCTATACAACCATTGTACATCAGTTTAACACCTTCTGTAATAACGGTTCCAACGTTGATATGGTCTAGGATCGAGAAGAAAACTTCGTGTACGACTTTATCGAACGCCTTGTGCAGATCTAATTGCAACATGGCCACGCGCCCATACATTCCGTCGCAGCATTCAAGGACAGTTCTAGCTGTGTGGAATTAGTACTACGTGCGACGCTCGGAAGGATGTAGGAGTTGCTTTCATTTCATAAAATTCTCTAATCAGCCTTTCAAGTGCGACTGCCATTTCTGATCTAAAGGCTTTGTATAGAGATGCACCGAGACCTCGGAGACCGTCTGGCACAGGAGACTTATTTGAACTAAGCTCCAGAATCGCTGATTCAATTTCCTCAGCTGTACTATACTGGCTTAACTCTGACAGCGCAAACTCGTGACGTAGTGTTTTTTCGCTTGTTTGCATTCCTTGCTCGATGTCGCGAGGTGCTACGTTTATCGGTTGGCTGCGCGCACGCGTACTTTAATTTTGATTTTAGATATGTTCTAAGCTATATCCGCCGCTTATATTTTGCAGACAATGTGTGTGTGTGCGCCCACATAAATCGATCTCGCACGTTAACTCGACTTGGATTTTTTGTGTCAGTATACCCCTTTAACGCTGCGAGCCCGTACTTCCAAGTCAGGAACGGCTTGCGCGTTAGCAGCGTGACACAGCATTCTCGACAGGAAAGCATACCGAGCGCTTCAAGAAAAGAAACGCAAGCGAGGCGCGTGACTATTATCGTTGTGGGACAAGCCCCGAAGGGTGTAAACTTTTTTTAAGCGTGCTGCGTTGAAGGCTAATCGCTCGCAGCGACCGAAAATGTAAAGCTCTGGGACACACGAGCTCGCGGTAACAACAAAAGCGAGCATTCTCGCGCGAGAAAAGGACGGGCGCGCGCGCCTTTGAGCGACAGCGCATCTGCGAAATGCGAGGCGCTTGCATCGTGAGCAGCGCAAATGCAGCCGTGCCTCTGAAGCCGCGGCTGGTGCCCCGACGCCTGTGACGCGTTTCCGGCTTCCGCTGCGTGCAACTAGCAAAGGCGCGCACATCCTTTAGAATCCGAATTTTCCATCCACAGACAACGACACCACTGGAGCGTGGATGCTTAGATTGTAAACAGGCAGCCAGGAGTCATCGGAAAGCAAACGAGAGAAGCGAAGACAGTAGATCGAATGCGAGGAATCGAAAAACAAGAGAGATGAAAAACGGACAAGTCCTTGCTTCTTTCGCGCTTCTGTTACGAACCAACTCGCTCAAGAAAATGCCTTGCCAAACCGTGTAGAATGGCAAGAAAGAAGGTAAAATATTACGCGCGGTGCGTTGCCTTGCTGAGGCTCGAGCTGGTTGCACAAAAAAACAAACCAGAGTAAATATTCGCACCGCGATGAAGCATGTATACATGTTTGCTGAAGCATAAAAATCTGGTGACCACTCGGCACACCATATATAATGGAATGTGAAGGGAACCCAGCGAGACCCGCAGATACCGAACACCTGTCAACTGTAGAGATAAGCAAGATACATTTAGAAAAGCGCCTCGGCCGCCACGCGTTGCATGAGCGAGACTTTCGCGTTGCTCAGTCGCCGGTCCATTTTCGTGTCGCGCATTGTTGCAGCATTGAATGAGCGCGGCTTCGCGCAGTGGTTTTCCGCTGTTGGGAAAGGGGGACAGTCTCGCTGCTCGGAAGACTCGCTCTCGATCGGCTTATTTCATCGCGCGCAGCGTATCGGGTTGCGAGGTGAAAAAAAAAAAAACCGTCGTGCACGTGAGCTCCTCCGCCGAACAATGAAGCGCTGCTCTTCGCGTGCTGTTCACGTGATGTCCACATGCGCCGGCGGTGTGCGGGCGGATCATGCTTGCGAGCAGCGAAAAGTACGCCTGCTGGGCTATAGTTGGAACACTGACAGTTCATGCATTTCCGGCGCTTTAAAGGAATGGGGGAACAAAATCGAGAGAAGAAACAACAGGTGCCTCTTCTTTTCTTCTCTTATAATGCGCTGGAAATGCATGACATCTGCTCTCTTTCGCGCTAGTGAGCTGTTGCGCCTGCCATGCAAAGCCCGTTGCACTCTGGACGCATAGTTTCGTGCGCAAACGAGAGGTGTTCACCGAACTCGGCCGACTCAGCGGAAGAAAAAATGTTCACGGAGGATCAGTTTGACGGGGCTTTGCCTTCTGCGTTTCGCGGCCACCCACTGCACAATGCTTGCGCGCAAACACTTTTCCCGTAACGACTGCGCGACCAAACTCCACAGTGAAAGTCTGACGCTTGTCTTTTAATTACCCGCATAATTTGGCGTCCACATTCGATTGGCTCAAACGCATCGTTACGTCATATCGCATCGGAATGTGAATGGCTGGTGACCGGGAGACTGCGCGTGAATTTAACAATATTCCGCTGTGAACGCGCAATGCTGTAACCCTTGTAGCCGTGCCGGGGCTGAATTTCCTTCGTACGCGATGCTATGCAGTATATGCAAATGCAGCACGTCGGCTGTGTTGGTGGAAGCCAATGAAAACGATTTAGATGGATGGATGGATGGATGGGTGGATGGATGGATGATTCAAAGGGATGATTCAAAGGGATGATTCAAAGGGCGCCGCCGCCGCCCTTTGAATCGGGCGGCGGCGGCGCGCGCCACCTAGCCTTTAATGGTTCTATATGCATGCATACCTATGTATTTACTCCTTTACTTTTGCGTTGATATTATCCACCAATCAGATAGTCTCCGTTTAGTTATTTCTACCTGTTCAAAGTCTATTCTACATTCACTGTCTTTAAAACCCAAAGCTTTGAATAGTTCCCCGTTAGATTCAACTGCAGGGTGAAGTTGTTTACAAGCAAGTATCAGGTGTTCAGCCGTTTCCTCCTCCTCTCCACACGCCTCGCACACCAAATCTATCCCCTGGTATCTGGCTCGGTACGTTTTAGTCCGCAGTACACCTGTCCTGGCTTCAAACAACAATGAGCTTCCCTTAGAGTTATCGTAAATATTTTCTTTGGCTATTTCTTGCTTAAACGTCCTGTATGTCTCCAATGCCGATTTGGTTTGCATCTCTGTACTCCACATACCCCTCTCTGTCTCCTTAACCTTTTTCTTGACAGATGATTCCTTACTTGTCCCCCCGCTACTGCCCAAGTATTTGCTTGTCAATTTTCTAGTTCGCTTCCTCCACCTCGTGTCAACATTCCTCGTGTATAAGTAACTGAAAACCTTCCTAGCCCACCGAATTTCCCCCATTTTTCTCAATCGCTCCTCAAATGCTATCTTGCTACTAGCCTCTCTGCCCTCGAAAGAAGACCGTCCCAGATCCCCCTGCACTCCAAGATTTGGTGTCTTGCCATGTGCTCCCAGAGCGAGCCTACCCACACCACGTTGCCTAATCTCCAACTGTTGCCGGGTCTCTGTTCTAATACATAGAACTGCATTGGCAAAAGTCAGGCCTGGTACCATTACCCCCTTCCATATCCCTCGTACTACCTCGTACCTATTGTAGTTCCACAGTGCCCTACTCTTCATAATCGCTGCACTTCTGTTACCTTTAGTCGTTAGATATCTTTCGTACTCTGTCAGATACTCAATGCCATTATTTATCCACACCCCAAGGTACTTGTATTTATGGACTATCTCCAGCGTGGCCTCCTGTATCTTATGCTTGCCGCAAATGTTATCATTAAAAATCATGACTGCTGATTTTTCTTTGCTAAACTTCAAGCCTAATGTGTCTCCTTCTGTACCACATATGTCCATTAATTCCTGCAGATCTCCTGCATTGTCAGCCATTAATACAATATCATCCGCGTACATCAGTCCTGGTAATGACTGTTCAATCAATTTTCCTTGTTTGAAAAATGATAGGTTGAAGCCGAGTCCGCTTTGCTGTATTTTGGCCTCTAAACCTTGTAGGTACAGTATAAACATCAGAGGTGACAATGGGCACCCCTGCCTAAGCCCCCGCCGAATCATTACAGGCTCCGAAACCTGCTTTTCCCATTGTATAATCACCCGGTTACCTTTATAGATATCTTTTAAGAAATTGGTTACTCCATCTTGCACTCCTAAAGTTTCCAGAATGCCCCACAAGCCCTCTTGAAGTACACTGTCATAGGCTCCCTTGATGTCCAAAAAAGCCAGCCATAGGGGTCTGTGTTCCTTTTCGGCTATTCCAATGCACTGTGTTAGCGAGAACAGATTGTCTTCTAGCCTCCTATGCTCCCGGAACCCATTTTGTAGCTCTCCAAGTACCCCCTCGTTCTCTACCCATGCCTGCAGTCTGTCCTTTATAATCTGCATAACCACCCTGTAAACCACTGACGTCACTGTTATAGGCCGGTAGTTATTTATGTCAGCTTTGTCCCCCTTTCCCTTATATATCATTCTCATCCTACTTAGCCTCCATTCGTCAGGTACTTTACTATCAACTAGCATTTTGCTCACCACCTCCCTGAATGCTTTCTTAGATTTCGGGCCCAATTTCTTTATTAACGTAATTGGAATACCATCGGGGCCTGCCGATGTGCTACTTATTACCCTCTTCTCAGCCCTTTCCCACTCTTTTTGTCCAAGCGAAAGCAGTGGGTTGACCGGGCTATCCCTCTCCGACGTACTGCATGTACCATTTCTCTGTTTTGTTCTCTAGATTGTCGGCACGTTGCGCGCCATCTCGCGATCACTTTACGAGCGCTGACTTGAACCGGTAGCGCTGGCGGATTGGATTGTCATGGCTTTAGTGAAATCCGAGGCGACTGGAGCCTAGAATACAACAAACCGGACCAACCAGACGAACTCACAGACTGTGACAAAACTGTGTTTTAAGTTCTTTTATGTGTTTTCTCTCCTTACTTTCTTTCCTTCTTGTACTCTGAACATCTCCTGTGGCGTTGACAAACGCCTGCCCTGAGTCAAAAGGGATCAAGACCACTTACTTACTTACTTACTAGTCGGCGCCCGTCCCGTTTATGTCTTTTTTTTTTCTTCTTTTTTTTGTGCAGTCGTTTGCTTTCTGCGCTAAAGTCGAGTAATTCTTTACACGTGCACGAACTAGTGCAGCGGTATTCTCCTTCTTACTAGCGTATATATGCTTCGAGGAGCATTTCGATCGCGAGCATTTGTTTTTCCGCTTAAACGTGCGCACGATATAACAGCCATCAGCGTAACGGCGCTCTACGTTTGGACAGTCGCACGTCGTGGACCCAGATCGGTGAGGCAGCCAGTTTCACTCGAACGCGGTCGGGCCTCCTCACTTCGGGTCGAGATCCAACGTCGTCGCTGCAGAACAACCCCAGGCGATGTAGAGGAGTCCAGCCGCGTCGCATGCTTCTCGTCCGATCGCAGACTCGTCGGTGGCACGCGTGCCCTCTCCGAGCAGCACTGTTCTTCTGGACATACACAAAAGACTTGGGGAAACGCGCGAGTGTTGTCCTCCGTGTGCAGCCAAGGCAAGCCACCAGTCCTACGTAAATGTTTCGCACACTCGACGGCACTGCGGCGCCCGTTCGACAGCGCGCGTGTTTGGGGCGCTCCTCCTGTTTACCGCAATTGCGAGGAAAGCGAATTTTGGGCGGAACGCACCTTCTGTCGTTTACCACTACAGCGCAATGCGCGACGAGGAGACGCGAAACGACAGCATCCAAGCGCTGTAGCAATTACGAATCAATACCAACTGAAGGCCCAATTCACCGTTCTTTTGGAAACGAAGGACGTCGTCGTGCTGCAACCGTCGCCTTCATCGTGGCATCTGCCGTCGCCAGCAACGTGCAATAGCAACGGATGTTTGACTCCATGCTTTTGCCGAAAGAAACCGGCAAATGCGAAGGCATGCCTTGCTGGCGGTGCGAAATGAAACGAGATTGCTACCATATATGCACCACGTATGTATACCGTATATCATGCGGTGTATATGCCGCGGGCATATACGTACACCGCTGTATATGCTGTTGCTGTGACGCGACTGAGGTTGCTACCGGCCGCACGGAGTGCAGCAGCAGCGAGTCGGCCGTGCGTGACATCGATCGCGACACTGCTGCGGCCGGACAGCACGCACGTACGCGTCATCGATCTGCGGCGGCACAAAGGAGGCGCACACTTGCCGCGGCGCGCTGTCCGTACATCCCGACGGGCGCAAATTGGTCTCGCACTCCCGTTGAGTGTGTCAGCTGACTAGACAGAAAGCACCCTCACGGGTGCAAATCGGCTTGCAGTGTTGTGTTTGCGTGCACCGCCAGTTTCTGTGAGCGCGATGGCGACCGCGTGGCCAAATGTCATCGTTCTGGGCGTACGAGCGACCTTGGAGAATCCGAGGTTTCGATCGGAAATTCGCTGCGTGGCAGCAAATTAGCCTAATTTCTACCATTGCTTGCTTTCCGGGACGTCCTAATCTCAGTTGCTTAGATTGCATGTTTGCAATAATAAGGTACGGTTATTTGTCCAACACTGTGCACGGCTCTGGCGATGCGAAGACATGAATTGGTCTTGCGCATGAGGAGCTTGAGCCGCGCAGGAAGCTGCGGTTCTCAGCGAAAACTCGCATGCAAATCGTACAAAACGCGGTTACTGAAAGGTTGCACGCCAAGTGTGACACGTGCAGATGTTATCATAGTTTCACACAATTACTAGAGGGAACTAGTGCCCACTGTATTGAAACCGTTACGCCAAGGACGCACGGACATGCGGAACCACTGCAATTAGCAGCGATCGTGCGTGCTTGCCCAGTCTTATTCGCTTCTGCGCTAAAAGAAGTATAGATTGCTTTAAAATTTAGGCCTAGATAAAGCGCAATAAAGGAAGCCACGAGAAGAGCGTCCCACGCGCGAAGATCGGACAAAACCCATCACTCCCACGGTGGCTGAACTAAGTAGGCTGAACGATCGCAGAGTTCCCCCTGGTGATTGTTATCGGAAACTTTATGCGCAGATTAATGTCGATAAATGATTCGAAGTAAGATATCGAGACACATTGACAAGGCTGTCGCGACCGCACGTCGTTTTGGTGAGCGGTTGGTTTCGCCTCGAATTCCATTTGTGCAGAGCGTCTTCTGGCGTGTGCCCATAGCGGTATGCCCTCGTAAAAGCTTTAGCTCGGGCCCAACTCCGACGCGGCCTAGAATTCAAATACATGTAAAACGCAGAAACGCTTCTTTTGAGAGAACCACTGTGCCGATTTTAATGACATTTGTTGTATTTGAGTGAGAAAGTTAAATTCTAGTGACTGTTGGTAGCGGAATTTCGATTTAAGGCTTTAATTTTGTTACAAGAATATTCAGAAATTCGGAATTTAAAAAAAAAGCACCAAGTTTGCAAATTAATAACTCTATCAAGAGCAGATATTACGGTTATCGGTCGTGACTCTCACAGCGATTCGCGGTATGTGACGTGCATGCGCAAAGGGCCTTACCAGTTACGTACCGCTTTATCATGTGTCAATAACTCTTCAATGCCGCCAATATTCGAACAGCCTGTGCACGCGCAGAACCCAGTCTTTCGTACGTACAGTGTTCCCGTCGGTGGCTACGCGTGTTCGTATACGGCAGCCACTTGCAGCAGCGCCCTCGCGTCTCTGTGCACATCCAGGTATTCGCCCGCCCGCACCGTGCCCCACCGCCATGGCCCAGCAGCCCCGCGAGAAACGGCGCTCGCTGCTCCGATGGCTGGTGTCTCGATCGCGGGACCGCAAGACGCCGTCGTCCGGCTCCCTGCCCCTGGCCTCGCTGCCCAAGTCCCACACCTACTCGGGCGCCTGCTGCAAGGCGCCCCAGCACCGAGCCCAGCGGTCCCTGAGCGTCTACGATGTTCTCGGCGACCCGCAGCAGCCGGCCGCGCCGAAGGGTGCGACGGACGACGCATCCCAGCGACCCTTGCTGGCGCTGTGCAGGCTCTGCTTGACCGTGGTGCCGTCGGCGGCGTTGTACCGGATGACGCGCTGCGGCTGCTACTTCTGCCTACAGGTAAGCGTTGGAGATTCGCCAAACTGTGGGTGTTCTCCACGTGCGCGCCCAGGGAGCTGCTGGCGCCTGTGACATCTTGTGGAGCACGCCACGTGCCTGGTTTTGTACAACTACGTCTAAATACGATTGTCGAAACTGTGCGACGCACGTGTGCCGATGCCAAGTGGCAGCGTCTGCGAGCTTTTCACACGTCCGTGCTAAGTGTCGAGTACAAAACTTCAAAATCCAAAACTTCCAGCGAGTGGCTCTCTCATTAGGCATGCATGTCGTCACGGCTCGTGGCTGCTGAATGGTGTGAATGCCAGAATTTAAAAAGGCGAAACATAACTATGGCATGTCTATATTATAACACTTAATTAGATTTTGTGTTTCAGTATGAAAGCCCAGTCTGATCCATGTTCTAAGGAAATACGTGCGCTTTTACATTGCCCTACGGCACTATGCCGCTAGTAATTACCGTATGCGCCTAATATACAACGTCGTGTCTACTACTCGCGTTACAGACCTTGTGCAGTATGGTGAGATACATACGGAGACCGCAGAAGCTGCATTGCTTACGGATTCACAGCAGGAAAAAAAAATTCTCACTGGCACATTGAATTAAGCAACATTTGCAGTGACGCGCTTGTACCAAAATACAGCGAGAAGCAACTCCGTTCTCACGTTAGATTTCCCACGTGACACCGAAACGATTTACCGCTTTCATTTCGGTAATATTGCCATAGCTGTCAGCGCATCGCACGGGATTGCGATAAAGCTGGTGATATATTACTATAGAGAAAGGAACCAAACTGCGCTGACGATGTCAGCTGCACTTGATCGTGCGAAATCCTGGAGTCGCCTCCGACCAGTCGGCTCCTTCGTTTTGACCACGTGATGGCATTCCGTACATTTTACACTAACATATGTTAATGCTAGAGTGCAGCAACGTCGATATTTTCAAGTGCTGTAAAATCGCAGCTATTGATCTATGCTCACTTGGCTGCTCAATCAGTCACTCCATAACCTTCTCGAAACGTTCCGTAATCGCTCGCGCGTTTCTTTACTCAAGGCGACGTTAAACAAGCGGGGGATGCCCTTGACGGGTCCCGTGCAGTTTTGCTGCTGCTGTTTCGAAAGAGGAAGGAAGGATGGCTCACGTCGATGTTTCGCGGCCATCGGCGCGTCATTGATCAGTGGCGTTCTGTGAACGCTCGCGGAGTCGCGCCCTCCGATACGGCACAGCATCGCTTTCACGTTCGACGGATTTCCGTGCTTGGTTTCGGCGATGTCGTTGCTGCTGGTGTCGCAAGGAAGCGGAGCAAGTATGCGGGTGTCCGTCGCATGTTTGCATCGATTTAGGATATCGCAGACGTGATGGTGTGCCCGTCTGGAATACGGCGCTGTGTGACGGCCTCGGCGGCTCCACGGGGAGCCTCCGAGCATGACGTACGCGTGACGCTGTGCACCCGACGTCCTCCCGTCTAGAAAAAAAAAAAAAAAAAACTGCATGAGATGTACAAAGAAATACCGTACGTGACGTTTACGCCAGCTTATACATACGCAGAGTATTCAGTCGGATAGTTTCGCTTTGGCTAAACACATTCATAAACAGTTCTGTCAAAAGATATCGCCATCGACAAGCAGTACTACTGCTAAATAGTCCTAGTCCAGCCTGCTAACTACGGCGTCTTACCGCATATTAGATGACATTTGCCGGTGCAGCACAGGAGCCAAGAAAACTGTTTGGCTTACGCCAAGGTAATTCCAAAATTAAGCAGGCAAGTACAGTCAATCACAAAATTGTACTGGCCACGGGATCTCAGAAAATGTTCAATTTCCGAGCAACGTGTAACAGTAGTCAGTAAAACTTAAAATAACACTGTTGTTCACATACACTGGTAGAGGCAGTAAATGCGAATACTAGGCTGTGTTGTGAGGCTGCGCAGATATTCAGCCGTTTTCTCAGATATCGTGTTCCGTAATATATTGTGGTTGACTGTACGAGCACAGATCCAGAATGCCATTTAGGCGGCCTCTGGAAAATGATCAAGTCGGAGCATAAAGCAATCGCAGTATTTCTTTCCATATGGCAAGGAAAATAGGAAACCGAGGGCTTAATTTTATCGCGATAGCAATTATGTGGACACTCCAAGCGACTTTTTGCCATCGGCGTCGCCCTGAAGTTACGCCTATATTTGAGTATATGTATGCTGTATACCACGCCCTACTGTATTATATGCGAGTTATATTACGACACCATTCTATCACTAAAGTTGCTCATACCGTAGTGCCGCGCCAGACGGACTTTGCGGCGATGATGGCTAGGAGATGGCGCCAGAGTAGCGCGCATCGTCTGTATGGAAACAAAGCGCTGCGTGAGCGGAGGTCTGTCTGAGGCGGCTGCTGTCAGTCGCGCCCACACGTCACCTACAGCTCGCCTCGCAATCTCCCCATTAGCGAGACGGTCTCGTCACACATCGCTCCGTTTACAACATGCCACACGAGACATTGTCCGTGCTAGCCAATACATCGCGAAATGAAAACTTTCGCATTAGAGAGTATCGTATTCGTCGATGAATTTATTTTACTGTACTATCTTCGAGATCGGCTCACATTTTTACGTATCATGACGTGTTAATTAATCTTAAATAATTTCCGAGATTTATGCATGCCAAAACTACGATCCGATTATGAGGCATGTCCTTGTGGAGGAAAAGTGTACGTGGCTACAGAAGTCCGATGCATGCTGATTTTATTTAAATGGCAACTCCGGCGATTTATCGATGTCCACTGATGTCAATAAAATTTTGAATATATCTTTTTTGCATTCTGATTTGTGTCAAACTATGACGGCAAGTAATTATGTTTTTCTGAAAATGAATATTAAAAATTGCGTTCCGGACTGACGACTTTCTACAGGCCACCCTGTGTTTGCGACGTCAGTCCAGAAGCCACTGTTGCTTAAATCGCCGCTGTCTATCACCCAACGGCGTCGAAGCAGCTAGGCCTAGCGTTGCCGCAGCAGTGGCTACGGCCAAAGCCCCTCCATACACGTTTCCGCCGACCAGGTTTCCGCCAACCAAGCGGCGGTGGCGCGTGGATGGAGGGGCTTTAGCTACGGCTGCCAGCGGATCTGCATGCGAGAGCGCCGGTTTCAGGCGGCGAGGTAATCAAAATTGCAGCAGTGGTGGCTTTGATTAATGCCGTTTCGGACCTGCGGTCACAGCAAAACGTCCGTAAAATCGAACGGCGAAGAGTTCTTGTGTCCGAAATTTCAGACGTTCTGATACATTGACTCTATGGGGTACGTGGTGGTGCCGAGAAGCCGTCCAAATTATCGGGAATCCGGAAAGTCTGTCGTTGACTGTACACTGGCAACTCCTCCAGCCGACGACAAGACGTCAAAGACGATTCATTACGATTTCTGTCTGTTGCTTGAGCCAGCATTACCGCGACTTTCGACCCTTTCAATAACATTACAGCTAATTTTCCCTGATAGAGGCACAAATGCCCGGAGTTTTCCCGGAGTTTTTCCAGACAACTCAAAATCCCTGAGAATTCCCGGTTTTCCCGGTTGGTAGACACCCTGGATGTACATCCCCTTCGTCTGCTTGTTTCCATGGTCGTGCAGTCACGTGCGCAAGTACCGAAACTATGCTCTTTTCTACCGTGTTCCAGCGCCTGATCATGCTCTGCGATCAGCTTGTATTGACTCATTATTCGTGTAGTACTGAATTATATCTGTCTGCAGCAGAGCGTAGCGCCGAAGAAAAAAAATGAAGGTGGTGTCTGTGACGTATGCGTCACGTGATCCTCGAGGTCCGATATGGGAGGACGCAGGGAAGGAATTTCGCTTGCGGCTGCCCCACGTAGCATCTGCCGCAAGAGAGAGGTATGCGGTATACGACCCCAACAATGCAGGGTACAAACTTGCATTCATGTTTTTTGGCACATACCTCTTCTTGCGGTAGATGCTATGTGGGGCAGTCTGGCCGCTGCCTAAATGAACGGCTATGAGAGCACCGAACGCTGGTAGATTCATTAGCGGGGGGCGGCCATTTGGCCAAGCATCGTAAGCGGTGCGGGTGCATGCCTGCGTTTGATTCCACGTGTGTGAGGTACAAGGTGGGGGCGCGAGATTTGCGAGGCATATCACATTGACAGGGAAGGTGATAACTGTGGCAGCACGACATCACTTGCCTTGTCCAAAAAAGAAAAAATGTACTTGCAGAATAGTTTGCCACATTTTTATTAGATTGTGCTTGTACTGTTTTAACCCTGTGTGCGCATGCACCACCGAAATGTATTTATGTACCTTCTCTCGCAGTAAAACCCCAGTTGATGTTTAGCGCTCGTCCTGTCGCTTCCTCCGTCTGTGTCCCTGTTATTTGCGCTAGTCTTTTGATTAATGATGTCACACCAACTAGCCCAGCTTTCTGCCTTGATTACCTTCTAATTGGTCTGCTCAGCAAATTATTACAAAACTGTCGTCACTCTGACATTGTGTGAGCAAAAGTCGCAGTGAACCATAGTGTTACCATTCCAGGCTGTGTGCTTGGGCAGTGGGGGCAGCACATTTTCTTGCCCCCCTAGTGAGTTCAGCATTTTGTGTGTGCTAGTGGGGGTGAGCATACTCGGAGCTTATCAGTTGTATGATGCTGTTTCTGTGCACTTGCGAGGTTCAGAGAAATTGAAAAAGCAATACAATATCAGAATATATGTGGCCCGTTCTTGAAAACTGTCCTGCTCACCTCATAGCCAAGTGCAAGTGTCTGTCTGTGATATGATAGTTCAGGCTAGTGCAGCAACATCAAACCGTTTTGGCTGAGAAACTGGTTATCCGGTTATTCGATTCACCAGTAATTAGAAATTGAAAACCGGATAATCAAAGTGCTTATTTGTTTAACAGTATCCAGATATTCAGATAGCCGGACAATTGCTCTTCTGTACTCTCGCTGAAATTACCTCTTTCTCTCTTGTATTCTTATTGCAATATATTTGCAATATTTATACATGTAATAGAAACAAAAATTTGAATAAGCTATTAGCAACACCAAATATTAGTTTCCGAATATTAAAATACAGTATCCAGCTAACTAGTACTGGATATCCTGAATATCCATTTCTTGAAATCGGGATAACCCGTTCGAGACCGAATTCACTTCCCTCCGGTTAAACCGAATAGTCGGTTAGACGGATACCTGCAGGCAGGCTGTGCCAGTTCACACCCGCAGTGCTCTTAAAGTTAGTCGCACTGAATTCAGCCCTGAAAGCTGCTCACCTTTATAAATTTTTATAGCTAAAGAATCATTTTCAGTTACAGGTTTCTTGCTTCTGAGTGATGAGGAAATTCACACGTACGAGTGTGTGAAATACCTGTAACATGAACTTGGCTCACTCTGTGCGTTGGGTCCATTGAAAAGCTTGCTTGGGGAGAACACTGCTTACGTTACTGAAAACCCTTGTCCACACATTCTTGCAGCTTTCTTTTTATATTTTCCCAAGTTATGCACCCTTGGTTATCCACTTTGGAGAAGAAACCTTTGCAAAGGCATAACATGGAATGTGTTTTTGTGTTACAGTGCACACGTCAGTACCTGACTGTCAGCATTCGCGATGGCAATGCGTACATACCATGTCCGGATGACAAGTGCCCAAGTGGAGGTGTCTTTGAGTCTTCAGAGGTGAGGCACCTACCTCAATTCAGAATATGTGCCATAGCATATTTTGATGCTTTTTATGTGCTTATTTATTCTCCTCTTTCTTACAGATTGAAAAGCTTGTCGAAAGGGATGTTCTAGAGCTTTACCTCCGATGCAAGCTTAACCGAGGTATGCACTTGTTTGTTCTGTGTGTTGCATACATAAACTATGAGCAAAAGCTCGTTGTAACAGCTGCGCACCCTTAATGAAGGACTTGCAGACATTTCCATTGAAGACAACCATGCTCTGTGTATGCCATTCAGTTGTACAATGAAAAAAATAGAAACCCATGGTCACTGTTGCGTGACCTTGCAACTTGCCATCATTTCAGGTGAAACTTAATTATACCGTTGAAAATCTAGGTTTAGCACATCTATTGCAACCTCAATTAATTGATAGCCATGAAAGACATCTAATATAACTGACTTTCCAGCGAGTTTAATGACATTCACAAGTGCAAACTCCACACTCAAGTTCTGAAAAATGTTTCACCTATTGGAACAAGACCGTATTTGGAGCAGCTAGCATCCAAACAGGCACCTGCTTTCCAGTACTTCTATTTTCTTGCACACTTTGCCCATAATTAATTTCGGAGCACAAGTACAACCGCAAGTCCCTTAATACTTGTGCACTCTGTATTGGCAATAATTCATTATATTTCCAATTTTGAAATGACCGCTTGAAGTAAGTGTACTAATGTGTTCCAATGACCGCATGTATGGTATGATGCTGCAAGTGTCTTTCAAATTAATGCAACAGCAATGCATAAATCTGCTCGCTACCAAGAGTGCATGATCTTATGCACGTGCTCTGTCCATAGTGTGAATGTAATTCAAACAACTTGTGCAGATGTGGAGATGGACCCCCACCAAACTTGGTGCCCTGGTCCAGGATGTGAGAGCATCTGCCGTGTCTTCCCACCATTGCGCGATTGTGAAGCATCGCCTGTCCACTGTTCCAAGGTGCGATGCTTTCACGATAATGCACTGGCCTCACTGTTCTGGCTAATGAGGTGTGCTCCTCATAAATTTAATTTATATTCTGTATCAGAAGCACAGCTGCAGCCAAGCTTCTATTTTTCCATAAACTAATCTGAATTTCAATTATTAATTGCACTAAACTGTTACTGTCACGTGCATTAATAGGGTGTCTTCAACTTGTTCTGAACTGCCCATGACTGCCCGAGACACTGCTTTCAGCCAATAAGTGTTGGCGTATGCGACGTCTTGGGCAGACTGGGAAGGCAAATCGAGTTGACCTATACTGTCGGGGTTCTCTGCACTGGAGCTCAGTGTGTTGCTGTTTGTTGAGGTATGTTTGTTTCGAAGTGTGTTCGAATTAGAGGTTATGCAAGGTCTTGCTTACACATGCTTTCCCTACATTGATATGGATTGTGGCTCAAGTAAAGGTAAGCATAACTCGCTGCAGCTCTCCAAGGGACCAGTCTTTCATCACTAAACATGTTTGGTTTGCTGTTAGCCTGGGAGAATTAGCATTGCATAATAGCGACACCTCTCAAACATTGTTCTTTAAGTCTGGTGAATTAAAGCTTTCCCCCTTCCTTTTTACAGTGCAAGCTCACCTTTTGCTCCTCATGCAAGGAGCGTTGGCACGCATACCAGTCCTGTGACGAGTTCCGGAGGCAATTTTCTGAAGATGAATTGTGAGTGCATCTTGTACCTGCATTTGTACTCCATTAGGGCTACAGTTAAAGCTCGATCTAACGAAACCAGATTTAACGAAGTTCCCGATCTAACGAAGAAATTTCCATTCCCCAGCAGGTACCCATAGGGTTCAATGTTGTCATCATCCCAAATTAATGAAACTAGCTTGGCCGAACTCGATTTAACGAAGTTTTTCCTGAAATAAGTGATTAAGAAAATGGTGATTTCTTTATAATCTTGACACAGAAGGGCTTTTCTGTGAGCGTGCGCTTAAAAGCTATCGCATTAAACCCTCTAGGCGCCCTAGTCACGGCCTTAGCTTTATTTTGACGGGGCTGCATTCCACGCCCATGCACGGAACAGTGGACTCAACACCGCCTTGTTAGGGGTGGCGGTGGTTGCTTCCATTATTTCATGGTTTGTGTGACATACGGCTGGATTAGCGGTAAATACAATGCCACAGTAGCTTTTGCATGTGGCTACGTTAGAATTTTAGGTTTTGAAGGAGCAAAAAATTCCTTTCTCAATTGTACGAACTTTCCAATTTAATGAAATAATTCAAGCGCGGTAATCACTTCGTTAAATCGAGTTTCAACTGTATCTCTACGTGAGCGCTAGATGTGGAGAATAAACAACCAGGCACTTAGCTCAAAACATGAAGTATGTTTGCATTATATTTTGCCGCAGTTAAGTTCAAATCCATGCAGTAGTCAATTGCAGATAGCATATTTTTTTATCAACTTGTGCAGATTACAGTGTAACTTTGCTGCACAGTTTAGTGCAGGCAGCCCAGATACATTATCATTTTTGTCACAGTACCTTTTCAAGGAAGAAGAGATACTAAGTAGTGCCAGTAGGGGGGAGGGGAGCTGCTCTGGTTAGACAGAGCTGCTAATGTTTTATTACATCCGAACGAAATCTTTAACTGGTCATAAGTGCTTCAGCAGCACCACAAAGGTCATGCAAGGCAGCAACTAAGCTTTATCATGAGACTAAGCCAGGTTCAGTGCACATAATGAAGCCTGATTGCCTTAGATTCTGCTTGATCTTGCAGGGTAGCTTGAATATGCTGCTTTACACAAACTTGCAGCACCACTGGAGAGCTCTGAAACAAGCAGTCATGAAGATGCCATAAGAGTCACTAGTGCTAGTATAAGTTGGGCTTGAATGAACATGAGATGAAATTCCAACATATGATGCATGCACTGCCGATTTTATCGGTTGCCTGTGCCCAACGTAGGCCACTCTAATGGTGCACTTATATGCTGGAGTGCGTACTAAGTGCACAGCTTTGACCTGTTGTGTGGGACTGGACACTTGTGCCAAAGTCCTATGCCGAGCGGCATTTTAGCAGCGCACATTCAACTAGTAATTGCCTTCCCAGCTCACTAGGTTGTGTTGTGCTGTTAGTTATTACACGAAGTTACAATGTCTTTTTCATGTTGCAGACCTTCTATAGAAGGTTGGCCGCTGCCCACACTATTAAGCAATATTATAATGAAGAAGGTTTTTACTTGCACACTGGTTTCTTTTTGCACTGCTTTGTAGCACATACCATTGGCATAAATTATACATGGACAGGAAAAAAACTAATCGGAACACTTGTTATGAGTAACATGAGACTGTGGCATCGTTACTTTGTATGTAGCCAGTTGTCACAGATAATGTTATCCCAAGTGTATCTTTCACAGACTGAATTAGGTCACTGAAAACATGCAGGCAAATCTAATAATTTGGCACGTTCTAGCTGTATAGACTTGTCTGTTTGAATTTTTGCCAATAGTGCAATAAACATTCAGAAATGCGCAAAACGAATCGAAAGGTCTTATATGAAATTTATCTCACAGAGCAGGCCGTACCTCTCCCTCCTTCGATGAGATCCAAAATTACAGTAGCCCTTAATTCCAAAGAATATGCATCTCGAGTGCAACAAAGAAAGGCGCAAAGCACGCGCATGACACATTCAATCAGCGTACCCTAATAACCATAGGTACAACATGTGCTACACGGACGCAGCTGTGTATGCAGAGGCGACCGGGCAGCGCTACCAAAGGAGGTATGCCCTGGCAGTCGTGAACACGATCAGCCAACAGCATATTACCGCGTCGGCCACGGCGGGATCCCCCACCTTGGCTGAAATATTAGCAGTGGCGATCACACTCGCTCACACGGAGCGTTCGCAAAGGGACTCGGTCGTGGTCACGGACTCCCAGGAGACATGTTGCATGTTTCTGAAGGGGCACGTGACTGCGGCTAGCCTCGCGATAATCCCGAAATCCTTCAACCACCATCATCGCCTACTCTGGTGCCCGGGCCACGCGAGGGTACAGGGGAATGAAAAGGCTAACGCGCTAGCTCGAGGGTTCACTAACCGAGCGACGGCATCCTCTTCTAACCCCAACCACCCGCACTATCCCTCGCAACATTCCACCAATTTAAATGCCAAAGACATCCTTGCTCATCAGCGCGGAGTCCGCAGAAAATACCCGCCGCCTCACCCACAACTTAGCGGGGAAGAGGCCGCCGATTGGCGCAAAATACAGACCGGGGTATTCCCCCATTTAAAATTGCTAAACGCCATGTATCCCACTAGTTGTAGGGCCAACTGTCCTTGGTGCGGTGGCATACCTACCCTAATACATATAACCTGGGAGTGCACTAAGCACCCTCATAGGCCGAATACCAGTAACACAATGGAGCAGTGGGAGGCACAGCTCGCCCGCTCCGACCTGGCAGGACAAAAGTCCTTAATTAGCCAGGTCAGGCAGGCTGCAGAGGCCAGTGGGGCCTTGGAGTGAGAGGCTCCAACCACCCCTCCTTCAAATATTTTCCATTTCAATAAAGTTTCTATCTATATGAAATGTTACCTGTACTCTTCAACATTATTGTTTTTTCCAACTTCTTGTCACTGTGTCAGTCGGAAAGGTTGTAGTGAGCTACAAGATAAAATTTTAAAACTTATTTTTCCATAGGAAAAGACTTCAATAACTTCCTGGCTAAAGCTTCACTGCTGCCTGCTCACACAAGTGAAGGCCAGAGCACCCATGCTTGGACAGCGCATGTATTACAAGCGTTTGGTGCTTGAGGATGAAACATTCTCTACATGGTTTGTGTGATTCACTCCTTGCTAGGGGAATTGAGCAGAGCATTTTCTTTGTTGTACAATGCAGGGCCAACCTGCCAGGCGAAGAATCTGGCCTGATCAAGCGCTGTCCACGGTGTCGCATTCCCATTGAGCGAGATGAAGGCTGTGCCCAGATGATGTGCAAGCGCTGTCGACACGTGTTCTGCTGGTACTGCCTTGCCTCCCTTGACGTGAGTGCCGTTGGTGCACCTTCCCCACTTGTGCCCAGGCACCTTGAGCATTCTGACCGTTGCTTGTAAAGCTTATTTTCTAAGGCCAACTTTAACGAAATTTTACTTTGGCTAAATTGGTTATAAATGAGTATTACAGCCGAACCCACTTATAACAATACTCAAGTGCCACGAAAATTCCATTGTTATAACCAATAATTGTTATAACCGGGTTGCATTAAAAAAAAAAGCAAAATAGGGGGATGGCAGAGCTGTTGTGGGAAAACTATAATGGTGGAAAGGCCAGAGCTCCTGCCCACCACCTTCCTCCAGCCGGCTGATTGCGTCGGTTCATCTAACTGTATAACTCTGCTTCCTGCGCGCCCCGTTCGCATGTAACAAGCCGAGGCTGTCGGCATTCAGGAATGGCACTGCCATAACAACTGCAAAGAGGGGTCACACACGGTAAGTGACATCTCTGCTGAGGTATCTCTTCGGGGGCCCCAGAAGGAGCCTTTTAAAAGATATGCGAGAAGGTTGCTGTGGCTGCCTTTCAGCTCGAGAAATCCAGGAGAAACACTGGGGTGAAATCGTCACAAATATCTTGACACGTACTTCTCGCTGGCTTGCACAAGAAAACCCTACATCCCTCACCCTTGCATGCTTTACAAAAAGCTTGCCGACATCCTTCTCCAAGGTATCCAGGTGCTCCACATAGTGCGGCGGAAGGTCTCTCGCGAGAATGAAGCTCCGAAGGGACTGAATCATCTGCACAGCCTCCTGCGAGGACAACATTGAGGCAACCTGCCCTACTATGGCTTCGCTGTCCGCTGCAAGCACGTTCACGATGATCGCCTCATCGGTTAGAACTTCTTACATTTCTAATGCGTCGTCCACATTTAGAAATTCTGAGTCCTGAAGCATTGTCGGCCACTGTGACCAAAGTTCAGGCATCACTTTGTCAGTGGGAGCTTTGCAGGCTCCGTATGTCACTGCTGCCTCGGACAAAGCATGCCTTCCTAAAGCAGTTCCGCACTGTAGAAGTGCTTACTTCGGACCACGCACCAAAGATAAACTGCATGGCCATCAATAGATAGAGCTTCAAGTCTAGTTGCTCCTTGCTTGTCAGTGTAGCCATGTCTATCAACAAGACTAGCTTGTTCAGGACATGGTGACGATATGTGGCCTTAAAATTGGCGATCAAGTCCGCGTCCATGAGCTGCAAGCCTGCTGGCCTGTTTGGCAGCAGGAAAAGACATTTCCACGCATGAAAGCTTGGGCAGGCAGTGGTGGGCACTACAATTACCTAAGATGAGTGCTACCTTCCTTTTAGATGGCTCGGTACATTGATGCAACTCCAAGAGACAATCGCGAAAAAAATCACCAATGATTACAATACTGCCTAATGCGAAATTTTAGCGCAGCTGTATATGTGTTTTCATTTCGTGATATATTGAGGCATCGCACTGTTCACCACGCCGCCTGCCATAGCCACGACGCGTGGTGCTATATATAGACCGGCCACACAGTTGCCACTTCTCGGCAACTGTAGCTTATGCAACAGTAATCTTTACAGGGAAACACTCAAGGCAAACTCTATGCGCAAAGCGGAGCTTTCTGATTCTTTTTTTTTCTTTCCCCCACACAGCCAATGCCATAGATGTGCGGATATGAGTGCCATCTGGTTGTGCTTCATGGTGGCTTCTTCTGCTTTCCTCTTCACGCTTCCGCTGCACTCTCCCCTTCCGCTTTCCTCCTTGCGCTCTGTTCCCTCTCGCCATATTTCATGCCCCGCTCCGTGTTCGCCCTTTCATCTTCCGCTGTGCTCATTCGCTTGGTTATGCCGCTGAGGCATGGCAATGCTCATCGCAGGAACGTGCGCCTAAGAGCGACGCCTTAAAGTTCTTGCATCATTTATGCCTTGCGGTTGTGACAGTAGCACACCAGTATTCTGGTAACGCCGTGGAAGCAGCAGGGATCTTTTTTTTTATTTTCCAATGACAAATGTGGGCACTTGTCACTCCCGTCCAGGTTGGCGCACAAAAATGGTGAGGCGCAGCTTGCTGTTTTTGCTGCCCATGTCTCCTTTGAGTACATGCGTCTTGGACAGCAACATCTGGAAGAACAGTTTTGTTTCCTCACCATTATATACATTGGTATCAATGTAGTTGTCAAAGACGCAGGGCAGCGTTTCCTCCACCCACTTCTGCTTTGCCTCCGTGTCAAGCGAAGCCCCCTTGCCGGTGGCGGCTTTGTAAACAATGGCATGCCTCACTTTGAAGCGATGTACCCAGCCGCCACCTGGCTGGAAGCCCACAGTGTTGATGAGTAAGGCAAACTGCCTCGCCTTTGTGGCCAGAATTGGCCCGATGATGGGCAAGTTCATGGCACGGGCACCAAGAAACCACTCGTATAGAGGTCTCTACCACCTCCTTGTAAGCACCTTTTTGAACACATTTGCGCCAAGTGTCTACAGAGCAGCTTTCCTTGTCGAACTTCTCTGCCAAGCAAATGATTGCCAACACTGTCGATTACGATAGTCCATACTTCTTTACCGAATCGCACTTTTTTACCATCTTAGTCCTTCATGATAATGTACGTCGTTTCGAAATCTATAGCAGTGCACTTTCTTTTCACCAGCAATATCATGCATTGCCGATGATCAGCGGGCGCATCAGCCATCTTCCGTTTAAGCACCGAGTCAAATGAGGCGGAGAAATCATGTGGCCAGGAACAACTTCGACGCCGCCAACAAAGACATGCACGAGCGACTTACTCCATGGGCAGTACTGCGCAGAATGAGGGGCAAGCAAGCAATCTGGGAGCAGTGCTGTCAGCGCAGGTGGCGCGGACAATTCGTGTTTCAGAGGGCGACATGGCATGGAAGGGCAAGAGGCTGACACTGCGGAGGAGGCTGCAAAACAGGTTCTATTGTACGAGCACGCAGTGGCCAATGGGGAGGTTGCAGTGGCTCCAATAGCTCTTTTCCTTTTTTTCTTTTCAAGGATTTCACATTCCATTGTCTTTCGTCACAGGCACCCAGCAGCCAGACTTCATTGTTATAACTGATAATGCGGCATGGGGGCATTGTAGTAAGCGGGTTATTTCACCATAGAAAACATACAAAAATTGACGATGCAGCAGCTTCTCATTGTTATAAGCAATATATTGTTAAAACCGGGATTGTTACAAGTGGGTTCGACTGTACATACTGCTGAAGCAATCTCTGCAAATTCTTTGTTAGCAGCATGTAAATAGTGCCTAAACAGATGATACGTGCACCTGGTGGTTAGTGGCTATGATGCAAGTCCCAGCACATTGCCTCCAAGATTTTTCAGCACAGTGTGGGTAGTCGAATGTGGTGCCCGATCTCAGAGGTCATGCTGAGGAGTTGCACAATTAAATTCATGCGTAACCGCGGCAATGGAGACTTTTTTTATTCGGTTTCAGCGCCAAAATACGCCTACTTTTGCTAGCCTTTCATGACGCATCCACTATTATTTCAGACATAAGATTTTGAGGCTCTTTTTTATCTACACTATCTGAATCTAGGCTTCTTAGCCGGCCAAAAATTTTGTTGCAGTTAGCCCTTAACAGTGTGTGCACTATATATATATATATATATATATATATATATATATATATATATATATATATCCTTTCATTAAATATGTGTTTGTAATTTTGGGTTTTGCACTACCTAAGTTCCAACTACATTGTTTGCTCTAGAAGACGTTATGAGTGAAACGTGAACCCAGAAAGGAGGAAAAAAATTAAAATACATCTCATAAAAGGCTAAGGACTGCACCAGCTCAAGCCTTTTCTCTCCACCCCTAGGATGATTTCCTGTTGCGGCACTATGACAAAGGGCCCTGCAAGAACAAGCTGGGCCACTCACGGGCATCTGTTGTCTGGCACAGGACTCAGGTGTGTGATGTGCCGCCACCTCTGGAAGTGTTTGCTGTAGCAGGATGGATGGCACCCTTTTGTGAAAAGCTTCAATATCACTACATGTGTGTCCTTCCTCAATGCTTATAAGCAGCTAAATACATAAAAAAGTTTGCTGAGAATTTCATGGGAAGTACAAGTCTGTAATCCAACGTTTACATCCTCTTGTTATAAAGAAAGCTAGGCGTTCAGACCACAGAAGATGGAAACGGACAAAAAGAAACGCCGATGTTTGTGAGCGGCATTTGTGTTGTCTGTTTTCTCTTCTTGTGTCCATGTCTGCACACCTAACTTCTTTTGTAACATGAATCCCTACCAACTAGCTCAATTTTATGTTGTTCTTTCCATTCTCTGCTTCTCTGTAGACAGTAGATTGGTGCAAACACGCAAAGAACATAAAAACCTACGTAATGAATCCTTAACCACTATGAAATGTGGCTATGGTCACACATGTGATGACTTTCAACATAGTACACGCTGGTGCATGCATGGCAAATGAAAATGGCAGCGGTAAGAATAAAGGATGAATGGCAAGAAATAAAGACAAAAAAAAAATGAATGGTTGACATTGCTTTTTCTTGTTGTGTATCTCATCTTATCACTGTTGTTTCTCCATCTCCATACACCATTATGTTTACAGTATACTTCCATTAATTCAATTTTTCGGTTAATTTGATCCTGGCCGAAGGTCCTGGCTGGCGCCCATGCATTTTTATTGGCTTAAGCTTTCATTATGTCAATCCTAAAGTTGTCCTTTGCTGCATAATTTGAGCTTGGGCAGTCGACATACACGTGCCTGACCCCTGTGGTGACCCCAACAGCGACCCCTTTAGTGGCCAAGTTTCTCTCGGCAGAGCTTAGGGGACAGTGAGTGTGTTGAACACACATAATCTCCTGTTGAAAACACTTATTTTCGCCGTCAATAGGAAAATTTTCAGGCAGTGACTGTAGCTAACAATGTCTGATTAAGGTATCTACCCAATTCTAACATGTACTTTTTTTGCTGTAGTAGCAATAGTAGGAGCAATGTATAGCTCAGGCCGACCTCTCTGCCTTTCTGCAATTTCTCTCTCACACACACACCGGTGGGAGCCCGAGCCCCTCTGGTGTTTTCCGGTGGGGCAGGGGTGCAGTAACTTATTTATGAAATCTGGTGGGGGCGTTCCAGTTACTTACTTAAGAAACCGCTGTTCTATGCATTGAAGCACAAAGTAACTGGAACACCAATACATTGCAACGGATACTTTGAAAATTAATATCTTGGAACTGGTGTTCAGAGAATTTGTTCCAAGTGTATAGGCCGTGTGAACTCGGCGGCTATAATTCATAGATTGAAATATGTGGACTTAAGTAATTAATTGAAAGGTTAATTACCATAATTACACTAATTATGCAATTCATTTTGATTTTGCATAGAAGTGATGGCCCATTCACCGAGTAATCTAGATCAAGAGTTAGAATTGTGCTATCTGTCATAGGCAATGTTTAAAAAATTTGGTGCAGCTAAAAAATAAGCGTCCTGTACATTTAAATATATACACAGGAAAAAGTTTATAAAATTTTTGAGAGAGCAGGAGGTAGCCAATTAATTATTTCTAAAGGTATGGATAGCCCATGCCTAAAGAATGAATATGTTGCTGTATGTTCACCTCGCTTCAAATTGTTTTGCGTGCTTTTTTGACCTCGAAAAGAACCTGTAGACTTCAGTGACCCCTTCGGCACAGTTTTTTATCAACTGCATGTGAAATGCGCATGAATGATATGTGTGTAAGTATTGCGTCTTTCCAGTGAGCAATGCTTATTTACAACATTTATTGGGGATGGAAATATCGTCACTTGCATGCAAAGGTGATGAATATATACACGGTGTCGCAATTAACTACCATGCACCCAGATTTAAAAAACAGCATTGCGTTACTCAAACAAAACCTAGTGCATATTTTTTCCAGTGCAGTGGAGTAGCTGCCAGTAATTTTTTCGTTACTTAGATTTAATTAGGTAAATGTAATTAATTATCTAACTCGAGACATACTATCCAGATTATCAAAGTGTCAATGAGGCCTTTGTAGGCGCAACCAAGGGACATTCAACTGTGGTGTTTTCAGTGACATACAAATTGCGTACTAATTTTCCTGACGGATAAATAAACCCCGTGAAATATGGAAAATACTACGCGACTGCGCTCCTGCCCGCATCCTAAAGCAGCGCCCTCGAACAGGCTGCCTCCGAGTTGTCCAGAAACAAACAAAGGAAATAAAGAAAAACTTCGTGATTGAGCTAGTTTCTCATCTGCCGCACCCCGGCGTAAGTAACGCATCGCGTTTTGTGTTAGTTGGAAACAAGCTGTGATAGCTGTTGTTTTAGTGTAGATAAAGTGCACAGATGCCTTTTTTTTTTCTTTTTTTGCCACAAATCCTAACACCACTAGAGCAAATTTACAATGTCAGTGCAAATGTCTAAAGGTGCGTTTTGTTTCATCCCAGTCACCATGTCTTTCTCTAATGAGCAGAACGAAAACGTGATCCTCTCCTTGGGAGCTACAAATGACAAGAGGAAGGCCACAAGTATATGTCAGTCATGGAATTAAATGTGGCGGTAGACCAAACACGTTGACTATCATCAGAAATGATGAAAACCTGAAACAGACCGGCAGCCTCAAGAAACAGCGGCGCAGGACTCCATCTTTGAGTCTTCGCCTGTGCACGAATGTTTTACATTTATGGCCTCAAATCCTCATGCTAGCATGCTAGCATGGGTGGGTCTAAAAATTAATCTGCAGGAAACTAAAGTAATGTTTAACAGTCTCGGAAGAGAACAGCAGTTTACGATAGGTAGCGAGGCACTGGAAGTGGTAAGGGAATACATTTACTTAGGACAGGTAGTGACCGCGGATCCGGATCATGAGACTGAAATAATCGGAAGAATAAGAATGGGCTGGGGTGCGTTTGGAAAGCATTATCAGATCATGAACAGCAGGTTGCCATTATCCCTCAAGAGAAAAGTGTATAACAGCTGTGTCTTACCAGTACTCACGTACGGGGCAGAAACCTGCAGGCTTATGAAAAAGGTTCTACTTAAATTGAGGACGACGCAACGAGCTATGGAAATAAGAATGATGGGTGTAACGTTAAGGGATAAGAAAAGAGCAGATTGGGTGAGCGAACAAACGCGAGTTAATGACGTCTTAGTTGAAATCAAGAAAAAGAAATGGGCATGGGCAGGACATGTAATGAGGAGGGAAGGTAACCGATGGTCATTAAGGGTTACGGACTGGATTCCAAGGGAAGGGAAGCGTAGCAGGGGGCGGCAGAAAGTTAGATGGGCAGATGAGATTAAAAAGTTTGCAGGGACAAGATGGCCACAATTAGTACATGACCGGGGTAGTTGAAGTATGGGCGAGGCCTTTGCCCTGCAGTGGGCATAACCAGGCTGATGATGATGATGATGACAGCGCGGCGGCTACCTCAGTGGAGCTCACCAACGAAGAAATTGTGAATAAAGTGCGTGAGCAAGAAGATTGCAGTAGTGACAAAGACAATGCCGACACTGGATCAACACCCGAAGAGGAAGAGACTGTTTCCAGCTCGGATGTTTTTAGTTTTTCTAGAAAAGATGCGATCATTCCTCAGGCACTGTAAAAATATTTAGAAGTCGCACATTTACTTTCTTGAGCGCATCAGTTTTGCATTTCTTCTTCCTGTGGGTCGCATTCCAGCCTGTTTATATTGCTTTTATTTTTTGCCACGAACCTATTTTTGCAGCACGTACACACTCTTATGAAAAATAAAACCGTCACTTTAATTTGGCTTTGGTTCAAAGCAAGTTTCTGGCGCGATATATAGCTTCGCGCAATCCGGAGTGAGCAAAGAAAGAAAATTTTGAAACATTCTATGCCTCTTGCATTGCTTTTCACATTTCATGCGTGGTCAGAGCGTGCTTCGGCCGCGTTATCAAGGGGGCTTTTGTTATCAATGTGATCAGTTGGCCTTGAGAGTTCGCCTCCTTCCATACCATTATCAAGGTGATGCGCTGTCTCTATGTGTTTGCGACAGGCAATGCAGTTGCTTTCAATCGGCTTATTTGAGGGCGCTGCTTTACGATGCGGATGGGAACACAGTCTTGTGGTATATTTCATACTTTGTGATATTTGTTTGCCATTCGAAAAAAATTGTACGCAATTAGTACGTTGCTGAAAACACCGCAAAGATGTCATTCTGGGTGCCTACAAATGCATCATTGACACTTTGAAAATTGGACAGGTGTTCTCGAGTCAGATAATTCATTGCAATTACCAAACTAAATCTCGGTGACAAAAGAATTACTGGCGGCTACTCCACTGTAGTGGAAACAATATGCACAACGTTTTCTTCGAGCAATGCAACTGCTATTTTTTAAAGTGTTGGTTCCTGATAGTTGGAGCATCCTGTATAATTCACTCAGTAACCAAAATGAGGTCGAGTCGGATTCACTTGAAATTGCAATCAACAGCAGTCATGCATAGCAGACTTACACTCGGACTCGCAGAAAAAGAGAGAGAGGCTGTAGTTTCGCCGGAAAGGCAAAACAGTATTAGTGATAGTGAAGTAATATATGACAAATACATGAAGGAAGATTACACCAATGAAAGACACCAGATACTTGATGGTGCGAGCAGACTCGGGCTGTGAAATTGAACTTTCTCCTACTATGAGGCCATCACTTCAGTGAACAATTCTTCGAGATCACATGAAATTTCTTCAAGTACAAGAAATATATATACATACAGTAAAACCTTGTTAATTCTAACTCTGTTTATTCGAAATCCCGTGTAATTCGAAGGTTTTCGGCGGTCCCAACAGTTTGCATGCAAATTTTGCCGGATAATTTGAACAGCAAGCGTGCCCATATCTGGATAATACGTCGGTTTAAACCATGGCCTCGCGATTTTGCCTTGCCTCTGTGATCCGCAAAAAAAAAATTAGTGTGCCAGTCTCTGAGAGCAGTATAGTTGCCGGAGTGGCAGCCAGGCGGCACTTCAAATCAACTTTCTGCTTCCGGTGCTTTGTTGCACCTCAGCGATCTGCACAGTTCTACAGCCGGCTTTGGAGGCTAGCTTTCATTGACAAAGCAACATCCAGGTGCCGCTAGGTTGAAATTTTTCTGGTTCCGTTTCGTTGTTTCTTTGTCCAGCTTGTGGCAGGCACTGCTCGTAGTGTTTTGATTGTTTGGTGCCGCGACCAGATGTGTTCTGTGCTCTGTTAGTTCTTGACCACGTGCGCGTTGTTGGTGTTAAGAAAATGCCAGAAGAAAAGCAACAAGATGACAGTTCCGAGGATGCATCTGATGCCAACTGCACACTAGATGATGAAGGAGAGCCATTGTGTGCGCACATGACCGACTTCGACGAAGAAAACGGTGACGAGAGCAACGGATTGACCTTTGCAGAATGTTTGAGCGCGGAACTTGACGTCCAAACGTCTTATGCCAACTTGGAAGGAGAGATATGTGACAACGGGCCTTCCAACGAAGGTGAGGGTGATGTTGAGCCTGCTCGAGCACCAGCTTTAACTGCAGTCGTTGAGTCGCTGAACGTTGTGCGCAGTTTTGTGGAGTGTAGCCGCGGTAACAGTGAATTGCTGCACACTGTAAGCAGACTGTAGTACGCAGCCTACGGTGCGGCTAACTACCATGCCAAGCAGTCGCACATCGATGACTACTTCAAGTGACCGTTTTTCAGGTGGAATAAAGGTGCAGTGTTGATACAGCCACGTTTCGTACGTTTATTTCTCGTTTTTCGTCCATCTTTGATAATTCGAAAACCCGGTTAATTCGATGATTTTTCATGGTCCAACGGACTTCAAATTAACGAGGTTCCACTGTACATATACAGCATTACTCATCTTCTTATCTGTACGTACTCATCATCGCCATTTTGGGCCAGTGTGATCAGCCTTTTGCTCGAGAGAAAGAAGAAGTCTGACAGCCTACACGTTGTCTCACAAGATTACCTGTTATATATACATATATATTAACATGACACTCATGTATTGCAGTGATGCTAAGTTTGTAAAAAAACGTGCGGCAAAGTTGACTTCGGGAAACTGGCCACCATTATGCAATTTGTATTAGACTTTTGCCCATTTTTCTTGCTAAAAAATTGGATGCACGTTAAATTTCTACTTTATTTAGGAGCTGTTATGTCTTTGCTGCCTTAATTTTCTGCCTTGGACAAATGGAAAGTGCACATTTGATTCAGGGGTGTTAGAGTCGGGGAAAGTACTGCCAAGTGAATTAGGCAGTGTGTTATATAGCGTTTTTTCTGAATCTTGTTTAATTCGATTTGCCAGATGACTCTATTAATCTTGTAGGTTCTGTGAAGGTAAAATTAAGGGTAGTCAGCTGCATTTACCATAGAGTACGAGAAGTAAAGCTTTTTATTTACAACTCATTGCCAAGGTATGTCTGAGAAGCTTCTGTGCATCTTGGGAAGGGCTCTAACCACACTTATGTGGGGAACAAGTTGTGCCGACGTTTCTTTATTGCTGTTTTTCCCAGGTTGTGGGCATCTTTGCTGGATTCGGCTTCCTCTTACTGCTGGCCTCACCCCTTCTCTTGCTGGCAGCCCCATGTCTGCTGTGCTGCAGGTGCAGTGGCTGTCATCGCTGCCTCGACCCTGAGCCAACAACCCTCTGAACTCGGTGGTTGCGTTAGACTGAGCCAGACAGAAATCAAGGAGGAGACTTCTACTTGCATGAGCAGTGGACAAGCGCACATGAGCGTGCAATGATCCATAGCTGACATGTTCACTGACCGCCAACTATTCTGTCTGTAGCAGGCTGTGTCCTGAGCTCCACCTGTGACTGTCGCGAATTGCCGGTGTCAAGACTGGTAATAATAATGGCATCGATGTGGTTGTGCAGCAGAACCTTTCTTTTTTGAAACTGTGGCTCCAACACAAGCCTTCGGAAGCTATCTCTGAATGCTTGTCTTGCATGTGAACAGAGTCGTGAGCCTTGTGGCATGGACAGCAAACTCGCTGAAAACAGCATGATGGCTGTTCCTTCTCGTGGCAAGTGCTTTTTGTCAACTATGAGACATCCGGTGAAAATGAATGAGGAATTAGTTTTGAGTGGGTCTTGGCACATTGGTGTTACTTCATTTGGCAGTTGCTGAAATGCCATTGCAAGGATATTGAAACTTTGGATTAAGAATGTGGAATGCTGACTGTATCAAGCAGAATGAACTAATTTCCTCAACAGAGGCCTCAAAAATGTAGACAGGCTCTACTCAGAGTAGTACTGAAAAAATATAGGAATCGCACTTGGCATGTACACCATTCAGTGGTGACACGGAGCTTTCAACTGCAAACAAAGCCTCGTATGAAAAATACTCTCGTGGAAGAACTTAGAAATAAAGCACACAATGTTGGTGTGGCATTGCTCTTGAAAGCAGTGCATGTAAGAAGTCTGATACATCAAAAAAGTTGCCAGAACAAATTCTGGTCTTTTCACTTCTAATGTTCGAGTTTCTGCTACATGGCAGCATACATGAACAGCTACACAACTGTGTTTGGCCAGCTCAAACATGCACCAGAAGTTGTAATAACATGCTGTCATAGTGAATTGTAACAGCAGCATTTGCACTCGGCAGTGATTAAAACAGTTCCTTGCTCAGTTTTTAATGGGATATTTAGGCAATGAAATTAAAAACATTCATGTGGTGACACAGTTCAGTGTTTGCTTGTAATATTTAGCCTAATCTATCGCTGCCCATACAATGTTTTGGGATGTGAAACCAAGCAGTAGGATGGATAAAGAGGTCCTGTTGTAGACATTTCAACATCCTAGTAGCAGTTGAGCTGTTGTGGAAGACAGTTGAGAGCAGTGTTTCATGCTTACTCAGTCACCCATGCTGCAGTGCAGAACAAATGCAGCAGTAAGTTCTTTGCAGAAGAGTTGTCACCCCTTCTTAGTTTATAAGCAGGGGTTCTGTCTGTATTTCTTTCCTCGATTCCGTCCGTATTGCGCTCAGGACTACCGTTCCGTTACGCCCACTAGTTTCACTGCGTGCAACTATGTTTAACAGTGTCGTAGCTGAGCTGTAGCGTGGCTCCTTAGGCCCTCAGCTGCTGTGGCAAGTTCTGTGCCATTTAGACAGCATTGAATAGTAGTGCTGTTAGTTGACTTGGCTTTATGAAGCTTTGTGGGCAGAGTTAAATGCAGAGGGTCTTCTCTGAGAGTATAACGCTTCACAGCGCAAAGTTCTTGAGGATGTAGCTGCAGGCTAGAATCTTTGTGAGAAAGCCAAAGGCTCTTTATTTGTGGTGCTATACATTGTCATCCTGCAGCGAAAAGTCATGGAACAGCAAGGGAACAATGTACATAGTGTTGTGGTATGCTGTTAAAACAATTTGTTTAAAGAATCCTTCAGGTTAGTGTGGCAGCGGAGATTTCCGACCTTGTTCACTGGTCCACGTTGGAGGAAACTGTTCAATATAATATGTGGTGATGCTTGGAATCTAGTTGGCACTCTCTAGATGTGAACTTTCTTTTTCTCTTGTTTCTGTGGCTGGCTGAGTTTACAGTCAGTAAACCTCTGTACATAAACGGATGCACTTGATTTCTGTACATAGGGTTTCAACTGTGCAAATGCTCTTGCAATATTTGCAGAAGAGTGGCAACTATTCGCGAGTGCTAATTATTAAGATATGCATGCATACTACACACTTATTATCTTCTGTGATAGCTTTCAGAGCAGAGTAGGTTTAGCAGCGTGCAAGGCGGGTCTTGCAAAGAACCATCACGCTGCGAGTTCTCCGATGCCTATGCAATGCAGAACATGTTGTTGGCTGTAAATATTGCTTGTCTAAAAAAAATCAAAGTATACTGAAGTCATATCAAGATATTGCAATCACCTCACTTAATGCTTCAAGTTTTATGCATGCACAAGACTGCTTTATGGTCATCAGAAATGAACCCTTGAGAATGGCTTTCAAGTTGTGTTGCCATTAACATGACAAAAGTTATAAAATAGTTGCTAAATGTATTATCGAATGTTAATGTGCACAAAGTTTTTGCAAGATCACCTTCAATTTTCAGTTGCAGTGGCCCAGAACTATACACATTGGTTTAGTTGCATCCCTTGCTAGAAAACTGCAGTGCAACTTTTTGCAAGAAGAATGCACTTGAGGAATGCATGTGCAACACCGCAGCCACCCTTGACTTGGCTTTTGAAATGTGGGCTGGTCTAATGTGTTCTTGCCATTGCAGCTGAAATTATAATTTTTGAAACTGTCACACCATGAACTTGATTGTTATTTATTAGCTACACCGAATACACAGCGCAGTAAGAACAAAGGACAGGTCGAAACGGGGCAAGCGCTGTCCTGTCTCGACCTGTTAGTGCCTTCACAGCTCTGGGCCACGCTAAGACCAAAGCACAGCAGATGCAGTGCCCATATACAACCAGTGAAAAAGTGACTGTGCCCGTCTTGGAAAAAAAAACTTGAACTTGCTAGTGAGCAGATCCCTGGAAAGGCCTCGCCACCATGGGGAGGGCTTTTAAAGTGCTGTTAATGGCCAGGTGACCACATGCAAGTTTGTTCCTGTTTTTGTTGGCTTGTTGGCTGCTGGAGCTAAGAAGGTGGGAATACCTAGTCGTCACAAGCTAGTCTTGACTGATGGGGAGGGGGATTACATTTTCACTTTCTGCAAGCAAGAATAAAAAGACCTGGGCCTCATGACGTGTCTCCTGTTGTCTCAAGTCACTCAAGCTTACCAGGCTGTTCTGTAGTAATCATGCGCATGTGCTGTCAGCATGTTTGAAATGCACGCGAGATAGTACCTTTTACGCATGGTTAACCAAGAGTGCAATGTAGCATTGCAATTGAGTCGCTGAATATGCTGCAGCCTGGCACCAGCTACGATTCACACTAGTGAATGTAAAGAAAATAAAAGAAATAAAGCAATGAATGCATGGTCAATGGCACTTGCTGCCACAAATAGTTGCTTTCGTCATTTTGACTGTGCTCTATAGTGTAAACACCAAAATGGATCACTTTATATATACATAGTTGCTATTGCAATATATATGCTGATGTGGTTAGTGCTCCTTGCTTTGCTCTGTTTTGGAATCCAGATGTACTACCGGAGTCCTAGGTCCGTATTCTCAATTGATTGCCTTTGGAGATACTCACTTTTGGCTGGTGTCTCTGGTGCAGCACTGTGCCCTCTACTTGTGCCGATCAAAGCTGCACACCTGCTCCTTGTCATCGGTACAGATTGCTCCTGCATAGATGTCGCAACCACATCAGTGGTGCACACTTCACGCGCCAAAATTTCAGCAGTGCTGCCATAGAAAGCAAACAGTAAAGTCAGAATGTCCCAAGCCTGTTAAGGCCTCCTGAATAGATAAGCTGCATGTTTGTGAGGGAACACAGTTTTGAGAAAAATAGCACACTTGGCTCCTTTTTCACTACTTGCCAATTTGAGCAATAACTTTTACAACTCGAGAAACCTTGCACAGATAGCTTGTGGGAAAATCTCTCTTTACACTTCCATCCGACATTGGCAAATGTTCACAATTTCATGTTCTATATTATTAGCCAGAACCACAGCCGCAAGATAATCGTAAGTACACAAGCAGGCTGTTTCTACCATGCATGTAGGCAAAAAGCTCGCAGTGCAGCTATCAACAGCTTGGCTGTTTAAAATACTGCACTCCTTAGAGTACAAGGCTATGAAATTATTGCAGCAGGCCTAAGGCAGCCTACAGGCAACGTCATTCAAACAATGCCATGCACCTTGTTTTTGCAGTTCAACCTATATTAGCCAGTTTCAGCTGTACCACCACCTAGATTGCTGAGAATGTGTGTTGTCTAAGGCAGAGTTGCAGAACAGTGGTCTTTTGTTAAAGCACTGCAGCTCCACTTCACTATGCCCAGTCTTTCTTTTTAGAGTGATAGCTCTACTACCCCAGGTAAAAAACTAGAAAACGCCTGGTTCCATAAATCTGACCTTCAGTCCCAGCCAAGGTCAAACTGGGACTTAGCCTGCCACTACCAGCGGCTGCTGCATACACCGTGTGGGCGTCCATATCTTGAAAGCGATGTGGGCAAAGTGCACCGAGTGCTGGTAGCTTCGTTCGCATTAAAGTGGGAGGTGGCATGAAGGTCATTCCGCTCGCTGCTGCTGCCGTGCCGAGCAACGTCCTAGTGTTGTCTTATGGTGCAATTGTAGATGTGGTAGTTGCTGACGGCACTCAGCAGCATGTGTGTCCTTTCCCAAAGCAAGCAAAACTGTACTATCGCTCAACAAACTTGGTTTAACTGTATTCAACCACAGCAATTTTTTCCCTTATGAAACCTCCATTTCTTCACACGACAGCAGCCAAGTAGAAATTAGTAATTCTCCACTGTCACAATTAGTACCTCCACTGTCAGATCATGGATAGTTTCTGGGCTCAGAACTGCTGCAACTGCACCACAATGGTTATCCTTAAAGGGACACTAAAGCTGCATATTAAGTTGACATGGATTTCTAAAATACCATTACGGAAACCTTGCAGCACTTGTTTCGTGCGAAGACTTAAGTTTACGAGATTTCACCTGAAGGGTCCACATACCTCGCCCACACCTGAGTGGGGAGTCATGTTGCGTATGCAATCTCTTCCCTTTACTGCCGTCCGTGAGTAAAATAGTGCCCAACAGGTGGCACTACAGTTCTCTGCACAGAATGCAAATAGAGAAACGAAGCCAAGACAGAGCAATGGATTTGCTGCTGCAGCTGCTCTTGGTCAAGTGGCAGAGAATGTTCAGGAATCCTGTGACATCACATGGCCATGTCATTTTTTGCCGTTTGTGCAAGCCAGAAAATCCAGCACAGCACTATATATTACTGAAACTACTGAAATGCAAATGCCCAGGCGGTGCGGAGTGAAGAAATCGAAACCTTTTGACCGCCCACGTCGTCGTCTAGGCCAACGTCAATGGGTTTTTTCTAAAAATGGAATAGGACTGGACAAGTAGCATTCCTCTTGTCTTATAATGCAATACAATCTTTCCATTACAAGTGGTTGAGTACTAGAGACGGAATTATAACAAGTGCCTTTGTCATCAGGCTAGTGCTTGAATGTCCCGGGGAGTGTCTAATGATCCACAATAGAATGTGCAAGTGCAACTGAAAAAGTACATACAAACATACAGACAGCACTGTCTCTGTGTATCCGTTTCTTTCTACATCCATTGTTCAGTCGCACTTACGCGTTCTATCATAGATTCAAACCAACTAGCCTGCCAACATGTTTTAACCAAGTTCTCCGATGTTCTGCGTTCACCTCAATTGCTAAAGCTCTGGTCACCAATTTTTCTCAAGGAAGCCAGTGCACTCGGCCAACAATGAAACATCACAAGTCATTAAAATGCTTTATTTTCACCAGTATTCGAGATTGTATTCACTATGTACATGTAGAGCGCACGAACACATCGATGCGCATGTTGTATATAAATAAAGACGCATGCACGAGGAATTCAGAAGTCAGCATCCAGAGTGAACACTTGGTCTTCCTTGTTAGCCATGACACCAGCCTTCTGGTATTCACCGACCTTCTTCTCGAAAAAGTTGGTCTTGCCTTCCAGTGATATGTGCTCCATAAAGTCAAATGGGTTCTCAGAGTTGTAAACCTGTGGAAAGAATAATGAAGACTCAGTCAGCCCAATGTAGAAAACGTACCTCAACCAGACCCAATTTTGCATTATGTTCAAAACATTTGCTAGCAACATATGAAATACACGCACATTTGAAACAGTTTTATTGAGCAGACTTTGCTGAAGCCAGCAGCAGATTGTACCGAGCATGGAACCAAGAAAATAAGTTCTGTACTGATCCAATCATACTTATACCAGTCACACATGGCACTTTTAATCACGATTGAACCTAACAGGGATCGAACTTCTTTACGACATTTTGCTGTCTTCTACACTTTTTGCAAGAAGCCAGTCGCAATTGAGACATTCAATGTCGATCGAGCTTGGTCGTAGATGACAGTGCAGATGTGACAATGGTATTAGACAATGTGGCTGTGACTCTCGCAGCTCATTATTGAAGTTGCTGTCAAACCTCGACATAAGTAAGTTGTGCTGTTAGTGAGAAACTTCATTAAATCGTGAATTTCATTAATTCAAGGTTTTTAAGTTTTAGCAGTAAAAATAATTTCACAAAGTCCCAGAACATTTCTGGTAGGTAACATCTAGTCCAAGTGCTACTTATAAACAAATCTCAAGAAGGTCGGGCCATAATAGCACAGTTATGAGAGTGATGTGGTACAGATTGTGCCGAAAGCAATGCATCGGCATGGCTCGCGCGTTCAATATTGCATGAGTTGCATCGTGCAGCGCCATAAATCTCAGATGCCATGGCTGACTGCGCTTAGTGCTCAGAGGAGTCATCCGACAAAGATCACAAATTAAAAACAAATCCCGCAGTTTCGCCAGAAAGGCGGAGCATTGATGGCGATCGCAAGGAGACAAACAACACTAGATGCACGGGAACAATGCGCATCAAGGCACCAACCATCTCAGGTCGCGCTTTGCACTTGCTGCAGATATATCTCCAAGATATGTGTAGCCTGCGTTTAGACGGCCATGCAGCCACAGCAAGGGCAGAGGATGAGACGCTCGCACAAGAGGCTCACACGCGTCACGTTACCGAGCATTCACCCCCTCCCCACCCTTGCCCTGCGGCCTTCGCAAGTTGTTTACCAACGCGACAAATGGTGCAGTGATGTTTCTTGCATACTGTGTCCCAGCATGCAGGCTTTGACAACATTTTAGAGCATAGCTCTTAGGTGCTTGTTCTTGCAGCAAGCGTTGGCGTCATCCCTTGGTGTCATCGTAACCGAGCGAACGCAGATAAAAGATGGCAATAGCGAAGTCGGCGCGAGGAGGAAAGGAGACGAGAAGGGTGCAGCAGAATCATGAGGTGGAGAGCAGAGGAGTGCATGCCGAAGGCATGAGAAGCGCAGTGCCACAAAAGAAGGGCTTTACAGCAACAATGGCTACGAGATGGCGCCAAAGTGGCACACATTGCCTACATGGAGACAAAGCGCTGCATTGTCTGCAGCAGCTGCTGTGAATCACGGCCACTCACCACCCATGCGTTGCCTCTCACAATTTCCGTATTAGTGAGGCGGTAGTGCTGCACTAAACTCCACTTGCAACATGCCACATGAGACCACATGTCCACTCCAGCCAATATATTGTAAAATGAAAACATGTACACAGCTGCACTCAAATTTCGCATTAGAGAGTACTGGTGATCACTGGTGAATTTTTGTTTATGCTTTTAACTTTTTATGTGGAGGATGCTTGCAAACAACTTAGGTTCAACTGACATGTCTAGTTTTTCCTAGGTTTCCATACAGGCTCTAAGTACATGTTTGAAATAGCTGAAAGCTTCGTTAAATTGAAAACATTGCAAATTTAATTACATTGAGGTTCATTATAATGAAGTTTGACTAGTGCTTTAATGACCTGTAGCAACCTGTTCCTTTAGCCTCATCCGAGATGCAGGAGCCTGTGTATTCACTAAAGTCATCACGCAAGTCCTGCTCAGATGTTAAGAAATGCTAGGTTAAACTATAGAAATTTTCTATTTTTGTTCTGCACATTTGTACAGGGCAACAAACTTAAGTCAATGTCACAACACACAGATGCCATGAACTCAAGTGGAGGTCGTCAGTGGAACCAGAAATATTGCAAACCTCAACACTGGCTTGTGTTACACATGATGTAACGGCCCCACAGAACTGGTGTAAGCAATGCGCGTGCTGTGAGCATTACGATGTGAAGCTGGCTCTTTACTAAGGAACACTTGAAGCAAATTTGGGAGGAACAGTGACCAACCTTTTCACATCCCAGCTCCACGAGCAGGCGGTCGGCCACAAACTCAATGTAGCGCTTCATCAGTTCGCAGTTCATACCAATGAGGGCCACAGGCAGTGCTTCAGTCAGGAATTCTTGCTCTATGACAACAGCATCACACACTATCTGCTTGACACGCATAGCCGATGGCTTGTGCACCAAATGGCTGAACATGAGGCAGGCAAAGTCTGTGTGCAGGCCCTGTACAGGGTAAAACATGCAGTTCCAGACCTCGTCAAATACAGCCATTACCAGTTTCCCAAGCACACTGTCTGAAAAGCCACCCAAGTTTCACTGTAAGATTAACAAAACATACAAGCCAGCTTAAGTATGGTGGACAGCCAGTGCTGCCACTGCAGATTAGCTGGAGTCCCTTAAGAGGCCTTTGCTCAGGCATCATGCAAGCTCTTGGAAGGCACATGTACCCACATGCTTGACTTCTGCAATCATATGGGGAAGACAGAAGTTGAATAACATAGGTTGTGTTTACTTTTTTCTGCATTAGAGATGATGCCCATAGGTTGGGATGCACCACTTAAAACCCTGGCAGACACAGACAACTCAGAGCGATTTGCACAATTCAGTCATCACACTGTACTAAGCCAGCCTACTGGGCATGGATTGAGGTTTAACCTTGATGTTCATGTGGCTTAGCATGCAAGAAAACCATGGATAGGAAGGATGTGACTCCAAATGGCTGAACCTACACCCATGAAATGTGAGATGAGGAAACTGGGCAGGACGACTCCATACCTCATCACGGCTGATGAGCTCATTGCTAAAGGTGAGGCCTGGCATTAGGCCTCGCTTTTTGAGCCAGAATATGGACGCAAAGGAACCAGAGAAGAAGATGCCCTCGACGGCAGCAAAGGCAACCACGCGCTCTCCAAAGCTTGCATTCCGGTCCCCGATCCACCGCAGTGCCCAGTCTGCCTTACGCTTGATGCAGGGCATGGTCTCGACGGCATTGAATAGCAGATCTCTGTCAGAGTTGGGAAAAAGACCATCTTGTCAGAGAGGCTGCACATTGCAGTAACTAAACTCAGTTCCTACTACAGCTACGTTGACTTTCCGCTGTCTCTAATGGTCTTACTAAGTCGGGCAAGAAAATTGCTTGAAAAACAAAAAAGAACACATACGTCGGCAATAGATATAGAATCATAGAATCATCCAACAAAAGTTGGGACCGAAATAACCAAAGTTTAGGCCCACAGAATGCATGGGTGCTAGCTGGGACCTACAGTTCGGATTGAATTAGCCGAAAAAATTGGATTAATCAGAGTCATATTGACAGAAGTCTACAGTATATATAATTTCTAGCACCTTATTCTGTAGTTAGTGCGTTCTGCCAGTTGAGTTCATCGTCACTAAGACATTACCCACAAGTGCTATACACATAGTGCATGAATTGAATTATTTCAGTGCATCTTGCCCTTTGGATTTATGAATTGTTTAGAAGGATTTACAACAAAATACATGGGGTCGGCCAATTAATGAGAAAGATGACAAGAGATGAAACAGCACACAGACAACAAGGACTGAGACACCAACAGACGGATGAAGCAGACTCTTGTCAAAAATTCAGCTGCAATGTCATCAAATGGGTGATGTACTTATCAGCAAGGCTTAGGAATTTGTTCACCTCTCTGCAGCGTCCTTGATGTAAGTGTCAATGAGCAGGCTGTACATTTCAGAGTGAACATTCTCAATGGCCATCTGGAAGCCATAGAAGCACCGCGCCTCTGTCACCTGCACCTCTTGGCTAAAGCGCTCCACCTGTGAAGAAGAAGCAGTTGCAGTGTTGGTGCATGCACGGCTACAACACTAAACAACTGACTGTGCCATCTGATGCAATCGCAGCAATACCTTTAAAGAGCACAATTAAAAGCTTTACAACACTACATCATACTGATGCAATATCAGGAATTACTGTGTGGAAAATGCATTCATCAAGGCATCACAACAATACTGTTTGTGAGGTTTGAAAGACAATAGCGCTTATGTCATTCTACAGCTACAAGTTGGCTTCTCTTGCACTCTATAGCCGTGCAATGAAGCTCACTTGGAGACATTTAAATTATGGGGTTTTAGGTGCCAAAACCACGATCTCGTTACGAGGCATGCCATAGTGGGAGACTCCAGAAATTTGGACCACCTGGGTTTCTTTAACGTGCACCTAAATTTACACAGGTGTTTTCGCAGTTCGCCCCCATTGAAATGCTTGCGGGAATCTACGTATTTCAGTTAAGTTTATGCCCACGCTGCCATTTATTATGGCAATCTCATCGCCAGTGTGCTTAGTAACAAGGCACTGTGGGCCGCATCCAGGCTAATGTTGCTTAATTTTACCGACCACTCCGCTGTAAAGCTGCCAAGGCTTTCTGTGCAAGGAAAGGAATCCACAGAACTAGAACGAACAAAATACTAGTGAAATGCGGCCGCCCAGTCGCAATGAATTTGGCCGATGCTGGTGAAATCGCTATTTGAGTTGAATGTAGTTCGTACCAGGTTCTCGTTGACGATGCCATCGCTGGCGGCGAAGAAGGCAAGGATGTGCGAGATGAAGTGCCGCTCCTCGGGCTTGAGCGACTCCCAGTGAGGCAAGTCCTTGGCCAGGTCCACCTCTTCCACGGTCCAGAAAGAGGCCTCAGCTTTTTTGTACATGCGCCATATGTCCTCGTACTCGATAGGAAATACCACGAACCGACGAGGATTCTCGCGCAGGAGCGGCTCGTCCTCCACGGATGTCGACCGCCGAGCCACTGGCGATGTCTGCTGCAGCGCCTAAAAAACATTACTCCATGTCGGAATCACTCACGGCGTGATAGTGCATACTGTACCCCCACTGTACCGATACAGCCTGCAGAATCGCGTCTGTTCCTTCTTTTGTTCGAGCGCGCGCGTGTGCCTGGGCTTTGGCGAGCGTGCAGTGGATTTTCATCAGAGCTCCAAACTAATCTACACGTGTACCGCTCGAAGCCACAATTTCAGAGCTTGAACAGGGATTTGCAAGACCGCAGTCATTTGCTGCAACATAATTAACAGCATGCCACTCACCTTTTTCTCAACTTTGGCGGTGTCGGCGATGCTAGCGTCGGGCACCTGCAAGCAAGAAAACGGGCGTGATCACCGTGGGCGGACACGTGAAAATACGGAACCACTAGCAGGCGATCAGCTGATTGTTCTGTAATTGCATTTAGTGTGAACATTACGGTTACGAGTGCCTGCTGCGATAACTATATAGCTGTACTGATAAGCTGCACTTTTCACACTTTAGATGTGCTCGATATGCTTTTTGCTACGAGCTGCTGATACAAGTAATGTTCAAAATAGATAAACTTGACTCAACGACTATGGGCGGGATCATTTGCCATGGCGACCAGCCGAAGGGAAACAGCACTACGGCGCTGGCTGGCGAGTGAAGTCGGCAAATTAGATCGCAGTTCATATTGCCCGAGTTCCTCGCAAGTGCTATGCGTGGGGCTACTGGATGTGAAACTCGTCAAATCCAGTGGACGTAAAGCACCTCAAGGCTATGCGGCCGCCGTTTTTGGCGGGAGGATGACGGACGAACATCTGGCACGCTCATTTATTGTCTCAACGCTTTTCAAAAGAAACAGAGGTACAAGTGCCCATTAGAGGCAGCTTAAATGTAGGTAAGAAAATAGATGCTTCTCCTAATTGCCTAATGACATTCCAAAGATGACTAGCACAAAAAGCTCAGTACCAGAGCACCAGACGACTATCACTGAATTGAAGGGTTGGTACTACAATCGTTTGTGCACAAAGGGATTCGCTACCAGTGCTAGCATTCGCCACACGATTCGTTCTTGCTTATAAGTTAAACAACGGCTCGCACGAGACTTTCAGTTGCTGGGGCTGCATCTTTAAGGTCACATGCATGTCGGATATTGGCCTGCCGCGAAAGCGGCAATAAACCGCCAAATTGGCGTCAGGGCTTTAAACAAATGCGTTTGAAACTCACGTGGTTTTCCTTGTCCCGGCTAGAGATCTTCAGGTTGTTGATGACGTTCATGTCTCGCGTAGTAAGAGACATTTTCGCTGGAGCGGTCATACCAATGTTACCTCCCAACAACAGAATTTGCGCGCAACTGCGCATTGGCGCCAAGAGTCAGGCGCGAACCAGCCTTTCTCTCCATTGAAAAAGCCGTCCAATCAAAAACGAATGATTCCTACGAAACTCGCGCAAATAACAATTTTCCTCATCTTAAGCACAAATTTGCGCGGAGCAAGATACATTATTTATCTTTTTGTTATAACAATTATTTTTATGGTCTTTGAAAATCATTTTAGTCAACACGAATCATAGCGGAGTGCCTTTAAGGAATTTTGCAGTGAAAAGAGGTCGCGACATTAGCAGCCGAGTATTCAGTGGGCGGAGCTTGCAGCAAACTGGAAAACGCGGGCATGTCTGTTCACGCAGGCAAGGGAGCCATTGACGCAGTAAATATGTCTTCCTCTAGGCAAGAAAGGGCCATTCACGCAGACATGTGCGTAATGGTAAAGCAATGGTTTAACATTTGTGCGCGTACGCACATACACGAAGGGAAAAAGAATAAAGCAAGAAATACATGCAAAAGTAAAGCCCTGTCGCTTCCTCTCGTACCGACACATACTTTTTAAGCGGGGCTTTTCTTTTTAGCTTGGTTGACATTCCTCGACGTTCCATCGACAAGAATGCAGCGATGCAGCTTATTGGAACATATGGGCCCACTTCCTTTTAAAAACAGGTAGAGAAGCAAATGAGCGCTACACCAATACCTTGTTTGACGTCGCTTTCATCTTTTTTACATGCGTGCTTGCTGCACACAGGAAACTTCGTTTGTCGCGCAACTCCCTTGCTTCTCAGTTTTTTTCACGACAGAGGGAATTTTTTTAAGTTCGATGATGCGCGTCCGTTGCGTCCAGTTCGGTGTATCGCGCCTCAATAGGGACGCAACGTTTTGCTTAAATGAACTCGTAGGGTCAATCGCGAGGTGTGATGAGCCTGCACAATTTTTGAAGATGCTGGCGTGCTTGCTTTACGTCCCAATCAACATGCAGCAGACGGGATCAAAGTTTAGATAAAAGCGCTCGACAAGATGCGCCAGCGTCGAGACTGAGCTTAATGTAATCGTGCTGTCTTGGTGCTGCTAGGGTGCTACTCATATCGGATGATCGCCCAGTGGCAGTTCGTCGCTCTACTGAACCAATGACAACACATTTCATCAGGCGCACGCGTGGAACGAGGAAGGCGCACGAGCGCCTTAATTGACGCGAAATGCTGACGACGTGAAATTCAAAGAAAGACCGTGTTTCACGCATATTAATCCATCTGCGAGCAACACGGAATGTTCAAGACTTCCCAACTTTAGCGCAGAAAAACCTGTCTTTTAAAAAAAAAATTATACACTCAGCCCTTGTCAAGTTGGGTTTAGATCTGGCTGTTCCCTTTGGCACGCTCATGTGGACCTGGAAAGCCGGATAAAACTAGCACACAATGCCAGAGACAATTTTCAGCTTTCGTAACCCAAGATATATTAAATGCCTATGATAGTGTAGAACATTAAGTATTATGCAATCAATTAACGAACCTTGATTTCTCGAAATATATAATAAAATGGTTTAGTGAATTTCTGACAGAGAATTTTATTGCTTTGTGACAGGGTTTTCTTCAAATTGACATCGACAGTCACATGGGGTTCGACGCGGAGCTGTCACTTCACCTTTATTGTTTAACACTTTACTAAGCTCTATATCTTGTCATAATGGCCAGCATACACACATATGTATACGCAGATGACATTGCAATTTTTTTCATCAGACAATGACATCCACTCCTTACGTAGTCGACTGCAAACATAACTGTGCGCTAAGTGGTTACAGAATATTCGTCTGTCTCTTAATGTCAGAAAATGCTCAAGTACAGTTTTTCCCATCAGGGATCTGTTACGTTTCGCCTACAACGCGCGGTATAGCCGGCGCGGATGCAACGGACGCCGGAGCTTCGTTAAAAGCGGCGGACATTTTGGCCCGTTCAGCGCCGCCGATACGCCTCCCCGCCAAGCGCGTCCAGGCGTGTTTCAGTGCCACGTGTCTTCGTGTGTGCGTGTGTGTGTGTGTGCCCACGCTTGTCAAAGCGCGGCAGCCGGGGAGAGGAGCTCCCCAAGAGTGAAGCGAGGAGGTCTGACCACGGCGCCGGCCTGGCGATGCGTCACTACACTCGTCTCAACCTGTCTCTCAGCGTGTCCGTGGCGCCGTCACGTGCGCCAGTGACGAGGCGTTCCTTCTCGCCCTCAACTCCGAGACTATAAGAGCAGCTGCCCCCGGACGCCGAGAGAGAGGCTCCGATTTCTTCTGTCGAGTTACGTGCTCTCCCGTCTCTCACTTCGGTCGACCTGACCGCCCGCTCTTTTGCGATGTTAGAATAAACCACTTGTTCTGTTACCAGTCGACTCATGCTTTGCCGAGACCTTCGGATGCTTCCAGTGCCCCAGGCCGCCAGGCCAACGCTACCCTTGGGGCTTGCGACCCGATTGCAACAACGGGTGTCAGCGCTGAGTTTGCAACAACTCGTGCCAGCACTGCGATTCTAACAGCTGGTTGCCAGCGGTGAGATCGCGACAACGGAGGCCAGCAGCGAAGAGATGCAGTTGACTGTATGCTGAGCAGCACAACGACCATCCGGGAGCAGTGCAACGAGCCCTGCGTGATGACTGGTTGCCTGCAGCGGAACGACTGCGCTGAATTCTTGGCTGCGAGGTTTGGTGAGTGCGGGACTTTCTTCTTCTGAGTTTTGCCAGGCTTTTGTTAGTGTCAGAAACAGAGCTGGTAATTGTGGTTGTCGTTGCTGCCGGGTTAGTTTGCGGCAAGACAATAGTGGGCAGTAGAGAAAGCAGCATTCAGAGCAGCCATGGATTTGAAGTCGTTGCGCAAACCGAAATTGCTGGAGCTTGCAAGAGAGTTGGGTCTGGATGTCTCAGACAAACTCAGAAAACCGGAACTGCTAAGGGCTATTCTTGAGTTAGAAGCTGAGGATGACGAGCTGTCGGAATGCCTTGAGACCATTGAGGAGCGGGCAAAACGACAGGAGCGTGAACGTAAAGAACAGATAGAGCGAGAGCAACAAGAAAAAGAGCGCGACCGTCAACACGCTTTGGAAATGAAGCGTCTCGAGGTAGAGATGGAACGCGCTCGTAATGGAAGTCAGGCACACGGTGCAGGAGAACGAGTATTGTTCAAAATGACTGACCTGATGCGGCCGTTTAAGCTTGGAGAGGACATTGGTTTGTTCCTGGTTAACTTTGAGCGAACGTGCGAGAAGCAGGGGTTCTCTCGGGAAACGTGGCCACAGCGCTTGCTCACTTTGTTACCCGGCGAGGCGGCCGACGTAGTCGCTCGCTTGAAGAGAGAGGAGGCAGAGGATTTCGACCAAGTGAAATCGAGTCTGCTAAAAAAGTACAGGCTGTCCGCGGAGGCGTTCCGTCGGAAGTTTCGGGAAAATGAGAAAGGCAAAAGTGAGTCATATACAGAGTTTGCCTACAGGCTTATGTCAAACATGCAGGAGTGGCTCAAAGAAGAGAAAGCGTTTGGTGACCACGAGAAAGTTCTGCAGTGTTTCGGGCTAGAACAGTTTTATAGTCGGTTACCTGAGAACGTGCGGTACTGGGTCTTGGATAGGCCAGACGTTAGTACGGTGGCTAGAGCCGCTGAGCTAGCCGATGAGTTTGTGACGCGTCGGGCTCGCGGAGCTAAAGACGGTCAAAAGGGTGAATTTGGCTCCAAGTTTGAGAGGCCGAAGTTCACTCCCATGAGAGCAAAGGGGAACACACGTAGTGCGGATGCGAGTGAAAGCAGTCCGACCGAACCTAAGGAGACGGCGGCAGCCGAAGCCGAACGCAGAAAGCGGTTCGAGATGAGGCAAGCGCGCGTTTGTTATACGTGCCAGAAGCCGGGTCACTTTTCGGCGCAGTGTCCGGAAACAAAAACAAAAGTCGTGTTTTTGTCGTTATGCAGCACTGACGAGAACATGAAGCTTCTCGAGCCTTACATGCGAGACCTCCTCGTGAACGGGAAAGAGTGCCGAGTGCTTCGCGATTCCGCAGCTACAATGGATGTAGTTCACCCCTCCTACGTAGAACCCGATATGTTCACGGGCGAGTGCGCATGGATCAAGCAAGCCGTGGAAGCTCACAGCGTGTGTCTGCCCGTAGCAAAAGTGCTGATTGAAGGACCTTTCGGAGCGCTTGAGACGGAGGCGGCAGTGTCATCTATGCTGCCCCCCCAGTACCCGTACCTATTTTCGAACAGGTCCGATCACCTCCTGCGCGAGAAGGGGCTTTTGTTTGGTGAGGCTAGCGTTCAGGCCTTAACCAGATCGAAGGTTCGGGAGCTCGCTGCAAAGGCGGTAGTTGCGGGGTCGACGTTGTCGAACGATGAAAAAGGGTCAGAGGCGCAGCAAGCTGGTATTCAGAGCACGCCCGAACTGAATAAAATTGAGCCTGTAGCGTTAAAGGCACCAGATACTGGAGAGGAAAATCCCGATGCGGGAAAGTTAGAAGAGCTATCTGCAGATTTGCTCATCGCGCCTACGTCAGATGGACTTAATAGGTTGCTAAAAGTCAGCCGGTCGGCTTTGATAGCCGAGCAAAAGAAGGATGGCAGCCTAGAAAACATACGCTGCATTGTCAAGGAAGGTGTCGCCAAGAAAAATGCTCGCTTTGTGGAAAGAGGTGGGGTCCTGTACCGAAAGTATCTAGACCGCAGAGGAGTGGAGTTCGATCAGCTGATCGTGCCTCAGTGCTACCGTCAGGATCTGTTGCGCTTGTCGCATGGGGGCTCGTGGTCCGGACACCTAGGAGTTAAGAAAACTAAGGACCGTCTCTTGCAAGAGTACTATTGGCCAGGGTGTTTTCGGGACGCAGACCACTTTGTGAGGACATGTGACACCTGTCAGCGGGTAGGCAAACCAGGGGACAAATCGAGGGCGCCGTTGAAGTTGGTACCTATCATTACGGAGCCTTTCAGACGGCTCGTTATTGATACAGTGGGACCTCTGCCGGTAACAACCACGGGGTACAGACACATTTTGACTGTGATCTGCCCAGCGACAAAGTTCCCTGAAGCAGTGCCGCTTAAAGAACTCAGCTCAGTTGAGATAGTCAATGCACTACTGTCCATATTTGCGCGAGTTGGTTTTCCTGCGGAAATCCAATCAGATCAGGGCACAGTGTTTACTAGCGCTTTGACGACAGCCTTTCTCGAAAGGTGTGGGGTAAAGCTGTTAGACAGCTCAGTGTACCACCCACAGTCGAATTCCGTTGAGAAGCTCCACTCCGTCATGAAGCGCGTGTGGAGAGCATTGTGGTTTGAACAACAAACTGACTGGGAGCTGTGTCTGCCTGGGGTGACGTTGGCATTAAGGACCGCGCCGCATGCGGCTACGGGGTTTTCGCCAGCTGAGCTAGTGTACGGTCGCTCGCTACGGTCGCTCGCTGCGATCTCCGCTTCGCATGCTTCGATACGGATCACTGCCCTCTCCAATGGCTGCAGACTATCTCTTCCACAAATGGCCGCCTCCTGCACTGGAGCCTCGCTTTGCAACAACATTCCTTTGAGGTGCGTTACAAAAAGGGGAGTCTCAACGGTAACGCCGATGGCTTAAGTCGAAGCCCCTAACGTGGGAATCAGCCTCAAAATTGTTTGTTACTGATGTTTTTCTTCCTGAGGCAGGATTTTTTTTTAACCTATTGCTTTTGTGTAGTGTTTCAAAGTGATGATGTGCTTTCTAGTGCAATTTTCCGATTTGTGGACGCGTTCTGAGTGCTGCTAAGCTACTGTAAGGAACTAGGCAGTAGTATAAAAGGGGAAAGAGCCTGGCAGGGCTTAGTGAGGGTTGTGCCGTGCTTGCTGACTGAGCGGTTGACTTTCGGCGTAGTTCTAACGCTTGCCGGGAACGAGAACAAAAATGTCAACTCTCCCGAAGTCACATTGCAGTGTCCTGTGTGAACCTGAACGAGAGAACGAGGCCTTCTCCGTGCGCTGCGCTCAAGAAACGCCGAAGGACGACCGACTTCGGTTATGAGCATCATCAAGCGACATCCCTCCGGACAGCGGATGCAGTCCCCTGACCATCGGGATCTCCTTCCCCCGGCGGGGCGGTCTGTTACGTTTCGCCTACAACGCGCGGTATAGCCGGCGCGGATGCAACGGACGCCGGAGCTTCGTTAAAAGCGGCGGACATTTTGGCCCGTTCAGCGCCGCCGATACGCCTCCCCGCCAAGCGCGTCCAGGCGTGTTTCAGTGCCACGTGTCTTCGTGTGTGCGTGTGTGTGTGTGTGCCCACGCTTGTCAAAGCGCGGCAGCCGGGGAGAGGAGCTCCCCAAGAGTGAAGCGAGGAGGTCTGACCACGGCGCCGGCCTGGCGATGCGTCACTACACTCGTCTCAACCTGTCTCTCAGCGTGTCCGTGGCGCCGTCACGTGCGCCAGTGACGAGGCGTTCCTTCTCGCCCTCAACTCCGAGACTATAAGAGCAGCTGCCCCCGGACGCCGAGAGAGAGGCTCCGATTTCTTCTGTCGAGTTACGTGCTCTCCCGTCTCTCACTTCGGTCGACCTGACCGCCCGCTCTTTTGCGATGTTAGAATAAACCACTTGTTCTGTTACCAGTCGACTCATGCTTTGCCGAGACCTTCGGATGCTTCCAGTGCCCCAGGCCGCCAGGCCAACGCTACCCTTGGGGCTTGCGACCCGATTGCAACAACGGGTGTCAGCGCTGAGTTTGCAACAACTCGTGCCAGTGGTGCGATACCTAACAGATCCAACACACATAAACCTTGCCTATCACCTGCAGTATATACCTCAGGTGGACACGATAAAATACCTGGGCATAATATATGATAACCAGCTCAGTTGGTGCAAGCACATTGAATATATAAATAAAAAAAGGAGTGTGAGCGGTTGGAATGCTAAGAAGGTTTTGCAACAGTCGATCGGGGATACGGACAGACTCTCTTGTGATGATTTATAAAATGTACGTATGGCCAATTTTGAAATTTGGATTTGTTCTATATTCAGGTGCGACAGCATATAAATTGCATCCCCTTGTTCTTCTCCGATTCCCGTACAGCTATTAGGAATTACTCAGCCGGCTTCGTCTCAATGGAAGCACACAAGTTACTTATACACAGTATTAATACTCATAATTACGACCAACTGGATAGCTCACACCTAGTCTGGTTTCCAGCTCATCAGGGCCACTCGGTTAGCCCCAATGGCTGCAATCCTAACGAGCAAGCTCACTCTGCTGTGAGAGATCTCACATGCCGCGCATCAGATCAGGAACTGCTCCAGGATGACAGCGGCTCTAGTACAAAGACCCACTTACTAGTTTTCACGAGATCACCTCACACTATAGGGACGGCAGGAGGTTGTTCCCTCCCCCCCATCAGAAGCTCAACCGAGCTCATGGCACTCACATTAAGAATGATTCAAACTAAATCTTATCCCACACCTTTTGTGCTTAACAAAATTGACCAGGATTTTCACGCGGAATGTAAAAGTTGTGGACACACTCCGTGTCTATTTGATCATATGTTCTGGCTGTGCCCCAACCAAAGGGCTTCGGATCTCAACAGTGAGGAGGACTGGAGTCGGCGCATATCCAGCGAAGTCCTCCAAGATCAACTCCTGGCCGTCCGGAGAGCCCACGACATCGGGAAAGCCTTTGGCCTACCGGTGCCTACGTGGGCGGAACCACCGACTTAGCCTGCGGGCTTGTGCCCCCGGAGCCTAGTTTCTCTGGACTAAAATAAAGTTCTTGTCATGCCATGCCTTGTTCTTCTGGAATGGGAAGCTTTATGCCTGTACCTTGTTTTACCCAAATTCGTTGTCAACGACATATTATTCCTAGAAGCACGCTTACCGGCTTTTTTGTGTAGATTTCAACTGTTAACTTTCCAAACGTTCTTAAAGATGTAAGATTCCTCAGTAAAATTACAAATAATTTTTATATCTCATGGTTATGTTGCGCTTAGTTTTACACTGACGATATTAAGTGAAGGGCAGGACGTGGACGGACATAGCGCAAACTACCAACTGTTTAATACTGCTTGTATTTTTATTTTTAATCTCAGCTTGTAATATTTTTTCAGTCTTCCTGGTATTGGCTTCACACTCCTCGGGTCGTCTTTGTACAGGCACTTGCTGGTCCCTAAGATGTACGATCAAGTGAAACTCTCTTATTGGCAGAGAGAGAATCTCCATATTATATTTGACGATATTGTTACGGTGAAGGGAAAGAAGGTCACATGGAGTCACGGAGGAAGACATTTAGGAAGTGAAACTCCCGTCAGCGCGAGCGACGCGGGCGACCAGATAAAGTCACAATTGTATGCGCTGACGGGGCCGTATGCAGTGGTGGCGCCATGCGGCGCATAGAAGCCGCAGCGAAAAAAAAAATAATGCAGCGCCCGGGGGCAGGCGGCTCTGGTCAACGCCTCCTATACTTGTATATAGGACGTGTTGCTCTGGCGCGCTCCCGGCCATTTCCTCCGTGCCCTCACTAGAAGTAAGGCGCGCGCGGCCGAACGGGAGCAACACACTCGAACGGTTGCCCTGGCAACCGAAACGGCGGTAATTTCTTTCCAGGCCGCCAGGCGCCGCTAGCATGATAGTGGCTCCGCGGGCTTGTGACCTTTTCTGGTCACCGCAAACAGCGGAGTTTCCACTCCTAAATTTTTCTTGCTCCGTGCATGGAGTAGAGGAAGACGAAGTCTGGCAGTTGCCTGAACGCCACATACACCAGTTCAAAATATACATTATTTTACACTCGTGGGCCTGCTTTCTTCCTGCAACATTTTGGTGTAAGGTGTTGGATACAATCACATAACTTCGCAGCGCACGTCATCTACCTGCCGCGACACTGGCAAATCAACCGACACAAGCGACAATGCCTCACCAGCCCGTGCCAATGGTCATCCTCATTCATCCGCGGGACCCGGAGACATTTTGTGGCACGGACAACGCCGACGTCGAGGACTGGCTTACGATGTACAAGCGAGTGTGCGACAACAACAGGAGGGATCCAACAATGATGCTAACAAACCTGATATCTTATCTGAGAGGAACTGCTAAGCAATACACATGAAGCTGAACTAATGAGCTGGGATGTCTGCAAAGACAAAATGCAAGACCTGTCTGGCAGACCTGTAGGTCGTCAGCTGGCAGCAAAAAAAGAACTTGCGTGCCGCGCTCAGACGTCCACAGAATCCTGTGTCATGTACATACAGTATGTGCTGGCCCTCTGTCGCAAGGCTGATGCAGGCAGACCGAGGCAGACAAGATTGGTCACATACTAAAAGGCATTGCAGACGATGCCTTCAATCTCCTGAAGTGCAAAGATTGTGCCACTGTGGATGCAATTATAAAGGAGTGCCGGCGCTTCGAACAAGCGAAGGGCCGCCGAGTCGCTCAAACTTTCGACAGATTGCCCAATACCACCACGACATCTTCTTGTGAAGACCCACCGCGGTTCGTTCAGCCGACAGGACCGGAAGATATAACGCGCATCGTTCACCGTGAGCTTGAGACCATGGCACCGGCTCCAGTTCGTTCAGACTGTCGGGAAAGCGTGCCCACTATTTCCCTTATACAAGCGGTCGTTCCGGAGGAAAAAGCAACTTTGGGCATTCCATCTCTCTGCTCGGTCTACCATACAAACACCTACCAGATTACTCCGACCGCTTGCTCCCAGACGCAAAGCTTTCTGCAACCCAGCTGACTGGCGCACAGTGGATGATAAACCCATCTGTTTTAATTGTTCTGGTATTGGACACATCGCCCGTCATTGCCGCAACCACTGGTCGTCGCCTCCTCAGTGGTCGTCTCCGAGTCACTACCGCCAAGTGCCAGACAATTGTACTTTCTCGCCCTACTAGGAACATCAAAGCCGACAGTGCTCCACCAGGATCCAGCTGCTCCCTGTCTCTGCAACGCCGTAGGTCCCATTCGCCACTTGTTCACTGCTCTTTGTCCCCTTCTGCAATCGGTCGCTTCACTTCGGAAAACTAGGCGGTGCAGCTCCCGGAGGTGAAGGTGCAACTCCGACCCGGCCCACAAATCCTCTGTTGACCCTGTCTACACGTGGAAACCTACTGGACATTGAAGTTGATGGCGTTCCTAGTTACATCTCTCGTTGACACAGGAGCGCAGCTTTCAGTTATGAGCGCTGCTCTACGCCGAAGACTCAAAAAGGTTCTGACGCCCGCCGTACCGTGCACTGTGTGAGTCGCCGATGGGAGTACTTCACCTGTTCTTGGAATGTGCACAGCACGTGTGACCATTGGGGGCAATTATACCATTGTTTTATTTATCGTCCTTGAGCACTGTCCGCACGACCTAATTCTCGGCCTCGACTTCCTTTCGAAACACTCTGCCCAAATTGACTGCTCCACAGGTGATGTACAGTTGGATCTGCCGCGCTTCCTGCCGACGGAACAACTTGTGCTTCACACCGCTTATGTTCTGCTGAGTTTACAAGGCTGTCTGCACAGGCGGCTACAAATGTCCTCCTGACACCCTATCTTCCCATACGTGATGGCGAGTAAGACGTGTCGCCGCTTACTGACAAGGGTTTGTTGCGCAATATTGCCCTACCGAGCACCTTAATCCGGATCCGCGAAAACTGCACTCACGTGCCCATCTTGAATTTTGGATTTTCGTCGCATGTGCTGCCACACAGTATCGCCATAGCGCATATCACTCCTTTGGAAGAATTTGATATTTCTTAAATCTTTGACCTCTGAATCCTTCCTCAGTATCAACGTACCTTTGTCACCGACTCCTTCGTACTCGACGCCTGCAGACGATGTTTCTAAGATGATTGCCCCTGACCTTCCTTCCGAGTAAACAACAGCTCTTCGTCACCTCCTGTCATCTTATTGGCATATCTTTGATTTGGATGACCGTCCACTGGGCCAGACATCTGTTGTCACGCATCGCATCAACACCGGTGACGCCAGCCCCATACATAGGCGGCCATATCGTGTCTCCGCAACAGAAAGGGCCATCATACAGAAAGAGGTAGACAGGATGATGGACAAAGACACCACTGAACCTTCCAGTAGCCCGTGGGCATAACCAGTTGTCTTAGTAAAGAAAAAAAGACAACTCGTGGTGCTTCTGCGTTGACTATCATCACCACAACAGGATAACAAAGAAGGATGTTTATCCCCTGCCTCGCATTGTTGACGCTGCCTTCACAGATCCCAATACTTTTTATCAATTGACCTCCGTTCTAGCTATTGGCAGATTAGCGTCGATGAGGTGGACCACGAGAAAACTGCCTTCGTCACACCGAACGGTCTGTGCCAATTTAAAGTCATGCCCTTTGGTTTATGCAATGCACCAGCTACATTCGAGCGCATGATGGACTCTCTCTTGCGTGGCTTGAAGTGGTCTACATGCCTCTGTTACCTCGACGATGTGATTGTGTTTTCGCCGTTGTGTGCGGCGCCTCACAACCATACTCTGCGTGTTTCGCAGGGCTGACCTTCAGCTAAACTCCTCCAAGTGCCATTTCGGTCATGGTGAAATTAACATGTTCGGCCATCTCGTAAACGCTACCGGAATCCAACCTGATCCACAGAAAGTTCACACCGTGCGAAATTTTCCTGTACCTTGTTCAACAAATGATGTCCGTAGTTTTCTGGGCTTATGCTCTTATTTCCGGCGATTTGTGAAAAATTTTGCCGACATCGCTCACCCTCTCACTGACCTTCTTAAGAAAGATGTCTCTTTCTCTTGGGGACCACTGCAGGAGAAAGCCTTCTCTACCCTGACTGAGCGGGTTACAACTTCCCCGATTCTGTCACACTTTGACCATTCTACGCCCACTGAAGTACAAACTGACGCGAGTGGTCGTGGCATCGGCGCTGGTCTCGCTCAACGTCAACAGGGCCAAGATCGTGTCATCGCTTATGCCAGCCGCCTTCTTTCCACGCCCGAGCAAAATTACTTCATTACTGAAGAGTGTCTCACGCTCGTAGGGGCGGTCGCGAAATTTCGACCGTACCTTTTCGGTCGGAGCTTCTGCGTCGTAACCGATCATCATGCCCTCTGCTGGCTCTCCTCTTTCAAGGACCCAATTGGACGACTTGCACGTTCGGCATTGCGTCAACAAGAATATACATTTTGTATTATATATAAGTCAGGGCACCTGCATAAGGACGCCGACTGCCTGTCCTGCAATCCCGTGGATTAACCGGACCATATCGATGCAGACTCAACCATCAGTGACGACCATATGACTCAACCATATTGGTGACGAGCAATGCCAAGATCTTGTTCTTCGCACATGGACTTATGGAACGCCTAAGCTCCTCGCCCAATGTCCCGTCCCTCTGGATGTTCACCTTGCGCGATGGAACTTTATGCTGTCGTAGCGTTCGTCCTGATGGCCTGGAGCTCCTTCTAGTCGTTCCCAAGCACCTTCGACTAGCTGTGCTCCAGCAACTTCATGACGCTCCTACTGCTGGAGCGGGCTCTTCAAGAGGCGCTGGACACAACGGAAGAGTACCTGAAGGAAACGGGACTCTGTCTGTCACCCAGCAAATCGGAACTGTTGCTGTACAGGCCCTCGAAACAAGGCATGAGGAATTTGACACCGATCGATCAAATACCGATCAAATTACACACGAGTGCCGGCCAGCCGATTCCCAGAGTGGACACTATAATAATCCTGGGGCTGCTAATTGAGGCTAAAGGCGGTAACATGCAAATAGTCATGAAACTCACGTCCAAAACAGAGAACATGCTCCGGCTGATCCTCAGGGTGATGAACCGCAGGAGACGGCTCAGCGAGAGCAATCTCATCAGACTTTACCACGCCTTCCTCATGAGTCACGTAAATTACATAGCCTCGGGGCTAAAATGGACCAAGAGAGACGCGGCCAAAATAGAGACACTGATGCGCAAGATCATCAAAAGGGTGCTAGGTCTTCCGATCACTATACAAGCACGGAGCGGCTCGATCGGTTAGAGGTCCACAATTCACTATCAGAAATCATCGAAGCACAGACCAAGGCACAGGTCGTGCGGCTGTCGATCACCAGGGCCGGCAGACGCATCCTAGAAGAAGCAGGGATAAATGCAGAGGCAGAGTGCAACGCACACAAGGTTGCGCTCAGCGCGGTGGTCAGGGGCACGGTGTTAGAAGTATCCCTTGCAGGGTAGAACCGCTTCCGAGAGACGTCCACCGCAATTCAACGAGGGGCGCTGAAATGCGAGGGCCCGAGCACTGCTGAAATCGACCGCCAACTGCCCGGGACTGGCGGCATATGTAGACGCGGCCCAGTACGGGCGCAGCGACCGGTACGTGGCCGTCTCGATTCGCTGGGATGGTACGATAACTAACGCAGCATCGGTCAAGGGGGTAATGTCCGAAGTGGCCGAACAGGTGGCAATAGCCATGGCAATGAGGGACCCCGAACGTCCTTACGTCTACACAGATTCGCGATCGGCGGCCAGAGCATTCGCCTCAGGCTCGATATTGCGGGAAGCGGTGGCCGTCCTTGGCAGCGAGAGAGCCGCGGGTCATCACATCGTCAAACGGTTTCCAGCCCACATGGGGGCCGACGTGCACCCCGAATTTCCCAACGCCAACGAGCTGGCGCATGGACGCGCGCGAGGACTCACGCACCGCGGCAATCGTGGCGAGCGAAGTGGCGGGGAGGGAGGGGAGCACCGAGACCCGCTGCTCACCTTCAACGAAATAACAACGCACTATCAGCTGTCGAGGAGGACCTTCCCGCTCCCCCACGCTAAACTCACTAGACCACAGTCATCGATATTCAGAATGCTTCAGACAAGGTCGTTCCCCTCGAGAGGCAGAGAGAGCCGTTATTCACCAGAAGTAGAGCCGCAATGTCCGGATTGTGGCGAATCATACTGCTCGCTAGCGCACATGCTCTGGCAATGCTACGTGTTCACTAAAGAAGAAGACTGGGTGGACGCCCTGCGAAGCGACGACCACCAGATCCAGCTCCAGGCCGTCCAGAGGGCTCCCGAAAGGGCGGAGGCTCGCGGGCTTCCCGTCCCAACGTGGGTGCGGCCCGCGACCCCTGCCGACCACTAAACCAAGAGTAGGTAGGTAGGGGTTCCTCAGGACTCAATAAAGTGATTTCCTCCTCCTCCTACTGCTGGACATCTGGGCATCACTCGTACTTACGACCACCTGCGGCGCCACTTCTTCTGGCCCGGCATTTACCGCTCTGTGCGCCGTTATGTTGCTTCTTGCGACCTTGTGTCAGTGTCGGAAGACGCTTGCTATGCCTCCTGCTGGTTTGCTACAACCAATTGATATCCCTGCAGAGGCCTTCTTCCGTGTGGGCCCCAACCTCCTTGGCCCCTTTTAAATTTCAATTAAAGGAAACAAATGGATTGCTGTGGCAACAGATTATGCCACGAGATATGCCATCGCACGAGCGATGCCAACCAGCTGCGCTACAGATGTCGCAGACTTCTTACTATACGACGTCATCCTGCACCACGGCGCCCCTCGCCAGTTACTCACGGATCGCGGCCACTACTTTTTATCGAAGGTCGTCGATGATCTGCTCCGCTCCTGTTCTACAGAACACCAGCTTGCTACCGCGTACCACCCTCAAACGAACGGCCTCACCAAGCGACTCAACCGCACACTAACTGAAATGCTGGCCAGGTACGTTTCCAACGATCACCGCGACTGGGACGTCGCTTTACCATACATCACTTTTGCATACAACTCATCCCGTCACGACACTGCTGGACTTTCACCATTTTACCTTTTGTATGGCCGCGACCCCACCTTGCCCTTCGATATGTTGCTACCTTCCGCAGTACCATCACCCAGCACTGGTTACGCTCGCGATGATATTGCCTTAGCCGCCTAGGCCAGAGATGTCGCTCGTCATCGCCTCACAGTCTCGCAAGCTTCTCAAAAGCGACATTACGACCTTCGGCACCGAGACCACCATTTTTCACCTGGCTCCCTTGTCCTTCTCCGGACGCCTTCCTGTCGCGTCGGCCTGTTGGAAAAACTACTTTCCCATTATTTTGGTCCATACCAGATCTTACGTCAACTGTCCGATGTGACAGACAAGATCGCCCTAGTCGGTCAGCCTTCAGTGCCTCCCAACGTCACCAGCGATGTTGTTCACGTCGCCAGGCTCAAGCCCTATGTCCCCCCATTAAGTGAGGCTCTATAACTTGCACCGGGATGGAGCTAACCCCACCGGGAGGGTGATGTTACGGTGAAGGGAAAGAAGAAGGTGACATGGACTAGAGGAACACGAAGTCTGGCAGTTGCCTGAACGCCATATACACCAGTTGTAAATATACATTAATTTACACTCGTGGGCCTGCTTTTTTCCTGCAACAATATATAACCAAACAACGCAAAATACCTTTCTTACGATATATTAAATGGGCTGTTACAAAATCACTTATTGGAGCTAAAAAGAAACACAATCGTAGCGACAGATGCATCGCAATCAGAAGGAAAATTGTGAATTGGAATTTTCTCTTCCAATTTTGACTGGTTGTTTTCTTTAACGCTTGCCGACTATCAGGCTCCTCGGTTCCTTCTTCTCGTTGACAATGTGCCAGTACTTTTAGCTGAATTTCTGGCAGTCACATTGGATTTACAGAAAGTGAACGCCTTAATCTCGGAAGTTGTAATAGTAACGCATTATCTTTATCGACTCTCGCTGCACATAGTGGCTCACATATATCACATATGTTTCACTGTCTAATAATCTCTCGCTTAACATTAGTTAGGTTGGTATGGGTGCCTGGTCACAAAGGATTAGTTATTAATGAATTAGCAGGCAGCTTAGCGAGAGCGGCCTTTAGTGGTCGAATTATTTCGATCCTTTCTGTATAGCTTCCTTAACTGCTGCTAGGTTCAGGAGATGTGCAGTCATGCAAGACTCTTCGAGCCTATCATCAACTAATTTAAGTGATTACCGGCACCTCCTATTTCCAAGGAACAGAAACTTCTGCCATAATAGAAACAAAATTTTGATGTCGAATACCTACATACCTGCGCAAATATCAAAATGTTTGAATACAAATACAAAGTTTCGAATATTGAATAGTGATATGCACATGCATTTATTAGCAAGTTATGTTATGTCGGAACATTGAAATTGCATTGTAAATGTTAAAAAACTAGACTAGTAAGCCACCATACTAAAACATGGTACATTTGGCTCGTGTCGGTGTTAAGTTGGAAAATTTAGTAATTCCCACTAGCTGTCCTCACCAGCCTGTGCTTTATTATAACGCATTAAGTGCCTGTAAACATGGAGACATTTGACCCTCTGCGAGTCGTTACACATTGCACTTGCTGTCAAGCAATAAGCTCAGAATTGGGAGTGATGCTGCAAAAAAAAAGGAAGAAGAAAGAAATTGCACCCTTGCTATTGAGAGGTTGGCTTTCTTGCAAAGCTTTTACATTTGGTGGCTTACAGGCGAAATTTCGCTAGCAGCACAATATCATCCCAAAATTGCACCAATATTCTAGATAGAAACCAATGCTAACAACCGTGTTTGCTCCCATATAGCCAGCAATATATGCGATTTGATTCGAATATTTGTATCCAACTGAAAATTCTAACCATTATTGAATATCTATTCTTTCAATCAAATACGAATATTAAAAACATAATAGTTGATGATATTCGTACTTCTTAAATATTTCCACGTCCCTAATTATCTGCACCGATCTGGTCAGGCGCCCTCTTCTTTCTGCTCATACTGTGGTGAGAATGAGATAATGGAACACTTCCTGTCATGTCGCCGTCTTTCATCATTTAAAAACATACTTTAGAAGGGTAATTTCATGGTGCTGGATTGAATAGAACGATTCCTGATATTCTATCTTTCGGAGCCTCTTCTCTAGGGCATTATCATAGCGACGTTGATTCAGCTGTTGCGAGGTACATAACTGAATCAGGATGATTTCCTTGCTAAATTGGTAAACTTTATGATTCCATTTTTTGAGCTATTCAAAATTTTTCAGAAGTGCTTGTTTTTAGATTCATTTAATCTTTTTTTTCTTAAGCCACACGATTCTTGGCCAATCCTCGATAGCGGGTGTGAGCCACTCTTAGAGACAAACAAACAAACAAGTTCAGACATAATATGTTTAATTAATTAGTTAATTAAAGTGCTCCATTGTCTCATCCTCACCACAGTATGAGCACAAGGAGGCGGGCGTCTGACCAGATCGGTGCAGATAATTAGGGACGTGGAAATATTTCAGAAGTCCGAATATCATCAACTAATTAATTAATTAATTAATGAAAATGCTAGTGTTATACAGACATCCCACTTTTCTTTTTCCTCATTGTAACCAATCGACAAACGTGGGCCTTCCCCAAAACCATTTCATTTTTCACTAATTTAGGCGCCCATTGAGATGAGCTAAACGCTAGTGAGCATTCTGCTGGTGTGGCCTTTCTGCTCATCTTGACCAAAGTTGATAGGCACGGCATCAATCAAAGAGCTGCCAATAAAGTATTCAGCTGATAAATGTTTTCAGATGGACAAACTGAGAAACGCGTCTACATAAGCTGGTAAATTACCTTCTCATAATCTGCATTTTTTCAATTAAATATGTAGCTCAGCAACAACAAAAGCGAAGGCCCAACTTCCACGTTGAGCCAGAGCATCGCCGTCAACGCCGCCGCCAATTTCTTTACGTTTCCTTGCATATTTGGGTCTTGCTGAGTGAACTGTCACCAGAAACCAAATTGTGGACTTGTTTTGGCGCTGACAGACAATGAACACACGACACATGCACGAAGCACTTTGTTGGACCTGTGCCCCTTCTCAATGTGTCCATGTTTGTCAGTGCTAAACAAGCTCACTATGAATAAACAACTCGCTCAAATCAGCATTCTGATGGGAACCAAACACCCGCCAAGTTTGCCTTTTTCTTTTATTGTGCTTCTGCAGCTAAGAGCGACATCATCTTGCCCTTGAGCCCCGCCCTAGCGGCCAGTTGCAGAAGGTTGCCGTGAGTCGCCTGCTCAGGTTCCTGCTCTAGCCAGACAAGCAGTGCCTGGTAAGCTTGCTTCGCCGCGTCACCCTCGTGCTCAGAGGCGATATACATGATCTCGTCTTCACCGAAGCTCAGCAGTGGTGCCAGCTTCTTCCAGTCGGCGCCCAGCGCCCCGGCCAGTGCCGCCAGTTCGTCTTTGCCAAGCATGTCCTTTGGCTCGCTGCCACCACAATTTCCACCCGCACCGGTGCCAGATAGTGCTGCAGCATACCACAAATGTCTTACTAGGTATCTTTAGCTTTTCCTATTAACAACACGAACAGAAGCTTGGAGATCAAGGGCGATTCGGGCATCAGCAAAGAACTTCAACTCTCCTCAAGTGTGGTCGTGCAGCATGCAACTACGACATGCGCTGTGCTGGCTAAACATGCACATGTGTACTGGAGCACCCGATTTTAGGCTGCATGTCCTTGAGCCGTATTTCATGACAAGTCTTTATTTCCCATTCCTTTAGCCTTTCATTATTGGCTTCATAGCACTGTGCCTAAATTATTGTCATGACAGGCCCTGCAATGCAGAACAGGTAGAAAACAGTTCTTAAGAAATGATCAGACAACAAAGAAAACATTGCTAATTTCTTTTAGCAGCAACTGTGGTCTCCAAAGTTTTGCTCCCCACTGTACACAAAAAGCTCTCATACGGCCACTGCTGCACCAATTTGTTGCACTTATGAGATTACATTCTAGCAACAATTAACAGGAGATATATCTATTCGCGCACTCAATTGTTCTATAACTATTGACAAAAAAAATTTTCTTACTTTCAAATTCAAGCATAAATGAATGAATGAATCTTTATTTCCCATTGAACATGGAGAAGGGTGAGAAAAAAAAGCCGTGAAGAGACGGCTTGAAAAACTCTCAACCCCCTGACAACACATGGCAGTGACAGGTCAGCAAAACATGCAATGAAGAAAACTAATAGTAAAAAGAAAAGTCAGTAAATGCATAAATTCGGTGCAGCATGCCAGCACATACAGAAAACACCGCTGGCAGTTGTACATTGACAAATACGTGAAATCTATAAGGTATGCTGTGAAATTTGTCAACAAAAAAGCAATGGTAATAACAAAAAATAGTAATTTACATAATGAATAGTGCAGCCAAATCAGATTGTTTAACTAGAAAAATGTCCATACCCAATATATAAAATTCATTTAACAACCACGGCAAATTATTGCTCAGTGATTGTAAGCCGTACGTGGAACGGCAAGTCAGAACTTTCCAAAGTTCGGTCCTCTGAGTGTCATAAGTGGCAGTACTTCTTTCTAAATTCGCAATTTCCGTAAACAGGAAATTACTCTGCTTAACGCCTAAGGAACACGCTCGCACTAGCCTATGCCAGTATAGATAGGTAAACTTTAACATTTTGTATCTCTTGAACAAGTGGGATGCAGGATCACAATAAGCGAGGTCTGCAATGACCCACAGAATTCTTTTTGAGCTTTTATGAGCCTCATAACATTTCTTTGTGTGGTTATGCCCTACACTAAATTACAGCAATTTAAATAGGGAAGAAAAAGATATTTGTCATTTGTACATTAATAATTTCACAGATTGTGGTAGCAAATAGCTATTTCTGTTTAATATGCCTGTAATATGGCCCAATTTTCGCAATATGTAATTTACATGGTCTTCCTATATTGATGTCTCAGAAAAGTAAACACCAAGAACTTTTATAGATTTAACAATTTCAATTTTCTAAGAACGAAAAGTGATGTTATATTCTGCGGGAATTCATTTGTTTTTAGCTCTAAAAATGACTGCTTTGGTTTTATTTGTATTTACATTTAGCTTGTTTCTTTTCATCCATGAATCTAATTCTTCCAAAACCTTATTCACCTTTGAAGATGCCTTGCCTGGAGACGAAGAGGGTACAAAGATACTGGTGTCATCAGTGAATATTACATATTTAGGAATAGGAGAAATGTGCACTATGTCGTTTATGTACAAGCTGAAAAGCAAGGGACTAAGAAGACTTCCTTGGGGAACCCCAGAAATCATTTTCATTTTTGCTCACGTTTTATCACCTAACCTATGGAAACGAATTGGAATCTATTTGATAGATAACTGTCATATTGATAGATATCTGATAGATAACTATTGATAGAGTTCGAGAGACAGACCATGTATACCATGGTGGCTTAACAGTTAAATGCCTGAGTGAAATTGATAAAAAAAATGCCTACTTTTTTATCTTCAAGATTTCTGAGCAAGTATGTTTTTTTTTTTTGGTCAAGCAAAGCAAGTTCGGTGGAGCAGTGTTTTTGGAAGCCATGTTGAGCTTTTGTTATGATGTTGTTATTATTGCAGAAACTCTAGAGCCTCTTTCAAATTATTCACTCCAAACCCTTCGAAAAGACTGGAAGAATCGATATTGGACTAAAATAAGTAAAACTATTTTTATTACCTTTTTTATGAAACGGAATCACCCGTGCTATCTGCATCTTAAATGCAAAGACACCTGTTGATATACAAAGACTGAAGATGTGTACTAAGACCGGCACAACGTTAATCACATACTTTATGGGCTTGATCAGTATAACGTCGGCGTCACAGCTCCGCGAATTCTTTAGACCAATTAATTGAGAGCAGACCTCGTAATCATCTGTGGGTTCTAAAAATATACAGCTGGCATTCCTGAGACCCAACGTACCAGTAAATGTACTCGGAGCTAAATTATTGTCTTAGTGTACAAAGTATGAAATGAAGGCATTTGCCATGCCCACACCAGTAAGGACCACTCCATGATCTAAAATCTTACTGATGGGCACAGTCCTTTCATGACTATTTGTCAGATTATTTAATTGATTCCATAAAAGATCCAGCCGTCCAGAGCACCTAGAAAAAGATCCCAAGTAGTAACTATCCTTGGCCTTTCGTAGTCCCTCCTTAGGTGGGTTCCTAAATTTCTTAAATCGAATAAGGTCAACCTCATTGTGCGTCCGAATAAATTTTTGAAAGATTCAGTCTTTCTGTTTAATTTTTTGCAGTAGGTCACATGTAACCCACGGCTTACAGGAACCACTGCACACTTTAGTAATTTTACAGACAAAATGTTTCTTGTAAACAGAACGAAATATTTCTAAAAACACCTCATATGCTACGTTAACATCAGTTTCATTGATAATGTCAGCCCAGAAAGGTTGGCTAACATCTGAACGGAAAGACTCCAAGGCTGCCTGCATCACAACTTGGTGACTAAACATAGCCCTGGTGTCTGACATAACAGGTGAATGTGTTTTGATGGAACAGCAGACGGCCATGTGATCACTTATCAAGTATGTGGCGACACAACTGATAACACGCGACATATAATTCGTTATAAGTCAAGAATTGTTTCTGTGGACAACGTTAGCCGAGTTGGTGAAGTTATAGAATTTGTGCAGCCACTGCTACTCAATATAGTTTCAAGTTCAAACTTTTTGACACTGTGAGTGCGCATATCAATATTGAAGTCAGCTCCAAGTACCAAATAACACTGATTTTGATTGATAAAAGCAAGAATACCCCCAAAAAGATCAATAGGTATGGAACCATTTGGAGAGCGATAACAAGCGACAATAATAGTATCACGTACATGAACACATACAGCTTCGTAATGCGCAGTCACACAAGAAAATTCAGTCATGAGACTAGCCTCTAAAGAATTTTTAACCAGCAAGGACACACCACCTCCTCGGCAATTTAACTTATGTACGAAAAAAGTTGGCATTTCTGGGAGCTTGAAGGTGTGAAATGTACTACACTGCCATGCTTCGGCGAGCATTATCACATCAAGGCAGTTACACAGTTTAGAAAATAAATGTTCAAGCCCAGCGACGTTATTACCGATTAAGTGGACATTTAAGTGAAAAATATCGCAAAAAAGCTGTTTTATAAGGCTGGAAGGCGCGAGAAAATTCTTCTTGTGTTATATGACCTAAGTGCACCATATCTTTAGTAAAGTATCACTCATCTAAGGCGAGTAATCTTCTTGCGATTGGTTAAGTCACTCACATGTCTGATAACGATCAGAGCTTCCCCGCTTCTTCTGCGAATGAGAATCTCCCCATTTTTGTGCCAGACGAACTGGAAACTTCATTTCTTTGACCATTCCTTTGCGATTGCCATCAGAGTCCTAGAGCGCTTTGTCATGTTCTTGGTTATAAAAATGCCTTCTTGTTGTTGTCTTAAGAGATTTGCTTTTTCCTAGCCAGGGATCTCTAGTTTCTTGCCTCGTGAACCGCAAAACAAGTCCCGGTACTTTTCCTGCCCTCGCAGCTAACCTGTGGAGGGCCATGATGTTGGTTTGAGCAAGCTTTTGCACGCCAAGCTTTCCCGCTACATCTTGAACTTTACTTTTAAGAGATCTTCCCCCTTCGAGGGGGGGACTCCATGAATCGCAATGTTTTGACGCCTGCAGTGCCATTCCAAATCATCAAGATCCAATCTCAACTGAGTCATGTTAGCTGCATCCTGGTCTTTCTCAATTTTGTCGTCTCTGTCTTCGATACCCTGTATCTTTCCCGTGTGCATTCAAACGTTCTTGTGTGCGATCAAACTGATCCTGCATCACCTGAATTTATTGCTCCATGCCATCCACTTTCTGGTTTAGAGGGAGGATTGCCGTCAGCTTGAGGTCTATTTCAGTTATCAAAGCTAACAGACCAGCCCCTCCTTTCTGTTCCTGGCTTTCAAGGTTTCCTTTCGTACCACCTGGACGACATGCATTTCCAGTTCTTTTTGCTTTGTGGTCTCTTATTAGCAAAAGCTTCCTCATTTAGCCCAGAACAAGTAACACCATGAAAACTGAATTCACAAACAGTGCACACAACTGCATTTCCGTCATCACGGATGACAGAGCAGCAGGTGTAGCAGTGGGTCATGTGTTGAACTGGAACAGAACAGCTGCACTTTTCATGCAAAAATGGCAGCATAGGCAGTAAGAGGAATACAGTAGACTCCCTTTAAGATGAACTCAAAGGGACCACGAAAATTTATTCATCTTAGAAGTTCATCTTAGCAGAAGAATAATTGGCAACATGACCAGGCGCATCCGGATATCTTAGTTCAATACGGTAAATGAAGTAGACTTACAATGGGGGAAAAATGACATAAAAAGCATTTATTTCACTGAACTTAAACAGAAAACTGCCTTCAAGTGGTACTCTTTCTTGGTTTCATCCAGTTCGTGATGGATGTTTGGTACTTCTGGTTCAAAGGTAAACAAAAACCCGGGGCACTTCACCGACCAAATAAAGATTTAAAAGAAAAGAAGACGTTGGTACTTCTGTGCAAATTGGAGAGCAGCCACAAACAATGTCATCAAGATGACCTTAAAATTCCTTCTGTGCCTTCGTGCCGCTGGAAAATGTTCTCTAGGAAGTTAAAGCAGGCATCTGCCACCTCACAGGTCATTGGTGCAGGCTCCGAGCTAGCAAAAGTACGAAGGAGTGTGCTGAGCACTCAGCAAAGCAACACAACCTAGAGGAAAGTCTAGGTGACGTTGAGCAAAGTGGGGAAGGAGAAACGAGGCAAAGCGTCGCGGAGGAGGAAGCTAGGTGGAGGTGCACTGGGTTGGCCTTCTCTGGCAGTTGCTACAGGTTTCATGTGCGATACGGGCGTAACGGGTCCGTCTCGTGATAACATTGTCCTCGCGCGCCGTAAGCTGCATGTGCGAGTGAAAGCATGTGAAGGTGAGCCGACGATGGCGGCTCAATCTCGGATGCACAAAGGAGGAAGTGGAGGTGGGGAAGTGCGCCATCTTCTGTCACGCGCATGGCACCGGCGAGGGAGGGGAGTGGGGGAGAGGGAGTGCAGTCACACAGGCTTTATCTTGAAAGTGATCTGCTTTGGGCGCACAGTCTAGGTTAGCTGATGTCTTGTAACTTTGCCTGCGCTGTGTTTTTGTCGCTCAGTGTGTGTTGAAGCGATAGACAGCAGGAAGGTCACTTCGCTTGCTGCCACGACTCCTCATGCCAGCGAGTATCCGTGGTCATTGAGTGTGATGTGCGCACTTGCACCGTGCTCGTCAAGTTAGTCAGTAAACGAATGAAAGAGGCATTCTACTACAGCGGCTCCTGTGTATGGCGCGGCCGCGCGAGCCCTATCTTGAATACGATATGCGGTGCAGACAGTCCAGGTGCACCGAGGGCCAACAGCTTGATGTGCACTATAGCACCCATTAGATTGCGTGTCACCCATGTTCACGAAGTGAAATGTCACTGTCTCTTTTTGTTTCCGCCTCTTGTTTCTGCCTCTGTCCACGGGCGATGTATGCTGCAGGCCTCCAGTAGGGTGCTTCGATGCGCGCGCCCCCAGGTGCAGCACATTGGGACACCCTAGCCTCTGGGATCGGCAGCGGTGGCGGTGAGTCCGAATGTTCATCTTAACAGAAGAGCACGTCTGAGGCGGTTCATCTTAAGTGGATCTTGCATTGAATCCATGGAAAACCAAACAAACATTTTTATGTTGTTTGTTATATTGAATTTGGCTTAACCGAATTCGTCTTAATTAAAGGGGCCCTGAACCACCCATTGGGCTTGTTGAAATAACATAGTCCACGAGTAGCATACGCTGCTGTAAACATCTCAGCCAAGTTTTGCTGTCATACGGTGTGCGTGGAGCTCACAAGCGAATCGCGAAGTCACCTTTCTCTCAAACACTCTCTTTTGAATGGAAGGCGCTGTCCTCACTCTCTTCTGGACAGTTTATTTCGTCATTCCCTTAGACGGCTGCTATTGGCCAACAGCTGACATCAAGCTGCGGCCGGCTACATGGTTTAGATACCGCGGCCGCCGCAGGGTGCAGCCACGAGCAGGGTGTCTACCAATTGATTGATTTGTGGAGTTTATTGGCGCAAGGGCCAGATATGGCCAAAGAGCGCCAAGTCGGTGATCAGTGCTTGTCAATGACATGTGAGTGTCAATAGTGGGGAGTATATGATACACGGCTGTATAGTGGCCTAAAACTATTCGCTAAAATGTGTAAAATATACATATGGTGCAATGTGGCTGTAAAAGGGCCTAAAATTTATTCGCTCTGAGGTGCGTAAAATTCAAGTATAAAAAATGAGGGTGATTGATCGTTTCTGTGATGACAACAGATGTTTCTCGGGATGAGGGACGGTCAGTAAAATATGTAGTGTTTCTAGCACTAGTGCCTCAGCAAGGCCTTGAAGGCAAGGGCTGGGAGGCACGTGCTCTAATAGGTGTTTTCATTGCGGCTACGACCTCCATGCGGAGGCCGTGCTACAAGTAGCCAGGCCAAATGACATTTAGGGTGTCAGTTTCAAATAAAAAGTTTAACGCTGATTGAAAAGTAAAAAGGGGATCATTGCTGAGAAAGAATGCTGGGTGTAACGGTATATGTTCGAGATAAGCGGAGGGAAAGTACTTTTTTCTTTCTGCCTCTATTTCAGCGCATTGGATAAGGACATGGATAACTGTAAGCCTCTTGCCACATTTGGTACATGTCGGAGGTTCACTTCCTGTCAAAAGGTAGGAGTGAGTGCCGTAAGTATGTCCTATTCTTAATCTGCAAAGAAGCACTTCCTTATGCCTTGCTGTTCTTTCGGATATCCAGTTGCCTAATTTGGGTTTGATAACGTGTAGCTTATTCCCTTCTGCTTTATTCCATTGATCCTGCCAGTACTTCCTCAGTTTATGGCGTAAGAAGGGCTTAAGTTCTGTTGCTGCTATGGGTCTATTCAGATCCGTTTCATTAAAGACGACTGACGTTGCACTTTCGTCAGCAGCTACATTGCCTTTTATGCCCCTATGGCCAGGTACCCAACATAGGACGATGTTATGGTTGTACATTAATGCTAGGCATAGTTGTGTGTACAGTTCATTAAAAACAGGGTTCTTATGTTTTCGAAAACTCATTAAGGCCCTTATTACGCTTAACGAATCTGTGAAAATGATGGCCTTATTCAGATTTGTTTGTCTGATGTGCTTTACAGCTGAGAGTATTGCGTACGCTTCAGCCGTAAAAATACTTGTGTTAGGATTTAGAGTACCGGAGGTGGAAAAAACTGGCCCAAGAGCTGCATATGCGACACCAGCAGATGACTTGGAAGCATCTGTGTAAAACTCGGCGCAGCAGTACTTCGCTTGGAGTTCGAGGAAGTGTGATAGTATGTGTGCCTCAGGTGCATGTTTCGTTATTGCAACAAAAGAGATATCGCACTCCATGGTCTGCCATTCCCAAGGCGGTGGAAGGCGAGTGGGAGGCATTAGAATATTTTCTGGGAAGTGTATGTCTGTTTTTTCTGCCATTGCTTCCAAGCGCAGGCTCAAAGGAGTTCTAATAAGTGGGCGGTTACGGTAAAGTCTGGCAGCGGAGAGGTCGCTAACGATGGAATGGCATGGATGTTCGGTGTCTGATTTTACCTTAGTGTAGTATGATAAACTTAGGAATGTTCTGCGTAGATGTAAGGACCATTCGTTCGACTCAACATAAAGACTTTCAACAGGGCTCGTTCTAAAGGCGCCTGTTGCCAGTCGTATACCGAGGTTGTGGACTGGGTCAAGAATCTTTAGTGCAGTCTCTGTGGCGGAGTGGTACACCACGGCTCCGTAGTCGAGGCGTGATTGTACGAGACTCTTATACAGGCTAAGCAGACACTTCCTGTCACTGCCCCAAGTTGTTCGAGAGAGCAGCTTGAGGAGGTTCATGGTCTTCAGGCACTTTTCTTTAAGATATTTTAGGTGTGGAATGAAGTTGAGTTTTCTGTCGAGGATAACACCTAAGAATTTGTATTCAAGGCTGACAGTTAGTCTTTCTCCCTTAAGGTTAATATCTGGTTCTGGAAGTACACCTCTCTTGTTTGAGAACAGGACACATGTGCTTTTTTGAGGGTTCAATCTAAAACCATTCTCATCCGCCCACTTTGAGAATCTATTCAAGCCAAGCTGTAGCTGTCTCTCGCAAATGCTAAGGTTACACGACCTGAACCCTATCTGAACATCGTCCACATAGACTGAGTAGAAGAGCGTGCGAGGTAATATGGTGTGTAGGGAGTTCATTTTAACAATAAATAGCGTACAGCTCAGTACTCCACCCTGCGGTACACCTCTCTCCTGTACGAATGGTCGAGATCGCACGTTGCCAACTCTAACACGAAATGTCCTGTCAGAGAGATAGCTTTCAGTTATTCTCAGCAAGTTGCCGCGAATACCCATTGCAGAAAGATCACGTAGGATCCCGAAGCGCCACGTAGTATCATACGCCTTCTCCAAGTCAAGAAATACTGATAATACAAGCTGTTTGTGGACAAATGCATCCCTGATGTACATTTCCATGCGCACAAGCTGATCTGTCGTCGATCTGCCTTCTCTGAAACCACATTGATATGGGTCTAATTTCTTGTTTATTTCTAGATAGTGGACCAGGCGACTGCTTACCATCTTTTCAAAAACTTTGCATAAGCAGCTCGTCAATGCTATAGGCCTATAACTATTTGCCACGGAAGGGTCCTTACCCTGTTTCAAAATAGGAATTATGATGGCCTCTTTCCAAGCAGAGGGAATATGGACGGAAGACCATATAGAATTGTAGAGACAAAGAAGGGTTTTTTGTGATTCAGACGGCAGGTGTTTTAGCATTTCATATAGGATGCGGTCAGAACCTGGGGCAGATTTGTTGCAGCTATTTAGTGCTGCCTGAAGTTCCGCCATGGAAAAAGGTCTATTGTATGCCTCGCATTTCGTGCTTTTCCATTCTAATGGTTGTCTTTCTATTTGCCTTTTGTATCTTTGGAATGTTTCAGAGTAGTGCGACGAGCTGGAAATCTGTTCGAAATGTGCGCCAAGAAAGTTCGCCTGATCTTCCATGCTGTCGCCTTGAGTATTTACCAGAGGCAGCGAGTAAGGCTGTCGACCGTTTATTCTCTTCACTCTATTCCAAACCTTTGTTTCATCAGTGTGTGAGTTAATGCCCGATATATACTTTCTCCAACTTTCTCTTCTAGCTTGTCGCCGCGTTCTCCGACCCTGGGATTTGACCTGTTTGAAATTGAGAAGATTTTCTGCCGTCGGAGAATCCCGAAGTAAAGCCCATGCCTTGTTCTGTTTCTTACGCGCTATTCGACAGTCATCGTTCCACCACGGAAGACGGCGTTTTGTGGACAATCCACTTGTTACAGGGATACATTTGGAGGAGGCGTCAAGGAGAGCAACCGTAAAATATTTAACCGCAGCTTCTATGCTTAGAGCACACATGTCGTCCCAGGATAAAGAAGCAAGCTTTTTGAATTTTTCCCAGTCAGCTGAGTCAGTTCTCCAGCGAGGTAATTGTGGAAGGCATTCATTAGCCATTGGTGTGCTTAGAACTACAGGGAAATGATCACTCCCGTATGGGTTTTTAATAACTTTCCATTTAAAGTAAGGTAGAAGGGTAGGAGATGCAATGCTAAGATCTATTGAGGAGTATGTTTTGTTTGCTATGTTATAATACGTGGGCTCCTTCTCATTCAAAAGACATGCACCTGAAGAAAAAAGGAACTGTTCAATCAAGCGGCCTCTCGCGTCACAGCGCGAGTCGCCCCATAGGTTGCTGTGCGCATTTAAATCTCCAAGCACAAGATATGGCTCAGGCAGCTGATCTATTAATGTTTGGAATTCTTGTTTGTGAAGCCGAAAATCGGCGGTATATACAGGGAACAGATGGTTATCAGTTTACTTAAATGTACAGCTCGAATGGCCACTGCCTCAAGGGGCGTTTGTAGCTGTAAGTGTTGACAGGCTATAGATTTGTCTGCTATGATGGCTACACCGCCTGATGATGCGAGAGCATCATCGCGATCCTTCCGAAAAATAACATAGTGACGAAGGAAGTGTTTATGTTTAGATTTCAAGTGAGTCTCTTGGACACACAGCACTTTTGGAGTTAGTTCATTAAGGATTTCTTGGATATCATCGAGGTTGCAAAGCAGGCCTCTGATATTCCACTGAATAATTAGTGTATCCATATTAAAATAAATGTTGTGCTATGTGTCGAAGAGAATGTACATCGTTTAGGTTACAGAGCCCTTTTGGGGTCCTGTAATTGGAATTTTGTCTTTCCTGGAGCGGTCGAGAAAATCGCGCCGCTCCTTAGGCGTCAGCTGCGCCTTCTGACTGGGTGTTGTGTCCATGGCCTCTTGAGAGGCACTGGACACGTGCTCTTGCGAGCGGTGTGTTTTCCGTGGAGGCCTTGTCTCGGAAGACAAGGCCTTGGAGCCCACCGTGCTGGTGGTTGATGGGCTTGTGTTGACCTCTGAGCTGTGCTGACTGGTGCCAGCACTAGCAGGGGCCTCCACTGGGGTCAAATTCGGGAGAGGTAGGGCAGCCTTCGCTGCTCCCACCGTGGGGGCGGGTGGCGTTGCCACACGCTCGCTATGCGTCGCGGTGGCGTCCGCCAAGTGCCGTTGTGGTACTGCCCCCCGACGTACCACTTCGGCGAAAGATGTGCTCTGTGCAAATGTTGGTGCAATGCGTTGTCGTGCTTCTCTGAAAGTTATGTTTTCTTTTGCCTTTATCGTAATTATTTCTTTTTCTTTTTTCCAGACCGCGCATGATCGAGAATATGCAGGGTGGCCACCGTTACAATTGCTACAATGGGGCTCAGCCTTACAGTCATCTGCGGAGTGATCATTGATGCCGCATTTTGCACATGTTAGCCGCCCTCGGCAGCTCTGGGAAGCGTGGCCAAACCTCTGGCATTTAAAACAGCGTCGCGGGTTGGGGATATACGGTCGTACTCTGATTTTGATGTATCCAGTTTCTATTGTCTCTGGTAACGTGCTAGAGCCAAAGGTAACTATGAGGTGTTTAGTTGGCAGCTCCTTATTGTCCCGTCTGATCTTTATTCTTTGTACGTTTATTACATTTTCATCCTTCCATCCTTCCAGGAGTTCTTCTTCGGTCAAATCCATCAAGTCAATGTCAGAAATTACGCCTTTGGCGGTATTCATGGTTCGGTGTGCTGTTACACTGACAGGGATGTCTCCAAGTTGTACAAGGTTCGTTAGCTTGTCGTGTTGTGCTTTGTCTTTCAATTCGAGTAACAAGTCACCAATGGCCAGCTTGGTGATTTTATAGCCGCCTCCAATGGTCTCTGTGAGATACTTCGCCACAATGAATGGTGAAATCGTTCTTGCCTTCTTGTCAGGTTTTTCACTGTGTACAACGTGAAATTTCGGGAAAGTCTGAGTGGGTTTGAGAGAAAACTGAAATGTAGCATCGGTGCGCCCCCTTTTAGAGGGACGATCGGTTGGAAAAGGGTTGGAAGTTCCCATGAAATATGTTTAGTATTCAGCGACGATGTCAGTCACCCACCACCGAGCCCAACAAGGGGACAAGGCTGGGTATGTGGTGAAACAAGCCCTGCCATGCCAACTGTACGTCGTCGCTATAACCACATATGTTATAACCAAGGTAGGTCATACCACACTAGGTTAACCCTCGCCGCCAGGAATGTTGGAAGTTATCAGAAGAAAAAGAAGACAGGAAAGACTAAAAGGGAGAGGGAAAGACGAAGATGTGCGAAGAGAGAGACAGGAAAAGGTGACTGCCGATTTCCCCCAGGTGGGTCAGCCTGGAGGTGCCGTCTATGTGAAGCCGAGGCCGAAGAGGTGTGTTGCCTCCGCCGGGGGGCCTTAATGGTCCAAACACCCAGCATCGGCTCAACCGCCAGGATCCCCTTTTCCCCAGACACGGCTAAGCCGCGCACGGCTACACGCGGGAGGGTCCAGCCCTCGTGTGCTCGGGTCCGTGGTGTCGCAACACACCAAACGCCTGCTGACGCAGACGCCCCTGCGGGGGGGTGTCTACCAAGTTGACATTTCCAAATTCCCTGAGTTTTCCAGATTTTCCCCGAGTGCCTTTGCAAAACTCCCTGAGTGATGTAGAACTATGTTTTATGTCAAGACCAGCTGAAACCATACCTCCGATGCTGTCACTCTCTAGTAAGCATATGAAAAAAATTAAACAAGAAAGACTTAATCCAATTTGAATACTAAGAAGTAGTGTTTATGTTATTCAAAAAGAAAATAGAAGGGAGGGGTTACTAAAATGCACAGCAAATAAAATGTCTTCGAAAAAAATCGCAAATCGAGTAGGACATTTTCAATAACGAATAAGAAAGGAGATGCATACAAAAGAAAATATTTTCAAATATGAGCTATATCTATCAACTGATAGCAAGCTCAGTGGTATGAAGCCCAAACATTGTCACAATTGAGATTCTCTCTCAACAGCTCGTAAGTCAACCTCAACTATCCTGACATACTCTCAGCCCGCGCACGACACCTCAGTGTTGTGTTTCACTGCTTTAAACAATTTATTTTGGTTTGGATGAGGGACACTTGCATCTCGACATCAGCCAACACTTTGTCTTTTGAGCTCAAGCTCCATCAAAACAGTGGCAGCACGCTTCCTTTCCCGTTCATTCCTCAATGCATAGGTCCTTTCTGTCTTTGTACTCCTTCCACCCCTCGTTCACCCCACGGACCATTTGAAGCATCTTCTTGGTCAAGGGCACAGTCCACGTCCAAGTTTTCAAACTCCTTAGGGGCCACGAAAATGTCAGAAAAATCGGCCAGTTGGAAAAAAATAAATGCATGTCATTTACTGCCCTTAAAGGCTCAAACCGCTACAGGCACATTCTGAAACGCTCTGAAGGCTTGTTGGTACACGTATTAGGCATATCGGTGCTCGTACTGTGATGGGAAATACCGGGTGCAAGCGTGTATAATTAAGGAATACCTACTGTGTCCCGTGGCAGTAGCCCCTTCCCACGCTTGTTATGCTTCACTGCAATACTTTTGCGTATGCTTCACCAAGTAACATTTCTGTACGAAGGCGAAGCTGACTTTCGGGAACTGGCATTATGCAACTCACCGTGCTTTCCAAACTTCTAAGCCAATCGCGAGGACCGCAAAGGCGGAGTCCATGCCATTGCTGACAGCAGCGAATTCTTTCAGTAAAGAACACGGCACCCAACAGCAAGAAGCTTCATGGCGAACGTTGAAGCAGCTAGGCCTAGCGTTGCCGCAGTGGTGGCTACGGCTGTCAGCAGATCTGCGTGCGAGGGTGCTGGTTTCAGGCGGCAAGGTAATCAAAATGGCAGCAGTGGTGGCTTTGATTAGTGCTGTTTCAGACCTGCGGTCACGGCAAAACCTCCAGAAAATCAGACGGTGAAGAGTTCTTGCGTTCGAAATTTGAGACGTTCTGATACATTGACAATGTTTAACAGTCTCGGTAGAGAACAGCAGTTTACGATAGGTAGCGAGGCACTGGAAGTGGTAAGCGAATACATCTACTTAGGGCAGGTAGTGACCACAGATCCAGATCATGAGACTGAAATAATCAGAAGAATAAGAATGGGCTGGGGTGCGTTTGGCAGGCATTCTCAGATCATGAACAGCAGGTTGCATTATCCCTCAAGAGAAAAGTGTATAACAGCTGTGTCTTACCAGTACTCACGTACGAGGCAGACACTTGGAGGCTTACGAAAAGGGTTCTACTTAAATTGAGGACGACGCAACGAGCTATGGAAAGAAGAATGATGGGTGTAACGTTAAGGGATAAGAAAAGAGCAGATTGGGTGAGGGAACAAACGTGAGTTAATGACATCTTAGTTGAAATCAAGAAAAAGAAATGGGCATGGGCAGGACATGCAATGAGGAGGGAAGATAACCGATGGTCATTAAGGGTTACGGACTGGATTCCAAGGGAAGGGAAGCGTAGCAGGGGGCGGCAGAAAGTTAGGTGGGCGGATGAGATTAACAAGTTTGCAGGGACGACATGGCCACAATTAGTACATGACCGGGGTAGTTGGAGAAGTATGGGAGAGGCCTTTGCCCTGCAGTGGGCATAACCAGGCTGATGATGATGATGATGATACATTGACTCTATGGGGTATGTGGTGGTGCCGCGAAGCCGTCCAAATTATCGGGAATCCGGAAAGTCGGTTGTTGACTGTACACTGGCAACTCCTCCAGCCGACGACAGGACGTCAAAGACGATTCGTTATGATTCCTGTCTGTTACTCGAGCCAGCATTACAGCGACTTTCGACCTTTTAAATAATATTACAGCTAATTTTCCCTGATAGAGGCACAAGTTCCCTGAGTTTTCCCTGAGTTTTCCTAGACTACTCAAAATCCCTGAGAATTCCCGGTTTTCCCGGTTGGTAGACACCCTGCACGAGTCCACTGGCTAAGCGCACTGCGGCTCGCTGAGGACAACCGCGTTTGGCTTACATTTAGCGCGTCGTAGGCACCAAAATCAGAAGTCGTGGTGTCTACGTTAACATCTAAAATCAAATTTGAACTGTGCGCCACCATGACATTTAGCAAACAGAGCGCTGTGGGCATGCCCCACTGCGCCGTAGCCTTCACAGTGCAAGGCACTGAAGAAGGAACAGGAGCACAGTGGAGGCCGTGTTTGATTGCCAATAACTCTCACTTCTGCTGAACGTACTGAAGTACTTTATTGCGGCAAAGTATTTCTGAAATAGCCTATTTTCACTTCAAAGACCTTTCTCCACTTCGATAAAAAGTGGTTCAGGGCCTCTTTAACGAGAGTTCACCAGTATTAGAACACTATTACAGCCATAAATGAAGATATCAGAATTCAGTCAAGCAGACAAACTTGATATATGACATATTTCTCTCGAATACAGCAATAATTTCCTCCTATTTCCTTAGGTAATATCTGAAGTTCCGGTAGAACTAGTTCATTCGTACAAGTATTTAGGAGTAACACTCTCGAGCGATCTTTCCTGGAATCCTCATGTTACTAACCTAATATCATCCGCGAACAGGACGTTAGGATTTCTAAAATGCCATCTACATCATGCTCCTCAACATGTAAAATTGTTAGCCTACAAATCATTTGTCAGGTCAAAACTAGAATTTGCATCGCCTATTTGGAATCCTCATCAGGCATACCTAATTAATGATCTTGAGTCTGTACAAAATCGCGCCGCTCGTATCATCCACTTGTCATATTCCTTTGACATCAGCGTTTCCTCCTTAAGAACTGCATCCACATTATCCTCCTTATCGCTCCGTCGTCGCATTGCCAGCCTATCTTTATTTCACAAATTCTTTCATAGCCCTATGCGCATCGCACCTTATATCCTTCCTCCTACACGCATATCTCACCGCACCAGCCATCAGCTACAGGTTGCCCGTCCACACTCACGCACTGTCACGTCTTCAAATTCTTTTTTTCTTCGCACAGCTGCAGACTGGAACGGCCTTCCTAATGACGTTGCTGTCATTATGTGCCCATCCAAGTTCATCGAAAACGTAAAAAACTTCCTGTTATTGTGACTATGTATTTTTATTCTTGCCACCCCTTATGTAACGCTCCATTTATTGGAGCCTTTAGGTAATAAAATGAAATGAAATGAAAATTTGTAAACAGGGCTTTTGCAAAAGATGTAAAAAAAAGCAACAATTCCATGTGCATCCTAAACTAGTGTGCTAGCTTTTTCTGTTCTACAAGCTCTAGTGAATTCATTTCTCAGAATTTTGACATTTGTCTTTGGTATGGAGTTACGAGCTTTAACCGAGTGCTTCAATTCTGTACTTCACAACTTCTGAAATTCTTTAAGGACATCTGATCTTTTAAATCATATGCCTCATCTCAACAGCCACTAAAATGGAAGTTTTTTTTTTTACCATGCTACAAATTTTATTCCAACTGGTTTATTAGTTGCCAAATGCGAGCGTTTCTGTGTTCCACGTATATTATATAGTACTATTTCGTGTTTCTGTATTAGGATAGAGAAACCAAAGTTGGCCACTTTGGAAGTAAAGCTTCCTCTCTAGAAGAAAAGTGAGAATTCTTTGCTTCACACTAGAAAGTGCCAGGCACACCTGCTGTCACACTTCACAAAGCTGCGAGGTCAGAAAATAAACTGCGACACACATGCACCATCCACTTCAAAGAAAGAAAATGTTGGCATAAAATGAAGATGTGACTTAGGTTTGCCACTAGGGGTGACAGAGCAGCACACGTCTCAGGAATGCAAAGTACCTGGCAGAGTACCAAGCATACCTGTGTCCCGAGATGCCTCCTTGCTTTCATCGTGATTCTTGAGCAGCTCATCTTCGCTGTCTCCATAGTCAGCCATGTCTGTCTTCTCATCAGCTGCCTGGGACGGGGCTGAATTCTGAAATTCAATTTATTTCAATCATTAAATAAACTGTACATAGGTAGTGCAAGAACCAGAGAAGCCTCCAAAAAATGCAATGTAAACAGGTTGACTCGCCACTGTCCCTCACCTTGCCTTTATATATATTTAGGCACATTCTCAATACAGCAACTACACAGACCACGACAAACAAGACAAAGACATACAACGACAAGCAGAGGCTGCTAGTTTAAGCAAAAGCAAGACATGTGTATCCTACAATTGGAAGGAAACATACAATTAGTGATGAGCAATAAAAACAAGGCAAAAGCAGTTTGAATCAAGCACTTACCATTCTTCATCTGTCTTTATGCCCACAAGCCATTCACTTACTCACACAGCCAGTGCTGGTGATGTTTGTTGTTAGATTAAAGTAAGGCACTCGCGCCACTGCTACATTAATTCCATCTTTTTCTTGCAAATATGCAGTATAAAACACAGAAATTTTTTTAAATGTATATTTAGATTTTAGCACTGCCCCTACAAATATAGTAGTACCGCAAAAACCCAAATATAATACGAGAGGTGATTCTATGTCCATAAAAATAAGAAGAATGTTTTAGTCGCATATTATTACTTATCATGAAAACTTACCGTAGTTCAACATTTCTTTGTTAAAGCTACACTGCTGGCTTATTCCCCTCACTTTCCTCGCACGACACACTGCCACAGGGGTCCCACCTAGAGGTGCTTATCTGTACCATCCAGGTTGTTTTGTATTCCGCACTCTTTATAGGCATGCACGACAAGTGGGCTACTGCAATAATAAGCCTGTAAGGCTCAAAAAGCAGCTCATCCAGTGCCTATTCCTGTGAGGCACACATAACAATGCTGTGATGCTCTAAATGAACATGCACAAAAAAAGTGTGGTAAAAGACATGGAAGTAACTTGCATGCTCCATACTGGAAAGGCACTCCGAAGATACAAAGAGGCTTCACACAGGTGTAGGTCCCATGTAAGCCCCCTCATTCGGGACACATGGTCCCTTCCCGCAGCATGTAGAAAAAAGGCTTTTCGTCACTACCAGCCTTAGCTGCTCCCATCAATCACTCTGAACTGTCGTGCCACGCCACTGCTGCTGGTAGTTACGGCAGCCCAAATCGCTTTCCGCTTGATGCGTCGGCGGTGCTGCCATCGTGCATCTGACAGGAGGGATGATGGCTGGCACAGCATGCAGCACGCAGGCCTCGACACATGTTTCGGCATGGCAGGTGGCGGGTATGAGCGCTTACGGTTTCTGTCTCCCACTTCCATTCCTCAACGCACCACAGGGTCTGATGATGAAGGCACCACGCACCCAGTTTCACAACTGAAACCGTGACTAGGTGCACGAAATAATGTGGAAAGTCTTGGAACCCAAATTAGTGTACAGCATAAGAAGAAAAACATGCTTGTCAAAATTTGGAGAGGAAAAAAGTCAAAATTTGGAGAGGAAAAAAAAATTCTTGTGTTGTATGCAGGTTTCTAAGTGCAGCACTTGTATTCCAGTGAAACTTTAGGTCTAGAAAACGGCAGCAAAAATGAAAGCCTTGTCTGAGTTTCAAGCATCCGGTGTCTGCATGGCATCAGAAAACTTTTAGCTGCATGTCTATGGCTGTCAATTTTGCCAAGAAATAATGTGTGCTCTCAGGCACTTAGATGAGTGCACTTGTGGAGACGGTGAGGTTACTTGGGACGATCTCCAGTTTACTGAGGGCTTCCGAAGCAGGGCATGGCATGCGAGCAGAAACTGAAGAAGACCGGGCCTGTGTTGTGGCTGCACCGCACCAGAGCTGGCTTTGTTCCCTCCCTATTTGCCTCTCATGCTCCCTGAGCAAGTAGCAGCGGGGCACACTCAAACACTCTAAGCAATGCACTTTAGGCATCCAATTCAGCCCCGACTCATTTCTCAATATTGACATAAACTAATTTTGGAAACAACATAATTAGATCAACTGTAAAGGTGCCGCTATACGAGGCATGCACTAGATTTAGCCACCAGTTTTAGTGGGCAATGCTAAAAGTTGCCTGAAGATCAGATGATTTACTGCGACACAAAAGGATGTGGATCAACAAACAAAGACCAAGTGCCTGTCGCACAGCCTTCACTTGTGAGTAAAGAGGTTCAGATAGCATTGCACAGGGATAGAATAAAGTGACAACTTACAACCAGTCAGAACACACAGTTAATACGCGCAAGCATACCTGCGTATTGACAGGCAACTCCTTGGCCAGGCGCATCACCATAGATTCCAGGTAGAGCGGCAGGCTCTTGATAGGCTGGTTGCTGCTTGTGAAGAAGTGTGGTGACTTCTGCGACAGCAGGCGTAAAGCCCGCCAGCCCGAATTGCTCTGGTATATGATCCTGAAACAGGCCAGACAAAATGCCAACATGAGGCCAATACCTACAACTCCAAAACAATAATATGGTGCCTATAAGACCTGCGCTTCCATAAATTTCTATGACCACAACACTGTTAACAGTGTCCCTTTTGCCCATATGACTTTGGCCAAGGATACTTAAAAGAAAAAATAAACATGTTACCACCACCACCCTGCTCATAAAGCACAGATTTCATTGTTTCCATTGGACTTTGCACTTAACATATGTGATTTCTCACAGGCACTATATGCTTGTCAGTGATGCCATCTTAGTGATTTTATCACCAGATTCAGCGACATCTTGGTCTGTCTAGCAACACATTTTTGTGTTTAACAACCAGCTACATTCTTTAGCAATATGACAGAACGATTGGCAACATTTAGCGACCTTAACATTAAGAAAGTTGCTCCAAAGTTACTTTCTAGGACACACGTCATCATTCAAATGCTAGAAAAAGGTCACTGCAACTGGCTCTACAGTGCATAGACTCTATGGCTATGATATGATACAACCATGGTCTGTACTCTGGGAAGTCATATGCTGCGATTAAGTGCACCCAGGCAAACAGACTTCAAAATTTGATTACTAAATGTTTTTTATTATTATTTGTTTTTATCTTTTTAGAAAATCCATTAGGAAAGGTCTTAACACTGCGAGTGCTGCAGTTTCACTAAGTAAGCTGGTGAAAGTTCACAAGCCTAGCAGTAAAGCAAATTATCCAAATTTACTTATGTTATTATTAACTTATTACAATGCTTACTAAAATTTTATGGTGAGGATTAGAATGTAGCAGGCAGGACATGTGAACTGAAGAGAAGTGTACATATCTGAGTGGCCGGGCTCATTTATACAAATAAATATTGTGCAGAACATTCAGGTGGATCAAGTGGCAACGTAGTATTTGGCCTGTATACAGGTCCCATAATGTTCAGCACCATGTAAATTATGGGGCTTTAGGTGCCGAAACTACGATCTGATTACGAGGCGTGCTGTAGTGGGGACTGCGGAAATTTGGACCAGCTGAGGCTCTTTAACGTGCACCCAAATTTAAGTACACGGGTGTTTTCGCATTTCGCTCCCACTGAACTTCGGCCGCCGTGGCCGTGATTTGATCCCACGACCTCATGCTTAGCAGCCCAACACTATAGCCACTAAGTAAGCACGGCGGGTTGTTCAGCACCATATAAACACAATGACCAAAATTGTGTCGTCTAATTTACCCCTCGTTTCTCAAGCGCCTAGAACTAGAAAGTTTGCGGCATAACATGGACCAAGTGCATGGACCAAGTGCATCCTTCTAGTGGGAGAATCACGTGATGCGTAATCTTTTGGTATGCTGAATTTTTCATCACATAATCCAAAGGTAAACGCAGGATTTCAGCTGTCATCATGCATAATTTTCAATGTGTATACAGGGAAACCTCGTTACTACTAACACCACATTAACGAACTTTTCAGATTAACTAAGTTTTCAGAAATCCCCTGCTGACTTCTTATACTTCCAACATAAAAATATTTCAGTACTACAAACTTCAGAATACCGAACATTTCAGAATAATGATGGTTATTCACTTTCCCTGTGATATTGTTACGATATTATCGGTAGATACCCGAGAGACGAGCCGCCACGAGAACGACGACGAAGTGGGTCTATGCCCTTGGCGTGAGTGAATGTCGGCCTGGCGCTCTGGCTCCAGTCTACTGTAAATAGTCTGTAAATAGCCTCTTTTGTCTGTGTCTTTCTACACGTAATGACACGTAACAATATTAACTACGAACTACTACATGCTACTACGTACTACTCAGTACTACGAATTAATATTCCGAAATCTGGGGATTCTTAGATGTCAGTGTATCCTTTGCGGCAGCCAAAAAAGTAGGCTAGCAGACAACAAGGAGCAAAGGGTGGGCGTCATGGTGCATGGGTTCCGCATAGGTTTAAAAAACCTGAGACAGTGCCCAAGAAAAAAAGAATGTGGGCGAGCGGAGGCGACGACACATCAGGTTTGCAAGTGCATGCTCCTAGCAGAAAAGTGTCATCTAGCAATAGAGGCACATCTCTTCCTTTTCTCACCCTTCTTTCGCGCTGCTTTCTGCGGCCATACTAGCTGCACTTGCTGTTAAACGTAACCTCTGTACTCGCGGGGATGCCACACGGTCACTCTTTGTACTTTCCAGATGGGGTCGTTTGCACGCGCTTGTGCTTTGACATAGTTCAGGTGTCCGCCTCGAGCAAAACAGTTGCAGTGGCCATGGCAAGAAATGTGAAAAGCAAACAAAAAGCAAGAAACATTGTGCTTTGGAGGTGACATGGAGCTACCTTTTTGTCAGTATTTTCTCATTGTCAGCGTCTGTATTGCGCACATCACTCATATTATACGGTGCTTTGGTGGTGTGTGGTGGCGGAATCTATGGAAAACAGCAATAGCGCGTGCTGAGAGCCAACAGTGACATTTTCATGAATAGCTCATATGGTGACAACTTATGAACTGATGGGTTGATGGGCAGAATGGTTAATTTTGGGGCTTTCACCATAACGATCTTTGAGAATAACGAACAATTTACCATGGTCCCTTGAAGTTCGTTATATCGAGATTTCACTGTATTGATAAATAAATGAAGTCCTCTCCACTTCCTCTACACAAATTCTTCTTCTACAGTCCTCTACGCGAATTGGTAGTGTTGGTACATATATGAAAAGGCGGCAGTTCAAAAAAGACAGACAAAGACAAGACGACAAAGACGGGCGCTGAACTTCCAACATGATTGTGAATGGTTCATGAATATATACGTGCTGTCCGAGCCAGGAGGGATGATAATGATACTGTATAGGTTTTTTTTGCGCAAGGGCCAGGGATGGCCAAAGAGCACCAAGAAATGGCGTGGGAGAGTCAATGATGCGGTGAGTGACAACTGTCAGATGTATCATGGCTGTATAGAGGCCTAAAATATTTCCTGTAAGGTACATAAAAGATACAAATATTAAAATATTGGCAAGGACAAGCGATGTGAGTGATGACCATAAAATATAGCCTAAAGTGAAAAAAACATGGAAAAAAAGAAGTGTCTCAACTCCACAAGCCCTACCGCCTGACTAAGATGAATTGAGCACAAGGGTCTGGAAGCACGTGCTATACAAAACAGTTCGCTCGCAGCAATACCTTCTAGACAGAGGAAAGGCTAAGAATATCTCAGACTAATGACATGCAGTACAACATCATGCAAGAAGTTAAGCACTGCTTTGCTTTCAAACAGTGGTTCTGGGCCGAGAAACAGCATCAGATGTAAGGGGATATGTTGTTTGTATGCCAAAGGAAAGTGATATCTTCGCTCTTCTGCTTCCCGGGACTCCAGCAAGACATGGAGTACAGTCAGCCTTTCGCCACATTTGACACAGAGGGGGAAAGAAGTTCTGTGCCAGTTAAAAGGTATGAATGTGTACCATATGTATGCCCTATTCTGAGGCGGCAAAAGAGAACTTCAGATTGCCGTGACCTTCTTAATGATGGTCACTTCCCTAGAACTGGCTTAATTACATGGAGCTTATTCAATGTTTGCTCATTACATAAGTGTTACCAATGGCTCCCGAATTTGTTATGTAGGAATGGCTTCAAGTATGTGGCAGGAATGGGTATGGACAGATTTCTAGGTGTTGTTGCTATGGAAGTTGCCATTTTATCTGCAAGCTTGTTACTCTCTATACACCTATGGCCAGGCACCCAACATATTACAATCTGTTGGTTGGATGCATACATATTGCACAGCAATGAATACAGGTCGTTGATTATAGGATTTTTGTGTTATCGCAGTGACTGTAAAGTTTTGACGACATTCAAGGAATCTGCGAATATAATGGCCTTTGGAAGCTTTGCTTTCTGATGCGTTTAATGAAGATGCCATGAAGATACTGGTTTCAGGTTGTAGAACATCAGATTCCGAAAATGATGAGCCAACAGCCACGTAAGAGACGCCGGCTTGCGACTTTGAAGCATCTGTGTAAAACTCTGGGCAGTTGTATTTCGACTGAAGCTCTAGAATGTGCATCTGTATGTGCACATCTGGAGCGTGTTTTGTTACCTCAATAAATGATGTGTCACATTCAGCAAGTTGCCATTGCCATGGTGGCAACAGCTTCACCAGAGCCGTCAGGCAAGGTTAAAAGATTGAGACACCTATTTCCTCACCAAGTTTACTGACCCGCTCTGAAAAAGGCTCCCTCACTAAGGGACGATTACAGAATCGTGCAGCAGATGTTACATCATTAGTGCTTGTGTAGCAAGGGTGTCAAGGGTTAGACTGTACCTTGAGGAAATATGTGAAACTGCTGTATGTTCTCTGTATGTTAAGGGACCATTCATTCAATTCAATGTATAGACCCTCAATAGGGCTTGTTCTGAAGATGCCTGTGGCCAGACAGATACCCAGACAGTGTACGGGATCCAGTATTTTCAGCGCGCTAGGTGTGGCATAGTGATATATGACGGCACCATAGTCCAACATGATCGAACAACGCTCTTGTAGAGGTTCAATAGACACTTCTTATCACTTCCCTATGTTGTAGGAGAGAGAATTTTAAACAAATTCATTGTTTTTAGGTATTTCGCCTTCAGATATTTGATGTGTGAGATGAATGTCAATTTGGCATCAAGCACTTGAAATTTGGCTTGTACTCCTTATTCACAGGTGTTCATTGCCCATACAGTACGATACTGAGACCTTGAAACAGACGTCTCTTTCTTGAGAAAAGTATACAGGAGCATTTTTGAGGGTTAAGCTTGAAACCGTTTTGATCTGACCATTTGGACACTTTTTTTAGGCCATGTTGTACTAGTCGCTCACAAACCAAAAGGTTACAAGATTTGAAGGCTAATTGTACATCGTCTACGTAGACAGAATAGATAATTGTTGGAAGTAGCGATGCACGGAGTGAGGTCATCTTAACGATGAATAGCGTGCAGCTGAGTAAGCTTCCTTGAGGTACACCAGTTTCTTGTATAAATGAACGGGACAATACATTGCCAATTCTGAATGAAAAAGTACGGTTGGAGAGGTAGCCTCCTATAATGCTAAGCATAATCCCTCGTATGCCCATCTCCGACAGGTCTCACACTATCCCATAGCGCCATGTTGTGTCGTACGCCTTCGTCATGCGAAATGCGAAGGTTGTGGGTTCGGTTCCCGCCTGCGGCAAGTTGTTTTTTCATCCACTTTAATTTCGATTAATTTATCGTTTCTTTATTTCATTTATTAAGCACAAGTAATTTCCCCTATGTTGTCCTTGGTGTCAGTGTTTGTTGGCTTCTTCTGATATGAGTAATAAAAATCGAGCGCCTCGGTTAACCCTCTTTCTTCTCGTTTGTCATATCTAGGAATATAAGCAAGAAGTACTGCTTGCGCACAAATGCCTCATGGATGTTTGCTTTAATGCGCTTCGAGATGGTTGGTTGTAGATCGGCCTTCCCTAAAGCCACATTGAAATGGGTGAAGCATTTTGTTGGACTCTAGGAAATGTACAAGATGGCGATTGATCATTTTCTCAAAAGCTTACAAAGGAAACTCATAAGCACTATAGGACGGTAACTGGTCAGCAATGAAACATCCTTACCATGCTTCAAAAATGAGATAACAATAGCTTCTTTCCACTTAGATCAGGGTGTCTACAAAGATGACATTTCCAAATTCCCTGAGTTTTCCAGGTTTTCCCAGAGTGCCTTCGCAAATTTCCCTGAGCGACGAAGAACTATGTTTTATGTCAAGACAGGAAACCATGTCGCCTGATGCTGTCACTCTCTAGTAAGCATGTGAAAAAATTAAAAAAAAAAAACGACTTAATCCAGTGTGAATACTAAGGAGTAGTGTTTATGTTATTCAAAAAGAGAATAGAAGGGAGGGGCTACTAAAATGCACAGCAAATAAAATGTCTTCGAAAAAAATTACAAATCAATTCGGACATTCTCAAACACGAATAAAAAGGAGATGCATACAGAAGCATTTTAGAATATGAGCTATTTCTATCAACTGATAGCAAGCTCAGTGGTATGAGGCCCGAACATTGTCACAATTGAGATTCTCTCTCAACAGCTCGTAAGTCAACCTCAACTATCCTGACATACTCTCAGCCTGCGTACGACGCCTCAGTGTTGTGTTTCACTGCTTTAAAGAGTTTATTTTGGTTTGTATGAGGGACACCTGCATCTCGGCATCAGCCAAAACTGTTTTTTGAGCTCAAGCTCCTTCAAAGCCGCCGCAGCACGCTTCCTTTCCCATTCATTCCTCAACGCGTAGGTCCTTTCTGTTCTCATCCTCCTTCCGCTGCGTGTTTGCCCCACGGACCATTTGAAACATCTTCTTGGTCCCTAGGGGCCGCGAAAACGTCCGAAAAATCGGCTAGTTGGAAAAAATGAATGCATGTCTTTTACTGCCCTTAAGGGCTCAAACCGCCATAGGCACATTCGAAAAAGCTCTGAAGGCCTGTCGGTACACTTACTAGGCATATTGGTGCTCGCACTGTGACAGGAGATACCAGGTGCACGTGTGTATAATTAAGGGATACATACTGTGTCCCGTGGCAATTGCCCCTTCTCACGCTTATTATGCTTCACCGCAATACTTTTGCGTATGCCTCACTAAGCAACATTTCTGTACAGAGGCGAAGCTAACTTTCGGGAACTGGCGTTATGCAACGCACAGTGCTTTCCGAGCTTTGAAGCCAATCGCGAGGACCACAAAAGTGGAGTCAATGCCATTGCTGACAGCGGCGAATTCTTTTAATAAAAAACACGGCACCGAATGGCAAGAAGCTTAATTGCAAACATCTAAGCAGTTAGGCCTAGCGTTACCGCAGTGGTGGCTACGGCTTCCAGCAGATCTGCGTGCGAGAGCACTGGTTCAAGGTACTCAAAACTGCAGCGGTGGTGGCTTTGATTAATGCCGTTTCGGACCTGCGGTCACGGCAAAAAGTACGGAAAATGGGACGGCAGAAGGTTCTTGCGTGCGAAATTTCAGACGTTCTGATACAGTGATTCTATGGGGTACGTGGTGGTGCCGCGAAACCGTCCCAATTATCGGGAAAGTCGGTCGTTGACTGTACACTGGCTACTCCTCCAGGTGACGAAAGGCCATCAAAGACGATTCGTTACGATTGCTGTCTGTTACTCGAGCCAGCATTACCACAACTTTCGTTCCCTTCTTACAAATTTACAGATAATTTTCCCTGATAGAAGCACAAATTCTCTGAGTTTTTCCAGACAGCTCAAAATCCCTGAGAATTCACGGTTTTATTGGTTGGTAGACACCCTGTAAGATGGAAGATACCCAGCAACCCAGATAGTATTGAAAAGTGTGAGTAGTGTGGTTTGGATGTCGGGGTGGAGGTGCTGAATCATATTGTACATGATTCTAACAGGGCCTGGTGCAGAGCTCTGACAAGCAAGCAGTCACGGAAGCTTTAGGTTTGGCAACGCTAAAAGGACGGTTATAAGGATCCTTTGGGTTAAATTTCCGGTTGAGTGGCTTACATTCTTCTATTCCTTTATATTTCAGAAAGTTCTCCGAATAGTGGGGGGAGCTAGACACGGGCTCGAAGTGCTCACCAAGAGCGTCAGCCTGGTCTTCCAACTTTCTCCCTTCTCCATCCACTAGGGGCAACTGATGGATTTGTTGCTCCTTAAGCCTCCTTAGTCCGTTCCGTACTTTTGCCTCCTGTGTGTATGAATTAGTACCCAAGAGGTCTTTTCCCAGCATGCCCTTCTAGCTTGCCGTCGTGTCCATCTTGCCTGCGATTTAATGTGTTGAATTCGATCAAATTTTTCGCAGTTGTGTATCGAGTGAGTATTTATTTGTTCACACTACCTTACAGGTGAAGGGGCATTAAGTAAGGAGGGGCAACAGTAATTACATGACAAAAAGAGCAAAGTGCAGCATCGTTACCTGCCATTGTAGTAAGCCCCATGCTTTATTTTGTTTCTTCCACGCCTTCTTGCACTCATTGTTCTACCACTGCACTCATCTTTTGGATGAGCTACCGCTTGATTGTGTAATGGATTTGCTTGCTGCGTCGATGATAAAAGCGGTAAAATCCGTTACTGCATCGTCTATATTAAAATCAGGGCATTTGTGTTGATGTATTAAACATTACATTACAGGGGAGTGGTCGCTTCCATAATAATTTTTGGTTACCTTCCATTGCAAGTCAGGAAAAACTGAAGCAGAGCCAAGCGACAGGTCTATTGATGAATATGAATTAGGATGAAGATTACAATAGGTTGGCTCCTTCTTATTGAACAGGCACGCACTGGAGTTTACAAGGACATTTTCAATGAAACAGCCTCTCGCGTAGCATCGTGAGTTTCCCCACATCATGTTGTGGGGATTAAAATCACCTACGAGTATATAATGGTCCGGAAGCTGATCAATTAGGTTGTAAAAATTGCTTTTTCCGAGATGATAATTTGGGGGTATGTATATGGAACGTACAGTGTTCAATTTATTAAAAAGAATTGCCTGAACTGACACTGCCTCAAAGGGCGTCTGAAGGGCGACATATTGACAAGCTACAGACTTGTTGACAACTACTGCAACACCACCAGATGAGACTTTCGCCTCGTCACGGTCTTTACGATAGATGGTGTACTGACAAAGAAAGTTTGTGTGTGGGTTTCAGATGTGTCCCTTGAACACACAGTAACTTTTGGATTTTGCTTGTATAGGCATTCTGTAATGTCGTTGAGGTTATGAAGAAGCCCTCTAACATTCCAATGCAGTATTTGTGTCTCCATTATGATAAATGTGTTTTGTGCTGCGTGTTTAAGAGACGAAGAGGCTCTTTCCAGGCGCTGTGACGCGAGGTTTGTCTATTTTGGAGTGATCGCAAGAGTCTCGCCGCTCCTTAGGCACTGGCGGCGCTGTTTGGCTGGTTGTTGTGTCCATTGCTTCTTGCGAGGTGCTGGGCACGCTCCAGAAGAGCGCTGCGTTTGACGTGAAAACCTTGAGACATCAGACCACCGGCTCGGTGGTCGATGGTCCTTTCTGCTGGGGTGGCGGAACAGCGCTAGCTGCAGCCGCCGGCAGCAGTGGGGGGATGGCATTACCACCAGCTCGCTGCGTGTGGGCTAGACAGCTGCCAGGAGTTAGTGTGTCACTGCCCCCTGACGCGTCACATCGGCAAAGGTATTCTTCGGCAGGTAGGATACCCAACAGCGTGCCTCCTTGAAAGTTATCCTTCACTTGAATTGTTACTATTTTCCTTTTCTTTTTTCCATGATGGGCACGACTGCGAGTATGCGGCATGCTCTCCATCACAGTTCATGCAGTGGAGAGAGTTTTCACAAGATTCAGATGAGTGCTCATGAGCACTGCATTTTGCACAAATTTGGCGGCTCTGTGAACTGTGGCCAAAATGCCGGTATTTGAAACATCGGAGGGGATTTGGCACATATGGCCTTACACGAAGCTTGATGGCCTCAATGGATTTAGGCAGAATACTTGAGCCGAAAGTAAGCATCAAGTTTTTAATCTGGATTTCCTTGCTGTCACACCTGATTTTAATTCTTTTAACATTGATAAAATTCTGCTCAATGAAGCCCTCCAAGAGTTCAGCCTCACTCAAGTTCCAACAGATTATCGTATAAGACAATACCGCAGGTGGTGCTCATAGCATGGTGGGGGGTTACTGTAACTTGAACGCCCCCAAATGACACTAGACTGGGAAGCTTTTTGTACTGTTTGTTGATCATGGAGCTCCAAGAGGAAATCATTAGTTGCCATCCTTGATGCCTTGCAGCCTGGTCCAAAAGCCTGTTAGAGACTTGGAAAGTAGAAAACGGAAGATTGTTCGTACTTGTTTTTCTGGTTTTTCCGAATGATTGACGAGGAATCGTGGGAAGTTTGGTCTTTGACATCCAAAGAACTGGAACACATCTTGGTGCACCCTCTTTTTTGTGGGCAATCAGGGAGTGGTGGGAAGGAACTAGCCATAAGGATATGTGGAGATTTCGGCAGCAATGCTAGCCACCCACCATGGAGCCCAACATGGGGACGCCACAGGAGTTGAAAGAAACATTTCCTGCTGACGCCAACTGTACGTTGTTGCTATAACCAAATATGTGCAACCAAGGTTGGCTGCTCCACACAAGGTTAACCTTTGCTGCCTGTGAAGTTGGAAGTAAAATAAAATTAAAAGGAGCACAGGAAAGACTGACAGTGAGAGAAAGACGAAGGTTGGAGCGAGAGAGAGACAAGAAAAGGGAACTGCCGATTTCCCCCGGGGTGGGTCAGTCCAGGGGTCCGCCTACGTGAAGCCGAGGCCAAAGGGGTGTGTTGCCTCCACCGAGGGGCCTTAAAGGTCCAAACAATCGGCATCAGCTCAACTCCCAGGATCCCCTTTTCCCTGGACACGGCTAAGCCATGCACGGTTAAACGTGGGAGGGTCCAACCCACATCTGCTCGGGTACATGGTGTCGAAACACACCAAAAGCCTGCTGAAGCAGACACCCCTGCAAGGCTGAGCCAGGGGTTTTACACAAGCGCAGATGATAACCTCTGGCTCAGACAGCACATATATATTCATGAACCATTCACTATCATGTTGTTGGAAGTTCAGCGCTCATCCTTGTCGTCTTGTCTCCGTTCGTGCCTTTTTTGTGCAGCTGCCTTTTCCTCTACACTCTCCTTTTAAACTCTTCACCTGCAAGGAACACTAGCTGAACATGAAATATTTTAATAGATGTTTTACACTATGTTGGCCTGTGTTATAATGTTCCAGGGAAGCCTACATTATATCAAAATCCCTCGACAGTTCTAGCGACACTGGAGCAAAATTTTGCGTAAAGTTAACGACTTCTACGCCTCAGTTTAGTGACAACTGCAGGGCGGGGGAGAAATGGTAAACACTGGTGCTTGTTTGCTACACAATCACCCCTACAATTTTTGGGGGATTAAAACCTGCATTTGTGTTAAAACAAACAGGTAAGCAAATAAACAGTTACGAAGCTTATGTGTTTATGAACCAGAAATACCTTTTCAATTTTTTATGAAGGTTGCCAATGTTCCTTTAGTTGTCTATCAAAACATATAGTTAATATCAGTTTAGTTGATATCAGAACATATCCAGGATCGCTTTGCAATTTGTAACACCTTGAAATGCATCAGCAATTGCTTCAGCATGCACAAGAATGGCTCAATTTTCATACTTGGCTCGGCTCTTGGCACCAGCAACAGGGTCACCTTGGTCCGCCGTGATGTCAAAGAACTTTTCCAAGCTAGGAACAAAGTCCCGCTTAGGTGATGAGCATGCTTCCCAGTTGTCCGGGCACAGGTTCCACAGCCGGTTCATCTCAGTGCTGAAAGCGCACAGGACATCACTGATGACCAACAGCTTTTAAAAGCCAAGGTTTCTGCCACACGAGGATTAAATGTACCATTGCTTCCCTTCAAGGTGGTTAAACTTCCTTTTAATCTATTGCTGACAGTTGGCGTCAACTTGTATCCCTGTATTCTTGCACATTCTTCCACCTTAGCTCCACAAAGTGGAGAGCACACTTCTTGACTCAAGTGGTCACGGGACACTCAGGTATCTACTCAAAGGCACTAGAGTGTAGACGCTCTTTTTCTGACCTAAAGACCAGGAACTGTAACCACTTAGGAGGAGTAGATTTTAATGAAGAGAAAGGAGGAGAGGTCGGCCTGGAGAGCGTGTCTCTAGCCTGCTACTCCTCACTGGGGAATGGAGAAGTGGGAAATACAGGGAAAGGTAGGTGGCCGGTGATTATGATATGGTACAATGTTGCATGGATGGTACAGATATGATGGTATGTTGCATAGATTGGTAGATGTTGCATAGCACAAGCATCCCATAGGAGTGGACTTGATTTTGCAGGATCATTCCTTGCACCTAACCACACCATACTTTCCCCTCTCAATTCTCTGGGCAGGCCTCAGTTAAACAAGGCTTGAATGCTAGTACAACTATTAAAAGCAGCAAACTGCCCAGTAAGATAGCTCTACAACAGTTTCCACTCCAAAAGGACATGTCAGCCAAAATTTGCCCCTGTGAACAATGCACCAAGTGCAACTATCCCAAAAGGATACAGATTCGTCAGCTAAGTTCCTGTGACTATTTGACAGGTGCTGCAGCAGCAAGTCTAGGCCAGGTGCTAACATTGACTGTTACACACAACCTTCTTCCCTGGTGCAATCATTTTCTGGAATGCATGCCCTGACCACTTTGTTACCAGTACTGACCGAAAAAAAAATTCGTGAATACCTAACAAATCACTTTCAATAACTTTCTGTTTCCAGTGTTCATCGTTTAGAACCCATCATAAACCACTCTCAATGGTCTACTTTTGACAACCCTACCACCTAGTTTATTTTTTAGCTTATGTATCCCATGTTGCTTCTTTACTTTCATAATTTTTGCTTGCTTGTTTCAAGTCGTAGAAAATCAAAACTTACTTTTTTTATGTGTGTGGTTGCTAGCTTTATTTGTACGTAACCACTCTTACACATGTTTGTATTGTCCCCCATTGTGTAATTCCTTCGGGTCTTCAAGGTGATAATAAATTAAATGAAAGGAATGCCCTATCTGGGTCCACTTTTGAGCTAAAATCCCATTTAGTAGTTTCTCCTTGGTGCAGGCTACTGCTTTTCTGTTTGAGAAATGGCTGCAGCCTTCCCTTCCATATTTTACTTCATCTTGGAAAAAGGGGTGGGGTGGTTCAAGAGTGCGGCAATAACCTGAATGAAACAGCTACAAATTATGACAAGCAACCCACGTACTCGCCAAGCACAACTCTCTTGCCGGCCAGTGCTGCTTTCACCTCATCGCCAAGTTTCCTCTTGAGCCTGTGGAAAGCGCCAAGTCATAACCATTAATACTAAACATCCGTAAACACTGAATTTCGATCTATGAACTGAATACAGACAATAAAGATAGAGTAACAACTCAACTGAATACAGTCGAACTTGACTATATCGAACCCGTTTACATCGAATTATTCTATATATCGAACAATTTCTGGTCACGGTATAGCTACAATGAGTATATATAGAAAAAATTACGCTTACATCGAACAAATATTGCAGTGACTCCCGATATATCGAACGTCAATCGGCGGAAAAGTGCCCCCAGAAGTTGGCTTTCCCTCGCGGTAGCGGGGAAACCCGGCGGCGCGGCTCCATCCAACCGCTCTCTCTACCGTGACCGCGCTGCCTCGGGCTGTTTGGGCGAGCCGTCGACACTACCCCTGTCGCGCATAGTGGAGTCTATTAGGCCACATCCTCCCTCTTTCACTATCATCTTTCACTTGCCATTCCCTCTCCCCTGACGACACTTCGCCGTGCTCCCTCATGGGTTGCAGAATCAAGCGTCCTTCCTTTCTTTAGATCACTATCTATCGACCACGACCTACTGAACTCCAGACCTGCACAGATCTCCCTCTTCCAGCATGCCTGGTCTAGTTCGCCCTTTTCGCCGCTAGGGAAAGAACGTACGAGCAGAGTGGCGCTAGTTATAACCTGTTCGCTGTCGTTTGCTTCTGCGATCGTTCAGCGCTTGTCTTGCCATTTCGGCAGGCACAAAGCGCTTGTATTGGCGGTAAATGAATAAATTCACAAATATACATAAGAAAACATATTTGCGAATGCTTTGCGTTTGAATAGTGAAACTAGAAGAGGAGGAGCGCTGCAAGAAATGTAAACAACGAGCATAGGTGGCAGCTGCAATGCTAGATCGACAGCATAAATTTCCCTTTTTCTACCCTCCGTAAGAGAATGGAAAAATTGTTTAAAAAGATTCATAGGATAATCTAGCTTTTTTTAGTTGATTACAGACAGCCTAATGTCGTAGATGACATTAGGATTTACTGCTGTGTGCCGTAGTGAAAGGCAGATGATCTGGTAAAAGTATAGTAAAAGTATTCACGAGTGAGTCCTCCGCCCGATATGTGCAATAAGCTGATCAATTCTGTTTCAAGGGAAGGTGAGCATATCTTGTTTTTAATATCGTTAGATGTCTAGCTCAGTAGAAAGCTTGCAAAAAATTAAGCGATCCCAGTGCTTTAAAACGTGCTGCACTGCAGGCCTTAAATCGTGTACGTCACGGAACTCTTTTCAAACTGTAAAGCTAGCTTTTCTGCATGGTACGGTGGTAGCATAACGGTGGTGCTTAAGATACGTACGCAGTGAAGCTGGTGTGCATAATTCACTTTTCGAACTCGCGACGCATTCACGGACAACTTTTAAGAGTTAAAATGAGTGGTAATCGTTCTGTCGTCGAACATTACGGTGGCTTCAAGTTTCTAAAGAGCGCAGAAGCGAATTTTACAACGTGTACAATGAAACTGTTGTGTACGTTGTGAACTCTATACACAATGTGATTTATAATAATCTGCTTGAAAAACGCAATAGGAGTGGCTATTTAACGCTATTTTAGAGAGCAGCGGACTACACGCTCCGACATTTTTTAGGTTCGGGCAGTCAAATTTTGGAGCCAAGTGACCGATCAAAGCCTTGTGACATCACTGTCACTGTGTTAGCAAAAATCATCAACTAGAGAAGCAGTTTGTCACAACACAACAGCTGCCGTACTAATTACAACGCCGCACAGCCGCCCACCGCGTAGCAGACGGATGGATGGATGGATGTTATGAGCGTCCCCTTTGGAACGGGGCGGTGGGTTGCGCCACTAACTCTTGCTACTATGCTGCCTAATATCCTACCTAGGTAAACCAATGAAAAAAAAAAAAAAAACACTATGAACTACCACGTCCAAACTTTCCGATCCCCTATTGCGAACTGTGCTTTTGTACGTCTCCGTCTTTTGTCGTTTCCCTACTTTTCTTCTACCAATCCTCCAATCGCCTCTTACTAATGTCAATTGCGGACCTGTTTGCTTTACCACTGCTCCCGCTGAACCCAAGGGCTTCAAGGAGGCCAGTGGTGCCTAAATCGACCGCTGGGTAGACATCTTCACATTCTAATAAAATATGCTCCGTCGTTTCCCTAGCTTTACCGCAGCAAGCACATGCTTCTTCTTCCTTCTTATATCTCGCTTTATAGGTGCGTGTTCTAAGGCATCCCGATCTCGCTTCGAAAAGTAATGAGCTTCCCTTTGAGTTATCATAAATGGTTTCTTTCCTGATTTCGTTTTTTCCTCTTAAGTAGTTACTCATGGCAGGTTTCTTTTCCATTGCCGCCACCCATGAGATTAATTCAGCCTCTCCGACTTTCCGCTTGACCTTCCTTGTTGCTGTGTTGCCCACCCCACAGGCTGCATACTTGCTGGTAAGCTTCCTAGTTCTTTCCCTCCACTGTGAATCAATGTTTTGCCTGTACAGATACCTGAACACTCTCCCAGCCCATTTACTTTCTTCCATATTCCTAAGCCGTTCTTCATACTCAATTTTACTGCGAGCTTCCCTCACTTCAAAACTAGTCCAGCCCATATCCCCCTGCACAGCTTCATTTGTAGTCTTCCCGTGAGCGCCCAATGCGAGGCGACCCACTGACCTTTGGTTCCCGTCGAGTCCTGATTGTACCCCTGATTTAAAGCAAACAACCGCATTTCCAAAAGTAAGTCCTGGAACCATTACCCCCTTTCCACATACCTCGGAGGACCTCGTACCTATTGTATCCCCATAGCGCTCTGTGCTTCATTATGGCTGCATTTCTCTTCCCCTTGACTGTTATGGTTTTTTCCTGTGTTTCCATATATCCATTGCCTTTGTTTATCCATATACCAAGGTATCTATATTCTGTTACCCGAGGTATTTCTTGGCCCTGTATCTCCACTGTCTGTTCACTGTTTTCATTGAATACCATAACACCTGATTTTCTAACACTAAATTTCAAACCTAAATTGTTGCCTTCCTGTCCACAGATATTAGCCAGACGTTGCAAATCCCTTTGCTTGTTAGCGAGCAACACAATGTCGTCCGCATAAAATAAACCTGGGAGTTGCTGCTCTATTACTGTACCTGCCTGTTTGTATGGGAGATTAAACCCGATACTACTTCCTTCTAGCGCCCTCTCCGTCCTCACCATGTACATCATAAACAGCAGTGGGGATAAAGGGCACCCCTGCCTCAGTCCCTTGTTGATATGAGCTGTCTCCGCGCTCCTCATCCCTTCCCATTCAACGCAAACGGTATTTTCTAAGTAAACCTCTCTCAAAAGCTGTAGACAATGGTTACCTAAGCCTTCCCCTTCCAGAATATCCCACAAAATGTTGCGGTCTACGTTGTCGTAGGCTCCTGTAATGTCCAAAAAGGCCACATACAATGGTCTGCTTTCTACTTTTGATATTTCAATACACTGAGTAAGAACAAACAAGTTATCATCCAAACGCCTACCTATTCTAAAGCCATTCTGAAGCTCTCCCAAAATGCCATTATTCTCTGCCCATGCTTGAAGCTTTAATTTGATTGCCTGCATTGCTAGCCTGTATATTACTGATGTAATGGTCAACGGCCTATACGAGTGAATTCTGTCTTTCTCCCCCTTACCTTTATAAATTAAATTCATTCTACTTTGTCACCAACTGTCTGGTATTCGTCTATCTTTTAAAGTTTTTTCCACTGCTTTCACCAGAGCTTCCTTACTTTTTGGTCCCAGTTCATTTATCAGCCTAACGGGAACCTCGTCTAGCCCTGTGGCCGTGCACTTAGGAATTTTCTCTTCCGCTTTCTTCCAGTCTAAATTTGTCAGCACCAGCTCCTTTTCCACTTGGGTTTCTTTCATGCTCTTTTTTTCTTCAAATACAACCTCGTCCTTGCCTTGGAAAGATTCGGCTGTTACTTTTTGGATGTAATTTATTGCCGCTTCTCCTTCCAGTCTGTTTTCATCTTCGTCTAGGATATGTTGTTGTATTGTTGTTGAGTTCCTGCCTAATAATTTTATGTGATTCCAAAATGTGATTCCAGACGAACAGGTTATAAAAGCGCCACCTACGGCCGTCGGGTGAACGAAAGTGGGCGCAAGCTGCTCCCATAGAAGCCGGATATCTGTGCAGGTCTGGAGTTCCAGTATGTCGTGCTATCGACACTCCCCAGCAAAAAATTATCCTGGCCCGCCTCAGCGCTTGCTCAGACAGCCAATCAGAGGCTCTTGTGCTCTCTTCGTGCAAGATGGCGAAAGTGTAAGTTGTCTGGCTGCTTTTCTGGTTAATCGTGTTTGCGCCTTGTGGGCCTTCTCCCGCAGTGTTGCCGTGATGAAGCGGCAGAATTCGCCTTTCGTCGTGAAGCTCGAAATCACAAATCGCGTGAAACGCGATGAGAAGTTGGATGTCCGCGCAGCGTGCAAGATTCCGAGGAGCACTCTTGGCACGATTAGGGCTAAAGTGGCCAGACTCGCAACCCGGTGCCCATGGCGCCCGACGCGTACGCACGGCCGTGTACGAAGGGTTCTTCATACGTTCCGGTTTCCGCATGCTCGGCGATGACTGTAAATGCTGATGAATGCGACGAAGTCGTTGCCAGTGTTGCCGAAGTTTGGAGCGAGCTGTCAAAATTTCCGGGACATTCGAATCAACGGTGGACGAGTTTGTGAGTGCAGATGATGGTGTCGCGACCACGGTAGAGCCCGGAAACGAAGACTACATCGCCGACATCGTACCGAGCACAAATGAAAGTAGGCACACTGAGGAAAGCAACTACGGTCCTTTGCCCACATCCTCCGAAGTGATTGGTGCACACGCATTAGTCCGGTGCTTCTGCGCAAATGCGGAAAGTTGCGGCCTCAGCTGCTCTGACTCCTTAGACAATGTGGGGAAGTGCGTGCGTTGAAGGCAGCGAAACTGCCCAAGCAGAAGAAAATGCAGGACTAATTTATGCGGAACTAAGCTAGTTTCGTCAATAAAGTGATTTTATAAATGGTATGTGCTTTTATGACATCCAATTATTTAGCAGGCTTATATCGAATTATGCTTTATATCGAACTGATAGGTGTTTTTTTGCGAGTTCGATATAGCCGGGTTTGACTGTACCTAGAAATCCCAATTTCACTAGTTTAAATTGCATCAGGAACTTTCCTAATTGAACAATGCTGTTTATCACACATCAACAATTTCTATCTCTTCCCTCTTATAGGTGTCGAGCTCACTTAAAATTAAGTGAAGTTCCAAATGTAGCTGCGTGATGAGCAGGTCATGACAAGCGAAGTGTTCGCTTAGTGAATGCTAACATGAAAAGAAGGAAAACGAGGATGCTCTAATTCGTGGCCCCTTTTTTTTCCCCCAGTGCCAAGAAAGGCATTCACCATTAGAAACAATCTTTCAAGTCAAGCCAACAGTGGACGTATGATGTGAACATGCTCGCACCGCCACAGACAAGGCTTCAACCCAAAAGTGTCGCACAACTCGCTTCTAAATAGTTTTGTGGCACTGCTCTAGACTAAAATTTCATCACAATAATGGTGAATGAGATAAGGCCACATGCTCCTCTCTAATAGTTTTGGCAATTCCAAATTACCTCTTACTAAAAGTACAGTAAGCCAAACTATATCCTTAGCGAAAGAAAAAAAAAAACTTTGTGCATTCACTAAGTAACACCGTGCTTACAATCTGAAAAAGTAAGCAATAGAGTCTACCAAAAAAGAAATAGTTTGTCAAAGCATTGCTCAAACAGAGGTACATGTATTTGCATGTACAATGACAACATTCATGCTCACAAGTGATGGCAAAAGAAACCTGTGAAAAGTAAATGCTAGTGGCACACCAACCTAACTTCTCGCATTTGTTCCACGGGCCGGGCTTCCTTAAAGTCTGGGCAGCCTTCATTTTTCCACGCATTCCATGACTCCTCTCTCTGAAGAATGTGCTGCAAAGCGAGTCAGCGTCTCACATGTCTGCTGCTTCAACAAAGCACACTGCAGCCAGACGTTGTCATGCTGTATCCGCACAATTAAAAAAAATTTCCCCAACATTCCACAGGGTGGTGCTCAAATAGAAAAACTGTCATGGGTCACCACCAAGGCTTAGCAAAACAAGGGTTACCTTGATGCGAGTGGCAAAGCCGGCACCATCAGGTGGGGTCTCCTCAAGCAGCTGGCAATAGAAAAAAGAAAAATATCATTCCACAGTAGCCCCGAAAAAGCAAGCTCTCAAAACAAGAAGAGCTTCAAAGGAAAAGCCAAATTGTGCTACAACAAAATACTAGTATTATTATTTTAACATACAAACTATAGCCATCTTACTATAGAATTTTTCAGGAAGGTAAACTTGGAGTGGTGTTATTAGTCATGTAAAACTTGTTACAACAGAAGAGTACGTTGTTACAACATTTGGTTTATTTTTGAAAACATTTTGCTTATTTTTGAAAAAGTTAAGGAATTTGCAAAAGATGTTAAAGAACAGATGTATTAATCAGGTTTCCTGTATTAGGTATGTACGTACTGTTTTGTTCACCATGCATTTTCTACTTCCAAAGTTACATTTCATTATGCTCTTCTGTTGATTTGTGTGCACTGTTGTACATCTGCTGTACAATTTATTCTTATACTTTGCTGCCATAATCTGGGACACCAAAGACAAATTATTTTCTACAAACAATGTCTAATAACAATAAAGAAGACTATGACCCTTAAAGGAACACTAAAGGCAAATATTAAACCAAGCTAAAGTGATAGATTAGTGCTTGAGAATCTCTAAGGCGTCAATATTATCGCGAACAGAGCCTTAATAATCGAGACACTGAGGTAAATGCAGGACATGATTAGACACTCCCCTCGGACATTCAAGCACTTGCCCGATGATGGAAGCACTCCTCAGTTAAATTCTGTCACTAGTACTCAACCACTCGTTGCAAAAAACATCATTGTATTGTATTAGAAGATAAAATGAAATGCTACTTATCGAGTTCTAATTCATTTTTAGAAAAAAGAACTAATTAAAATTACCATTGAGAACGACGTGAGCAGTCAAAAAGTTTAGTTTTCGCTCGACTCTGCATCGCCCATGCTTTCCTGTTTCAGCAGTTTGTTATAGCATAGTGCTGTGCTGGTTTTGTTGACTCGCGAAACTCGCATAAACTGCAAGTAGCAGAGAATTCAGCTTCCATGTGATGTCGCGGGATGCCCGAACCGTCTACGCCACTTGACCAAAAAGCAGCTGCAGCGGCGAATGAATCCACCGCTCTGTCTTGGCTCGCTGCCCCCGTCTGTCGGGCACCGTTTTACTCACTGATGGCAGCAAAGTTATGGCGTATGCAACGTCACCACTCCCCCGGTTGGGTGGCGGGAGATGTGAATTTTGAAAAAGGTATCTGGACCATTCAGATGCAATTTCCTCATAAACTAAGTCCTTTCTTGGCACAAAACAAGTATTGCAAGGTTTCTGGAATGGTATTTAGACAGTCCATGTCAACTTATTTGCCTTTAGTGTCCCTTTAAGCAGCAACAACACAGAGCATATTTCCAGTGTGCTCTTGTATGGAGTGTTTGTGAGCAGTAGGCTAGTACATTGCCATATATATCCAGCTGCAGGTGTCTTGTGCCAGCTTGCCCTCCTGACAAACGTAAACGTTTGCTGCAGTTTAGCATCAGCCTGGGGTGTCTCTTTCAGAGCACACCAGAGAAGGAATTTTGGACAAGTTTGCCATCTGATGTCACGTGTTTGGTGATACATCCTTGGCAAGTGCAAGTGAGGAACTCACTTTGTAAACCTGTGTCAGGGTGTTCTTCACCCAGGCAGACTGTTCCTCTGTTAGAATGTGCGAGTCTCTGGTAGGAGTAACAAAACAGCAAATGCCAGAAGTTAGGCAACAATGATGATTTCAACAAAAAAGTTGACTTTGTTGACAATGGTAACTGAAAAGTGTAACAGGGAGAAAAACGGCAGCATATCAGTCACACCTGCACATGAAGCACAATCAAGTACATTACTTCATAACTTCTGAGCTTGTTATGTCTCCTCAACAGTAAAACAGTTCAATTAATTGTCCTTTTCCAGCCAGTCGATACCATAGCATGGTATTGAACAGACATGGTTACACATAGCCCAATTTCATTATAGTTAGCCCAATAGGGATATTCCCTGATATAGCCAACTCTGTTTTGTGGCTGCAGTGTTAGCCCTATAGGGCAGCTTTGTTGTCTGGAAACAAGTTCAGAAGTGAATTGTTTTAGAGGCATCAACCCCTTATGCACATGCAGGGTATCTTCAGTGTCATATCTAGTGCCTTGATGACATGAGAGAACCGCAAACGATGACTGCAACAAAAAGCTTACCGGGAAAGTGCTGGAAAAAAATAACTGGCTACTTCTTTTTAACTATTTTGCCACTGTCACTAAAAACTAAAATCAATTTCATTTCAAACAATGCACAGTAAAACCTTGTTAAACCGTACCCGCTTAAACAGTAGTTTCGTTTTAAAAGTAGTAAAGTCAAATCCTCGACTCAGCAGCCATTGAACATAATGTATTTTGTATCTGCATAAACCGTACCAGCTTATTGCATATGCATCGGTTAACACGTAGTGTTTCCACTTTTCGTCGCACAAAAACGGCGGTGCGTCGTCTCCATCCACCCGGCAGAACAACAAGCCTTAGAGATCGGAACAACGGCTTCCAAGTGCCCTGTGCGTTCGCGCGTGAAGCCACATCATTTCGTCGGCGTGCGAGAGAGTGTTGTGGCATCGCACGCGAGGACTCACGTCATGCTGAAGCTCGGATAAAAAAGACGCCGGATGCTCAGCATAGAAGAAAAATTAGACATCGTTCATGCTATCGAACGTGACACGAAGAAGTCGGCGCTGGCACGCGACAGGGATCTGCTGTTGACTACGGTGTGTGGCATCTGGAATGCGAAGAAGTTGCTCGGCAGCGCTGCTGCGACCGCGAAGAGATGTTGGCTACGAGGTTCGACTTTTCGCCATCGTTGCCTCTGTTGTTGCCGAAGTGTCGGCTAGCAACAGTGATGAGGACGGCACGTAAAGTGACAGCACGGGCGATTCAGGCCCGACAGCGGCAGAAGCTGCGCGTTACGCCAGCCTCATGAATGCAATCATCGCAACGAGAACAGCACCTCGCAATGAAAAAGGCGCCTCGCGACTTCTGCAGTGCTACCGCGCACGTGCAGAGAGAATAAGTAACATGAACGAGGAATCTACCATGCGAGTGTTTGCCGAGTGGAGGGGGGCTGGCTGAAAAGCTGCCTCACAGCTTCAGTAAGTTTGAGGTTGCTGTCGTCGCTGCTACGCCGCCGCGGCATCAAACGAAAATAACACTTTAGTCGCGCGAAGTCAATAAATACTGCATGTTTTTTTCCTCTTTCATTGCACTCTCTCTGAGTTCTGTTTTTGACAGGTAAGTGGTCGATCTCATGCTATTTCGGTTAAACAGTACTACCATTTAGTACATACTTTTTCCGAGCTCCGGCCAACTATGGTTTAACGAGGTTTCACTGTAATCGGAATTAACATTGATTGCTTTTTCTCTGTAACATGCAAAAGACCAATCTCTGAATTATGTTAGCACCACAGGACTCTCTAATGATCTCTCAAAACACATCTCAATGTACATATGTACAAGCACACTGTGCACTGTTACAGCGAAATGTTGCCTCAGAGCCTCAAGCATGAATTCCCAGCTCCTAGACTGACACCAACATGTCTCACTTAAGGGCAGTTTTTGTAACAGTGAATCAAACAATTTCACTCCTTCAAGAGCCCCTCACCAGGGCCCATAGCAAATTTCGGTTATACGCTGGAAGTTGTTATGTGTCCTCTGGGGAGCGTTTTGCTGCAAAAGTTTTTCAAATCGACTCATTAATAGCCGAGATATAAATACTTCAGTGCCGCAAACCCATGATTTCAGAAGGCGAGCTCCCCTGCCAAGCGAGACACTCTCTCCACTCGCCCTGTCTAGCCTATGCAAGCGAAATTCCTTCTTTGCGTTCTCCCATACCGGACCTCGAGGATTGCGTGACGCACACGTCACAGGCCCCGCCCAGCCTTCATTTTTTTCTCCTTGCCTTTTTTTTTTCTTTTTTCGGCGCTGCGTGTTTTTGCTGACGGCGTTGCGCGCAATCTGTTGTGATTGGCTTGTTTCAGGCTGCGCACGATTTTGCGCGCTGTGCACAAGGAAACCTGACTAGCAGTATAATTCAGTGCTGCACAAATACTGAGGCAGACACAAGCGGATCGCAGAGCATGGTCACATGCTGGAACACGGTAGAAAATGGCCTAGTTTCCGTACCTGCGCACATGACTGCATGACCGTGGGAACAAGCAGATGAAGCGAAAGTACATCTCTCTTGCTTCGGTGTGAAGTAAAACAAGAAACACGCAGACATTCCGTTTGTGTGTTTTATTACTTCTATAAACTTCAATTCGTCAATTCGAGCAAAAGATCACACAAATAACAGATGTTGCCTTGAGTAATTCTTGAAGTCACGTGTCACTATGAGCAATGTCACAGTGCGAACACGTGTACATAGGCACACTAGCATGTGTACGTCACGCAGCAGCTTGGAGCACGGCGGCCGCGAGAAGTGAAAACAGCATTCGGTTTGAGCTTTCAGGTCTTTCCGTGGCGCATAGCGATGTAATACTTTGCAGACACGATCGTTAGTGCGTAATTTATGCTCTGAGCGTATCAGCTCGAAATGGCCAGACCTGGTGAGGGGCCCTTTAAGAACTGTGCAACATGGATAGCTCAGTTTTAGTACAGCTGTTCCTTTCATCTTAAATGAATTGGAAGAAATGCACAGTCACTTAACAGCTTGAAGCGCACAGTAGACTGCAGGTACTGGAAGAGGATGAGGAATTGCACCAGGACGTAGCGCCGGAAGTTGCTGTCGCTCAGCTCCAGCTCCAGCAGCTGCAAGGAGGCACCCATGCACCATGAACACAGGCTAGGCTGTACTAGCACATTACACCCTCTACACTTTCAAGTTCTCACACCATGGATGTTGACGCCATGTTCTCAGGCCTTTTTTAATGGTGCACTACACTGCAGTATTCTAGAAGAACCAAAGACTAAGCTTTTCATATTTTTTACTTCAGCACAATGGCCCAAACATGAGAAAACACATCGAAATTCACAATGTCACACTGATATACTGGTGCTGAAATTTTGAAGTCAAGTTCAAAAAGTGGAACTTCAGCCTACATTTTCCATTCTAGTAATCAACCTCTTACAGCAAAATCAATTAAAATAAGTTTTGAAAGAATACTTTCAAAGTTTAAAGTGATTTAGTGTTGCACCTTAGTGCCCCTGGTGCAAAGCAAAGGTGCAGATTATGCCTTCAGCTTCAGGTTTATGCCACTAAAAAGCACATTGGCATGAAATCACACCACGATTCAACAGCAAGTAGTGACAAAAGTGATGCATGAATATGGTAGAAAATAAAATGAGTGCTTACTCAAGCAGAAGCTTAAAAAACGAAGCCATGCATATTTACCTTCCTGGAGCCGCTACAATTTTCGTTTTTTCCACAAAGGAGTGCCTGACTATGTATTTATGTGTTCAGTGTGAGTGTTCGGGGTGAGTGTTCGATGTGAGTATCGCAACATTACCCTGCACATGGTTGATCTGATACATAACAGCTCTCAAACCAGACACAAATACAGCTGAAAGTTGGGCCAGTTGGTTCTGCGTTAAGTGCATTATAAGAATTTCCAGCGAAGAAAACACTTACGAAGGAACCAAGTAGATAGAAAGACGCTGGCTGTGAATTGACGGTTTGATGGTGAGCAAAGTACGAAGAGCAGATAAAAATGAATAAAAGATATATTTGGAAAAAGCCAGACCATACCGCTGCACATGCGTGTCATCGCAAAGCCTGACGTAGGAAGTCCACCTCTGTCAAGCCGATTGAGGGGACGCTGACACATTTACTTCCCTTATGCAGAAGGCTTCATATTGTCACGTGGTGGTGACGTAGAAGAACACAGTAGCAATACTGTGAACGAGAAAACTAACTTTTATTGGGCGAACTTGTGCCCACAAAACAGGCTACACTTATAGCACAACGAAAGCGGCGAACACAGTCGGCGATCGTCGGAAATCTGATCAGCGGGTCAAGCGCGTCGGCTTTTATACAGGATCGTCGAATGTTCCAGACTAATCGTTGGGACCCGCGTGCCTTCCACAAAGTTCTACACCATTCGAGTCAGGCGAATAAATCAGATAACAGAAGGTTCGTCGACAACAGACTGTGGATAGAAGCATCGATAACTTTCCAGAAACTTCGGATACATGCAAGCGCGTCCCGCGCTGTGCGATAAGATTTGTTAGGCGGCCAAACGTGGTCGCCCGATAAATATAAGTACACGTGTCAATACCCCCCTCTTAAAAAGCATCGTCCCGATGCTACAAATATAAGAGAGCGACACACAAAAGGACACTTATTAAACATAAGTAACAAAACAACGAAAAGAAATCAAGTCTAAAAGTCAGTTACGCGAAGTCCCAAAGTTCGTCAACGCTGGTGGTACGGCTTGAGCCGCACAACGTGGACAATTTCAGGTCGTGAGCGACGCCGCTGTGACAGCGAAATGCCGTCTGGCACGACCTCATAGTCCAGTACGCCAATACGTCGGATGATCTTGTACGGTCCGAAATAGCGACGCAAGAGCTTCTCGCTCAGTCCTCGTCGGCGTATAGGGGTCCAAACCCAAACACGGTCACCGGGCTGGTACTCGATAAAGCGTCGTCGGAGGTTGTAGCGTCGGCTGTCGGTCCTCTGCTGGCTCTTGATCCGGAGGCGGGCGAGCTGTCGGGCTTCTTCGGCGCGCTGGAGATAGCTAGCGACGTCAACATTCTCTTCGTCAATGACGTGGGGCAGCATGGCGTCGAGCGTCGTCGTCGGGTTCCTGCCGTAAACCAGCTTAAACGGCGTGATCTGTGTTGTTTCTTGCACCGCCGTGTTGTAAGCGAAGGTTACATACGGCAGGACCGCGTCCCACGTCTTGTGCTCAACGTCGACGTACATCGCTAGCATGTCGGCGAGGGTCTTATTCAGGCGCTCCGTGAGACCATTAGTTTGCGGATGGTAGGCAGTTGTCCTCCTGTGGCTTGTCTGGCTATATTGCAGAATGGCTTGGGTGAGCTCTGCTGTAAAAGCCGTTCCTCTGTCGGTGATGAGGACTTCTGGGGCGCCATGTCGCAGCAGGATGTTCTCGACGAAAAATTTCGCCACCTCGGCTGCGCTGCCTTTCGGTAGAGCTTTTGTTTCAGCGAATCGGGTGAGATAGTCCGTCGCCACGACGATCCACTTATTCCCGGATGTTGACGTCGGAAACGGCCCCAACAAATCCATCCCAATCTGCTCGAATGGTCGACGAGGAGGTTCAATCGGCTGTAGTAACCCTGCTGGCCTTGTCGGTGGTGTCTTGCGTCGTTGACAGTCTCGGCATGTCTTGACGTAACGGGCGACGTCGGCGGTAAGACGCGGCCAGTAATACCTTTCATGTATCCTCGACAGCGTCCGGGAGAATCCGAGGTGCCCAGCAGTGGGATCGTCGTGTAAGGCGTGCAGTACTTCTGGACGCAGCGCCGACGGAACAACAAGAAGGTAGTTGGCACGGACTGGTGAAAAGTTTTTCTTCACGAGTAGGTTGTTTTGAAGCGTGAACGAAGATAATCCACGCTTAAATGCCCTAGGGACAACGTCGGTGTGCCCTTCCAAATACTCGACAAGGGCTTTTAGCTCCGGGTCCCCTCGTTGTTGATCAGCGAAGTCTTCCGCGCTTATTATTCCAAGGAAGGCGTCGTCGTCCTCGTTATCTTGCGGCGGCGGGTCAATGGGGGCGCGTGATAGGCAATCGGCATCTGAGTGTTTTCGACCGGACTTGTATGTTACAGTGATGTCGTATTCTTGTAGTCTGAGGCTCCACCGTGCCAGCCGTCCTGAAGGGTCCTTTAAGTTAGCTAGCCAACACAACGCGTGATGGTCGCTGACCACTCTGAATGGCCTGCCATATAGGTAGGGGCGAAATTTCGCTGTAGCCCAAACGATGGCGAGGCATTCCTTTTCCGTTGTGGAATAATTGCCTTCCGCTTTTGACAACGACCGGCTAGCGTAAGCTATCACGTGTTCATGTCCATCTTTTCTCTGGACTAGGACGGCACCGAGGCCTAGGCTACTGGCGTCAGTGTGGATTTCGGTATCGGCGAGCTCGTCGAAGTGCGCAAGTACGGGCGGCGACTGCATGCGTCGTTTGAGTGCTTCAAATGAGTCGGCCTGCGGCGTTTCCCACTTGAACTCGATGTCACATTTAGTTAGCTGTGTCAGCGGCTCAGCGATGCGGGAAAAGTCCTTGACAAATCGCCTGTAGTAGGCACACATGCCAAGAAATCTACGCACTGCCTTCTTGTCGGTGGGCTTCGTACCATACCGGCGAAAAGCTCCTCCTTTACACCACGCATCAGTAGCCGGACTTTCTTTTCCTCGGACATTTCCGGGTCGGCGTGGCGGAATAGGCGGCTCATTTCTTCCGTAAAGATGGTAACGTTCTCGTTTGGTAGCTGCACTCGGGCGTCCAGCATAGCTTCAGCCCTTTCCTTGCGCACGACGCTTGTAAAGGTGCGCAGGAAGCCGCTACGGAACAGGTCCCACGTTGTGAAGGTCGATTCCCTGTTCTCAAACCAAGTTCTGGCGACGTCTTCTAAAGCGAAGTAGACATGCCGCAGCTTGTCGTCGGAGTCCCAGTTGTTGAACGTCGCGATGCGTTCGTAGGTCTCCAGCCATGATTCCGGGTCTTCAGTCGCTGCTCCATGGAAGGTTGGTGGGTCCCGAGGTTGTTGTAGGATAACGGGGGACGCTGGGACAGCCATTGGGGTTGTTTTGACCACGATCTTCTTTGTCGACTCAGGTAGAAGTCCGTGCTCTGGGGGCAGTCCTTGAAGTCTGCGGCTAGCACGCTGGTCTTGGGCGATGTTGGTTTTGTCCTCGGGCTTCGGGCTTGGATCGCGGCTTTGCGGGGGCGTTCGGTACATGAACGCACTAGCACCTCCACCAGATGTCACGTGGTGGTGACGTAGAAGAACACAGTAGCAATACTGTGAACGAGAAAACTAACTTTTATTGGGCGAACTTGTGCCCACAAAACAGGCTACACTTATAGCACAACGAAAGCGGCGAACACAGTCGGCGATCGTCGGAAATCTGATCAGCGGGTCAAGCGCGTCGGCTTTTATACAGGATCGTCGAATGTTCCAGACTAATCGTTGGGACCCGCGTGCCTTCCACAAAGTTCTACACCATTCGAGTCAGGCGAATAAATCAGATAACAGAAGGTTCGTCGACAACAGACTGTGGATAGAAGCATCGATAACTTTCCAGAAACTTCGGATACATGCAAGCGCGTCCCGCGCTGTGCGATAAGATTTGTTAGGCGGTCAAACGTGGTCGCCCGATAAATATAAGTACACGTGTCAATATATAATAGCTTACTTTCTTTTTTTAAACTGATCGAGAAAATGTGTGGCTTCGAAAAGGCAGCAGCACTGGCACATATGGCCTGCTAAATGTCCCGAACCCGCAATCGCTTCTATGTTGCACCTGTGCTCTCTGAACCTATCGTTTAAGCACCAGCCAGTTTTGCAGACGTTGCTTTTGCCACTAGGAAGTGGAATTTTATAAACCACTTCAGCTCTACAAGCGACGAAACACGTAATGTGTTTCTTGGAGCAAGTGGTTTTCCTGTGCCTGTTAGCGGCTTTCTATCCACTTGCTTTCTTCCTTAATTATTTTTTTTTTCACTGGAAATTCTTATAATGCCTTTTACAAATGCAGATCTTTTTTTTAAAACTGCCAAATGATTAAAACAACAGAACCCTAGTGAACGCAGCAATTGGGAATTTTTTGGTGTTCTCCCAACATGCTCAAGCTTGCCTAGCCTTTCCAGACTTACTAGTGCAGTTGCCTGATTGTTCTTTTAAAGTTCCGTCTCGCAAACACAGAACATATCACAAGTAGATCATTCCTGGGTACCTACCTAGAAACCAAGATTCTGTCTGCAGGTTTGCGGTGCGATGACAATTGCACCGGGCTGCTTTTATAACTGTTTTAATGCCACATGGAGTTACTTGCACGGGTTATGTGCACTCTTTCCCCCTCACCTCGATTATCCAAAAGCTGTAGCTGGAGGTGCAGTGTAGATGCAGGGAGAAGTTGTGCACTAAGAATACCATGTGCACCTATTCAACTTAAGTCATGTTTACCATGACACAAGTTATTACAAGCACAATTCAAAAGTGCACGCACCTTCTGGCTGGTCAAGTACTTGGCAAAGTACACCGACTTCCCGGATGGACTGCTTGAGCTGCCTGGTAGTGTCCACTGTGCCGTCTTAATGTCATCCAGCTTGAAGCTGCCAAACACTGACAGCACGTCTGCCGAGTACTGCAAGACAGAAACATCGCAGCATATTCTATAAAGCAGAAAATAAGATGTTTCTAAAGTCAGTGTTGCTCCTGTGGCAGTGAACAGGCTATCAATTGCAGATCTGCTGACATATTTTGCTAGAGAAGGAGTATAATAACAAGCAAAGAAAGCAACAGCTTTTCTTCTGTAAAATTTGGCAGCAGTCCCTTGATAAAACTAATTAGTTCTGAAAAAATCTGCAAGGCAGGGGAAGATTCATTAAAAATTCCGAGGACACCTAAGCCCTTATGAGTTGCGAATTCAAAAACATTAATGTCCAATTGAACGGCGCTGAGCGTTCCTTCGAGTTCCATAGTTGTATGTGCTGCCTGAGCCAGCAAACAGCAGCAGCCTGCGGCGCCAATGCAGCATTGGCCACTAACGCAGCGATGCCCTCTCCTCTCACACATCTGCCGGTTCCCTTTTAGCCACGCTGCTGAGGCTTGTGCGCTTCGATCCATGATGTCATGCCACCCTGCTCGACTGCGACAGAATCTGATGGAGATGCCCCCGAGTAAGCCGCGGTGATCTTGACATCACGTCGGGCTTGACGGTGGCAGTTTCGGTCCAAGTAGCATGACGTCATAAAGCAGAGTACACAGGCCTGCCATCTAGGAGGCAGCTCTGCTCCGCTGAGGAGCGATCGCGCCGAGAGCGAGGGTGACGTGTAGTCACAGTGATGCCCTCTTTCCTCGTGCAACACCTAGTGCGCTAGCGCAGCAGCAGGTATTCCTTTTCGCCCGCTCTGCTCCATCAAGGCGCAGCTTGTGATGTGGTGTTGCAGCCAAGGGAACCTCGTCAAGGCTCACTCGTGACGTGGCGTTGCAGCCAATGGCAATGCAAGTTTAGGTGCTGTTTTGCTGCTACACACAACAGACGACGGCTTTCTCGCTCAATGGGCCATTTGACACTTTCGCATCAACAAAAGGAACGCATTTTCCTAAGTGCTCATGCGTATGCAAGATATTGCAACCCACATTCTACCACTTGGCCCATCCCCAATCATGTCATATCAAAAATGTCAGTTTCTGTAAGATCATTGAACCAAGCATTGTGCTTGGTAAGCCCTTGGGAGGGAGGACAGTGCTGATCTAATTGTTCAGGTGGATGCCACGAGCGAGACATGAAGCAGGATGTTCCCCTGTATTCTCAACCACATCATTACGTACTTCCCTAATACAAACCTATTTAGTGATTTGAGAGACATGTTAGACAGATAGAATAAGAACAGGCACCAAAAGAGCTGGATTACAACTGCGCGCACATATAGAAGCAACAGCGGAGACAAGGCACCGCTGCTTAAAAAGGAGCGATTGCTTCCCCACTTTTTGACATTACATATAAATATTGCTGGTTCTTTTACTGTAGATACCAGTTCTCAAGTATACTGCTTCAAAAAATAAGGATGGAGAAAACTGCTGTCTCCAACAGTCAAATTGATTATACTATGAATGGAGAAAAAACGTGGTAGAGATTTTGCGCAGCAGACAAAGTATTAAAATGATTTAACCCTGGCATGAGACACGGAGGAGATTTCAAGTGAACACTGAAAACCCTTTCCAAATTCATCACTTTGTGCTTCTCCGGGCTAGCATGCAAGAGCAGCAGCACTTGCCGAGGTGAACTGCCGCCAGTGGACTTTGCTGTAGCACAGGAGAGGCTGCCGGAAGTATTCCTGCAGTGACCAGAACTTGCGGTACAGGTTGTAGTCAACAGGCACGGAACTGTAGTGACACAGAGCACGAGAATGTCTCGCCAATCCAGGCAAAAGCAAGGTGCAGGTCAGCTTAACATAATGTGTGGCACTACATGTTACAAAACCAAAACTTTCTATGACGACTCGAGTGTTTCAGATCCTCCTACCACACATGCATGTTGCATGTTGCCTAAAAACAAAGCAGTAACCTGCACAGCTGTTGCTAGTCAGTTTCTGTCTACTCAAAAAAAGAATCAACTTGACAATTTTTTTTTTATTTGGCTCAACATCTCAAATCACCACACAGGTTATAGCATGATGTGCCATAGTAGAGTGCTTCAGATTAATTTTGTAACATGCACCTAGATCTAAGTATACATGCATTTTTGTACTTTACTGCCACTGAGTAAAGCCACTATGGCTAAGAATCAAATCCAAAACATTATGAGCTTTGAAACACCCACCATGGCCACTAACATATACCACAACATCACAATGCAAACATTGACACTTGAGTAAGTACAAACAAGGCTGACACAAGCCTCCATTACGCTTAGGCATTCCCAATGACCACAAATGCAACATCACCACATCCAGTCCACTGCTAAGAAATGCAAACACGCAGATAATTTCCCAGAAGCACAATTACAGCACACACCTTTTCTTGCCACATTATTTTAATTTTCATTATTTTGTAAAGCATAGCACTGGTAGTTAATTCTAGCAATCAGGTTCCTCGATTAGTGCTAAAAAATTTGCATGTGTATGCATATACTTGTGTGCTTACAGCAGCACATGGTTGCTCTGTTTTATAGAAAGTTCTCACAAGATACATGAATTATAAATATCATCAATTTTTTTTTGTTGTTGTTGTATGTGTGTGTTGTTTTCCGGCACACACAGCTGCCTCTAAATTTTGCCTGGAGCTAGTCCAGTCATTCCCATGATGGGCTACAGCATTGTTGCTACCTACAAGACTGGCTCAGTGCCTACCTTCATGGTTACTTGCCCTCACCTTTAATTATGTCTACTGTTTGCATTTCGAAAAAGAGAGTGCGACAAGGACATATACAAAAGCTGACTTATTTGAAAGTACTCCTGGATTTATATTATACGAGTTCAGAGCTTGGTGAACGGATCATTATTCAGCACATCACACCGTGCAGACAGTGAGATAGGAGGCATGGACAAAATGTGGGCGTGTGCATTCTGTTTGTAGTATATCCTGTTCCATTGTCTGGGCAGTTTGCCATGTCGGTTTTGGGACACGGAAAGACTGCAACATGTGCCTTCTTTAGTCAAACCTGTGTGCACACTCATTCTTGTACGGTAGTCCACACTGGGCACCTGTGTAGGGTGTGGGGTAGTTTACCTGGTCGATCCTTCTTCAGAATCCTCATGGTAAGAACTCTCATCTGAGAGCCCTTTGTAGTCCTCTGAGCTGAACAATGTGATGTTCTCGGCATTGAACTCACTGGCTATGTTCAAACCTGGGAAAGAAGCAAGGCTACATAAGAAACAGGCTTCCTGGCCAGAATATCACAATGCATTCACAGTAAAGCCTTCATGAGCAGACATGATGGTTCTCTTGAAACTACTTGTGCAGCACCTTCAATTTTTTTTTCAATACTTAATTCTCTTTTTATTTTAGCCTCATTATGGCCACATGATGATGGCAATATTTTAGAGCGACCCCCCCCCTCCCCGATAGGTGAAAACATTTACTGCCACAACGACTCGCAACAGCCACAGCAATAAAATGAGGCACTCACTAAGAAGCAAAAGCATTCTAGATGACAGCACTGGAAGTCGTCGGCTGCAGGCCATAATAATATTAGCAGTAAACTGCAATTGCTAAACCGAATGCAATGGTTGCACACCTACCAGAACGTTCCGAAAGAGGAAACAGCTTTGCCAAAAAGACAAGGATCTTTCCACAAAACACCGTGTTCTGTGACCTTGACAGCCTTCGGAGCAAGTCTGCAAACAAATGGAGGAAAAAGAAATGTGCTAATTACTGTGTCCACACTAACGAGAGGATGTTCAGTTTCTTCCATTTTTTTTTTTTTACCCAACTGCTTAGTGTGGTGGCTCAGAGCAATGGGACAACAGGGACAAGTTCAAGAGCATCCATTTAGTGACATCTCAAGATATCGTGAGAAAACCTAGGTAGCGAGAATAATCAGCTGCCCTCCAATGCAGTGGACAGCCTAGGGATGCTGAAATAAACTAGAGTAGGATCTCATTAATACTTTTCTTGTGGGATCGTGGGGAAAAAAATGCATCATCCAGGAAAACTTGGCATTTGATAACACTTGCGAGCACACTACGGATGAGATACCAGATGGTTACTCGTGAGATAAATACACAACCGGTGACAAAATATGCTGGGGCATGGAAGCGGTGGCAAAAAGCACCGCTGTGCTGTCTAGCATTGTACTTATGGTGTCAAGACATCATAGTGCATGTGTGCATCCTTTCATATTGACTACCTTGTCTTTTTCCTCGCTTGCAGCAGCCGAACTAATTCCATGCAGCACTTGGTGCTACGGGTCGCTTTCTTTATCTACCATGTTACGCGCGCAGTTCCGCAGGGCATAGGGAGGCTGAACCTTGCGCTGCTCGCTTTGCAATGACTAGACAGATAACACATTGCCGCGAGGTTTTCCTGCTTTTATTTCTACAATATTATTGTTTATAATTGCTGGCACATGTGTTTGTTACTTCTTATATACCATGCGGGATGCATTGTAGTTGCCCGTAAGACAAGAGCAGATACCTCCGGATGGTCCTGATCACGCGTAATAGTTCTGCACTCAAGACATTTGTTTTTTTCATGCCAACAAAGCAAAAAAAAATTTAAAAATTATATGATGGGGTTTTACATGCCAAAACCACTTTCTGATTATGAGGCGTGCCGTAGTGGAGGACTCCGGAAATTTTGACTATCTGGGGTTCTTTAATGTGCACCTAAATCTAAGTACACGGGTGTTTTCGCATTTCGCCCCCATCGAAATGCGGCCGCCGCGACCAAGATTCGATCCCACAACCTCGTGCTCAGCAGCCCAGCACCATAGCCACTGAGCAACCACGGCGGGTGCCAACAAAGCAGGCACCACTTAAAGCACATAAGAAAAAGACAGTAACCTAAAAAAGTTAGCCTGTGAGTTGCAATCCTGGCATGGACACTCATCTTTAAGTGGTGCGACTAGCTATCACATCATTCCTTTATCTTCGCCCGCTCGCTGTTAGTTTGAGCTTCCTATTGGCCGGGGTAATTTTTCGAAGATATATATGCGTGAAGCGCCGAAAAAGCAGTGTTGCTGCGTGGTTTAGTAAATGGCACCCCGTGTACAAATTAAAGATTGCAGGCTCATCACCAGACTGTTTGTGGAAGGAGTCCCACAGAAAGAGATAAGCCGAAGGACTGGCAGGTCGAAGACATCGGCAAGCAGAATTATATCTGCCTTTCGAGACGAGCGAAGACCAGTGGATGCGAAGCAGTCTGGCCAGTGAAAGGTCACAGAGTATGCTGATGACATACTGATTGTTGCTGCATCTTTCGGGGACCCTTTTCTGACTGCTAAAGAAATCCGTGATGAGTTGTCCCTGGATATTTTCACAGCAACAATACTATGCCGTTTGAAAGAAGCTGAGCTTTCAAATCGTGCTGCTGTGCAAAAGCCTCTCCTCACAGAACGAAAATGCCTACAATGCCTTTACTTTGCACAGAACTATCAGCATTGAGCAAAAGAAGAATGGCGCATTGTCATTTTTAACGATGAGGTCCCGTTCTGCACTCGGTGGGATCAATGACAGTGGGTGCGGCGGCCTTTGAATTCCAAGTAACCACTGCCTTCTCTGCTTGCTTATGCTGGCATGATCTTGATGCTTTGCAAATGCCATAAGCATTCCCCGACCTAACTTTTAAGATTAATTGTCGGGATTATTTGCGTAAAAGTATTTATCTGATAACGTCAATTAAGGACTATGTGAGCACACTGAAAGTATGAAAATTATGCACGAATAACTTCTCAAAAGCAACCACACAAATACAAGTTTTTTTTTTTTTTTTTTGGCAGGACACCATGGTTTAAATATGTGCAACGTGTATTGTAACCTCTATATCCCTTAATTTTGCTACACTACATTCCTAGAACTTTTGCCTGTCCATTCTGCATCTTTTAAAACTACAGATACCTACACTCGCAGCGCATTCTTTCAAGTGGCCGCTGTGCAGTCTCCGTGTGGGGAGCCACAAGCAAGGGTGGACTGCTGGGACTCTTGTCCGTATTGACGGACTGCATCCTACTATGGTTCCCTGCTACAAGACACCATGCTCCCGTACATGCTGGATGTGCCCTTCTCTGACAGCTGCTTCCTGTTGCGGCAGGACAAAAGCCCTGTGCACATGGCATGTTGAGTGACGAAGCTGCTTGAGGACTTGGGCGTACGCACTCTGCCATGGCTTCCAAATGGCGTGGATGCAAATCCTATTGAGAATGTGTGGGCGAGCATGAAGTCTCGCCTGTCCAGGTGGTACTTTTCCAGAGCCACAGCTGACGCACTATGGAACGCCATACATGAAGAGTGGGAAGGCTTTAATGATAACCACGAATATGTGGTCTTCTCGTTATACGACTCCATGCCAAGAAGGATGTCTCAGATTATTTCCACAGATGGTCGCTCCTCTCGCTATTGAGTTATATTAAGTTTGTATAATGAGCGAGGGAGACAGCAGACATAGCCCTAATACCATTTTTTAAATTCCACGTAAAGATTAAGATTGTGTTGATTTCTTCTCGCGTAACACTTTATGTCTGCTGGGTGCCCAAGTTGCTTTGTCTACCATGCTTCATTCATGGCAATAAATTCTTCTATTTCTTCTTTAAATGCGCCGTCATTTTTGGTCTACTCGTTCCTATTTAAGCATCAGCCGGTTCGTCTAAAGCAGCAAAAATAAAAGAAACGAAATAATCCCGAATGTGACATGTGTTCATCGCCGATGCAGGTACGATATCTTATTTATCTAGTCATTGTAAAGCAAGCAGCGCAAAGTTCACCCTCCGTATGCATCGCCGAACTGCACGGATTACGTTGTGGATAAAGAAAGCGGCCTGTAGCGTCAAGCACTGCACATAATCAGTTTGGCCGCTGCAAGCGAAGAAAAAGACAAGGTAGTCGGTATGAGAGGATGCGCATGTGCACTACGATGTCTCGACACCAGAAGTGCAATGCTAGATGGTACAGCGATGCTTTTTACCACCACTCGCATGGCCCGGCTTATTTTGTCACCGACTGCACTCTCTTCTTAATATTTATTAATTTAATTCTTTTAAAGCAATTGTAACTGTGGATCATACTAAATGGAGTTGGAGCTTGCGATTTCAATCTGGCAGTTAAATCTAATGGTCAATAACAGCCTCTCTTCAAGCAACGGCATCTCTTTTTCAGTTTCCATGAAACCATGTGTATCAACATAACTACGCAAGGTATCAAAGGCCACAGTAGCACCCTTGACCATGGTTGTGGGGCCACCACTTCTGCCTAAGTTCATTTCTTCTTTGTTTCGAATGTCGTGAGCCATCTTGCAATCAGAGATGATGTCCCGCACACATTGTGGTTTGCATGTCTGAAAGCCATCAACATAGCATGCGTGTTCTCGATAGGTGGCTTGGGTTCCTATATGTGCCATAGCATCCTCGAACTCCTGCACCTACTGCCCTGCAGGGTAACCACTTTTAACAGCGACATGGGCAGCTAACATTGCTGCTGACGACAATGATGCAGTGGTGGTGTGCCATAGGAGATTTCACATGCAGCAACCAAAAAAAAAGAATGTAACAGAAAGCTAATAGACAAGTCTCTGTGGCAACTAAATGGGACTGGCATTTCAGAGTGTAAAAGCCTGAAAAATGCAAAAAATACAAACATATCAATCAGGTTCCATGATAATTCACTCTTTGAAACATGGTGATTATCATAGATGACCGTCATTTTATAATTCTTTCGCTATGTCAGCTATTAGCTTTGCTTCCTCATTATGAGCTGGCACTATTTCTCAATATTATTGTTTTTAATTTCAGGCAGCAAAAGTTCTGCAGCACAGGATTACAGGGAGAATACAGAAGCAATACAATGACACTGCAGGAGTCATACCATTGCATGTCCTTAGCAGCTGGTTCTTGCAACACTTGAAGAATAGATCCTGTAAATGAGAAATCAGGAATGCTGACACTCGTACATACACAGTGCAGCGAGAATGAAAACATTTTCGCCGTTTTAGAAGAAATGAGATGTTGCAACTGTAGTGCAGGTGAACACAGAAGTCACAGGCACAACTCTGCAAGAGGGGTGCCATCACCCACACAACGCCTGAATGAATTTGAGCTTGATTCCGCATACCTATCATGGAATGCATGTCGGGGCTAAGTTTAACCTAAATGAACCAGACGATTTGCAAGAAAATTATAGGGCCAATCCAAATTAGAGTTGACTATCCCATAAATAAAAAACATCAATGCAGCTTATAATGTACAGACCTTACTTGATACTTAGCATTCAATAGCTGTCGCTATCTATACACTGCCCTGCATCAACAAAACCCCTGTTACAAGATATTCCTATTTGGTAAAACAGATTTTTAGAATTTGGGCAGGATCAACTGTAGTTGATGTTGTAAGGAATTGTAGAGAAATGTTGTATGAATAATATAAATGTTGAGTATTGAATGCTTATGTAGAGATTGTATGTTGTAGTGTTTATAATGAGAAAGACAGAATGTTTGTAATGGCAAGATATGAAATAGAAGGCACCCTGCAGCACAGTGGCACGTGCCCAGTGGCCCACACATTCAGCAAACTGTGCCCCAGCGATGCAAGTGCTCGGGCGGAATGCCACCAAGTAGGAAATAACGTATTAAAATTAGGAGGTTATACACTCACCTAAGATCTTTCACTCCTTGATTCACAGTGTTGCAACAGCCATGAGACCTCTTAAGAAACAGCACGATTAAAATAAATGCCATCCCCTTAGCTGGTGAGCGTTTTCTGCAGGGTGCACTGTTTTGAACATACATCATCATCATCAGCCTGGATACGCCCACTGCAGGGCAAAGGCCTCTCCCATACTTCTCCAACTACCCCGGTCATGTATTAATTGTGGCCATGTTGTCCCTGCAAACTTCTTAATCTCGTCCGCCCACCTAACTTTCTGCCGTCCTCTGCTATGCTTCCCTTCCATTGGAATCCATGCTGTATCTCTTAATGACCATCGGTTATCTTCCCTCCTCATTACGTGTCCTGCCCATGCCCATTTCTTTTTCTTGATTTCAACTAAGATATCATTAACTCGCGTTTGTTCGCTCACCCAATCTGCTCTTTTCTTATCCCTTAACGTTACATCTATCATTCTTCTTTCCATAGCTCGTTGCGTCGTCCTCAATTTAAGTACTAGAACTCTTTTCGTAATCCTCCAGGTTTCTGCCCCGTACGTGAGTACTGGTAAGACACAGCTGTTATAAACTTTTCTCTTGAGGGATAATGGCAACCTGCTGTTCATGATCTGAGAATGCCTGCCAAACGCACCCCAGCCCATTCTTATTCTTCTGATTATTTCAGTCTCATGATCCGGATCCGCAGTCACTACCTGTCCTAAGTAGATGTATTCCCTTACCACTTCCAGTGCCTCGCTACCTATTGTAAATTGCTGTTCTCTTCCGAGACTGTTAAACATTGCTTTAGTTTACTGCAGATAAATTTTTAGACCCGCTCTTCTGCTTTGCCTCTCCAAGTCAGTGAGCATGCATTGCAATTGGTCCCCTGAGTTACTAAGGTATTTTCCATTAACTTTTATCCCCAATTCTTCCCAATCCAGGTCTCTGAATACCTCCTCTAAGAATGCTGTGAATAGCATTGGAGAGATCGTATCTCCCTGCCTGACGCCCTTGTTTATTGGGATTTTGTTGCTTTCTTTATGGAGGACTACGGTGGCTGTGGAGCCGCTATAGATATCTTTCAGTATTTTTACATACGGCTCGTCTACACCCTGATTCCGCAGTGCCTCCATGACTGCTGAGGTTTCGACTGAATCAAACGCTTTCTCGTAATCAATGAAAGCTATATATAAAGGTTGGTTATATTCCGCACATTTTTCTATCACCTGATTGATAGTGTGAATATGGTCTATTGTTGAGTAGCCTTTACGGAATCCTGCCTGGTCCTTTGGTTGACGGAAGTCTAAGGTGTTCCTGATTCTATTTGCAATTACTTTAGTAAATACTTTGTAGGCAACGAACAGTAAACTGATCGGTCTATAATTTTTCAAGCCTTTGGCGTCCCCTTTCTTATGGATTAGGATTATGTTAGCGTTTTTCCAAGATTCGGGTACGCTCGAAGTCATGAGGCATTGTGTATACAGAGTGGCCAGTTTCTCTAGAACAATCCAGTCCTCAATCTAGAACAATCCAGTCCTCAATTAACAGTGCAATGTACACAAAAAAACAAAGAGAGACTGAGAGAAAAGAAAAAGCTCAAATTTAATGCCAGCAGATGACAGACAGTGCTGGGTCCCTTTTTTTTTTACTTCTCTACGGCACTGTGAGCTATATGTTATTACATCTTGTGAATTTAAAACATTTTATGATTCATTTCTGGCAACATCCTTAATTCAGAGGGGGTGCAATATGCAAAAACACTCATGTACTTAGGTTTCAGTGTACATTAGAAAACCCCATGTGGTAAGAATTAATCCGGGATTTTCCACCGCAGCGTGCCCCATAACCTACTGACTGTGCTGTTTCAAGACATTAAACCCCACAATTTTCGAACTCACATTATCCTCAAGCTGACTGCATGTTATGGCCAAGGGCCACATGCATCCTCATGTGCTCAACAGACTCTTAAGCGTCTCAACCATATCTGCTGTCATATTTACACTACTATATCATTGTTTAGGACGACAGAAAGCCGAGCCAGTTAGTAAGGATTCATTAAGCAAAACAGGTGTGAGGCGTGCAGACAGGACACAAGAGTAGAGAAGAGTGTTCGTGTTGTCCACTTCTCTACTCTTGTGTCCTGTCTGCACGCCTCACCCCTGTTTTGCATAATATATCATTGTTGCAGAGATGTTGAGAGAAAAATGCAATGCTGCTTAACCTCTTTCCAGATGCTGACTTTATCTTCAACAAGGCTGAAAAACTCCTCACTCTCGTTGAGGGGCAGGCTATCGAAGACATCACACAGCAGGAGCACGGGCAGGCTGCCCGAGCAGAGGTCGGCTGCGCCCAGATGAAATTCAGCATTCAGAAAAATGTAATGTTTGTTAGTCGGGGTGTGTAAGCACTAAGTTTATAATATGCATTGGACATGTCTACTTCAAGATGTTTGATCCCAGTATAATGGGCTAGCACAATTATTGAATCCTGTTCACCACTGAGGATGGCTTATGAATATGGTCCATCAGCTTATTCAAACACCTGTTCAATACTAGCTTGAAAGTGGGCTCACCTTTGCTTTTTGTTCACTAACAACCTGCCTCTGGTCAACAGGCTCCTAAACACCAACGTATGTATTAATGAAATAAAACAAATTGCTTTTCAACATCATTTTTCTTTTTACTTGTTTTTCTACTTGTAAAGTAAAAAAAATATTCTGTATTTGATACTATCCTTCACACCTGTACTTTTCTCATATGTGTATTGAATATTTCAAGTTTTCAGTATTTGAATAGCTTTACCAGTTACCAAAAATTTCTGTGTTTTCATTCAGTTGTGAAAGGCATCATTCCTCCAAGGATTTCTGGTGTTCAACCAGGCAAATGCTGCATAAATTGCAAAGTTGGAGATTGTGGGTGCATCGAGTGGAGGAACAGCTTTTCTTTTCATTGTCCATGGGTTATCGATGCTCAAGCATCAAAACTGCCAGCATTCGTGTGTTTGGCAGGGATCCACCACCTGCCGACTCATTCAGCAATTCTCACTCTCTTCACTATTGAGGCAGCACAATGAGACAAAATTCTGCATGTTGCAGAGAGCTTACATTCCCTTGCCAGGGTGATGGAGAGGTCAATCAGGTGATTGGCTGTGTCCTTGTTCAATCCCATACGCTGAAATGAGTTGGAAAGTGGTAGAATCCATTGGTGACAATTTATTTACTTATGTACTTCAACACAAACGGCTGGGAAAGTGATTACACATGGGAAAATCTTAGAAATATACACGAGGTACATAAGAAAATATATACAGTTGGCACAGGCAATATAGAAAATACAAGGATAACATGAAAAACATTCACCATACCCTGTATCATGCAAGCGACACCGATGTTTCACTGCCTGAATTCATATACCACTGTTGAGCCTATCACACAATGAATGAATGAAAAAAAACAAGGCACCAAAACACTAGACTATGTGAAAAGGTACACTGGCAGCCAGAAAATGCGAAACATATGCTCAGCTTTGAGTGGGTGAAGAACAAAAACAGCTGCATTAATTACAGTAGCACACAATGCCTACATTGCCCTGTGAACCTGTGCCCGATTAACATGAGAGAAGAAAAAGATTCACTTGCCAGGAGGACTGAGAGAATCTTCTTCGAGGCCAAGTCGACAGCCTGCCGCCGATTGTCTCTGCATGAAACAATAAAGGCAGTGTGTCCCCTTGTTCCAAGTGCAATCACAAGACAGGGTGAAAGGTTGTGTTACTGCTAGCCGATCACTAAGTGCAAGGGCAAGTGCAGCGGTGGCGTAGAGGTAGAGCACCCGCCTCACGTGCAAGAGGTCCGTGGTTCGAATCCCGGTGCCGCGCAATTTTCCACCGGATTAAAAAAAAAAAAAAAACAATCCGCGTGTTGATAAAATTGCATAAACAGGCCTGGAGTGCGGCCTGATCCCGGTGACCAGAACCGGTAACGCACTCCCTCACTAGAGCAGGATTGGCCACCCTGGTGCAGTACTTGGCCACAACCTCCTATATGAACACAACAATCAAACCCCGGCTCTCAGTCCCCAGCAGCTGCGAAGCAACTGACCACGGCGGCGGTTAGACCTGCGACGCTGCAGAGGGTGCTAAGAATCCCTGGCTCCGGACAGGCCGCCATTGGAATATGAACCTGGCAACGTTTAACGCTAGAATGTTATCTAGTGAGGCGAGTCTAGCAGTGCTATTGGAGGAATTAGAGGGCAGTAAATGGGATATAATAGGGCTCAGTGAAGTGAGGAGGCCAAAAGAAGCATATACAGTGCTAAAAAGCGGGCACGTCCTGTGCTACCGGGGCTTAGCGGAGAGATGAGAACTAGGAGTCAGATTCCTGATTAATAAGAACATAGCTGGTAACATACAGGAATTCTATAGCATTAACGAGAGGGTGGCATGTCTTGTTGTGAAACCTAATAAGAGGTACAAAATGAAGGTTGTACAGGTCTACGCCCCTACATCCAGTCATGATGACCAGGAAGTCGAAAGCTTCTATGAAGACGTGGAATCGGCGATGGGTAAAGTCAAAACAAGATACAGTATACTGATGGGCGACTTCAATGCCAAGGTAGGCAAGAAGCAGGCTGGAGACAAGGCAGTGGGGGAATATGGCATAGGCACTAGGAATAGCAGTGGAGAGTTATTAGTAGAGATTGCGGAACAGAATAATATGCGGATAATGAATACCTTCTTCCGCAAGCGAGATAGCCGAAAGTGGACATGGAGGAGCCCGAACGGCGAGACTAGAAATGAAATAGACCTCATACTCTGCGCTAACCCTGGCATCATACAAGATGTGGACGTGCTCAGCAAGGTCCGCTGCAGTGACCATAGGATGGTAAGAACTCGAATTAGCCTAGACCTGAGGAGGGAACGGAAGCAACTGGTACATAAGAAGTCAATCAATGAGTTAGCGGTAAGAGGGAAAATAGAGGAATTCCAGATCAAGCTACAGAACAGGTATTCGGCTTTGTCTCAGGAAGAGGACCTTAGTGTTGAAGCAATGAACGACAATCTTGTGGGCATCATTAGGGAGTGTGCAATAGAAGTCGGTGGTAACTCCGTTAGACAGGATACCAGTAAGCTATCGCAGGAGACGAAAGATCTGATCAAGAGACGCTAATGTATGAAAGCCTCTAACCCTACAGCTAGAATAGAACTGGCAGAACTTTCGAAGTTAATCAACAAGCGTAAGACAGCTGACATAAGGAAGTATAATATGGACAGAATTGAACATGCTCTCAGGAATGGAGGAAGCCTAAAAGCAGTGAAGAAGAAACTAGGAATTGGCAAGAATCAGATGTATGCGTTAAGAGACAAAGCCGGCAATATCATTACTAATATGGATGAGATAGTTCAAGTGGCTGAGGAGTTCTATAGAGATTTATACAGTACCAGTGGCACCCACGACGATAATAGAAGAGAGAATAGTCTAGAGGAATTCGAAATCCCACAGGTAACACCGGAAGAAGTGAAGAAAGCCTTGGGAGCTATGCAAAGGGGGAAGGCAGCTGGGGAGGATCAGGTAACAGCAGATTTGTTGAAGGATGGTGGGCAGATTGTTCTAGAGAAACTGGCCACCCTGTATACGCAATGCCTCAGGACTTCGAGCGTACCGGAATCTTGGAAAAACACTAATATAATCCTAATCCATAAGAAAGGGGACGCCAATGACTTGAAAAATTATAGACCGATCAGTTTACTGTCCGTTGTCTACAAAGTATTTACTAAGGTAATTGCAAATAGAATCAGGAACACCTTAGACTTCCGTCAACCAAAGGACCAGGCAGGATTCCATAAAGGCTACTCAACAATAGACCATATTCACACTATCAATCAGGTGATAGAAAAATGTGCAGAATATAACCAACCTTTATATATAGCTTTCATTCATTATGAGAAAGCGTTTGATTCAGTCGAAACCTCCACAATCATGGAGGCATTGCGAAATCAGGGTGTAGACAAGCCGTATGTAAAAATACTGAAAGATATCTATAGCGGCTCCACAGCCACCGTAGTCCTCCATAAAGAAAGCAACAAAATCTCAATAAAGAAAGGCGTCAGGCAGGTAGATACGATCTCTCCGATGCTATTCACAGCGTGTTTACAGGAGGTATTCAGAGACCTGGATTGGGAATAATTGGGGATAAGAGTTAATGGAGAATACCTTAGTAACTTGCGATTCGCTGATGATATTGCCTTGCTTAGTAACTCAGGGGACCAACTGCAATGCATGCTCACTGACCTGGAGAGGCAAAGCCGAAGGGTGGGTCTAAAAATTAATCTGCAAAAACTAAAGTAATGTTTAACAGTCTCGGAAGGGAACAGCAGTTTACAATAGGTAGTGAGGCACTGGAAGTGGTAAGGGAATACATCTACTTAGGACAGGTAGTGACTGCGGATCCGGATCATGAGACTGAAATAATCAGAAGAATAAGAATGGGCTGGGGTGCGTTTGGCAGGCATTCTCAGATCATGAACAGCAGGTTGCCATTATCCCTCAAGAGAAAAGTTTATAACAGCTGTGTCTTACCAGTACTCACGTACGGGGCAGAAACCTGGAGGATTACGAAAAGAGTTCTACTTAAATTGAGGACGACGCAACGAGCTATGGAAAGAAGAATGATAGATGTAACGTTAAGGGATAAGAAAAGAGCAGATTGGGTGAGCGAACAAACGCGTGTTAATGATATCTTAGCTGAAATCAAGAAAAAGAAATGGGCATGGGCAGGACACGTAATGAGGAGGGAAGATAACCGATGGTCATTAAGAGTTATGGAATGGATTCCAAGGGAAGGAAAGCGTAGCAGAGGGCGGCAGAAAGTTAGGTGGGCGGATGAGATTAAGAAGTTTGCAGGGACAACATGGCCACAATTAGTACATTACCGGGGTAGTTGGAGAAGTATGGGAGAGGCCTTTGCCCTGCAGTGGGCATAACCAGGCTGATGATGATGATGATGATGATCACTAAGTGGAGGGCGCATTAGAACGCAGGCCCTCACTAATTGCAAAAGTCGGTGCCAAATGATGACCTCGCCTTACTGCAGCATCACAGATGTCAAGGACACAACTCCTCCTAAGAAGTTCCTAGTGTTACCGGCCACCACCACGTGTACACTTCGAATGTAAGCAAAGGGACTCCTTACATCCATTCAAAGCAACAACGAAGTAGACCCCACTTACATTTCTTGTATTGCGATCGATCGTATGCCCTGTACGACATTTTCGATGGCCAACTCGCCCTCCACATAGCGTTTGATGAGTTTCTGAAAAAGAAAGGAGGGAGGGGGGATAATTAAGGCAGTGTCTATTCTCCCGGCAGCCGGGAGAATTTCTGAAACGAATTTCTGCCGGCACTCACCTCCTATTGGCTATCGGAATGCTAGGCTAGGTTAGGTTAGGTTAGGTTAGGGCACACCTGCTGGAAGTTTGTCACGTTAATTCCGAGCGCCAATAGGGGGCGAGTGCTGGGAGAAATTCCGTTTCAGAAATTCTCCCGGCTGCCCATAATTAAATTACACACTTCAAACTTTCGGTGCACATCAGCCACATTTTCTACAAATATAAATTGTTGCAACACTGATTCTCTCCAGGCAGCAGGGAAGCCTTGTAAGCGTTTCATTCAACGCCTCTAAACAGGGGCAGTTAATGAAAGCAAAGGCAGCGTATGACAGTGTTTAAGTTAAAAGCGTGCTCAGATTTTGTTTTTGCTCACAACAGTACACTGACATAAAGAAAGGCGGCGGCACGCCGGTAAGACGGGAAGGTTCGCACCGAGTAAAGCCTTTCGCCTCTGCACGCTGCTAGAGGACATGCATGTGTGCCGATGATCATCTTTCCAACTGTCCGCTTGTTGTTGTTGCCAAGCCAACATGTGGTCCGTACCACCTCTACCCTCGTTCACTCGCGTGCCGCACTCCTTCACCATCTTCGTCTTCACTAAAGCTAAGTTAAGCAAAAGTATAAAATCAGTACATGTCTTATTTCGTGTAGTCAATGCAAGATTACATAAGTGAGCTCGTTCTCAGGAGATGAGACAGCTTACGACACACGCAAAATAGTCTGAAATGCGATGTGATTGAAAGCATCACGGAAATCAACGACCGTGCGTTCACTTACTTCAATCTTTCTGATTATGTGCGCGAAAGGACCCGTGTCGGATCCAGAATCATCCATCCTTACTATGTGCGAAAGCTACTATGCATGCATTTATCAAATCTGATTTGTAGGATGGCAGGCTTCTGGTGCAAACACCGTAAATAGAGTACTGCTGTAGCTTCGCCGGCTCCACACAAACCACACAAACAACAGACAGCTACTACAAAAGACGTGAAAAGGCAGATGTCTAAATAAAGCCGGCCAACGCCTCGAGCCAACACTAGCCAACACAAACTTTGCATGAAGCGGAACTCGCCATGAACATCCATTGGAACTATGAGAAATAATGAGAAGGTATGAGACAATTCCTATTCGACAATATTGGAAAAGCCGAGCGTATTTGGCAGTTCACAATATTTAAAATTTAGCAACTCGCACTGTATCCTAACCACCTCCTGGCAAAGCTGAAAACTCGAAGCGCTGCATAGTTGCACTAAGTACGAACTAACGGCGTAAATTTTAAAACGATTTAGTAAAGTTTAGTGGAAATTTCAGTGAACAAAAGCCTAGCGCACATTGAGTCTGATCTGCCCGTGTTGTTGTTTATATTGACGTGCTCCTGAGCATGTCAGTAAAGCAATGCAAAAATGAGTCATGCAGCTGGCTCATTTTCTTGCACTTAAATTATCGTCATACACCGTGCTCAAAGCAGGCTCATATGCCCAAGCTGTTTGCTTGGGCGTGTACCTCAGCGTGTGTGCCAAGTTGGTTAATTCATTTGTGTGTGCCAAGGTCCTTTTTAAAAAATTATAAATTATGGGCTTTTACGTACCGAAACCACGATATGATTATGAGGCACGACGTAGTGGGTGACTTCGAAAATTTGGACCACCTGGGATTCTTTAACGCACACCTAAATGTAAGTACACGGGTGTTTTCAGATTTCGTCCCCATCGAAATGCGGCCGCCGTGGCAGGGATTCGATACCGTAAGCAACCACGGCGGGTCAAGGTTCATAGATGATCTCTTGGGTCGGTATTCAGCTGACAGTCCAAAATCTATACGTGCCAATTGGAAGACACTGCCACTGGGGCGGATTGCAGGCCACGCGTGTCGGCATGCTTTCATTTAATTTCCCTTCATAGCGCAAGGCGCCCGTTCCTGCGGCGAGCGTCGGCTTTTTCCCTCGTAACCGAGCGAACGAACGCAGCGAAGGATATGAAACTACGTGAAAGCGAACGCGGAGCGCAGAGGGAGATGAAAGAGTGATAGCGAAGAGAGCACGAGGAAGATAGCGGAGGAGGAGGGTATGACGGAAGTGTGAGCTTTGAGGCGACGATGGGAGATGGCGCCAAAGTAGCGCGCCTCGTCTAAGCAAAGAGCTGCTTGAGCGGATGTCTGTCTGCGGCGTCTGCTGTGAATCGTGCCCACGCGTCACCCACGCTCCGCCTCTCGCGAACTCCCGATTAGCGAAGCAGTCGCGCCACCTATCGCTCCGTTTGCAACGTGCCACACGAGACAGATTGTCCGCGCCAGCCAATATATCGTGAAATGAAAACACGTATACAGCTGCGCTCAGATTTCGCATTAGGAGGAATTGTAATCGTCGGTGATTTTTCTTTCTTTTTCCACACCGGAGTTGTTAGTTACAACTAAGCTATTACTTAGAAGGAATTGGTTCGGACACCGACCGAAATGGTTTAAATATATATTTACGTTTCGGCTCCTCCGCGGGAGTCTTGTTCACAATAGCGGCAGCGCTTGCGCCCTCTCTATGTGCGGTGACATTTCTCTTTCGTGTTGGTCATTTACAGCATTTGCAGAAAACTACTTATACAAGCGTCACACAGCGAACCGCGCGTAGGAAACTTGCCCAATGTCCCGAAAGAACTCCGACCTTTCCAGAAAGTTGACATATCAGGGAATTGGCGACTGCAGAATCCGATATACTTGATCTGGCAACTGTCGGCCACGTTCATAGAGTTAATATAACCAACTGTGGTGCACGTTTCTATTTTGTGGCGTCAAATCGATGTGTTTCGTGGAAGACGAAAGGTTCCTTGCTGCTGATCACCTTATTTTCATCGGTCTCAAGGATTTGAGCGACGAAATCGCGGAAATGGTTGCGCTGTGCGTGCAAACGCCCGGCCTGCACAGCGAGCCGCATCAGAGCGGGGAAACGAAAAGGGAACGGTAGGGAGGTTAACCAAGGACGTGCCCGGTTGGCTACCCTACACTTGGGGAGGGGAAAGGAGAAGAACAGATAAGGAGATAAAATTAATAGTCAGTCATTCACAGTCAGTCGCAGAAGAATCTCCACTGTCACAAGCGTTCATATGCAATCCAGTGTCCTTCAAGAAACGCAGAAGGGCTTTTGTGGCCTTTTGCATGCAAGAACGCATATGGTCCAAGGATCTTTTCTTCTGAGAGCGCTGTATTGTCTAGTAGGTTGAGTTTTGCTTGTAAAGTACGTCGTACGTTGAGTGTCAAAGGATGGGCAGTGACCCAGAAAGTGCTCTAGCGCCTCATCACATCCGCTCAAATTGCATGCCGCACTGTTGGCCATTCCTATCACGCACGAATAGAAATCAGATTTCTTTAAGGACAAAGAGTCTGTCAAGCGAGCGGGAGATTAAAGAAAAAACTGAAGTGTTTGTGCGTGGCGGGCGTTGCAAGCACCTGTTCGCGGGGTTGCTCCGCTGCTATGTATCTGTTTTGGATCTTCATAGGCAACTCCGCACTGAGGCTCGCGTTGCAGTATATCAGTATACATACAGCATCTCACAATATGTAGGCAGTAACGTCTATCGTGCTTTAGGAAGCTATGTGCGGATATTCTGCACTGATTTATATAGTTGAAGTAGTAAACTTGTAATAAAACTGAGATACGTCAATATGACAAGGTAGCCATCCTTGTTTATTCTCACTTCTTCCTCTCCTCCCCCCACCTTTCCTCTTCTTCTTCTCCCTTACACTCCCCGTCTTTTAAGCCTCACCTCTCCTGTTGTGATACGGAAGGACGTTGCTTACAGCTGCACTGTTCATATACCCAACAGTCTTGAGTGCGCCTTGCTGCACACCTGTTTTCACCACCTGGAACGGACCAAGAATTGTTACGTCGGTTCCTGGTAGTCCCTTTCGGACAAGAACAAAGTCGTTTAACTTGTTATTAGGTATATGTCCCGGATAACTCTTGTCGAACTGGCGTTTCATCGCTTCGCGATACCTGCTGCGCTCCTCGGTGGTTTTGATTCGTTCAGTTAGCTGAAGTTTGTCGGAAATTCCAAGCTCCTGGTCAGCGGTCAGTTTCGGCACTTCACTACACGCGGCAAAATGGGGGCTACATCCAAGGCTTGCGGTCCGGTTATGATGTGCAACGGCTGCTATAGGCAGCACTTCCATCCTCCTCGGAAATTTGGGTACATGGACATAAACTGCTATATATCACAGATCACTCTCTCCGCCAATCCATTGGCTTGGGGGTGATACGTAGAGCAGCGCCGCAGCACAACCCCGCGACTATCTGCCCACTGCTGAAACTTCTTGCTCATGAATGCGCGTCCGTTGTCAGAGACTACTACTTTGAAATTCGAGAACATCGCTCGGTCAAGAAGCGCAATAACACTATTTGTATTTTCTTTTCCAGGGCGTGCAGCTACCATTCTTGTGCATTGGTCAATTGCCACTAGAAATGACTGTGTTTGGCGCACACCTTCGCTCTTCTTTTTCAACTCGGCAAAGTCCACATGCACTACTTAGAAAGGTGCGTCTGAGTGACGCGGTAATACGAGCTCGTCCGGCCGTGGCCGGTACTTTGCCTTATTGACCTGGCACAGGTGACATGACCGAACATATTTGTCTATGTCTCTCTTCATATTCTTCGATGTGAACCTTCGTGGAAGTTTATTATAGGTTCACCAGAAACCATCATGCCCGAGAGTCGGGAGTGTCATTTATTTATTTATTTATTTATTTATTTATTTATTTATTTCCTCAAAGATCTCTTGTTGAGACATTACATGAAGGAGTGGGAGGGGGGGGGTAGTGACAAGGATAGATACTACAAATTGCAAAGGTATGTTTTCGATGAGTCGCTTGAATGCAAGCGGGTCGATGATATATATAGTGGCAACTTCGGTGGGCAGGCCATTCCAGTCTCGTGTTGTGCGCAGAAAAAATGATTGCTGAAAAGTCACGATATGAGCTTGTGGGGGATATACTGTGACTAGTGCGGGCAATGCGATGTGCTCTTCTTACGTACGGGTTGTCAAAAGGCAAAGAATTAAAAAAATTATGAAAAAGGTTAAGGCGTGCTATTCTACGGCGGGAGGCTAGAGAGGGCAAGTTTATTTGGGCTTTTAGTGCTGAGATGCTTGAATTGTACGAATAAGTTGACAGAATAAATCGTATCGCGCGGTTCTGAACCGACTCGAGGGCGTTAATAAGGTTATTGTGGTGGAGGTCAAAAATAGCATCGGCATACTCCATTGGGCCGCACAAAGGTTAGAAAAGCAAGTTGTTTAATAGAGGGAGGAGCGAGGAAAAGGTTACGGCGTAGATAACCTAGAGTACGATTAGCAGAATTTATTATGTGATTAACATGACAGGTCCAAGTTAAGTCACGCGAGATATACACACCAAGATATTTGAATGAATCAGTTGTTGCAATCTGCGTTTTATTGATGCTATAATTAGGCATATCGTAATTACGACGACGATGAATAGACATTAACACGGTTTTAGTTACATTTAATGACATGAACCAAGTGTTACACCAGTTTTGTATGCGCGATAGGTCGTTTTGTAACGCCAAATGGTCGGTGGCGTTAGTAACTGCTCGGTAAACCACAAAATCATCTGCGAAGAGTCGGATATGAGAAGAAATATTACAAGGCAGGTCATTGATGTATATTAAGAAAAGGAGGGGACCAAGTACGGTACCTTGAGGTAGGCCTGAAAGCACGGGTGTTAAGGATTGGTACATGTGGCACATGTGTGGTACAGTGCTCCACATGTACATGGTACATGTGGAGCGCTTTTGGAACGAGAGTCTCCGGCACCACGAACCTTCCATTGGCAAACTGTAGACTTTCGGATCCTTCCCAGAGTTTCGTCATGTTTAACACTTCATGTGTAACTTCGACCGCCAGTCTAGATAACGCATCTGCATCCGTCAAGCCGCTGCCTGCTCGGTGGATGACCTCAAAATCATACTGCTGCAGTTCGTTTATTCAGCGCGCCAGCTTTCCTCTTGGCTCCCATTGACTGAGAAGATAGGTCAGAGCCTGATGGTCCGTATACAGTTTGAATTTTCTGCCGTCTATGTACGATCTAAAGTATATCGCACTGCCATGAGGACGGCAAGGGCCTCCTTCTCCGTCGTAGAGTAGTTGAGCTGAGAAGTGTTAAAGGTGTAGGAATAGTACCCTACGACATGAAGTTGTCGATTTAGAGAAGAAATGCAGTCCCGCTGATACAGCACTGCCCCTGTACCATAATGTGATGCGTCTGTGTTGATTTCGAACGGCAGGCTGAAGTCAGGTAGAGTTAGTACTGGGTCAGACGAGATGCGGCGCACTAGTTCTTGATAGGCTACTTCACTATCATCGGGCTAAATAAAAGGAACATCCTTTTTTGTCAACTCTGTCAGGCACTTTGTCATCTTTGCAAAATCCTTGATGAAAGCCCTGAAGTGGCCTGCTAGTCCAAGGAAAACTCGCAGCGCAATGAAGGTCGTGCTGCTTCTTAAGTGTCGAAATCCGTTGTACAGACTCGTCCTTGGTACTTTTGGTAGCACCGTCGAACACTCTACCAAGAAAAAGAACCTTGGGCTGAAAGAAATCACTCTTTTTTTCATGTATCTTCAGATCGGCATTGCTGAGTGCTTGTAAGACCTTCGCCAGGTGTTCGGTGTGCTCCTGCTCAGACCTAGAATACACAATGATGCCATCAATGTAAACATTGCAAAAAATTCTGATATATGGCTTTAGAACATTGTTCATCATCTTCTGGAACCATGCGGGTGAGTTCTTCCAGCCAAAAGGTAGCCTGTTATATTCGTATATGTCGAATGGTGTCACGACGTGGCGGAAAACTTTTTAGTCTCCTCTGACAGTGGCACTTGCCGGAAGCCTTAATTTTGCACTGGTCCAGGCGAGAAAAGATCTTACAGCCCCCGGTTTCATTGATGATTTCGTCGATAAGTGGCATTGGAAAGGGAAATAAGTCAGTCTGTCTGTTGACCTGCCTGTAATCAGTACAGAGACGAAATGTGTCATCTCCTTTAGGAGCAATAGTGATCGGAGAAGCGAAGGCAGAGGTTGATGGGCGGATTACACCGGCGTCGAGCATCTTCTGTATTTCTTCCATCAACCAGTGTTTCTTCTCTCGCGACATTTTGTAAGCCTTGCGTTTCACTACAGTCTTGTCGCGAAGTTCAAATGGTACTTCAAACTTTGATTTGGCCTTCGGATAGCCCCCGACGCATATTAGCTCTGGATACAGTTTGATAACGTCCACCGCTGTAGTGGGCTTCCGTTGATTTTCAGCAAGTGAAACCGAATACATTTGGCGGTCATCTCGAGTAGTGACTTCCCCATCCAAGTAGAGGTTAAGTCGTAGCTGTTGCATGACTGGGCGAGACAAGAGCGGCTAATATTTTACTCCTTTATACGTGATCAACACTTTTGCCCACTCATTCTGTTTCTTGCCATCGTATACCCATACACTGTCAGAGGATAATCTTCCACGATGCGTAGGTCCGGAATTTCGCTCTTGTTTACAACTGTTATCGAAGCTCCACTATCTACTAAAGCCTCAATTGACGTCCCTCCCATTTGCTTGCACGGAAATGTATATACACAAGCTGGGCACGGTCGGTAAGAAAGATGGTCTTTTTAAATGAGAGAGGGTGATCTCCCGATACCAACTTGGTCCCGTTTTTACACCGCAGTGTTTGATCTTCATTGGATGAAGTACTGTAGCCGTTAGAAGCACTCTCTTGATGCTGCAAAGTGCATAAATATTTCGTATTTGTAAGCAAGTCATCAACAGTATGTGGAGTTCGTAATTGTACCTCGCGTTGCGTGCTCTTCGGCAATCCTAATATAATCAGGGGTACGAGCGACGAGTCCGATAACTTGGAGTCAGCAATATGTAGCAGCCTTCTCAAAAAAGTATTCAACCGGAGTGCCGGAATTATATTTGAAGGCTATATCGCTGTCCCAGCACTGGAGCTTATTCTCGGAGAAAGACGTCAAAAAACTGTCTCTCCACTCAGCCCACGGCCGGTGCGCTCTTTGGGTGATTCTCAAGTCATGCCAGGCTTTTGCTATGCCTCCTAGGTACAAGCGAATATTCATAACCTTGTCAAGGTCATGTCGCCAACCATTTTGGCCGCACGCGTACTCGTAAAAACAAAGCCAAGCTTGTGCGTTTGCAGGTCGTAAACATCCGGTTTTGCCGGTTCCAACTCCGAGAATGCTGGAGGACGTTTTTCGTCACGAGCTCTAGTATTTGTTGCCGATGTTTCTCTGCTCGAGTTCCATTATGTGATGAAGAATGTCTTGCGCTCTCTCATATGTTCGGCCTTGCTCAGTCATGCTGGTCGTACACGCGGTTACGTTGTGCCGCCGATCGCAAAGGGTCGTTCGTGAGCGTTTCGAACGAGCGCTCGCCCGCCACAGCGAGCCATCCTCCGTGGCTTGCCACGCTCGTGCGCCTGTCGCAGTCCAAGCAAACGGTCCTCGGTGAAACGAAGCGGATGAGGGGCACAACACATGTTCGAAGCCTGTCCTTGACTGCGCCAAATTTGTAATAAAACTGAGATACGTCAATATGACAAGGTAGCCATCCTTGTTTATTCTCACTTCCTCTCCTCCCGCCACCTTTCCTCTTCTTCTTCTCCCTTACAAAATTTAGCGCGATAAAGACACGGAAACAACTAACCAGCTAAAAACTGGTTAGTGTGTCTTGGTATAAAAGCGAACGAAAGTTCGACCGTTTGCGAGTCGGGGTCGCCTGCGTCCGATGACTTGCGTAAGCGCTCGCAGTACGCAGTGTTCGAGGTATAGTAGCGCCCGGGCTTGTGAACACAGCAGAGACCTGCCGCCCGTAGAAATTGTCAAACCCGGTGAAATGTGAAGAGTGAATAACAACCAATCGGACCAAGTGGTGTTTCTAGCTGGAAGAAACTTGGTCCGATTGTTTAATATTTATTCACTTTTCACGTTTCATCGAGAATTTCAACGGGCGGGTTTCCAAAATTTAGCGGGCGTTTACTCTTGGCAAAGTCAGTTGTATTAGTGTAAATGCATGACTTGGAAATGAATGGAACCAGCTGTAATGGAATTTAACGGTATGTACAGTGTGTCGGAAAGCGAACTAGCGGCGCTGTGTGAAAACTATGAATGAACAAAAAGCAAATGAAGCTTAAGCGTACATCACTATAATTTATCAAAACGCCTGCATGAACAAAGTACCCTCCGCGATTTGGAACACCGGCAACGTACTATTTAAAATAAACAAAAAAAGAAAGCAACGGTCTGACTACCTACCGCTAATATTTCCGGCAGTGTGCGCTACGTCACGCCTCGTGTTCACATTTTGTGGAAACGGCGCATGTCAAGTGTGATGCGAAACTTCAGCGTTTATGGCGTAGCTATAACATTGCAGTGCACATAATTACTCAACACTCGTATTCTCCCTATTCTCATGCTTTGTATGGGATACCCGCAGTGCCCTCGGTGAACTAGACGAGTCTCGTTTATATTTCGTTGAGCTATAGCGTATAGTTACGGGCGTTGTGTAGACAAAATTCAAAGTTTGTGGGCCTTTGTAGTCGATCTCTTAATTATGGAAGCGCTCGTGTGTTTTATGAATGGCGTAGAATTTAGCTCGCTATCCTGGAAAAAAACTATGGCAGGTACCTACCCAGATGAAATTTCGTGAACATGGGGAAAACATTATGGGTTTAAAATTATGTGCAAGCGAAGTTAAATGTGTGGGTGAAGTGTATATACGGCCTTTTAAACGGGCGAAGCTCTCCGTGGGCGGCGCGGAAAGTCTCGAAACCGGCGTTTCAAACCATCGTTAGCGGGCTAACGATGGCTTGACACGAAATTTGTTTTCTAAGCAGTTCGCTTTTTTCCGCAAGGTGTTAATTTCTTAATGCACTCCGAAGATTCGCGACCGTCAAAGCAGAAAGCAAAAAAATTGGAGGACGCTTAAGCTTCGCCTTCAAGAGTGGAACGCGATAGCGTTATTGCACCCCGTTCGCACCGCCTACTCAAACGCGCTACGCTAGCCAAGCGTCGCGATCGGCACAGATATCCGGGCCCCGACGCGCCATGAAAGCGGACGCGGTCATGGGGCGAGTGGCGCGCCACGTGTCGGGGCAGCGCCGTACATTGCGAGGAGGGGGTCTTCTGTGTTTGCCGCAAGATGGCTCTGCGTGTGCGCAGAGCGCAGAAGAAATGTAGCGGAAACGTACTTCGCTACTCGTGAAACTGCGACTTCTGTAAGTTACATGGTCATAATTACCGATATACACCGCAGTATAAGTTTCTACGGCACGTTGCTAAGGCAACACCGCATTCACTAGAGGCGATTTTGTCCCGTTCTGAAGGAACTAACTCGTGGCTGAGTGGTAGGGTCTCCGTCTCATACTACGGAGACCCTGGTTCGATTCCCACCAGCCCATCTTGCAAGGTGCTTTATTTATGAAGTGCCTTCTTAGATTTATCGCTCACGGCCAACGCCGCCGACGACACCGGCTTTTCTGCGACACGAGCTCCTTACGCTGTCGCGTTAAAATGGCCGCCTCACGGAGCGGCGAGCGCGCTTCGAAAGATGTCGCGCGGCGGCTGATATCGGCGGTGTATTGCTTGCGCCTGTCGAATGAAAAATTTTGATTTTTTGGGATGTAGTGCCTGATAGACGGCATCTCGTAATTCTTGCTATACATCTTTTTTATTTATAGTAGATGCAAGCGTGTCTTACAACCTTTGTTCAATTTTATCCCACAATCTTGATTTTGGCCACTCCTATCTCTTTTATGACATACAGCTCGTTAGTAAAGCCTTTATGCGTGAAAAGTGCACTCATCCTGCTTTTTGTTTATGTATTACACAAAATATTCAGTGCAGTACTCCCTTCAGAAAGAGATATCTGGTGTAACCTGCAAAAAACACATGTTTTCCCTCTTAATGCAACATCTCGAAACAGGCAACTTCGCTGCTGGTATAGTCGGACTCTGACCTTCAAAGTCCCACAAATGTGCTGTCTTTCTTTTCGGAAGTTATCATTGTTTTTGCATCAGATGGTGGCATGCTGGCGAACCTAGTCCAAGATTTCGCAGCGTACGCTCTCTCACAGGCAAGAACGTGTGCGTGCTGTGGCCTCAAGAGCCGTCTCGGGGATTACAGCGCGGTGGCTGCGAATTCCGTTGGCAAGCGTCGTTGTCGAGAGATGCACAATGGGCATTTATGCGACCAGCTCTATAGTTGCCACTGCGCGAGTAAGCGTGCCTCACGCTTCGAATCCAAGACCGCATTGCTGTTGCAACTCTCTGAACATGCTTGCTCATTGCTTCAACGAAACGGACCTGGCAGAGAAGTAATGTTCCGTAATGATGAAAACAAGCGCCAGAAATGCTTTTCAACATTACATGCAGGTGTTCATAAACATTTTATTTAACATGGCACATTAAAAGCAAATTTCTGGTGAAACAAACTTTCTTTTTGCGATGCTTGCCAAGAACAGAGCTACCAGAAACTTTTTGTTGCATCTGGAGATAATAAATGTGGCCCTCCAGACGTTCGGTATCTGCACTAAAATTTTTATTAATAAACACTTTTAATGCATATATAACATATCTGGCTTTGTTACTTGTTTGCTTATTTACTTTCTATTTACTTATATAAGACAGGTACTGAAGTATCACCTGTGGCAACTGTTAGCGACATTCCGTCATACAGGCGAACTATATGCTGAAAGGGCGGACATTACTTGCACAGCAAACTGCTGTGTTTGATTTGCTAGTTAACAAAGTGTCACTGATTAAAGGCTAATTATACGGACTACAAGGTATAGACGTTGCAATTACGCATTTTAATCCCGATGATAACGGAGCCATAATCCACTTAGCCCAATCACTCACTAATGTATAATACCGGTTTTCAGATATCCATACCTACCTGTACAAAAATGCGCATTTCGCATTCGCGTTAAATTCGGCCTAAACTATGTGAAGCAGACTTTTGAAAACTGCAGAAAGGCTAGTGTGGCACGTTTCGTTGAGGGATATTTCGAAGCTGGGAGGTTTTCTGCTGGGTGGATATAACTTCAATATTACGTACATCTGTGCAAAATATGCCCTAAACTATGAATACGTAACCCTTTAAGCGTCACTGACGTATATCAGTACGTTTCCACATTCCTTCCTTTTGTCAGAGAATAACGTGAGGGCAAAGGAGCATTTACCAATATCTGTGTCACGCAGGGTGTCTACCAACCGGGAAAACCGGGAATCCTCAGGGATTTTCAATAGTCTGGAAGAACTCAAGGAAAACTCAGGGAATTTGCGCTTCTATCAGGGAAAATTAGCTGTAACTTTACTGAAAGGGAAAGAAAGTCGCGGTAAAGCTGGCTCGAGTAGGAGGAGTTGCCAGTGTTTAGTCAACGACCGACTTTCCGGACGCCCGATAATTCGAACGGCTTCGCGGCACCGCCACGTGCGCCATAGAGCCAGGTATGTATAATAACGTCTGAAATTTCGGATGCAAAAACCCTTCGCCATCCGATTTTCCGGACTTTTTGCCGTCATGGCAGGTCCGAAACGGCATTAATAAATCCACCACCACCGCCGCCGTTTTGATTACCTCGTCGCTCCTCGAACCGGCGCTCTCGCACGCAGATCCGTTGGCAGCCGTGGCCACCACCGCAGCAACGCTAGGCCTAGCTGCTTCTGCGTTTGCTATTAAGCTTCTTGCCGTTACGTGCCTTGTTTTTCATTGAAAGAATTCGCCGCTGTCAGCTTTGGCACCGACTCCGCCTTTGTGGTCCTCGTGATTGGCTTCGAAGCTCGGAAAGCGCGACGAGTTGCATAATACCGGTTGCTGAAAGTCAGCTTCGCCTCACTACAGCAATATAACGCGGTGAAGCGTGCGCAAATTATTGCGGTGAAGCTCAACAAGCGTGGGAAGGGGCAATCGTCACTGGACACAGTATGTATTCCTTAATTAAACGCGCGTGCACCTGCTGCCTCCTGTCACAGGATGAGCACCGATGCGCCTAATAAGGAGGAACTGGCAGGCCTTTCAAAGCTTTTTCCGATGTGCTGCGGCAGTAAAGACATGCAGTGGCGTACCAACTATTTCTAGAGTGTGTGTGTGTGGGGGGGGGGGACAAACCGCAGACGGTCTGACATTTCGCTCTCTCTCTCTCTCTTATATCATCATCATCAGCATCATCATCAGCCTATTCATGTCCACTGCAGGACGAAGGCCTCTCCCTGCGATCTCCAATTACCCCTGTCCTGCGCCAACCGATTCCAAATAGCACCCGCAAATTTCGTCACTCCATCTAGTCTTTTGCCGTCCTCTACTGCGCTTCCCTTCTCTTGGTACGATAGCAGTAGCTACGATAGCCGTAGCGTGATAATTTCAGCTCAGTAGCTAATCAGGCTCATCAGAATCAGGCCTGAATAATCTCAGTAGCTACGATAGCAGTAGCGTGATAATTTCGAACACTTGTTCACAATTTTTTGATGCTGTATTTGATCAACATGCATTTACCATCGCAGATAAACTTGGCGCATTGTTCCCCTTATGTTCGCACAATTTTATCTCAGTAGTTATTGTAATTATGCAAGCGCAGCAGTCTAAGTCTTACACCGCTCGTAAAACAGACTAGTAAGGATATGGACCACTTGCATACCTATTCTACTTGAAAACGCGCATTTAACCCACCCATTTGGAGCATTGCCGACACCTTATCCCATGCCCCTAATTTCCCCTAGAAATAAACAAGATGCCTTGTTCAGCTCACCGAGAACACCGGAGAAACAAACTGCGAATCTCGTAATATCCCCTTCAGTCACAGCATAACATTTGCGAACGCAACTTTTTTTGCCATTACTGTGTAGTGGTTACAAGGAATAGACAGTGAACATTAGGCTTTGAGTAAATTGAACATTCTGCTCTCTTAAGGTACACCCATTCCACTTCTCAGTGAAATGTATCGCTTCAAACGATCGCTTTCACGAAGGCATTGCTGTCTTTGACGCCCCTTCAAAGAGGGCCTTCGTGAAAGCGAAGTGGGGGGTTTCGGTAGCAATCGCAAAATATTATTTCTTCCCTTGTTGTAATGCTTGGGCCCAATAATTAACCTTTGCAAGTAATTTGAGCGCATGATTCAATATATTTATTGAAGAAACATAGCACGGCTCACTGTACAATTAATGAATATTAGTTACTATGTATTTAAGATGGGTCACTATAAAATTCAGAGGCATTCTCCCGCCTTGACTTGCCTTTTATATCGAGTCTCCAGCACCTTGGGATAATATTGCTAAAAATAGCTCATCTTGGAAAATATTTGCTTCTGTATGCATTTCGTTTTTATTCGTACTTGAGAATGTCTCACTATGAGTTTTACGCATTTTTTCCAATATATCTTTTTTTTCGCTTTGCATTTTACTAACTCCTCCATTCTGTTTTCTTTTTGAATAAGATAAACACTACCCCTTACAATTCAAGCTGGATTAAGTGTCTTTTTTTTAATTTTTTAGCATGCTTACTATAGAGTGACACCATCGGGCGACATGGTGTCAGCCCGTCTCTTGACGTAAAACAAAGTTCTGTGTCGCTCAGGGAATTTGGCAAAGGCACTCAGGGAAAACCTGTAAAACTCGGGGAATTTGGAAATTTCAATTTGGTAGACACCCTGGTGTGTCACTTCTTTCCCCCCTTTCTGCATAACCAAAAATAGGCCGCGGTTGTGTTCGTTTTATAGCATTCGAGAAAAATGAAAAGAAAAACCGACGCTGGGGGTGCGTCGGACGTCACCTCCTAAAAAATCCGACACTGAAAGGGTTTATCACTGAAACGTTGTTAATAAGCCAATTTTACACTTACGTAATGTTCGCCTCTGCCGGGGGGGTGGGGGGGGGGGGCAAGCAACTTGAAGGGCTGTCTACGACAGGTGTAAAATAATAATAATAATAATAATAATAATAATAATAATAATTAACACAGGATATATAGTTGTTGAAACGAAAAGAAGGACGCTTAGCCACCCTAAGGTGGAGACCACTGTTAATTATATTTGCATACATAAAACAGCAAGAAAGAAAGATTTGAAGCGGAATCAAATAGAGGAAGAAAAATGTACATGCGACTTGCATAGAACGGCTAACCATATCTGGCTCGGAGACGCCATTTGAACAAGCGCCGGGTGATTTGCCCCGCAAATGAGGCCCGAAACCTCTGTCTTAGTTTTAACTTTCTATACACCATTAACTGTGTTCCTCTGCTTATTGCGATACATTTAATTCATGGCGTCCTTATTTTTTTTCCTTTCTTGCATTTTCGCGTCTATGTCTTTTTTTTTTTGTTATAGAAGTATGGGTGTGTTTTGTTAACAATTTAGTCATAGCAGCTGGGGTCCTTCTATATATTAAAAGCAAGGAAGGACCCTGGTCATAGCCACACGTTGTAATTGGTCATCTGTGTGTTCTAACATTTAATAGGATTTTATAGTTACACGAGTTTCATGTAACCGATAATTAATTTTTAAATTGTTAATTATTGTCATCATATGTACGCTGTACGAGGTCCCAATTCCGTTTTTAACTACGAGCCCCTTTCTGCATACTATACATCTTTCGTAATTTCTACTTTAATACTGACAATAATAAACTTATTTTGATCCAACAGACAATGAACGCGAGTTTATGATTTATTAAGATTACGGCACTTTGGCCTAATTGGGAATATACGACTGCCGGTCAGACCATCTGGGACGTCTCTGCAGGAACCAATTTAGAAGTGACACAGAGTTGCACCATGCTATTCGCTCTCCACGGCCACGTGACGCTTCACGCCTTATCTGTCTTTCGCAACTTGGCCGGACAGAAATAAATAACGCTTTTTCGATTGTCGTCTGCTGTACCAAGAGCGCGCTTATCGTGCTGGGAATCGTCGTCGTCTGCTCGCGCGTCTTGTGGCGCGCCATCACGTGTCGTGTGCAGTTCCGATAAAAATGCGAGCAGCCGTCTACCGCATTGTCCAGCGTATTATAGGCGCCCCCGTGAATACGAGAGGTTCGAGCGGTGACTGCGCTCGAATTCGATGCAGCGCAGTCACCGAGGGTCGCGTTTCAGCTTCTGCGGTATTCCGTGGGGTGATCAGAAAAGTCGCTTCTACCATCCAGTCCCTACGGAATAGCATCGCCGCAAGTTTGTAAAGTACGTCACGCCCTTGCACATTGACTATGATTAATTAATTAAATTATGGGGAGTTATATGTGCCGAAACCGCTGTCTGGTCATGAGGCACGCCATGGGGGGGGGGGGGGGGGGGGGGGGGGGGATTCCGATCAATTTTGACCCCTTGGGACCCTTTGACGAGCGCTTAAATCCAAGTCCACGCTCAGCGTTCTTGCATCCCGCTCTCTTCGATATGCGGCCGCGGGATCGAGCCATCGACCTCGAGTTGAGCAGCGCAACGCCGTGGCCGTGTGCGATAGCCGAGCGATACCATCCCGCGGCGGGTGCAGCTCGAGACGTACTCACCGCGTCGGCATCAGTGCGCAAATGTCGACAGACGAAATGAAATGGTTGGATCTTATTGAGAAATACGATCGGCATGGGAGGAGCGAAGGGCTTATTACATCGTGGCAGTAGTTGCAATGGTTGTTTATTTATATCAATAGATATAGACAAATAAAGGAAAAGAAAGAGAAGCGAATTAATTGCCAACCGCACTGCAACTGTTTAACGCAGACGGCTGACGCCTGAACGGCGGGGGGATCGAGAGAGAATAACGGAGAGCAAAAAAGGGGAGACTATTTATTTATGCACAGCAGAGGTCGGAATCTCTCGCTCACAGGAGTAGACTGTATGCGCGAGTGTACGGTATTAGCCGCGCAGCGCTTTCACTTTACTCCTCCCTGTCACCCTCGAAGGGTTCGCGTGCGGAGGAGGTGCGCGTACGCGACGACGGTCTCGACGTGTCCGTTCAACCTCGTGCGAACACACCGGGCTGTGTACTCCTGTGGGAACGGGTTTGCCCACATTCATTTACCTTATTTTATGAGAACTGGGGACCAGAGACAAAACAGGGGCTATGTACACCGCTGCGATCGCGGGCACGCGAACGCCCTCCTCCATGCGACTTCCCTGATGGCACGCCGCTTGTTGTCCCCTCCCCCCCCCCCCCCCCCCCAAAAAAAGAAATCACACTGATGATGTCATTTTATACAACTGATCACTAAAACAAATAAAAAATTGCGGCAGCAGCAAGCGAATGGACCTTCGTACACGTCTCTCGCTTCGACACAGCGAGAAAGTACAGCTTGAAAGTACAGCGCATACGAAGCTACCGGCACTATACACGCACTCTGCAAACATCGCTTTGAAGATGAGGCCCGCACAGGCGCGCATTTTGACCACGTCGCAGATCGCTTTCAAGGCACGAGCGCCGGCAAGGTTTCCCTATACGGCGTCCGCCAATGGCGTCTACTACGGCGTCCGCGATTCGCGTGGCCAACGTCGTGTATGTGTATGTATGTGTAAAAAACTTTTATTGTCCGTAAGGGGTGACACAGGAGCTCCGGTACCGCTCGTAGGCGTCCAGGGAGCCCGATGTCACCCTAAGGAGCAGGTGTTAGTAGACGAAGCGGTTTGCCGCTTCGGCTGCCAGACGGACAATGTTTTCAGCGACGTACTAATTGCGTGCAATTTTTTCCGACTGGCAAACAAACCTCGCGAAATATGAGAAAAAAAAGAAACAAAGAAAGGACGACGCTCTTACCCGCATTCATAAAGAGCGCCCTCAAATAAGCTGAGTGAAAGCAACTTCATTGCCTGTCGCAAAGCTGAAAAGACAGCGCATCACCTTGATATTGGTACGGGAGGAGCACCAACAGCAGGCTTCGCAGCTTTGCAGTTATTCCTTCCTCTTTACGTCACACTTGTTATCCGTCACTTATTATCACATTGATAACAAAAGCCCCTTGATAACGCTCTGACCACGCACGAAAGGCGAAAAGCAATCCAATGAATGCATAGCATATATGTTTCAATATCCCGGCTTTGCTCGCACCGCGTCGGCAGAGTGCGCACGCAGCTATATTTCGCGCCAGAAACTTCCTTCGGACCAAAGCCAAATTAAAGTGATATTTTTATTTTTCATGAGAGTGTATACGTGCTGCAAAAACAAGGTCGTGGGAAAAAAGCGAAATAAACAGACCGGGGAAGCGACCCAGGCGTAGAGAAAAGGCAAAGCCGATGCGTTCAAGGTAGTAAATATAGCACTTCCAAATGAGCCGAATGGGCAATCGGGACGCCTGCACAAAAAAAAAAAAAAAAATACTGTACATCAGATTTTAGTGTGCCCTTATTATCTATAAATTCGTAAGCGCTGTTGAACACCAGCTGCTGCCTAGAGGACATGTTCGAATAGGCCTCCTTCTGCAGCCACGCAGTACTGAGTCTGGTTTATCACATCTTCAGTGCCTTTCTTGTTGACCGATTCTCGAATTCTACGGCAGACATCCGTTATCCTTGTCTTGAGCTAATCTGACATCCGTCTCGATCATGTAAGCACGATCTTTCACATAACCCCAAAGAAAGAAATCGAGTGGAGAGAGGCCAGGTGACCAAGCCGTCCAATTTACAGGCTCGTGCCTTCCAATCTGTTGCGCATGAGAAGTCGCATCCACCCAGTTTCGTGCTCGGCTGCTGCTGCGTGCTGGTGCTCGCTTATACCATAGAAGTGGAAGACGTGACAGCGGGAATTCGCTGACAAACTCATCCACCACTCCTTCAAGGATTGTGCCCACGTAAGCTGTCCAGTCAGTGATCGAAGAAGATGGGTCTGATTATAGCGCCAGCGTAAGTTCCGCACCCCTCATTGAACGACCACTGGTACTGGTGCCGATTGCGCTTTACCCAGTGTGCATTGTAGTCACTCCAATAGTGTGCATTTTGCAAATTTACCTCGGCGTTTCTGTGAAAATTGGCTTCATCTATTCACACGATGTTGTTCAAGATGTCCTGTGATTTATCGGCTTTTGTGAGGACCCAGTTCGAGAAATCTAGACGATTCTACAGGTCCCCATCTTCCAAGCATTGGTGCTGGTCAGGGGCGTCTATTTAGATAGGAGCACCCGAGCTAAAGCTTCCTCTTAAGAGGAAGCTTTAGCTCGGGTGCTCTAAATAGATGTAAAAGGAGAATTCGTTTTTCTCGGCAACCACTGCACCAAATTTGACGGAGTTTGCTGCATTTAAAAGAAAAGCTTAAAATCTAGTGACTGTTGGTTTTGAATTTTCGATTTAGTTCGTCAAATTTTTATAAAAATTTGGCAAAAATCGCAAATTCTCAGAAAACGAAACTATCAAGTTTACAACTCCGTAACTCAGCAAGGAAAAATGATATTGCAATTCTGTGAAAAGTACCTGATAGCACATCTAAAGCGGACAAAATTGATATGTTACACATGAACCTCAAAAATTGGAGTAATGTGTAATTACAACTTTTGCAGAACCTTTGTAAACAACGTAACAAATTCACGTAAGATGTAAACTGACATATCAAATGTGTCCGCTTTGAATGGTCTAATGGATGCCGTTTACAGAATCGCGATATCTGTTTTCGATGCAGAGTTATGAATTTGTAAACTTCGTTCTTCTATTTTTTTCAGACGTCTGAATTTTTGAAAATCCTTTTAACAAACATCAAGCCCTAAATCAAAATTCCGCTTCCAACAGTCACTAGAATTTATCTTTCTCTCTCAAATGCAACAAGTTTCATTAAAATCGGTCCAGGGGTTATCTCAGAAAAACGTTTTTGCGTTTTTACATGTATTTGAATAGGCCGCGTCGGAGTTGGGCCCGAGCTAAAGCTTCCTCTTAAGGAGGAGGCCGAACTGCAACGTGAGCCCCCCCCCCCCCCCCTAACGAAATTTCTGGCTACGCCACTGGTGCTGGTTGAGGACGTCGTTTAGAATCGTCCAAACTGGTGACTTAGAGATCGGTACCTGGGCGGCTACAACCCGCACGCTAGCGTGAGGGTTTGAGGCCATAAATGCTAAAACATCCTCGCGTAGGCTAGGACTCAAAGATGGAGTGCTACGCCGCTGTTTCTCGAAGCTGCCGGTTCGTCGCCGGTTTTCACCATTTCCGATGATAGTCGACGCGTTTGGTCTACCACCACACTTCCATGACTGATATATACTTGCGGCCTTCCTCTTGTTGTCATTTGCAGCTCCCAAGGCAAGGAATATTTTTGTCTTCTGCTCATTAGAAAAAGACATGGCGACTGGGACTAAACAAAACGCACCTTTATTCATTTGCACTGACGTTGTCAGTTTGATTTTGTGGTGGTGTGTTAGGTATTGCGGCAAAAAAATAAAAGAACAATCCGTGCAGTTTACCTACGCTAAGACAACGACTATCACAGTTTGTTTCCAACACCAAACGCGACGTGTTACTTAGGCCGAGGCGCGGCAGATAAGGCACTAGCTCGATCACGATGTTTTACAGCGAAACTGTATGTGGCAAGCCGATTCGTCCGTGTGTCCGCCTATCGCCTGTACGCCGAAAACTCCTTCTGCGCAACCCTATACGAATGCACGAAAAAAAGCCAGAGAGGCGCGCGATTGGCTGCGCTAGTAGTGACGTCGTTGCTCTCCATCGCAGCCGAGGGCACGCAGCAGTGTTGCCAGGTTTAGCTATATATATTCAAATTGGGCTACAGAAAAAAAATTTTGCTGTCGACTTGGGCGAGTTGGCTATGTGGCTATATTTGGGCTCGTGAAAACCTGCGACTTGGCTTTGTTTGGGCTATAAAGGCCGCCTTAACCCATGCTCCAGAGGTGGCTGTCAACGAGTAGAAACAAATTTCGAAGGTTATATTTTAGCTGGCTGAGCCCGCAGCGCGGCCGTGTGTTTGCGCATGCGTGAAATGCCCTTCCCCCGCTGGCTTTGATTTTTGATGCACCTAAAGTTACACCATACTTCACCGTACTAACATTTGCAACAGCAACATAGTTTCATCTCTGTGTTATCGGTTTCATTCATTTGACACCCGATCCCAGGGCATCGGGATGAGTAGAGGGTGTTTCACAGTACACTGTACTAACATGGCTATGCACAGAAAGGGAGAGCATTAAAACAGGGTAGGGCGATCGTGGCGCCGGCGTGAAAGAAGGGAAGCACGGGTTGGCGACACGCTCCAGTGTGTTCATGGCCATGGATTCTGGGAGAAACCTGCTCCACGTTTCTCACGGTAAGCTCTTCCTTCCTGCCATTTCCCTTTTCCTGCGAGATGATTTTTGGTCTCGCTGACATTCGAGGTTCATTTCGATAGATTGGACTTAAGATCGGATCCTCCTCGGAGAGAATTGAACCGTGGGGAAGCATGGCCAAGTATGCGAGAAACTATAAGAAAGAATGGGAGCAAGACCCCGAGCTCAAAGGTGGATGCTGGTGATTTGCCCGTAACGTCACAGATGCAGTTGCTCATTGTGTTATTATCGAAATATGTTTGCCACGATGACATCAGTGTATCACATCACATGAACATCACCCACCGTGTTAGCTTAGCAGGTGAGTTGTCGCGCTGCTGGCTCGAAGACGCAGGTTCGATTCCCGGCCACGGCGGCCGCATTTCGTTGGACGCGAAATGCAGGAACCCCCGTGTACTTAGATTTATGCGCACGTTAGAGAAACCCACCTGGTCAAAATTAATCCAGGAGGAGGAGGAGATAACGAGATAAGTAGAAGGCAAGGAGGTTAACCAGAATAACGTCCGGTTGGCTACCCTACACCGGGGGAATGGGAAAGGGGAAAACAAAGATAACAAGGAGAGAGAGGAGGGAAGGAAATTGCGGTCAGTTCGCTGACGTATGTGGTCTTACAGCAATTGCATTAACAGTCACAGATGGTCGCACAAGCCCGTCGTCCTTAAGAAGCACAAAAGCGCCTTCACCGCTTTATTTGCCCACAAGCGATGGGGGCGGTGTTCCAGCAGCACCTGCACAGAAAGCGGTCGATTGTCCAGTTTTTGGAAAGCTTTGGCAAGTTCTTGTCTCTCTGGGGTGTATCGTGGACAGTGGCACAGCAGGTGGTCGATGTTTTCTTCGGTGCCACAGACCTCGCATGCTAGAGTTCCCCGCTGCGGCATGCCTCATAATCATATCGTGGTTGAGGCACGTAAAACCCCATAAATTATTATTACGAGCAGATGAACATGGTTTGCCTTTTGACAGTAACCGCGGTTTTTCTCAGGATTACCACTCACCAATTTGTCGTTTATCTTTGGTATTTGTGCTCCGTCGCGGCTTTTGCCATTTCGAGGTCGGGACGTGCTCGTCGCCGAAAACGACTGTGCGCTTAGTGCCGTTTTGCGTAGGAATATTTTGAAGCTTCGGACAGCGAGTGGCACGTGGCTTCTCTCTCTTATTTCAGCGCATGTTCTTGGCGTGCTAGAGATCTAAGATGGCGGCTGGTGTAAATGGAAAGTATATTGCGTGTGTCCCAGCTCACCCGGGCCAAGCTAACTGAGAGAGAACAGCATAGGTCGATGAGACAAAGTGTGTTTCGCTCAAACTTTTAATTTTCTTGGTTACCATTCCGCATGTAATCTGAGGAAAGGGCATTCCTAATTACTTGCTCAGTTACCTAAGATCTTATGTCTGGTTGCGCATAACATTCCAAAACATCGTGCCCGATTGTTTCGAGCGCGCAACGTCTCCAGTTTTCCGCTTTCCAACGCCATAGGGCAGAGCGCGAACAAGGGTGAGCAGTGCTCTCGAAAGGGATCCTTCTCGGTGCACTACACGGCGACGGTGACAAGACGGCGGTCCGAACGTCGGTTGCTGCTACGAACAAGCGTCCGCACGATTATCAGCCCGACGCGTGGCATCCGCGATCAAACCGCGCGTCGGGCGTGCGTGCAGGTATAGTGGAGGTCAGGGACCCTACACTGAGGTCACTGCTCTTGCGCGCGCGATTGCCAAGAGGCGATTGCAAGGTTGCTGGAAGAAACGCAGGGAAACGACAAACAACGGAAGCATACAAAGACAAAGTTCCCCCCAGGGGCTCGCAAAGTTTGCGTGCGGGAATTCTTCATGTTTTTCTGTTTTTAACACAGGTAGGACGTTAGGCAATGTAATATCGAAAGCTTGGCGGCGCAAGCCACCACCCCGTTCCATCCGTCCACCCGAGAGGCACGGACGCAGGGGCGTAGCCAGCAGGTCCCGGGGCCCACGGTCTTCTAAATTTATTTCAGTACTGCCACACTGGGCCGCCCACAGTGCCAAAGTACTGCAGGCTCTAACACCCAAGACGATTTTGTTTAGAGAAGTTTTTGTTGAGTTAATAATGTGACATTGGGTCCTCAGTTGCCGAACTTCCGCTATAATTGCTAATTAAGCAGTTAATTAAGATATCCTAATGAATTATCTGCCTTATTTTGCACGATACCGAGTTCCTAGTGGTCACAAACACACATAACCTGATAGAATATCGAGAAATATCCTCACAAAATTGACATTTCTGCAAAATTCCATGCAGCTAAAACAAGACGCTGTATTTCTGACATGAAGTCAAACAAGAACAACAAAATAATAAAGGGACGGTTACCTAGGACTAGGAGAGAGTGCTTTTTTCAATACCGCGACACTGATACAAAACCAATAAAACGATACAAGACTGATAAATGGAACACAGTATATACCCTGTCCCAGTTATAACTTTAGCCAGAGTTAAAAATTATGCGAATGCCACGTAGCTGGACAGAACCAAGATAATGTTGTAACGGTTGTAAAGCTAAGCTAATGTTGTAAGGTACGCAAAGTGCATCGAGTGGCCAGTCGTGCGGCAATATTGCGTGTATTCGCGTGCTTCTGTCAAGCTCGCAAAAACACTTTTATGTAGCACGCATTGTGCAACCGAAAGCTATATCTGGAGTTTTTGATGTTGCTCTACAATTTCCTCATTGACACCTTTAATCTACATATTGATTAATTTGAGTATCTAATTTCTAATATCTAATAATAATATATCTAATAATTTCAGTATCTTCAAGCGACGGCAAACAACATTACCTTGCTTCTGTCCCGCTACGTGGCATTCGCATATTTTTAAACTCTCCATGGCTACAGTTAGCTGGGACACCCTATATATACCGGCGACACACAAACCGTGATCGGAGATGAGCGCACCGCACGAGCGCATGAAACTTTCCGCCAAGGCGAGTAGTTTAGTCACCACTAAGCGAATTAAATTTTTTAGCCCGCACATTCGTGCAGTTATGACGCAGGGCGTTGATAAAGCTGCAGCCGACAATGCGCGTCTGGCACACGAGCTGGGGCTGCGGTTTGCTGGAGGCCAGTCAAGCCGGCCGAAAAGGGGGGCCTCTCCCGTTACTACGCCACTGCGCAGTCTCAGTGCGCCCAATTTTATGCAATGAGGGAATCAAAAATAGAGAAAGATTCACAAGTTTCCGCAGGATGTCGCAAAAAAAGAAAAGAACAGTCTTGGGCGATCTAGCCTGGACATGCCGTAGAAGATCAAGGTCTATCTTAGGTGAACAGCACACCTTGTGCTAAACGTGTCTCTGGATTGCACCATCAGGTTGCACACGTAAGTAACGACACATCTGAGGTTGCGTACTGCAAAGTCCGCAATTGCAACATGAGGCCACACATGCAATACGTCAAAGTGCACATGGCAAGGCCGACGCACATAGATAATGCAAATAAAGCTGCAAATAAAAATGGCTATATTTGGCTACAGTGATTTTTGCTCTTTTTTGTGTTTGGCTACATTAGGGCTACAATTTATCTTGCTAGTAACAGCGCAAAATGTAGACAAGGGACGAGACAAGAAAACACCACAAGCGCTGACTTTCAACAACAGGTTGTTGAAAGTCAGCGCTTGTGGTGTCTTCTTGTCTCGTCCCTTGTCTACATTTTGCGCTGTTACTAGCAGAATGGAAAACCAACAAGCCCAAGCTGCTATTCTAGCGAAATTTATCTTGTTTTGGGCTACACCGTCTCGTCCGACCTGGCAACACTGGCAGCAGTTTCTCTCCGGCTCCGAAATGTGTAGGCCACGCTTAATACGTACTCCTGAGGATCAGGCAGCTTTCAATCAGCAACGGCGCGAGCAGAACCTGGAAAGTATACTCGTCTACGCCGTGCCGATGCTGCAGCCCGGGCACCAGAACAGGCTCGTGCAGCCGAGCGCAAGCAGCAACTGCGTGCCGAGGATCCGTCGTTCGATGAACCATCGGGATTAACTCGGAGATAAACACCGGGGCCGCACGTATCAGCTTCGCTGGTTAACGATCTGTACAGAGTGCTTGGGCAGTGATATTTTTCTTAATTTCCTTCATTTCGTTCTGGCTAACTCAGACGGACCCTGTTCTAGGGCGCTGCTTTATGATGCCGGTGAGAGGGCAGTCACTTGGTATTCACCGTATTTCGCAAGGTTTATTTATCAGTCTGAAAAAAATTGGTGCGAAATTAGCAAGTCGCTGAAAATAGCGCTGTTAGATGTCCCTTGGCTGTGCCTACAAATGCCTCATTGACACTTTGATATGTCTGATAGTATGTCTCGAGTTAAGTAATTAATTACAATTACCTAATTAAATATCAGTAACGAAAAAATTACTGGCAGCTATTCCACTGTACTGGAAACAATATGCACTAGGTTTTTTTTTTTTTTTAATCTTGGTGCATGATAGTTAATTGGGACATCCTGTATATATTTATGACCTCTGCATGCAAGTGATGATGTTTCCATCACTAATAAATGTTGCAAATTATTAGAAGTGCCCTTTTTAATGAATCGTTAGCTTTGCTTACTGGAAAGAAGCAATACTGAGACACATATCATTCACGTGCATTTCACACGCCATTGATAAAAGACTCTGCCGAATGGGTCGCTAAAGTTTACAGGTTTTTTTCAGGGTCAAAAAAGCACGCAAACCATTTTGAAGCGAGGTGAACATACAAAACATATTCATTCTCTAGGCATAAGCTATGCATACCTTTAGTAACAATTGTGAATGGGCTACCTCCTTCTCTTTAAGAATATTATAAACTTTGACCTGTGTACGTATATATTTAAATATACTGTGTATGTTCATGGTGTTTAGAGTGGAAATTTAAAACAATGTTGAAGTGAGAAATACGGACAAGACAGCCGCCATAGGTGCTTCTAATGCGCTTGTTCTCCTTTCTTTAAGAATTTCAGAAATAAAGCAAGGTATAAATTAATAACGCGTGCACGTCGGCGCCAACAATGATGCAATAAGCTATTAGCCACAATAAAATTTTAAGCGAAAAGGTCGGGGCAAGTAAAAAGAAACCTCAAATGATGTGGGTGACAAAAGTCTGGCAGTGACACGTTGGGGGGGGGGGGGCGGTAGGCTTCCGCATCGCCGGGGGGGGGGGGGGGTGGTGAGAACACTCCGGAGGGGGCTCGCGCCCCGGAACCCCCCCCGTAGTCGGCGCCTATGCCTAGCTCAGTCCTGCAATGGGCATGAATAAGATTCGTATATATAGCGTCACCCGTGTGCTATTAGGTTGCGTACTTTGATTGTTAGTACGTCAATGCGATTAAAGATTTTACAGTGGAGCGGTTCGAACCTCGCTGGGTTTCTCATTGCGTCCGCAGCTTTTCAAAGTTGTCTCTGACGTTGTTGCTGCTTGCCGCGTGCAGCGAACCCTTTACCTGGTATTTACCAAAAAATAATAATAATAACGGTGACGGGTCTGGAACTTTGTGAGTTAGCGCCACGTGTGTGCAGTCGTTCCTTCTTTGGTCCGAGTGCGCAACGCGCTAGGTTTACTGATCGACATAAACAGGCTGAGTCTGTGGAGCCACACTATTCGGGTACGTTGGGTAGTGTGTGAGTGCAGCCTTTTGCGCACAAAACGAGGACGAGGCTGAGACACGCGAGCGCAGACTCGCAGCGCATATTGAAGAAAGCAGTGGCGTAGCCAGACATTTCGTTCGGGGGCTCACGTTTCAGCTCGGCCTCCTCCTCATAGAATTTGTCGAAGGATCAAATACATGAATAGTAACTGCATTCACATTGCCAAAGATACTGCAAACGAATGTTTCAACACTACGCACTGTCAAGACAAGTAAAATATGTATCTTTTCATAAAAGAATCCACTCGTATGACCCGAAAATTGTGCCCAAAATAACTGATATCATACTTCCATGTTTTTTGTCTATTTAATAAGTAAAGCAAATATCACAGGAACCTTAGTACTATATCAGTTCGAAACGGGCCAAGCAATGTATGCCGCTGACATGAAAAATGTAAAGGCCGTGAAATTAACGAGTTGACAAATATTTTAATGAAACTTTGTCATTCAAGAGCCTTGTTTACATTCTTGTACATGTGCAACGGCCAGAGAGAAATCTCAATGGCGCTGTCCTTCGTTGAAATGTATCGCGCAGGAGCAGCTGTCACCGGTAGTGTATTGTAATTGCACCGAAGATATAGTCGCAACAGAGAGCACATATAGACCGTTTTTTCGTAGGCGCCGCCATATTGTGAGCGCAGTGGCGCCGCCTATGAGCAGCGCCATACTGGCTTGGGTGAAAGCGGTCTTTTGCATGGCAGGTATACGCTCGGCGGTAGGTTCTGGCGTTTGTTTTCGCGGTCGTGCGGTCTGTTTAGTATGACGTGCGTCTTCTACGTGGTAAACGGTTCTGTGAGACGTGCTGAAGTGGTTTAAGGCGTCATGGCCGGAATTTCTGCTGGTGTTGAGGTGGACGGAACGCGCAGCGCGATGTGCGCGCGCATATTTGAGCCTACAATCAGCCTCGGAGATAAATTGTGTATTTCTGAATGTTCCAATCACTAATGTGACCTTATTGCAGTATTATCCTCTATTTCTAAGCTGGGGTTTAGGAGCCATGAAATATACGCGACGATCGTAACAGCGTGAGCGTGGGTACCGTTCTGCTACGATAGGAGCTGTGATGTTATACTTTGACAAGCGTTCAAACTGTTCGCTGCAGGTTACATTGCGTGACAACTTGGTTCGATGGATGAGGTTTCCGCCCCTGAATAAAATAGTTTTGGCAAGTAAAAGAAGCATACCTTACAGTCTGAATTACGCTTGTCCAGCAAAGGGACAGTTTACGAACTGCGCGAGCGTCCTAAGCAGTGGTAGGTGCTGGATTACATATATCTTTGTTCTATATACCGCATGGTCCAAGCATACGGCATCAGCGGTTATATATTTATAAACGTTGTGCGGCGTGACTATGCGAGGTCCTATTGCGGCATTAGCCCGTTTTCTCTTGCTTTTTCGAGAAAGAGGATGATAACACAATTTTTTTTTCGGTTGTGTTCGTTCCGTTCTCTACGACGCACTCACACGTATTATGGAAATTTTGTCCTCAAAAATAGCCATCGCATTCTTTTTATGCGATCCCTCTCACATATTATGGCTGTATACAGGCCAAAAAGGCAATGCGGAAGCACACAGCTTACATTTGTATCGTGCTGGTTCACCAACCGCAGTGATCGCTGTATTGAGCAGCGCCGTCGGCCTCATGCAGGAAGGCTAGCGTAGACATATGGTAATTTGAAGCCTACTAGACTTGAAATGCGCGAGAACGATGCCGGTGCATCACAAATATTTGATGGCGCCTGCCGCTTAGATTTTTCGTGGTTGCCTTAGGTTGGCCGTGCACGAGCATACGCTCTTATGCTTTATGTTTTACTCCCTAGGCCAAGAGATCAGATATTGAGCAGATTTACCATTTCATGCTGCTAATACAGAGACACCGGTTTTCTTTGTTGAATTAAAACTGATATAAGCAAAATAGTTCACAACACTTACACACACTGCGACTGATAATGTGCGTACACCGCGGCTGATAAAACGCGTCACATTTTTGCGCCCCCAAGAGATATTTCCGCCTGTAGTTACCAAGGCACCGAAACGCTTCCCTGACGACCTTATATGAACGGACATGGCGTAAATTTTACAAAGTACCATCTAAAACATCTCGAAATCGTTCCGCAGCACGCGACAGCAATACCTTCAAGCAACGCCGCGCCGGATCGCCCAAGCCAGAGAGGAGGAAAGGCTCTCCGCGCGTCCTATCCTCCTCGCCCGATGAAACGGTCTATAAAAAGCAGCATTTCTGCAAGATATACGAGTGCGAGTCAAATGAAAGTGAGCCATTGCGAATATATGACAAACGGGGTACTTTATTAAAAGAAGTCTCCATCAACATTTATACATTTGTCCGGCTGACTAACGAGTCGCGTAGTTCCCGTCTCATAAAAATCCTTGGGCTGCTGCTTCAAAAAGTATGTAACTGACTCTTTCTTGTTATCGTCCAACATGAGTCTGGTTCCTTTTAGCTGCTTTTTCAACTTCTCCAAAATGTGGGAGTCGCAAGTCGACAGGACTGGGCTGTATGGTGGATGCTGCAGCATTTCCCCCTTGAACTTTGCCAGTTTTGTGTTTATCACATCGACGACGTGGGGACGGCCATTGTCGTCGAGCAAGATGACCCTATCCGCCAATTTTCCGTGTCGTTTGTTCTTGATTGCGACACGCAGCCAATCCGGCGTTTCACAATATCGGAAATAATTGATAGCCTCCCCAGGTTTAATAAATTCGATCAGTAATGACACCCTGTAGATGGAAAAAGAAAGTCAACAACTCCTTTCCCGTGGAAATGATGGCCTTTGCTTTCTTTGGGGGTGGTGAATTCGAATGTTTCCACTGTAAGCATTGCCGTCGTGTTCCAGGCTCGAAATAGTGGGACCATGATTCGTCCCCTGTGACAACTGCAGACAAGAAGTCGTCACCCTCATTGTGGTACCGGATCAGATGAGTCAAAGCACCGCCGAACCTATCCGTTTTCTGGCGGTGATTCAAAATCTTGGACATCCATTGCGCACACAAGAGCCGATAACCGAGATGTTCATAGATGATGGTGTGAACCGAACGGGGACTGATGTTCACACGCTCTGCCAGTTAATCGATGCGTATCCTCGGTTCTTGTCCAATCAGCTGATCAACCTTTGCAATTGTGTTGGGGGTGACTGCACGGTGGCTTTGGCCCGGTCTTGGATCGTCTTTGCAACTTTCACGTCCTGCTTTGGACCGTTTGCTCCAACGCTTCACACTGACCAATGAAATGCAATGTTCAACGTACACGGCAGCCATACGGCGACTAATTTCTTTTTAGGAAATACCTTCAGCTGTCGAAAACCTCACGACACCACGCTGCTCAACTTCTGGAGCGTGCATTATGTCACGCAATCATGTTCAACCCAGTGTATAAGAGCAATAAAGAACATTTATCCTCACACCTGCGTGTCACTTTTGTAAATGAGAGATGCATGTGTGCTACGCGCATATGCTTCGCAGATAATGAACAGAACTAATATTGCGCGAAGTGGGTTGGCTCACTTTCATTTGACTCGCCCTCGTACATTATACTACATATATATATATATATATATATATATATAAATCTACGTATCTAAGCGAAAGTGACTGTATATAATGCGTTAAACAAGGCAAATTAACGTGTTGCGCAATCACAGATTCACAGATTACAGAATCCTAAGGCCATCCCCCCTCCTTCCACTCCCCCCGATGCATCGAGCGCGACGGAAGGCGGCGCGCTTCTTCCCCGCTTTTCTCCCTTGCGCACACAAGACTGAGCCACCATCGCCGGCTCACCCGTGCCCCCCTCCCCCCCGTCCCCCCTACGCTTTCATTCGCACATGCAACATGCGGCGAGCGGTCACTGGACTTTATACAGAACGTGAGGGCGACGGCGACGGCAGGAGTGCACCTGGAGTGTCGATATAATTGCTATTGCAATGATATAATAAGAGTATCCCGCAACTGAAGCGTACCGTGGCCCATTACTTACCGCAAGAGAAGAAGCAGTAACGAAATCGAACTTTCACCATGCGGCAATTCGCTGCGCCGCAACAATGTCCTTTTTCTTTTGTGGGGCCAGAGCACCTAAATATAAAAAAAAAACACACACACAGAGGAAAGCACGTTGGCCACAATCGAATGCCTGCTTTGGGCACCTAATGTGGCTACCGAAGGAATATCGAAGAAAACGTGAGACTCTTGGTCCACATAGAACCATACGCATACTGTTAGGTACCCTACACAGGCGAGACAAGACTTTCCGGAGAGGTTGCGCTCAAGCGAACTCGTTGCACACCGTCGATTCCCCACAGTGATGGCGGCGAGCGACCATTGTTCGTTTTACTCGCCTGCTATCCAGAAAGCGCCCAAAACTCCGCCAGGCGAAAATCCACTCGGCCAGACAATAACGAACGCGCGCCGAAGGGCGCCACTTGGTGGTCGAGGCAACACGAGAAAAACGCATGCGCTCTGGCTGGCTCTGGTAGCCTGCGGCTTGCGAGAACAAGAAAATTGAAGAGGCTCAATGTGACCTCGCGAATAAATGTCAAAGTAGAAAAATAAATAAGAACATAGTTACCTTTGCTGCCTTTAGTGTCTTCACGTGGATGCTTTGGTGCAGGTGAAATGTTGATATTCTTTTCTGTGACATGACGGCACAAATAAACCACCACAACGCTTCGTCTCATCGGATCTCGCTGCGTGCTTTGTCAACTTCTCTGATAGTGTGTTGATTTCGCTTGTCTCGTTGTATGGTCCGATGTACGACTTTAGAAAAGTCAATGCACCTTTGGCGTGAAATGTTTATAACAACATTAAGCCCACAAAGTTCCAGAATTGAAAATCAGAAGAACGACTTTGGAAATGTCAAAGCACCTTTAGAGTCAATAGTTTATGAGAACTTTATACCCATAAAGTTTCGCAATTGAAATCCATGCGCTCCGTAGATTCCGCTGCCTCCGCGAAATGCCGCGACGAGCCATCTTGCCATCAAAACGCCCTTGAAACTTTTTGCTCGGATGGGGCTCCTTGCGTTATGTGACTCCCGGTGCATGGGCGTTGCCGCAAAATCCAGCCCGAGTTTGCAATGTTCGCGCTGAAATGTTTTTTCCAGCGTGAAAAAGACATTCTGGACGAAATCCAGAATGATTTCCGGGGCTTGTATTGCTCGGCGGTGCATTGTATTGCTCGGCGGGGGGCTGAAGCCCCATAAGCTCCCCCCTGGCTACGCCACTGGGTGGCCACATATATAGCAGAATCTGTGACACGTCACGTGTGCGCCGCCCGCGGAAGATTCCGCTCAAGAAGGACAGCTCCTCGCTGGGAAGGGCGCTGTTCTGACGCGCACACCAAAGCTGTCCGTAAAGCAGCGCTGGAAGTCTGCGCTCGTGTCTCTCAGCGTCCTCGTCTCGTGCGCAAAAAGCTGTACGCTGTGGAGTCGTATTCTGTAACGATTCGGTTTCCGAAGAATTCAGTTTGCCAGTGGCATCACGTTTTGGGCGGTCCGCTGATGTAATGACAACGACAGGAAGGATATAGGCCAGTCGGCGCGCAAGTTTTTTCTGGAAGTGAGCGTCACAAACCAGGTGAAAATATAGCATATTGGGAACACTTCTTGGTTACAAGAACAATTACAACAAATAATTTGTTGATGCTATCGGTGAGGTTTATGACTTTCATTATGAAACACGTGTGTGACATACTGGTGATGAGGGATTTAGCGTATTTTGTTTGCTGCTGTTGACCCATTTAATTATGCCGCTAGGTGGTACGTCGTACTTTAACACGGCGTGCACAAATTCCACTAGAGTTGTCTGTGTCCCAATATTCGCCGTAGACGCAAAGTAGACGGCTAAGTGGACAGCGGCCATCTTAAGCCTCGTTCCAATTATCACGAAGACGTCAATGTAGACAGCTTCGCGAAACAGCGTCGAAGGCTGTGTTCCAATACTCGCCGTAGACAGCAAAAGCTATGTTCCAATAGTCGCCGTGTACGGTAAAGTAGACGGCTAAGTGAACAGCGGCCATCTTAAGTGTCGTTCCAATTATCACGAAGACGTCAAAGTAGGCAGCTTCGCGAAACGGCTGTGTTCCAATACTCTCCGTAGACGGCAAAGTAGACGGCTAAGCGTGTGTTCCAATCCTGACCAGCATCCGAGACACTTTACGTAGACAGCTAAGGAAACAGTTTCGATGTAGTGTAATGGAACACGTTTCTAGCCGTCTGGAAGACGTACGGAAGACGATCAGACGTTCATTTCAGGGATCACCAGTCGTTTGTGCGCAGGCGCGAGTAAGAGCGAGGGCGAGAGAGGAAATCGGGGGGCTTTTGCTCCTTGAATATATGACCTGTGATATGACTTTGCCTAGGCACTACGGAGGAGGTTTCTTAGCGCGATTTGTATGCGTTTGTCCCCTAGACATGCCGACATTGCGGAGTGAGGTCGAGTTTGTTTACGCTCCGCCGCTGGCTGCCCACGCGGTGAGGCAGTGGGCACGGACGCCCCATTTAGTGATCGCTGTGTCTGAATGGTCTAATAGTTGGGGTCGGGCATGAAATAGATGGTAGCTGGCCCATGCAGGACGTTGTTGAAGGGAAGGACTTATTCTCATCGAGAACGAGTAATTTGGGATTTATTTTCACTATCTACATGATAACGTTACAGTTCATCAGTCTAGCATGACTGAAAGAGGAATGCACACTCAGCAGCCGCGCAACCGCTGCTTATAAACACTCGGCCCTCCCTAGATCCCTAGGTGAGGGAAAACGGTCGTTCACCGTCGACCAATTCGGAGCGTCCAAAGGCATCGTAGCCGACCCACCCGCCTTTTAGGGGGATGGTTTACACACTCACTTCCGCACAGGTTTCACGAACACACCAAGGTGAGAGGGTTTTCGCAGACACGGGTCTTGCCCTGAGCAGGCGCCGCTTGGTCCCAGAGTTGCACCCGCAGACAGTGGCCGCCGCGTCTGTCCATTGACTGACGACTTCTAATGGCGTTTTTCACTGGTCGATCTGGAGCAGCCGCCTGAATCCTCGAGCGAGCGCTCGGCTTTCATCAATCCGAGTCTGCCAGTGGAGCGCACGAACGCTCCGCGGGAGATCACACAGGAAGTCTGCGTGCACGTGACACAAACCGGTTCCGCAAACTATGCCCAACACAATGTTGTGCGTACCGACCGGGTACCGATTTCGCTTGAAGACGGAAGTGACGCCATGTGACGCGTTCTATTTCCGCCCGAATCCGCGTCTCGGCGGCGGAGCAAGTGAGAGCGATCCGGCGCGGAGCGAGTTGATCCGAAACGACCAGTGGAACGCGCGAACCCGCTCCAGATCGACCAGTGAAATTCGGATTCGTTGCCGCGGAGCAAAAATCCTGCTCCGAATCGACCAGTGAAAAACGCCATAAGACCCGTGAGACGGTGCCACAAAACTTCTTATTCCAGGAGTTCCCCCGCTTCAATCAAACCGTGAAGGCGACGGCGACTCCACAAACAATACTTGGTCCGCCGACTGCGTCTAGACATCCCGGAGTCGCTCGTTTGGGGACGCGGCGTGTTGTCATCCTTACAAAGCGAGTCGCCGCAGTAGACATGGTGGCGCCGTTCGGTTGGGGACTGTCGCTTCCCCGAAGATCGCCAGCCTCCGCAGGTCGAACGTAACAAGAGGCAAGGTTCTGATTGGTGTTGTATAAGTCGCGGGTCGCTTTTTTCGCCGCGGCGATAGATTGGATTTTTTACAAGCACTGCTCCAGGAGGGTACATGTGACCGGCAAACGGAGGCCTCAGGAGAGCACCTGAGGTTATAATAAAGCAGGCGGCGCAGGATCTCCAGGGCACCCAAGGGTAGCGGGGAGAGAGAGAGAGAGAGAAGAAACTTTATTATAAAGTGAAAGGATTGATGTGGTTGGATCAAGGCTTTCAGGTGCTCTCCTGAGGCCTCCGCTTGCCGGTTACATGTGCCCTCTTGGAGCAGTGCTTGTAAAAACAATCTATATCGTTGCGACTAATATATATATATATATATATATATATATATATATATATATAGCCGCTGCAGCCGTTTGCGCCTGCGCACAAACGGCTGGCGATCCCTCAAATGAACGTTTCGTCTGAAATCCGTGCTCTGGGGCCGAATCTTATAACGGTTCGGAAGCAGAACCGTCCATTTGGCCTCACCTGATTGGTCAAAAGTTTGCTTGCGTCAGAGGCCGTCAGAGATAGCGGAGCGGCACCGCAAATTATGATCACGTGACGCTTATGTCAATCATTTTCACAGCGAAACAGTCGTTGGCTAAGAGCGGAACTGGCGAAAGGGTTGTCCGCTTTGGTTTCCGTTGCTGTGGCTTGACTGTTGGCTCGCGACCCTGGCCGCGCGCTCCGGTCGCGCCACCCCGGAGACGCACGGGCGTCGCGTGCGTTGGTTGTTTCGGAGGCTATCACTTGCCTTCGTCGTCTGCTTGGCGTTGCTACTTCGGTGTCGACCACGGCTGGAAGTGCGATAGGCGTTTGAAGAGATGACAGATAATTATTTGCACCGCCCCTGCCGGGTTTCTAAGAGCTTTTGCAGGCTACGCTACGAATTGGAGTAGACTCGGATGCAAGCGTACCAGTGGTCATTACACGCAGAGGAAGGCACTGCGCGCTGCGGTTCATCGCCGCCTATACCTAAGCTGTCCCTAAAAACCAGTTCACGGTTTTGTTGCGCTCGCTACTTAGGAAGTGCTGGCAGTGCATTCCTGGTGCATGCATCGTGCAAGCTCGATCCTAGCGTTGCGCTAGGATCGACGACACATAGCGTTGCGCTCTGCCAACTCATTTACACCGCCTGTCGGCTCAGAATGAAAAAGAATGACATTAATAAATTACTTCAAGCATTGCGTAAACGTCCGACACCGCACGTTTATACTTTATAACTTGCCGTACAATATTTAATTTATATTTTAGATTTAATTAGCACGTAGAAACATTCTGCAGTTCCTTGATTAACTCGTCATTTGATGACGTACACTTCAGAGGCGGCACCCTCTCGTCTATTGGTGGTCTCCTCCCCTTCTTCTACCTCCGGCTTGGGAGTGGCCCATTTAGTGACGTAAACGGCGGAAGTGAACGGTTCATTTAACCCCGATCTCGCCCGTGCACACGGTACGCACAAGCTCTGCACACGGCACACTGCGTCTTCGGATCACATCCAGACATGGAGGTAGGAAAAAGTTAGGAGGAAGCATTACGTCATGCAGCCAGCCTTGGCAAGCGAACGTTCCGTGAAGCCCATACATTTGCTCAGTGGTGGCCCAACACGTGGCCTCTTGCGTCGAGATCACGGAGCAAGAATCGAGATTTGCTGAGACGTTTGGTTCCTGGTAAATATGTCAGTAGTTTTTGTTCGGTGCGCGTTTGCTCGGCTGCCCTGCCGTGGCTCTGCCTGCAGAGTGGGAGCACTAAAACCAACCACGTGCTTTGACGTGCGATCACGTGTTGGGCCACCAGGTTTGACTTCAATCGGGTTGCGCGATGCTCCCTCCTAAGTTTTCCTTACTCCATGACACCGAAGCACCTCGCGCCACTTCGCTTCGTAGCAGACGACAGATTCGGTTTCCACATAATTGACATGTGCGTTACATCACCATAATATGCGCGCCCTCAGGCGATGGCGTCACCCAGGTGGCGACCAATTGCTGCTCGCAAAGCGAAGTTTTCGAAAACCGAAGTGTTACAGAAAACAGATCCGTTGTGACGACCGGAAAAAAGGTGTTTCCTTTTTTTTTTTTTTGCATAAGCGCTGCTAAAGATAGAAAAGGCCGAAGGAAAGGGAACTCCACGGTACACGTAGTCCAAGCGCACACGCCACATCTACATCTAATCTTGGCTGCTGCAGCATTGATGGTGCAACGCCTACGAACGTCGTTCGCAGGCTGAACCGCCGTGCGCACTTTACCTCTTGTGGTTTGTGATAATCGATGTCGGCTCACTGCCAGCCTTTCCCATAATCACGCGACTCGTGTAGTCCCGTCTAAGCTGCTGCTCTTTCCCCGGTCTCTCTGAGAGAGAGAATGTGACCTTGTTACGACGTCCATCTCCCTCTTCCCCCATTTTTTGTTTATTTTTGCTTCGGGGTTACTGGCTGGTCGGCACGCCGCCCAGCCTGATGACGTAAGACGAAGGGGCTTCCCTCATCTGCGGCAGAAAAACTTTCCCTCTCCTGAGAGGGCGTTGCCGTGCGAAGCGAGCACGTTTCTATTCTGTCGTGGATACAAGGTCAGACGACGCTGTGCGATTGCTTCGGCGATGCGTCGGTTGTCCGCGCGAGAAACTCCCTTGACGTCAAGAAACGAGAAAACAAACGGCGAGCTATGGTCCGAACGCGGCAGAAGGCGCCATGTTGATGAGGGCGCAGTTATCGTAGCCTGACGAGGACTCGACAATCTTGGGCGGAAGTTCCTTGAGCGCGTTTTCCGCCGCGCGCGTCAGCCGACATGCAAGCGGCTTTCCACACACCGGCTCAATTACGAGCATCGTTTTTTTTTTTTTTTTTATGGGGTTTTACGTGCCAAAACCACTTTCTGATTATGAGGCACGCCGTAGTGGAGGACTCCGGAAATTTCGACCACCTGGGGTTCTTTAACGTGCACCTAAATCTAAGCACACGGGTGTTTTCGCATTTCGCCCCCATCGAAATGCGGCCGCCGTGGCCGGGATTCGATCCCGCGGTCTCGTGCTCAGCAGCCTAACACCATAGCCACTGAGCAACCACGGCGGGTAATTACGATCATCGTCTGAATTATACACATACGTGTGCTCCTAGATTGCGTGGGCAGAGTAATAGAACGATGCTTTGCGCAGATAGTGCGTCTTTTAGTCCGTTATAAGAGTTTCCTTACACGCGCGCTGTGCTATAACAAAACAATTTGGACACAAAGGCACCGCTGTATCTATTGTATGTTCGCGATAATTAATTAATTGAATTATATATATATTGACACATGTACTTGTTTATCTTTATTGGGTGACCGCGTTTCGCCGTCTAACAAATTTTATCGCTCAGCGATGGACGCGCCTGCATGTATCGGAATATTCCCGAATGTTATCGATGGTTCTATATATCCGCTGTCTGTTGTCACCGGACCTTGTGTAATTGTGTGGTACTTTCTGGAAGACACACGATTACTCTGAAACCCTCGATGACTTAAGTATAAAAGCCGATGCTCTTGCCCCGAAGATCGGATTTTCGACGATTACCGACCGTGTTCGCCACTATCCTTGCGCTTGTGTGTCAAATGTGTCAAAGGGAACCAAGGGGCCCGAGAAAGTGCATCGGGAAACGGCGCTGCGGTAGCTCAATTGGCAAGAGCATCGCACGAGCAATGCGTACAGATATATATATATATATATATATATATATATATATATATATATATATATTTTTTTTTTTCCTAGAAAGTATGCCTTCCAACTACTCGGAATCAGCAAAAACCGACTATCGCGGACAACATGAGTCTCTTTCAACGTAAGTGTGAGGCTCGGAGCAGGACCTGTGGCGCTTGAAAGTAGCCTGGGGCCTGACGAACCAACCGACTGAGCTATCTTTCCGGGCAACATCGAAGGGTCACGAGTTCAAATCACCTGTTATGTTCCTTTTTTTTTTTCGCCACTCTTTCTTTCTTTTTTTTCTTTCTTTTAATGTCTTTTCCTTTATTTTATCACTGTACGGGAACCCTTCTAAAAAAAAAAAAGAAAGATATATATCTTCAAATATGTATGGCCTCACACTCACATGTGCAGGTCATAAATACCAGGTTTTCTAGCCGAGTGCCATCCATGCGGTATAACCGAGCTCAGATTGGTGCACCTTGACTGACCAAGTAGGGCACCACTGTAGGTTAAATGAGGCGTACAACTCCTGCGGGACCCGCCGTGGTTGCTCAGTGGTCATGGTGTTAGACTGCTGAGCACGAGGTCGCGGGATCGGACCCCGACCACGGCGGCCGCATTTCGATGGGGGCGAAATGCGAAAACACCCGTGTACTTAGAATTAGGTGCACGTTAAAGAACCCCAGGTGGTCGAAATTTTCGGAGTCCTCCACTACGGCGTGCATAATCAGAAAGTGGTTTTGTCACGTAAAACCCCATAAATTAATTTTTAATTTAACTCCTACGGGGACGGTAGAGTATCCGTCTCCAGTGCAAGAGGACCGTGATTCAAATCTCGGTGCCGCGCTATTCTCCACCGGAAAATACAAAAAAAAAAAACCGTGTGTTGAGAAAATTGCACAAACAGGCCTGGAGTGCGGCCTGATCCCGGTGACCAGAACCGGTAACGCACTCTCTCACCAGAGCAGGATTGGCCACCCTGGTGCAGTACTTGGCCACAACCTCCTATATGAATACAACAATCGAACCCTCAGTCCCCAGCAGCCGCGAAGCAACTGACCACGGCGGCGGTCAGATCTGTGACGCTGCAGAGGGTGCTAAGAATACCTGGCTCCGGACAGGCCGCCATTGGAATCTGAACCTGGCAACGTTTAACGTTAGAACGCTATCTAGTGAGGCGAGTCTAGCAGTGTTATTGGAGGAATTAGAGGGTAGTAAATGGGATATAATAGGGCTCAGTGAGGTTAGGAGGACAAAAGAAGCATATACAGTGCTAAAAAGCGGGCATGTACTGTGTTACCGGGGCTTAGCGAAGAGACGAGAACTAGGAGTCGGATTCCTGATTAATAAGGAAATAGCTGGTAACATACAGGAATTCTATAGCATTAACGAGAGGGTGGCAGGTCTTGTTGTGAAACTTAATAAGAGGTACAAAATGAAGGTTGTACAGGTCTACGCTCCTACATCTAGTCATGATGACCAGGAAGTCGAAAGCTTTTATGAAGACGTAGAATCGGCGATGGGTAAAGTCAAAACAAAATACACTATACTGATGGGCGACTTCAATGCCAGGGTAGGCAAGAAGCAGGCTGGAGACAAGTCAGTGGGGGAATATGGCATAGGCTCTAGGAATAGCAGAGGAGAATTATTAGTAGAGTTTGCAGAACAGAATAATATGCGTATAATGAATACCTTTTTCCGCAAGCGGGTTAGCCGAAAGTGGACGTGGAGGAGCCCGAATGGTGAGACTAGAAATGAAATCGACTTCATACTCTGCGCGAACCCTGGCATCATTCAAGATGTAGACGTGCTCGGCAAGGTACGCTGCAGTGACCACAGGATGGTAAGAACTCGAATTAGCTTAGACTTGAGGAGGGAACGAAAGAAACTGGTACACAAGAAGCCAATCAATGAGTTAGCGGTAAGAGGGAAACTAGAGGAATTCCGGATCAAACTACAGAACAGGTATTCGGCTTTAACTCAGGAAGAGGACCTTAGTGTTGAAGCAATGAACGACAATCTCATGGGCATCATTAAGGAGTGCGCAATAGAAGTCGGTGGTAACGCCGTTAGACAGGAAACCAGTAAGCTATCGCAGGAGACGAAAGATCTGATCAAGAAACGCCAATGTATGAAAGCCTCTAATCCTACAACTAGAATAGAACTGGCAGAACTTTCTAAGTTAATCAACAAGCGTAAGACAGCGGACATCAGGAACTATAATATGGATAGAATTGAACAGGCTCTCAGGAACGGAGGAAGCCTAAAAACAGTGAAGAAGAAACTAGGAATAGGCAAGAATCAGATGTGTGCGTTAAGAGACAAAGCCGGCAATATCGTTACTAATATGGACGAGATAGTTCAAGTGGCTGAGGAGTTCTATAGAGATTTATACAGTACCAGTGGCACCCACGACGATAGTGGAAGAGAGAATAGCCTAGAGGAATTCGAAATCCCACAGGTAACGCCAGAAGAAGTAAAGAAAGCCTTAGGAGCTATGCAAAGGGGGAAGGCAGCTGGGGAGGATCAGGTAACAGCAGATTTGTTGAAGGATGGTGGTCAGATTGTTCTAGAGAAACTGGCCACCCTGTATACGCAATGCCTCATAACCTCGAGCGTACCGGAATCTTGGAAGAACGCTAACATAATCCTAATCCATAAGAAAGGGGACGCCAAAGACTTGAAAAATTATAGACCGATCAGCTTACTGTCCGTTGCCTACAAAGTATTTACTAAGGTAATCGCAAATAGAATCAGGAACACCTTAGACTTCTGTCAACCAAAGGACCAGGCAGGATTCCGTAAAGGCTACTCAACAATAGACCATATTCACACTATCAATCAAGTGATAGAGAAATGTGCAGAATATAACCAACCCTTATATATAGCTTTCATTGATTACGAGAAAGCGTTTGATTCAGTCGAAACCTCAGCAGTCATGGAGGCATTACGGAATCAGGGCGTAGATGAGCCATATGTAAAAATACTGGAAGATATCTATAGCGGCTGCACAGCCACCGTAGTCCTCCACAAAGAAAGCAACAAAATCCCTATAAAGAAAGGCGTCAGACAGGGAGATACGATATCTCCAATGCTATTCACAGCATGTTTACAGGAGGTATTCAGAGGCCTGGAGTGGGAAGAATTGGGGATAAAAGTTGATGGAGAATACCTTAGCAACTTGCGATTCGCTGATGATATTGCCTTGCTTAGTAACTCAGGAGACCAATTGCAATGCATGCTCACTGACCTGGAGAGGCAAAGCAGAAGGGTGGGTCTGAAAATTAATCTGCAGAAAACTAAAGTACTGTTTAACAGTCTCGGAAGAGAACAGCAGTTTACGATAGGTAGCGAAACACTGGAAGTGGTAAGGGAATACATCTACTTAGGGCAGGTAGTGACCACGGATCCGGATCATGAGACTGAAATAACCAGAAGAATAAGAATGGGTTGGGGTGCGTTTGGCAGGCATTCTCAAATCATGAACAGTAGGTTGCCACTATCCCTCAAAAGGAAAGTGTACAACAGCTGTGTGTTACCAGTACTCACATATGGGGCAGAAACCTGGAGCCTTACGAAAAGGGTTCTGCTGAAATTGAGAACGACGCAACGAGCTATGGAAAGAAGAATGATGGGTGTAACGTTAAGGGATAAGAAAAGAGCAGATTGGGTGAGGCAACAAACGCGGGTAAACGACATCTTAGTTGAAATCAAGAAAAAGAAATGGGCATGGGCCGGACATGTAATGAGGAGGGAAGATAACCGATGGTCACTAAGAGCTACGGACTGGATTCCAAGAGAAGGGAAGCGTAGCAGGGGGCGGCAGAAAGTTAGGTGGGCAGATGACATTAAGACGTTTGCAGGGACAACATGGCCACAATTAGTACATGACCGGGGTAGTTGGAGAAGTATGGGAGAGGCCTTTGCCCTGCAGTGGGCGTAACTAGGCTGATGATGATGATGATGATATATATATGCGCGCGCGCGCGCGTGTGTGTGTGTGTGTGTGTGTGTGTGTTTTTTTTTGAAGAGTGGAGGCCCACATAGAAAAAACAAACATTAATTCAGACGTTTCGGCCGGAGTCTGACCTTTGTCAAGAGGGTAAAGGCCATACCTATATACGTATACATATATGCATGAACGACGAGAAGGGGAACCTAGGCGCTCGACCCCATTAAATCACATGGACGCCAGGCCACGCGGGACTGGAGGGGAACGAAAGGGCGAACGCCTTAGCTCGAGCGCTAATCAGCCGAGCGGGGCAAAACCAATCGTCTCATCAATCCCCACCCTTTACCTTCGTGCCTCTGCCGTCCAATTACTGCGACCGACTCGAGATCCAGCGACTCAACCGCAGGATTTATCCTCCCCCTCACAGAAAGCTCAGCACTGAAGAGGCAGCAGCTCTCAGACTTATTCAGACGAACACATTCCCAATTTAAACCTCCACAGATACAGCAAAATGTACCCACATACATATCGCGGCATCTGTCCCTGGTGCGGCGACACACGCCCTACACTCTCACATCTCGTGGGGCTGCGGGGGCAAACCTCAGCACTTAAAGACGCCTAGCACGTCATTTGAGCGGTGGGAGGTACAGCTGACCGGCGGCGATACCCTGGCGGGACAAGAAGCTCTCGTCGTCCAGCCATGGCCAGTGGAGTCCTGGAATGAGGACACCACCCACTCGACCTCAAGAGCGATAGTCCAAATAAATGCTCTCTCTCTCCCTCTGTGTGTGTGTGTGTGTGCGTGCGTGCGTGCGTGTGCGTGTGTGTGTGTGTGCGTGCGTGTGTGTGTGTGTGTGTGTGTGTGTGTGTGTGTGTGTGTGTGTGTGTGTGTGTGTGTGTGTGTGTGTGTGTGTGTGTGTGTGTGTGTGTGTGTGTGTGTGTGTGTGTGTGTGTGTGTGTGTGTGTGTGTGTGTGTGTGTGTGTGTGTGTGTGTGTGTGTGTGTGTGTGTGTGTGTGTGTGTGTGTGTGTGTGTGTGTGTGTGTGTGTGTGTGTGTGTGTGTGTGTGTGTGTGTGTGTGTGTGAATCGCAACCATACAAAGCCAACAGAGAAGGGAGTCAAGGAAATATATAGGAAGCTAAAGCAACAACTGTTTTGATCCGATGACACGGTCAAATTGACAGGTCTTCGATCTTTGTGAACCTCGATCCGCAGTAGCGATCGACCGTATACAGAAGTCGTTTCCTGGTAATTCCACGCGTAAGTAAGTGTACGCGAGCGCCGTCATATCACCTATGTACACACGCAAATGTCAACTTAAGCAAGCTATATACGTGTGGAATGAAGCATGTCAAGGACGAAAAAAAAAAAAGGAAGAAACATCATTTGGAAGTGTCAACCTTACCAACAAGATGTCCTTATAGGGTCGCGTTGTGTGACCCTCCTTTAGCGTGCTCATTAGCTTGACAACACAACACAGACCAATTGGCACAACTACAACGCTAGTTTTTTCTTATTTTTCTTTCATTCCAGATTTCTGGCTTCGAAACACGCCGCGCCTCGCTTCATTATATATTCGGCTTCGTGACACGAACATAACCCGGGTTCTCTCTCCGTGCCTGCTGCTATTCTCCTCGCGCAGGCCCTTAGCGCCGTCTGTGTTCTTCTGATTTAAAAAGCGGTTAGTTGCGCATCAAAATGATCACGACGCGTTAATCGCAACCCAGGCGATAGGCGCGCCGTTGTGCCAGTGCGTCAAGCGAGCGCAGTTCCAAGTCGCGCGGTGCTTCACCGCGCTACACGTCAAAGACAAAATTGGCCGTGTTGGCTTTTGTGTCGCCAGAATTTCTCAACTGCTGTTTGTCCAATAACATTGATGAGTGTCACACTGATAGAGGCGTACGCTTCGCTTCATTTGGCGACGGCAGTTCGCAATGACGATTCAGAAACCCGCGTCACCTGTTACGCGTCGTTTCCTGTTTCTTTGCGGCAGCACTTCGCTTTATAATCGTAATACATAGATTATATATTTTTCTGAGAAACCGAAAGTCCTCGCTTTATATTCGTGGTCCCGTTATTTACGTGCGAATACGGCATATATGTGCAACAGCCAGAGAAAGCTATAACAAGTCCCAAGATGCCGTCTTGAAAATCGTAAATGAAAGACGGAGAGGTCGATCTGGAACGCTGTACTTTGGCCAGTTGCGCAGCGTTTGGTCAAATAAAAGGGTGAACAGAGAGGAAATGCTTTTCGTGATATATCCATCTATACGGAGTCTATGCTGAATATTCCAACTTGAGAGTGCATTTTCCGGATGGCGCTTGGCAGTCGTGGATCATATCGTCTGCGCGCGTGGGGCCAAGGTCGAGCCCACGACCTCGGTCCTAATTACAGAGGTAACTGTGCGCGTAAGTCCTCGCTCAGTGCGCAAACTAGGATGTGCAAAAACAAAAGAAACAAATAAAAAAGCAAAGGAAGAAAGGATAGAAAGAAAAAGTAACAAATGTTTAAATAACTGTGCCCACTTGCGCAGCACGAAAGCGGACCCATTTCCACGCTGCGCTCACGTGTTGCGCAAACGTAGGCGTATCTATCGAGGGGGAGGGAGGGGAAAGGGCACTTCCTCCCTCCATTATACTGTTAAATATATGGGGGGTGGGGGAGGGCAACGTATGCCATTTGCCCCTCCACTTCTGGAAGCGGGCACTTTCAGTTGCAAGTATACAACAGGACAGCAACTGAGGCCAAATTTCCTTTCTGGATGTAGTGCCCACCAAAGTACTCTCCTTCTGTATTACGGAAGGCCGAAGGATTGTCCTTCGTGCCCGCACTGCCAAGAAGGCTGGCGCCCGCCGTAAGGAGGCTATATCTTGTGCTACTTGAATCGTGCCCAGTTTTTATTGCGAGAGCAATTGTATGGACACTCCAGGCGCATTTCTGCCGTCGGCGTCGCCGTGAGGCTCCGCATAATGTCCAAGGGCAATAAAATCGTCGCGGCGCGCCTTGAGAACGGCACGCCAAGACGATTTTATCGCCCTTTGACTTTAGATGCGGCCACGCGCGCCCTCCCGGGCCGCATTTTTACAATTGCTACAGTAAGTACAGCGGGGCGTGGCACATGCGGACGCAAGTAAGAGTAAGAGCGGGTGTGAGAGGGAAAATCTATGGGCTTTTACTCCTTGAATATCTGACTTTGCCTAGGCACTACGTAGGAGAAGTTTCTTAGCGCGTGTTGTATGCGTTTGTCGTTGTTGTATGCGCAATTCCGGCACGCCTAGGCGTGCCGGCATTGCGGAGTGGGGTCGAGTTTGCGCTCCGGCGCTGGCTGCCCGCGCGGCGAGGCAGTGGGCACGGACGCTCCATTTGGTGATCGCTGTGTCTGAAGGTACGTCAGACAGACTTTCTCGCACTGGTGCTGAGTCAGTCATGCCGTATCAAACCCTTCTTGCCCCTTACGGCGCTGTATACCTTCAAAAAAAAAAAAAAATCACTGATTTTTTTGGGGGAGCAATAGGGGCCGTAGTAGAGGCCCGGCCTGCTCTCCTGGTGCGGTATCTTCACTCTTGGCAGGCTTTTCATATGCTGCTGTCCGCGGGTTTTCAGGAGCATCTTTGAGTGGTCCCCTTTGAGTGAAATCAACGCACAGCGCCTTAGCAACCGTGGTTGAGTGGCATTGTCTGATGTCACGCCGTCAGGATTACTGGCTTTGCGTCTCGGCCACGTTTGGTTAGGTCAACGTTAGGTTAGTTAGCGTAAGAGGCGTGAGGGTAGCTCGATGTATTCTCATAGCGGTTGCAGGGGCGTCGAGCATCACCGGCGGCCTTTCAGCCACTGGTGTCCATCCATGGTTGCTTTCTAGATATTCAGTATATGTGGCCCGGCCTCTACTACGGTCCCTACTGCTCCCACGGAAACATCTGTGATGTTGTTTTCGAGGTACATCGCCGAAAGGCGCGACAAAGCTATGATCCGGCACGACTGACTTAGCACGAGCGCCGCACATGCGAGGCAGTCTGTCCGACAGCGGTCGCCAAATGGGGCGTCAGTTCCCGCTGCTTCACCTATTTCATCGGGCCAGCAGCCAGCGTCCGAGCGTAAACGAACTCGACCCCACACCGCCATGCCGGCACGCTTAGGGACAAACGCATACGACACGCGATACAAAACCTCCTTCGTAGTGCCTAGGCAGATCTCATGTACTCAAGAAGCAAAAGCCCCCACATTATTTTCTCTCGCGCCTATATACTCTCACTCGCGCATACACACAAGCGTCCGGCCCCTCCGGAAGTGCCACGCCCCGGTGTACTTACTAGCAATCGTCAAGTCGTGCCCGGGTCGCTGTATCTTGAAAGCCATCTGCGAAGGGAACACAGCCTGCCGCGCGCTGTCTTTGCGGCTTAGTTCGCGTTGATGCCAGTCGCAGCACGTACGTCAGTTCGCTCGCAGCTGCTGCCGCGCTTCCTCACTCCAGCGTTTTGACAGAGAGTTTCTGCGGTCATCGAGTGAGATGTGTTCATGTTTACTTGTGCGCGCGTGACACCATGCTTGCTAATTTAGCTAGCATGCCTACGTTTACAAGTTTATACTGCCGATAAAACTGCTATCCTTACTTCGTATAGCTGTCCACAAATTTGCTGTCGAAATCGATGCTTCGGCTTTCGGGCGAAACTGCGACTTTTTGGTACCGCTTTACTATATTTGAAAACACAAAAGCAGCTTAACATTCTATATTTAACCTATGGGCGACGGTCCAGATAAAGTCTTTTAATCAGCTGCGCCCAACAATTACGAACCTTGCGGCATGACAGCTACTTGGAATAACATATATTACTGCGTTGCAGAGTTCGGACAGACTCACAAAGTGAACGTGACCACAGACGATGAACCGCTTCTATGAAATTATTTATTTGAAAAGAACAAAGGGGAGAGGGGGCTGGGGGAGGAAGTCGTGAGCAGAAACGCCAATGCACCAATATAACTGCGCACAATATACATAAAGATCGACTCTATGTTCCATGGCAAATTCGTCTGTCACGTCTGCAAGTCAGCAGCAGAGCTGATTTACTGCCTTTCCTTGCGTCACTGCGCTTGCCTGAGCGAATGCACGCGAAAAAAGAAAAATCGAGGCGTAAGAATAAGCACTAAGTACAAGAGGAAGAAAGTATAGTTGGGGAGTTTCAGAGAGAGAGAGAGAGAGAAATGAGAAGAATGTAGAAAAGGTTCGATTGTGTATAGAGTCAATTGTACTGGTGGAGTGCCGAAGGATATGAGACCGAATTCTTCGGAATCCACGCTCTGTAGGGCATGGTCAATGATTAAATGGCGGCCGTGCGAAGGATATCTGCCCCCCTCTCAATTACATTGCACGGGCGAGAGAATGAGAGAAAGAGAGCGGAAATGGCCAAGAGCATTGTGCTAGCTGACGCCATCAGAATAAAGCGCTGGACCTGTAGAAGTTCGTCGAGAGGCGAGGGACATCAATTTCACCAGGTCAAATAGGCTGGATGGCATTTCTTTCTTTTCGAATTCCCGAGCGTTTTATCGCAGCGCTCTAAGCGACCTCGACAAATTATTTGCCTGCTTCCCCATTGAGTTATCTGCGTGCTGACAAAAAGGATATATATATATATATAGAATTTGCATGGTGTTGAACGGGGCGAAAGGAGGAGCAGACATTCAAGGAGGGAGAAAGGAATGCTTACGCGTCGCCCAAGTTTAATCAAAGCGTCTTCGATCAAAACCTACTGCTGGTCAAATAGGTTTCCCACAGCAGTTGAGTATTTATTAGAGACTTTCGTGCACCTTCTTAACGCGCGTTTAGGAAAAAAAAAAAGACATAGCTCACGAGCCACGGTATTTCTGTCAACTTGTTTAATTTTCTCGTCAGTGTACGTCTGTAAACCATCAGAGACAGCTACAGGTTGAGGGCTATAGCAGACGAAAAATGGTGTACCATTTGACTTTTTTCGTTGGGAACGTGGCAGCACCATTGGCTTTTTATATTCGGCGTCCTTTTCTTTTCTCAATCCTTTTGCGAATGGGTTTGAGATGGAACACCTAATTTTCATTTACGACAGCTAACGTTATTCTGCTGACGCACTTCTGCGCTCAGCGGAAACACGATATGGTGGCGCCGGCCGGGAAAACCGCATAATAATGTTTTCCTAGCATTCTTAGTACTCTTGTTATGGCACTTCAGGAAAAGGTTTGGCACGCTCATGCGGCAAACACATGAATACTAACCAACGCAAGTGCCCTCTCTGAGCAATGCAATGTCATAATTAAACAAAAAAAAATGCGCAAATTTAAAAAGTAACTTTTATTTTGGTTCATAGGGGACGCCATAATACTTAAGTTTTAAAATTTAAACATGATGATGTTGCTTTTATAAATAGGCTGTGCAGTCGGCTTGATGGACTGTAGCAGTTAACTGAAAGATTTATTCGTCGAACAGTTTCCCAAATCAGCCGCCAGGGGCCGCAACGGCGGCGTGAAGAAAAGTACACCGCATCGCGGAGAGTCGCGGTTTCGCTGAACTGTTCGCAGCGTCGTAGCGTGTGTCGTGCGTCGCCGGCACAGTACCTACGGTCATCGCGATGACGAACGAGACGCCCTCGCCGACGGCCAACGGCACGGCAACCGCGGAGCTGTACCCTCCACCGGCGCGTGTGCGAGACAAGGCGTACGTCCGAAGCATGGTCGAGTATCAAGAGATGTACCAGAGGTCTTTGCGGGACCCGGAAGGTTTCTGGAAAGCCATAGCGCAGGACTTCTACTGGAAGCACCCGCCGAAATCCGGGAAGTTCGTCGACTACAACATCGACGTGCGCAAGGGCCCCGTGCATATCCGCTGGATGGAAGGCGCCAAGACCAACATCTCCTACAACTTGCTCGACCGAAATGTGGAGCGAGGGCTGGGCGCCACCGTTGCATATTACTGGTGAGTCAGCAGCGCCCGCCGCAGGGATGCGCAAGCATATCGTTTCGGCGAAATTCTCTGAAAGGCGTCTTTTGGATTCAGCGTCCACATACGAAAAACTAAGCCCCGCGGTTCACTTCGGATCGTTGTGCTCGTTACTTTCGGTTTTCTTGCTGCATGTCTTCGTCAAACGCAGAGCGACTTGCATACAAATCGAAGCATCTTTGACACGGAAATACACAACCGATAAAGTAGTCTTACGGTTTCGTCGCGAAAGAACGCACGTGTGCGAATGGAAATCGCTACAGGAAAGTAGTACGATGGGGACACGTATACAGCTAACTGAGGTAGCGCATGGCCCGTGTTTCGTTCTTTCGCGTTATTTCCACTATATGCAACCCCCTCGCTCGCCGCCGTACATTCGTACGTTGCTACCTGTAGCCTTCGCTTGTTGCAAGTACTGTCACTTCCTTTGCGAAACAATCGCTGCAGGTGTCACGCGGCTCATCCTTTCGGCTGTGACAGCCATGGTGATGGCGTGAGCTACTCGTGATGGGATCGATTTCCTTGAGCCGAATTTCTTATTATAGCCTTCTGGCCCACGCGTGGATATGAATGATGCATTTGCCGTTTCCTTCGCGGTGACCAATCAATTGCTTCTTTCAATTGCGGTACCGCACGAACATGTAAGTACGTCGATTAGGTTGATTTGGAAACGATCGGCCGGGCAGCTCTACCTGCGAGGTGCTCGCAGAGTAAATCCAATGCCATAAAAATCTGCGCCGACATATGTCACCTGTTCCATATTCCGTAGGAAAACGTAGTGGGTAGATGAAAACGTTGTCTAATGCCAGATGATGCGTTGTCACGCTAGAAATTGGGAGAATGCCGCCCTGGTGATTGTGCGACTGCGTGAGCATTGTCATATTTAAACGATCTCACGATTTTTCTCTTAAGTGACCGGCGTGAGGAGCATTATATTTCCGCCTGAATTAAATAGAAGCCACTGAACACGTGTTGGTGGGCGAGTCGGTTATGCATGATTACAACGAAGCATTGAAAATCTGTTTTGGCTGTGTGACGGATTGACGTTCCTTCGATGAATCATATTTAATCGAGCAAAAGCCGCGCCTCATCGCAATGTGGTTGCGTACATCTTGGTCGTCTGCACTCTTACGAGAGTATTATCGAGCGATTTGACGCAAATGTAGCTTTAGTTTTAGTGGTTACCGTTTACTCAATGTGCACCCTGTGTGTGGACGTTGGTTGAATATGACGAGTTGGGACCACATGTTAACGCTCGGAAAGAACAGCAGCTTTGATATAAAGAAAAAAAAAATGTTATGACTGCAGCGCTTCCTGTCACCTGTGTAGTGTAACTCTGCACCTGTGTCCCAACCACAGAGGCAGGTTACGCCGCTAAGTTCGTAGCATATATATGGCAGCTGCCGCTGCTCGGAGCTAAAGTGCGCTCGCGGCGTTAATTTTTTTCCCATTTCTACTTGTATACGCGTCGGTCTTGTAGACGCACGCTACAAGCTCGACTGTCGGACGCTGTAAAAGAATTTGCAGCAATCTATGGCATGCAGGCGACGAAATTAGCGCGCGATCCATACGCGGCGACAGATGTCGAAGTGCGCTTCACCGCTAACAAAGTAATTGTGCTGTGATGCCCGCTTGTCGGTGGTAGCGGAAGTCGCTTGGCATGTAATGGCAAGTACATATGGCAGGAATAATGTTTTACCACCCACCAACATAGCCTCTTTCATTGCCATTTTGAACTTTTTTCGGACGCTGGAAGCTCCATCATGCCGAAGCGTCGTGCTTTAGTGTGCGGGGCCCTGAAACGTTTCGATCGGTTTCTGTCTTGCTTCCGATGCAGACCAAGGTCAAACGACAAAGCGGTTTATTATTTGTGCCAACTGCCCACGCGTTCAAAATATCTTTTTCTTTCCTGTCATACCTGTTCTTATTTTTCACCCTTTCAACGCACGTGAGCGCTTCAAAGTTTGAGTGCTGACAAGTGTTACGTAGATCATTATTAAGTTGATAGTTGCTAAGTTGTTGGAAGTCAGCGCTGTGTGTCTTTCTTCGTCTGTACCTGTATCTCGCGCTTTTCTTAATTTAGCATGAACCACCGGCATGCCCAAGTCTCTACCGTTCAAAGATCTTTGTGTTCGTTCCCCGTGAAGGTTTGCCCGTTTATTTTTCGTACATGACTGAAACTGTCAGTAAAACGAGTTCTTGGGCGAGTTGGTCACTTATTGCAGGCATAACAGCAGCGCCAAAGAACACACACAAAAGAAAGGAACTCTGACAGACACGGCTGAAACTGTTTCACTCTACATTTTTATGAGAATGCGAACTGTTTAGTATGTATTTTCTTTAACCATAAGCAGGTTGGCCACATATTTGTCAGGTGGTACAATACTTCGTCTTTGACGTGGATTCCTTGATGTTATTAAAGCCGGGTAGGGTTCATGGTAGAATTAATAGGTGTTGCATAACAGGAATTACAACTTAATTCCACGCTTGCGTTCGTGCCAAAAATGTTATCGTTCGATTTTTCAGTGGATTCTACTGCAGAGCAGGTTGGGTTGAAATTAATGCACTAGTTGAAATCCAAAGGCCATATAGCTTGAGATGATGATGATAATGATGGTTTGTAGCAAACGCCTCACGTTGGAGCGCTTCTTTGCCATAGGTTATATCTATGTCCCCACCCGCTTTATTTATCTGGTCACTGCAGCAGTATAAAATGTCCAAACAAAAATTCCTAAAGGCTACATTTGTGCTTCTAAGTTTTAAACTTTTTCTTAAACACACGATTTTACACTTATGAACTTCTTTATGGGGCATTCAGAATGCACGGCTTTCTTTTAATTCACCCCTTCATCCATCTGAAGTTCACTGCAGGGACAAAATGCTTTGTGCAAAATAGTGTGCGTTTATTTTTTTGGTACATAGTGTACATGTTTATCGTCCCTGCACAGCACATTTTTTCCTATTGTTCAATGTATGTACCAAACACCTGGATTCTGCCAACTTTCTCCTAGCTCCTCTTACTACCGAATCGGTAATTTGTTTTCTTTCTTCTGTTCTATATGTTTTTTGCATTGCCTTTTTTTTTATGTTCCGAACTCGGTTTTACAACTTAGGGGAAAAAGAAACAATGAAAGATGAATTCGCTCATCCTAATTGCCAGCTAAAGTAAGTGCATGCGCTATACCCGGTGGCAGACTGGCATTCCTTCCATGCAGCCCATATGCTTTGATTTCCATGCTTTGCACTCGTTTTTCTGCCATACAGTAAAGCGTCAGTGCATTGTAGCAGCCTTGTCGTTTCGGGTTTCATTAGAAATGACAGCTGAGTGAATATCTAAAATGTCGCATTAACAATGACAATAACTCTTTATAGACGAGCAAACAAAATTCTAACATGGAATAAAATCAATAAGTTCGCACAAATATTCTTTGAACCTATGCCCTATACCCATGGTTTTGTGATGCAGTGCTGATGCTATATATACATAGTATAGTGTTTTACACCTAGTGTTCTAAATGGACACGAGTGAAGAATGTTAAGCTTGAAATTAAGCTTCAAAGTGGCCACTTTCAGTGGGAGAAAGGGACGCCCTGATGCTTCCACACAAGCTTGCCTTGGCGGCATTGATTTTGACAGTATCACGATCAAGTAACGAAATACTCAACTACAACTTTTCCTGTGCCAAAACGACCAACAAGCACTCTAAAATATTTTAGACCTTCAAAGGTGTTGGGTTGTTCCGTGGCTAACGTCCTTACCGTCAGGGCTATAAAAAAATTTATTGCACACAATAACGAGCTCAAGCTACATGTGCAATAAGAAAAGGTGTATCTGACATGTGAATTTCACAGCAATAGTTGTGAAACTTTATTTATTGCACTTTTCGTGTCGTTTGTCACAGCTATCATCATTTTTACTTTCCCCAAAAAGTTGGTGAACAAAAAAACTTTAACAGTCCACACAAATTATTCGATTTTACCATAGAGCTTGTATATTAACTTTATGGATTTTACCTCTTAAATGTGAATCCCTGCCATGGTGGCTGCATTTTGATGGGGGCAAAATGCAAAAGCACCTGTGTACTTAGATTTGGGTGCACGTTAAAGAACCTCTGGTGGTCCAAGGTATTCTGGAGGCTTGCCTCATAATCAAATTGTGGTTCTGGCACATAAAAACCCACAATTAAATTTTTTTTAAACACCTTACACATGAGGGTGTTAGTCATGGGACAACCATGCTCCCTTTATACACCTACCTGTATAAAGGTGTTAAAATGTTCAGTGTGTATGGGAAAATGATTTGAAATTCATGACATACTACCAATGCTATGGTTTCAATGCAATATTGAAACAAGCCCCAATTTACAAAGCAGCATAACGTGTTTGTGTGCACAGGGAAGGCAATGACCCGGAAGACTGCAGTACTATCACCTACCAGCAGCTGCTGGATGATGTATGCCGGTTCGCCAATGTGCTCAAGAGCCGAGGTGAGGGCATTTCGCAGCCATGGCATGGCACACATCTGCATTCGTGCAAACTCCCTTTGACAGACGATATTTTCGTTATAGCGAACTGTGTCTCTGTATTCCGCAGGTGGTTGTAAGTTCATACCGGCTAACTTTGCGCCGACAGTGCACTGAGAGGGGGCACCGTGAGCACATGCGTGGTAGCAAGGAGGGCTCTCCAGCAGCAGTGTGGGCCCAAAATGCCAAGTGCTGCATATATAGTTAAGAGAAACTTGCACGAAAGGCACTTTTGGCTAGACTGCTGGCTCACCCCCTCTCTGACTTTGCACAGGGGTGGCATTTCGTGGCGAATTTGTTTATTGCCACTTTCAATCACAGTACTGGCATGTTGCATTTAGAGTAAATCAGAAGTATCTAGCCATCTTGACAGTGCCTGATCAACTATGCATTAACACACATTAATGTTCTGCATTCAAACATAGTGCTGAGTGATACAGTGTGAAATGACACCTGTGCAAAACCTGCCGGGCAGATAAGCCAGCTATTTTCTTTATACTTATCTTATTTAAGCAAGATTTGGTACCGTAGAAATGCATGCATGTCATTGAGTACAGTACAGTTTTGCCCATTGTTCTTTATGCACTACGCCTTCAACACCGATATGTGAACCCATGCTATATGTGAACCCGTCCTGTCGACAATAATGCACATGTGAGAATAAAACTTCTCTTGGCAGATTGTCATTAGGAGAGACAAGGGCTGTTAAAAGGGAGGTTTCTAGGCAAGACAGAATATTGGGCTAGTTAGTATGGACTAGGCTTATGACATATATACAGTAGTGTGACTGAGCACAAGAACGAGGGAAGTCGCACACGACAAGATGAGAATGGAGGAGAAGAATGATGAAACCTTGTAGATGTAAAATAAGTTTTGTGGTGCCTTTGGAATACCCAGTCCACTAGCACTGCTTTTGATTCTGTGACCATTTTCAGGCTGTTGTAAGGCACGTGTGACATTCCAACCCTCTCCATGAGCAGCTGTCTGGCATGTGTTGCACTTTTTAGCAGTATGGGGTCATCAACCACTCGGCTCTTTAATTTATTTGTACCACCATGTGCCACAATGCTTGTTTCTGAGTCACAGTGGTAAAATGGTTCTAAAGCACAGTGCCTGTGGAAATGCCTGAAGCTGGTGCGGTTAAACCCCCAGACTATTGCCAACACATCAAAGCTTCCTGTAGTTAAAAGGAAACTTGTCATGCATATTAAAAAAGTGCAACACTGATAAGGATGTGGTTTGTTGCTCCTTTGCTTCATGTTGTCAATTATTTTGTGCTCACCCTGCCACCTGCTGGCCTTATTAGCTAAGTTGGTCGCACAACTGTCCTATAGAAAGGTGGTGCTTCCAATAAAGTTCGATCCCTGGACTAAAATGAATTTTTCTTCAAATGCAAAGCCTTTTTTCTGAGGAATACATTTGTAGTTTTCCTTTTACATTTAGGTGTACAACAGCATTCCATTTCATCGTTAAACTTTCGAGTAAAAACAGGAACAGCGCAACACAGGATGATCTCGTCCTGTGTTGCGCTCGTCCTGTTTTTATTCTAAATATGAACCAACCAGCCCCATTGAACACACTGCTAAAGTTATCCAAAAGAACCTGCGATTGTTCCGCAAATATATATTTCTCTATAATTCTTCCAGAGCTAATTAAAAAAATGTACTAGAAATCTTTAGTTTACACATCCGCTTGTTTACTTGTTCTTGGCAGTTTAATTCTATGTAGTAGGCTATCTTTAAAGAAAATATAACTGGATGCTAGAAATCTTTGCCTCAATAGAAGTATGCTGGATCTATCTGGAAGCAAGATTATATGCCCCCACAATCTATTGGACTTATCCGAGAAATCATGTTGGCAGGGTACTGTATTTTTCTTATAATTCTTCAAAGATATTGCTAAGTTTTTCATTTTCCTTACAGGATCATGTTTATTTACACAGATCCCATTTTTTTCTCTAGCTTGCAAATTCTGGTTGTATGTTTTGGTTGCCCTGCTAGGAGCATGGCAGGCAGTCGTGCAGCTGCCTTTTCAGCATGAAGCTTGCTGTCGCTGTTGAAGGTGCGAGTGACTTGTCGCAGGCCTGTGACATTTCATATGCATATATCATGCTGTGCAGGCCTCAAGAAAGAAGACACAGTCGCCCTGTACATGCCCATGACCCCAGAGTTGGTTGTTGCCATGCTGGCATGTGCCCGAATCGGAGTCATTCATTCTGTCGTGGTACGTACAGTTACTTTGCCTGTACTCGAAGCTGGCATCGTGTCCATGTCTCGCAGAAAACATGTATTAGAAACTTATTTTGGTTATACAGTGTGGGGACGCTCGACTCTCACACATCCCCTGATGCTGTTTTCCCCACATGGATCTCGCATCTCCTGTAATCCAGCTTGCCCGCGTAGTGGGCGCTGGTGGCGGTTAGTGTAGTTGCAGATTGGTACGAGAGAGGGCGTGAGTGTTGCACTGCTAATGCCGCCTAATTGTGGAGTTACTTGGGCGCAAAAGGGAGTAGCCTGTTTCTCTTTGGCTTGGGGTCGGCAGGCTGCGCGAACATTTCGAGCGTGTGCCAACATGCTTCGCAGGACCATACCTAGAAGTGCTTCAGTGTGGGGCACTGGGATGGATGAACTCTATCGTTCGAACACGACACTGTTCATGTTCACGGAATAATCGCTTGCTATTCTGTCGCAGTGAGTCGAACTTCCTCAATTCGTTGGTGCTGATCGGCATGTTCTGTACGTAATAATTCGGCTGGTTAGATTGGTGTATTGGTGTATAAAAGGTGCAATAACTGCCCTTATGATTGTTTGCACTACTGTGTTGTCATTCCTTTGTCCCAAGAGCACATTTGAAACCCCACATCTGTCGCCTAATGTGGGGCTCTTGGGGCATCACACGACGTTGCTAGGAAAGCAATATCATGGGGGCGCGTGAAAGTCGACCGTCCCCACAACAGTTACCTCAAAATGACTTACACTTAGATAACTTGTAATTTTGTGCAATTTAAACACACTGAGTAACCGAGTACAACTGAGTAAAACATAACCACGATAGGACACACCAGATAAGGATGTTGGAGTGCGATTTTGGTGTTAAATCAGTGTTACTTGGTGTTAAAATTGATGTATAGAATGTAAAAATGTTCATCCACTTGGGAATGTCATGAAGCTACCAGGGGATCCCATACATGTTTCACAGAAAGAAAGCTTCACAGTTATCGGTTAATTTGGCCTTGCATTTCCATTTGCTAGCCTCACCATTAGCTCTGTGGTATAGCGACTGCTCTGGAAAGGCCTTAATCCCAGGTTCAATACTTGAAGCATTCTTCAACTTCAGAGCTCTCTTTCTGTAATACCCGTATGTTTTAGCGATACCTTGGTTTGAGCGAGTTGGTTCTTCTTGACAGTTTTCATAAAAACGCGGTAATAATGAAGACGAAGGAACACCTACGACAGGACTGGTGCTACTTCCAACTGGCATTTATTACAAATGCTAATCTAGTTATGCTCTGCGCATCAGGTACATCATGTACTCATCATTATACACACAAAAGATTGTAAATGAATCAGATTATACACACGATTGTATGGTCAATCAGTTCATGTGCCTAGATATCTCGAAAGAAATGTCGCTTCTTTTTGCACTTGTCGCCTGCGTTCTTTATAAAATATGCTTGAACTATTTCGCGTTCTGTTTTTGTGTTTTCTTTCCTCAAGAAAGTTGTCGCCAAACATGGGTGTGCATGCATACTTTTTGCAGTGCTCGCCCAAGCGACTGCCGTATCCTTTTCTAATGTCATTATTGTGCTGTCTAGCCCTATCAGAATCAGAATCAGAATTTATTGTTAGAATTTTGGTCATATTAGAAGTATTTAGTATGCAGGAGGAGGTCCCATAGTCAAAGACTGTATCGGGACCTCCTGTACAGGAATAGTTATGATGATTGACATCTCAAACAACAGTAGCATATAATAAGGTATTATATAAGCAACAGGAAATGAACGTTAACAGAGCAAAATACAGAATTCATTACAAATAATAACAAGGTTTAGCTTATCTTACGGTAACATAAAGAGTTGCATGTGAAGAAAATACCAGTAGTTTATTTACAAGAACAAAAATAAACAAGAAAGAAAAAGAAAAGAAAAAAAGAACGGACAAAAAAAAACGGTTACAGTAAATTTTATCATTAGTTTGTCATTAATAAATGCATTTTGAGTTCCCTTTTGAATTGGTGTAAAGATCTTGTATTTTTCATAATGAGAGGAAGAGTGTTCCATATTGATATGGAAGTGAATTCCACGGTTTGTTTACCGTAGTTAGTACGGATTCGTGGTAAAAGAAAATTGTTATTCAACGCGAATCTGGTGGTACTATTAGTTGTCAGGTTAGATGATGAAAATGTGATCGACGGTAGCTCATTATGTAGAAATCTGTAGAAAAAAATACATAGGTTGTATTTAGTGAGCCCAGAAATAGTAAGGATGTTATTCTCGTGTAGTAAGGAAGTGGCATTAGAAAAGCATGAACTATAGGTAATTATTCTGATGGCTCGGTTCTGAATTGTTTGTAAAGATGTAATATGAGTATTATAGGTGTTTCCCCAACATATGATACCATAAGTAATGTGAGAGTGGACGAAAGAGTGGGAAAGTGAGAGCAATGTGGTACGTGTGAAGTAAGGGCGTGCTTTGATTAAGATGCGTATACTATAAGCTATTTTCTTTTTTATGTGAGCAATATGATTGTGATATTTCAGATTACAGTCAAGTAGAACGCCAAGGAAAGATGAACATGAACTGGGATGAAGGCAGTGGGGACCAAGACTGATAGGTGGAATGGAAGCTAAGTTTCGCTGATGTGAAGAGAATACAACAAATTTAGTCTTAGTTGCATTAATAGATAGCATGTTTACATTACACCACCTTAGAATGTTTTCACCTTAGAATGTCATTGAAGCAATGGCCAGTTTGTCCTATATAAACGTGTCCACAATTTAAGGGTATCTGATACCCAACATCTGAAGTGCATTCGGTGTAATTGGTCCAGTGATGAGTATGACATTTCTAACATTTCTGGTGCTTCTTGTTGTGAAGGTTACACACTGCTGACAATTTACAAGGTGCTGAAGAAGCAGCTGCAAACCGTTTCAAAGTCTCAAACTGTTTCAAGGTCACAAACTAACACAATGTCAATCTAGTTTTTTCAGCGTGATTCGAATGAACTCTGCATGTTCACATAGTTTTACTTCTACCACATGGACCGATGCAGTGCCAGTGTTCGAAGTGTGCAGTTATCTGCCCTTTTTGTTTTGCTTCATAAATGTCGAAACCTTTTCAGACTTCTTGAAGGGGCAGCGCAAGATGACTAAGACAGAAAGCAGGCTAAGCACAGGGCAACGCTGAACTCGCAGCTAACTCTATCAGAAAGCACGTGCATAAGTACTACCACTTATACCTACATGCTCTCCCATCGAGTATGTCATCAGTGCACAGGCAAATAGCAAAATCCTGTAATCTAATGCTATACTATGAAGCGGTTTAAAAATGCAAATTCACTCTCATGCAACGTTAATGAAAGCATGCTTACACAACGCATTCCTTTTATCCTGATATGGTAGGCCTTAGTAATCTCCCTCGTAGTCTGATTCATATCACAGTATAACATTATACAGCATTGATTCACATCATGTATAACATCAGGTTACAGGGTTTTGCTGTTTGCCTGTGCAATGATGACGACACCATCGATGGGAGAGCACCTGAGTATAGATGGTATTAAGCATGTATATGCTTCCTAATAAAGTTACTTGCGAGTTCAGCACTGTCCTGTGTCTTTCCTGCTTTATGTCTTAGTTGTCTTGCACTGGCCCTTCAAGATATTCAACCAGTACCGACTTGCCCAAATGTCGATCCTTTTTCAGACATGTTGAGTCGGCCTTCCTGTTATTCATCATAGAAGGCAGCCGTTATGTCAGCACTGGATGAGTGCGCTTATTGAGGCCTTTGTTTTCTACGACATGGGTGGCAGCACTGTGGCAGCGCTCAAAGGCTACGTTTTGGAATTGCACCTTACTGAGCTTTTTCTCAGCATTTCTAAAGGTACCATTTGTGACAATGACAAGTACTATATGTATATTGCATAGTGAAGAGGTAAAAATGAGGTTCTCAGGCCTAAAACATGAAGCAAATTGGTTAAAACTTTAGAAGGGCTTTCGATGGAGTGAAGTTTGAAAATGAGCCATAAAATAAAAAAAAAGCAAAATAAGGTCACTTTTGTTCACAATAATAAAATCACTGAAGGGATTAACGTTGAGAGAAAATAAAAATGCTGGTAGCTATCGTTGATTACACCACCATCTGACACTGAAGCAAAGATGGTGATAGCTTTAGGATGTTCCCAAAGATATTTTGCTCAGTGAATGACTCTGCTAGTCCAGCGAACCTCAACACTTGGCTGCATTGCAAAGAGACTCAGCAAGGCGAGAGTAAATGTCAGTTTATCATTGATAGAGCAAGAAAGCACAAGAGGCAGGTAAAGAATCTTTCTGGCAAGAACAGGCTCAATTTTGGGTGATGTAATAAGTGAAACTATTCACCTGTTTCTAATGGGAATACATGTATATTAGAACTCTTTGGAAATATGGAAGAAAAAGAGGGGAGGCATAGATCACAGGTGCAGACATGTAATTGGAGCCATTAAAAAAATTTTGAAACAGTAGATGTTGTAGGAAACTGGGGACAAGAACATGGCACCATATTTTAGCTACATGTATTCATTTCTGTGAGCACAGTACATGGGTGCAAAAGCAAGCAAGTGAGCAAACAAAGTAAAAGTGCATATAGAAGCTATAGCAAGCTGATCATAGACATTTACTCTGCAGCATATATAACTTGGAGGATAAATAAGTAGGTGCGTGTGGGTAAAACCAGCCATGAAAAATTCGTGATAGTGGGTGTAGTACCATGTTTGCTTCTACTTTGCTCTGCCCTGCAGCTCGCACCATTTATTGTTTTGTTCCTGTACTATTTTCAGATGGCTCAGGCTGTCACCTATGTGCAGTGATGAAAACATTTGTGACAAGGCAGAGGTGGCAGCACTAGTAATAGATGCAGGATGTAACTTTACCAGTGGTCATGATAAAGCTGTTGCTGCTGCCACCGATGATGATCCATGGCAATGATGACAACTGTGATAGCCAGATTGTAGTATTGAAAGTGAAAGAGTACAATGCAAAAGCAACTTGTGGGAGTGCCTCGCCTCTGTGTTTTTCTGTTCCAAGTGATCATGGAAGGCTAACCCTGGAGTTTTGACTGTGTAGTGGCCACATTCTATAAAAGAAGTGCTTTTGACTGCACTGTTAAAGTTGTGAATCAAAGTGTAATTTCCATTACATTTGCTTTATATGATTGTTGATGCAATGATGTGCTGCATTGACAATGTTGTGAGCACTCACACCTTGCACTTATAGTTTGCAGGTTTCTCATCAGACTCCCTGGGCGAGAGGCTCAAGGATGCAAAGTGCAAAGTTGTCATCACAGCGGGTTAGTAACTGTGTCATTTGCTTCTAGCAGTAGCAAATGATGTCCCTTAATGTCTCGGTAATCTATACCCGTGTTAGACACATGTTGGCCCTGTGGGGAGGGCATGGCATCAGCCTTCTGTGTTATAGCTAGTGATTTATATCAAGTGACAAGAAAGCTTGCTTGGGGAAGTGCAGATATGCCATCTTCTTCTTACAGCAACAGTTGTTTGAAGTGCATTTTCAGGGGTCTCTAGTGATGTGGCAGTGGGTTCTTCTTATCCTAGTGTTAACCCTTTATTGGATAGTGTCCACTGCAACGAATAAATTTTGACAAATTTTAGAGCAAGTTTAGTGCTTCTGAGAAGCTCTTGTGCATAGTGTCAACTTCAGTGGAAAACAGAAGTTTATATAGCCACAGTAGAAGGTGCCACCGACCACTGTTTTTCCCCAACTCGCCTTCAAAGATAGTGTCGAGTGGTGCTGGCGGGCAAGTCACGTGCGTCCCCACACGTTTACTATTTTACTATTGCGACGTAGTGGTTTAGCACATATAATTGTCTACATGGGATAGAAGATGCCTTTGGAAGCAAGAGTTGTAAATGTAAGTGAAGTCAAGTTCTTTCTTCAGAACACATTCTCTAAAATGTCCACTGCAGCGGACACCACGCATGATAGGAACAACACCATGTGCGTGGGAGCATTTTCTGTGCAGTTTTGTCATCACTCCTTCCAGTTTCAATTGGATTGCTTTTGATATTTGCCTGATATGTTCATGCAATAATGCTTTGTTCATTATATTATCCAGTGAGCTAATAGGAAGAAACAATTGAATGAGTTCCCGGGAGCTCCTGCTGCAGCAAAATGAAGGCCACCTGTCAGAGCAAGTTTAGTTGCTGTCGATGTGCGTTATGGCACATAAAGCATTTTTCCCATCAGAAATAATGTGCACAACAAACATGTAAAGTCTCACTTGGCGAGTGCAAAGTGTTATATAATTGTGCGAAATGCAAGGTATCAGGGACGAGCTAGGAAGATTGGGGGAGTAGGAGGGGGGAGTGCACATCGGACAAGTGGCCCCTTCTCCTCCTTACCCTTACATCCAGACTTTCTGCAAATCTGAATACATGGCGTAAGCGACATGCAACAATACTCGCCTGCCCAGCTGCTCCGTCCTTGGTCAAGTGTGTGCCCCCCCCCCACTAAATCAATTCCTGGCTACACCACTGCAAGGTATATTAAAGTTGCTGTTTTTTTGTATTCCATAAAGCAGAGTGACGTGTACGGCATCCAAACTTTGCCTATTGGAACAAAAGAAAACTATCTACACTCACTGGAACTAATGCGCACGTTGTCTGCTGTAGCATTGGCATTGTGCTCCGGCAGCAACTGCACATTTCGCAACTGGGCGCAAGGGGAACTGCTGATCGCAGCTCAACCTAGCGCGCCATATATAGAGGAAAGCGGGGAGGCAGCGCTAGAGGGAGGGGAGGTGGCTCAACTCCGCCAGCAAGTGCGTATTTTTTCCCAGCCCCGCATGCCGTATTTTGAAAGGGATCTGCAATTGGCTCATACCTTTGTGTGTGCTGTGTTCTCGCCGCTCTTGCGTTGGAGTGATAGACCGCACGAAGGTCACTTCACTGCTGCTGCACTTGCTCACACCAGCGTTTTGGCAGCGAGTGTCCGCGCTCACCAAGCATGATGTGTTCATGTTCGCTTGTGCACGCTGACACCATGCTTGTTGATTCAGTTAGTAAGTGAATGTTTCAAAGTTTATACGGCCGATAAAACTAAGATCCTTACTTCCTATAACTGTCTACTAATTTGCCATCGTAATCGATGTTTATCCTCTCGGGCGAAACTGCTACTTTTTTCCTGTATGCACACATTTGTGATGAAAACAGCATATCACATTCTCATTTTGCCTTCTAGATGGTGTCTGGCGTGGGCCAAAGCTCGTTAACCTCAAGGAGATAGTGGATCATGCTGTCCGCAAGGCCAAGGAACAGTAAGAGTTCTAAGTGCATAGGTTTTTCTGTTAATTTGTGTTCATGCAGTGCAGCAGTTGAAGAGAAGCACTAGTGGCCAATCAGTTCTATGGAAGCCGACAACATGGAAAAAGGGTAATGAAAGAGAAAATTGTCATCCAGCCAACTGTAGTACGTAGCTACAAAGGAAATCGGTACGGAAGAAATCTCTGTGGGTTTCCTTTGTAGCTTCGTGCAACACCGTGTGGATGGCAGTTTTCCCTTTCAAGGCTACTGGATACATGAACCAGAGGGTAAAAACGCAACCAGGACACTATAATATTGTAATGTGTGGCAACGTTACTAAATATGTGGGAGTTCTGTTGGGATAATAGTTACAGGCTTTTAACTTGAAGGCTCACTTGGGTCTAATGCTTTATTGATCATGCCATTCTGCATACAAGATGTATGCATGGCATGTGTGCTGCGTGTGCACAAAGTGATGGTTTAGACGACATGCCGTACAGCTTGCATCATTTTGCTGCTTTAAACATGCTGCATAAAAGCACACAGCAAAGCTCTATTTAGAATATTATGCCAGTTGCAAGAATAAGACAACAATGTTAGTACTGTCCACTGAATGCAAGACATGTAAATCAAGAAAAGGATGTTGGTGTCCCTCTTTTGTTTCTCATGTGACACCCCATGGCTGACATTAAAACTACTTGCATCAGGCTTTGACCAGCCATGTGCCCTTTTGGCACCCTCCCAGTCAGTCAACTTCCCCTGTTGAACTCAAGTAAATGCAGTCAAGTTGAGATCAGAGAAGAATTGTTCGAGCCAGTTCAGCTGCAGCTGTTGTCAGCGTGCTGGGGGGTCACACAGCTTTTGTTCTATCTGCCCTTTTCTCAACACTTTTTGCTTCTCGCTAAGTGTCTTAGCCAGGAAGGAAGTGCAGATTACATGTGCAGTTAAAACAAATATGGTTTTCCCCACTTTGCTCAGAGGTCACGAAGTGAAGCAGACCATTGTGGTGCGACATCTGACGTCTGAGAAAGTGCAACGCAAGGACATTGGCAAGCGGCCCTTCTCTGGGCTGCAGGTGGCCTGGAATGCTGAGCAGGACTCCTGGTGGCACGAGCTCATGACAAACCAGCCCACAACCTGCACCCCCGAGTGGCTCGACGCAGAGGCTCCTTTGTTTCTGCTGTACACAAGGTCGGCTGCCTGCTTTTGCCTTAGCATGAAGTTGTCAGCTACATTTTTGACAAAGTTACATCATTCCCTGTTTACCATACCATGACATCAGTGCTTGTTAAAAGAAATTGATTGCTGAGGCCATTGTCTTAAAGGGAGACTAAAGGCATATACAAAGTCAACATGGACTGTTAAAATGCCATTCCAGAAACCTTGCAGTACTAGTTTCATGCCAAGAAAAGACTTAGTTTATGAGAAAATCACGGCTGCAGGTTCCGCATACTTTTGCGCAATTAAAATCGCCCTCTCACGAGCAGGGAGTGGTGACGTTGCGTATGCCATCACCGCCCTTTACTGCCATTGGCGAGTAAAACGGCGCCCAACGGATGGAACTACGTTTTTGTTTTTGGTTTTTTCATGCAAAATGCAAATACACGGCCATAGAGAAACTGAGCCAAGACAGAGCGTTGAATTCACTACTGCAGCTGCACTTGGTCAAGTAACGTGAACTGTTCAGGAATCTTGCGACATCACATGGACGTGGCATTCTCTGCTACTTGCAGTTTGTGCGAGTTTCACGAGCCAGAAAAACCAGCGCAGCACTATGCGATAATGAAACTATTGAAATGCGAAAGTGTTGGCGACGCAGAGTGGGGAAAGCAAAACCTTGCGCCCACCTGCGTCATTGTCGTGGGTAACGTCAACAAGTTTTTTCTTAATATCAAATATTTCTGGACAATTAACATTTTCTTTCGCCTTATAATGCAATAAAGTGATCTTTTTATTATGAATGGTTGAGTGCTAGTGACAGAACTATAATGAGAAGTGCATTCGTCCTCGGGCTAGTACTTGAATGTCCCAGGGGACTCTCTAATTGTGTCCTGCATTTATCTCAATTTCTCGATTACTAAAACTCTGTACGTGATAATATTGTCACGTAGTAGTGATGATGAAGAAAGCAGCAAAACTGCAAATGACAAAACTAGTGTTTTATTGGGCGAACCTGTGCCCTCAAAACAGGCTACATTCAAAGAACAACAATAGCAGCGAACACAGTCAGCGATCGGCGAAAATCTGATCTGCTGATAAGCCCATCAGCTTTTATATATGAGTCATTGAAGCTTCCAAAGTAATCGCTGGTGCCCTTCCAGAAAGTTCTACACAATTCACGTCGCACATGCAATCGGATTACACAAGTTTCGGTGACAACAGACAGCAGGTAAAACCATCGATAACATTTAAGAAACTTCCAATACATGTTGGCACGTCCCGCGCGGAGCGATAACATTTGTTAGATGGTGAAAAGCGGTTGCCCGAAAAAGATAAATAACTACACGTGTCAATATTGACACCTTAGATGTTCTCGAGTACTGATCTCTCACTTTGGCTTGACTTAACATTTGCCTTTAGTGTCGCTTTAAGCTTCTCTTCCTTGTTTGTCAGCAGATAACATTAAGATTCCCTATCACTACATTTGGTTGCATTGTAGCTCTGCACTGAATGGCACTTTTTTCTGAAATTGCACAGTTAATGCGTCCTATGGTTTAACCCTCTACCACTTCTAAATGTGGACGAAACACCATACAGTTATGCAAAGTAGGCGAATTGAGGGAGTTGGTCATGAAATTTTGGAGCAAAAGTGTCCTCATGGGTCATCTTTATTTTGATGACAATTATATGGATATTCCATACACATTTCTGCCGTCTCCGTTGGCATTGCCGTGGTGTTCCATATAAAGTCCAATAGCAATAACATCGTCGCTGTGCGCCTTATGCTGTGTGTGCGAGTGAAAGCGTGCAAGGCTGAGCCGACTATGGCAGCTCAATTTTGTGTGCGCAAGGGTTGAAAGCGGGGAGGAAGCATGCCATCTTCCATTGCGCGCAAGGCACTGAGGGGGAGAGGAGGGGAGTTGGGGCATTCTACTGCGGTGGCTGCTGGGTATGGCATGGCTGCACAGGCCCTATCTTGAGAATGATCTGCGATTAGGACAGAGTCTAGGTGCGCTGATGGCTCATAGCTTCGTGTGCGCTGTGTTCTCACCGCTTAGTTCGCGTTGCCGCGCGAGGCAACATGAAGGTCAATTTGTTCGCTGCTGCTGCCGCTCTTCCTCATGCCAGTGTTTTGATAGCGAATGTCCGTGCTCTTATAGTGAGATGTGTTTATGTTTGCCTATGCATGCGTGACACCATGCTTGTTAGTTTAGTTAGTAAGTGAATGTTTACTAGTGTTTATTGGTGATAAAGCTACTATCCTTACTTCGTATAGCTGTCTACTAATTTGCTATCACAATTGATGCTTCGCCTTTCTGGTGAAACTGCTACTTCTTATACACATACTAATGTTTTCAACCATGTTTGCTTTCTGTTCAGACATGATGATCTGATGTTAAAGATCATGCATCTGAACATGTTCCACACATCGACATAACAATGCACAGTAAATTGTGAAGCATCTCAACATTTAGCAGTTCACTTTGACATGTTTATACGACGATATTGTCACATGTCTTGAAAGAGGACTGGTGACATTTAATGAGTAGATGCGGTAAGTTACTTTCTGCGGCCATTTTGCCTTCGCGCATTCCACCGCACATCATTTCGACTAGGACACTGGCTCGTAAAGGAAGCGTAACGCTTCCAGAGGAAACACGAAGGGCGTCATCGCATCACTTGTCATCATACCCGTCGATTGCTCAGTCAGCTGAGAAGGTGACTACACCTCTCCGTAGGTCCATAACAGCGCCGTATTCTTGCAGAAAGTCAAACCCGAGAATGATGTCATGGGAGCATTCGCATAGGACAAGGCAGCTCATCAGAAATGTCGATTCTTGAATCCAAACTCTAGGTGTGCAGGTTCCCAGTGGAATAACGACGTCACCACCAGCCATCCAAATCTCCGATCCATGCCAAGGTGTAATTACTGTCTTCAGAAGCGCCGCCATCTTCCCGCTTGAGATAGAATAGTCCGCCCCGGTATCCACTAAAGCACTAACTGCGTAACCGTTGATCACCACCAGTATGTCGAGCGAAAGCCAGTCATTCCGTACAGCTACAGTCGTATCGGCGCCTGTCCTTGTTCGTGTCGATCGAAGGTATTCAGTGCATCGACTGCCAGCGGCCTTGCCCCCAAGATCGCTGTAGTTAGTTTTCCAACAAGGACTTGGTGATCATGCGCTTGAATATCACTGGGGTGGTGGTGAAGATCACCTTGGTGACGGCGAGCGTGACTATCACCCGGTAGGTGGTGGCATGCACTGTTGAGCGAGATAATGTTCAATATCCTGAGGTCGTTGGCTGAGTCGGGGTGCTGGCGAGCAAGCAGAAAAGCCCCGCAACCCGAGACATCAGTATGGGCACTGGCGGTACAAATGATTTGCTTCACCGCAGTGGAAGCACAGAGGACGGTGGTCCAGTGTGCGCCAGACATCCAATTTCCGAGGGGTCATGCGTCGATCATCGGTGTAATGCACTGGCTGCTCCTGCTGAAGCACAACAGGAGGAGCTGCAGGGGGAAACACTGGAGGCGTGCGTCGTTCTGCAATATGTAGTGTACCAGTTGGGCTGGTGAAAGTGCAACCGAATGAGCAGCATGAACAAACAGCGTGGGTGGTGAAGCAGGGAGTCTCAGGGCTTCTGTGTAGGTTGCGCGGCGGTGTTCAGTCGGTGCAGGCACGATGTTACTAAGAGGAAAGGTGGACTGGGTTACTTGGTGCATTTCATCTTTTACAACACTCGCAGTGGAGCTCACTCTAGCTTGTGACTCTCCATAAAGCTTCTGCATCTTTTGCACCCAACGGTGCAGACCAGTTCTCGGAGGTTGTCATTGTTGCTACGGTGGCCATGAAAATATTCGTAGTGAATTATTCACTACCAATATTTTCATGGCCACCGGAAGCAACAATTCACTACCAATATTTTCATGGCCACCGGAAGCAACAATGACAACCTCCGAGAACTGGTCTGCACCGTTGGGTGCAAAAGATGCAGAAGCTTTATGACCATTGACCTGCCGCTCGTAGAGATTTGATCGTTGCTGAAGTATCTTCTCCATACTTACAGCCTTGCATAAAAATTCGGCGACAGTCTTTGGAGGGCTGTGCACAAGACCAGCGAAGAGCTGCTCCTTCACTATTCACATCAGATGACCCAACTTCTTGTCCTTGGTCATTCCTGGGTCTGCTTGTGTGAAGAGGCGCATCATGTCTTCGACGAACGTGATGACACTTCCGTTGGGAAGCTGGACGCGGGTCTGGATCGCTCATTCTGGTCATTCGCAGCGATCAGCACTGGTGTAGATGTCTAGTAGTTGACGGCAGAACTCGGGCCACGACGTCAGTTGCTCCTCACAGCTTTGAAACCACGTGTGCGTGCCGTCCTCCAGGCAAAAATAGACATTTCTAAGTTTAGTTGCATCATCCCATTCATTGTACTCAGCCACATACTCAGTCAGCTATCCAGCCTTCGATGTCTTCAAACACGTCGCCGTGGAATGACTTTGGAACCCATAGGTTCTGAAGTGTGTGCCTGTTTGTCATCACACTATCCATACCAGTTGAGGTGTTTTGAATCACTGTGTTTTCTTGTGGAGGCATTCCCCGGACCCTGCAGCTGGCCCGATGGACAGGGGTTTGGTTGTACTGGGCTGTGTTGTGCCACACTGCGCGCCTACATCGAGGCAACGGGCACTCTCGTATAAAGCTTTTTGTCTCCTCCTCGTCGGCTTCAAGAGTCGGTCTTTCGTCTTCGACCCCGAGTCGCAATAGCTGGTGTTTCCACTCCCAGAAGGGGTCTGTGGAATGATTGAGAAATTCCCAGCGCCTCCACCACTTTGTCACGTGTCTTGAAACAGGACTGGTGACGTTTAACGAGGGCAGCTGGCTCCTGAAAAACACGGCGGTGGGACCTGGCTATAGAGCGGGCAGAGTAGCATGCGCACTTCTTTTTTCATGTCCTTGCATGCCTCTTCTGTTGCACTGTGCCCACTACTGCAGGTGGCAATATGATATCTGTATATTTATGGGACAGGTAGGTAATGAAAACTACTGTACAAACTTTATAAATCTGATGTCAGTCTTATCCAGAGCATGTGACAGCCACTTGCAGTCAACACCATTTGGATGCTCATCTCGTATCACAGCATATCTCGGCTAGCAAAACTGAAGATTGTCACCGTAAACTACAGAATTGCCTGCAGTGTACATACCCACACATATGCTTACTGAGTTTGCACACTCATTAAGGCAATTAAAAGGAAATAAGAGGGTTGGGGGTTTGTACTCATCAAGTAGATGTCAGAACCTGTTCATGAACTTCTTCAGCCCCGCAGCAGGACAAAGACCTCTTGCAGGTACCACACCTGTCCTGCTGCATCAACTGAATGCATCCTAAGGGTGCTGATTACATCCAATATCCAATCCTCTGCAGCTTTCGACTGCGTTTACCATCCCTTGCCTACCATATACTCTGTTTCTCCCAGCACATTAGACAAGGATGACAGAAGAGGACACACAGCAGTCGTCCTTCTTTAATGTACTTGGAAAAACATTAATTATGCAGCACCAACTAGCCCACTGCTCAACCTTGGTGTGCTGTTGCTCTAACCAAACCCTTTGAACTCTTTTAGTAGAGTACTGTACCAAAGTGTACTTTGAGATGTAAAAAATAGATGGAGTACATTCAAGACTGTGATTGTGTGTGGCGTTCCAGTGGATCCACAGGAAAACCTAAGGGAATACTGCATACATTGGCCGGTTACATGCTGTTCACCGCCACCACCTTCAAGTACGTCTTTGACTACCACCCAGGCGATGTCTACTTCTGCACGGCTGACATCGGCTGGATCACAGGCCACTCGTATGTTGTGTACGGAGTCCTTGCCAATGGTGCCACCAGCGTCATGGTAATTGCGCATCCTTCAAGTCCCATTACTGCAATGGCAGTTATGGGCCTTTCAGGCTTTAGACATGTGTGTGCAGCTGTTCCATAAAAGCTCCAGCTCACCTGATGTGCTCACACACTGCTTCAGTTTGAACCCACCACAGTTAGGCAGAATACAACTGTGAACCCACAGTTAGGCAGAATACATAAGTACCGAAATATGAAACATGTATTTTCTCATGGTATTGTTGTGTCAATCTGTTACTCTACACACTTCTTTTAGCTGAAAGGTTCAACTTTCTCAATGAAATGGGCATAAATGCATATACTTGAACATCTTCCGAGCACATTCACATGAATTGTGCAAAAAGAAACCTCATTGCCAATCTGCCATGTCTCCGTAGCGCGGCCACTTGAATATTATTCATAGGAAAAAAATGTTCCTTCCTTTGAATGGCCTTCCTTACATTTATTATCTGGCTCAAAATGGTGCAACATATCAGGCTTGTGTTCTCTAGCAATCGCTTTAGGCAAACGAAAATGAATACAGTCTAAACTCGCAACAACAATATTCTAGCGACAACGAAGCATTTTCGTATCCCCAGTGAACGCCCATAGGATTCAATGCATTTCGTACCTCTCGGCAGCAAGATGTCGCTGTACTGCAATCCTGCATCAACAAAATTTGCCGGAACGTAACTCTGCATATTACCTACTCACGTAAGGCTAGCAGGCTCCAAAATGTGCTCAAATGTGATCGTTTTGCACTAAAATTGCGTCGCATGACAGTGTGGGTGCCACCATTTTTGTTCACAAAAACAACCAAGTGTTGGAATCGATCAGTGCGCTGGAAACATGTCATGGCCGCCATCGTGTTTGTTGATCGCTCGTTTAAAGTGGCACTAAGGTCCCTAGCGGCATGCATGTTGCTACCGACATGTGACGACGGTTCTTGCACATCTACTTGACGAGGCTGTAGATTGTTGTTAGAAACGCACATTCAGTTTGCACTCTCCGTGGCCAACTCTGCCTGCGGCTGACGCCTCGGTGAGGCTTAGGCCAATCGCGTGAGATGAAACTGAACACAAACTGAACGCGAGTTTTGAACAACAATCGCCGATCACGGCAGGACACTGCATAATGTGCGCCTCCATGAGAAAGATGCAGAAAAAACAAGGAAATCCACATCCTACCAACATGGAATTGTTCATGGCGCTTGAGATGGCGGTCACAGCATATGGAGTGTCAAGCATCGGGCCATGATTGAGCAACCGTCTGGGAATACGCATCCCTTGCTTCAAGAACGCCGGTTTTGGTGCCACCCGACAGGCATCGTGTACGGATTCGGCGCCAGACGTAGATTTGCACGAAAGAGCCGTTATCTTGATCGTTTGCCTTCGGGCACACGAAATACGATCACATTTGCGCACGGCACCGGACACGTCGGTGCCTACTGGTAACAGCGCGCACTGGAAAAATGCTGCTGCATGCGCTGCTGCTCTGCGTCTGTTGCCGAGTTATGCAAAATCTTACAAAAGTGATCGCATCTCCGAAAGCAATTGACCGACAATATTGCACTACGACAGTACTACCACTGCTGGTCGAAGCATGCGGCGCACCTTTACTGTCAGCAATGCAGTTCTACATCCTCGAGCAAAGCCTGCAAAGTAGGCTAACAGAATCTTCACGGTAAAATATTGTTCTGCGATGCATTACTTACCTGGGCTGTCTCTTTTCATAACGACTAAATTCTCGTGAAAACGAACTTTTCTGCGTTCCCCACTGATTTCGTTATTACGAGGTTCAACTGTATTACAAGTACTATGTCATTGTTGACTTTGCCAGACATTTTTAATTCTGCGAGCTTAATAAGGCAGTACTAGTTGACATCAGTTCTCTATATGGGTGGTGCATGTTTTTGTATTCATCATGGTGACCTTTACCCAGGTAACCATTTATGTTCCATAGATGTCCCTAAAACATGGTGCTTTAGACATTGCACGCATCCTATAGATATCTAGATTTATCCAAAATTACTAATACGTACCATGGATAACTCAAGTCCCATCCACATCACATTGCTGCAACGTTTTAAGGATATCGCAGCTGGGCCTCTAATAGATAATCACTTTAGGCATGCAGAGGTCTATAGGACATCTAGTGGATGTTTTTTCAGTTCATGCTAGTGATGCATACTTGCAGGTGTCACATCACATGTGCTATCAAGAACAGTGCGTGGTGTGTACAGCAGACGGTGTGTGGCAGAATGGCCACACAGCAGGATGAGATACGTAGCGTGCACACATTGGGGCACACACCCGTGACAAGGAAGTGCAGCATACTCATTTTCCTGGACCTCCCACATGGCACATTGAGAATATTAAGTTAACGAAAGTTTTAAAATTAAATTGTCCCCGCAGGAGCGTCTGTCGCCGCAGCAGGCGTTGGTGTGTTGCGACACCACGTACCAGAGCACATGGGGGTTGGACCCTCCCGCGTTTAACTGTGTGCGGCTTTACAGTGTCCGGGGAAAAGGGGATCCTGGGGGTTGAGCCGATGCCAAGTGTCTGGACCTTTATGGCCCCTCGGCAGAGGCAACACACCTCTTTGGCGTAGACACCTCTTTGGCGTACACACCTTCACGTAGACGGCACCCCCGGACCGACCCACCCGGGGGAAATCTGTAGTTGCCTTTTCCTGTCCCCTTCTCCATTCTGTGTCTTTCTCTCTTCCTTTCAATCTTTCCTGTGTTCTCCTCTCTTCTATTTACTTCCGACTTTCCTGGCAGTGAGGGTTAACCTTGTGTGGGTGGCCAACCTTGGGTACTCCAGATTGGGTTATACTAGCACCGTACAACTGGCGAGGGTTTGTCTTACTCGTAAGACTTGCTCCGTCCCCATGTTGGGCTTGGTGGTGGGCGGTTGGCACAGCTGCCGAACTCAAGACCCCTATATGGCTTCAAGTAAACCACTATCCCTTGATCGCCCTCTAAAAAGATGGCGCATCGATGCAAGCTTCCAGTTCTTTTTGAATAACAATAAGGAACACTTCCCTAAGTACCATGTCATACAAAGTGAAGGTAACACGAGCGTGCGCAAATTTTCCCCCTTCTTGGTGGCGAAATGCCTCGCAAACACGATAGGACCTGGCATCAAAGCCACAAAGATGTCCAATGGAGACCTGCTTCTTGAATTGAAGGATAAAACCCAATTTGATAAAATGAACGACTTGAAATGCATTGGCGATGTAGCAGTCACTGTGTCGGCACATCGAACCATGAACACGAGCCGTGGAGTAATCTCTGAAGACGACTTCATGGACCTTAGTAACGAAGAGTTGCTTGAAGGTCTTCAGGACCAAAAGGTCATCAAGGTAGAAAGAATACTAATCCGCAGGAATAACGAACAACTTTGAACAAAGCACATTGTACTAACCTTTGGTACCAGTGTGCTGCCTAGTACATTGGATGCAGGCTATATCAAAGTACATGTTAGGCCGTACATTCCAAATCCTCGATGGTGCTTTAAATGCCAGAGGTATAGGCATGGATCCCAGACATGCCGAGGAAGGCAGACTTGTGCGAAATGCTGCTCGAATGAACATCCATCAGACACTTACGACTCATCTCCACATTGTGTGAACTGTGATGGAAGCCATCCAGCCTACTCCAGGACATGCCCTAAATGGAAGAAAGAAAAAGAAATCATTGCACTAAAGGTCAAAGAAAATATAACATTTCATGAAGCAAGGAAACGTCTTTCATACTTAAATCACACAAGCTTTCCCGAGGTGGCGCAACGGGGGGCAGCATCACAAATCCCTTCGGAGTCTACCGCAGTCACTGATAGTGGTCCGGTAATCACTCCGCCTGCCTCCCTGGTGGCAGCAGCAAGTGCTGCTCCATCAACATCGAAGGTGGGCCTGCAGACCTCGGTTCCGCAGGTCCCAAAGCTAAACCAAACTCCACGACCTGGGACGCAAGTTTCAGCGCCTAGTTCACCATCCTCCAGCACCTCAGAGAAGGTCATGGAGGTCGATCAAAGAACCCCGGCGTCATCGACGCCGAAAGATCAGCGCGCTAGGAGGGATAAAATTCCTGTAACTACTCTGAAAAAGGGACTGGTAACCTGAACGGTTACCGTCCTTGTATACCTATCTATCTTTAACACGTGCTCTTGAACAAAGACAACAAAAATCTTCCTCGATATGGCTACACAAATAATTCAGTGGAATGCCAGGGGCCTATTCAAGAATCTAGATGATGTCAAAGATCTACTCGAGGAATATCAGCCACGACTGTTCTGTGTTCAAGAAATGCATTTAAAGTCGACACACAAGAACTTCTTGAGACAATACATAGTTTTCCATAAAGATAGAAATAATGGCTTCAGGTGGTGTGGCAATCGTAGCTCAAAAGTCAGTAGCATGCCAGCATGTATCACTCCAGAGTTCATTTGAGGCAGTGGCTGTTCGGGTTATATTGTTCAATCAACTTATAACTATTTGCTCCATATATATATCGCCTGATGAACGGTTTGACTCAGCAGAATTTGAAAAGCTGATTGACCAGCTTCCTGAACCCTATATAGTAATTGAAGATTTTAATGCTTACAGCACATATTGGGGTCACTCGAGATGTGATGCGAGAGGATGAGCAATAGAAAAGTACCTTCTTTCATCGGGAGCCTGTCTATTTAACAATACAGAGCCAACTTTTTACAGTTCTACACATAACACATACTCATGTATAGATTTAGCCATAGGGTCAGCATCACTTCTTCCATACCTGGAATGGAGAGCTATTAGCAATCCATATGGGAGCGATCACTTCCCAATACACCTAGAAGCAACAAAGTGGCACGATGGACCAGCTTACCCAAAAAAATGGAGACTTCATAGTGCAGACTGGTCAAAATTTAGAAACATATGTAAACTGTGCCTGGAAGATGTGGACCACCTAGGTGTAGAGAAACTGGCCTACTACATCACTGAACACATCATCTGTTCTGCTCAAAACTGCATAGCTCAGTCCTGCACAGATAAAGTCAATCCAAAACCGTGGTGGAACAAAAATTGTGAAATTGAAAACAAACGTCAGAACAAAGCATGGAGCAGATTTTCACGCCACCCAACAACAGAAAACCTAATAAATTTTAAGCGGTGCAAAGCAAATGGCCGCCGTATTCGCCGAATATTCAAAAGAGAAAGCTGGATACGCTACATATCCTCAATAAACTCATACACGGATGTTAGCAAAGTATATAACGGTATGTAAACTAAAAGGACAATGTCCAAATCCTTTTCCTCTCATCACTGGCTCTGGTGATTCAATAGAAGATGAAGCAAACACTCTTGGCGAGCACTTTGAGAGAGTATCAAGTTCGGAAAATCATTCCGAAAAGTTCCTAAACCATAAAAGAATAGCTGAAAATATTCCTCTGTGTCCAAACAAGTCATCAGAAGGGTACAACAGGCCATTAACATTCCAGGAACGCAACCTTGCCCTAGGCTCTTATGGTAGCTCTGCTCCAGGTTCTGACACAATAACGTATGAAATAATCAAGAACCTGCCTTGTGACACCCTAAACTGCATCTTAGGTCTTTACAATAAGATTTTTGCAACTGGTCATATACCTTCATCTTGGAAAGAGGCAATAGTCCTACCAATACTCAGACAAGGCGAAAACCCTTCCTTAGTTAACAGTTACAGACCAATTGCACTCACTAGCTGCTTACTTAAGGTATTTGAAAAAACGATTAATCGTCACTTTGTGTTCTTTTTAGAATATAATGGTATATTAGACCCTCGCCAATCTGGCTTCCGAAGAGCGAGGTCTACAACTGATAATCTTGTTCTCCTTGAATCATATATACGTGATGCATTTGTACACAGCCAATACTGTCTATCTGTATTCTTCGATCTTGAGAAGGCATATGATACTGCCTGGTGATACGGTATTCTGCAAGACCTGTCATCCTTTGGAACTTGTGGTAGTATGCTGAACATTTTGCAAAATTACTTATCTGAAAGAAAGTTCCATATAAGAATTGGCAATGTACTATCACGCACTTTTATTCAAGAAAACTGTGTACCACATGGAGGAGTGCTAAGTTGCACACTTTTTATAATCAAAATGAACTCTCTCCGCTCTGTTGTACCATCCATGGTGTCTTATTCTGTCTACGTGGACAACATCGAAATCAGCTTTAAATCTTGCAACCTGTCCACATGTGAACGCCAGATACAGTTGAGTGCTAATCAGCTCACAAAATGGGCAGACGAAAACTGGTTTAGATTCAGTGCAGAAAAGACTTCCTGTGTGCTGTTGTCTAGACGAAGAGGGGTATGTCCTGACCCTTGCATTACGATGCATGGGTGAAGCCTGGTAACTAGAAAAGAACAAAAATTTCTGGGTGTAATCTTCAATAGTAAGCTAACTTTCGTGCAGCATATAAAACAGTTGAAGCTGAAATATCTTAAAGCTATGAACATTTTAAAGATTTTACCTCACCAGTCGTGGGGAACAGATAGGTATTGCCTCCTATCTCTTTTTAAAAGCCTTGTGTTGTCACGCATAGACTATGGATGTATTGTTTACCAGTTGGTTTCAAAGACAATAAATACTTAAGCTACTCGATCCTGTCTATCACTTAGGGATCCGCCTAGCACTTGGTGCCTTTCGTACGAGCCTTGTCCAAAGTCTTGTTGAACGTTGAACCCATCCCACCTTGGGAGCAATGTACAGTCACCTGTGACTTGTCCTTTACAGAACTTAACAAAAACAGTTGTCCAAGTACCCTCACCCAGCAACATTTTTTGGCCCTTGAAGACAAGTATAAATCTATGGCATTTATCACTGATGCTTCAAAGTCTGCAACTTCGGTATCATGTGCAGCCCATGGCCCAAACTTCTCCAAATCTAGAACCTTGAATAACCATAGCAGCATCTTTACAGTGGAAACGTACGGTATCCTGATCGCAGTTGAGTACATAGTACAACACAAAATACAAAAGTCTATAATATACACAGATTCCTTAAGCGTTGTCACAGCCCTGTCATGTGGCAAAGCAAGCCGAAACCCTGTATTAAACTAGCTCCTTAAATGCATTTACGTAGCGTATAAACAAAATCTTGCTCTTGTTGTATGCTGGGTGCCAGGCCACTCTGGCATCGCAGGCAATGAAATGGCGGACAAAAATGCTGGACAAGCGGCTCATCGGGATACAATTGATGTAAGCTGGGTACCTGGTGTAGATAAGAAACCTGCGGTACGAAAGGCACTCCGTAATCATTGGCAAGCTGAATGGGACAAGCAAATTGAAAATAAGCTGCACCTGCTTAAACCGAAGTTAACCAAATTTTTTCCATTGAAGCTTGATAGACACATCGTAGTCACCCTGGCACGACTCAGAATAGGACACAATTATGGCACACACAAACACCTCTCGACTGCAACTGACCCACCGACATGCACACGTTACGGTGAGAACCTAACCGTCCTACATGTCCTCATCCAATGTCCTGAACTTCACCGAGAGTGAGTGGCTCATTTTAGAAAACTTTACTCACACCATATACCCCCCCATACCTCGACGTTCTTATCAGAGGATGCACTTTTTAACTTTAACTTGAGCAAGATTCAAGTTAACTTTCTAGGCATCATCTCATTCCATCCTAACCATCAGATCGTGCCTCACAGGTGAGGTACAATCTGATGCACAAAAGTATGTCTGAGCTCTCGCACTTTTTGCGTAAGCAAGAATTGTAAAGCATGGGACTCAGACAATAAAGAATAATTTAACATGTGTGCCTGTAGCCAACACATTTAAGGCCCTATGTTTATCTTAGTAATTATTTTAGAATTGATGCACTAGTATTCATAAATTTATCTTACGTGTAGGCCTCTATACAGCCTTTATTTTTAAGTCATTGTCCTAAACTCGCAATTTTACTTAAACCAAAACACATGTCCTTGTGCTCTTTGGCCTTAGATGCCCTTGCGCCAATAAACTTCAATCATCATTAAAATTAAGTTGTATCAGAATATTGGCAGGTAGATAAAAACATATGAGATGCAGACATGATCATTTCCAACTATAATGTGAACAAATGAGAAAACATGATTATGTCATAGGGAAACTGGGAAAAAAGGTATATGGGCTGGAGCAACTATTCATGCAGGGGCCGAAAAAAAAATTCTTTTTTCATGTTGTTACAACATACATTAGACATGTGATCAGCAGTGCAACACGCCATAGCCACAGCCAAGCTACCAGATTTCAGCACAAAAGTTCTCTGAATATTCTCAACGAACCTTAACTACTGTTTAACCTGAGTGTATATGGTTCCACCTTTTACTTTTGCAATATTTATTCACTGCATTCAAAGTGAATGGCATTTCATGTGCAATAAAGCTTGGGGAGTTCAGCGTTCTCAAAGGCCATGTTCCACAAAGCTTAATTACACAAAACTTTAATTACATCCCCCAAACAATACGGCATCTTAAGTAAATCTTCAAGAAACCCAATATGACATACTGCATACATCTCTACAATGTCAGTATGTAATGTCCATAAAGAGTCTAATTCTAATATGCAATGAATGCCAATAAATAATTGACTACTTGATATTTGCAAAGTGCATGTTAGTAGGATGTCCTTTATATATTATGTTGATACGTAGATGAATGGATCAAACCTGTGTGTTGATCGGATATCTGTGGATCACTGGGTACAGAGTAAAAAGGTTTCAGACAAGCAGAAATAAATATAAGAAATTTACTATGTATCAGTGATTACTAATTGGTGCGAATTTCTTAAAGTGAGGTTGTCGGGAACATAGACACCCCAGCATTTAATGTCATAGGGAGTGCAAAATAAATCATTGTGCCATTATCTGTTCAGCTGACAGTGATTAATGTTTACGAAGGACTGTAAACACTGATCTCACCTGTGTCAGAATTTCTGACATTGAGTGAGCGTTTCAGCGTGTCGCTGTGGTGTCTGTCTGCACGTGCAGTTTGAAGGGGTGCCATTCTACCCGGATGCAAGCCGCTACTGGGCCATAGTGGAAAAGTACAAGGTGACCCAATTCTACACAGCACCCACAGCCATACGGGCCCTCATGAAGTATGGAGACTCCTTCGTTTGCAAGTGAGTTGCACCTTTTTCTGGCTACAAACTTGACATTGATGACAGCTCGGGGGAAGTTTTGCGTTGCAGCTCTTATCTAAATATATGGCAGTGAAGACACTGTTTTTCTGGTCATCCACTCAGCCAATTTTGGCAAGATTTATTGTAATTAAACAACAACGTTAGGACCTGCTAACTTCTGAGAGCAGATATGTTGTTTACGCCACAAGTTTCATTTTTCTTTTTTACAAATATCGCTAGAAATAAAAAAATTTCAAGAAAAGTGAAGCATGAAGTTTGCTGTTATAGCAGTAATGCCATATGTACTGTATATCACAGTTGCATGAACTGCATCCATTGGGAACATAAAGCGGATAAAAATTTACATATTAATCACTCTTATGAAGTGTGCCAGTATTTTGGGAATAGGAACTTTGCAAGACTCCTATAACTGGTGAATCGATTCCTGTTTTATTCTGTTCGAAAGTATGCATGTGTGCAGCCTGCCATTGCTGAGCCATTCTTTTTACGCTGTTGCGCACAACTGATTCAATGATGTGTTCATGCAGTACAGTGGGGCAATGGGGAAGAGGGACCTTTCACGGGAAAGGGCAATGTAACCCTAAGCATTTGCAAGTGTGCTAATATTCACCTAGCTTGCTCCTAAGAGCAGTCGTCCATTGACCAGCATTTGTGCACCCATCACCCGTGGTCGGGATTTCCACTATAACAGACCCTTTCCACAGCAATGGCCAATCATGAATGGCACGTAAGAGTTTTGTGAATACAGGCAGGGGTCATTTTTTTTTTTTAATCACTCGATCAATGGAACTGCTCTGAAATACGAAAGATGGCATACATGAATATGATCAGAGTACATAAATATTCTTGTTTGTCTGTGCATTTTTTTTTGAGGACATTAAGGCAGTTTGCTAAAGCTCCTGTACTGGCAAAGCCTCAGAAACTTGCCAATTTCAAAAAAAGCTCTAGTTTTGCGGAACAATTAGTGCAGTGCCTGAGATCTGTGGTGTACTCTCCGCATGGAGTAGGACCACCCGTTGGTACAAGAACTGTTTGCAAAGTCCACTTGTGAGGGAACTGTTGGCCATATTTTGGATGTCGTGCAGAAGCTGCAATTGTAACTTCTGCTGTGCAGACATGACCGAAAGTCGCTGCGCATTTTGGGAACTGTTGGTGAGCCCATCAACCCAGAGGCCTGGCTTTGGTACCACAAAGTGGTCGGAAATGGGACTTGTGCTATTGTGGACACCTTCTGGCAGACAGAGACGGTATGGTGACTAAATATTTATTTATTTAAACAATACTGCCATCTTGTGTGATATCATAGCAGGAAGGACATGTACTTAAGTATGGCGGAACAAAAATATCGGATAGAAAAGAAAAAGTTCATGTGAGAAAAATTTGAAATGCTTAGGAGGCCATAATAGGGGCACACACATTTTAACATGTACATGTAACAGGGAAGCCAATACTACTAAAGATGTTTGTACCAGTTGTCTAATTGCTTTGTGTCATACCTGTGCAACTAGGTACAGCTAATGAGGGATCCTAAGAGGACAAACAAGGAAAATAGAAGGGTTCTGCAAAAAGCTTCTAAGGTGATGGTAGATTCATGAAAAAGAATGCAGCACCCTGTACCACCAACTAAGCAGGGCAGCCGCCCTGCCTACTGAGAAAACCAGGAGGCCAGCAGTCAGTAGTAGTAGTAGTAGGAGTAGTGGTGGTGGTGGTGGTGGTTGGCTGTAAAAGAAAATCACAAAAGGAGATATGAAATGAAGGACTGTGGGAACCATAACTGTCTCACTTCCCAGTGGACACCTGAACTGTCCCACAATCATTAGAGGCAAATTCACGAAAAAGAAAGTTGATGTCTGCCTGTATGTAGCATGAGCTACACATGTTCTCTCTGTCTCTTGTGAAGCTTGTTTCCAGAGGGTTCTGTGGGGGTTTTCCTAGCAGCTGCATGCTGCATTCAGGTGGACACTAGCTTTCCCTCTGAGGCAGTATGCATGTCAGATATAGCTTTGTCTTTGTCAGAATCTGTACCAAAGTTTCATTTGGAGGGCTATAAACAGAAGGCATTTCATTGCTTCCATCACCTGTGAAATCAAGAAGACTACTTCCTTTAATCCCATCAATTGAAACCTGAACATAACCACGTAATATGTGAATATGTAAGTTAAGAACTGTGCAACAAGCAATGGCAGGAAAAATATAGGTGTAACATTTAGGAACTGGAAGATGGCAGTGTGGATTACAGAACAAACGAGGGTAGGTGATACTCTAGTTTGAGGTTACAGGGACGCAATAGAGCTGGGCAAGCCATGTAATGCATAGGGCAGGTAACCAGTGGTCTACTAGAATTACAGAATGGATGCCAAACACAGTTGAGGATAAGGGAGAGATAGGTGTTGCAATGAAATCAAGAAATTTTGCAGACTGGCATAAGGAGAGGCCTGCAATGAACACAACAGCAGGCTGATGATGACTTTCCATCGGTTAAAAATGACCATAATTGGTGACTGAAGTGATACTCCTACTGTTTCGTCCACAGATTTGTGATGTTGATTGCATGCTGTATAATTTTCCTTATATCCATGTGAATGCAGCTTGAAGCTGCAAGAGAAGGAGGAGCTAGTACATTGGACTATGTATTACTCAGAAATGTCTAGATTTTGTTATTTTTTTTGAGGTTGTCGCTTTTCCCCCTGCAGTCCATTAGTGAAAGACTCGACATTTAGTTTTTTATTATGAACAATGAGCAGCACCTGCTCATGAATATTTCAATAAGACTTGACGCCAGGTGAATTAGTTATGACCGGTTGAACACATTTATTGAAGCAAATGTAAGACAAGACTCATTAGAAGAGGGCAGAATGACCACTCTTATGAGGTGGTTAACATTGTTTGGAAAATAAACATTTATGAAATGGCTCTCTTGGCAAGAGTGACTGTCTTGTCATCTTCTTTTGTGCATGTTCATGGTTGAATTTGTACTAGTCTGTGCCTGTTATTCGTTGACTAGTCATGGTGGTTGCTGCATGGAATTGATGTAGCACACCCTCTGCTCTTCTTTCCAGGGAGGTCATGTGTTGACACCCTTACCAGGAGCCACACCAACCAAGCCGGGTTCTGCGGTAAGCTCGCCATGAAAGCATAAAAGGCCAGCATCTACATTGTATATTTTGAGCAAGGAACCACTGATTACACGTGTGGTGACACTTGCGGACTTCCACTATTCACCTTTGTGTGTCTTTTGTAATCAGCGGAGGAAGCTTTCTGCTCTTTTATGCAAAATCTTTGGCAGCCAACGTCAGTGAAAAGTGCATCGAACTGTATCTGCAGCAGTGATCCCTGCAATGTTGTGCACTAGTGTGCTGAGCATAATAATTTATAGTACTACTAGATTCCTTTGGCATCAGTTGCTCATGCTTGAATAGTCGCATCTTTAAAGACATATGGCTTGGGCACCAATAATTTCGAGCTTTCTATTTTTGTGAGCTTCAGAATTGATGCCATCATCTTATGCTCTCCACGTACAGACATTTCCATTCTTTGGAGTGGAGCCTGCTATTGTTGATGAGCAGGGTAAGGAGCTGGAAGGAGAGGCCGAAGGCTACCTGGTGAGTTTTTTTAATCACTTGGCGGCAATTGCTTTTATGTTGTGCATGGTATAACTCAATTATTAGTTGTTTTTTCCATCTTCTTACCACTTTTTTACACATATACACTGAGAGCCAGGAGGACCCAAATGGTACCAGTTGGAAGCGGTTTAAAAAACCAGTCCTGCTCATTAGTTGTTTACACTGTCCTATGCATGTAAGAACACTATCTTGGTACAATAGAATGTTTTGGCTTAGTGTTTAGCCTAGTGTTACTGGTTATAATGATAAAGTAGTATTGGTAACGGTAGTGCTGCCTGTGTACCATCATGGCTGTTACTGCTATACCATTAATGCCGGCTGCCAATAGAGGGATTAAAGCAAGCAGCCCGGTTCAGGCCTCTTCTGAATCCCACATCCTGATTGGATGGGTTGTCATGCATAATGAGAGGCTTGGGAGAGTTTTAATGAGCATCTTCAGATGCTGTCACTGTGCAGCTGCTTCTTTAATATGCAGCAGCATGGGTATCGTTAACAAATGGTATGGTGTCACCACTTGTACCACCATTGCGAAGCACCAATTAACCTGGCACCGACATGCTCAATGTTTCGGGCCACCTGCTCTCCACGGCCGAAGTGGAGTCGGCGCTCATCGAACATCCAGCAGTGGCAGAATCTGCAGTGGTTGCGCACCCGCACTGGCAATTTGGCATGAATGGTAACAGTTGGCAGCACTGTTGAACACCATCATATTAAGGGTTAGATGAAAACTTTCTGGTCAGGTAGTGCGATGATGTGGAGCTGCAGTCACCGACCAAGTCAAAGTGGTAAAATGGACCTTTCAGAGCCTGTACGGGTCATTATTATAGTACAATCAAGGGCACTTCAATACACTACAGTGGAATGCCTTGATATTGTTGAGCAGGGCATAATAACTCATGTTATTAGACGAAAAAGAAAGCCATGCTGCAGAATAAAAGTTTGGATTGGTTGATGTATGTGTTCAATTCCAGGCTAGTTTCTGATTGACTAACAGTGGTGTTAATCTAGTTTATGACATGATTTTATCTACCAGATTTTACCTGCAATGAACTATTAGATGAAATTCAGGGTTCGTTATAACAAGTTTTTAGCAATGCGATGCCAAGGCATTCTACTGTTGCATTCACACAGGTAGAGCAACTACTCTTTCAGTAGTACTTTCCCACCGTTTTTTCTTGCTGTTTGTATGCTTTTCAGATTTACTTCTGGTTGAGAGTTCAGTGCCAGAAAATTAAGTTCTTTGCAGACCTGCATAGTGATGCTCGCCTTTTGTTGCACAGGTATTCAAGAAGCCCTGGCCCTCCATGATGCGAACGGTCTACAATAACCATGTTCGATTTGAGACCACATATTTCAAGAAGTTTCCTGGTTACTACTGCACTGGTGATGGTGAGACGGTGCCCCTTTATGAACTCACACTTATCTAGTGATGAGGCAGCTGATGAATCCATGTTCATGCTCTACACATATATTGCATATCATAAAGGTTGTTCCAACGTTTCCCTGTCATCTGAAAAATAACTCTCCCTTTGACAACAAGAAAATGGAAAATTCTTTAAAGTTGTAAATATGGTAATAAAGTGCCTTAACGACAAGTATGCCTTTAGGTACATGGTGAAGACATTTTTTCTAGGCAATTTGGATTCAAGATGTGCGCAAATACCTTTGTCAGCCAGTAGGTAGCGCTCAAAATGCCCCCATTATTGACAGAATTTATTACAGTGAAGAACACACATGTACATTTAATGTTGTCTAAGACATCACATCATACCATTCAATGCTATGTTTGTAGTGAGAGTGTTCTCTGACTTTCCTTTGAATGTTGCGTATGCCGCTGGTCCATCCAATGTCTAATTACACTGGAACCACTGTCTCAGTATCACATTCATTTCCATTGTGCTTGTAATCTCTTTGCGCACATTTTGTTGTTTTGCTGTTATAGCACATGCACTGTGATCACTGCAGCACACCAGTTACTTGACGAGGGTTTTTACAAATTTTGCTTTCGCCAGTAAAATATTTGTGCGGGTCCTTATGATGCTGCCTTTGGTCAAGACCACAGTTGTATATGCACCGACACATGGAGCGTTTGTACACAGGTGTGTAATTGCAGGGGCACGCCGAGACAAGGACGGCTACTTCTGGGTCACTGGCCGCATGGACGACATGCTCAATGTTTCGGGCCACCTGCTCTCCACGGCCGAAGTGGAGTCGGCGCTCATCGAACATCCAGCAGTGGCAGAATCTGCAGTGGTTGCGCACCCGCACCCTGTAAAGGGCGAGTGCCTCTACTGCTTCGTCGTACTCAAGGATGTAAGTTACACTGCAGCTTGTAGTATATTGTGCACTCCGTTTGAAAGCTAGTGAGCTTGCCTGCATAGGAGACTGCCCCGGGAAAGCGCCACAACCTGGCGCTCCTTCACTGCAACGCACTTCTTGCGTCAGTACCAACTGGAACTCCACAGCCACCTCTGCGACAATTTGCTCTGCTTGCTCAGTGGCTGTGGCATTCTGTTGGTGAGCACAAAGTGGCAGGTTCAGTTCCCAGCTGCTGCACATCAGCAGGGCCTTTTGCACTGCGCATTGGGCCTGCACTACCCTGCGTTTGTAAATATTCATTCAAGGCACTCTGCTACAGAGTGTGCCGTACTCATCGATCGATCAATCGGTGAACTAAGCAGACATTTTATTTTTGGCCTCACACCTCTCGCCAATTGTGTCTACGACAGCATGACATGGTTGTCACTTAGACACCAAATTCAGAGGCCCTGCCCAATCTAGCTTTTATTTAGGCTTTAGCTTCTTAGTACACACGTCCACCACAGTGCTACTAACAACAGCAATGCATTAGCACATGGCAGCCACTTCTGTTACTTTATTTACAACTGACTCCTCGTCCATAGGAGCCATTTGGGACCTCAAAAGTTTGAGTGTAGCCAACAAGTGGGTCAGGGAATTACCTCCACACACACACACACGCACACGCATGCACGCACACACACTGCACTCAAGCTGCTGCTGCCTGCACTTTCATTCAGTCATCATTGTTTATTTTTTATCTACACAAATTGACACAACACCTGCAGGCTTGGTGCGACGCCTGTCACCGGCAAAAGATGCCGAGAGCGAGTGGGGCTACACTAATCCAGGTACAACCAATTTAGGAAGGCCCGCTAAGCTTCAACAATACACTCCCCCACCAGAACAGGCATTGGCCTACCTGGTGCAGTTTTGGCCACTCCCTCCCACATCATCATCATCAGCCTGGTTACGCCCACTGCAGGGCAAAGGCCTCTCCTATACTTCTCCAACCATGTGCTAATTCTGGCCACGTTGTCCCTGCAAACTTCTTAATCGGATCCATCCACCTAACTTTCTGCCACCCCCTGCTACGCTTCCCTTCCCTTGGAATCCAGTCCGTAACCCTTAATGACCATCGTTATCTTCCCTCCTCATTGCATGTCCTGCCCATGCCCATTTCTTTTTCTTGATTTCAACTAAGATGTCATTAACTCGCGTTTGTTCCCTCACCCAATCTGCTCTTTTCTTATCCATTAACATTACACCCATCATTCTTCTTTCCATAGCTCGTTGCGTCGTCCTCAATTTAAGTAGAACCCTTTTCGTAAGCCTCCAGGTTTCTTCCCCGTAGGTGAGTACTGGTAAGACACAGCTATTATACACTTTTCTCTAGAGGAATAATGGCAACCTGCTGTTCATGATCTGAGAATGCCTGCCAAACGCACCCCAGCCCATTCTTATTCTTCTGATTATTTCTGTCCCATGATCCGGATCTGCCGTCACTACCTGCCCTAAGTAGATGTATTCCTTTACCACTTCCAGTACCTCGCTACCTATTGTAAATTGCTGTTCTCTTCCGAGACTGTTAAACATTACTTTAGTTTTCTGCAGATTAATTTTTAGACCCACTCTTCTGCTTTGCCTCTCGAGGTCAGTGAGCATGCATTGCAATTGGTCCCCTGAGTTACTAAGCAAGGCAATATCATCAGCGAATCGCAAGGTACTAAGGTATTCTCGGTTAACTTTTATCCCCAATTCTTCCAGGTCTCTGAATACCTCCTGTAAGCACGCTGTGAATAGCATTGGAGAGATCGTATCTCCCTGCCTGACGCCTTTCTTTATTGGGATTTTGTTGCTTTCTTTATGGAGGACTACGGTGGTTGTGGAGCCGCTATAGATATCTTTCAGTAGTTTTACATACAGCTCGTCTACACCCTGATTCCGTAATGCCTCCATGACTGCTGATGTTTCGACAGAATCATACGCTTTCTCGTAATCAATGTAAGCTATATATAAGGGTTGGTTATATTCCACACATTTCTCTATCACCTGATTGATAGTGTGAATATGGTCTATTGTTGAGTAGCCTTTACGGAATCCTGCCTGGTCCTTTGCTTGACAGAAGTCTAAGGTCTAAGCCTCCCACATGATTCTACACAAGAAAAGCAGGAAGATACCTATAAAGAAAGGGGTCAAACAGGGAGACACAATCTCTCCAATGCTATTCACTGCGTGCTTGGAAGAAGTATTCAAGCTATTAAACTGGGAAGATTTAGGAGTAAAGATTGACGGTGAATATCTCGGCAACCTTCGGTTTGCCGATGACATTGATCTATTCAGCAACAATGCAGACGAGTTACAACAAATGATTGAGGACGTTAACAGAGAGTGTGTAAGAGTGGGATTGAACATTAATATGCAGAAGACAAAGATCATCATGAATAGCCGGGCAAAGGAACAAGAGTTCAGGATTGCCAGTGGGCCTCTAGAGTCTGTGAAGGAGTACATTTACCTAGGTCAATTAATCACAGGAAACCCTGATCATGAGAAGGAAACTCGCAGAATAAAAATGGGTTGGATCACATACGGCATACATTGTCAGCTCCTGACTGGAAGCTTACCATTATCATTGAAAAGGAAGGTGTACAATCAGTGCATTTTACCAGTGCTTACATATGGGGCAGAGGCTTGGAGACTGACAAGGAAGCTTGAGAACAAGTTAAGGACCGCGCAAAGAGCGATTGAACGATGATTGCTAGGCATAACGTTAACAGACGGAAAGAGGGCGGTTTGGATCAGAGAGCAAATGGGTATAGCCACTATTCTAATTGACATTAAGAGAAAAAAATGGAGCTGTGCTGGTCATGTAATGCACAGGTTAGATAATCGTAGGACTATTAGGCTTACAGAATGGGTACCAAGAGAAGGAAAATGAAATCGAGGACGACAGAAGACAAGGTGGAGCAATAAAATTAGGAAATTTGTGGGCGCTTGTTCGAATCGGTTGGCGCAGGACAGGGGTAATTGGAGATCGCAGTGAGAGACCTTCGTCCTGCAGTGGACATAAAACAGGATGATGATGATGCTGACACAAATTGACGGGTCCATGAAAGAAAGTAAAAAAAAGAAAGAAAGAAACTGCTTTCATTTTTGCAGGTTCATGTGAGACGTCATGAAATAGGTGCAAGTCTGCATTTCAACACTTTGGGTGTGCGATGCATCAGTTTGAAGCAGGGTATCGAACTAGAACTGAACCAAAAACTGGAAAAAAAAAACATTTTTGCTTGAACCGGAAGTGAACTGAAACATCAAGTCGAAAAAAAAAAAAAAAGAAGTTTTCGGTTCAGGTTGGCCACCTTTTCTGGAGCTTTTCATTCATGCAGTGATTGCACTTGCAGCTCTATGCTATACCTCATTTGTAAAGAGACACCATTTTCCCATGAAGTAAGGTTGTGTTAACGCGACAATATTTGCATTGCATCTAACACACGGACCCGCTTGGCTGTGATGAGCGCAAAGTACCTGAGACTGTGGAGCACACATACTTGTGGCTTGTCCCTAGTACTACTGGGAACAACAGGCATTGATCTCTTTGTTAGCGCCATTTAACAACAGGCCGTTTAGTGAAAAAGTGATACTGGGCCATTGAACGGACATATCAATGAAGCTAGCCATCAAGGCTCTCTTAGAATATGTAGTTAACACAAGCCTGGATTTAAGGCTGTGAACAGGCCCTTCGAACACGAGTGTTTATATAGCTATTGCCTGCCCCCCTCATCATTGCTCCTCAGTCCCCTATTTTTCCCTTTCCCCCTGAGCGGGGTGGAGGACTCTGTGTGTTTTCTTAATATATTCTCCTCTCTCGCTCAATGAAGCTTTGCTTCACATGAATTCCAGCATCAGTGTTGGGTCTGCATAATTATTTTGTAACTACGTGTGGCTTGAAGATCAACAGGTGTAATTTTTCACTGCAGCTTAGCAGCAGCGTTAAGTTATTGTACAAAATAAATTTGTGCTGTTTTCCTGTAATCTACAGTTATGCAAATGAACTTGAACTGGTTCGAACCAGCTTAAACAGTTATTTTTTTTCCCTGCAGTTGAACCCAAACTGAACTGTTTCGGTTCAACCAGTACGGAAAATGTTTGTTTCGATGCATTTATGAAAGAGTTAACAGATGACTTGCATGCTCATTCTAATGATGTTAAATTTTGCACACTTGCTACCTAAACCTGCCTATGTTGGGTGGGTACTGGGTGCAGGTGCAACGTGGCAACCGTTGTTGCCGCCAGCAGTTGGCGTACCCCAGAAAGCATGCTTCGAGATTACGCGTTGCTCATAACAGTATTTGTGTTGCACGGCTTATGATGTCTCCTCATAGGTAAAGGGGCAGTGGTTATCAAGGAAATAATAGTGTGAGGGTTTAGATGGTGCAAATGCAATACGCAGTTCTACCTCGTCTAAAGGCTTGCTTTTATTGTTTATGCAGACAGGAAGCTTTCGTTTATTGTCGCTGATACACAGCACAATTTTTACATTTTATTAATGGGTACAATTGTGTCTATACAGAAAAGACGTTATAAACAAAATATTTAATAATGTTTCCAGTTTTTTTGCAACATGACTTGGGTGAAACTGATGCATTGATGCAAAGAAAATTACCAGTAGTAATGGATTAATTGTGACTGGCTCATCTTTTTTTCATGTTTTTGTTCTTTATTCATCAATTACCCCGCAGCACCCAAAGGCGTTACAGCAGGGGGGTTACAACGTATGACTGTATTCATGAGCAAACTCTCCACAATAGCTTGCTTATACCTGCAGCCTGTTTACGAGTGCTTTAGCGTGACTTCATTATATTTCAGTGCCATGAATACAATGATCAGCTGGTGAGCGATCTCAAGGAGAAAGGTGAGTGTCCTAGTCATGTAGGATTGCAACCTGAGCATGTGTCAGAACTTAGATCCATAAAGTCAATATGCATCAAGCTGGAGCACAGTTTTCATCAGAAAAGGGTGCATACAAAAAAAGGAAAGAATTGCGAGTCTTGACGTTACAACGTGCAACTATATACTGACTTAAATGATGCAATTAATGGCTTACAAGCATAAGCAATGGCAGCTTCTTGCAGCAGTTCATTGTGCCAGGCATGACTGCTGAGAAAGCAGCCCTACGGTTGCCATGGCAACTTTCAGGCACAGATGACCACACTGAGGCTGGTCACAGAAGTGCTGCTGCCCACTACGAAGTCAGACACCATGGAAGTCGTGCTCAAGAGGCACCATTGATGGCTTTAAAATTGAGATGAAGGACCGCATGACAGTAAGGAAAGCAAATCTCGCACCTGCACTATTCCCTTCACTAAGTACGGACTTACAAATGTCATGTTTATGGAAAGAGATGCCAAAGTTATTTTCGTCAGTTCTAGTGAATTCACTGCTCTTTTGAAGTGACTTTTTTAAAGTTAACATCATTTTATCCACTGCTGCTATTCTCACCTATTTTAACATCACAAACCATGTCAAAATTCTGTGCTTCTAGATATGTGCTTTGCAAACATAAGGGTTTAATGCATGCAAAAAATGCTTGCAAGCTTGCCAGGGGCTGAATTTCTGGCTGGTCACTTTCAGAGATACTGTTCTATGTTCATGATGGCCATTCCATCTGCGGGCTCTGCCAGTGAGCACTCACTAAAAGCAATATCCCTGAAAGTGATGAATTGATGATACCATTCCTGGTTCTTTTGTAAAATAAAACCTATAAAAGAGGCACCATAAATAAGAAGCCATTCAACAAGAGGTAACTGTCCAAATTCAACAAGCATTACATATTTCACCACCTTTACAAGGGCATTTCTTGCTTAGATTCAAGGCTTACAGACACAGAAAATAAGATTTAGAAGTTATGCTTTCTTATTTCTCCATTAATGTAAACATTAAAAATTAACTTCCTGCCTTTTTCTATGAAACCAAACTACAAAAATAATGTGCTTTGGAAACAGATTATTGTCCCAAAGTTTATAGTTTGAGAATTTGGAATGCACTGAAGCTGAAGTTACTGTGTTATATAGTCGAACCCATTTATAACGATCTATTGCTTATAATGGCTGCACTTCAGTGCACATACAATTTTCCGAACCTCCCTGTGGAAACTACTTCCAGATATAATGAATGCTTTTTAAATCGCCGCACTGCTATTACGAACGCTTCGAACTAGGCCACAATCAAGAGAGGGCACACACTAAGTGCCATACCAGGGACGAAGCGCGACCAAAACTGGGCGCACGGCAGCACGTGCCCCCCTCCAGTCCAACAGCGACTAGGATATACAGCCTTTGAGATGAGCGAGCGACACCCTCGCGCGGACATCGCCCCGGTGGAATACTGGATGCCATGACGGCATCACTCTCATTTTTGTGCAATTGTCCGTGCGGCACCATGTTCATTACGCCTGTTTTGGAATGACCATCTACGTCTTTCCACCATGAGAGCGGCTGCTCAAGCTTTCCTGTCAACGTGGCCCGAGTCAGCAAGAACGCTGCACCACGCAATGTTGCAGAGGATCAACGATTGCTGCGCCGTTATCAATTAATTCACGGTTTGGCAGCACATCGTTTACGTATTGCTGTTTGCTGATAACAGTCCGTGGTGACATTTTACCTTGCGAGCATAGCGAAAGATAAAAACAAACGCAGAGCGCAACGTGAGAAGAAAAGCGTAGTGCCGCGCAAGACTTGCGACGACCGCCACGAGATGGCTCCAGAGGAGTGCGCCGTCGGTGCAGTCGTTTGTTCACCAATGGCATGCAGCACGCAGCACTGCATGAGTGGACATCTGTCTGCCTGTCTGCAGCGGCTGCTGTGAATCGCACCCATGCCCCACGTGCCACTCATGTGCTGCCTGTTGCAATCTCCCGATACGCGAGGCGGTCGCGTCCCACTTTGCTCCGTTTGCAATGTGCCGCACGAGACAGATTGTCTGTGCCAGCCAATATATCGAGAAATGAAAACAAGTATAGAGCTGCGCTCAAATTTCGCCTTAGGGAGTATTGTAATTGTCGATGAATTTTCTTTGCCTGAAGCGACATAGACAACATAATTTTATGGTTCTTGTGTGGCTGACACGCAGTCGTAATGCCGAGACCATGATGTCCGAGACCTTCGCAGAATGGCAGCATGTCGCAGTAGTTTCTGAAGTTTATGCTTTCAGCTAACTAGAATGCTTTGCTCTCGTGTGCAGAATAGTCATGTCCTGCTGGCAGTAAAATATATCTCAAGATCTCAAATAAAAAATTGGTGCTGCGCTTGCAGTTTCGAAATGACAGATGATCGGAACTGGGCGCCGTTTTGAAAGAGCTACATAGTGGCGGCGCATTTCATTCATTAAATGTACGTTTCTGATGGAAATGTGCAGCTAGGTGCAGGAACGCACTGGGAAGAAAAACGACGCTGAAAATCTGGTTTTCGGATCAAAGTGCTGTCCAATTGTAACTGCTGATGCCAGCTTCAGTGCAGTTAATTTTAGAGCATTTTTAAAGGCAAGTCCATGTATATATAATGAGCTACTGATATAACGGCCACTTTTTGTGGAACTATCGAGTTCGTTATAAATGGGTTCGGCTGTACATCATTGTGCAAGATTTAAAATTAAACTTCTCTTAAAAGTGGATGTCTGAAGTAAGACTGGTTAGAACAAACATTTTGCTATAGATTAAATACCTTATTCACAATAGAAAGAAAACGGGGTGTCTAGTTCCTCATTATTTTGCTCATTGTATAGGTAATTTTTTTAGCGGAAGTAAAGCTAAGCCCAGCATTTATCAAAACAGAAGGCAGCACATATCAGGCCAAATTGTGTAGCATTATGTAGCATTAAAGTGTGCGGCATTATGTAAAATCGACCATCTTTTTTCTTACCTTCTTAAAGAGACACTACAGGCAAATAGCAAGTCAAGCTAAAGGAATGCTTTAGTGCTCGAGAATCTCTAAGGCATCAATATTATTGCGCCCGAAACCTTAGTAATTGAGAAATTGAGATAAATGCAGGACACGATTAGACTCCCCCAGGACATTCAAGTACTTGCCTGATGACAAAGGCACTCCTCATTTATAATCTGTCACTAGTACTCAACCACTTGTTATTAAAACATCGTTGTATTGCATTATAAGATGAAAGAAAATGCTACTTGTCCAGTTCTAATTCAGTTTTAGAAAGATGAACTAATTGTATTTACCCTTGACAACGAACGCGGGCAGACGAAGTGTTTAGTTTTCACTCAACTCTGCGCTGCTGTGCTTTCGCGTTTCAGTAGTTTCATTATTGTGTAGTGCTGCGCTGGTTTCGCTGGCTCAGAAAACTCGCACAAACTGCAAGTAGCAGAGAATACAATGTTCATGTGATGTCACGGGATGCCCGAACTGTCCATGCCACTTGACCGAAAGCAGCTGCAGCGGTGAATCCATCGCTCTGTCATGCATTTGCATTTCGTGCAAAAAACTATACCGCCGTCTGCCAGGCGCCGTTTTACTCGCCAACGGCAGCAAAGTGTGGTGATGGAGTATGCAACGTCACCGGTCCCCAGTTGGGTGGCAAGAGATTTGAATTGTGATAAAGCTATTTGGGTCATTCAGATGAGATTTTCTCATAAACTAAGTCTTTTCTTGGCATGGAACAAGCATTATGACATCTCTGGAGTTATATTTAAACCGTCCACGTCGACTTAGTATTTGCCTTTAGTGTTCCTTTAAGAACAGCTTGTGAAATGAACCATATTACAATCGGATTACATACTGTAGTTAGATTTGTACTACACAGTTTAAAACACAAGATGCATAAAACTTCATCAACAAGCAGCAATTATGTGTGTGCATCACCTATTCCAGTTCGGACCAAGATTGGTCCCTTCGCCACGCCCGAGTACATTCACCATGCCGAGGCACTGCCCAAGACCCGGTCGGGGAAGATCATGCGTCGCGTGCTGCGTCAAGTTGCCCGGAATAACCGTAATTTCGGGGATCTCAGCACCCTGGCAGATGAAAACGTCGTGGAAGCCCTCTTTAAGACAAGGCCACCCGTAGCCTAGACCAGCTTACCCCGGCTTACATTGTAGTGAGAGTGTGCAGTGATCCAGAATGCAATCTAATGGTCAGGCCAGAAGCCCATTCCCCTTTGTGCCACGGCTCACGATTACAGTGGTAAAAGATACTTGAGCTATTTTTCACTTGATCCTAACTTGTAAGCAACAGCGCAAGGCTTGGTTTAGCAACTGATACCTGTTAAAATGGACAACAGCTAATTTATTGTGGAAAGCTAACGCAATACATTATGCAGTGTGAGTTGCTGTCCATTGAGGAATGCTTGAATGGTACAGGTGCACACACGACGTCTGCCGTCATGGAAAAGCTACTCATGAAAAAGTTGGGTTGCTGTTGACGCTAGCAGTTCTCCCAAGTGGCACAGTAAGAGCTGGCTACCATTGTGTGCGGTGCCCAAATTGTCTTAGACTGACGTACTGCAAACACTGCTACAATGCACAGTGAAAACAATTGCAATGCAGGGGCACTTGTTTCTACATATGGCTCAACTTTTACTAGTGATGCCAGCCACAGCCAAGAGTGTTGTTATCCAGGCAGAAGAATTGAGCTGACTCGCCACGTCATGTTCGACAGGCTAGCTTGCATTCTGGGTCACTTGAAAGCTGCTGCATGGAATGTGGTGCAGAGTCAGATGAAGGGGACATTTTGCCAGATATGTGCACAGTGCATTTATCTAGCTGAGAATCTACTTAAGCTTACAACTGCTGTTGTTTAATGATACACCTTTACGTGTTACATTGGCAGGAGGTCATGCACCTTTATCACTGTTTTATTCTCAGGCACACCGTTTTCTTTTTTTGCATTTCTTTTGTATTCTTAGGACTGGCATGACCTCAAGCAGGTGATCTCTTGCCCACATCAGGGTTGTGGTTTAGCGAAGAACTTTGAAGTTTTAAGGATGTTGTTGCTTCTTCAGAGTTTACTGTTTCTCGGTGCAATATTTGTGAAAGACAAACAAACTCTTTCAAGCTGTATGTGATCGTACACACTAGTCGATGAAACAGTGGCATGTGAAGATTCTTTGTGACCAGATTCCTAGTCCCATGTGTTGCCTGAAAAAGCTCCGTTCATGTTGTCACCATGCTCCCAATCATTGTTTGGCTGAATGGCCTGAAACACTTTCATTTCCTCTCATTCTGAAACTCATACATGACAGCATAGAATGGTAGTCTGTCAACAATTTCAACTGGCATCAGTCACCGACTGGATTGTGGACCAGAAAAAAGTATTTGTTTAGTTGTTTTTCAGCAGTCACGCTGCCCCATCCTTTTGTGAGCTATTGTTCTTCTTCCTCACCATATGTCAACCCCATTACACATGTAAGGCCAAGAATTGCATTTGAGTGGGCATTGTGATGGCACTTTGCACACTGATGGTGCTCTACAAGGACAATCAAATGCTTTTGCCATTCTAGGAACACAGACATGCAACTACAACTGTGCAGAGTTCACGATAGAGAAGGTGCTTGTGGATACTCTACCTCTAGCAGCCCCAAGCACAGAGGCTAGAAATATCACTGAAGCCTGTCTTCAGATACGATTTTCAGGGTTTAATCGGTGCATTGGTCCAGAGAGCCATTATCGAGAAACTGTGCAGTATGGTCACCTCCTCTCCTAGTGGCATCTCTGTGTTCCATGGAGCCTTTCGAATGCCTCAACTGCATCAGACAATCAGTCTAGGCTGTTAAACTTTTCTCAATCGCAGTGTTCAAGCTTGTTGCATAGTTGTGTAGAGAGTATCCAGCCACCCACCCGCACAGGTTGGTCTGGCATGTAGTGGAGTCGCCATGTTTTTGTGAAAGGTCACGCTGTAACCATAGGACAGCTGCGCAGAGTATACTGCAGCTGCAGATCCCTCCCATACAGCACTGTGTCAAATTAACTCAACTGTTCTGCATGCAGCATGCTTACAATGCTTTTAACGCTATGGCAGCCAGACACATTCCAGTCATTCAAGTGCAGTCTGCACTACGGAGACAGAGTTTTCAGCAAAAATCTTACAGCCATTTTCTTGCTGTGCTTTTTAATATAGTTGATGTGTATACGTTGCATCATAGACCTTTTCATGAGGAGCTTGATATGGTTGGTGCCATATGTAAGGCTGGACTGTGGCAGGCAGCTGCTGGCTGCTCTAGAATAGGCCAAAGGGAGCAGGTGCTCAAGGCTCCCACATGTGAGTGTTACAGTCCAACAAGCAGGTGTCGTATAAGAAGGTGAACATCTTATGGTATCTTTGGCTTGTCGTATTGGAGTGCTCTAGACTGATTTTGCGGCCAGCAATTGTCTTTGTTTGCCCAAAAGAGAGAAAGCAGCTTGCATTTGGCTGGTTCTTTTTGATAATTCTTCTCCCACGTAGAGCGATCTCAGGCACTCTGAGCCTTGCCATCGAAGCAGTCGTCAAGGCTACGATCGTATCCAGTCATGTGATCAAAACACAGTGTCGTAGCATTGTTGCTGCTGACAATGCTCCACTGACCAAAGGCCGCTCAATGCATGCTGACATCTCAACAAACGGTGCTCGTCCCATCAGCGCATACACTGTTGTTCTTGGCAGTGTCGAAAGCTTTGGCTAGGCTTCCACACAAAATCAGATTTTTGTGGTAGTCACGTGGTTGCACCTCTGCCATTTCCTCCTCTGACAGTGAGTCGCGCTTTCGTGTGCTTGTCCTCCGGCTCTGAGTTCAAGGAACGCTGGATCTGTCTAACTCTGAATCTGAGGACGGATGCGTCTGGCTGAAGACACCATTGGTAGTAATCCTGGGACTGATATCTGAAGCACTCCGTGCACACTTGAATTTCAGGGTGCATGAGGCTGCGAGGGAACCTGCTTCATTCTTCACTCCCGCAGCTTAGGCAAGCTTTGCTGGCAATACTGTGCAAAAGTGCATTTTCACACATACATGCAAAGCACACTGTTATGGCCATCTGTATATTGCTTGCCATCTGTAGCATGGGGATCAAGATCTGTGGTTTTAAACTTCATGGTCAACGCATCAAAGTGCACATTGCACACGGCCGGTTGTATTTGGTGAATTGATGCATCACAATGCATTGTTTACAGCTTTGACTGCTCGCTGAGTGGAGGCAGTGTGCTGTGGAGTGATCAACAGTGCAGTGAATGTTGTTACTTTGCAGCTTGTTTGTTATGTATACAATGCATGGCCCTGTAGGCAAAAGTGCAATAAATGTTCCAGCAAGCTATGTGCCTCGTTCATTCACACTAAAGCACACTACTCAAATTAGTGTCATTGATAAAGGTCCTAACTCGCATTTAAAATGAATTTTTATATTTGTTTTAGATATTTTTGTTAAGTGAGCAGTGTTTCACCGAAGTACAGGTGTTAATGTTTATTTATTTATTTTATTTATTTCGTACCTGCATCGCTGATAAGCATTACAGCAGGAAGGACACTCGCATTCGCAATTTGCAAGAAATGATGCACTTAACGCATGAAAAAAGTCGCAACTTCATACATTAACATGTGGCGACAAAGCATTCCCTTCACAAACTGTTCCCAAAAAATGAATAGCGGAGTACGTCACCTTTAAAAGGAAGTTCATAAAGTTTTAACTCGTGGTCTCTTCACTTCGAGACAGAATGGTGGCTTCAGATATTTTGTTTTGGTATACCAGTCTGAGAATAATAGATACTGCGAAGAAATTTTAATCTCGAATTTTTTCTTCTGAGATTTAAGGTCTGGCTACTGAAGCTTGCTTTTGCTCTCTGACATACTGAGTGACCTGTTGTGATTTCCGAGGATGGAACAGACTGCCCTATTCAGAATTTCTTTCCAATTTATCGGCAAGACCTTGAGTGCATGGGTGCCAGCAGACACTCGTATTCAAGTACCGTGCGGATGCGAGTAAAATATAAAAGTTCCTTGAGATGTTTGGGAAAATGGCTCAAATTTCTTCTTGACAAACCTAGGAAACCAGCAGCTTTCTTCACAATGTAATTTATGTGCTTTGACTACCTCGGGTCAGCAGTAAGGTAGACGCCCAAGTATTTAAAATTCTGCGCTTTGCTCACAGACATGTGGTTAATAGCGTATAAGACAGGTAAGAGCGCTTCCTCAAAAGATGACGTGTACACATTTTTTAGCATTCAAAGTCGTGTCCCAATTGGCACACCACACGAATATCTAAGTCTTGTAGGCTTTGCATGTCAAGTGAACTATCTATGACTCTGTAATCACGCAGTCTGCGAACATTCTGAGCGAAGACGTAGCACATCATCATTAATATCATTTACATATAACAAAAAGAGAAGTGGCCCCAGAACAGAACCCTGAGGGACGCCAGAGGACCATAGCTCGATGAGCGACCACCAACAACTACTCACTGCTGTCGCAGGGACAGGTACTCAGAAATTCAGAAGATGATCCTTTCATTCAAAGTGTAGCTGGGTAATTTGGAAACAAGATGATCATGTGCAACATCGAATGCCATCTGGAAATCCAGAAATATACAACCAATAACCTTTTGTTTATCAATAGCTACTGCTAGGTCATATGTAAATTCGACCAACTGTGTAGAACACGACGGACCTTGACGAAATTTGTGCTGTGTGGGATTAATGAATTGTGGGGTTTTACGTGCCAAAACCACTTTCTGATTATGAGGCAGGCCGTAGTGGGGGATTCCGGAAATTTGGACCATCTGGGGTTCTTTAATGTGCACCTAAATCTAACTACACGGGTGTTTTCGCATTCCGCCTCCATCGAAATGCGACCGCTGTGGCCGGGATTCGATCCCGCGACCTCGTGCTCAGCAGCCCAACACCAAAGCCACTAAGCAACCATGGCGGGTCTGTGCAGGGTTAAGTAAATTGTCTTTAGCAAGATGCGACATGATGCAACTGTAGATTACGTGCTCCATTGTCTTACAAGCTATACTTGTTAGAGACACTAGCCTATAATTTTCTACCAAATTTGTCAGCCCATGAGTGGTCTGTGTGATCAAAGAATGGCATGTTTGAAGGCATAAACGAGAAGAAAGGCCGTTAACCGAAGGACATATTTTTTATTAGTCATATCATAAGAATCCATTAAACATTGACGCCAAGGACAACATAGGGGAAATTACTTGTGCTTAATGAATGAAACAAAGCAACGACAAATTAATGGAAATGAAAGTGGATGAAAAAACAACTTGCTGCAGGTGGGGAACGATCCCACAACCTTCGCATATCGCGTGCGATGCTCTAACAATTGAGCTACCGCGGCACCGTTTCCCCATCCACTTTCTTGGGTATTTATGTTTCCTAGTAGAACCCCGATTACTTAACGAGGGTTTCAAATCCAGCAACATCGATGCCTTCAGGTAGCATGTGTGGGTTTATTGACCGGTTGCCTGCACCCAAAAAGATATCTTTCCCGTGACGCCTGCGGCAGAAAGGATGTTCCACATCCGCCGCCAAGGTTTGCGAGTGGTGGTGCTGGCTAACACTCCCAGGATTCTACTAGGAAACATAAATACCCAAGAAAGTGGATGGGGAAATGGCGCTGCAGTAGCTCAATTGGTAGAGCATCGCACGTGAAATGCAGAGGTTGTGGGACAGTTCCCCACCTGCAGCAAGTTGTTTTTTCATCCACTTTCATTCACATTAATGTATCATTTCTTTATTTCATTCATTAAGCACAAATAATTTCCCCTATGTTGTCCTTGGTGTCAGTGTTTGTTGGCTTATGTGCAAAGGCATGTGTGATCACAGAATGGTACGCTTCTCAATGCAGCTAAGCTTTGATGGACCTATTGTACCACTACCGTTGTTCTTTAAAAAAAAATGACACTTTAGATGTACCAGAGAGCTCATTACCTGTATTTGTTTCTCTACTGCAGTAATAGCTGCATTCACATGAATACGACAATGGCACGTGCATTGCGTTTCCTGCAGGTTGCGTGCATGTAAAAGGCAGCGTATCTGCTAAGAAGTCGACTAATGCAGTGCTAGCTTTGCTCTGCATTGAAATGGTAGCTGTGACATTGAGAGGATGTTTACCCAACTATGTTACATTAAAAAAGGGTGGCTGAATTGTCTAGTTGGTCTTCCATTAATTTTGTTCCAAGAAACAGTACAACAGCCTGACAGGTCTAGGATGGACACAGAAATGTTCAAAATGGTTATGGTAATGTATGTCAACACTGGCTTGTAAGATAAGGGAAAATATTGCACCTCCTGCAAAGCATGCCCGTGTGCACTACTTTCCGTGATTTCCTTTTTTTTTTTACTTTCTCAAAAAAACAAAAAAATTAGAGAACAAAGTAAAATGGATCGCCAAACACCTCTCTTTGTTTTTGTTGATGTGGTTTCCTTTAAATGTTACTCTAATGCCTGACAATGAGGACTTGTAGATATGAGTTTGTGACATGATTTGTGACAATGGCTCCACCCTAAAGTATAAAAACCATATGCTTAAACTATGCTAATGCAGATAGGAACTCTTTTCTTTTTTGCGAGACAGACAAAAACAATCATCAGCCCTTCCACTCTGTGAAGAAGGATGAGCGGCGAAGCTGTGGTGTGTTTTACCTCAATCAACGCATCTATTTATATATAGGTATTATTATTACTATTATAATTAGGTGTTCAGGCAACTATAGCGTGTGGGGATGCGTGACTCTCACGCCTCCCCTGAGATCTAGTTTTCCCGCATAGCTCATCTCCTGCAGGGCGGCTGCGCCCGCCGCGTGGCCTGGCACCCGCAGCGGTCGGAGTGGTTGAAGCGCAGTGCGAGAGATGGCGCGAGTGTTGCGCTGCTAACGCCGCCTCACGGCAGGGTTACTTGGGGGCGCAGGGGAGAACAGGCGCTCTTTCCCGGCGGGTCAGCGAACAGCGTGGACGTCCCGCGTGCGCGGCGACCCATGCTTCTGCGAGACCGCCTCGCGTGGCCGCCTTGGAACGCGCCACCGTTCACGTGACAGTACACGCGAACAACCAGGCGTTGGGATCCAGCATGGGGCGAACATATTCGCTCGCTATCCGGTCGCGGTGAGTCGGACTTCTAGATTTGTCGCGCGCCCATCGGCATGTTTTGTGGATAGCAACTCGGCTAGCAGGCATTGATCTATGAAAGGTGCAATAAATGCCCTTGTGATTGTTTGCACTACTGTGTTGTCGTTCCTTTGTCCCAAGAGTACGGAGGAGAACCCCACAAACGTAACCACAACACACAATGCCCACTGATGGTAACCGTGTGTATAGGACACGGGGGGGCCGTTAAACTGATCCTCAAAATAAGCGTTGACCGAAGCACAGTCAAAGGAGTGCACAAAACAAAACACGTTTGTTTGTAATTTGCAACTGAGCATATTTCTTAGTTAATTAGCTGAATGAAACTTGGAAGGACTAAGGTTTTATTCTAGCGAACCAACATGGGGCTGTCCATTTCCCTCCTGTAGAAGCCCACGTATTGACAGCAAACGGGAATTCCACAATATTTACAACTTCACTGTGAACTACACAATTAGGAAAAGCAGGTGGAAATCGGCTTAATGTTACAGTTGGCATAGTGGCTAATTGTCATATAATTTGTTTCGGGATAGTTTTGATAAAACAAGAGTTGCAGCTGTTTTCTGTAATCATACTCCCTCCGTAAACAGCCATGTATTGACAGCAGACGGGAATTCTGGAACGTTTAAAACTTCACTGTGAACTAATTATGACAAGTAAATGAAACTCGGCATAATGATAAGAGTCATCTTAGCGGCCAATTTCGGTACGATTTCTTCCAAGATACCTATATAATATTGAGAGCTACAGAGCATTCACGAAAACTGGAAAGGAAAATTTTTTTGTGTCAACGCGATGCGTAGATTACCGAACATAGACACTGCCCACAGGGTAGCTATATACGACTTCTCTGTAAAATGGGAACAGTTTATAGCCTGAACTACTGGAGAGCTCATATGTGTCATTTATTCATTTACCGATTTACATAATGTACTCTTTTTAGGTGCTTCATGCGAAAGCACTTTGAATGGGCAAGACAAGAACGAGCGACACCATTGTTTATCATTGGTGACGATGTCGACATCATGATACCTGACGAGGACTGGTTCCTGTCATTAGTCGGGGACAACTTCGAACTCGCATGCTACAAGGACCCCAATCAACCAACCATGGGGTACAGTCATGTTTGGATTCGGCCTAGGCCACGAATGTAGCGAAAATAGTCATGGAACGCATCACAGTGCACCACAGCAACCACATAACGATTCTCACTACCATCACTCTAAAGCAATCAAGCATTGCATACCCCCCTCAGCAGCTGCAATGGTTTTCAACAGCTTCGCTGGACATTCACTTTCGCAAGGCTGGGATTGCGAGTCAATTTTTTAGTATATACGACGCGGAGCATTTGGTGCAGGTAATCTTGTACATAATGCTCTGTGCCTTTTCTGTAGAAACGTGGTCTCGTTCTTTTAAAAGAAATTTTAGCTAGGGTTTTCTTTCTTTTTAATTCAGTTGTCTCCAACCGGGCAGATATCTTCTGAATGTTTACCTGATTATATCATCGCTGAATGCAGAAGCTTGTTCAAATATTTTGCTCCCATGATTCATGTATTTTATTTGTAACGACACAGATATCACAAGCTGCTCACCAAGAGGTTAACGCAACGAATTATCAAGGTTGTTCTAAAATGCACACCACAGTCAAGGTGTTATTAATCTGCTGCGACTGCAGACAAAAATCGCTAGTGGACATGTACAAGCACTGAATGTTTAACCACTTCAGACACCAATACATTCTGCACTTTCAAAATTTAGATTCACTAAATTTCATGCATCTTTAGAATCGTTGAAAGTGTGGAGCTGTGGAACAAATTAAGAATTTTAAAGTCGTCAGTGAGTTCCATCAAGTTCACAGATCATGGACTGCATGAGCGATAGCTATCCATTCCTGCAGGAATGTCAGGTATGAGAATTATTTCCTGCCTAGCATGTACTTATAAAGTAACTATGCAGCCACCTGATAAATATACCCTTTGTAAAGTGAAAAACAGTGAAAGAAGCAAACCTGCAACATAACAACATACTCACACAAGGAGTGAACACCAAGCTGTCTACTTTCAAACCCCTTTTTTATTAAAAACTTTACACATAATTAAACTTGCAGCATATGTCCAGTCAAAAGTGTTTCAAGATGTATGTGGCATGTTTTAAATATCATTATTTTCATCAGCATTCTTGAAGCACTATCTTGGCATACCCCGTTGTGCACACAGTGCCTGAAGGTGCTAACGTGCACTGAATGGGTGCATCTATGGATTGTACTCTGCGTGTTGTGTGAAATGACAATCGAAATTCTAGGTCCCGTGATGCTGGTTTACGAAGTGAGCTACCATGAAGGCACGGTCTAAAGTGCGAAAAGTTGCCGCACAAGAAATGTTTACTGCCACTCTCTGGCATCTCCTTCTGCCAGCCTTAGTGGCAACAAACTGGTTCCAAGCAGCATCCAATTAACACAAAATGTTGCATCAGTAGTAGCAAAAAGGCCACTTCTGCTTGCACTGCTGAGCCAGTTCACTCAATTATTTCTGAGCTTTGTGCCCAAAATGATCATGACTGAGAGTTTAGCTTGTTGGTGTGGCTCCATAATGCGCACAGAGCATAAAGCACGTAGAAGAACTAGAAGACATTGCTTTAGAATTGTCATTTTCCATACTAAAGCTTTAGTGGCAAGTCAGTGCCAGTGTTCGTCATCCTCTGATTACTGTCCATATTTTTTATGCTGTTTGTTCACATTATGCCCAAAATGATGACTGTACAAGAATGGTTACGTACTATAATGGTGCGTTTGTACACCCAAAGAGAAGGAAGACAGACGTTTTTGGTCTGGCAACCTCACCCCATCCAGTGCTTTAGTGTTGAGCCATCTAAATAAACATCTCCCGCCTTGTAACAATATAAACAACCAGTACAATCATGATTATGCAGCCTTCTTAAACACTTATTATCCTCGCCATCAAGTTCACTGCAAGTCCCCCCCCCCCCCCCACCTCTCATTGTAGTCCCTAGTTACCATGGGCACACTCGGTGGCGGCTAATTTTCTGGCCACTCCCTACCTCAGCCGCCATCGACTGCGTTTCGCTTCCCCTGGCACTACTCCGGTAGGCCACGGTAATGCCGTCGCTTTCCAAGGGTCGGTTATTAGCTGAAAGTACAAGTTTGTTCTGCACAACACTACGCTTTAAATGGCAGCGCAGGAGAATACAGACATTTCATTTCTGCGGATCTGCAGCGCGACATGCTATTACACCCTGGTCGATGGTTTCGCTGACGCACAACGCGAGTTCACGTCGCAAATGAGTAGTGGGCCGAAGCGTCACCGACTGTCGGTAGAAGAGTCGCTGGAGCAGCTGCTGCTGCCCTTTTTCTTCTTCTTGTGGCGAAACTCCTTGTCGTCCCGGGAGGAGTGCTTGCTCTTCTTGCGGTCGCTCTTTTTGCTCTTGCGGCAGCTGTCGCGCCCCTTGCGTTGCCCGTCGCGGTCCTCACCGCTGCTTCTCCGACGGGGTGACCGCGACCGATGGTGGCGCTTCTTTTTTTTCTTCTTTTTCGCCTTCTCGTGCGAAGACGAGGACCGGTGACGTTGTCGGCTGGCACCGGCGTCGGACGACGATGGCGCCGTTGCTGCGGCGGCAGCCGCCCGCGCCAAGTTAAGCTGCGTCAACGGCGACACGAACTGCTCGTCGTCGCTGTCCTCCTCCGAGCTCGTGCTGCTCACGTCCAGCACGATGTCTTTGTTTGGGTTCACCTTGAGGAAGTTGCGGCACTGGTACGTGAAGTGGCCCGGGTAGCCGCACTTCTTGCACGCCGGCCGTACGGTGTCCGACGGCTGGTTGGTGAGCCGGGCCATCACTTCGCGAAGTGTGTTCTCCATAGTCGGGCGGGCTTAGCCACAGACGGCACCACAGCTTATGATTACGAAGGCTTGTTGCGCACTGCACCGGCTTCTTGATCAGCCGTTCACCGCTCAGGGATCACGCACGTACTACTGCCCTACTGCCCTACTGCTGCTACTGCTGCCGCAGCGGTGATCGCACAGAAAGCGTACCAAGCGTAGTTCGCGTGCGCGGCTTGACGATCACGTAATGTAACAGCTGCACAACTTCTAAAAACGACTAAACGTTAAGCTACAGACCAAGCGTTTTACACAATGGTTGAACCACAGAACACGTGGTTGAACGTTTACCCGTTTACGTCCGATTCACCAGCACCACATAGAATAAAGAAAGTGCCAAATCAATTGGCTAAATAACGAAAGCACATCTGCTACTCCTGCGCCCCTAGGCAAGACGCGGCAGCATGCGCAGCACGACCTCATAGAATAATGACGACCTACTCATAGAATAAAGACCTACTGAGGTCCTGAGGTCGTGATGCGCAGCAGCTTAGTTTCTCACTATACTCACAAAATGGCAGGATGGGTGGATGGAAGGTAGGAGCGTCCCCTTTGAAACAGGGTGATGGCAGTTGCCACCATGCTCAGCTTTTTATTTTTGTTTAACTGTGTTGTTGGTTATTGAAATTCACCATTTTATTTAAATACGTCTTCCTACACTTTTAACCTTATGTCACCTCTCTGCTTTTGAACCACCATAGCAGCCTTCTCTGAAACGCTGCTTTTTACAGCTGTCGGCAGGCGGCGACATAAATTTAAGCAGCGTAATGCGGCGCCGCCGCGGCACCAGCTCGCGTCCCAATAAACGCATGTAAGTTTGCACATTTTTTCTTTAAAATAAAACAAGCAAGTAATTGTGTCAAGTGTTATACTAAACGAATTTGACGCCAAAATACGATGACTCTGAAAATTTTGAGCAAGAACAGTGCAGCGGTGAACGCAAAGCCTTTCTTCGATGTCCCTGTCTAAATACATGAAAAGGGAGAATTCGTTTTTCTCAGCAACCACGTACTGCACCAAACTTCACAAGGTTTGTTGCAGTTTAAAAAAAAGCCTAAAAGCTAGTGATTGTTGGTTTCGAATTTTGATTTACGTCGTAAATTTTTTACTAAAGATATGCGAAATTGGCAAATTTCCAGAAAACGAAACTATCAAGTTTACAACTCTGTATCTCAGCAATGAAGAATGATATCACAATTCTGCGAGTTGCATGTCATAGTACATCTAAAGCGGACAAAACTGATGTGTTACGCATGGATCTAAAAAATTATGTAATGTGTAGATATAGGTTTTGCAAAACCCTTGTACACAACGTAACAAATTCATGTAATGCATAAATTGACATACAGAATTAGTCCTTTTTGAGTAATCTAATAAACCTAAATTTAGATAAATAATCTAAATAATGGATGCCGTTACACAGAACGGCAATATCCGTTCTTGACGGAGAGCTATTAATTTGTAAACTTCGTGCTTCTTTGTTTTCGAACTTTCGAATTTTTGAAAATTCTTTAAATAAAATTAAGGCCCTAAATCGAAATTCCGCTTCCAGCAGTCACTAGAATTTAACTTTCTCTCTCAAATGCAGCAAATTTAATTAAAATCGCTCCAATAGTTACCTCAGGAAAACGTTTTTGTGTTTTACATGTATTTGAATTAATTCTAGGCCGCGTCGGAGTTGGGCCCGAGCTGAAGCTTCCTCTTAAATTTGGGAGTAGACCAACTGAAGTTTGGGGTGGGCCAACTTGAAATTTGGAGGTGGGCAAATTGAAATTTTGGAGCATGCTTATGCATACTTCGACAACTCCAGTGGAGTTTCTGCATTATTTTTCAGTACTTGAATTTGCTTTGGATTGGGCTGTTCCATCTTCCTCGCGTAACAGAACGCGGAGTAATTGGCACGTTTTTTTTTTTTTATTTTATTTTTATTGCGGACGACACTTGGGAGCTGAAAACAGTTTTAGGTAGCGATTATATATGCTAATGTTTGGCCCGTAAGCCGTATGAAATTTTATGTCCAGTCCACGCTTAACAACAACAAAACTCAGTGCCCTTCCACTCTGGGAAAGATCACCAGCGAATTAAGCATTAAGCTGTGTGTGTGGGCCTGACGAACTGCACCTCCGCCGCGAGTCGGCCCGGTATTTGACTATCTTCGGGATCGGCCCACGTGTGGAGAGTGCTTAACGCCACCTCCGCCGCGGGTCGGCCTTTCATTGCACTATCTTCGAGATTTTTTCTGCACCCGGACGCGATACAGTGGGTAAAGTAGCCCTTAACACCTTCCCTGGATATGGTGTTGCGCTGCTAAACTCGAGCTCACGGGTCCAAACCAGGTCGCGAAATACGATTCGTAATTCTGTGTAGATGTAAGTTAAAGAACCCCAGTTGGCGAGAACCTGAACTGGGTGCCTCATAAGCATATCGCCAGGCGTAAAACGCTAGAATTTGTTCAATTAAAAAAGAACAAGAAACAAAGCAGGTAGCTGCGTCCTCCGGCTTCTTTTTAGGGGTGTAAACGAAAGAAATTATTCTCGAGTCTGATTACTAAGAAAAACATGTTACGCTTATCTTATATTTCGTACCTTCAATGTAATGCCGTGGTGGTGGTGGTGGTGGTGGTGGTGATGTTGAAGCAGGCGGGGTTAGCCTGGCATACATAGCCGGCAATTGTTCCGCCTGATCCTCCTTCGAGTTGAGATCAGGGGGTGTGTCACCAGGTGTCGATGAGCCCCGTGTCTCGCAGGAAGGCTATCAACAGTCGTTGCGCTCTCTTCCTGAATGCCGCGGGCCCTCCGGGGAAAACGACGTCTTCAAAGGTCCTGTGCGTGAGACCGCTTTTTTGCAGGTTGTCGACCAACGCTTTTCTTTCTGTGTCAAACTGTGGGCATAGCCAAATGAAATGTTCGATGTCACCAATGTCACCACAGAAAACACAGAGTGGGGAAGCGCGAAGCCCAGTCTTGAATAACCAAGCTGGGGTGTATGCGGAGTCGGTCCTGATGCGGTATAAAAGCGTCGCTTGTTCGCGTGTAAATCCATGAGTCACACAGGATTCGTGTGGATTCTTGTACATCTGTCTAAAGTGAAGGCGGATTGCATCCTTAGCGTCTTGAAAAGCTTTTGGAGCTTTCACTTTTGGGACACATGTCAGCGCTAGGCGTGCAAGTGCGTCAGCTTCCTCGTTTCCATCAATTCCTACGTGTGATGGAATCCACTGAAACGTTATGTTAAATCCTTTGCTCGTTAGGTCGTCAATCAGTGCCAGAGACTGCCTTGTAAATTTCTCTAGAGGTAGGCCCCGATGTAATCTTTGTAATGCTGACTTGGAATCCGTCAGCACCACGACATCTCGTGCAGAAAAGGCACGTAGTTTCCGCAAAGCCGCGGTGATTGCGGCGCTTTCTACTGTTGTAGAGGAAACTACGCGATCCAGTCGGCCAGACCATGACACATCAAGGGATGGTATGCAGAATGCCGCTGCACAGCTATTTGTTTGTGCGCACACCGAACCGTCTGTGTACACTTGTAGATGGCTTTGAAACACAGCGCTCAAGTGGTCCAGCACAATAAACTTGGCTTCGGCAGTTGAAATGGTGCGTTTCGTCGGTAGGTGGGGTACACTGAGGCTGCAGGTAACATCCGGAAAATGCCGTCCCTGACGGGACGTCCGCTTAACTAAGCAGCTTCTGTATTAAAAGCGGCTGCTTTCAGTTATCCGGTGCACTATCGTAAGAACAATACTGAAGCATTTAAAGGAACGGCATGCCTCACATACACGTAAACATATTTGTAGATCTGTCGTGTTCGTTGAAGAAGATAAGTGTGGTACTACATTGGGCACCCAGTTTTAATGGGTTACAGTGTTGCAGACATGGTGAGACTATAAAAAAAAATGTTTTCCTTGCCTGAATCAAGCTTGCAGATTTACAGGCTGTCCCAAAACTAAGCGCTTATATTGAATGACAGCTAGGAACTTGTTCACCAGAACCGATTAGCACTTGTGCGTTAATTCTCTCGGGAACTGGTGCGCCTCGGCGCAGCAGCCACGACTCTCCAGCAGCACAATATTATTCATTCGGCATAAGAGCCCTCGCTTGCACCGGCCCCTCACCTTCGAGGCTTCAAAAGTGCTGTTATTCCTTACATTCGAACGCAAACGACTATTCAATAATTTTTAATAGTGAATTCTGGGGTCGAAAACGATCTGAATAGCAAATACCATTCGATTAGACTATATGCCTCTATTTCATTTCGCCTGCAGGCACGTTGAAGGAGATCGCCAGACAAGCCAAGGAGATTACTACAATTGGTAAAGACTTCCCGGTCTCACCGATTGAGTCTGAGTACATAGGCAATATCTTGTCCCTAACACTGTTGTTCATATTAACGTCCAATAATTGCCTTGATTCCGTTTCTTAGAAAGTATATTGGTTCACTTGGGGCTGGTGCAACTTTTAAAAGAAACAAGCTTATTCCGGACGGGAGTTCTCACTTTTTCAATAAGTGCATTTAAAATATTTTATAATTTTTCTCTTGCATATATGTCGTGGAGATATATGTCCCTTAGATTTATTGCCTAGAAGTGCATTGGTCATTTGCATCTCTTCGCGCCACGCAGTTTATTTCACTATAATATTGTTTTATTTGATCATTAATTGTCCCTCATCAATATTCCACCAACAAGAAACGCGCGTCAAATGACACGATATCAATAACGTTTTCTTACGTAGCTTCATATTGCAGATAGGCGGCCTCTGTGGCAAATATTACGTGTTACATTTAGAAAACAATGTTAAAATTTTAACATTATTTTCTGGCTAAAACTACAATTGGTACCGGTCGACAAGAGTCGCGGGCGCACCAATGGAAGTAAAACCATAAAAAAAATTCACTGCGCAGTCTTTTTGCAAGAAAAACTGGGCGTCCGCACAACGAATGCGCGCTCGCTAGCAGACGATGCACTAGACAACGACAGCAAAATTGAAGACGTAGTGTTCTATAACACATGCCTAAAATGTACAGAGTGTTTCAGGGAACACTTTCAAAAATAAAAGTTGCCTGTGGCAGATATCACAATTCTATTTTATGAGCGGGTCTACTCGAAGCGGCGGACAATACTTGTGCAAAAAATTGAGATGCGAAATCGACCAATTAATCAAAATTCGCTACTGAAGTTTTTAACTAATTACATTATGGCCCATATTGCAATTTACAAATTCTAGCCGTGGAGTTCGCAAGGCGGATCCACTTGGAACGAATTTTCAAGATGACACCAGTTTCGAGATATAAATTCCCGAACTTTGCAGAGAAATGCATTGGCAAGTACATGATTTGCCTAAACTTCGTCTTTTTGGCTTCCAACGGCTTTGTGACTTTGTAAACTCGTCATTGTCAACAGTATATTGTGCAAACAATAATTAAATAAACATCATTAAAATTGCCCGACAGCAGGAGTCGAACACAGGGACTCTAGCACAGAAGCCTGATATTGAAACCATTAAGCCACGGACGCATGTGTCAACAAGCGATTGAAACACCCTTATGAATTTATCGCGGGCATGCCAGTGCCTTGAGACGCTTGGCGCGTTTCTATTTGACCACCTGGACAAGCTCAATCGTTGCAATTAATAGCAATTGTACGCGTTACCAGCGTCTTCTGCACTTCGAAGAATATAGATTGCGCTGAAGTACACAACAATAAGATTTATATAGCGTAATATACAAAGCCATAAGAACGCTTGAATCCACAAGCACGAAGATCAGAGAAATCTATGTACTTCCCATCATAGAGTTTCCTACAAGAAGTAATTTTTGTAGGAAACTCTATGACTGGGCATACCCTAGAGTTTCATATTAGTATTTAGCACGGAGGAAGGAAACTAAGGAGAGGCCCTACCCCCTCCGCGCGCTAGAAGAAAAGTGTGGCGGAAATGACGTAGTAGGTTCTCATTTTTTTGTTGCTTTCTTTTTTTTTTTTTGCATGGTCACGCCTTTTGGGCCACAATGGCGGCGTTGTTATGGTTTTGAGCGCTCACACGTGTTGCTCTGGTAGGTTTCGGGCCGTGGCAATGGCGCTGAGTGGGTGGGTTTGCGTTAGTCACCGTGTCTTGTTGCGCTGTGTTACCTGCACCGTGCTCTGCCAGATGTTGCGCAGCGCGGCGTGGTTTCGCGAAAGATGTAAACAAGAGAGGAGGGTGGCCCAAAAGGCGGAGCATCGCCATGAGCAACGCCAAATTCCGGCTTCACTTTTGCTTCACAAAGAGTGACGTCAGGGCCTCTCCTTAGTTTCCTTCCTCCGTGGTATTTAGTTAAAAACTCTATGGGTCAAGCACAAGCTTAACCGCTATTGTACTAGACTATGGTCGAGTGGACCGAACCATCGCTCCCATTGCAACTCCGGTAGACACTAGCGCCAGGGTTCCCTCTAGTAATTTTTGTAGGAAACTCTATGTGCCCAGTATAGTAACTCTATGTGTATGTATATGCGTACAGGACTCGGAGGCCATGCTTTGATTGGAATAGTTTTGTTCATTCCCGTGAGGTGACACTGCAAAAATTATCGTTAAATGTTAAACATTTAATTTTGTTGTTATTCTTCTATGTTACGGTTCACTCCTTGTTGCATTACATAGCAACAGAAGCAAGTATTAAGCATCAGTATAAAATATAAACATGAACGTATAAAGTATTTCAAAAAGAGAGAAAAATACACTACCCCTTTCTGAGATTCGAACCGCGGTTTTTTGCGTGGTGGGAAGCAGACATTCTACCTCTGCACTCCGCCGCGTGGTTGCTACCGATCGCAGCGCCCCCAACGGCGTTACGGTCTTTTGGCTTTACTTTGAATTACTACGAATGCATTGAAAGAGCGGCCGTTCTGGACACTCTCCATGTTTTAGTACACTCTACTGCTGTGCTGGGACAAATCCTCCTTTAGAAGATGCCTGCCGCGTGAGCTGAGAAGGTGGTTCCAGCCCCTCTCCTATTTTTTTCCTGTCCACCAGGGTCGGCTGCAAGCGCTAGTTGCGGTGGCTGCTCCAAACTTGAATCATGTTCTCCTGCCTCTGAGATTTTAGCGGCGTCTGTGGCGATCCCGGAGGCAGGACCCGCGGCATTTCCCAACGTTCTCAGACATACTTCAGTGGCCAGTTTCACAGCTCCGCTCGGAACATAGAGTTACTATACTTCTACTAACTCTATGCTTCTAGCCACGACCTACCGAACTCCAGACGTGCACAGATCTCCCTCCTTCAGCACGCCTGGTCTAGTTTGCCCCTTTTGCCGCTAGGAAAAGAACGTACGAGCAGAGTGGCGCTAGTTATAACCTGTTCGCTGTCGTCTGCTTCTGCGATCTGTCCAGCGCTTGTCTTGCCATTTCGGCAGGCACAAAGCGCTTGTATTGGCGGTAAATGAATAAATTCACAAATATACAAAAGAAGACATATTTGCGAATGCTTTGCGTTTGAATAGTGAAACTAGAAGAGGAGGAGCGATGCAAGAAATGTAAACAACGAGCATAGGTAGCCGCTGCAATGCTAGATCGACGGCATAAATTTCCCTTTCCTAGCCTCCTTAAGAGACTGGAAAAATTGTTTTAAAAGATTTATAGGATAATCTAGCTTTTTTTAGTTGATTACAGACAGCCTAATGTCGTAGATGACATTAGGATTTACTGCTGTGTGCCGTAGTGAAAGGCAGATGATCTGGTAAAAGTACAGTAAAAGTATTCACGAGTAAGTCCTCCGCCCGATATGTGCAATAGGCTTATCGATTCTGTTTCAAGGGAAAGTGAGCATATCTTGTTTTTAATATCGTTGGATGTCTAGCTCAGTAGAAAGCTTGCAAAAAATTAAGCGATCCCAGTGCTTTAAAACGTGCACTGCAGGCCTTAAAAATCGTGTCACTGAACTCTTTTCAAACTGTAAAGCTAGCTTTTCTGCGTGGTACGACGGCAGCATAACGGTGGTGCTTAAGATACGTACGCAGTGAAGCTGTGTACGTAATTCACTTTTTGAACTCGCGACGCATTCACGGACAACTTATAACAACTTAGTTATAATGAGTGGTAATCGTTCTGTCGTCGAACATTACGGTGGCTTCAAGTTTCTAAAGAGCGCAGACGCGAATTTTACAACGTGTACAATGAAACTGTTGTGTACGTTGCGAACTCTATACACAATGTGATTTATAATAATCTGCTTGAAAAAGGCAATAGGAGCGGCTATTTAACGCTATTTTAGAGAGCAGCGGACTACACGCTCCGACATTTTTTAGGTTCGGGCAGTCAACTTTTGGAGCCAAGTGACCGATCAAAGCCTTGTGACATCACTGCCACTGTGTTAGCAAAAATCATCAACTAGAGAAGCAGGTCGTCACAACACAACAGCTGCCGTACCAATGACAACGCCGCACAGCCGCCCACCGTGTAGCAGACGGATGGATGGATGGATGGGTGGATGGATGTTATGAGCGTCCCCTTTGGAACGGGGCGGTGGGTTGCGCCACCAAGCTCTTGCTACTATGCTGCTTAATATTCTACCTAGGTTAACCAATGAAAAAAGAAAAAAAAAACACTATGAACAACCACGTCCAAACTTTCTGATCCCCTATTGCGAACTGTGGTTTTGTACGTCTCCGTCTTTTGTCGTTTCCCTACTTTTCTTCCACCAATCCTCCGATCGCCTCTTACTAATGTCTATTGCGGGTCTGTTTGCTTTACCACTGCTAGGGTGGCTCATAGAGTTTCCTACAAAAATTGGGGTGGCTACCACTGCTCCCGCTGAACCCGGGGGCTTCAAGGAGGCCAGTGGTGATCGACCGCTACGTACGAACAGGTTATAAAAGCGCCACCTACGGCCGTCGGTTGAACGAAAGTGGGCGCAAGCTGCTCCCATAGAAGCCGGATATCTGTGCAGGTCTGGAGTTGCAGTAGGTCGTGCTTCCAGCCTCTATAGGTCTTTATTCTATGGTTCAGGTCATAGATGTTCTGTGGCAGGGCTGTCTGCAACATCATCTGCTCCGCTCCCGGAAGCTGTGGTTTTTTGTAATACGGGGCCCACTACTATCCTTTTATCACTATACTAACCAGCCGTGACCCCTCGTAAGCACCGAGTATTCAAAAATTAATAGTGATAGTCCGGCCATAGCACTCCGGCATGTTTCGGAAAATCAGTTAAAAGCGTTTAGCGGCCAGCCGACCTGAATGCCGGACTTCGCATGCATAGCTCCGCTATTTTGTGTGCAGCTTCGTGAACTTGTTCAAGTGTCAAAATATGGGTAAGATGGCATGGTTAATGCGTCGCGCACTTTGTTCTCTCGCGCTTTCCTGCTGCACCCACTAAGGGTCAAGTTTCTTTTTGAAGTGCAGAAACTTGTTTTTGCTGTCGCATATAGCGCACACTTTGAAAGACCAACGCTAACCTACGCTTTCTTGAACATCTTGTCGTCAAAACGGAAGGCCAGTCAAATAGTCCATCTTTGCGCAGCGCACATAAAAAAGCAGATATGTGGACCGGCATTTATTTCGCAGGTGCCATTTGGGGCAAGGCACCTGAAACTGGCGCTGCTGAAGGCGAGGCGAGTGGAGCCGACACTTGCGTATTCTGCGAAATTGTCGCAGGGAAAGACCCGAAGGCAACACTTCTCTACCAGGTGTCATACATAGCTCAAGCTCATAGCCCACGATCGCTCAAGATTTAGTGTGACCAGGAACTACAAATCCAGTGTTTCATTTCGTTTTAGGATGAAGATTATGGTGTGTTCCCAGACATTCACCCTGCTTCGGCACACCACTATTTGGTTGTTCCCAAGAAGCACGTGAAGAATGTTAAATCGCTAACATACAATGATATTCCGCTAGGTGAGACTCGTGCGCTGATGTGTTTTTGTTAGAATATCGTCAAGACCGAGATGGCATTACAGAAATAATGGGTGCATGCTCTTCAATAGCTGTGTGTCACTATATATGTAAGTTCAGCGTTTAGTCTGTCGGAGGCCTGTTCTTATGTTACCAATAACCAATGTTAAAGCTTCTTGTTTAACATACGTCGTTCAGCATTATTACCCTTTCAAATATTATAATCAGAGCAGTCTTGTAGACCACCATGAAAAATTGCTGATCCATCTTTCTATTGCTCAATACGTGCTACGTAATTTATTTTCCCAAGCGTTAAACGCTAAGCACGAAAAAGTGCCGCACGACTAGTCGCACGGCCCTCTTCGCGTGCAATTGCGGTCTTCTTTCAGGCTTGCAAAAAACCTTTATGTAGCACGTATAGAGCAACAGAAAGATGGATCGGGAATTTTTCATGGTGGCCTACAAGTTTGCTTTGATTATACTATTTGAGAAGTTCATTAATTAATAATAACTAATAATGTAGTTAGGCGAAATACAAAAATATAATCTGCCTTATTTTTTTCTCCTGACTTGCAAACAACATTACCTTGATTCTGTCCAGTTACATGGCACTCTCATATTCTTAACCTTTAGTGCAAACCCGCCGTGGTTGCTCAGTGGCTATGGTGTTCGGCTGCTGAGCACGAGGTCGCGGGATCGAATCCCGGCCATGGCGGCCGCATTTAAATGGGAACGAAATGCGAAAACACCGTGTACTTAGATTTAGGTGCACGTTAAAGATCCCCAGGTGGTCGAAATTTCCGGAGTCCTCCACTACGGCGTGCCTCATAATCAGAAAGTGGTTTTGGCACGTAAAACCCCATAATTTAACTTTTAGTGCAAGTTACGGAGAACAAACACCCTGTATACAGGGTGTTTCAGCGAACATGGATGGATGGATGGATGGATGGATGGATGGATGGATGGCGGCTACACCCTTTGTAACGGGCGGCGGCTGGCGCCACCTAGCCTTTTGCTTCCCCTCCTATTATTTTTTTCCCTTTCTTTATATCCTCTTTTCCTTACACTAGTTTTCACTCCCCTCCTCCCCCCAAAATAACTATCTAAAAAATCATAGGAAACATTATCTCCCCGATTTATGGTTTTATCTCTCCCTTGACTCCCTCCACCAATCCTCTAGCCTCCCCTTCATTACTGCCACTATTTTCTCGTCTATTTGCCCTCGTTCCCCGGGAAAACCTAATGCCCCTTCCATATCTGCCCCTTCCAGAGTCGGGCGAAGGTCTGTGCATCTCAGCACTATATGCTCTGTGGTCTCCATTTCGGGTCCGCAAGCTGTGCACAAAAGGTCCACGTCTTCAAATTTAGCCCTGTATGTTTTCGTTCTCAAAACCCCCGTCCCAGCTTCGAATAATAGTGAGCTGCCCCGCGAGTTATCAAATAAGAGCTCTCTCTTAATCTCCTGTTTTTGTGACCTATACATAGATAGCGCTAGCTTTCCGAGCATTCTTTCTTCCCACATTTTTCTTTCAGTCTCCTTCACCTCCTTTCCCATACTAGAACCACGTTGGACCCCCTCCCTCGGCTGTAGGTATCTATTCCTCAGCTTCCTCGTTTTGAGTGTCCACTTTGTGTTCAAACTTTTCATGTATAGATATTTGTACACTTTTCCTGCCCACCTTTTTTCCTCCAGTGTTGAGTCTCTGTTCATATTTTAGCTTACTTATTGCCTCTCTACCTTCGAATGACGTCCATCCCATGTCCCCCTGCACTCCCTCATTAGGGGTGTTCCCGTGCGCTCCTAAGGCCAACCTGCCTACACTTCTCTGTCTCGTTTCCATGCATGCCTGAACTTCCGATTTCATGTGCAGTACTGAATTTCCGAATGTGAGGCCAGGTACCATAACCCCTTTCCATACGCCCCTAACCACCTCGTACCTATTGTAGTTCCATAGTGCCTTGTGTTTCATTACAGCTGAGTTCCTTTTCACTTTTTCAATCATAATTTTTTCCTGTTCTTCCAAGTACTTTTTTCCCTCGTTTAGCCATATGCCTAAATACTTATATTTTTCAACATGATCAATCTTAGTGCTTTGTATTTCCAATGGTTCCCCCCTTTCTTCATTGTATACTATTATCCCAGACTTCTCTCTACTGAATTGCAGTCCCAATTTTTCTCCCTCCTCTCCACATATGCTCATTAATTCCTGTAGCCCTACTCGGGTGTCAGCAAGAAGTACAATATCATCTGCATACATCAGTCCGGCTAGTATTTGAGCTACCTTCTGCCCTTCCAGCATATAGCTTATGTCGGTTCCTATTGTGCTCTGTTCTAGTCTCTTTTCCATTTTCACTTCCAAATTTTTTTCAAGGTTGCCTGTTGCAGATAGCTCAATTCTAGTTTATGAACTGGTCAACTCAAAGCGGCAGACACTACTTGCACAAGAAATTAAACTGCAAATTTACTAATTAACAGAAATTCACAAATTATCTTTTTAGCTAATTATCTTATGACTCATATTGCAATTTACAAATTCTAGCAGTGGACTTCGCAAGGCAGATCCACTTGGAAAGAATTCTCAGGATGACACCAGTTTCGAGATATAAATTCCCGAACTTTGCAGAGAAATGCATCAATTGGCGTTCCAGTTACTTGTGTGCTTCAGTGCATGAAACGACGTTTTGTTAACAAATTAACTGGAACGCCAATGCATTTCTCCCTAAAGTTCGGGAATTTATATCTCGAAACTGGTTTCATCTTGAAGATTTGTTCGAAGTGGATCCTCTTTGCAAACGCCACGGCTTTAATTTGTAAATTGCAATATGGGCCATAGTGTGATTAGTTAATAACTTAATTAGTGAACTTTTATTAATCAGTCAATTTTGCATCTCAATTTTTTTGCAAGTATTGCCCGCTGCTTTAAGTAGACCAGCTCATGAACTAGAATTGTGATATCTGCCAAAGACAACCTTCAAATATTTTTGAAGATGTTTGCTGAAACACCCTGTATATATGTGTGTGTATGTGACATTTGACATTGCTAATTATTCTTCAAAGGCAATCGGCACATTGCAGCCATTACCTCTACATTTCAACAGTAAGTATGTGTGTCGCTTTTGACCCGTCTTATGTTCAAAATTCCCCAGGAGGATATAATACTGAAAATGTTGTTGCAGTCTGTTGAAGCAATAGTTTTCTCAGGAAAGAAAACAAGAGCACTTCTAACTGCCAGTCAATTGTTCTTTCACATTTTTCCAGTAAATCGCCTAGTTGAGATTGGGAAGCAGGTGCTGGAAGAGCGCGGTGGAAGCATGGATTCCTCAAGGTACACATTGTGTTACGTGTGGTGATGCGAGGTTGTTGTAATCAAGAAATCATTTAATGTGCTGATTGTAAGAAGGCTGAATGGTGACTCTGAATTCGTTGCAAATGCAGCTTTTAACATGTCACAAAGTTGTGCACTCTTGCTTCTTCTGAGAGAGCTGTAGTGATTTCATCATGTCCCTATGGTAGCAGTGAACTATTAACAATAATTGCATTGCATTAATGTGCTGGTAGGCGAAAAATAGTATTAGTGGTCTAACTCAGCTACCAGCAAAACACTTCGAGAGTGGACAAGGCCAGGCTTATGTGTGTAACTATGTACAGTTGGTTTAGTGTTTTGGCGCTTATTTCACCTCGTGCTTTGCACGACATTGTTCTGAGAATGCAACTTTGTTTAAGATTAGTTAGTTTTTGTGATCGCCTTTGATGATGCAGTCACCTGGATGCTTTTCCAGTTTCCTTCCCCAGTGCTCATTTCATAGTCTCTCTTTCCCTTTGTATTTGTGCTACCAGCAAGTTGCCGCCTACCGAGTGGCCTAATGATTTGTGTCGGTCATCATAGTCGGATACTCACTCAAGCCTGCAGAAAATGAGGAAAAGTTGGTTGTGGGCTCGTTTACATTTTCATGGACCTGAACATGTTTGGTAGCCTTATGTGAACAAGGGCCGTTGGGGAGCTGAAACAGCTTTTATTTGAATATACTTTACCTTGCTTGGCACTGTGTGTTTTCTTGATTTATTCATCGAAAGCCAGGAAATGTGTTGTGATATAGCTCTGTAAAAGAAGCCCTTATGGGCCATACTGTGTTGACAGGATGGGCTTCCACTGGCCTCCTTTCACGAGCATCTCCCACCTGCACCTGCATGTGATTTCACCTGTGGCAGACATGTCCACGTTGGCCAGCATCATCTTCATGCCTCGTATGCCATGGTTCAGTCTGGTCAGTGCACCTGTAGCATTTCTTTTTCATAGTGTGAGGCTGTGCATGTGAAGTTTGTCGGTCAACAATGTGTAAACAGTTGGGATGTCTCAGGCTGGAGCCACCACTTGCCTTCATAAGTCCCCTTGTTGAGACCTTTGCTCCTGCATGAGACTGTTTGCTCATTGTTTATCGAGTCTTCATCTTCCTGTGACCTCTTTGTCTTGTTTGTATTATGGACAGTTTATGGTTCTTCAGGAACATTCTTGAATCGGGGATGAAAGCTTACCCATTACAATGTGGCTTGATGTCTGCAGCATTCTGCTTCTGAATGCATGGTCTCAGGCGTGATTCCAGGTCACAGTATTGCTTGCATACCTGTGAAGGCCCTGTACAGACAAAGCAAAAACAGAATAAAATTCCTCCATTATAGTATCTCCAGTAACTGAGATGCAGTTTGGGACCTAAAAGCTGTACTTGTCAACTCTCCCAAAGTTTACGAAATTGAGTCTCTTTTTTTTACGATTTGATGAATTCGGTATCAGAACTTTACGAAAAATTAATTTTCTTGGCGAAAATGTTTGTTCGTCAGTCTTTGAACCTTCCGTTAGTGAAACGACGCAAGAGGTGGGACGGCTTAGAGCAAGCTTATTCAGACAAGTTGTGCAGGCAACAGCAGAGTCGCTGGAATAGTCATTGTGATCTAAAAGCAGTGTTGCTTGTCAGCCTTTGCTGTTCTATGTTTGCTGCTGCTTCTAAGTCAGGAGGCGAAACTTTAGACAAATGTGTGATATGCCCCCCTCTCGCCGCTTCTTTTCTACTCTCGACGCTGTGTCTCTGGGATTTTACGAATTTTAATGTTATGAGGCTGGCAGGTATGCCTAGAGGCCAATCGAATATTGGGGGGAAGGTGGGGGGGGGGGGGGGGGGGGGCACTCATCTCAGAAACTGCACGTTGAATAAAAAAAAACCATTTTCCCTCCGTCTTTGCTATTGTGTCATTGGTGTGACCGCAAAGTCGGGATGTTTCCAGATTCTTAAGGGTTAACTGCCAGAAACTGAACTCGCAACTGATCGGTGAGCGTGTGTTGTTGCACCATTCTCTCTCGCCGCAGGTGGAGGACACAGTGGCCTACCTGGAGCGTTCGCGACCACCTGCGACCTGATCGCTTCTAGATTTGCTCAATACAAGCTTTGCTTCGAGGCTTATTCCTCCAGTGTTGTACGTGCGAGTAAGGCCGCCCGGTTGCATTCCATGTCGTGTTCTGGTACGGTGACTGCATCATCCACCAGCTGCCGGGAGTGACTCTTGCAATTAAAGTTATGCTCAACAAAAGTTTCAGGGTCCGTCGCCGTGACATAGCTGAAGTGCCACAAACAGCGACCGTGCGTGCCTTGTTCTATGCGTCCCAGCCTGCAGCTGTGGTTGTGCATCAGTACTCGCCACGCGTCTGACTTTATGTGTACGACTTGCAATCTGTAGAGCTTTTGTGTTCTCAGAAAACAAAACATTCTGGACTACGTGCCTAAGCACAATGCCATCTGTAAGAAACCATGTCTGAGGGACTTTATTCAGTGACATACAAAATATTTCTAGAGTGGAGGGGGGGGGGGGCAAATCGCAAAAGATATGACCGTCTCTCTCTCTCTCTCTCTCTCTAAGATATAACAATTGCTATTACAATAAGTGAAAAGAGCCTGGATCGCTTGCATGCTTAATTTACTGCAAATGCCATGATAAGTCCCCTGTCTTTGAAGTTTACCTGCATATTGCCCATAACGCACCCTTGATTTTTGCCAGTTATAAACAATGTCTTGTTTTGTTCACCGAGGACATCACTGAAACCCAGTCAGAACATGTTATGGTGCCTGAAAAATAGGGAAGGAAATTTCCCTTTTTTCCTATCAGGAATTTCCTATCAGTAATTATTTGCAACGCTTCTAACTGGACCAGGAATGCAAAAATTTTGTCGCACATTGCAGTTACCATGGCCCCTGTCCGCTTGTTGGCAGCTTTTATAGTTCTGCCAGGGCCGTGGGCTCAGTTCTCTCCCGCTCGTTAGGTGCTTTCATAACACTTTAGAGTGCTTCCATACGTAATTTATTTGCAAAAGGCCATGTATTAACCTTTCACGTTAACTGTACCCATTAACCCTTTGTGGGACAACATATATTTTTTGCAAGAATTATAAAAAATTTTTTATTACACTTGAAAATGAGGTGTACAGAAATGATTCTAAACAAATTTCACAGTTTTATTATGTATAGTTAAAGAAAAAAATGTGGGACGCATTTGTCCCATTGACACTAAATGGGAAAATGAAATGTGGGATGTATTTATCCCATTGACCTACACGGGTGCCACACTAGGTTAGTTCTGACTAACCACTTCATGGAATGGTCCAAAACAGGTCACACAAAGCGGGACTGAGCATGCCTTGCACAAGAAACTTGTTCGCACTTCTTTCCCCCTCGTGGAACACCAACGGCATCTGCGCCTATTTTCCACTTTCACAGGGTTGTGCTCTCTTCCCATGAACCGAACTTCATCCGATACGCCAACCATTTTGTGGCCATTTTTTCTACCCTCCTTGTTCATTCTGAACGGCTTCCTGCTGCCGGTGGTTCTGAATGTCTGGCCATTGATGAGTTCCCGTCCAAGAACCAATCGAAACCATAAGTAGGTCATTGGATTCACAGCATTTACTTGAATGAACGCGTTGACGATGGCTGCATCGAGCAAGAAATAAAATATTCTGTACCAGGACTTTTTGGACCTCCTGTCAGCTCGGTATGCATTGCGCTTTTGGTCGAATTTGTCGACTCCTCCCATCCAAGTGTTGTAGTCGGATATAGCCTTTGGACACTGGACGGAAACCGAAGACCCATTTGCAAGCTTGCGGACAACTTCTGTGTCCTTTGGGTGGTGAAAATTCGATAAAGCATGCACATTTTTTGTGTCACGCCACTGATATGCAACAATGCTTCCTTTTGATCGCCAGATATATTCTCCTTTCTGGAGTTTGTTGTCCATTTTCAATTCATCAGGCAGATCCTTCCTGTTTGTCCGGACTGTACCAACAGCAAGAATTCCTTTCTGTGCAAGGTCCTCCATGAGGCGAGTGGAAGTGAAGAAATTGTCAAAGTAGAGTTGCGTGCCAGGCTCAACGCCTTCTACCAGAGACAATACGACGTACTCTCCAAGTGCTTGGTTGGCAGGACGCTTCGCATTTTTTCCTTCATACACCTGAAACGCAATCAGGTAGCCGGTTTCTGAATCGGCCCGGCACCACACCTTGTAGCCGCGTTTGATGGGCTTCATTGGCATGTATTGCTTCAGAGACGATCTTCCTTTGAATAGGATCATACTCTCATCTATAGCTTGATGAGCCGATGGCGTGTACTCTTTCTGAAAACGTTTGTTCAGAGCATCGATGAGAGGGCGTACTCTTGCCAGCCGGTCATATCCATCTTCGCCTCTTTTTTTTTCTTTCGTGTTGTCACTCAAATGCAGGCAATTCATGATGGATTGGAATCGCTTGAACGACATGACTTTTGAGATTTCTGGTGCATTGAAAAAGTTATCGCTGCTCCAGTAAAGGTACAGCTGATGTCTCGGGTTTACACTCATGAGAATCAGAATGCCGAAGAAAGCCCGAAGCTCATCTAACGTGATCGTTTTCCATTTTCGCCGGTTTTTCTGTTCTGCAAAGCGGTTTGTTTCCTCTACAAGGAGCTGCATTACTTCGTCGTCGAAGTAGAGTGAAAAAGCTTCAATCGGTTTGGATGGCAACTTTTGTGACATCTCAGGATCCCATGTTTTTGGGACTTGCAGAACATGGTCTGGCTCGTCACAACCCCATGTGCCCGGCGTTTCTTCCTCATTTTCCACGATGTTGTCGCACAGGTCTAGCGATCTTTTCCGCCTCTTTGTTTTCTTTTTTGTATAGGTTGCCTTGCGTTTTGCCTGTCTGCTCGTTGACGCAGCCATTTCATCTGCACTGGCATCCTCATCTGTACAATGAGGCGCAAGCTCGGGAATGACATTCTCGTCTGTGCTTTCCCCATCCGAATCATTGGAGTCCGGATCGTCCGATATGCTAAAATAGAGCTCGAGAGCTTCTTCTTGTGATAGAAATCGCTTGCCTGCATTAGAAAGCAACGACAAGTTCTAGATCAAATAATTCGAAAATTACCGCTCAAAATTCTGCCATTAGGCTTAGCAAAATGTGCAACTTTTTTCAGCATGGTATTGAAAATTTGCATTTATCTCATTATATGTAAGCTCAAATCTCAGAAACAAGAGCTGATTTTAATCCAGGGTTGTTTCTCTGAATGCAGAAAAAAGGAATTACTTACCAGGCATGTTGATTTTCTTTTCTGCCGGATCGCATATAGTCGAAAACTTCCAATGCATCAGAAAAAAAGAACGAAGTTTCAAGTTCTGGACTCACTGCCTCATCTAGTGGAGGCTGCTGAAACTATATTTAAAAGAAGTACTGAAACCTCTCAATAGGTGGTAGCACATCACAAGAATGATTCCGGTTTCCTTCTGCTTCGTACGAGCCCTTTAGAGTGGAGCACTATGTGGGACGTATGTGTCCCACTGTCCCACAAAGGGTTAACTTGTCCTTGCTGTCGCCAAACAAAACGAATCTGTCTCTCTCATTTCAGTGAGGGTACCAGACAAAGCCGATACATCACGCATGAAATAGTAAAGAAAATGAGGGTTCAATAATTATTCTTAACGCTTCTAAATAAGCCAGAAACGTTGAACACTTAAAAGGATGCCTATTCCTTCTAAGTATAAAATATGTGAAATGCAGAGTTCTCTTGGGATATTGTGAAACCTAGCTAGTAGCAGCAGCATGATGCTTTCAAACACTTGCTTACAATTTTTTTGGCGCCGTATTTGATCAACATGTATTTACCATCGCACCTGAACTTGGTGGATTTTTCCCCTTATGTTCGCAAAATTTGACCTCAGTTGTAGTTGTAATTATGTCAGTGCAGCTGTTTAAGTTTTACGCCGCTCATAAAACAGACTAATACCGGTATGGAGCACTTGTATAGGTATTATACTGAAAAATGCGCATTTAATCGACCCACTTGGAACATTGCCTACACATTGGCCACACCACTTCCATAATTTTCCCCCAATATGAATAAGATGCCTTGTTTAGCTCACCGTGGACACTGGAGAAACAAACTACAAATCCCGTATGATGCACGAAAACACATGGAAACTCATCACCCAGAACATCGCTTCGTACTTCGAATAAATATAAACACCGTGCCTCGCATATTTTACCGGGGAAAACAACTAAATGCCGTGTGTAACGCATGAGAATTGGGATAAAGCGACTATCGTTAACTGTTGGCAGAGCACATAAGTAACCTGTACAGTGCGAATTTTCGGTACACTTCACAAGAAAGTGGCCCTAGTTTTTCAATGTACAGGATATCTGCTGTTCTCTTTTTTTCTCCTACCGGGAAACAAGTAATAGTGTAGCTCTTGTTTAAAAAACAGCCTGAAAATGAAATCCTCAAAGTCAGAAGCGACACATTCCTTTAGAAAAGTTTCAAGTCTGTGTTCTGTTGGTATTGAATCAGCTCTGAACGTTTGACCAAGGTCATTTTCACCGCCATATCTACGATAAGTTGAGATTACACCATGAAATTGGACAGTTATACCTGTAAGTAGTTTGATTAGATTGTTGATGTACAGTCAGTGCCCAGCGCATTCACCTCATAGTGGCGTGCATCGCTCATGTTGTCATTGTGGGAGTTCTGTACGTGGTCGTGGGCAAGACAGTGTCAATGTCGACCGCCTCAAGACCATGGGCAGAGCCGGGGGGGGGGGAGACGTATGGGGCTTCAGCCCCCCCCCCCCTCTCCAAAATTTTTTCTTGCTGTCATGCACCGCCAACCAGGCAACCCACGGCGCCAGAAATCATTGCGGATTCTGTCCAGAATGTCTTTTTCACGCTCGAAAAGACATTTCGGCGTAAACATTGCAAACTTGGGCTGGATTTCATGCAATGCCCATGCACCTGGAGTCGCATAACACAGGAGCCCCATCCGAGCACAATGTTTCAACCAAGTTTTGATGGCGAGCGGACTCGTCGCGGTATCTTGCGGAGGCTGGGGAGTCTACAGAGTGCATGGATTTCAATTCTGAAACTTTAATGGTATAAGGTTCTCATAAACTTTCGATGCGAAAGGTGCATTGACATTTCCAAAGTTGTGGTTTAGATTTTCAATTCCAGAAATTTGTGGGTTTAGTGTAATAAACATTTGATGCCAAAGGTGCATTAACATTTCTAAATTAGTACATCAGACAATACAACAAGGCAAGCCAAATCAACACACTATAAGACAAGTTAACAAAGCATGCAGCAAGGTCCTATGAGACAAAGCGTTGTGGTAGTTCATTTGTGCCGTCAAGTCGCAGAAAAGAATATCAAGATATTTTTTCACCTGCACCAAAGCATCCATGTCAAGAAACTAAAGCCAGCAAAGGTTACTACGTTCTTATTAATTTTTCTACCTTAACTTTTATTCGTGAGGACACATTGGGCCTCTTGAATTTTCTTGTTCTACCCACCGTAGTTGCTTAGTGGCTATGGTGTTGGGCTGCTAAGCACGAGGTCACGGGATCAAATACCGGCCACGGCAGCCACATTTCGATGGGGGCGAAATACGAAAACACCCATGTACTCAGATTTAGGTGCACGTTAAAGGAAACCAGGTGGTCCCAGTTTCCGGAGGCCCACACTACAGCATGCCTCATAATCGGGCCGTGGTATTGCCACGCAAAACCCCATAATTTAATTTTCTTGTTCTGGCTACCAGCGGGCTGCTAGAGCCAGCCAAAGCGCATACGTTTTTCTCGTATTGCCCCGACCACCGCGCGGCGCACTTCGGTGTGCATTCCTTTCTCTGGCCGAGTGGATTTTGGCCTAGCAGAGTTTTGGACGCTCTCTGGCTAGCAGACGAAAAAAAGACAATGGTTGCTCACTGCCATGACTGTGGGAACGCAACAGATTGCAATGCATTTGCTTGAGCTTAACCTTTCTGGAAAGTCTTGTCTCGCCGGTGTTGAATACCTGGCAGTATGTGTATGGTTCTCTATGTACCAAGCGTCTCGCTTTTCTTCGATATTCCTTTGGTAGCCACATTAGGTGCCTAAAGTAGGCAATAAATTGTGGCCAGCTTTCCTTCGCATTTTTCATCTCAGTGCTACTGCCCCATAGAAAAAAAAGACATTGTTGCGGCACAGTGAATTGTTGCACTGTGAAAGTTTGATTTTCTTACTTCCTCATTTGCAGAATGTAATGGGTCATGGTACTGTTCAGTTGCCAGATACTCTTATTATACCACTGCGATAGCAATCGTATGGACCCTCCAGGCGCATTCCTGCCGTCGCATGTTCCGTATAAAGTCTAAGCCCCGCAGGGGCGTCTGCGCAAGCAGGCATTTGGTGTGTTGCGACACCACGTACCCGAGCACACGAGGGTTGGACCCTCCCGCGTGTAGCCGTGCGTGGCTTAGCCGTGTCTGGGGAAAAGGGGATCCTGGGGGTTGAGCCGAAGCTGGGTGTTTGGACCTTTAAGGCCCCCCGGCGGAGGCAACACACCTCTTCGGCCTTGGCTTCACATAGACGGCACCTCCAGACTGACCCACCTGGAGGAAATCGGCAGTCGTCTTTTCCTGTCTCTCTCTCCCTACAACCTTCGTCTTTCCCTTACTTTCCACCTTTCCTGTCTCCTTCTCTCTTCTATTTACTTCCTTTCTCCTTGGCGGTAAGGGTTAACCCTGTGTGGTTATCCAACCTTGGTACACCATATTTGGTTATAGTGGCGGCGTACGACTGGCGTCGTGCAGACTTGCATGCAAGCTCTGCCGCGTCCCCTCGTTGGGCTCCGTGGTGGGCGGTCGGCGCTGTTGCCGAATTTTTATACATTTTCATGGAAACTTCTTTCCCCAAACTTCCTGATCGACCTCAGAAACGAGGGCGCACCGAAGATTTATTCCAGTTTTTCGGACACCAAATACAGAATTTCCCCCGCTTTCATGTTATTCATTCTGAAAAGTCAAACAAAGCAGTGCGAACCATTTCACCATTCCTTGTTTCAAAGTCCCTGACTGATGTTTTTGGCCCAGGTTACAAGGTATCGAGGATGGCAAGCGGCGACCTCCTCTTGGAGCTCCGCGATGTAAAACAATATGAGAAACTACCGCAACTAGTGCCATTTGGGGAAATCCCCATAACAGTAACCCTGCACCGTACAATGAACACCACCCGTGGTGTTGTGTCAGATGATGATTTGCATGAGCTGACTGAAGCGGAACTCCTGGAGGGCTTCAGTGAGCAAAATGTGATCAATGTCAAAAGAATTAAGATGAGGCGGGATGGCAAAGAGATTCAGACGAAGCACCTAATAATTACTTTTGGATCAAGTATCTTGCCCGAGTCAATCGAGGCCGGGTACATCAAGCTCCGTGTTAGGCCGTACGTGCCAAATCCACTCTGATGTTTCAAATGCCAGCGCTTCGGTCACAGCTCGCAGAGCTGCCGAGGCCGCCAAACATGTGCAAAATGCAGTGCCCACGAACACACATCTGAAGCTTGTGAGAATGCTCTCCACTGTGTAAACTGTGATGGGGAGCACGCCGCGTACTCGCGGTCGTGCCCATCCTTGAAAAAAGAAAATTGTAACAGTTGAAGTAAAGGAAAATATAAGTTTCAAGGAGGCACGCAGGCGGGTATCGTACCTGCCCAAGCAAACCTTTGCCGATGTGGCGCGTCAGGGGGCAGCGTCACTACGGCCTCCGGCGGCTGTCCGACCCACAAGCAGTGAGTCGGCAGCTACGCCAACTGCCCCCGCGGCGGTTGCAGCTAGCGCTGCTCCGCCAACCAAGCAGACGGGGCCATCAACCCCGAAGCTGGGTGCAGCCGAGGCTGCCCCAACCTCCGAGGCCCCTTCCAGCGCTGGCAACGGCCAGCGCAGCCAAATCCCTCAGGGAGCCCCATCGACCTCCGGGCTGGTGGGCGCAGGGGTCTTGCCTTCCGGGGCAGGACTCTCTCGGAAAACCTCTCGCTCGCAAGAGCGCTTGTCCGGCATCTCACAGGAGGCAATGGACACTACACCTGTCCTCAAGGCGCACCAAACGCCTAAGGAGCGCCGAGACTCGCTCAAACGCTTCAAAAAGGGCAGAACCCCTGTTACAGGGCCTCGAAAGGGCTCTGTAATCTAAGGCATCCTTTCCGTTTCTGTAAACACAGCACCAATTTTCTTTAAATATGGATACACAAATCATCCAATGGAATGTCAGAGGTCTTCTCAGGAATCTTGATGATGTGCAAAAACTCATCCATAAACACAATCCAAAAGTGCTGTGTTTACAGGAAACACACTTAAAACCAAAACACAAATTTTCTTCGACAGCACGTTACTTTTCGCAAAGATCGCGATGATGCTATCGCATCATCGGGCGGTGTTGCAATAGTAATTCAAAAAAGCATAGCCTGTCGATGTTTACAGCTACGAACGGCCCTTGAGGCAGTGGCGGTTCGAGTTATTCTGCTAAACAAACTGATCACTATTTGCTCACTTTATATACCCCCGCATTATAAACTAAGCAAACATGAATTTCAGTCCTTTATAGATGAATTGCCAGTACCCTATGTTGTTCTTGGCGATTTCAATGCACATAGCTACCTGTGGGGCGACCCTCGTATAGATGTGCGAGGACGTCTTGTCGAACAGTTCCTTTTTTCTTCTGGTGCGTGTCTGTTGAATAAGAAGGAACACACATATTACTCTCTTGCAAACAGAAGCTATTCTTCCATAGATCTTAGCATAGTCTCCTCGTCTGTACTACCTGAACTTGAATGGGAAGTTACCGACAACCCTTACGGCAGCGACCACTTCCCTACACTGCTAAGATCACCGAAAGAAAACAAATATCCACCACACGCTCCTAGGTGGAAGATAGAGACAGCTGATTGGGAGAAATTTCGATCTCTTACTAGTATCTCATGGGTTGACCTGTCTTCGTTAGGAATTGATGCTGCAGTCGAGTTCTTTGCAGCATTCATAATAGATGTCTCATCTAAATGCATATCAGAAGCAAAAGGCTTGGCCTGCAAACGGCGTGTCCCATGGTGGAACGACGATTGTAGGATCGCTCGTGAAAAACAGAACAGGGCGTGGGGGTTGCTACGCGCTTCTCCCACTGCGGAGAATCTTAGCCACTTTAAAAAAGTAAAATCCCAAGGCAGGCGAACCCGCCGACAGGCCAGATGAGAAAGTTGGCAGAAGTTTCTATCGAGTATTAACTCGTTCAGAGATGAGGCCAAAGCCTGGAACAGGGTCAATAGGATAAGAGGGCGACAAGCATATGCACTCCCTTTGGTAAACACAGAAGGCGATACCCTACAAGATCAGGCGGACTCACTTGGGGAGCACTTTGAGAGCGTGTCAAGTGCCAACCATTACTCGCAATCCTTTCTGAAATATAAACAAATAGAAGAATGTAAGCCACTCATGAGAAAATGTCAACAGAATGAACCATACAACTGTCCTTTTAGTATTGCCGAGTTGCGAGCTGCCTTGAGCGCATGCAAGAGCTCTGCACCGGGATCTGACAGAATCGTATGAAATGATCCAAAACATACATAAAGACACCCAAGTTACACTAGTCGCAATTTTCAACACAATTTGGGCTACAGGATACCTCCCGGTTGCATGGAAAGAAGCCATTGTGATCCCGGTTTTGAAACAAGGCAAAGATCCTTCCTCAGTGGCAAGTTACCACCCGATAGCCCTGACAAGTTGCCTTTGTAGGTATTTGAAAAAATGATTAATCGGCGACTCATCCATTTCCTTGAACTGAGCAAAATGCTTGATCCCTATAAGTGTAGCTTCAGAGAAGGGCGCTCCACAACTGACCATCTTGTACGTGTAGAAGCAAATATCCGAGACGCATTTGTACACAAACAGTTTTTCTTATCCATATTCCTCGATATGGAGAAGGCGTACGATACGACGTGGCGTTACGGAATCTTAAGAGACTTGTCAGAAATGGGCATCCATGGTAATATGCTAAACTTAATAGAAAGCTATCTGTCCAGTCGTACCTTCCGGGTAAAAGTCGGTAATGTACTTTCGCGTCCTTTTACGCAAGAAACGGGCGTACCCCAAGGAGGCGTGCTCAGCTGCACACTCTTCATCGTGAAGATGAGCACGCTTCGCGCTTCATTACCACCGGCAATCTTTTATTCTGTTTACGCGGACGACATACAAATAGCTTTCAAATCCTGTAACCTCGCTGTATGCGAGAGACAGGTACAGCATGGCCTGAACAAAGTGTCAATGTGGGCAGACAGGAATGGATTTAATATCAATCCTAACAAAAGCTCTTGTGTCCTTTTTACAGGAAAGAGAGGAATAATCCCAGACCCTTGCTTAGAACTGGGCGGACAACAAATACCTGTAAACAAAGAGCACAAGTTTCTAGGTGTTATACTTGACTACAGACTCACTTTCGTCCGCCACATTAAACATCTTGAAGAAAAATGTCTGAAAACAATGAACATAATGAAACTTCTATCCCAGACTACATGGGGTAGTGACAGGAAGTGTTCAATGAATCTCTATAAAAGCCTCATTCGGTCGCGACTAGACTATGGTGCCGTGATTTATCACTCTGCCGCCCCGAGCGCACTAAAGATGCTAGACCCAGTGCACCATCTAGGAATCCGACTGGCCACTGGCGCTTTCAGAACGAGTCCCATATACAAAGCTTATATGTAGAATCGAATGAGTGGTCACTTCATCTGCAGAGAACATACATCAGCCAAGCATATTTTCTGAAAGTCCACTCAAATCCTCAACATCCGTGTTTTAATACCGTTAATGACATGGCATATGCTACACTTTTTCGCAATCGTCCCTCCGTAAGACGGCCTTTCTCGCTGCGTGTGAGGGAGCTTAGTGATGAAATGCATGTCCCACTCCTCGAGCTCCACCTAATGCCTCCAGCTAAGCTGCTACCTCCTTGGGAGTGGCAGATGATAAAATGCGATATATCTTTCATGCAGGTTACAAAACACGCTCCAGAGATTGAAATCCAGATGCATTTCCGGGAACTGCAATACAAACACTCCTGCACGGAGTTTTACACAGATGCATCTAAGTCACGCGAGGGGGTGTCATATGCAGCCGTCGGTCCATCCTTCTCGGAATCCGATCTACTGCATCTGGAAACTAGTATCTTCACGGCTGAGGCCTACGCAATATTGTCGACCGTGAAGCATATAAGGAAATCAAAACTAAAAAAATCAGTTATATATACGGACTCCCTTAGTGTTGTGAAGTCATTGATGTCGTTCTGTAAGCACAAAAATCCTATAATAATTGAACTCTATTCCATCTTATGTAAAGCATATGTATCTAACCAGCATGTGATTATATGCTGGGTGCCTTGCCACAGGGGCATCCAGGGTAACGTTCTAGCGGACCAGATGGCCACATCAATTGCATCACACACTGTTAATTCTACCGCTGCAGTCCCTGTCACAGACCTGAAACCTTTCTTAAGAAGGAAACTGCGAAACTACTGGCAACGCTTGTGGGACCTGGAAACAAATAATCAGCTGCATGTAATAAAGCCACAATTAGGTTTCTGGCCTCCTGTAACAAAATCACGCCGGACAGATGTCCTATTCTGTCGTCTAAGAATAGGACACACTTTTGGCACGCATAACTTTTTACTCACTGGAAATGAGCCTCCAACCTGTGGTAGATGCGGGGAGAGGCTGACCGTCCTCCACGTCCTCCTGGAGTGTCGGGAAGCCGAATATGACAGAAAGAAACATTTTCCCTTAGCATACCGGCAGCATATCCCCCTTCATCATGTTATGTTACTCGGTGTAGAACCGCTCTTTGATACCAGCGCAGTCCTAGGTTTCCTGAAAGATGTTGTATTACATGTAATTAGTCCATACGTTCGTAGCGCCTCCTCTCTATAGAGGATAGCGCTGTGATAGTCGTTTCGCATAGCGCATGCCTCCCGTCCCTTGGGTTCAAGGGCTCTGGCGAGGCAGTAGTGCTCTTAGAAAATTTTAGCATCTCACATATTTTGTACATTGCATCATTTTTCCCAATGCATTCTAGTGTTCATAGTATTCGTCATTAGTCATCGCCATAATTTTATAGCACGTAGATTTTACGCACTTTACTGCGACTATTTTTAGACCACTTTACAGCCGAGTCACATCTTCCATAATACATTAACATTACCACTTGTCATGGCGCTCTTTGGCCAAACCTGGCCCTTGTGCCACAAAACACCACACATCGTCGTCATCATTATAAAGTCTAAGGGCTATAACATCGCAACTGCGCGCCGCATGCTGTATGTGCGAGTGAAAGGGGGGGGGGGGGCTGAGCTGTCAATGGTGGCTCAGTCTTGTTTGCACAAGGGAGAAAAGCGGGGAGTTAGCGCGCCGCCTTTCGTCACACGCGATGCATCGGGTGGAGCGGAGGGAGGGGGGTGGACCTTCGGATTCTGTGATCTGTGATTGCGCAACATGTTTATTTGCCTTGTTTGAAGCATCACGTACAGTGACATTTTCTTAGATATGTAGATTTATTGGAGACTTATACGTACCTTTATTTAAATATCTTGTTCCGAGGACTTGTTCATACGTGCAGTGAACTTTGTTTCCAGTAAGACTTTTTTGCCCTTTATCAAGCTGTATCTTCACACTTCTATATTCTATTGTAGCTTCGCATTTCTAATGTGCGAGGGCGAGTCAAATGAAAGTGAGCCAACCCACCCCGCGCATTAATAGTTCGGTTCATTATCTGTGAGGCATGCACGTAGCACACAGGCATCTGTCATTTACAAAAATGACACGTAGGTGTGAGAATAAAGGTTCTTTAATACTCCCATACACTGGGTTGAACATGGTTGCATGGCATAATGGACGCTCCAAAAGTTTAACAGTGTGGTGTCGTGAGGTTTTTGACAGCTGAAGGTGTTTCCCAAAAAGAAATTAGGCGCCGTATGGCTGCCATGCACGTTGAACATTGCATTTCATTGGCCACAGTGAAGCGTTGGAGGAAACGGTTCAAAGAAGGACGTAAAAATTGCAAAGACGATCCAAGACCGGGCTAAAGCTCCCATGCAATAACCCCCAACACAATTGCAAAGGTTGATGAGCTGATTAGACAAGAACGGAGGATAAGCATAGATGAGCTGCCAGAGCGTGTGAACATCAGTCACAGTTCAGTTTACACCATAATTCATGAACATCTCGGTTACTGGCTCATGTGTGTGCAAAGGGTGCTCAAGATTTTGAACCACCACCAGAAGACTGAGAGGTTCAGCGCAGCCTTGACTCATCTGATCCGGTATGGAAATGAGGGTGACGACTTATTGTCTGTAATTGGGACCGGCGACAAATCATGGTGCCACTAATATGAGCCTGAAACACAACGGCAAAGCTTACAGTGGAAACATTCAAATTCACTACCCCCAAAGAAAGCAAATTCCGTCATTTCCGCCGGAAAGGTGTTGACTTTTTTTTCGATCGTCGGGGGTCATTACTGATCGAATTTGCTAAACCTGAAGAGACTATATATTAACCGTTTCTGACATTGTAAAACACTAGATCGGCTGCATGTCGCAATCAAGAACAAATGATGTGGAAAATTGACGAATGGGATCATCTTGGTCCATGACAATGCCCGTCCCCATGTCGTTGATGTGATTAACACAAAACTGGCAAACTTCAAGTGGGAAATGCTGCAGCATCCATCATACAGCCCAGTCCTGTCGACTTGCGACTTCCACATTTTGGGGCAATTAAAAAAACAACTCAAGGGGACCATATTTGTGTCGGATAATGATGTGAAAGAGTCTGTTATACAGACTTTTTGGAGCAGCAACACAATAACTTTTATGAGACGGGAATCGCGGCGACTTGTTGATCAGTGGGGCAAATGTCTAAATGCTGATGGAGACTTCTTTTAAATAAAGTACCCTGTTTGTCATATATTCGCATTGGCTCACTTTCATTTGACTCGCCCTCATATGTCTTGCAGAAATGCTGCTTTTTATACGTGCTCTCTATTGCAAGTATCGTTTCTATGCAATTACAATACACGACCGGAGCCAGCTCCTCCGATTCAATACATTGGAACAAAGGACAGTGTCATTAATATTTTTCCCTGGTCGTTGCATGTGTACAAAAATGTAAACAAGGTTCTTGAATGACAGTTTCATTAAAATATTGGGCTTGTTCATTTCATGGCCTTTACATTTTTTATATCAGCAGCATACACTGCTTTGCTGGTTTCAAGCTGATATAGTTCTAAAGTTCGTATGATATTTTCTTTACTTGTTAAGTAGACAAAAAACGCGGAAGCATTGATATGATTTATTTCGGGCACAATTTCTTTGACATATGAGCATATTTTTTTATGAAAAAACACATATTTTACTTGTGTTGACAGTGCGTAGCGTTCAAGCATTCGTTTACAATGCTTTTATTATTATTTTATTACAATGCAGTTATTATTCATGTATTTGATCCCTCGACAAATTCTATAAGGAGGCTGAACTGCATCGTTAGGCGTATCTACCGGGGGGGGGGGGGCACTCGTCCCCCCCCCCCCCGGTAGATACGCCTGTGACTTTATTGAACAGCTGGTGCAACGTATTAGTTTAAATATAGAGAAAATAACTCGATGTTTTCTGTGGAAGATTATGGCGTCTTCTTGTCGTCATGGGAGTGTCGTCATGCTCGCTCAATAGAGTGTTTTAGTTGAGCGTCCTTACGGTACGCTCCGCTCCGAGCTGGCCCGCTAAGCCACTGCAGAGCGGCGGGCGATTTTCACGTTTTAGTTATACAAACCTTTCTAGAATTACTGTATGTGCTGTAGCATATACAGTAACTTTAGACGGATGGATGGATGGGTGTTATGAGCGTCCCCTTTGGAACGGGATGGTGGGTTGCGCCACCAAGCTCTTGCTACTATACTGCCTAATATCCTACCTATATTATAGGTTAAACAATGAAAAAAAGACCTTTCGTAGTTGCAGCGCCCCCTGGCTAAATTCAGGGTAATGAAAGAAAAAAACACTTTATGATCACTCTTATACAGTAAAACGTATATATGTATATATCTTTACATATATATATATATATATTGTGGGAATTTATAAGCTATTCTTTGTCATCTGTACACGATCATCATCATATGGGGTTTATATGGGGTTCTTCTTCATCATCGCTTGTGGGGCTGGCTCTCGAGTGTGCTCCGTGCTGTGGGCGTGGTCGGTTCACCTAATCTTGGGACGCGGAATAAAAGCCGTGATTACTGCTGCGTCACAAGTGGTGGAGTGTGCTCTTCGGTCCCCCGTCCTCTGACTCCCCGCTCAACCTCCTGGAGCTTCGATCGGGTCGCCGATTGTGCCAGCTGTCCGCCAACATGTCGCAGGACGAGCCAACAGGCACTTCTACTTCCACCATCTCGGCCTCGACTACCCCAGCCTCCCCGTATTGGGTTGTCAGTGGGCACCAGCGTGATCCCCATCTGTTTGCTGGACTTCGCGGTGAAGACGTCGAGGATTGGCTGGACGACTATGACCGAGTGAGTTCGGCTAACCGTTGGGACGATGCGTCCAAGCTACGTCACGTCGCCTTTTATCTGACAGGCGTAGCGAAGACTTGGTTTTTCAACCATGAGGTTGATTTCACGAACTGGGGCGCTTTCAAACAGCAGCTCCGCCAAATCTTCGGTACACCGGCTGTTCGTTCTGCCCTCGCAAAAAAGACGCTCGACACTCGCAAGCAACAACCCGGTGAATCCTATACGTCGTACATCGAGGATGTGCTTGCTCTTTGTCGACGCGTGAACACGGCCATGACCGAATCAGACAGGGTTCGCCACATCCTCAAAGGCATCGGAGCTATTGCTTTCAATGCTTTAGCCATCCAGAACCCCGCTACCGTCGCTGATATCGTCGCTACTTGCCAGCGCCTTGACGAACTCGAATCAGTACGGTTGCAGCTAGCCGGACACCACTGCAAACACTAGCGCCGACGACTCTACGTTACGAGCAATGATACGCGCAATAATTCGAGAAGAGCTCCAGTATCTTGGCTTAGCAGCAGGACCTATGCCTTCTCATACCTCCGATACCAATCTGCGAGATGTCATCAAGGAGGAATTGGCATCCATGGCTGGTGCAGCGTACACGGACCCTCTAACACCTAGGGCCCCATCGACGTACGCACAAGTAGCCGCAGCTACTCCAGTCATCGTCCCACCGATGCCTCCAAAACCAACACCGGCTCACATCGCTTCCATGACTACCAGCGCACCTACCCAAACCAGCTATCCGCAGTGGCGTCCTCCTCGTCCCATCTGCTACTACTGCGGCTATCGTGGCCACATAGCGCGTTTTTGCCGCAAGCGCCAGCAAGACGAGCGTCGCGGATATGACGTATACGAACGGGATGACTTTTCGCCCGGAGCTACTTTCCAACGTCTAGGGAGCTTCCATGACCAACGCCGTCCTTATGGTCCACCGCGCGGACGCTCTCCATCGCCTACTGTAGCATCCGAGACAGCTTACCGTCCTGCGAGACGCCGCTCGCCGTCACCCCTTCGCCGCTCTACGTCCCCACTGAGACCTGCTTCTCAATTCGCCGAGCGTCGTCCGGAAAACTGAATTATGCAGCTTTTGGAGGAAAAGCTGCATCGAACGACAGGACAGAAATTCCTCCATCGCGTCCGTACAATGTGATATTGGTTGTAGTAGAAGGTGTACAAGTAGAAGCTTTAATAGACACTGGTGCTAGTGTTTCCGTCATTCACCGTGATTTGTGTTCGCGACTTAGGAAAGTTACGACCCCCTATGATGGACCTACGCTACTCGCTGCTCAAGGGGCCTCCATTCGACCTATCGCTATGTGCACAGCTCGTATTTCCATCGATGGACTTCTACATCGCGTACAATTTGCAGTGCTAAGTTCGTGTGCCCAGCAGCTGATATTGGGATGGGATTTTCTTTCTACGGCCTCCGCCTCCATCTGCTGTGGACAACGCGTTCTCCACAGGACCGACACGACCTATTCACTTCATGCAGATGACGCACCCCTTCACTTCGTTGCTGCAGAAGATACCGCGTTACCTCCTCGCCATCAAAGCATCGTTACTATCACGTCTGATGTGATTGACTGCGGCGACGTGCTCGTCTTACCATCTGCACGCTGTCTTGCAAGAGGGATAGCCTTTGCATCAGGGCTCGTTAGGTTTGATCATGGCGCTGCACTTCTCTACGCTACAAACCCGACATCCGAAAAGATTCTCATCCCTAAAGGCACTACATTGGCTTGCGCCACTGCATCAGAGTCTATATCTGTTATTTCCTTTAAACCAGCTTCCTCTGAAGGTCCTTGTACCGGACGGGCCGCATCTCCTTCAGCTCTTGCAGCTGCCATCAGTTCCGACCTGACAGCTTAGCAGTCACAACAATTGCTTGCTTTGCTCCGAAAACATGAAGCTTCCTTTGACGCGCATTCATCTTCGTTGGGAAAGACTTTGATTACGACGCATCGGATAGAGACAGATGGTACATCCATCGTGCGCCGTAGACCATATCGCGTATCGCTAGCCGAGAGGAACGTCATTGACGAGAACGTCACCGACATGCTCCAACGAAACATAATACGCCCCTCTGCTAGCCCTTGGTCTTCCCCCGTTGTTTTGGTTCGCAAAAAAGACGGCTCTGTTCGATTTTGTGTCGACTACCGAGCACTTAACAAGATCACACGCAAGGATGTATACCCTATGCCGCGAATAGACGATGCCTTGGATTCCCTGCAGGGTGCCGAGTACTTCTCCAGCATCGATCTGCGTTCCGGCTACTGGCAGATACCTATGCATGAGGACGATAAGGAGAAAACAGTGTTTTCAACACCCGATGGGCTCTACGAGTTTAATGTCATGCCATTCGGCCTTTGCAATGCGCCCGCAACGTTCGAGCGCATGATTGACACCGTTCTTCGTGGCCTAAAGTGGAAGACTTGCCTGTGCTATCTCGACGATATTGTTGTTTTCTCGTCAACCTTCTCTCAGCACCTGCAACGTCTGGATGAAGTTCTCACGTGCCTTGCCAACGCTGGACTTCAGCTAAACACTAAGAAATGCCATTTTGCGAGCAAGACAATCAAAGTTCTAGGTCACATTGTGAGCAAAGATGGCATTCGTCCTGATCCTGACAAGGTTTCCGCAGTTCAGCACTTCCCTCGTCCCGAAAAGACCAAAGATTTGCGTAGTTTCTTAGGCCTCGCTTCCTATTTTCGGCGATTCATACGGGGCTTCGCCTCAATAGCGTCACCTCTGCACAAATTACTGGGTTCTAATGTTCCCTTTGTGTGGTCTCCCGAATGTGAATCTGCGTTCACCCATCTGAAGCGCGCTCTCACATCTGAACCAGTACTACGCCATTTTGATGAAGCTGCTCCTACCCTCCTGCATACGGATGCTAGTGGTCACGGAATTGGTGGCATTCTCCTACAGCGAGACGACACTTTAGGTGAGAGGGTCGTCGCATACGCAAGTCGCGTTCTGACAAACGCCGAAAAGAATTACACCATCACGGAGCAGGAATGTCTAGCTATCATTTGGTCTGTGCAGAAGTTTCGACCTTATCTTCACGGCCACCACTTTACGATCGTTACAGACCATCATGCATTATGCTGGCTTTCGACGCTGAAGAACTTGTCTGGACGACTTGGTCGGTGGATTCTTCGTTTGCAAGAATACGACTTTACCATTACCTACAAGTGCGGAAAAAAACACCAAGATGCAGACGCACTTTCTCGCTGTCCGCTTCCTACGACACCATGCAATGGAGCTCCAACTACCATCCGTGACAAGCTTTCGCTCGATCCCTCCTCAGATGCTTTCTTGTTGGCCACTGTCGACGAGATGCCTCCACACGACAACAAATCCTTCCAATTTCATCAACTTGCCGACTCTTACTGTCGGCGCATCATCGACCACCTTCAAGGAGCTTCGCGCCCGCCTAACGCCCGCCTTCGTCGGCAGCTGACGCAATTTAAGATTGACAACCGCGTCCTATACCGTCATGTCTATCACCCTGACGGTCAACGCTGGGTTCCTGTTCTGCCACGCTCTCTACGTGCTTATGTCCTGCGGGCTTCTCACGACGACATGACTGCTGGTCACCTTGGTTTCCAGAAAACCTATGACCGCATCAAAGGGCGCTTCTACTGGCCTGGATTGTCCGCCAGTGTAGCGAGGTATGTCGCTTCCTGCGCTCTATGTCAGCGTCGAAAGCTCCCTACATCAGCTCCAAGCGGACAACTGCAACCGGTTCCTTGTCCGTCGCAACCATTTGAGGTCGTTGGAGTTGACCTATATGGCCCACTTCCTGTGACTCTCACCGGTAAACGATGGATTGTGACAGCCGTTGATCACTTGACACGCTACGCCGAAACAACTTGTGTGAGTTCTGCCTCAGCCTCTGAAGTTGCTGCATTCATACTTCAATCCTTAATACTGCGTCACGGTGCTCCTCGCGTCCTCCTGAGCGACCGTGGAAAAGCATTCCTCTCGCAACTACTAGACGAAGTACTCAGAGCCTCCGGAACCACCCACAAGACTACCTCCAGTTACCATCCGCAAAGCAACGGCCTCACAGAGCGATTTCATCGCACGCTGTCAGACATGTTAGCCATGTACATTGACCCGGATCACAGAAACTGGGACGCAATTTTACCATTCGTGACCTTTGCATATAATACCGCCGTTCAACGCACGACCGGTTACTCGCCATTCTACCTTGTCTATGGTCGTTCGCCCTCTTCCTGTCTTGACGTCTCTTTCTTCGCGCCAACTGTCCATCAATGTCCTTCCTCCTGCGAAGAATATGTGTCCCGCATTCTGCGTTGTCGCCAGCTCGCCCGCATCAACACCGAAGCACGGCAACAGGACCGCAAACAGCATTACGACGCCTCTCATCGCGTCGTGTGCTTCCGCCCTGGCGAGGAAGTGCTACTCCGGACACCAGTTCGTACTCCTGGCTTGTGTGACAAGTTTCAGCTTCGGTTCATCGGCCCCTACAAAGTCTTGGAGCAGACTTCTCCAGTGAACTATCGCGTGGAACCAGTTATTGTTCCAAATGACCGCCGCTGCCGCGCCGCTGAGATTGTCCACGTTTCCCGTATGAAGCCTTTCACGAGACGTTCACCGCCCCTTTGAATTGCGGCCAGGATGGCCGCTCTCGCGCGAGGGGACATTAGTGTGGGAATTTATAAGCTATTCTTTGTCATCTGTACACGATCATCATCATATGGGGTTTATATGGGGTTCTTCTTCATCATCGCTTGTGGGGCTGGCTCTCGAGTGTGCTCCGTGCTGTGGGCGTGGTCGGTTCACCTAATCTTGGGACGCGGAATAAAAGCCGTGATTACTGCTGCGTCACAATATATATATATATATATATATATATATATATATATATATATATATATATATATATATATATGTAAAGATATATACATATATATATATATATATATATATATATATAACTTATTTCTCCATGAAGTACCTATAGACGTGCGCTTGTAATGCGTTACCGGTCCATATTATCCAATGGAAAATAAAGCGCCGTCTTGGGGAACGCCACGTGTTAGCCAGTGCGCTTGCTTTCTGCATCCAATCCGTTCTGACGCCAACGCTAGCCAAAGTGCTGCGCGGCACGCTCCGCTCAGGCAGCTTCCGTGTTCCTCGCTCCGCTATCCCGCTTACGGCTAAGCGGACGGCGCATGCGCATTCGCGCTTCCGCTCCGCTTAACTGCTTAGCGGAGCGTAAACACGCTCAACTAAACACTCTAATTACGTCGGCTTCGCCGCTTACCCGAGCAACACTCCGTCAGTCTTTCGCTTTCAATTTTTATTATCTCTGTTAACACGACACTAAAGCGAATTTACCCATTACGAATTAAGATAAAAAAGAAATCTCCGATATTATCACCTTCCGTGTCTACATGGCTTTCCCCAACGTGCAAGAGGACGGTTGGTAGGGCACTCCCACCGAAGAAGACTTCTCCTCGCGAAGCCTCTTATTGCGGAGAAGCCAGCAGCGGTCCCGCGGAGCCACCGGAGCCACGCACGAAAGCGCATTTCGGGTGCACCGCAAATGCGGTACACGGCGTATCGCCAGTAGGTTAGGTCGGGAAGGCGGTGACCATCTGCCGACGCCTTCTTCACGTCGCACAAAATGTGTCCGCACATACGGCGACTCAATCGCGCAGTGGCCTGCTTGAAGCCGCTTCCAGGCCAGACGTTTCATTGTTGAATTGGCCGAAGTGACTGCGATAAATGCTCGAACACTTGGTTCCGGCTGCTCAGTCGCCCCTCTCTCGTCCCGTCACCTGAGCACGCGTACTGCAAACAATGTGTGCGAGCCTCCCGTTGCGTTGCCCGTATCGCGCGTCAGAAGGAGCGCGCCGTGTACGCGTATATACCGCTGTGAAATGCAGCCGATGGTCAACGACAGTTGTTGGACTCAATGCACGCACGTGCATGTAGTTTTACTCGGAGATAGAGCTAGGAGTACGATATATACTTGCTCATTAAGTTTTTTTGCATTATGTATACATAAACGAGAAGAAAGGAAATTTATTGGTCAAATGATAAGCCAACAAGCAATGCCACGAAGGACAACATTGGGGAAATTATTTGTAGTTCTTCACCGAACATATATATATATATATATATATATATATATATATATATATATATATATATATATATATATATATATATATATAATTTCTGTAGTTCAATGAAGAACTACAAATAATTTCCCCAATTTCAAGCCAGCAGCTTGAAATTGGGGGGAAAAAAAAAAAATATATATATATATATATATATATATATATAGAGAGAGAGAGAGAGAGAGAGAGATAGTGTGTGTGTGTTGTGGGGTTCTCCTCCGTGCTCTTGGGACAAAGGAACGACAACACAGTAGTGCAAACAATCACAAGGGCATTTATTGCACCTTTCATAGATCAATGCCAGCTAGCCGAGTTGCTATCCACAAAACATGTCGATGGGCGCGCGACAAATCTAGAAGTCCGACACACCGCGACCGGATAGCGAGCGAATATGTTCGCCCCATGCTGGATCCCAACGCCTGGTCGTTCGCGTGTACGGTCACGCGAACGGTGGCGCGTTCCAAGGCGGCCACGCGAGACGGTCTCGCAGAAGCATGGATCGGCGCACGCGCGGCACCGCACGTCCACACTGCTTGCTGACCCGAACCAAAGAGGAAGCGCCTTGTCTTTCGGCGCCCAAGTAACCCCGCAGCAGCGCAACACTCGCGCCATCTCGCACTGCGCTTGTACCACTCCGACCGCCGCGGGCGCCAGGCCACGCGGCGAAGCCGCACTGCAGGAGCTATGCGGGAAAACAAGATATCAGGGGACGCGTGAGAGTCGCGCATCCCCACAGTGTGTGTGCGTGTGTGCGTGCGTGCGCGCGCGAAAGGGGTGAAAGGGGGTCAACCAAAGGCCCCGATTTTTTATTAACTATAAGAAGCCAACAAACTGTAGCGAAGAAGATAGGCGTGTGCTTCAGGCGCATCGTCAACGCCTCGCTCGATCGAGAACAGCTCGGTGCCCGACGCTTGATCAACAGACCTGGCTGTGTATCGTGTAACATTCTGGCTTGTTAATTAAACCGCCTTACATATTTGGTGGAGCTTCCTATATGTCTTCGTCCACCCTGGAACTCCGCCGTCGGAAGTTGCCGCCCATCGTGCCTGACGACGCACGCCAAACCCCACCGCCGGCCTCGCCCACCCTTCTCTGTTCCGGCTCGCTGCAGCGGCTCCGACGAAAACGACGTCGAAGGCTGGCTCTCATCCTATGAACGCGTGAGTGCCCACAACAAATGGGACGATGCTCATAAGTTGAACGACGCGGTCTTCTAGCTCAGGGGCGTCGCGAACGTACGTGTGGTTCCGCAACCACGAATCTGACCTTCGCAGATGATCCAACTTCAAGACGAGCTTCACGCCAGTTTTCGGACGCCCCGCGGTGCGAAAGCTTCGTGCCGAAGAACGCTTGCACAACCGTTCCCAGCAGCAAAGGGAGAACTTCACCAACTACGTAGAAGACGTCGTCGACCTTTGCAAGCGCGTCAATGCATCAATGGCCGAATCCGATAAGATCCGTCATATTTTGATGGGCATCGAAGACGACGTCTTTCAAATGCTCCTATCGAAAAACCCGCAGACCCTGATCTTTGTCAGAGTTACGATGAACTCCGCAGACAATGTCTCCCGACCCGGCAGTCTTCCGCGCAGGATCCCTCTGTGTCGAGCGTAACCGCTGTTCCCGACCACGGCTCCCTGCTCTGTGAGATCAAAGAGATCATCCGTGCCGAAGTCGCTCGCCAGCTGTACTCACTGCCGTTCTAAGCTAGATGCGCGACCCTCACGCATCCCCTGATAGGTTGTTTTCCCTGCATGTCTCGCGCCTCCTGTAATCCGGCTTCTCCGCGTAGCTTAGTGCCAGCGGCGTTGGTCAGATTGCAACACATTACGAGAGATGGATGGATGGACGGACGGACGAATGGATGGATGGATGTTATGAGCGTCCCCTTTGGAACGGGGCGGTGGGTTGCGCCACCAAGCTCTTGCTATTTTACTGCCTAATGTTATACCTAGGTTAAAAAATTAAGAAAAAGAAAAAACACGATGAACTCCACCGACCAAATTTTCTGACCCCCTATTGTGAACTTTGATTTTGTACGTCTCCGTTTATTGTCGTTTCCCTACTTTTCTTACACCAATCTTCCTATCGCCTCTTACTAATCTATATCGCAGATATATTTATTTTCCCCTGCTCTCATTAAACCCAAAGGCTTCAAGGAGGCCAGTGGCGCCTGAATCGACCGCTGGGCAGATGTCTTCAGATTCTAATAATAAAACATGCTCCATCGTTTCCCTAGCTATACCGCAGCAAGCACATGCTTCTTTTTCCTTCTTATATCTCGCTTTATAGGTGCGTGTTCTAAAGCATCCTGATCTCGCTTCGAAAAGTAATATTGAATATATCTTTATTTCCAACAGATTGTGGGAGACAGGGAAGAAAAGCTCCAAGTGCAGCTTGAAAATACACCCTGCCCCCTATGAGCTCACCCTACAGGCCGTATACTTGCTGGTAAGCTTCCTAGTTTTTTCCTCCACTGTGAATCAATGTTTTTCTTGTACAGATACCTCAACACTCTCCCAGCCCATTTACTTTCTTCCATATTCCTCAGTCGTTCTTCATAACGAATTTTACTGTGCGCTTCCCTCACTTCAAAACTAGTGCAGCCCATATCGCCCTGCACATATATAGCTTCATTTGTAGACTTCCCGTGAGCGCCCAATGCGAGGCGTCCCACAGTTTCCCATCGAGTCCTGATTGTACCTCTGATTTCAAGCAAACAACTGCATTCCCAAAAGTCCTGGAACCATTACACCTTTCCACATAAGGGGGGGGGGGGGGGAGGTGCTAAGGGGGCTGCAGCCCAGGGCCTCACCTCGGAGAGTTGGAGAAGGGGGCCCATTTATTCTAACCTGCTTAGTATATGGAACCATGGGCAACGGAACTTCGAGCGACATGTATGAAGCGAGAAAACTAGAACGAGCAGACGGGGCCCCCGCCTAATGTAACACCATGCGTTTAGCCTGATCATTTGGGGAGAGCTTGTCGAGCTGCAAAAACAGGAATCCCCCGCCACCCAGGCGGGGCCCTCTTTCTTACGAAGCGAGGTGCGTTTGTTTGGAAGAGTTTTCGTGGTTTCCTGTCAGTCCGTCTGCCCAGTGCTCTCTGGAGAGGAGGGGCAAGGGGGAAACACCTAAAACATGTAATGTGGGATGAGGACCTAAAGCTCCCTTGCCCCTCGTCACCACCACGCCACCATCCACCTCTGAAATAGTTCCGCCGCTGTCCTTCTCATAGAAAGGATGTGCTGCAGTACCCAACAGTGCCTCCCATTCGACTTTACCGTGATGGTAATTTGGGCGGGGGAGGATGAGTCCGATAGCAGATGATGATGAGTCTGATGGCAGAGTCTAGGCAGGAAAGGAAAAAAGACGTCACACGTGCTTTTGTCCTCGTGCCCTGGGGCATGGAATGTTCACTGTTCGGGCTAGGGTTGTAGAAGAGTGAAGGGGGAAGTTGGAGAGCTGGACACAAAGGCCTGTCTCCAGGGCCCATTCCTGCCTAGTGGCTTGCGCACCCTCGTGCGCGCTCGACGGAAAAAGTAGGTCAGACTGGCCGCCGAACTTTCCCGAAAGAAGTAGAAAAAGATGACTCAGAGGCGACGGAGGGCGCGTAACTTCGCCCGCGCTAGGAGTCGCCCTCTCCCCTTCGTTCTCGCGCTCGGCTTCGACGGGGCGAAAGAAAAATCGAGAACCTCCCAGAACAGACGTTTGCTCCTAGCCAATAGGAAGACGAGAGCGTAACTGGAGAAGGAGTGAGTTTGTACGGAGAAGGAGGGAATTTGTACAAGCAACTCTATGCGTATGTGAACGCCTGCTTTGGCGCTAGTAACAGACAGACGCGGCGCGCGTCTATAAAAGGAAGTTGATCGCGGGCTGCGATTCAGCCCCGAGCCGCCGGTTAAGCTTGCATAAGCCCGCCCTCTGAGGAGCTCCCGGGGCACGCACCACTCTCGGCCAGCCACGGACCATCCAGGCAGCGTGCGCCAGTCATCGGGACGGCCACCGTTGGACACCTGCGGTCGCGTCGGACTGACGAAATGCCCGGTGAACAATTAGCATCCATTCATGCGAAAATGCACGGTGGGAAGCATCAAAGTGGTGCGTCTAAACGAAAGGCGAAGTTATAAAGAGAAGAGCGTGAGAAGAAGCTACCAATGATGACAAAGTACCTACTGAATGCAGCTTCCGCGGAGCACTATGATCGCTCTACCCAGAGTCCGTGTCAAACTCCCAATAGTACCGACTGTGCTTCTGTGGAGGACTTACCAACTCCATCACCACGGTTTCCTGGCAAGAAGCAAGGTTTGACTCATCTTGGTTGTCGATCCTGTGAAAACGGTGCCAACACGTCACTCTTTGTGAAGCGAAAGTGAAGCCGGAAGTTGGCGTTGCTCATGGCGTTGCTCCGCCTATCGGGCCAGCTCGCCTCTCTTGTTTACACTTCTCGCGAAACCACGCCGCGCTGCGCACAACCGTGCTGCTCGGACCCGCGCGCTCCGCAGCAGTACTAAACAATCGTTAGCACGTCAGCGTGATTCTGCCAAAGAGGGAAAAACTTCCCGCGGATATTCCTTCGTCCGTTGCCATTGCCGTGGCGCGGTACATATTGCGTACATCGTTGCATGCGCGTTCATTTCACAAACTTTAGTTCCTCCTGTCCCACCTGGCCACAGCAACATCCGGTAGAGCACGGTCGAGATAACGCAGCGCAACAAAACACGGAGACCAACTCAAACCTGCCCGCACAGCGCCTCTGCCACGCTACGAAACCTACGGAGCACGGAGTAAGACATATAGGAGGTGAAACTCCCGTCAGCGCGAGCGAGCGCAGGCGACCAGATAAAGTCACAATTGTTGCATGCGCCGACGCTACCCTATGCAGTGGCGGCACCATGCGGCGCGTCGTAGAAGCCGCAGCGAAAAAAAAAAAAAAAAAAACAGCGCCCGGCAGGCGGCTCGGCGGCTCCGGCAGCTCCGGCGCTCACTCCGGCGGCGCCCGCTCAAAGCAGACGACAAGCAGACGACACGGGTGTTTGCTTCAGCGGGCACGCCGTAATCGAACTGCGTAGGTGCGCGCACTCAAGAAAACTGTTTTGTTGTGTGCCCATCAAAAAAAGCAACACGTGTGGCAAACTTCCGCTAACCTTCCTCTTATCGCCAAGCAGCTAGGGCAACTAGTTTTCGCGAGTCTTAAAAAAAAGAAAAGGAACGGAAACATGCACGGCGGCATCCTTCCTACGCGCACCCCTGTGAGCACTAGAGCGAGAAACAAGCGGTCGCCTTTTGAGCGATTAGGAACGAGATAGCCATCAGTTTCGCAAGCGCAAAAAGCCGAAAACCGCCCGCCACGGAGCAAGATAGCCCTGGCTACAACCAGAAGCTACGTATCATCTTATAGCTGTCATGGAAAACGCGTTTTATTTTTTACTGTGCTCAAATGGCTGAAGCGTAGCAGCAGTTGCTCTTCGGGCTACAAGCGGTAAATAAGCGCGCGAGTGTGCCCTCAGTAGAAGTCAGGCGCGCGCGGCCGAACGGGAGCAACACGCTCGACCGGTTGCCCTGGCAACCGAAACGGCGGTAATTTCTTCCCATGCCGCCAGGTGCCGCCAGCATGAAAATATATCCGCGGGCTTGTGACCTTTTCTGGTCGCCGCAAACAGCGGAGTTTCCACTCCTAAATATTTCTTGCTCCGTGCTACGGAGCAACACGTGTGAGCGCACAGAACAATAACAAAGCCGCCATTGTGGCCCGAAAGGCGGGGCCGCTACAGCAAAGAAATAAAATAACACAGCAAAACAAAGGAGAACCTACTACGTCATTTCCTCTGCACTTTTCTCCTAGCGCGCGGAGGGGGTAGGTCCTCTCCTCAGTTTCTATTCCTGCATGGGTGCCAACCTCCGTCGTCCATATTTCTGAGCAACCGCCGCCAACCGAGCCCTGTCCTGTTCCCGAGTCAGCAACGTCTATGCTACTCGGCCGGGCCCCGCCACAGAGCTCTAGGTGTCCGGTCCACTACGCCCGATTTCTACTACTGCTGACCAACAGGTGCCAAACCTCCCCGATGAGCCTCCTTCTATTGACGAGCGTCTGCAGTAAACAACACTCCAGGAACCGACTCACTTGTTTCCTGTTAATGGAATGCATCATGTAACCGCACTGAAAAACAAGGGACAAGGAAGGAACACAGAAGACAGGCGCGGTGTTCCTTCCTTGTCCCTTGTTTTTCAGTGCGGTTACATGATGCATTCCATTAACGACCACCAACTAGCCCGCTTATCCCTGTTAAATATGCTAATTTCCTGTTAGTTTGGCTTCAAATAATTATGTTCCCACCCACAAAGTGTGCCTCGAGAGGGCGAATGAGACGGCTTCTCGTTGCGGCAACAGAGAAGTACAGACACCCCCCCCAGCAAGAGGTACGTTGCGAGATTATCCGAAGTGACCATGCTAAGTGGCCGGACGTTATTACTGACAGCTTTCGGAGTGTATGCCTTGAGAAAGGGCCATTGTATTTTCAAAATCGGGCAGAAAATTTTCCGTCTTCCGAAAGGCAACACAAAACTCAGAAACGTTATGTCACCTCATCTTTTCGTGCGACAAGCTGTAAATGGGGAGGCGTACGAACGACACTGGTTAATGTACTCGGAGTTCAAAGGTTCAGTTTACTGTTTCATGTGCAAACTATTTTCGATTTAAAGCAACCCCAGTGCTTTCACCACGCACGACGTTTCTGATTGGAAAAGAGCAGAAGAAAAGGTTTGCGCACATGAAAATAGCATCGAGCACTGGAACTACGTGGTAGCATGGCTCGCCCGCTCTAACTCGAGCAGCACAATTGACAAGGCGCTAGTTAAGCATCTTGTCACTGAGACCGCTTACTGGGCAGAGGTGTTGAAGCGCGTAGTCATTGTAGTTAAGCTTCTAGCTGAGCGCAACCTAGCGTTTAGGGGCAGTGAGGAGATTTTTGGTTCACCAAGAAATGGCAATTATAAGGGAGTGCTTGAGGCCATTACCAAGTTTGATCCCTTTCTAGAGGAGAGCGAGAGGACACAGAGCTTCGGCAACACAGGCACAAGGCTTCCAACCACTCGTTGTCGTCGTCTTTTTCGAAGCAGTGCCTGCTGCTCGTTCTTCTCCAGTAGAATTGCCTCCCCGGAGAAGAGGAGCCGTCTCGGCGACCTACGGGCAAGATAGCACAGGTGGGTCAAAGTACGGCTTGAGCCGCTGAACGTGCACGATTTCGCGCCCTCGGCGGCGCTTATCGGAAGGCGGCTCGAGGGGTTCTACCAAATAGTTCACAGGAGACGTTTGACTGACGACACGGTAGGAGCCCTGCTGCTTGGACACAAGCTTGGGTGAAAGTCCAAGGCTGGTAGCGGGAACCCAAAGCCAGACGAGTGAGTCAGGGGAATAGGGTGTCGGAGAAGAGGGAATATCCCGAAGGTGCTTCTGTCGCTGTCGATCTTCCGAAGTAAATGTGGGAGCGAGCTTTCGGCACTCTTCCGCGTGTGCAGCAGCCTCGGACAGAGTAGTAGCCTCCTTTGTGTCAGGGCGATACGGAAGGATGGTGTCCATTGTGCAGGAAGGCTCGCGTCCGTAAAGAAGAAAGAACGGGGAAAATCCTGTAGTGGTCTGTGTGGCGGTATTATAAGCGTACGTCATGCACGAAGGGTACAATTCGGTCCCAATTGGTTTGGTCAGATGTGACGTACATGGCTAGCATATCGCCAAGAGTGCGGTTAAAGCGCTCAGTCATGCCATTAGTTTGTGGGTGGTATGCAGTAGTGGTACGGTGAATTACGTTGCATTCCTTGAGCAGAGCTTCTATAACATCAGACAGAAAGACGCGGCCTCTGTCGCTCAGCAACTCTCTGGGAGCTCCATGGCGAAGTATGATGTTACGCAGAAGGAACCAGGCAACATCCCGCGCAGATGCGTTGGGCAGAGGCGAACTTTCGGCGTAGCGTGTGAGATGGTCTATCGCCACTATCACCCAGCGGTTGCCACCTGAAGTACTCGGAAGGGGTCCATAAAGATCAACTGAGCTGTTCTGAGCTGGGCGTAGGGGCTGCGGAGGCGCGCAGAAGCCACTTCTGGGCAAGTAGTTCGCAGCTGGAGAAGGCGAGGCGTAGAAGCCGCTTGTGGGTGTGTAGTGCGCAACTTCCGGCGGTGGTACTGGCCTGGCGACGACGGCAGCATACGTGAGCGGAACCGGCGCTGAAGGTGGCTGATTAGCGAGAGGTAGTGCGTCGCTGACTTGATCATGTATGACGCGTCGGAGTTCTGGGGACAAAGATGACTCAGACGACTGCGTAGCAGCAGCAGTGACAGTTGGCGCGCGACTTCTTCGCGAATGAATTGCTTGATTTGGTCGAGGAACGAAGAGTGGGCGGGAGCAGCACTGGAACTGTCGGAAGCCGAAATCGTGTCGTCGGGCGCGGCAGCTCGGCGCGTAGTAAGGCGTTGTTTGCGGAGCTCATCGTAGCTCTGGCACTGTGTAATGACCTCGTCAATCGTTTGAGGATTTTTCGCCAAGAGCATTTGGAAGGCGTCATCCTCTATGTCCTTCATGACATTCTTGATCTTTTCAGAGTCGGGCATGGCGGGATTAATGCGCCGGCAAAGGTCAACTACGTCCTCAATGTAGCTGGTGAAGTTTTCATCTTTTGGTGAGCGCGACCACGCAAGCGTTGTTTTGCGCGAAGCTTGCGCACAGCGGGGCGACCGAAGACTTCTTTGAAAGAATGAGTAAATGCCGTCCAGGTGGAAAGGTTGGATTCATGATTCCGGAACCAGAGATTAGCGACTCCAGAAAGATAGAAGGTGACGTTAGTCAGTTTAGCTTTGTCATTCCATTTGTTATGCGCACTCACGCGATCGTATGACGAGAGCCAATCCTCCACGTCATGGTCGTCGTTGCCGCTGAAGACTGGAGGATATCGTTGGCGTAGAGCACTGGAGCAGAGGACAGGTGATGCCAGGGAAAAATCGGGCTGCGCTGCGTGCTGTGGCATGGCAGAAACAGTAGGGAGCGTCCAACTGCGGAGTTCCAGGTTTGGGAAGGGCCCAGCACGTCCACCAAATGTCAAGAGGCGTTATAATTCAATTGATAAAACGCTCAGATAGCAGAGCACCGCAGCGAGAGGACACAGAGCATACCCGTGGCAAACTGTGAGACCGAACGATCGTTTTCAATGTTGTCGCTGATAAAAATCGCCTTCGTTCGAGCCCCCCTGACGACAAGGTGAACTCGCTTGCTATCATGTCCATTGAAAGTGACCTCCTCCGCGATCTATTCTTCGAACAGACTATATGATTTCGCCAAAGTGAAGGCGCGAGAGATGCCATTTTAAAAGAGGACTGTTTGCGCTATACATGAATAGTTCCAATGAGTTCGTTGTGTCGCCTCCCAGCCTCCACGTTGCCAATGAAACGCTGAGCAGTGTAATTCAAGATATGCAAATCTTCGTTGTTCGTATCTTATTTGTTCTTCTTGTGATATTTAGCGTGCTTATAAAGAACCGTATTTTTGTTGTTTTTGATAGTGCAATGTTTATTTGGTGTCGTCCTTGCTTGCCTTACCGTTAAGGAAAATATTTTCAAATAATGTTTTGTAATTACAGCTGGTAGTTTTAATCTGTATTCTAGTGAATTTTTATGGTGTTTGTATTGCCTTAAGTATTGTATATATCTATTGCATATTTATAGAGTAACGTGTATAACGATTACTGCAGTCTGATGCTTGAATTTTAATAAAGAATGTTTTGGATACAACCATGCTTCTCCTCACAGGATTAAACTTAGTGATGCAAACAAAACCTAGCTTCAGAAGGATCGACATCTGAGCTGTGTTGTCTTTTCTACGTTCTTGTTCGTCTTGAGTGCACTAAACTTTTACTTAAAGCCTAGCTTTTGCTGAAAACATAATGCAGATTAATCACCAAGTAAACATATGTGTTGGTGTTTACAACAGGACGCGTTTCAAGCAAGTTTTGTTGTTTTCCTTATAATAATACCAATAATAATAATCCCGTTGATCGCACTTCGTTCTTTTGAATTTGGTGGGATTAAAATGAAACATGGCATATTTCCAGTAGCGTAGCAGGCGACAGGAGGGGGGGGGGGGGGTCAATATAGGGAAAGGGGGCCTGCATGCGCATTGGGGACCCAGGGCCCCCATTTTTCTTAATCCGGCCCTGCACATACCCTGGAGCACCTCGTACCAATTGTATCCCCATAGCGCTATGTGCTTCATTATGGCTGCATTTCTCTTCCACTTTAATGTTATTGTTTTTTCCTGTGTTTGCAATATCTATTGCCTTCGTTTATCCGTATACCAAGGTATTTATATTCTTTTACCCGTATTTCCTGTCCCTGTATTGTCACTATCTGTTCACAGTTTTCATTGAATACCATAACACCTGATTTTCTAACGCTAAATTTCAAACCTAAATTGTTGCCTTCCTGGCCACAGATATTAGCCAGACGTTGCAAATCACTTTGCTTGTTAGCTAGCAACACAATGTCGTCTGTATAAAATAAACCTGGAAGCTGCTGCTCTACTACTGTACCTGCCTGTTTGTTTGAAAGATTAAACCCGATATGACTTCCTTCTAGTGCCCTCTCCATCCTCACCATGTACATCATAAACAGCAGTGTGTATAAAGGGAACCCCTGCCTCATTCCCTTGTTGATCTTTAGCAAGGAAAAAGTTTGGGCGTGTTTGTAGTTCAATCTTAAACTGGGATACATAGCGCAAGAACGACACAAGGACGAAGCAGGAACACAGGACGAGCGCTAACTTTCAACAATTGATTTATTGCAGCTGGTAAGCATGCTGTCTGTTCTTTTATCCAAGAAAGAGCTTGAATTTATTGGCATAGTAGTCACATGACTGCTTTTCCTTTCTTCTTTCCCTTCAGTGTGTCTGTTGCAGTGGCTTAAATTTCCTGTGAGTATATATATGCTTACGAGCTGCAATAAATCAGCTGCTGAAAGTTAGCGCTCGTCCCATGTTCCTGCTTCATCCTTGTGTCGTTCTTGCGCTATGTATCCCAGTTTGCCCTTGTTGATATCAACTTTCTCCTCGCTCCTTATCCATTCCCATTCAACGCAAAAACGGTATTTTCTAGGTAAATCTCTCAAAAAATGTAGACAATCGTCACCTAAGCGTTCCCCTTCCAGAATATGCCATTCTCCTCGCTCCTTATCCATTCCCATTCAACGCAAAAACGGTATTTTCTAGGTAAATCTCTCAAAAGCTGTAGACAATCGTCACCTAAGCGTTCCCCTTCCAGAATATGCCACAAAACGTAGCGTTTTACGTTGTCATACGCTCCTGTAATGTCTAAAAAGGCCACATATAACGGTCTGCGAGTGTGGTACTGCTAGTGCCACCTAACGTCGAGGTTTGTCGGGCGCTACAGGGCTCTTCCGCCTTTGGCTCCGGATCGGCTAGCGGCGCGCACGTTACGCGCGTGCGCCGATCCATGCTTCTGCGAGACCGTCTCGCGATGCCTACACCGCAATGGACGAACACGATTGTTCGAACGCGCCACCGTTCGCGTGACCGCACGTGCGAGCGACCATGCGTTGTCCAGCATAGGGTGAACATATTCGCTCGCTATCCGGTCGCGGTGAGTCGGACTTCCTCGATTTGTCGCGCATCCATCGGCATCTTCGTGGATAGCAGTTTGGCTAGTAGGCAGCGTACTAAAGGTACAATAAATGCTCTTGTGATTGTTTGTACTACTGTGTTGTTCCTTTGTCCCAAGAACACGGGTGAGAGCCCAAGCTCTACGCTTTCTTTGACTCCAGGCCTGCGACAAATGATACAGGAGCAAGTATCTGCCTATGCCTGCAACAACTCTATGCCTGCAACTATAAATTACGCTGGAGTTGTAGCGCGGACCGTGCCACCGACGTTCGCGCCACCGCAACCGCTGTACTATCACGTCCGCCCCCGTTTGCTACCAGGCAGCAAGCCAACACTGGACCATGATGCACACCCGACAGCCGCCCAGTATGCTTCTACTGCGACATCCCTGGTCATGTGGCACGGTTCTGTCGCCATCGCCCATGGCTTCCCCGAGCTGACCAACCTGCGCACGCCCCTCCAGTTCCGTTCTTCTCGCCTCGTGAATCACGTCCGACTTATTCGCGCACCGCTGCCCACGAGCGCCGTCTCCCCCCGACGCCGTTCGCTTTCGTCAATGCGTCCGACTCCTGCCGAACTGGAAAACTGGTCGCGGCCGTTCCCGAGACAAGGACTGCGTCTCTGTCGAACAGCACAGGGCCTCGCTATTATCCGACGAACGTTATTGAAGTATCTGTAGATGGAACTGTTGCACTTGCACTCGTCGACACAGGAGCCGCCGTTTATGTAGTTACCAAAGAACTTTGTCGCTCGCTCAGAAAAGTAATGACACCCTTGTCTGTCCTGTCGCTCCGTACAGCAAGCGCGCAGCACATTACCCCTTGTTAGGAATGGCCGGCCGGGGTGGCAACGTGCCAGCTATTTCAGCCCGCTGCACGTGCTTCGACGGACCCGCGGTGGCGGTGCCCTTCAGAGAACGAGTGAGGACGACAACGCTAACCGACCATGCGCCGCGTTTGGAGGATCGGTGACGACAGCAGGGCTGGCCACGTTTGGCGCCCCGTGCATTTTTGGTTAATTTGCCGGGTCGTCATAGCCTCTCTGTGGCAGGGGGAGCCTCCCTGGCAAAAGGGTGCTTTGCGGTACGGGGGCCCCAGGATTCGTCAGTCTGCTGACACACGTGGCGACTACAGGAAAAGGCAGCTCTGGAATTTAGCGGCGCCGGCTGAGGTCGGGCGTGACCAGCTGACTACGGGGACGCCAGACAATGGATACCACGACGACTGCGCTGCAAAGGTCGTCTGCCCTCGAGAGAGCACTGAAACATGTGCGGCACGTGTGTGTGAGCCCTCCTCCTCCAAAAAGGCGTGTAGTCTGCGATGACGTCGAACGATGACGTCGAACGGAGTGCTTATAAGCAGCGATTGTCGGCTGCTAGAGTGTGCTCGTCGTCGTGCTCTGTGCTCGTTGTCGTGCTCGAAATGTACTCGTGAGCTGTGTGCTCGTTTGCTGTATGCTTCGTCTTGCGGGCTCCATTTGGGAGTCACGCTAGACTGTGTAAATGTATCCCATGTGCAACTGTAAATAATGCAAATAAAACCTGTTCACCTAGTTCCTCTCTACGACCTTCAACTCCTTGAAATGGTTGCAGCGGCGAGATCGTCCGACAACTCCTACAACTGGCAACAGCGGTGGGATCGTCCGACGAATCTAATACCCTGTTGCCGCATGCACTACCCGCATCGCCATTCAGGAACTCGCGTACAAAGTCGAATTTGTTGTTCTGTCTTCATGTACGACATCATCTTGGTATGGGACTTCCGATCACAAGGCCGTCATTGACTGTTCTCGCTCCGAAGTCGAATTTTCGCCGCTTCCTGACGCCCAACTTGATGATGCTGATGATTCCGGCGCCAAGCTGCTCGTTGCTGACGACACCACGATACCTCCGCACTCATCTGTGATTGCAACTGCCTGCTCTAACGGTGTTACAGATCATCATCATCATCAGCCTATATTTATGTTCACTTCATGACGAAGGCCTCTCCCTGCGGTCTCCAATTGTTCCTGACATGCGCCAACCGATTCCAACTAGCGCCCGCAAATTTCCTAATTCCATTATTGCCCCACCTAGTCTTCTGCCGTCCTCGACTGCGCTGCCCTTCTCTTGCCACCCATCTTGTAACCCTATAATCGCCCATCGGTTATCTAACCTGCGCATTACATGACCCGTCCAGCTCCATATAGTTCTCTTACTGTCAATTAGAATATCGTCTATACCCGTTTGCTCTCTGATCCAAACCGCTCTCTTTCTGTCTCTTAACGTTATGCCTAGCAATCTTCGTTCCATCGCTCTTTGCGCAGTCCTTAACTTGTTCTCAAGCTTCTTTGTCAGTCTACAAGTTTCTGCCCCATATGCCAGCACCGGTAAAATGCACTGATTGTACGCCTTCCTTTTCAATGATAATGATAAGCTTCCGGTCAGGAGCTGACAATGTCTGCCGTATGCGCCCCAACCCATTTTTATTCTTCTATGAATTTCCTTCTCATGATCAGGGTTCCCCGTGATTAATTGACCTAAGTAAACGTTATCCTTCACAGACTCTAGAGACTGACTGGCAATCCTGAACTCTTGTTCCCTTGCCCGGCTATTCATGATTATCTTTGTCTTCTGCATATCAATCTTCAACCTTACTCTTACACTCTCCCTGTTAAGGTCCTCACTCATTTGTTGTAATTCGTCTGCATTGTTGCTGAACAGTACAATGTCATCAGCAAACTGAAGGTTGCTGAAATATTCGCCCTCGATCCTTACTCCTAAGCCTTCCCAGCTTAATAGCTTGAATACTTCTTCTAAGAAGGCAGTGAATACCATTGTAGAGTTTGTGTCTCCATGTCTGACCCTTTTCTTTATAGGTATCTTCCTGCTTTTCTTGTGTAGAATTAAGGTAGCTGTAGAAGCTCTGTAGATGTTTTCCAAGGTATTTACGTAAGCGTTGTGTACTCTTGGATTACGTAATGCCTATATGACTGCTGTTATCTCTACTGAATCGAATGCCTTTTCGTAATCTATGAAAGCCATATAGAGAGGCTTATTGTACTCTGCGGCTTTCTAGATAACCTGATCAATGACACGGATGTGATCCATTGTAGAGTATCCCTTCCTGAAGCCAGCCTGTTGCATTGGTTCACTAAACTGCAGTGTTGCCCTTATTCTATTGGAGATAATTTTGGTAAATATTTAATATAATACTACGACTAAGCTAATGGGCCTATAATTTTTAAATTCTTTAACGTCTCCGTTTTTGTGGATTGGTATAATGTTTGCATTCTTCCAGTTTTCTGGGACCCTTGCAGTGGATAGACATTTCGTATAAAGAGCCCCCAGTTTTACAAGCAGTATGTCTCCTCCATCTTTGATTGAATCGACTGTTATTCCATCTTCTCCTGCCGCTCTTCCTCGTTTCGTGTCTTGCAAGGCCATTCCGACCTCATCGCTAGTTATAGGAGCAGTTTCTGTATCCTGTTCATTAGTATTTCTAATGGAAGAAGTTGTTTTTAATCCACTTTCATTTCCATTAATTTATTGTTTATTTATTTCATTTACTAAGCACAAGTAATTTCCCCTTTGTTGTCCTTGGTGTCAGTGTTTGTTGGCTTCCTGTGATATATATACATACATATATATATATATATATATATATATATAACGACCTTTCGTTACGATATGCGCGTGCCGATCGCACGTGCACAGTCCTCAATACACAGCCACACGCTGGGACAAACAATATCCGCGTGCGGATATGGTTTGGGCAATAGAATAAAGGCACTTCCCAAATACAGTCGACCATCGAAGATGCCTCTAAAACACGGTGGCCACATCCAGGGTGCATCCAAGGTCGATTGTCCAAACTTTCAAGACACCGTGGCGATTGGCGCGCACTGCGCGGGACGACGCCCCTCTGAAGAGCGGTGGCCCATGCGTGCGTCGCTGGCACGACTTCAAAACGGCCAGCCCAATTAGGCTGGCCGGTTCTTTCGAATGTATAATATTTTCATGAAATAAAGAATATTATTATTATTATTGTTATTATTATTATTATTATTATTATTATTATTATTATTATTATTATTATTATTATTATTATTCAAGACATGGTGACACCATCAGTGCTTAGCGAATAGCCTATGACCTACCGCAGCTAGAAAGCGGGGGAAAAACGCGCCTATATAGTGCGTAACATTAACGCGACGCTGGCGAAAGGAACCCACGCTTGCTTTGTTTTGCTTTGTTTTTGTTTTTTTTTAATCTTGCGGACATTTAGTCATGACAAAATGAGCCTGCGCGCGCTCCGCAGGGTGGTCTACATTTCAAACAAAATTTCGTTGTAGTTGTAGATCGCCCTACGGAGAAATTATCGGCGTCACCAATTTGACAGTATTTTGATTGTCTCGCGTTCCGTGGTTGTCTAACCGGCAAGTCGACGCTCTGCGACCTCCGCAGAACGGCGACTGACGACGCTGCCGCCAAAGTACATCCAGGCATCCACCGCGGCGTGGCATGCGGTTGTGGAACGGTTATCTTGCTCGCAGGTATCTTCATTCTGGGTCCGTAATATTGGCGTCGAACGTACCCTCGGCCTTTTTTACAGCAAAGAAAAAAAGCTTTAGGAGTCAGAGAAAGTGACACGAATGAAAGGGAAAGCTTGAACAGTGGCGGTGCAATGAAGCGGGAACAGAATAGACAAAATCACTGGGTGGGGAGCAAAGAAAGTAAAAAGGGCTCCAATAATTACAATATTTATAATAGCGAATATTGAGCCTCACATGCAGGGGACGACAGACCGGTTAGTGGGCATTAATAGGGCGAACAGAAAAGAAAGTCCATTTCAAGAGGCGCAAGCCGACGGGCCATTGTACCTAGTAAGACGCCAGAATTTTTTTAGGTGCCTCAGCTTTGTTCACGAGCGGTATCCCCACCCTACTCTCCCCAAAAACGTTTTCGCTTATCTCATTATGGAACTCTCACATCACTATATGGCAGTGCGCCGCTGTCGGAGAGAAAAAGTACAGGAGAAAAGGTGCTATATGTACATTGCCTGTGACAGCAGAATCCAAGACGCGCCTCTGCCTCCTTTCGAGTCGTGTTAGGCACAATGTTGAGTAGGGAATAACGAGGGGAGACCGCGACTGGGAATGTTCCTTTCAACCATAACTGTCTAGCAGACGGTGTAGTATATGTTCCGTTTCGCTACAGCTTGAAGTACCTGCGAACCTTAAGGGATAGCCGACCGAAGAACAAAAGCGGCCTGAACTGTTGAGAGTCTGAGAAAGCGCGCTAAAAACGGCAAATCGTCTTAAAGGGGTGAAAAGCAGCCACAGGATCCGTTCCGTCCCGAAAGGAAATGAGTCACGTGACACCTTCGACTCCCGAAAAAGAAGAGGGATCCCGCGGTTTGATCTAGGAAGAGCGCTTAGGCGTAATGAAAGACAAAAGATAAAAAAAAAACAATCACGTGACCAGATCAGAGAACCAATGGGAGGCGCCGGCGTCAGCTAGCGGCGGCCGCAGTCGATTCAGACGCTGAGGAAGGCAAACTTGGGGGTTGGGGGGGGGGGAGGCGCTTGCTCCAAGATGGCGTCTGCCCCGACCGCCGCTGCCATGGCGTGAGACGAAACGAGCGCGGCCTGCGCACGGAACTGGGCCGCGGCTGGGCCACGATGCGCTAGCGGGGCCGTCCGCGAAGTCGCCGCCGGAGCGGGGAAGCCGCACTCCTAAGCACGGCGCCCATTCCGGTGAGAACGGGATTCTTTGCAAGTACCGCGACCGGTTAAGTGTCGCACTTAAGGCTTGTTCTTTTTGGCGGAAGCTGTGCGACGGGTGTCGTCCTCTTCAATTTCCTCCTCTGGCTGATGTCTTTCCGGCGACTGTTTAGTCGCCAACGGAGCATGCGCTAACTTAGGCGTATGCTAATGAGATATATGTACTCGTGGCTGTGTACACTGACTCCAAGGACGGAACACATCATTACTGGACCGAGGCCTGTATTCGCAAAACTTCTCTTGCGTAAGAGCCCCTCTTCGCTTTGCCTACATTGTGGAACGATAACGGCACACAATCGCTGCGGTTTCGGCCCTTCGCACGGACGGCGCTTTTATTAGGCGAGACACGTTTTGCGGCCCTCACTGAATTCGCGTCTCCGATTTTTGGGGAGGCTCAGCACAGCTGCCGAATCGCAGCTATTCAGCGCTTCGGAAGCGCTTAGCGACAGATGCGCACTGCCGTAACATTTGGTCCTACGTCGTGTCATAACGCCACTAAAGGCAGGCAGTCTTGAGCACAAAAAAAAAAAAAAAACTACCAAAGTATATACATGTGTCAGTCTATGGAATATGTTGGCTGTTTCTAGGTGTGTATGCAACAACAAGCGCGAGTGTATGTTCTCTATATGTTGTAACCACGTGCACTCAGGGTCTTTTTTTTTTATTATTATTGCGAAGAACCTGTTATACGAGTACCTTTCGACGTTATTCAGTGTGTACGTGTACGTTATCTAGCTCGCCATATAATTAATATAATTAATGTCATCGGTGCGTGGCGATTTGTGTCATGAATCCGTGCGAACTCGCCAACATTTCAATGCTTCGACGCACTTTGGGCCACAATTTTTCTGCCGCTGGTAACAATCAACTGTATTCGTTTTTGCCCGTTCAAAAAGTGTGCACCAGCACAGCTATACAATAGAAGGGACGCGCATACATATAGGAATACTCGCACGACATTTTGTTGTCGAAGACGCTGAGGATAAAATGCAGAGACGATAAGGGCAGTTTGAGCACAACACGTGAAAGAAGGATGAGGACACCGGGGAAAAACATTCCTAATGTTTTAGGCGAGCGTTCGTTTTAAGTACACATGCCTAAATGTGTAGGAGTCTATAGGCTACGCCATCGAAGCCCATCATGAGTCGGCTCACAAAGAGTTGCCCGTGTCAGAATTAGTCCTGTCAATAAGCAGAAATGACTCCGTGTAGGTTTGAGTGCCACATAGTCGGAGTGAACTCGAGTACAAGCCTGAGTCGCACTTACGTGATTCCACTTGTTTAAGAGTCCGGGAAATGAAGGACGAGAAAGTGCTGGCGTGATCCTTGGTGTGATCCTGGCTGGCTGTTTCCACGAGCGGTTAAAAAAATTATGGGGTTTTACGTGCCAAAACCACTTTCTGATTACGAGGCACGCCGTAGTGGAGGACTCCGGAAATACTGACCACCTGGGGTTCTTTAACGTGCACCTAAATCTAAGTACACGGGTGTTTTCGCCCCCATCGAAATGCGGCCGCCGTGGCCGGGATTCGATCCCGCGATCTCGTGCTCAGCAGCCCAACACCACTGAGCAACCACGGCGGGTTCCACGAGCGGTGTCTGCAGTTGGAGCCATTACACTCGAGTGATGATGCATCAATAAAGGGCTTACGACAATCAAGTCAAATTCCACATATGTATGATCATAGTTTATACAGTGACATTTGTCGGCCTGCTTCTATGAAATGTGTATTTGGGAAAGGATATATATAGCCTCTACAGCGCTCCATTTACAGGATTACATTTACGTTTTTCGGTATAGAATATGTAGCTCTGTCAATCGCACTAACGCGCTTTCGTTTACAAGTGTTTATGCCGCAAAGTATTAGAATACGAGAAATGTGCTTTCAACCAAACAACACGTGGAAAGTTGAGCTGCAGATTAGGATCGTTGCTTTTGTGTGTCGCAGTATAATTGGCATCGTCCGGTCCCGGCTGCGGCGGCCGCTGCTCAAAATTAACCCGAACATATTGTTACACCCTCGGGGCTGTGCAGTTTCGAGACTCTACAATTTGTTTTTTGTTTCTTTTTAATTATGTTTCCGCGAATTGTCGGTACGTCATATTATGCCCCGCTGCTATCACGACCGATTTGTATCACAATAAGACACTTTGTTTCAGCCTGCATATGGCGCGCTTATCCACACCTTAAAATGGACCCGCCGATGGCAGTCTGAGACACGCTGATGATGCTTCGGAATTACGTTTCAGATTGTTGTCAATACCAGCGATCCGAGTCTACTTCGTCAATAGCACACTTTGACGGCCTAGGGTCAGGGGCATAGCCGTGAGGGGTTGGAAGGCAACCTGCCAGCTTGCCCAAGCTTCAACAGTGTCTGCCACTCCCCCCTTGGAAAAAACTCCTGGTTACGCCACTGCCTGGGTTTTTTATACAGACGTTTGATCAGGAGTGTGCTTGCTTGACAGAAGATGCGCGTGAACCCATGTTTCAGTTCAATCAATCAATCAATCAATCAATCAATCAATCAATCAATCAATCAATCAATTAGTCAATTAGTCAATCAAAAGCGAGCTTTTACAACCGAAGATACATATACGAAATACTTGTACCAACAGTTTAAAGTTTGAACAACAGCGCAAGGACAGCAGAGGGGACAGAATAAAGATCAGAGCGCCAACTTCCAACAGTTTATTTTCTTTTCAGAAAGCATAGCAAGTTATAGCCACACATTAGCACACCAACCATGCGCAAAACACCGCGACGAAGCCATACAGAATTCAACGTGGCATCGATAGCCCGAGGTATCTGACCTCCTTGTCATTAGCGCGACAGAGGGGGTGCTGACGCATCCATCTTTTAAACATAGAATTTTTCCCGCTTCGATTATTTCACGCGTGACACGAGTACGGTGTTTTGCAATGATGCTAAACTTTTTGTATCTTGGCTTACATCGACACATGCAACAGTGGGCAGAAAGCCAACCCTGTTTAGCGCGGTCAACATTGTATGTTCTTTAATTAACGCAGCGGCCCGTCTGTCCGATGTAATATTTACCACAGGAAAGGGGGATCCGATACAGATATCGGTAGTCTCGTGCTGTATCGGTAGTCACCGATACAGCACGTTGTTTGTGCAATCTATGAATTTATTATTTTGCGTGATAAGGCAACCTCGTTTGTGCCGATATGCTGGGATGGTTATTTTGCACAGGTTGCCTGATTTTTCTGGGACAGAGAAGTCAACGCTGACGTTGATACGCTGAGCGACCTTTTTCAGATTGTGCGCGATTCTATGCATGTATGGGATTACCGCAATGTTTTGTCTATCCCGAGTTGCTCCATCTGAATTTTCATTCACCACGGATGTATAGCTGCGCCGCAGACCTTCAGCAACAGAAGCTTGTACGAGAGATGGATAGCCTGCCGAAGTTAACCGTTCAGACTGCTCACGAAAGCTGTCGATCATTTTATGTTCGCAGGAGTTTCTTAAAGAGTTTTTGAAACATGAGCTAACAGTGCCACGTTTCATAAGTTTAGAGTGCGCGGAGTTGAATGGAAGAAGTGGCTTGTTGCCACGTGGGCAGTACATCCAACAAGAACGGTTTTCGTGCAAAAATAGCTTAACGTCTAGGAACCTTATTAGGTAATTCTCAGAAAATTCATGAGTTAGTTATAAGAAGCCAACAAACACTTACACCAAGGACAAATAGGGGAAATTACTTTTGCTTAATAAATAAAATAAAGAAATGATAAATTAATGGAAATGATGAAAAAAAACAACTTGCCGTAAGTGAGGAACGAACCCACAACCTTCGCATTACGCGTGCGATGCTGTACCAACTGAGCTACCAAGGCGCCGTTTCCCCCCCCCATCCACTTTTGAGGGTATTTATGTTTCCTAGTAGAACCCTGGGAGTGTTAGCCAGCGTCATCAGTCACAAACCTCGGCGGCGGACGTGGAAGATTCTTTCTGCCGCAGGCGTCACGAGAACGTGATCTTTTTTGTTGGGGTGAGGGGGGGGGGTGAAGGCAACCGGTCAATAAACCCACACTTGCTACCTGAAGGCATCAATGTTGCCGGATTCGAGACCCTCGTTATGTTATGCGTTATGCATAATGCGAAGGTTGTGGGATCGTTCCCCACCTGCAGGTGCGGAACGACCCCACAACCAAGTTGTTGTTTGTTTGTTCATCCACTTTCATTTCCATTAATTTATCGTTTCTTTATTTCATTTATTAAGCACAAGTAATTTACCCTATGTTGTCCTTGGTGTTAGTGTTTGTTGGCTTCTTATGATGTGACAAATAAAAAGGGCCCCTCGGTTAAACCTCTTTCTTCTAGTTTATGGGTTAGTTCTAGTGCTTTAAAACATTTGTGCACTGTGTGAAGAACTAAAAGAGCATCAGACTCGTACGAACTGGCATCACTGTCAAGAAAAATGAGAGAGTCGTCCACGTATGACGTTAGTGTTGATAAAAGCATCCGACACAGATCTGTCAAATTTTGAAACAAGTCACTTAATAGGGGAGCGATGCATGATCCGATGCCAATGCCTTCATTTTGGAGGCAAGGTTTACCATCCCAATGGATGTAAGTCGACTGTAGATAAAAGCGAAGTGATTCTAAATAAACCACTGACACTGATACCAGACTGAGTCTGGAACTTTGAAGGGCCAAATTCATCAATGCAGTGAAGTAGTGAAACATGTGGTATATAATAATAAAGGTCCTTGACGTCAACTGAAAAGGCAAACAGGTTTTCATTGCATCGTGAGCTGACAAATTGCTGGACTGCACCAGAGTTTTTTAAAAGAAACGGATCACCAACTTTTAAACAATTTATGTTTTTCTGTAAGAAAAGAGCGACACATTTTTGCCAGGTGTCATTTTCTGAAACGTAAGCCTAAAAGGCATGTCAACTTTATGAGTTTTCGCAGGGAAGAAAACTTCAAGAGAAATTTTTTTTTTAATTGGACATGCCCTTTAGAACAGGACCTCAACACCGTCTGCTACGCATTACTAGTGCTCAGAAGCACGCTGGCAGACTTGCCTGACCGTAGCCAGGAGCTCCGGCGGGGAACGCTTCGGCTCAACTGCGAACTTAGGTCCCAGAGAAAGCGCATCGGTGACGGGCTGGGACAAATCCAAGTTTCCCGGGTTATGAAGCACGCAATCGGGCGATAGCTGTCTCATACGCACAACAGTACGAAGCTGAAGAAGTTGGGTCTTCCAGAGGGAGCCGGTTGGGTCTTCCAGAGGGAGCCGGTAGACTGTGAAACAGTTCGACGAAGTTTTCGAGGCTTCCTTGCAGCATCGCAGCGGGACGGCTGGTGGCGTGTAGATGAGCACACAAGTACTCATTGTACAACCGTGCTTGCCTCTGCATTTCAGCCTTCAGGATTTTGCAGACTCTCGTCCCGTGTCCTTGAGAAGAAGTGAAACCACCGAAAAGTTGCCGAACATCGTCAAGAAGCACTTTTCTTCGGATACAGAAGGAAAGCGGTGCAAAATACAATACAAAAGGAAAGAAAATAAAAGGTCAGCACCCCCTCTGTCGCGCTAACTGACAAGGAGGTCAGATACCTCGGGCTGTCGATGCCACGTTGAATTTCGTATGGCTTTGTCGCGATGTTCTGCGCGTGGTTGGTAATGTGTGGCTGTAAAATTTGCTATGCTTTCTGAAAAGAAAATAAACTGTTGGAAGTTATCGCTATGTTCTCTCTTCTGTCCCCTCTGCTGTCCCTACGTTGTTATTTGAACATTAAAGCATGTTTTACCAACAAGCCCAATCCTACACTCTTCTTAATTGTATCAACAGCCTACGTGGCTAGTACCTGATCAGAGAATTACACTTAGGTCAACCACCTCTATACCTACAGATTTTCCTATCACTCCAACCTTGCCCTCGACTGCGCTCGCCGTTCCGTTGTCCACAGCTTACGTGCACATCAGTTCCTCACTCGTGTATCTAATGCAGCCCTACAATTACAGAATATCGTGCGCCGATTGCAGGCCGAGTCGTCTTCGAACCGGCCGCGGCTGCTGGCGCTGTGCGTGGCCGTCGCCTGCGGCACCTGCTTCCTGGCGGCGCAGCTGCTCGTGCCGCCGCCGCCGCCCGCGACGAGTTGGGCCGCGCGGCAGCTGTACGCCGCTGCAGCGGCGCCGCCGCCCGCCCCAGCAGCAGCAGCGGCGGCGGCCGATTCAGAATTACGGCGGCGCCTGCCGCAGTGCGTCATCATCGGCGCTCGCAAGTGCGGCACGCGGGCCCTCCTCGAGTTCCTGGCGCTGCACCCGTCCGTGCAGAAGGCGCCCGACGAGGTGCACTTCTTCGACGACGACGAACGGTATGCCCTAGGCCTGGACTGGTACCGGCGCCGGATGCCGGCGTCGCGCGCCGACCAGCTCACCGTGGAGAAGTCGCCCGCGTACTTCGTCACCGAGGCGGCGCCCGGTCGCGTCTGGGCCATGAACGCCTCGCTGCTGCTGCTGCTCATAGTGCGGGACCCCGTGGTGCGCCTGGTGTCCGACTACGCCCAGCTGGCCGCCAACCGGCGCCAGCTGCAGCGCGAGGACGCGCCGCCCTTCGAGCGGCTCATCCTGCTCCCCGACGGCGCCGTGAACGCCGAGTACCGGCCCGTGCGCACCAGCATGTACGCGGTGCACGTGCGCCGGTGGCTGTCGCACTTCCCGCGACGCCAGCTGCACGTGGTCGACGGCGACCGGCTGGTGCGCGACCCGCTGCGGGAGCTGCGCCGCGTCGAGGCCTTCTTGGCGCTGCCGGCGCTCATCCCGAGCGGCGCGCTGTACTTCAACCGCACCAAGGGCTTCTACTGCCTGCGGCCGCGGCCCAACGACACCCGCTGCCTCAACGACAGCAAGGGCCGCCGGCACCCGCACGTGCCGGGGCCCGTGGTGAGTCGGCTGCGCCAGTTCTTCGCGCCCTTCAACCGGGAGTTCTACCACCTCATGGGCAGAGACTTTGGCTGGCCCGAACAGTGACTCGACGCCCGCATGCCGATGCGGGACTTACGTTTGTTCCTTTGCAGAGGACTCTTATCCCGAAAAAGGAGAGCATGCAAAGATGCTTTCTTTATGGCGACTGAAGTAGTCCTCACACTGTTCAAGCGAGCACCGACTTGTCGTATACGCGCATGTCTGATTTAGCATCACGTTTGCCGCCCTTTATTACAAGGCAGAGACGGGAGGCCGCTCCTTGCCAGGACTGTAGTTAATGGCAAGGCCTCCTAAAGACAGCTTGGCATTTTGCCCAAGAGTTCGGTAGTGAGAGGCAGTTCATTGTCAGTCTATACATTTACAGAGTTCGCTCACGTCTCTTACAACAGTCGTTGCGGTTTATGTATGAGGTAGAAAGAAAGCGCCTCCTCCTCCACACCACTCAACAAGTAAATCAGTGAGGCTTCGAGTGCATTCTGATGAGCAAGCGATCGAAGAATCCTGCACTAATCACTGCTGTTATGGACGCCTTACTGCAGCAGTCGGCTCGTTTCGGCGAGGGCTACGCATGTGGGTGGTTTCTCGGCGGCACTGATTAGAGCATGCTCACCAGGGGTCGCTGACACAACGTTAATTAACGCGTTACCCTTGGCAGCGAACTCCGTTCCAATCCGCTGTTAGAGGATGCAGTGTTCCTAATCAACGCGACCACTGTCTCAATGACCGAAATCTGAAGATTATTTCTCCACATTATATCGTACTGATCCTGAATTATATCCGCATTGTATCGTATTGATTCTGATGACGGAACGGAACGGGACTTTTCGCTGGGACATTGCTGGTTCACGAAATCGCTGACAAATTCGGGACATTTATTTGCTATCCTGCTTGGAAATACTTCGGAGGCCGTTTCACACGTCGGTAGTCTTTGCTCTTGAACGCAGTGTTTGGCGACCTGATGCGTATGGCATGTCGGTGATGGCCAGACTTCTTCTTAGCTCTTGCTTGATGACCACGAAGTCGTGGACTGAACTGAAAGCCGGGCTAGTTGCTAAACGTTTGCAATTGTGACCAATGTGCCAAAACACGAAGCCAGAAAAGCAAACGACCGCCTTTTTTTTTTTTCTGCTTCGTATTTCAGTGCGTTGGTCGTAACTGTAAACTGCGGCCATGAAAACAAAAATTAAGATAGAGATGAGATTAGAACATTTTTATGGAGCGGTACGTTTCATTTATTCCTTTGAGACCACGGTATCGGCGCGGGCTCACCGAGTAGCAACATGTGCGTTTCTTTCGTTCGTTTGGGTGTCACATTAGCAGTGGCGTAGTCAGGTACACCGGGTGCATGCCTCCCCCCCCCCCCCCCCACCCAGTCGGAATTTCTGTGTTAGCATGTGGTCTTCCCAGTTTCCCTATCCCTTCACTCCCCATCACGCTGAGTCGTGCTCCTTAAAAGGCTGCAGAAAATAGCGCCTCTTCCTCTTCACAATCACAGTTTTTGCCCCTCCTCCCGAAAGAAAATTTCCGGCTACGCCACTGCACCTTAGGCAATCTATCTAGTACGGGTTTCGCTTCGATCCTGCCTTGTGCCGCAGTTCATAGAATGGTGTCATGCAGTGTCGAAGGTCGACCGGCGTTTGTTCGACGTTCTGAAAGTGGCCGCGGCAAGATGTTTCAAGACAAGCACATTTCTCCTACTGCGGATGACAATCAGCGTCACCGGCAGTCTTTTTCTCAGACAAGTCTCCATTGAACTTTGGTTCGGTTCCGGAGAGCCGCTGTCATGCATATTGAGGATAAATGACAATCAACTAAAAATAGAGACAAAAGGGGAGGAAAGACAGGGAGGCTATAGTCATGCAGTGTAAGTGCAGGCTGGCTACCCTGTGCTGGGCAAAGGGAATAAAAGGTGAAATAATCAACTCAAGGTCGCTAAAGAGTGTGTAGCATGCCAGAGTACTGTGCCAGTATGTGCAATGACTCTTCAGCAACTGGAGTCGCGAAACGTCTCATTTCGAACTCTCGCTTCGAAATCTTTGTTGAAGTTCATATTCAGTTTGGAAACTCCACGTAGACCGATTTATTATCAGCATGCTGAACGGCCCAAAACTGTGAAGCAATGCGGATTTGTTAACATATATAAGCTGGTAATCCATTGATAATTTTGGTGTCAGATTATTGGTCCATTCCAGCTCACAAGTACACAACTTATCTATCCCGAAACTTTGATGGCGGGAGTTGGCAGAGTTTGAAATCCGTTACAGAAGTACTCTGTTTCGGAATAGTCGAGGTTCATACTGAACAAGTGTAGCGCACTACGTAATGTACAAGGGCGTAAAGAAAGACTACGCGATCTCCTGTTTTTTCTTGCTGCCCTTCTTGTATAGTGTATTCGCGCAGTGTGTTACTTGTCGAGTTTGAAATCATCGCGGATGAACGGTTGTGTGCGGGAATAGACTAACTTCATGTTCGATAGTTTTTCATAGTTCGGTAGCGTCTGCCGAAGTAGCGAATACACATTCGACTAGGTCCGAACGTTCTAAGTTTATAGTGTCTAGTCTATATTATTGACCTTTATTTTCGTTTTGAAGCACGAAATTCGTTGGCTGTTAGCGGTGACGCAGCCATCAAGCGTCGCTTCCATCGCATCGGGAGCAAACCGTACACATGAAAAATTATCAGGTTGTACGCGCCAAAACCAAGAGACGAGGCACGCCGTAATGCGAGCACTCCGGATTAACTCCGACCACCTCTTTGTAACGTGCACCCATTGGGCGGTGCCCGTATATACACGGCCGTCGTTGCATTTCGCCTCATCGAAATGCGGCCGGGATGCGAACCAGCGACTTCGGGCAACGCCAAAGCCATGCACTGCGTCACCACGTCTGCTGCAGTTACACACTGGGCACTGTACGGGACGAATTAGGAGCGGCGTTTCGCAACGCTGGGAAAGCTCCGCGACTGACGTTTCCAAGCGAGCTATGCCGAGCCTTTTTTCGGCGCGTTCCGAGACAATCACTTGCACACATATTACTTCTGCCAGGCTGTCGACAATAATTGTTCGCCTTATCGTGGCATTTTCTGAAACTCTTGACGCGTGTATGTCATGCATACTTTACACTCACATAGGTCACTTTTCGGACGTTCTCGAGACAATCACGAACCTCAAAAGGAGGTTGACAAGGGTATGTGTTGTTGTTATACATATATATATATATATTACATATCCTGTAGCTTTTTGAGAGTTTCTTCGAGGCATGTTGAAAGACGGCACACATCTTGCTGCGTTTCTGAGACAATCATCCACTCTGTGAATATCTGCGGGAAGACAATCTGTGTTATCTTTACAACCCGTATACATCGTTCTTGAGAGCCTTGAGAAGTGCGACATTTACACGCGGAACTCTTAACACCCAAACTGGTGCAACACCTTGCTGCTTCGCACTTTTTGTCCTCGCTATAGCACTTTGGACAAACAGTGCTGGTATAAATTTGGCTCAGGTGGCGCTGAGAACACTTACAGACCGTTTGCAGTGACGTCATTCATGCAGGACCACGATGCTGGTGCATCACGAATAGGGCAATACTTCGTGAGTAATCTTACATTTCTTAGGCTGCGCCATATGACGACAGCTGTCACTATTGTTGTGAGCACTTCGCTTCCTTGTTGCCGCTTGTGCTCTGCTGTCACGGACGAACGCTCAGACGCCTATGCAGGAAGGCACCGCGGACAGGCAGCAGAAAAGCGTCCACGTTTTGGGATGATGGTTGACTTGTGAAAAAAGCAAGCCACCCCTTGCATACGAAAAAAAAAAAGAAGACACGAAATTTTCCGGTTCTCCCTAAACTAGCGCATTATAAGCTGCGTCGCAAGCGCTCTGTCGGACGTTCATATAAAGGAAGCAACCGAATTGTCAAAAGTGCATTCATTCATAATTCGTTAAACTTTCCTTAATTCCTTAGAGCAGGCGTTCCCAAACTTCCTGGCCTCGGGGGATCCCGCCTGCTTTCCTATACAGGGTAAGATTCGTTCTTGCCGCTGGCGGAACCATAACGTGCCGTTCGCTGAACCCAACGTGGGAACCGCTGCTACAGAGTGTCACGTGTATTGTTGTTGCCCCTACACTGCAGCGTATTGCTTGGTTGTTCGTATGCTATTAGGAATTTAATATGCCTTCCGAAAAAGAATTATTTGCAACCACAGCATGAAAATTTAAAATATTGCCAAATTTTATGTAAAGCTTGTCAATAAATTTTGATCGTGCAATGTTTGTAATCGGCGTATCGCCACTTTGATATTATTATTATTATCCGTGCAGCACAACCTCTCACCTTTACGGCGAAATGGAAAGCCTACAACGGCATGCATGCACGACGCCACGTGCGAGCAGTCCAGTTTTCTTATTGTTCGAGCAGGCCACAGCTGAATTGCGTCCGCGGACGTCCTTCGCTCAGCCGCACTGCAAAACATTCCGTGCACTTTCCCGCACTGCGCAATGTCACGGACGGCGGTGTTCGCGAGAAGACGTATCTTTTGCCCCTGTGTGTCGTTGCACCAGTTTGGAATCGTTGACGTATACAGCGCAGGCCTTTGCGCGCGGCAAGACAATCACTGTTCGGCCTGTGTATGCTGTGCTGTAAGAATGCTGACTGTGTGCTCCCCATTCGTGGCGCAATAAAAGAGCCAGCTCCCATACTGGCACCAAGAAGCTTCTGGTTTCGCTTAATTCACGGTGCCGGCGGTGGTGGTGCATACGCAGCGTGCACTTTCACTGCCGTCGTGTATTAAAGACCGAAGCGTTGGGTTGGAGCTGTGCGCACCTGAAGCGGCCGAGTGGACCGAACCCGGAGGAGTCGGCATGCGCACGGTGCAGGGCACCATTCGTGGAGGACTTCGAGCGCCGTTCAAGCTGCAAGCGCCGTTCAGACGACACTGCGCTGACCAGGAACGTGTCTATTGCTACTTGCTTCGAACATTCGCAAAAAACGACAAAGAAGGGAAAAATGGTGATTGGTAATATTCAGCAGACATGCACCGTATAGACTCGTGTAAGACCCGCAACTTGGCAGCCCAAAATCTGGAAGAAAAAAATTTCAACGTAGAAGCAGTCGCGTTCGGTGCCCGGGCTGTGCATAAGTCAAGGCTGCGCCGGCACCACTTCGACCAAAAGGTTCGGTCCCGTGCAAGCGCTATAGTCAAAACTGCAGAAGAACAAGTACGGCCCCTACACTAGTCGGCATCGTGATGATTACACTATCTCGTTTTTGCGCAGAAGCAGAGAGCCCCCTATTACACGAAAGAAGATTACACCACCAAGAGACTACATATATATATATTCATATCATAAGAAGCCAACAAACACTGACACCAAGGACAACATAGGGGAAATTACTTGGGCTTAATAAAGAAACGATAAATTAATGAAAGTGGATGAAAAAACAACTTGCCGCAGGTGGGGACCGAGCCCACAAACTTCGCACTTCGCGTGCGATGCTCTACCGATTGAGCTACCGCGGCGCCGTTTCCCCATCCACTTTCTTAGGTATTTATGTATTTCCATTAATTTATCGTTTCTATATTTCATTTATTGAGCCCAAGTAATTTCCCATATGTTGTCCTTGGTGTCAGTAGAAACCTGGAGGCTTTCGAAAAGGGTTCTACTTAAATTGAGGACGACGCAACGAGCTATGGAAAGAAGAATGATAGGTGTAACGTTAAGGGATAAGAAAAGAGCAGATTGGGTGAGGGAACAAACTCGAGTTAATGATATCTTAGTTGAAATCAAGAAAAAGAAATGGGCATGGGCAGGACACGTAATGAGGAGGGAAGATAACCGATGATCATTAAGAGTTACGGAATGGATTCCAATAGAAGGGAAGCGTAGCAGAGGGCGGCAGAAAGTTAGGTGGGCGGACGAGATTAAGAAGTTTGCAGGGACAACATGGCCACAATTAGTAGATGACCGGGGTAGTTGGAGAAGTATGAGAAAGGCCTTTGCCCTGCAGTGGGCATAACCAGGCTGATGATATATATATATATATATATATATATATATATATATATATATATATATATATATATATATATATATATACGCAGGAAAGAGACGACGAACTTTCTGGAAGACTTCTTTTACTTAACGTTTTCGGCTGGTGGACCAGCCTTCGCCATATATATATATATATATAATTTGCGATTCAAGCAATTATTAAAAGATGTTCTAATTAAATGCAATTAATAAATAATACTTCGTAATGAAAAATACAGGCTGTAAGTACGCACGACTGCCACTACTATGCAGTTGGTACAATTTCTCTGGAGCTCTCGGGTTTTTTTTTTTTCTTTCTAAATATTGGCACAGGTTAACTGGCCGAGGAAAGTATGTGTCGCCTTGAAAAAGACGAGTCCACTTGTCGAAACGTTGGCTCCCGCTTTTGTCTTGTTCTCGTTTTGCTTAAGGTCCCCTTAGATCACTCAAAAATTCTTATGAACTTCTCATTCGGTAGGGGTCATTCACCGGCAGCTTCTTTAGATGGCCTTGCAAAAAACGTCCCACGTGCAACTGCCACGACGTCTTTTCGGATACATTAGCCCTTAACGGGTGGTTCGGATTGTGTGTTTTGCACGTAAAAAACACTTCCAGGAACCCAGATTCTGCTTTGCTAGTGAGCTTCTTTAACGGTTGAAGGTTAAGTTCTGCAAGTAGCTTAAGAGCAGATTTTTGTTGTTTTTTCGGATCGAATTGGACTGCTTTGAAATTCTTCACGACGAACCCTCCTTCCTTGTTCCATACAGCGCTCGTCCTGTTGTGTTTGTTTTCGATCGTCGTCTTCCTCGCGCTGCTTCAAGTTTTACTCAAGATGAACCAACTCACCCAACTCAAGTTGTTGCTGTATTAATTTACTTTGTTTACGGAACCTCCCTGAGAAATTTGACGTCAATTCGAGTATTTTTTTATGTGCTTTTACTATTTGCCGTCGACCATGTTTAGTACCATCGTTCGGTCACGCCGCCGACTACAACGCCGGATTTTCGCGTAACGGGGCATATATAATGCTTTCACATCAAAAGGCTTCAAGTTTTTTCCGGGCGCTCTGCCCACGGTAATTTCACACAATTTGATCTGACGGGTCACACTTGCAATTGTTACAATGCACAGCGAAATTGCTGCCTATCGAACCCTTCAAATAATTTGCGTGCTCCCTCAGGCGGTCGTTGTTACAACGGCGCGACTGGCAGGCATTGGTCTGGCCCACGTGATATATATCGACCACAGGACAGCGAAACGAATTCTGGGGTTTTACGAGTCAAAATCACGATTTGATTATGAGGCACGCACAGCGTTGGACTCCTGATTAATTTTGACCACCAGGGGATGTTTACCGTGCCTCGTACTTAGCAGCGCAACACCATAGCCGTTAAGCCACCGCGGGAGGTAGGATAGCGGAATCACGTATACAACTTTGCTAGCGGCATTTGGTACTTTCGTGCGTGGTCTTTCCTGGCATGTATTCGTTGCTACATTTTCTTGATTAACCAATCTACAAATATTATACAGCTTTTATGGAGCATTATATAGGAGCGTGATTACTCTTTAGCGCTCTAAAGTTTTGCAGAAAGATATCAGCTTTGCAGGATAAGGAGCAAAGAACAGTAACCACTGCCTACTTGTGAATTTTAAATTTCGCGCTGCGAAGTGCATTTGCATTATAACCCTGGCGTCGTCTATAGAAGAAAGAGAAAACAAACTTTCAAATTGCAATAGCACTACATACAACGGCAGAAAGCGTTTTAATGAAAGTATAGTGATAATAAATGAGCTTTTTGACCTATCTGCTAGCTGTCTTGAGCGCCGCTTGCGCGACTTTGCGATTGGTCGGATTCACCGCGAACTCGTTTACCCGCCATTTTGAATGCAGCTTGAAGACCGGGGTGCAGCCGTGATGTCGGAATCGGAAAGCGTGCCGGTTGAAAACAACGTGAAAAATGTGAGTTAAAAGCACCGTGATACTTGCATACGTAGCAGCTTTCACTCTTCGGGCGCTATCGATGTTGCGGGACGCACTGACAGAGTTCCGGAGCGGAAGCCACACGGCCGGCGGCGCGCAGTTTACGCGATTCGTGCTAGGACTAGATCCCGTTAAAAACAATGGCAAAAGGAGCTGTGCGCGGGCAGCTTCCTTAGGCCTAGCGCGTAGTCGTCCGTCGTTGCCTCGCCGTGCTGTGCGGCGCGTTATATTACCTGAGTTTCTGTTTGAAATTTGTCATTGAGTCTCCGGATTATAAAGCGGCGTGTGGTCGTGCTCACTCATCAGTTGAGCTACCAAAGCGCTGCGGAGGTAGAAACGCGCTTCCATCGAACGCCTGTTGGCATGATGCAGGTAGTGCGACGACAGTGGGACTTCCGCGATTGTGTCCTGCGCTGTTTGCGCGTTGTCTGTCTTGTGTAGACAGTTGTTCGCGACCTAATGTTAAAGCAGCAGCACTCCGCAGTTGCTTATTGCGGAAGCATCCTTTATTATAACCGTCGCTGCTCTCACCCAGAACCGCACCGGATCAAGAATTGTGGTGTTACCACGTGTCGTCGAAAAAAAAAAAAGTATAAGCGCAAGTTTGGCCGCTACTGTTAAGTGCCCGATTCTACGCACACGCAGCTGCAATCGAGTAATGCGCAACTTCTTGCAAAGCAGTTTTCGCAGTTTGCCGCGTGGAAAACATGTGTGCCTTGTCAGAATAAAACGACAGCGGCATCTAGGGACGCGAGTTCGCTAAAATAAATCGCTTCGAGCACGTATAGAAAGGCCGCAGACACCGTTGGCAATGGTATGCACCTTCAAATACGAGCTTAGTTTTGAGCAGCGCTGTCCTAGCACTTTAAGCCATCCAGTTCGGTAATTCGACATCAGATCTACTCCGTGGGCGGGGAGTGTTGACTTTTGTTTCCCGGGACCGCTTCTTTATTAGCTGAGCGCACTATGTGCTGCCGTCATTTTATTTCTGCTGCAGGGTATCGTTCATAAGCTGGCTGCACTCTTTTTTCCAATGTAGTAGAGTTCCAATATAGTTGTAACACGTCCATTGTTGTGTAGAAGTGTGCATCATTGTCATATACTCTGCAAAACGATGTTAACCACCGTGTGGATATATCTAAAACCTAGCTAGACTTTCTGCTCTTCTTGTGCTAATTTTACAGCTACAGTGGTTGTGGAGACTTCCCTGGCTCAAACTGATATACAGTGTTGAATGTAACTGATATGACTTGTGGGCTTAAAAAAGTAGATCCTACCATGCCTCGGTACTTGACCTTGGGTGGCTAGTGCACCGAGTGAGCATGTTGACTGCTAGCCAGTACCAGTTATGCGACTTGCACCTTAACTCCTAAAATGCAGCAAGTGCCAGTGCTTTGCCAAATGTAACTATTGTTACAACTAAGCACAATTTCATGAAACTAGAAAGGGGGAGAAACACAGCTACACTCAGTTTCATACATAGCAGGCAACACTATGAAACGCTTCTATCCCTGCTTGCGTCTGCTACAAAAAAAAAAAAGAAATTGTCCATCTACGAAAGAAAGATATAGGCATGTGTCATGAATTAAGTTACATACTTATGCCAAGAAATATGTGTTGATTACATGGTGATGAAGGACTGGTCATGTTCACCACCAAACGGTCAGTGACCTGTTTGTGCAACCAGCCACCTCAGCACATCACGTGCATTCACAACCAAAACATAGCACACCACATACTGGAAATATAAAGGTGCACAAGTTATATGAAATTTTACCTGAATTCGCATCTGTAAGTAATAACTCTCACTTGAGTGAACTTCAAGGGACCCAAGAAAATAGTTCACTTAACTGGAAGTTCACTAAACTGAATATTCACTAGAATATGGAACAGCAGACATAGTCAAAAGTGTGAAATGCAATTTATGGAGTTATGTATCAATATACACGAACAGTTACGTTGCTGCCCATCTCATTTTGAAAAAAAAAAAAAAAAAAATGCTCTGCTGCTCTTAAAAGTGCAAAAAGTAACAAAGCTGTCCAGAGAACCTATGTTTCTGTGCACTTCCTCTGGTACAGCTGCTTGCTGAGTCATGGTCTTGCAACTTTCCAAGGCATCCTACAGCCTCGGCTAGAATTACAGCATTTGAATCTGCCTCTGCCATTGCACATTCCCTGTTGCACTCTTCTTCTGGACAAACACTGGAAACAAATTGCAGACCTGATAGTTCAGGACAGGTAACCAGCTCACTCGCACTGCACATGGCCTCCATGGGAGGGATGATTTAGGGGCGGCGGGCATCAGCTACATCAGCGCTGCAGAGCGCAAAACTTCGTTGAACTGATTTCAGAAATGAGCCTGGGTCCACTGATTAAGTTTGCTAAACTGAAATATTCGCTATTCAGAAATTTGTTTAACTGAAATACTTTTGCATTGACGGCATAGGAAAACTTCCGTGGATTTTCTAAAAGTTTGGTATCCTGAAATATTCGTTAAACCGACGTTCATACTACTGAGAGCTTGCCCTATATAAAGCAGTTTATTTTTTAGAAGGCGTTGCAGATAAAAGCAACTGCATTGCAAAACATGGGCTACTGAACTACTTGTGTAGCTTTTGTAGCATTGCCTTCTATGTATGAAATGGTGTGTAGTTGCATTTTCATCAGTTCATGTGAAAAGATTATTGCTAGCCAACAAAGGAAGTTGCTGTGATAAAGAATTGACAGAATTAATGCAGTGAATAATTTCAACAGGGCTTCATCTTACTTCGAACTGAAACCAAGGAATATAAATAGAGAATTACAAGTAACAGTTCTCCAATACTGTCTTGATTCTTGGCTGTCAGCATTGGCTGTTTTCTAAGGCCATTTGGTCGAGTTTCTTTATGGTGCCACTGCTAGGCACTCTGGGCAAAGCTGCCTTAATTAAAAAAAAATAAAAGGTTATTTTCGATTTGCCAACACGGCATGTCTGCATGGAGAGGCACATAGACTGTCACTAGCAGAACACTTCTTGAACCATTCAGGCTGCATCAGAAGAGAAGGCCCCTCCAGAGGACAAACAGGAGGATGGAAACTCTGCTGCTGAGGAGAGCAGTGATGATGAGGAGCCTAAGCGTAAGTGCTTTCAACAGTCTCATTCGGGGTGCCCTTTTAGTGCATGCTATGTAGAGGTGCAACAGATGCAAAATTTAGCACCAAGGCAATGCAGTAACTTGAGTTGCAAATTTAGTAGAAAAAAGCGTTCTTCGCTGCAGCTATGAGCTGTTATTGTAGCATTCTTGACAATTTTTTACAGCAATTTTATGCCTGTATGTCACAGGCAGATTTCATTAGAGGGACATTAATGATACATGCATTCTGCCAATTTCGTAGATTAGACTCATGAAATGTTGAACGGGACCTTCTTGCCATAATGTAAGAGGATTGGCAAGTCAGAAATGACACAACGATGAAAACCAGATGTGACATTGGATTTCCTGTGCAAACTCGTGATGTATTTAATTGTGCTCGAGTTAGTTATTGCTTCTAAGGGAAAAGAAATAAACAGTTGCGAAAAAGTGCCCAGGTTGAAGAGCATACACAATTAATGTGACCAACAATCAAAGGAATGAGTTAGTCACTGTCACCATACCAGCCAGAAATGGCAGAGGAATTGGCCATCGTCCTCGGCATTGCCACATGCAAGGATACAGCCATCGTAAGGAGCAGCTCACAAACCATGTGTAGAAACCTACAAAAGGTCGGATTTCTGCCACGGAAGTATAGATTCTAAAAGAAATAAGACAACTCCCCCGAAACCTACATTGCATGGACTCCAGGCAATGAACACCTGGCAGGAAGCGAAGCACCACATCACATGCTGCCTGCCGCCTGAGAGCTTACCAGCCGGGACTTCCTGCTGCACGGGCCCTGGAAAGCAACAGGGGCGGAAGACATTCCAACTAACTAAGCCATAGTATTGCAGCACTACCGACTGGAAAGAAGGCAGTATTCACTACCACATCAAAAAGTAAGCAAGGAAGAAGCCACCACTCTCGAAAGACTACAAACGAATAAGTATGACCATGGAATTATCATGCTCTGGGTGCACCTCATGAAATTATCATACCAATGCCGATTTTGTGATGTACTAGACCCCCTCCAACACGTGGTGTTAGTATGCCCACACTGAGAAAAAGAGTCAAGATGAAGCTTCAGAACTGCTGCAAGCCATCCAAGAAACGTGGAAGGCAACGTTAACGGCACAGAGCCTGGGAGATCAGCAAAGTCTGGTGGACCGGGCCCGGGCTGCGGCATTAGCCACCGGCTTTCTGGACTGAGAGGGCCGTCCACCTAGGGCAAAGAAATGACACTTTCTTGCTGTTTCGCTCAAGGAACGTTTATTCCTCCTTCTTCGACAGTTTCGGCAGAGCCTTTCTTATGCTTTGCTCCACTCACACTTCACGTGCACCGGTGGCTGCATGAACTGCGTTGATTTTGCTTATTTAACAAAGGTGACTCCCACAGGGGCTAGCAATGCGCTCTCAGCTTGGTTGTGCGATGGCAAAAAAACCAAGTAGTAGACATACTCTCATGTTCGGCTCAGTCGGTTTCATAGCGGAAAATGGACAACATTCTATGCTTCGCTGCTGGTTTTAGCGCAGTGCATGCGCTCATTACTAGTGTTCCGCTGAGCAGCTGTTTGCAAATTGTTAACATACACCGGTCTGAGCAGAGTGGACAGTGAACGATCTGCTAAAGCTATCTATTTCTAAGCAAGGTTTCATCTAGGGCCTTTTTACTTTTTGTGCAGAGAAAATGGCCAGATATGCAAAAATAGGAATTGTGACATACAGTCGAACTCGCCTATAACGATACCAGTTTTAACAATATATTGGTTATAACAATGAGAAGCTGCTGCACCATCAACTTTTGTATGTTTTCCATGGTGAAATAACCCGCTTATTAGAAAGCCCCGATGCTGCATTAACGGTTATAACGAAGTCTGGCTGCTGGGTGTCCAAGCCGAAATGTAGTAAGATGCAAAATCCTTCAAAAGGAAAAAAGAAAACGAGAAATTCGTGCCATCTGCACGATGGGCCGCTGCTCCAACAGCCGCCGCGCGATCATTTTCCAGCCATCTCCACGCAGCTCTCTCCCGTCGCCCTTCCACCCCTCCAAACACGAATGGGCTGCGCCCATAGGTCTATGCTGCCCCTCCCGCCTAAACACAAATGGACCGTGCCAACTGCACCGCTAACAGATTGCTCGTATGTTGCGTATGTTGCTCGCTGGCTCATCATTCAGTGCAGTTCTGCAAACAGCTTAATCACTCATGTTCGTCTTTGTTCGTTGCGTCGAAATCGTTCCTGGCCACACGGTTTCTCAGCCTTACTTGTCTTGCCGCCGAAACGGAAGATGGCTGATCCACCCGCTGATCATCGGCAATGCATGATGTTGCCAGTGAAAAGAAAGCGCACGACTATAGATTTGGAAACTAAGTGCTTCTGATGAGACGGTCATTGCGAATGTGCTTGCATCAGATAGCGGTGGCAACAATGACGTGGTAGGGCAGGCTGCCTCAGCGTAGTCCTCACAGAAGACGTGGCAGATGATTCAGTCCCTACAGGGCTTTGTTTTTGCGAGGAACCTTCCACTGCACTATGTGGAGCACTTGGATGCCTTAAAGAAGGATGTTTGGAAGCTTCGTGTAAAGCGTGCACGCCTGATGGACATAGGCCTTTCTCGTGAAAGCCAGTGAGAAGTATGTGGCAAGGTGCTTGTGGCGATCTCTCCTCAGCGTTTCTTCTGAATGTCTCAAGCTGACAGGCTGCCGCGGCAGCCTTCTCGTAATTTTTAAAAGGCCCCTTTTGGGGCCACCAAAGCGATGCCTCGCCGGTGCTCGCATATTGCTTGCCACCCGTGACCTCTTTGCAGTTGTTATAGCAGTGCCATTCCTTAATGCCGACAGCCGCGACTTGTTACACGTGATCGGAGCGCCCAGGAAGCAGTTAAATGAGTGAATGCAATCAGCAGCCGGATTGAGGAAGGTGGTGGGGAGGGGCACTGGCCTTCCTGCCATTATAGTTTTCTCACATCAGCAATTCCAACCCCCTATTGATTTTTTCGTGCAACCCAGTTATAGCAATTATCAGTTATAACAATGGACTTTTCGTGTCACTTGAATGTTGTTATAAGTGGGTTCGACTGTATTTGGTTTACGGTTTGGATGTGGAAGTTAAATAAGGCAAGTTTGTCTTTTGTCTTCTCTACAAAAATTGCCCCTTTTATCCAGACAGTGCTGCTTGTCAGTGTCTGCTGCTCCAAATTGGTGGGAGCTTGTGTATGCTACGTCTAAAGGTAAATAAATAATGGTTCATAAAGTGGGTATGTATCCACCGAGAAACGCTACAGACATTTCCTACAATAGCACTCTGGGTGTATCCACAGTGCCCTCTGGACTATTGTAACTACACTTAGAGGTCCGTAAAGCAACACAGAGGTAGCTGCGTATGCCTCGTGTGCAACTGTTCAGAGAGCAGGTGCTCTCTTGCCCGATGGAAAGATCTATAGTTCTGTATACAGGAAGAGAGTGGTGGTGATTGGAGAGCAGACGGGGATAGCCGATATTCTAATTGACATTAAGAGAAAAAAGTGGGGCTAGACAGGCCATGTAATGGATAGGATAGATAACTGGTGGACCATTAAAGTTATAGAATGGGTGCCAAGAGAAGGAAAGCGCAGTCGAGAACGGCAGAAAAGTACGTGGGGTGATGAAATTGGGAAATTTGCAGGTGCAAGCTGGAATCGGTTGGCACAGGACAGGGGTACCGTAAAAACTGGACTATAGGTCGGACCAGAATACAGTCGCCGACCGTTTATTCGGACGTCACGGGGACTGCGGAAATGTCCGAATAAACAGGTGTCCGAAAAAGGAGATTAAGAAAAAAAAATGAAATCCTTTATTTCCACGCACTTATTCGGGCTCGGCAGTAGGCTTGAAGAAATCGTGAGTGTGCCGTTGCACGCTGTTCCGTTTACGCGCAATCAGATAAGCCTGAATCTCGGAGAGGGTTGTACGGTCACTATAGGCGGCTGAAAGCACAGTCACTGCTTGTGCACGCTCCACGTGCGACGGCAGCGTAGCACATGGTGCGTCATCCTCCGACTCGGAGTCATCGTTCGGCGGTGCAGCAGAAACCTGACGAATGATCTCGCCGTCGTCGAGTTCTGCGCATGTCAGTACAGCAGTGTCAGCACCTGTGAAACTGTCAAATGAGACGGTGTCCGGAATCACAATGGAACCACTGCACAGGTCTCGGCAGAACATTTTCCGCGTCAGCAGGGAGCACATTGGAAGGCGACATATCTTAGGCTTCCCAGCACCCGCTTGCCGGCATTCCCCAGCGCAGTCTGCGCGGGCACTGTCGGCGCCATTAGACACTTGACGCGATGTTTCCGCACGCCGCGTTGATCACCGAAACCTCGACACAGCACACAAAGCAAACACCACCATGCCGACACCAGTCATACAAACGAAAAACGTGGCCTGCTCGCAGCGTTGTGCGAGTAAGAAACAAATCAGCTGCTGGATTGTCTTGACATGGCTTACTCAGCTGAAACCGGAACTGCTGTACGGCCACTCTATCGAACCAGGCAGAAACGATGATGATGAGTGGGGATTTCCAGTAGCGCCACTTCATGGGGCAGCAAGGAGGCTCCGTTCAAAACAAAAATGGCGTTGAGCAAGTTGAACTATGCGCCGGTCAGAGTCGGTGCATGATGTCCTCGATCGAGTTGGCTCAAGGAGTGTGTGAAAAATCAGACGAGAGGTTGCAAGGTGTCCGAACTTTCGGCAGTTGTTATACATTATGGTCTATGGGGAGAATGGCGGTGCCGCGAAGCTGACCGAATAATCGGGCATGTCCAAATTTTTGGAGTCCGGAAAATCTGTCGGCGACTATATAGGTCAACCCCCAACTAACCAATTCTAAAAATGAAAAAAAAATATTTTTCAATAGCAAAAGTACCGAAAGACGCCCTTACCTTGAAACAAATGCGACTCAGCCAGTTGCACAGTGGTGACAGTATTTATTTAAATGCTGCTAAAGTGTGCACCTGTCCAAGTGTTTAGCAGTATCGCGCGACCATCGACCCGCGTGCTTGTCAGCACCTTATTAAGGGGGGACACCCCACTTAGATTTTCTTTTTTATTTGTGGCCACAATTTGATAAAACTTGCATCACTTATGTATTTTGACATGCTGATTTCAAATATGCAATTGGTTTTTCCATGCAACAAGTACTTTTCAAAATATAAGCAATTCATGTTTTTTTTGTATGGACTAATTTGGAGGTAAGTTCTCTCTACAATGCTGGCTGTTAAGGAAGGAGAATGGTACATCAAAATGATGTTGAATGATCAGAGGTTGCAGTGCTACAAGAATGAATGTTCTAAACTGATTTATGCCGAAGTTACAGCATGTCAAACTTTTGTAAGCAGAAGGCATTAGTGAAACCCTGGAGAAATTATTACTTTTAAAAAATTTTTGCAATGATATTTATTCACATTTTAGGCCTACTGCTCTCTGCACTCGCAATTTGTCCACCTTTCTGACGAAAAAAGAATTATTGCAATAAGATGAGTAGAACCAGAGATATCGTCACTCCAAAACTACACTACCATCAAAAATGTCGTTTTGAGAAAACGAGAAAAAATATTTCAGGACATGTTCGTGGTGATTACGGCAAATGCTTGAATACTAAATTGATCAAGGATGATACAGGGGTCCAACCAGGCAAGAATGAATGGTTTTCACAAATTTGGACCAAAATTAGAGCATGTCCAAATTTTCAAAGTAAAAGCTAATGCAGCTGCCAGGAAAAATTATTATTTTTAGAAATTTTCTGTAATGATATTTATTCATATTTTAGGCCTACTTCACTGACCAATTCACTACCTTTCTGGCAAAAAAAAATAATTACTGCTGTAGGATAAGCACAACTGAATATATTGTTGCTCCAAGACTATGACACCATCAAAAATGCTGCTTTGAGAAAACGGGCCAAAATATTTCCGTTTATTCACAGATCCCCCCACCGATATATATCAAAATGAACCAGGGGAATAGTCAGGATGCATGCTGTCATGGTGCTTTTTTTTGACTGCCTTAGCAAGGCCAAGTGATGCTGCCCTTTTTTGGGTAGAACTTGTACTCCGCCGCAAGTCCTTTTCTTTTGCCCTGCTGGACCCAGTGGGTGTTATATTCATGTCCAGCTCTGCTAGCACTGCTGCAGCTGCATACTCGTTGCCGGCATTAAAACGCAGCACAGCTTCTGCAACAGCTGCCTGTACTGCAACGAGAGACCAGTGCTGCCCTTTTGCTAGCAAGCTCCAGGTTACAGAGTGCAGAGACTCATTCGAATTCTGAGTCCTTCCCCTCAGGCACCTCTGCAGCAGGCTCTTTTTTGACAAGGGCTGGTACACTGGCAAAAGAGCTGCAGCCACATCACTAGGCAAATTGTATTTGTGCCTAGGCTCTGGCTCCCCTTTGGCCTTTGCTGCATTGTGGGGGCACCAAGACTGCTCACCAGCCGGGCAGAGGGCATAGTTTGGGCAACTGTCAGTGGAAGTCACATGATAAAAAGTTGCCATCACTGCGCGGCTCATGGCTTCCAAATCACCAACATGTGATTTTAGGGCTCGCCCATAGTAGACAGCCAACCTGTCGACCAGCTCAGCTGTCAATCTCCCCTTGCCACCGAGGCTTCGTTTGCCTTCACCATTGTGTTTCTGTAATAAGTTGCAGAGTGCGGTGCCCATGCGTTTCCTCACATGGTTAATGCAATCCTCCTTTTCTACTTCAGTGTTTCCGTAAACTTTCGCTTCTTTAATTGCATTGCATGTGCGGCTGTCACCGTCACAACATGGTGGTATAGCGAAGGTTATGTCGCTGAAGCGAGTTCTCAAACAAGATTTTGCCTGCATCTACTTCCATCTGGCCAGACTTGCAGCTTGTGTTTTTTTGGCACTGGTGGCTCAACTTCCAAAGGTCATAGCCCTCACTGTCTGGCTTAGGGCCATTCTCGCAGCCCAAACAAAAGATAGACATCGCATGGTAATCGAGCACATATCCAGTGAAGAGTTCAACAACAGTTCCAATACCAATATGTGAGGAATGTCCTCTTGTCAACCAAGTTCCGTCGTAGCACACGGCAACGTTCTTTTTGTGTCCAAAACTAACGTCCTCATACAGTTCAGTGACTTCTTCCGCACACCGAGTCTATAACGGTCGCGGCAGCTCGGGTGGCAGCAGGCTCTAGCATCTTCTTTAGGTGCCGCTGAAACGTTTTATTGTGGAGTCCCCGGCGCGAAAGCCCCATCGACGCGAAGATGTCGTTCATGGCTGTTTGGCCATTTCCACTGCTGATCATTGCACGTGTGGCTAACATGTTAATCTCAAACGGATTACATGTCTTTTCACCATCAACTCTGCGCGAGTTGCATTGCGCCCCAACTTCACCACAATTGTCGCACAACACGACCAGTTTCTAGGCGAGGCCGTAGTCACGGTCGCTCGTGACTAGTTTCGCACATCCTCCGCATACCTTGCACTGCAACGTAGCAAGCAGCACATTGACAAGGTTCAGGTCAACAATCGCGTATAAAGCTGCAATGTCCACGGCTGAAGCCGATGATGCGTCGCTTGCATCAGTGAAAACGGCAGTCTTTCGCGCTGTTGCCGGTGTCGACTCGAGTCTATCAAGCGTGACTTGATCACAGGCACTCACTTGAGCTATTTCGCTGCTCGTGACAGTTCTAGCGTCAACTCTCACAGTGCCGGAGTAGGCGCGAAGGATGCCGTCGTTCTGCAGTACGCTATTATCTGCATCGCCGCGAGCCGCAACTATCACACGGCCGGAGTCGGCGCGAAGGATGCCGTCGGTCTGTAGATCGCTATCACCAGCATCGCTGCGAATCGCTTGCTGACCCGCTGTAGAGTCGCGCGATACACCGCCGTTGTCGGATGCACCAGCACCGCGAGTCACTTGCTCATCGGTTCCAGGCCCGCGCGATGTTTGACCGCTATCACCTTCATCGCCGTTGTCGGGTGCCTTAGCGACGAAAGTCGCTCATCCGTTGCAGTGTCTCGCGATGTCGTGCCCTTAGCACGTTTCTTATTTTTTTGCTCGCTTTCGGCCGAACTGATACACAGTGTGGAGATTTTTCGGTCCTCCAGGCATCTTTGTCGTGGCACGGTGGCAACCAAAGATAAAATGGTGCCTCTACCAGCCAAATTTTCCTATCCAGTGCCCTAAGCCAATAACATGACGCCATCGTAGCCACGTGATCCTAACTGGCCAATGACGACTTTCTATGCACGCATCTTTTTTTCTAGTTTTATTTGTGAAGGCGGCGAGCGCAGGGTTGCTTACTGAGTGATAAAAAGAAGCCAAACGCGCAAGCTTTTCAACGATACCAAAATGGCCGCGGTTGAGCGAGCCGTTCACGAGTTATAGGCAGCCGAAATAAGCACAATTTGTCCACAATTTAAAGGGCTGTGGGTGGGCCAACGAATCTTTGAATCCCTGGTACGCCATCAATACGAGATATTTTTAAATAAAAAGTTGCAGGCAGGTGTCGGATGTTAGTAGGAACACGAAAATGACATTTGTGAAAACTCGATTTTCGGGCAAATTTTCGGCTCCTAAGAGCCGTGTCTCCGCTTAACGGCGCTGAGCGGCGAAAGAAACGAGATACACGCATGCGTACACATGCGCTTGCTTTCACTATTTCGCCACTCCGTGCCGTGATGATAAGGTGCTGACAAACATGCGGGTCAATGGCCGTCCAGCGCAAAGCCCTTCCTCTTGAATCGTCGCACCCAGGATGGCGAGCCCTTGAATTGTGCCCTCGTCAGTCCAGAGGTGCGCGCAATCTCCGCTGCTTTCAAACAGATGTATTCAGCAGTCACAGGCAGGGATCTTAAACGCAGCTCCCGGACGAACTCCGCAACCTTGTCTTCCAGTTCTGGATACGCTGCGGTCGTTTTCTTTGGTTGCTGCAAGTTGTGATACGCTGCTTCTCCCTCCGCCAGTACTGAATGCTCTTTTCGGATACTCCAAATTCGTGCTGTGCAGCCAGGTTGCCGTGGGCTTCCCGTACTCGATCACCTTTTTCTTGGAGGTGACGGTGAATTGCCGTCGGCTTCCACTCATTTTGAAACAAAATGTGGAAAAGCAGCCTTTAAGAAATATAACTTTGTGACAATGGAAATACAAATTGGCGGGGCCGCAATGTCGCCATGCCCCGCTGCTGCTGATGGCGATGGCGGCTATTTACTTCATCTGCCCATTGTTGCAAGACTTCCGTAGTTTTCCGCCAATGTCCGGTATATAAGACGAGGGTCGACTTCTCGCAATGGTTTTTTGAAAAAAAAGTTGTACCTATGTTTCGTTTTTTACGGTAATTGGAGATGTTGTAGGAGGCCTTCGTCCTGCAGTGGACATAGAATAGGCTGATGATGATGATGCACACACGCACATGTGAGGCGGCACGAAGGGGTAGCTGCCGTAGCCACGGTTTATTTAGGCTGACCAGCCATGGTGCAGTGGGATCTCAGGAGCAGCCGATACAGTGGTCACGCAGGTCGAGCGCCTCAGCGTGTTCTGTTCTCGCTCTGCATATATGTGAGCTGTCTTCACCGACTCTCGAGGCAATAGTTGCGCCACTACAAGGCCCTCATCCTAGTATGAAGTGCAGTTGAGATATGTGCAAAAGGTTTGCGTATGGAAAGAAGAGACTGCAAGCCTATATACATGAATGGCAAGTCGTTACGTCCGTTAAGGCGTACAGGTAAAGTCCGTGTCGCGGCGAAGGGCACAAATAGCTCTCTGGTGGTCGTGGCTGAGAGTGTCTGAACACAAGGTGCATTGTCTTGTGCGTTGAATACGTTATGTTGCGTTTTCAACACCAGTGTGCCCAGTGCGGTTCAACTCGGGAAGCAGAGTTGAGGTGTATTAGCCGGTTCTTGGTACATGCCGAGAGTTCAGGCTTTTGAGGGTAGCATCGCAGAAGGCGGTGTCGTCGAACGATGGGCAACGGTAGCAGTGGCTGATAACTGCGAGTGTCACTGTGCATTATTGCCTTTACTAATTCACGCTGCATCACCATTTCAGGCGCGAGTACATTGTGCGGGGCGGCATATTGGGACAACCAGCAAGACCTTTGTCTTGAGGTGGGGTGGTCAGTCTGGCCACTGCTTGTTTGGTGTGTAATTTACTAGGGCTTTCGTCAGAGTCGTACGGAAAGCAGATGCTGTCGTCATTGGTAGTATCGGGTTCCTGCAATCCGAGAGAGATGTGCCAGGCAGCACTGTCAGCAAAGGTTGTGAGCAGGGCGGAGCAACAGTGATGCCATGGTGGGAAATCATGACCTGGCGCAGGTTCTCGTAGATGCCCGGGCCTGGTAGAAGTTGGAGCTCCAGAAGAATGTCTGGCAGCTCGTGACTTGTATGGAGATAGCGTAAGTGTTGGTCACTCACATTATCATGGAAGTGATTCGCGAGCTGAGGAAACCAGATGGCAGAGCTGCTTCTGCAAAATTTCTGTAGTCCATGCGTCCACGGAAGGTGCGAGCCCAGATCATCGGAAGGCTCGCCTGCTGCTGCTTGTGGCGAAATCTTGAATCCTGATACCATCAGGATTGCGGTGGTTGCTGAAGGCATCGCCTAGGCTGTGCTTGTGGTGTCGCCGTGCCTGTGAGAGTGAAATTTGCACCTAGTGGAGCAGGTGGGAGAGCCTCTGAATCGGTGATAAGTGAGGTGCCCCCAAATGGAAAGCGAATAGCTGGTGGGAATGTCCAAGGAAGGAGAGCGGTGGGCCATAGTGTAGCCGAAAGCGTTTGCGTTTCGCCCAGTGAATTCCTTAGAAAGAGTCATTGCACAGCTGCTTTTGAAATGGAGAAGAGGCTTACGGACTGAGTAGAGGCTTGATGCTTGGGCCAGCGTGTGCTGACGATTGGCACGGGTGGACGCAGGCGATGTGGGACAAGAACACTCGGAATAACGCGATGGTTAAAATGGCACAGAGTTGCTGTGACTGAGCGTTCGAGGTGGTGTAGTGAGCAAGGACGGCTGCCTGACAGCCCTCGAAGAAGTCTGTTCCAGGGGGTGGCTCTCGAAGCCTGGAATGCAGCCGGAGCCTGGGGTGTTGTTGATATGGAAGTGGCTGTCCAGCTGGATGAACTAGATGTCCGGCATGTCGATCTAGAATTCTTGGACACCCTGCAACTGTGGGATGTGAGCCACGTCACTCTCGCTTTAGTAGTATCGGTGCATTGGCACTGGCATGGCTAGGTTCCTTTGTCTGGTGTCACCAATTTGTGGGAGGCGGCGTGAAGAGGTAGCCGCCGTGGCCATGGCTTATTTAGGCCGGCGAGCCATGGTGCCGCTGAATCTGGACCAATACCGCGGCCGCCCAGGTCGAGCGCCCCAGTATGTTTTATTATTGCTCTACATGCACGTGAGCCGTATTCTTCACAGGCTCTGGCGGTGCTAGTTGCGCCGGTTCACACACTATTGGGGGCGAGGACTTACGAAGTCGCCATCTGTCGAAAGCGCCTCCCTTGCATAGTATGAGGGATCGGTTTCGCTTACGGCGCTTAATAAAAACACCACGCGGCAGCCCTCCTGGACATTTGTGTAAGTACTCTCAAAACAAGGGAAGTTTTTGACTGTCGATATAATAATGGGCAAACTGAAAGCACAGAATCGTTTACAGACATAGCTGTCTCTTTACCGATTCATACAGTGAACGCCACTGCGTGTGGTCGCCGCGATGGAGTCTCCCGAACCGGCTTCTTGCGTGAAAGGTAGGCAAACGCAGAGAGTAAACTATAGGTGAAATATGTTCTTATAGTGGGCTGTCTGTATAACCAAATAGGGCTTAACAGAATGAAGCCTCAATGCAGTGATCGCACGGGTTCCCAGCGACCGACTGGGCATCTGAATGCATGTCCATGCACAATGTTTTGCTTTCGCTATGAGCGCGTTTTAGCACCATGCCATGAGTTTTAGGCCGCAGCATATGAGCATTTGACAGTACACAAGCAACCATTGTTGCGTGGATGCTGTGGGAACTGTTCAAAAATAATTTCGTTATAGACTTTGACGCCTACGGCGAGTGTGATGTGCCGTCGCGACGATTCAATCTTTCTTTTGTATTCTAAAATCTCGGACATTTCGGTATTATTTCTCAAGTCGCACTGTATGTTTATCGGTCTTCTCAGCATGTGATGTCCCTCTGCTTCCTTTTCGTAATCCAGTGCATTAATTCATAACACAAACATGACCATATGCCATGCCTTTTTTTAATGTGCATCTTACCGCTCCCTTTCCGTTCCAGTGAACTTGCCAGTATCTAGCATCAGCAAGTTCATAGACCAAAGCATCATGACATAAGCCGAGCAGCGGGCAAGGGCGAGCATCTCAGTGCGCGTTTTCTGCTACTCACCGAACATCGCGCAGTCCCGTCGCCGTAGCAGAAATCTTCCACGCGTCTGTGCTTGCTGCATACCCGAGTTGTAGCCGATGGCTGTCTGCCGGTTTTAAGTTTTGCGAGCCAAGCTTCACGCAGCTCCTTGCCCTGTAGCTACGTGTGAATAAGGCTGACACTGGGTTCCGTTGCGTACGTCTGGCACTGTGACACCAAGCAGTAGCCTACCATGCTGCATGCCTCTAAAGGCAGCCACTACTTATTATTGTACTTTCAAATGTTGTAATGCAGACACCCAAGCATACCTCTGCCAACCCTCCCGATTCGCCTGGGAGACTCGATTTTTCACTGAACTTTCCTATTGTATGATCACTGTCTTGGTCTCCGTTCATGCAATAATGGTTTTTGCGAAACCGGCACCACCAAATGTACAGCCACATCGTAATCATCAGCATCACCAACAACGGCTGCACTAGCACCATCGGTATCATCCACTAAGCAGCCGACTATGGTGCCTAGTAAGCCGACCAAAGCCAGAGCCAATGTAGCTCTTGCATTTCATGCATGCCTTCCTCCATGGTGCAACTTGTTGCTCCTGCTTGTATGTATGATTAGTGTTGGCTAGGCTGTTTGTGTGCGGTGCGCTGTGTAAATTTATAATCCTCATGTGCTTGATGCCATGGCGCTATCAAAGCCCAAGAAAAGGTATTTGCAGAAGTTCTTGCGATCTTATACTTCTGAATTTCCGTGCTTTTTGACATCAAGAAAGGGAGAACATTTTGCATATTGTACAACATGTGGATGCGGCGTCAACGTGTCTCGCGGTGTCAAAGGCGACTTGAAACTGCGTGTTTCCACGGCGAAGCATCAAAGCTATGTTCGCACTGCTGAGCAGCAAGGCAACATAGTGAACTTTCTCCGGAACAAGTGCGACGACAGTGTTATATGTGTGGAGTGCCTGTTTACGGGATTCCTCGTCAGAACAGTACCTACCCCTTAGTGTTAGCGATTACATTGGGCCTCTTCTACGGAGAATATTTCCCAAATGTGACGAAACCAAGCGCTATGGATGTGGACGCAATTCTGAAACGCAACTCTAAAGAATGCGGAGGTGACCAACCTGAAATTTATTTCGCAGGCGTCGCTCTCTGGTCATCGTTTCTTTATTCAGCATTTTCCTCAGCTGCTGCCCCGAGATTCCACTGAATCTGCTGAAGAGGCTTTAGATGCTCTCGAAGCTGACTTTGCCACACTACAGGTGCACAGTCTTCCAGAGGACATTCTCAACGAAGGAAGGTGGGACGTGCAGTGGTCTATGGTTGGAAAAAATGAAAAACACTGATGGAAAACGTGTTTCACCGAGTTGCTAAGGTGATGCTCGATTTACTCGTGATACCGCATAGCAACGCAGTCTGAGAGGATTTTTAGCACGGCGCAGAAAACTAGGACTGAGTTCCGCTCATCACCTGCTGCTAGTGAAGGGCCGTCAGTCTGTACCATGTTTTGAGCAAAGCTACTCCGACGAATTTTTTAAGTGAGCAAAGTCTGCTGCTGCAAGGACCTGCAAAAGGACTCATCGAACAGTGCCTGAAAGTTTGAACGAAACCCCTGCCCCCAGTCCCACCGGAAGTTGAATCAGTGAATGCAACACCCCCCCCCCCCCCCCTTTGGCGTGAATAAAAAGTCTCCCGATTTTTGATCTCACCAGGTTGGCAGGTATGCCCCCAAGGTGGTAAAGCCTCATCACTTAATCAGAACCGCAGCACAGGTGGGACTTTAAACTTCCGTTTTCAGCTCGCTTCGGCGCTTCCGAAGCAGCCGACGCGGCCTTGGAGTCCACGTGATCCCTCATGTCACGTCACGCCGACATTGGCGCCAGCTTTTCCAGTGGTGGAGCTCGCCCCCAATATATATATATATACAGGCTGTCCCAGCTAACTTGGACCAAGATTTTGAAAAACCCTATGTGTTCTTCAGAACAGAAATTGCGTGGATGTTGTTAAGTTTATCTAAACATACAGTATCATTCTCTTGCTCATCTTTTATTTTGAGTAATTAGCCGAGATAGATCAACTTTTTAAATATAGCTTGAAACGTTCAGGCGTCAATAGGAAAGTTGTGGAGCTCCACAAATATTGCCCAACCCAGGCATTTTTAATGAGCTAGACCTAGCGTGGCCGTTTTTATTTGGGAAAAATGAAAGCCTGCGGAGTTTAAAAGATAGCACGTGACAGCACTCTCAACCGTGCTTTGTGAAAAACATCACTCGCTTCGTGCCTTTCGTGCTGCCCACGGCAAAGCTACGCGTTTGCTTGGTTCTGCGATAAACGCCAGTTGGCTCGGGCAGCAGTTGAAATACAGCGCCGCTCCCATTTTTGCGGCGATAATTGCACTCTCACGCTAGCAGAATGCATGCAGAGGAAAAATGACAAGCTCATGCAGTATTGGCACCTTTTCAGCACGTCCGATGTAGCTTTTTTGATGACGCAAGACAAAATCTCGCTGCAGGCCTCAGCAATCTTTGCCTTTAGCACTTTTGGTGTAGTTGTAGGTTTGCAGTACACTCGGTCTTTCACATGTCCCCACAAGAAGAAGTCGAGAGGTGTCAAGTACGGTGACCTTGCAGGCCATGCCACTGGTCCATGCCGCCCGACCCACTGGCGTTTGAATTTTGAAGGCTTCGTCAAGCCAGGCTTAGGCAAGGCTGCTGCTGCAAGTTGGTGCACCGTTGTGCTGATACCAAGTTCACTTTAGAACGCTAGAGGAAGATCACAGCGAAAATCTTCGACTGGGCCTTCCAAGATGTTCACATACCGTTGAGCAGTAAGCATGTGGTAAAAAAATATGGGCCAATTATTCTTCCGTCAAAGATACCGCACCACACTGAATGGCCACTGATACTGGTGTCTGGTCTGGGCCACCCTGTGCGGGTTTGTATCGCTCCAGTGACGCGCATTGTGGATGTTGACTTGAGAATTTCTGGAGAAGGTTGCCTCATCTGTCCAGAGCACTTTGTCAACAAAATCTAGTATTTCATCACTGTTCATAAGGGTCCAATTTGAGAAATTAAGCCGCCATTGAAAGTCTGTTGCAGCTGTTGATGCTGTTGGGACGGACGCATTTAAGCCTTCCTAAAAAGTGCTGACACTGAAGATTTTGAGATGCCGACATCACCACTCACATTTCGCACGCTGGAATGAGGGTTTGCAGTCATGAAAGCCAAAATGTCTCCTTCAGCCTCTTCACTGATGGTCCCCTTTCTGTGTCTCGCCTTCTTGAAGCTACCTGTTTCTTTCAGCGTCAAGTAACTCCTCATAATAGTGTTTGCGCAAAGTCTTCCCCCACATTTCCAAGTTCGGTATACCTTGGCAGCTTTCCTCTTGTCGCCCCGTGCCGCTCCCAAGGCTAAGACCATGTTTGCCTTCTGCTCGCTTGAGTACGGCATGCTTTAGGCACTGCAAACAAATTCTTTGAAACGGTTGTGTGACCGACAATAATAGACAGTCGAGCTTACGTGCATCTAGCTGCTGGCACAGCTTGGAAGAAAAGCGGCGTTGTAACAAATGATGCTCTCTCTCGCACAGGTTCCAGAGGTATGATGCATGTTTTGTGTGTATTTTTTCTATTCCGCATCGACTTGAACGTAGGAAAAAAAAATTGCTCTTCTCGTCATATCAGAATAAACGGCTGATGACGGCGCATTCTTCGGTGACAGGCGTGAGCCGCTGCTGATGAATCGCTTTTTAATGAGCCGCTGCTGGTAGTGACAGAGCCGAGCAAAGGTTGAAGCCCTTTCTCATAAGTGAAGGGAAGGTGGGGCGCTGGCGATGTTTTTACAAATCACTCATGAGAGTGCTGTAATCTCGGCGCATTCGGGTGCACAGAGCGTGCTGTCACATGGTATTTTTTAAACTCCGTGGACTTTCGTTTTTTTCCTAATAAAAACAGCCACGCTAAGTCTATCACGTTGGAAGCACCTGGGTTGGCCAATATTTGTGAAGCTCCACAACCTTCCTATTTACGCCTGAACGTTTCAAGCTACATTTAAAATGTTCATTAATTTATCTCGGCTAATTACTCAAAAGAAGACAAACAAAAAAATATGTTACTGTAAGTTTAGATGTAAGCTAACAACATCCACGCGATTTCTGTTTTGAAGAACGCATAGGTTTTTTTCAAAATTTTGGTTGAAGTTAGCTGGGACACCTGTATACAAACATAGGTCTGTTCAAGCTTGGGTCAAACATTAAAAAAAAAAAAGCATCACATCCCGTTCCATGTTTTTTGGGTTGTGTCCCAGGTGTTTTTATGAATCTTGAGGTTCACAATCTTGCAGGCTTGCATGTGCCTATCTGCTTTGATCACTTGATCTTGGCTTTGACAACTGTTGACTTGTAGTTCTAGATGCGTGTGCTCACACGTCCAGTAAATGGAGGTGCAGAAATGCTTTCATATTATACTTTAATTGCATTCTAAAGAACTGTTTCATTGAAATCCAAAGCCATATTTATAGAGTTAAACCTCGATATAATGAAGTATTTAACTTTTCATAACCTCTTGCCCATAGAGCACCATGTAATTAGAACCTCAATATAACGAAGAGTGTTTGTATGCGATTTCAATATAAAGAAATTTCGCTTCTGCAGCAATGGAATGCCGAGACAATAAATAGAAACTTCTGCGGACACAGACGGTCAAATAATTCAGTTACAAGCGGCTGCTTCACCTCTCAAATCACGCGCCCACCAAAGTGAAGGCGTGTCATGTTCCATATAAAGTCCAAATGCGATAAGCGCGCCCCGCGCACTTTGTGCTTTAGGTGCAAGTAAAAGTGTGCGAGGGTGAGAAAGAAAGGTGGTGGCTTCACTCATGAGTGCCGCCTCCTAGCATGAGCAAAGGGAAAGAGGGGGAGTGAGCTTGCAGTAACGCGATCAAGCGCGCGCGTGAGGCGGGGTATAGTAAGTTGGCATGAGTCTAGATTTCTGGCACGTCTCGGCTATGGTTCGTCATGGCTGTAAAGTGCCGCTGAGCGCATACGCAGCTGCGCTCCCTATTTTAGAGGTAATCTGCCGGGTGTGCAAAGAGTGGGTGTGCCGAGAGGGCGTAGCACATTGTAAGCTGTCTTACTCCACGTTTAGTATTAAAGGTTGTGTAATGTCGAGTTTTGATGACCCGTTTGAGCAAGAGGCAGATAAAGCATTCTCTCCCCGCTGCCGGTGCTTTTTCTGATAGGGTCGTCCCAGTGCGGGCAACGCTATCAACCGTGGGGGCGGAGTGCATGTGAAAGTGTGGCTGGCTTCACTTAATTCGTACCGCTGATGTGAAGATATTGTCGATGTATGTAGCATGAAACTTCATTATTCGTCACCGACTTCTAAATTTATCAAAATAAATTGTTTTCTCATTCAAATTTGCTTTTTTCGATTGCCCGATAATTCGGAAAATTCTGTGGCCCGTTTCCATGTAAGAAAAATCGATCAGTGACTGTACTTATTTGCATAAAAGGTGAAATTTCAGTGCAACAAAATTTTGATATGTGGTGCGAACTCCACCACTGGAAAAACGATGCCACTGTTGGCTTGACGTGATATGAGGGATCACCTGGACACCGCGGCCGCGTCGGCTGCTTCGGAAGTGCCGAAGCGAGCTGAAAACGAAAGTTTAAAGTCCCACCTATGCTGCGGTTCTGATTAAGTGGGGAGCTTTGCCCGCTTCGGGTGTGTACTTGACCACCTTTGAACTCCCTGTAATAGGTAGTGGCTGCCTTTGAAGGTTATTAGAGTTTGGAGCGGTCGTAGTCGTTGAGAGGACCTTGGGTCGACAGGACTAGGTGAGCAGGGTTTATTAGCAGGATTTACATTTAAAACAGGACATACATCGACAGTCTAGCGTGACTCCCATATGGAGCACGCAAGACGACGCATACTGCAAACAGCTTACGAGCGCACAGCTCACGAGTACATTTCGAACATGACAACGAGCACACAGCTCACTACGACGAGCACGACACGAGCACACCCAGCAGCCGACAATCGCTGCTTATAAGCTCTCTGCTCGATGTCATAGTTCGACGTCATTCAAGATGACCCGCCTTTTTGGAGGATGTGGGCTGTCGACTTGGAGTAGGATGAGGGCTCACATACACGTGCCGCACATACACACAGTTGAAAAGGGCCGGAGCCGACGTCAGAGGGCTTCGTAGAACTCTGCTTTGTCCCGGGTGGCGTGGCCAAGTACCACATTCCTGAGCTCACCGCGCGCCACGTGGCTGCCGGCCATTCGCAGTTCTCCGAAGTGCGCCCCGTCTGGCCGGATTGGAACACGTGCAGCGGGCTGAAAGCTGGCACGTTGTCACCCCGTACAGCCATTCCTAACAAGGTGTCGAACGTGGTAGGCTGCTGCTTGGTGCTGCAGTGACGGAAGTACACAACGGTGTGTGGTGTCAGCCTTCACAGTACCAGCAGGACAAGAAGCTGCATGAAGCTTGGATTGCGAAACTTAGAACTGGCAAGCAGCAATCGGTTGCAACTCGGGCGTGCAGCAAGCACTATTGCGAGGAAGATTTCTGATGCGAAGTCGGGGTTACGATGTTGGGTGAGTAGCAGAAAGCGCGCCCTGAGATGCGCACACGTGTGCACTGCCTGGTTAATGTCATGAAGTTTTGGTCTACGAACTTGCTGATGCTAGAGACTGGGAAGTCCACTGGAATGGAAAGGGAATGGTATAAAAGGGCATTTAAAAAAGGCATGGCATATTCTCATTCGTGTGTAGCACCAAACAATTAAATGTACTGGACTAAGAAAAAAAAAAGCAGCAAGTAATTGCTCACTGGGAAGACCGATAAACATACAGTGCGGCGCAACTTCCGAAATAATTATATTGAAATGTCTAGGACTTCAGGAAGAAACAAGATATAATCGTCGGGAGAGGACATCACAGTGATAGTCGCCATCGTAGGTGTCAAAGTCCCGAGCTATAACGAAACTATTTTTGAACAGCTCTGATAATGTCCACACAACGGTGGTTGCTTAAGTACTGTCGAATGCTCATATGCTGCAGCCTAAAGCTCACGGCATGGTGCGAAAATGCGCTTGCAGCGAAAATGAAACATTGTGCGTGAACATGCATGCAGACGTGCAGTCAGTCACCATGAACCCGTGCAGTCACGCATTGAGGTTTCATTCTGTTATGCTCCATTTGGTTATAAAAACAGCCCACCATAAGAACATACTTAACATAGTTTGCTCTCGGCACCTGCCTACCTTTCACCAAGAAGCCAGTTTGGGAGACTCCATTGCGGCGACCGGGTGTAGTGGCGTTCACCGTTCGTATTCGGTAGAGGTAACGTCTATAAACGATTCTGTGCTTTCAGTTTACCCAAGGTTAATATTTCGACAGTAAAAAACTTCCCTCCGAGGGAAGTTTTGAGAGCACTTACAGAAATGTCCAGGAGGGCTGCTGTGTGGTGTTTTTATTGAGTGCCGACAGCCAAACCTATGAGGAGCGCGCTGTGTTATCCCTCATACTGCGCAAGTGAGCCGCTTCCGACAGATGGCGACTCTAAGTCCTCGCCCCCCAACAATGAAGCAATTTGCCGATTTTACCTACTTGGTTATATCAAGGTGCAACTGTATTTACTGAAATGCCTTTCATACCTAATCTGTGGCAATTAGGGCATTACACTTTATGAATAAAATATGCATTTATACATGTGATGTTTAGGCGTTTAATTCCTTCCTCCACATTTATAAAAATATAAATTACAAAATTTTAAATGAATGTCACCGTATCATAACCATGAAATTGAATGCCATAGAACAATGAGTTGACATGAAAATAATCACGAGAAGCATAATGTTATAAACTATGCTGATATTGCGTTCACTAGCTGCTAGTGTCATCTATAGTAGCAGTGCAAATCCCCCTGCACCTTCAGTTTTGTTCTGATGTTCTGATTGGGAAGTGTTTCTGAGTGCTTCTGCTAAGTTCTGGGGATAAAGGGGGGAAGGTTGTGACTTCTTGACACATGGATGTTCATTTTTTTTTTCTTAAGCCAAGATTGTAAGTTAGTCATCAATTTCATTGGATGTTAACTTCGCTTGAGGCCACCTTTTCATGTCGCAAAAAGGGGAAAATATTCTTCAGAAGTTCAGGGAGAGGGATTGTTTGCCACCTTCTTGGGCATCTGTAGGTATAATAGCCCTTGGCTTACCTGCTTCGTTTATTGCTTCCATACTGAACCCGTCTATGTGACCTCTCCCCTCATGCCGTGTGCCTTTAGGCAGTTTCCAGTCCGTGTTAAAATCTTTTGGTAATGTTAGTAGCTGTAATATATTGCAGGTTCAGGTAGCTGCAGGCAGAGTGGCTTTAAAGCTGCATAAACCAGGGTCTACACAGGGTATTTCTGCGTAACAAGTGAAGGCTCGCTCTTTCTCGTTCTTTCACATATGACACTGCTGCTGCGCAGACTTCATTTGGGACACACTCGCTGGAAGCAGGCTAAGCTCTGCTGGCTACTTCAAAGCTACTGCTGTCCAGCACATCTACCAGGAGCAACTCAAGCAGGCAATTTAGGGTTGGCACAAAAATGGGCGGCCTTCCTCTGACTGGCCAGCCGAGGCCTAAGTATTCGAGGGTCGAGCACATTTTGGAAAGCTTGGAAGGCCAACTGCGGGCCGTGCTAGATGCCCTGGAGTTAGGTAGCCGCATGGATTTCAGTGCCTGTTTTCTCCTGTCACTGCGCCCCTTCCTGGATGCAGCACTAGTGACCATGAAGGCCAATTTGAAAGTGGAAGTGCTTCATATCCTTCATTTCTGCAGTTGGGGTGCTACAAAGACAAAAAGCCTGAAAACAGTAAAATTAAGAAACAAGTCAGTTGTACTTCCCATTTGCCTCTCTTTTCATTTCTTGTTCTTGCACATACGATACTGCTGCTGCGCAGACTTCACAAGGGACACACTCGTCTTTTGTCTTGTGAACAAAGACAAAAAGCCTGAAAACTGTAAAATTAGGAAGTGAGTTGTACTTCACATTTTCCTCCGTTTTCATTGGTGGTATTTACTGCATCAGACATGCGCAGAAACTTGCACATGGTAGTGGCAGCACATAGCCAAGGTGGTGCGGCTTTGGAATGTAAAGGTGATTATTGGTAGCAGTAATGGATTGCTTGCACGTGTAGGTTAGGGACCTTTATGGTATGGGCTAGTGTGGAAGGCAAGAACCTGTTCTAGCACCATCTGTTGGCTTCGTACTGCACCCGTACTTGTGAAGCAAATAAATCGCAACCACCATGTGTTTGAACAAATCAGGCAGTTTCGTAAACTGAAGAGTGTATGTATTGCCGAGAAAACCAGTGAACTGGCACTACCAGGGGCTGCATTCTCTCTGTAAACGACATGAATAACAAACGAAACTGTTCACCTTTTGTCGCAGGCGTTTTGTCAACGAGCTATGTTTCCGGGGCAGGGGGTCATATTGGTACTCACTGAGAGCTGCCGGATAGACAAGGGAGGCTGTGATCAAAAGATTGCTCTTGTTAGCTTTTTTTCTTTTATAAGTGCTCCGTGAGGGTCATTCCATCTTCGTTAAGAGGATGGGCATAGGCGTTGTTCCCGTGCATCAGATGCAATTGCATGTTTTAATGTCTTCGTGACAACAAAGTACAGTCTTAGTCAAAAAACTTGAACCCACTGTGAACGGCCGGGGAGCAGCTGCGCTACGCTATCGCGGCGCTGCCACCGTCGGCGCGCACCGCTGCTCGCTTGGGCCGAGGATAAAGGGCGCGAGGGATGCATGTCTCTACTCTCAAGCGTCGTTTGATAACAGCGCTCGTTAAAAACTAGTGCATCGTTCGGTTTGCCAGATGTGAGGTCGTCTTGTGGCCGCTGTGGTACAGCGCTTCGTGTGAGTAAATGCTCTCGCCTGGGCAAAACTGCCCGGCCCCATGCAGCGTATTGTACTATAGAAATGGTCCTAATCATCTAAATTACCTATTACAATTTTATCCTACACATTCAAAGGCAAGAGCCTTCGCATTATGCTTTTAGATAAACATTTCGAATGTGTTTCGGAGTGCGATGATAACAAAAGATAAAATAAACTGACATCTCTCAGTGCTGTCTAGGGTTGTTCGAGGTTTTATTGTAATATGCGGGCAATTCAATCATCGTTCGTTTAGAAAAGACTAGAAGCAGTAATTTCGACTACAAAGGCTCTCTCAGAAAGGGCTTGTAACCACCGTTACAATATTTCAGATACGTTGACTGCACGAGTGCGTTTGGTGTTGAATTTCTTTCATTAAACCCACAGTGAAATTATAAAAACTTTTCGGGACTAGAAAAAATTTGCCCTGCCTGAGTAGTCGATTGAGTTAGACCCATTCCCTCGGCATTTTAAAAAATGCGCATTACCTCGCCTTTATTTATATCTTCGTGCACAATGCCTCATTTTCGTTAGGGCCCACCTTCATGCACACACGAGGCCAGTGCAAGTTCATCCCATTTGCACTGGGCATCGCGAGTTTGAATCGCGTAAGGTAGACCAGGGCCACGAGATTATAGGATTCTCGCATAGTGAAGGCGTCATACCGGCGGTGCCGTCGCTGTCATGGGTTCACTGGAAGAAGTATTGTGGATATAGTTTACTGAGGTATCATTCGTCTCCACGAGAAAGGGCTTCACAGGCAGTTAGAAAAAAATGGGTTATACGTAGCGTCCTTTCAACCAGAGACCTTGGCTAGTTAACAGTCAAACACATGGGCAAGCTGCGATTCCTCAGGGCAACCACAGACCAAGCTACACTCAATACCTTGAAGACATGGTTCCCCCCGTGATTTCGTCGAGGGATGCTGGTGCCATCCTGAAGCTTATGTTTTCTTGATTAATTTGCTACTAGGGACTTTCACGATCACAAGTACGAGATGCCATTGTGGCACATTATTTAATCTTATCATCCTGCTGCTGAAGACAGATCTTAGCTACGTCTCGCTAAGTGCCCGTGTTCGAGGATGCGCAGGACTATTCATAGCGTTGTTCCTTTAATTTGGTCCTGAAAAATATTAACTAATGATTACGATACTGGGAATTGCGAAATTTGACCGTATCGCGTTTGACAGTGGTCGCCAGAAACCCTCACCCACTCATCCAGCATACGCTGCAAACGGCATGCTAGTCGGTCGGGTGGCTTCCGCTTCGCCACTGTCGCCTTCGAGCCACGCTCGCCGCACTAGTTTTTCACGAGCGCTGTTATCAAACGACGCTTGCGAGTAAGAAACATGCTTCCCTCGCCCTCTTTATCCTGGGCGCAAGCGAGCAGCAGCGCGCGCCGACGGTGGCAGCGCCGCGATAGCGGAGCGCAGCTGCTCCCCGGCCGTTCACAGCGGGTTCAAGTTTTTTGACCAAGACTATACCTGGTATACGCTGTCCATTATCCCACAGGCATGTCACCTGCTTTGTTGGCGTGATGCCATAGCTTTTCTGGGAAGTGTGGCACGCATGTACATTTAGATGCTGTGTGGGTGTGGTTTCGCCTAGTGTGCAAAGGTGAACACACTTTTACAAGCAGGTGACACATTGCTCCTTGAAGCAAACATTGAGGCACATTTGTTCTAATGTAATCAGTGTGATGTTGCCATAGAAATGAGGCCACTGTAGCTGAAAACAATGTCGGGCATGGTAATTGCCTTGCAAAAAATTGCCACTGTCAATCCCAAGGCTACAGCTAATGTCAGTGTCCACAAGTCTTGCTCATTGTGTTTGCTGTGAATGACAGCGAGTCTGGCTACTGTGCCATGTTGGGCCATGTAGAAGCTGCAACACATCTGGGTTATGGAATGGAAGAGGACAACCTTTTAGCTTCAGCTTCTGAGCTGCTCTGGTAATTCGAGGCAACTTCAGTTTTCACATCAGGCAATGTAGATTTATTGGTCATTTGCCTCTTTGCACACTTAGTTGCTACACACAGCTCACTGTTGGTTTGCCTTCTGAGACACTTTTAATTTAATGGGGTGCCCCTGGATGGCCACCAATAAATTCTGTTGTTATGAAATTGTCTCCATGGCAACTGTAGTGGTCTCTTGTATACCTACCGTCAAAATCTATCTCGGTGACAGAAAAATTCCTAATAATTTATTGTCAAAATAAAATTGCAAAGACAGTGATAAATACCATCTGCACGCTATCCAGCAAACCTCCCTTACGCATTCTGCAGATGCACACTTTCGATCAACCATTTTGTAACGTGTGCAAAACGGTTGCCTGCACTACACTATTAGCAATTATTGCTTGTAATTTTAGACTACTGTTGTGAACCTTGTCAAGCGAGTATGCCACGATGCGTGACGGAAGCTTCTGCTAGGTGCTAAATTGTAAAGGCTCACTTTTACTTGTTTTCACATGGACAGTGCCACTGCACAGACTATGCCCAGCACATTGGATGTGAGTAAAGCTCTGCTAGCTGCACCGAGGCCGCCAGCTTTTGCACAGCCTTTGAAGGAGTGGCCCTGTTCATTTGCTAGCTAAGCATGTGAGAGTAGAACGCGAGATGCAAAATGTGGGTGACCGCATTTATTCATGCCTGAAATACCCCATTTGGGGTTTCACATGAGGGTGGGCATATCTCGGTCATATTTTCAATGAATGCCTTGAACGACGAATGACTGGAGTGGTGCACTGCTTCAGCAGGTAGAAGATTCCAGTCCTTCACTGTTAAAACGAAGAAAGAGTGGAGGGGGATAAACAGTCTTTGAATGGCTCTGACAGGATGAAGTGCAATGCGCAGGCATGATGTCGGTCTGGTGAAGCAGCAAGTGATAAAATTTGTAAAAGAGACAGTCTTGCTGTTTTGCGGCGATGCTCGAGGGTTGGAAGGTTCAGAGATGACTTAAGTTTAGTGACGCTAGTGTGGTAAAAGTAGTCGGACTGAATGAACCTTGTTGCACGATTCTGTATGGATTCCAGTGCTGTTGCCAGGTTAGATTGGTATGGGTCCCACACTGAGCATGCATATTCCAGTTTGGATCGAACAAGTGTTAAATATGCGAGTAGTTTTTACTGAAGGGGGAACAAGACTTAGATTATGGCACAGGTAGCATAGTACACGATTGGCATCATTGCTAATGCTGCAAATGTGTGAGGACCAACTGAGGTTGCCGGACAAGTTAATACCCAAGTACTTATAAGGTGTCGCAGCGTATAATTCAGAACCGCCAAAAACGTAATTAGCTGAAATAAATGATTGGTGACAGCCGAAAGTAAGTAGCGACGTTTATTTTTTAACGTTTAGAGACATTAGCCAATTATTACACAATGTTTCAATGACGTTAAGGTTGGGCTGGAGAGCACGAGAATCAGTGTCATTAGTAATAGGATGATAGATTACGCAACCATCAGCAAATAAACGAATTTTCGAAGAACAACCTTTCGGTAAGTCGTTAATGTATATTAAGAAGAGTAGTGGCCCCAGTACAGTGCCTTGCGGCACACAGGAGATAAAGGGTGATAAATTAGACAAGCATTGCTTAGCATAAACGAACTGTTGACGGTTAGTCAGAAAGTTGCGTATCCATTGGAGAACACAAGGGTTAAGATTAAGACGCGATAGTTTTAAGAGCCGTTCATGGGGAACTTTGTTGAAAGCCTTTTGGAAATCTAGGGAAAAGGCATCTATGGGCACGTTTTGATCAAAATGTGAGCTGATGTCATTAATGAAACGAGCTAGTTGAGTCTCGCAGGACATGCCTTTCTGAAAACCATGTTGATTAGGATTGAAGAAATTAGCAGATGTTAGATACATTACAATGTGAGAATAAATTATATGCTCCATTAGTTTGGAACAAACACTGGTAAGGGAAATTGGACGGTAATCGTGGCGTGATGACAAGGATCCTTTTTTTTTTGGTACTGGAATTATCTTACCCATTTTTCAGTCTTGCGGCACCCCTCCAGATGATAATGATTGCTGAAAGATGTGACTCAAAAATACACTAGAAATGTGCACAGTGTTCTTAAACATTTTGGAATTGATTCCATCGATGCCGGCTGAGGATGTTAATTGGAAGCATTCTATTAGATTGGTGATACCGTATGCATCAAGTGTTATGTCTGGCATGGTTGGCTGGTTGACGTAAGCACAGTCTGGGACGTCAGTGTTAGGTTCAGAAGTGAACATGGAAGAGAAGACAGAGTTTAGTCCTTCAGATACTTTATGGTCAGGAACACAGTTATTGTCACACTGATCTCGGGGCCATGCGGGTGTTGGGAGAGATGGAGTCGGGAGACGCAGGCGAGTACAGCAAACAGACTTTACTAATAACAAACCCAAAATAAAACACACTTAAAATAGAACTCAAAACTCGACTGACAAAGATAAAACTCCACACTTGCTTAGCCAAAACAAAGTCCTTATCTTCGCCTTTGTGCGTCCTTAGCGCGTTTTGCGCGAAAGTCCGGCAAGCCTGGCCTATGGCTGCACGCTAACAAAAAGGAACACTCTTACAAGGTCCTGTTGTCGCACGTCACTCCAAGTCCAATGTGCGTTGGCTCTTGGTCACTGTCAGTGCTCCCGCCGACTCCGCAAGTTTTGCTTCCTTGGTATCGGCCGGCCAGCTCCATCTCGGATGCCGGCGTCTCGAACTACGTCCCGAACTATACCTGGCCCTTGCGCCATAAAACGCCACACATCAATCAGAACTTTCTCACATGCGTAGCCTGAACGGGGAACTAGCGACACAGGTCATTAAGCACATGACCACATCCTGCCTGTTCATTTCAAACAATGTGTTCACACTAAAAAAAGTTATGACACACTTTCTAATTTGTTTTATGTATTTAATTTTTTCCAACACTATCTCTACACGAACAATAATTAAGCCTTGTATTAGATGTACAGGAAGTCGGAAAATTGCAGCCCCTGCCATCTGTACCCATGAAATGGAATTGGCAAGTCCTCATCTGCAGTTACTGCAGCTTTATGCAAATTGTGTGGCGTGTAACAGTGCTGATCTTGAGTGGCATTGATGGGATGAGATGCGTTGTGGCACATGCAGTTGGCTTGCTGGACCAGCCGCTGGAGCTGTCGGGGTCTCGGCAGCGCAAGAAGGTTGAGCGGCTGGACGTGAGCTTTCGCACAGCTGCACGCGAGAGGCCCCCACCAGAACAAGGAAAGGGCACACCACTGGGTGACTGCCCCCGCATCGAGCACAACATCAGCCGTGAGCGCTCAGAGAGTCTGAAGGTCTTGCACCGACTGCTCTTTGGCCGACCAGGAGCGGTGAGCACAAACCCTCCCTTTAGTGGCGTTGGCCAGCTCTACTAGTAATTCGCACTGTAGTGATTCGCAGCCACAGCCTTACTGCTTTATAAGTCAGCTCAGTGCATTTCATCTGGCAGTGGCCACCCGTTCAGGAATTCCTCACCTCTGTAATGCGCAAGTCCCGAGGGTACTTCCACTAAATAAACACTATGAGTTGTTTAATAAGCACTCCCAATGGCACATGCACTTCTGTAAAACAGTATAGTTAGACTCGTGTTTCAGAAATCTGCTGCCATTGGAATGTGTGAATGTTCAGTATTTCCAGTACAAAAAAATTCAATTGGGCACTATGAAATTTGATCTTTTAGAATATTGGTTCTGGTACAGATAATCTTATACAGTTCTTTTTTCTATATTATACAGATCTTTTATAAAAGATGTATGAGCATAGCAAGAATGGTGGTCATGCAGAGGAGCTATTAGGCAGAGTAGACATTCCTTGTGGCTAATAACGAGAGTTTCAAAATAATAACGAAAACCTGTTTATTGACTTTTTATTAGAGCCTTGGGGGCTAATTGTCAAATTTTGAGGCAGTCACTTTTAATGCATCTCGGTCTTTAAAAATCTTGAAAATTGCACCCAATTTGAATTATTCCTCATTTAATTTCACCGCTTAATCCAGGCAGTATTGAAACAGAGCATGCCTCGCTGCTTTGTCAGATGGAAATACCCTGTGACAAAGTCAGAGTCTCTTACAAAGTTTATTGATTGCATGTCATGCCAAATATGGCATGTCTCAACATGTGCTTGCAAAACAAAACATCTATCTGCTGCAGCTGGTTTCCATCACGGGGTGTTTCCCTCTGGTGTGACAGCGATATGACAACACAGAAAAGGCGACCTACCTTTTCTGTGCTCTCTGCGTTCATGGTGCCATTCCACTACTGCAGCTGTGGCCTCGTAGTGTAATGTCTGCCCCGGCTGCAGAAGTTCGAGACTACACTGCTGCCTGGGCTGCCCAGGGCTGCCCAGGCAGCAGGCCTGATGGGCTGCCCAGGCATCCCCAGCCTGATGCTCGGATTTCTTTAACGGGGGACATGGGTTGCGGCGATCAAAAATCGCGAGAGAAGTCTATTTTATTTATTGCATTTTTGGAATGTACAGCTATTGTTGCATCTACATTGTTAATTTCACGACGGTAACATCAGTATTTTAGCCGCAGTGACGCCTTATACGACATGTACTAGCTGAATTTCAGGCGGAACTTGCACTGAAACAACACATTTTCCGAAATGCGCGTCTGCTCTTCCACGTGTGCTGGCGCAGACATCTTGGTCTCATTTGAAAGAGGCGACCTTTCCCTTCAAATTTCTACCAGAACGGGCCTCATTCAGCCATTGGCCACTTAGAAAATGCGTGGCAAAAAAAAGTACTAGAACGCCCTCCTATTCGTCACTCGGTGCACGTGACTTGAGCTTGCCTCCTGATTGGCGGAACTGCATGGCCGTCATCTGCTCCGCGCTTGGAGCCGCGCATTGAGGTGCAACATCTTGCCCCAGTGTCAACGCGATGTCTGAAAAGGAGCGCAAATTTCGAGCGCGGCACAAGTTTGGTGTGAAAAAAGTGCAATGGACGCACATCGAAAACTTCAAAAAACACTGCTCAACACTGCAAAACGCCCAGGACGCCACAACCTCAGCGTCCGATGCCGAAATCTTCGATGCAGCAATGGCAGGCTTAACGACCGCATCCGCTGCTGCAGATACTGTGACAAGTCCGTCTGCTTAGGACCCTTCGACCAGCGCTCGCGTACGGCAAGATACGATCTACCAGCAACCCTCCGAGATGGAGGAGGAGGAAGCGAAAGCCAAAGCAAAGCTATCGGAGTTGTCTTCCGCTCCAGCGACGGAGAGGAAATGCGAGTTCGGGGGTGACAGTACTGACGATGCACTTCGCCCGCCTGATGGGACTACGTTTACGATTGTGGATTTGAGTGCCGTGAACACTTTATTAACGTTTGCGAACTGCAACATCTGCAATGGTGCCTTAGAAATCGTCCGAGACGAGCGGGAATACGGAATCGCTGTGAAGCTGTGTTTTATGTGTGCAAACTGTGGAGAGATTGCGTGAATGTGGAGTTCGCCGCACGTTCACAGTGCTGAATGAATGAAACCTTTTGCTGTGAACGTTTTGGCTACGCGTGCCATGCAGGGAACGGGGAATTGACAGACCGCGTTCAATGACGTTTTCTTGTTGATGGGCATCATTCGTCGGGCTCTTCACACGAAAACATGGCAGAGCTACATGAAGACGAAGTTGACGTCAGCGGCCGATCGCGCGGTGCGTAATCTGACAAGCGACTGCGCGCGGTTGGTTCGCGAACTTTACCCTGAACTGAACGTGGGTCATACTTGGAGCATCACGGTGTCGTATGATCGCGGTCATACGTCCCATATTGGCGTCGGCACTGTGATAGAGTTGTTAGCTGACTTGTGCTCGACTTTGTTGTATTGAGAAATTTCTGTGCTGGGTGCGAGTCGGTGCCTAAGAAGAGTGACCCTTCCAACGGAGCTTGGAAGAATGGCCACAAGTGTCAGAAGTACACTAATAAGAAAGCTGTGGAGATGGAGGTGGAAGCTGCCCTCATCCTTTTCAGGCGATCATTGGAGCGGCACAATCTGCGGTATGCAACGGTGCTTTGTGACGAGGACAGCTGCAGTTATCTCGCTTTACAACATGATGAAGTGTAAAGGTATATCTCAATTGAAAAAGAGGACTGCGTGAATCATGTGCAAAAGCGCATGAGGAAGGCTTTGCGCAACTTGGTAGCAAAACACAGAGGCCCTGGACATGAGAGTCTTGGTGGAAAGGGCTGCTTCACAGCAAACTTGATCTGCTAGTTAACCTCATACTACGGATGGGCTCTGAAGACCCACAAAGGGGATCTAGATGCCACTCAAAATGCAGTGATGGTCACATATCATCACATGACATCAAACGATGATGTGGCTAATCACACTCTCTGTCCATCAGGCCAAAACTCCTGGTGCAAGCAAAATGCTGCAGCGGCCAAGGGTGAGCCGGTTCCAAAACATCCTCGAAAGCTTCCTCCTCATGTTTATCAGGCTTTACGTCCCATATATGAACGTCTTTCAGACAAGAAACTGCTGCAACGTTGCCAGCGTGGCAAAACGCAAAATAACAATGCAAGCCTGCATTCGATGATCTGGGCACTGGCGCCAAAAGACAGGCACGCTTCTTTTCTCTTATTCATGGTGGAGGCTGCTGTGGCAGAGGCAGTAATAAAGTTCAGTGCAGGCAATGCAAGGGCCTCAAAGGACATAATGAAAGAACTATGTCTAAATTCAAGCGAGCGAAGTCGCACCCGCATGGCCAAGAAAGATAGGCGTCGAATGGGAGCATCGGCAAAGTGCAAAGCATCAGAAAAATTTGTGCCAGTCCCTCAAAAAGCGGCACACAGGGGGCTGGGAGTCAGCAGGACTACATGCTTGGTGCCTACTGAGCTGTTGCAGCTGTAAATTTGTAAATAAAATAGGGTTTTGCACGTTTTCTCACTTTTCTCAAAACAAGTTTTTGGGTCACTTCACTGGACTGTCGGAGTGATATATACGATCTAGAACAGCTAGAGCTCTAATTCTTTCTTCGGCAGAAAGCCTAATCTGCATGTTACAAAGTGCGGAGAGCAGAATTTCAAATTTGTGCACATGTATATTTCCATTTTATGAATTTTCTTTTGGTGTGGTAGCCTTAGATCAAGGAAAGAATTTTGATCACTTGCAGAATGGCTAATTAGAATTTCATTTGAAAACTTTTTGCAGCATTTCAGTTATTGCACATTATAGTACTGTTGCAGGAAGAAAGCAGGCCCAAGAGTATAAAATAATGTATATTTACAACAGAGGTATATGGCATTCAGGCAACTGCCAAGACTTCGTCTTCCTCTAGTCTAATTCAACTTCGTCCTTCTCTTCACCGTAACATCACCCTCCCGGCGGAGTAGCTCTGTCTCGGTGCAAGTTATAGAGCCTCACTTAATGAGGGGACATAGGGCTTGAGCCTGACGACATGAACAACATCGCTAGTGACGTTGGGAGGCACTGAAGGCTGACCGACTGGGGCGATCTCGTATGTCACGTCGGACAGTTGGCGTAAGATCTGGTACGGACCAGAATAATGCGAAAGTAGTTTTTCCGACAAGCCGACGCGATGTGAAGGCGTCCAGAGAAGGACAAGGGAACCAGGTGAAAAATGGGAGTCCCGGTGCCGAAGGTCGTAGCGTCGCTTTTGAGAAGCTTGCGAGACTGTGAGGCGATGAGGGGTGACCTCTCGGGCGTGGGCGGCTAAGCCAATAGCATCGCGAGCGTAACTAGTGCTGGGTGATTGTACTGCGGAAGGAAGCAACGTGTCAAAGGGCAAGGTGGGGTCGCGGCCATGCAACTGGTAAAATGGTGAAAATCCGGCAGTGTCATGACGGGACGAGTTGTATGCGAAAGTGATGTACGGTAAAGCGACGTCCCAGTCGCGGTGATCGTCGAAAACGTACATGGCCAGCATTTCAGCTAGCGTGCGGTTGAGTCGCTCGGTGAGGCCGTGCGTTTGAGGGTGGTACGCGGTAGCAATCTGGTGTTCTGTAGAACAGGAGCGGAGAAGATCATCGACGACCTTCGATAGAAAGTAGCGGCCGCGATCCGTAAGCAACTGGCGAGGGGCGCCGTGGTGCAGGATGACGTCGTATAGTAAGAAGTCTGCGACATCTGTAGCGCAGCTGGTTGGTAGCGCTCGTGCGATGGCATATCTCGTGGCATAATTGGTTGCTACAGCAATCCATTTGTTTCCTTTGATGGAAATTGGAAAGGGGCCCAGGAGGTCTAGGCCCACACGTAAGAAGGGCTCTGTAGGGATATTTATTGGTTGCAGCAAACCAGCGGGAGGCATAGCAGGCATCTTCCGGCGCTGACACAGGTCGCAAGAAGCGACATAACGGCGCACAGAACGATAAATGCCGGGCCAGAAGAAGCGGCGCTGCAGGCGGTCGTATGTACGAGTGATGCCCAGATGTCCAGTAGTAGGAGCATCGTGAAATTGCTGGAGCACGGCGAGACGAAGGTGCTTGGGAACGACTAGTAGGAGCTCCGGGCCGTCAGGGCGATCGCTACGACGGTATAAAGTTCCATCGCACAAGGTGAACATCCGGAGGGACGGGTCATTGGGCGAGGAGCTTAGGCGTTCCATAAGTGCTCGAAGAACAGGATCTTTGCGCTAGCTATGCATTAAAATTCACTTTCTGCTGAGCAGTTTTTTTCCCCATTGTCTCCAAAAACAATAAAGTGGCAGCACTGCCAATCTCCTGAACTAATGGACCTATAAGGAAAATAATTGCATATTTGAAATCAGCACAATAAACTAAGTTAGCTTGTTTATTTTCATCAAATTTTGCCATAAGATGCAGGAAATAATCTCCACAACCCATGTCCCCCCTTAAGGGTTAACTGCGCTGGGAAAGGAGCCTTGGGCATTCAAATCCTGTTGAACCCTATGGGCACAGCAAAACCCAAAAAAAGGGGGCATCCTGGCAGCTTCTATGTGGCATCCAACGCACCTATTAGGTGGGGAACACCCCTTCCCAAGTGTAAAGGTTTAATAATGGCAGGGAGCATGCTTGTACCTATTTTACAAGTAGATACAGGAGAACTTCGTTGATACATTCTCGTTGCGTATGTTTTCCCGGCACCAACATTCGCAATCGAGAACACAAAAAAATGACCCCATCGAGTCAAGCTAAAATTTTACTGGTTTATACGTTCCCTGGAAAGCACGATTTTTCGCCACCAACATTCAGTGCGTCGCCAAGCTGCGATTGTATGATACGTTTTCCAGCCACTCGGTCCACTGTAAACAAGAAAATGCACGAGGCGCATGCAATCGAGAACAATATAACTTGCATTAGCAAGATCTTGGTGAGGGCAGTTGGTTCATATTTAGAACTGAGGTTAAACGGTGCGAATTACACAAGGACACAAAACAAATACCACAGGCATATGCTGACTGACAACTGGAAGTTTATTGGAAATTCTCCAGTCATTTTTATACCTTTTCCAGCATAGGCATGTGTACACCAGTTGCATGTACCTCTGCAAAATCAGCTACATGATCTTTCATGCAAAAAAGGCCATTTCTTTTTCCGACAAAGCAAGAGAGGGAGCACACACACATTTCCTTTCCTTCTAATGTGATATGCCTCTATTATTTCCCTTTCCCTCTTACCGTTTTCTTTCCCTATGAATTTAGTTTTTTTAAATATAGGAGTACAGGGACACTTGTTATAATGTCCTGCTAAATGACTCCATTCTTTACGTTACTGCTCTGCTGACGAGCTCTGTCATTGAAGCACTGTTTTTCTACAACTCGGAGGTATCTGATAACGAGCCTACAGTAAGTGAAATGAGATTTATGATTGGTGATGCACAGAGGCCTTTCGATTGTTTTCATACGATTGCATATCGAGGAAAGCTTGCATGGGGCACTGAAAGCAAATTAACATTGTTTTTTTGAAACTTTCATTAGATTGTGTGACAACTTGTGCAAGTATGGCACCACGTGTGCTGGTCTCTTGTCTTTTTTCTTTGATTGCTGGTTCCACTCTTATATTTTTCTTTCTGCAAGATGGCTTCAAATACTGAAGTGAGTGGCAGAATCGTGCTATCTGATTTAAAAAAACTTTGCTCACACTCATGCTCACACAACTTACTGTGAGGGTACTGGGCCGACGCCAGGTGGCGTAGAGTAGCAGGCACGAGACGATAGGCAACTGTGTAGAGCAGCAGGCACGGGACAGTAGGCAACGGTGTATGGCAGGCAAGGAGGACACGGAAGGCGTGTGTGCGCGGTCGGCATGCGGGGAGCGTGTGACAATGAACTAAGTGAAGTAATCAGTGGAGCAAGCCACGTGCGGTGCAACGGGATGGAACGCAGACTACATGTATGTGCGTCCGCTGAGGATTTCCTGAAATAAAGAACGTACTTGACAAATGGGTGCTTGTCCAGCCGGACATAACATGGAGGACCAAGAATCGTCTAGTGCCACCGAGCCAGTTGCGCAGCCTCTCCTGCCTTCTTCGATCGTCCAAGGACTTTTGGCTTTGACCTCCGGGACCACAATAAAAAGGGAGAGTGTAGCAAGCATGTGACGCCCCCTTGGGCATAATCTTCGTGTGCCCGCCAGGCTCGGTGGCCTGTCAGGCCCAGTACGCAACATTGGTCACCACACCCAATAAACACTTGACGAGCACAGCTGCTTGGTGTTCAGTCATCGTTCATCACCACCACGCTGTGGAGCATCCCTCTAACAGAGGGTGCCCTCCCTTGTTCATGAACTCGGGCAGATCGTGACAGAGACTCGCAGCCCGTATAGCTCAAGTTTTGTGCACCACGCCGCTCAACGTCACGGTTATGCCTGACAAGACAACCGGCATGGCTGGGCCCGACGAGACAACCGGCGCGGGGCCAGAGCTCAACATCAAAGGTGTGCCCGTCCGACTGCCGAAATTCAGTGGTTACCAGGACTGACACTCGCCGATAGACTTTCTGGAGAAGTACTCGGAGTACTGCATTATTGCGGGGATTCCCCCTGACCGCTATTTGCAGTCGCTTCCAGCAGCGTTGAAGGGGTCAGCCAAACAATGGTGGCGCTTCTCAGGTGCGCACCCTGGAATGGCAGTTTTTCACATCCAAATTTACGGCGCAGTTTGCCACCCTTGACTACAAGTTTAAGCTAAATGCAGAGCTAGATCAGTGCACTCAGAATTTGGCAGAAAACCTCAAGCAGTTCATTCACGTCATTGCCAAATACTATGACAGTATAGCGGAGCCCGTTTCAGATGCCAAAAAGGTGGAATGCATGCGGAGACAAACGCATCCGACATTCTAAGACCTAACAGGCGAGCATGAGCTTCGCATACCTGCAAGAAATGGTGAAGGTGGCCGGCCCTATCATGGAATGCGCTTGGCATCGCTTGCGCTATGTGCAACAGTCACTACTGCATATTGCACAAGCAGCAGCCGTACCCTACTGCAATGCCCAACCAAACCTTCCCTGCCCAGCAGTGAGAGTGGCAGCTGTAGCCTGCGGCAGTTTCAGTTTCTGAGTGTCCGCAGTCAACGACTCTTCACGTTGGAGCCCCGGAATGGAACTCCTCATCGATGTTTGTTTGAACAAGCCAGTGAAAGCTAGAATTCTGCCACTCGTGGCTTGTCAGTGGCTGCCACGCCCGCCAATAAAATGTGCCTCGCTACAGGACTTTGCTGGATGGGTGAAAGATGCATTGTGCATGATCCTGTCTGCTCATGGTCAACAAGGCCTTTAAAAAGTGCGGGCTTTTGAATGCCATGTACGGCACCGAGGATGAAATGCTTTGCTCTGTTGATAGCGATAAGAAGTTGTTTCATAGCGATGACAAGTGATTTCTATTCCCCACAGGACTCATACTGGCGCAGTGAAAATCTTGGTGACAAGCTACGCCTCTTCCATTTGTGTTTTTATTCATTGCAATTGTAGTGTATTGGGAATAAATCTGTCTTCTTCCAAATAAGAGCAAATAGTATTTCTATATGAAAGCACGAGGTGCGCGGTATTGTACTCTCTCTCTCTCTTTTGTTTCGTCATGGAAAACGGGTGTGCGTTACAATCAAGGTTTTCATTTTTAAAATTCTTTTGGTCAGGGAATACAGGTGCACGTTACAATCGAAAGCGCGTTAGACTTGAGTAAATACGGTAATGGCAGTGGAGTGAAGATAAAAATCTAAATGTGTTAAAAATTTGAAAGGAAGGAGATAAATGTGTAAGTGATCCCTCTCGCGCCTTGTCGGAAAAAGAAATAGCTTCTCTGCATGAAAGATTATGATTTAGCCGATTTTGCAGATGTATTTGCGACTCGTGTACGCATGTCTATGCTGGAAAAGGTATAAAATGGCTGGAGAATTTCAAATAAACTTCCAGTTCGCAGTCAGCGATCTCCTGTGGTATTCGTTTCCTCATGTCCTTGTCTTCGTGCTTTTCAACCTCAGTTCCAAGTACAGTCGACTCGCGTCAATACAAAGTTTACGGGAAACGCGAAAAACTACGCATCAAACGAACTTCTAATTAAACACAATGAACAAAAAGGGACATATTTATTTCAAAGCAGACTGTTTATGAAAAAATATATATATATGTTATTGCCGTCGGCTTCTGCTTGCAAAATCTTGCTGTGGAAAGCAAGTTCTGCAGGCTGTCGATGTGCCTGAGTGCTTCCTCGGCATTGCTCTCTGCAGCAAAAAACCACTGCGCATGCGCAAGGCCCACAGCTACATCGGCAACTTGCGGTTGCGGCTCACTTGCAATGTCGTCCACGTCACTTCCGTTACTAGCCTCGTTTGGCCGAACGATCTCGATGATTTCAGTGTCCGTCCGTGCACCGCACATTTATACTGTGCTGTCAACAGCAACATATTCTTCGAAAGGGACATTGCTGAGAGCTGCTTGAAGACTACAGTGGAATAAACTTATAACAATATTCAAGTGCCACGAAAATTCCATTCTTACAACCGATAATTGTTATAACCGGGTTGCATCAAAAAATCAATATTGGCGGATTGCAGAGCTGATCTGAGAAAATGGTGGGGATGCTAGTTCCCCTCCCCAGCACCTTCCTCTGCCTGGCTGCTGATTGTGTTCACACGTTTAACTGTTTCCTGGGTGCTTTGATCGCATGTAACAAGCCGTGGCTGCCGGCACTGTTATAACAACTGCAAAGAGGTGTCACGGGTGGCAAGCGATATGCGAGCACCGCTGAGGCATCACTTTGGTGGCGCCAAAAGGGGCCTATTAAAAATTGCGAGAAGGCTGCCACGGCAGCCTGTCAGTTTGAGAATTCCAGAATAAACGCTGAGTAGAGATCGCTACAAGCATCTTGCCACATATTACTGGCTTGCATGAGAAAAGCCTATGTCTGTGAGCCATACATGCTTTACGTGAAGCTTGCAGACATCCTTCTCCAATGTATCCAAGCGCTCCACGTAGGGCAGCGGAAGGTTCCTCGCGAAAACGAAGCCTAGGAGGGGCTGAATCATGCTGGGCCTCCTGTGAGGACAATGTTAAGGCAGCCTGCCCTACCGCGTCATCGCGGCCGTCGTCGTCGTTGCTATCCGCAGCAAGCATGTTCGCGGCGATTGCCTCGTTGGTAAGAAGCAATTAGTTTCCAAATCTATAGTCGTGCGCTTTCTTTTAAGGGGGGACATGGGTTGTGGAGATTATTTCCTGCTCCTTATGGCCAAATCTGATGAAAATGCACAAGTTTACTTAGTTTTTCGTGCTGATTTCAAGTGTGCAATAATTTTTCTTGTAGGTTCATTAATTCAGGAGATTGACAGTGCTGCCACTCTATTGTTTCCGGAGACAATGGAAAGAAAACTGCTCAGCAGAAAGTGAATATTATTGCATAGCTAGATACTATAATGTGCAATAACTGCAATGCTGCAGAAAGTTTTCAAATGAAATTTTAATTAGCCATTCTGCAGGTGATCAAAATTCTTTCCTTGACCTAAGGCTACCACACCAAACGAAAATTCATAAAATGGAAATATACATGTGCACAAATTTGAAATTCTGCTCTCCGCACTTTGTAATGTGCAGATTAGGCTTTCTGCTAAAGAAAGAATTAGTGCTCTAGCTGTTCTAGATCATGAGGTATCACTCCGGCAGTCTAGTGAAGTGACCCAAAAACAGGTTTTTAGAAAAGTGAGAAAACGTGCAAAACCCTATTTTATTTACAAATTTACAGCTGGAACAGCTCAGTAGGCACCAGGCATGTAGTCCTGCTGACTCCCAGCGCCTGTGTGCCGCTTTTTGAGGGACTGGCGGAAATTTTCTGATGCTTTGCACTTCTTGGCTGATGCTGCCATTCGACGCCTATCTTGCTCGGCCATGAGGGTGCGACTTTGCTCGCTCGGATTTAGACATAGTTCTTTCATTATGTCCTTTGAGGCCCTTGCCCTTGCACACAACGATGTTCCCAGTATGACCCACGTTCAGTTCGGCGTGAAGTTCGCGAACCGACCGTGCGCAGTCGCTTGTCAGAATACGCGCCGCGCGATCGGCCGCTGGCGTCAACTTCATCTTCACGTAGCTCTGGCATGTTTTTGTGTGAAGAGCCCGACGGCTGATGCCCATCAACGAGACATACGTCATTGAACGCGGTCTGTCGGTTCCCCGTTGCCTGCATGGCACGCGTGGCCAAAACGTTCACAGCAAAGGGTTTCATTCGTCCCGCTCGTCTCGGATGATTCCTAAGGCATCAGTGCAGATGTTGCAGTTCGCAAACGTTAATAAAGTGTTCACGGCACTCAAATCCACAATCGTAAACGTAGTTCCATCAGGCGGGCGAAGTGCATCGTCGGTAGTCACCCACAAACTCGCGTTTCCTCTCTGTCGCTGGAGCGGAAGACAACTCCAATAGCTTTGCTTTGACTTTCGCTTCCTCCTGCTCTTGCTTGGAGGGTTGCCGGTAGATCGTATCTTGCTGTACGCAAATGCTGGTCGAAGGGTCCACGGCAGGCGGACTTGTCACAGTATCCACAGCAGCCGATGCGGTTGTTAGGCCTGCCGTTGCTGCATCGACGATTTCGGCATCGGTCGCCTAGGTTGTGGCGTCCTGAGTGTTTTGCAGTGTTGAGCAGCGTTTTTTGAAGTTTTCGATGAGCGTCCGGCGCACTTTTTGTGCACCAAACTTGTGCCGCGCTCGAAATTTGCGCTCCGTTTCAGACATCGCGTTGACACTGGGGCAAGATGGCGGACCTCAGTGCGCGGCTCCAAGCGCGGAGCAGATGATGGCCATGCAGTTCCGCCAATCGGGAGGCAAGCTCAAGTCACGTGCACCGAGTGACGAATAGGAGGGCGTTCTAGTACTTTTTTTTGCCGCGCATTTTCTAAGTGGCCAACAGCTGAATGGGGCCCGTTCTGGCGGGAAATTGAAGGGAAAAGCCGCCTCTTTCAAATGAGACCAAGATGTCCGCGCTAGCACACGTGGAAGAGCAGGCGCACGTTTCGAAAAATATGCCGTTTCAGCGCAAGTTCCGCCTGAAATTCAGCTAGTACATGTCGTATAAGGCGTCACTGCAGCTAAAATACTGACGTTATCGGTATGAAATTAACAATATAGATGCAAGAATAGCTGTACATTCCAAAATTGCAAGATAAAAAACAGCAAAATAAGGCCTGGGGAATCTTACGCAGGTACCCAACACATAACAACCTTCTAAATTTTAAACAAGCCAAAGCGAAAGCTCGACATATCCGGAGACAGGCAGAAAAATGTTCTTGGCAAAAATATGTATCTACAATTAGTAGCCCCGTTACATCCAAAAAGATGTGGGACCAGGTCAGAAAGTTTTAGGGGGACTACTCACCATACACGATACCCATACTTACACCTTCAGGCACTCAGACAACACTACAAGAACAAGTGAATATACTTGGGGAACATTTCTATAACATCTCTAGCTCGGCTAATTATTCAAACAGGTTCTTAAAATACAAACTGTCGGCAGAAAAAGAGAAGCTACCAACTGCGTGTATGTCAAGGGACGAATACAACGCTCCATTTATGTTACAAGAGCTTAACAGGGTTCTCTGTGTTGGCAAGAAAAGTGCAGTAGGTCCTGACCGGATTAATTATTCTATGCTTGCACACCTGTCCCCAGCATCTGTAGACGCTCTCCTTAAATTTTTTAACAAAGTATTTGAATCTGGAAGTATGCCAAAAAGTTGGAAAAACGCAATAGTTGTGCCTTTTTTAAAAACAGGTAAATCCCCCACATCCCCAAGCAGCTTTCGACCCATGGCCTTTACAAGCTGTTTGGCGAAATCGTACGAAAGTGTCGTAAATGCGAGATTAACTTTCACGCTTGATACACGGAACTCTATCGATTTTCACCAGTGCGGCTATAAAAAAGGGTGTTCAACGACAGACCACCTCGTCCGACTTGAACACTAAATACGTGAAGCATATTTACAGAAACAGCACTGCCTGGCAGTGTTTTTCGACCTAGAAAAAGCGTACGACACCACGTGGAGATTTGTAATCTTACGTGACCTCGCCGCGTTAGGAATCCGTGGCAATATGCTAAACTGTCTCGCTGATTTTATGTCCAACAGAACATTCCAAATCCGCCTAGGCACTGTGCTCTCGCGCACATTTATCCAAGAAAATGGCGTGCCACAAGGTTGCGTACTTAGCATAACACTCTTTATAGTAAAAATGAACTCTGTCAACAAAGTTATTCCCACCTCCATTACGCACTCCATATATGTCGATGATCTGCAAATAGCATGCCGCGCCTCAAACCTACGAACATGTGAAAGGCAGCTCCAGATAACAATAAATAAACTAATGGCGTGGGCTGAGAAAAATGGCTTCCGCTTCTCTACTCAGAAAACTGTTAAAGTGCTTTTTTCGCAAAAACGAGGGTTGTACTTAGACCCGGATGTAAAATTGAATGATGTCGCGCTGCCGGTAAAACAAGAATATAAATTCTTGGGAGTATTCTTTGACAAAAAACTGAACTTCCTATCCCACATTAAAACACTAAGGATTAAGGCAAATAAAGCATTGAATATCCTGAAAGTTTTATCTCGTAAGCACTGGGGTTCCAACCGAACGTGTCTTTTACGTATTTACCGCTCTCTTGTTCGCAGCCTTTTAGACTACGGCTCTGTTGTTTACGGCTCAGCCAGACAGTCCTACATCCAACGACTTGATCAAGTACATAACCTTGGACTGCGACTGGCAAGTGGTGCCTACAAAACTTCACCTATTCAAAGTCTATACGTCGAGTGTAATGAACCCTCCTTACAACAGCGCAGAGCATTACTGACTTTTTCCTACATACTAAAAATTCGGTCATCACCCCAACACATATGCTACAACATCCTCACATAATGCAACTCACGCCTACACTATACAAATTAACCGAACATGATCAAACCGCTTGTCCTGCGATATGAGGAATATGTCCGGGATTATGACATTCCTTGCGAAGTCCTCGAGGTTGCCAGAAATCCACAGCGTTTGCCCCCATGGTACGATTTTGAACCGTTATGTGACTGGACATTGACACATTTAAAGAAGAAAGACACCCCACGCGAACATATTACACAAGAATTCCGTGAACTTCAGGACAAATATCAAAATAACGTGCAATATTACACTGATGGCTCCAAAACGAAAGAACACGTGGGTGTGGGGGTCATAACGGAAAATTGGGAAAAAAGTATTCGATTGCCACAACATGCCTCTGTTTTCACGGCCGAAGTTCTCGCTATATGGGTTGTTAAAAAAATTATCGCTGATAAACACACAAATGCAGTCATATATACAGATTCTTTAAGCACACTGAAGGCGCTACACCTGAAATCTGAGTGTGAACCCCTGATTGGAGACATTTTAAATATGGTGGCTTTTAACGAATACGGGAGGTCAATTCGTTTCTGCTGGGTCCCAAGCCATGTTGGGATACCGGGTAGCAAAGCAGCTGATCGATATGCATTGATGGCAGCACACAAAGACATTACAAACACAACACTCCTATATAAAGATAGCATACGCGCAATTAGAAAAGCCTTAACGGTAAAATGGCAACGCGAATGGGACCGTTGTACCGACAACAAGCTACATCTCACGAAACCCATAGTTGGGGAGTGGAAGTCATGCTATCATCAGGAGCGGTTCATCGAAGTAGTTTTATGCCGACTACGCATTGGGCACGCACACCTCACACACAATTACTTACTTAGGAAAGAAGACACACCAACATGCGAGAAATGTCAACAGCCACTAACAGTTATACACATATTACTCACATGTACGGAGACTGAAACACACAGACGAACACTTTTGCACAAATTATATCAACTCACATACCTTTACACCCTGCTCTAATTTTAGGTGATGATCCGCTAGTCCCATTATGTGACGTCCGTAAATTTCTAGACGACACTGGATTTTTACATAAAATATAGGTTATTAACATAGTCTTTCACTTTATAAACTGTATTTTAGAACACCTCGGGTTTGGCGCAGCATAGCCTTAGCCGCTTTTGCGCCATTAAACCCCCATTTAACTAACTAACTAAAATATCAAGTTTTTTTTCGCGATTTTTGGTGGCTACAACTCGTGTCCCCCCTTATCCAGCAACGTCGTGCATTGCCGATGATCAGCGGGCGGATCAGCCATCTGCCGTTTCGGCGGCAAGTCAAGCGAAGTTGAGAAATCGTGTGGCCAGGAACGACTTCGACGCAACCAATAAAAACGAATGCAAGCGATTAAGCTGTTCGTAGAACTGCTCTAAGTGAGGAACCAGCAAGCAACGTGCGAGCAGTCTGCCTAATCTGTTCAGCGCAGTTGGCACGGTCCATTTGTGTTTAGGAGGGAAGGGCGGTGTAGCGCTATGGGCGCAGCCTATTAGTGTTCGGGGCGTGGAAGGGCAATAGGAGAGAGCCACACGGAGACGGCTGGAAAATGAGCGCGTGACAGCTGTTGGAGCAGCGGCTCGAATTTCTCGTTTTCTTTTTTTTTTTTTCAACGATTTCGCATTTCACTACCTTTTGGCTCAGACATCCAGAAGTCAGACTTCCATCGTAAAACCAATAATGCGGTATCAGGGCATTGTTGTGAGGGGGTATTTCACCATGGAAAACATAGAAAAGCTGACGGTGCAGCAGCTTGTCATTGTTATAAGCGATATATTGTTAAAACCGGTATCGTTATAGGCGGGTTCAACTGTATTGTTGTCAGGCTCACTTGTGTGCGCTTCCCTCACTGGAAAAGGCGAATCATCTCTTGCGGAACTTATAACAAAACCACAGACCCTAATGCAGTTTGCAATGGTTTCCCCTTTAATGCAACCCCATGCTTGTGCCAGCATGTGGATGGCTCCAAGGAGGCTCACCTCATACTCATGTTGAATTCCAATGGTAGATCGCGAGCGCTCGGCCGGATCATGAACGGAGCGCGTCGCTCCGACTGAGATTGCTCTCATCTGCTCACACCATATCTGCGAAGGGAATGCGTGCGCTCCCGCGGGGGCACTTAGTACAGGAAAATCAAGTGAGAGGGCGCTAGAATAGAGAGAGGAACAAGCGCTTGGAAGCGCAACCCACCACCCCATTTCACTGTCCGTGTCAGAAGAATCATCACTCGACTTGGAAATTGTATTTTCTGAGTTGGAGCTGTCTAGGAGCGCGAACATAATCACACGGCGTGAAGCGGCGTCCACGTTTCCCATGTCGTCCATAGCTGCCCGCGACCGGAAACAGGCGACCGTTACAGGAAGCAGAGGCGGGTGAAGGAAATACGTCACGAGGACTTCCGGTCAAATCTGCCGATTTCGGCGGAGCAAATATTTTTGCTCCACGGAGCAATCCGGGATCAGTGGCTGGTCCCAATCTGCCATTGGAACACACAGCTCACGCTCCCATTCTGCCATTGGAATAGGATTGCTCCATACAGAGCAGAAAAACTTGATCTGGATCTGCCATTGGAATTCAACATCAGCTGAGTTGTCCATACACAATAGTATTTGCTCAAAAAGGTGCTTCCGGTACAATACCTCCCGTAGTCCATAGGCTGCAACACCGATGTTGTGGTGACTGGCAAGTAAGCGACGCGGATCACTTGCCCACAAGGAACAATTCCTTGCGGTTCAACGACACGAACTTGCGATCATGTTCAAGGGGGGAGGATACAGTTGAGGCCAAACATTTTTTATTTATTAAGATATCCGGATGAAACCTTCATGGTACGTTCACACCACCAAACTATGAGGAACTGCAAAGTTTCATGAATATGTGTTTATTAGTTCCAGAGCTATTGAGGTCTAACTAACTGGTTCATGTGTATGCCTGAGGAAGAGCCTAGAGAAATCCCAGGAGATCGTAGGAAGCTGAAAATCACTCTTATGATCCCTTGATAGATATCCCAGGAAGCTGGAAAGCCCTTTTTTTAAATTTCCCCTCCAATCCAAAAAATTCTAACACAACCTTGAATTTATGTAGCAAGTAATGACCACATTCGTCAAACGTTAATTGCTTACTATAAGTTAACTACTGTAAAAACCGGACTATAGGTCAGACCGGAATATAGGACGACCCCCCAACTAACCAATTCTAAAAATGAAAAAAATCTTTTTCAATGGCAAAAGTAGCGACCCTTACCTTGAAACAAATGCGACTCAGCCGGTTGCACAGTGGTGACAGTATTTATTTAAATGCTGCTCGCATGTGCGCCTGGCCAAGTTTTTAACAGTATCACGCGACCATCGACCTGCGTGCTTGTCAGCACCTTATTAACGGCGCTGAGCGGCGAAACAAACGAGATACGTGCATGCGTACGCATGCGCTTACTTTCGCTATTTCGCCACTCTGTGCCATGATGATAAGGTGCTGACAAACACGCGGGTTCATGGTCACGCGATACTGATAAAAATTGGCCAGGTGTACAGTACACAGTAGGGCACGAAGTGCATGTGTGCTTCTCGCTACCCACGTCCCATAGAGCATCGTCCTCTGTGCCATCCAGTGCAAAGCCTTCCCTGTTCATGAATCGTCGCACCCAGGAAAGCGAGCCCTTGAACTACGCCCTCGTCAGTCCAGAGGCACGTGCGATCTCTACCGCTTTTAAACGGATGCATTCGGCAGTCACAGGCAGCGATCTTACACGCAGCTCCCGGATGAACTCCGCAACCTTGTCTTCCAGTTCTGGATACGCTGTGGTCGTTTTCTTTGGTTGCTGCAAGTTGTGGATGACGTTTTCTTTTGGTTGTTGCAAGTTGTGATACGCTGCTTCTGCCTCCGCCAGTACCGAATGCTCTTTTCGGATACTCCAAATTCGCGCTGTGCCGCCATGTTGCCGTGGGATTACGCATACTCGATCGCCTTTTTCTTGAAGGCGATGGTGAATTGCTGTCGGCTACCGCTCATTTTGAAACAAAATGTGGAAAAGCAGCCTTTAAGCAATATGACTTTGTGAAAATGGAAACGCAAATTGGCGGTGCCACAATGTCGCCACACCGCGCTGCTGCTGATGGCGATGGCAGCTGTTTACTTCATCTGGCCATTGTTGCAAGACTTCCGTGGTTTTTCCACCAATGTCCGGTATATAAGACGAGGGTCGACTTTTCGCAATGGTATTCTGAAAAAAAGTACGACCTATATTTAGGTTTTTACGGTACACCAACTTTCAAAAAAGAAGCTTGTTACAGCCTGGCAAAGTCATTCAGGAATAGAACAAAAAAAAAAAAAAAAAAGAGGCACACAGATCTGAAGAGCGGTTCTTGAGATATCGCCCTGCCCAGCACCACTACTAGTGAAAAAATCCATTCTTAGAAAACAGGCCTTAAAGTTGAATACATATATTTATATTAGAAAGCTCCTACGGAGCTTCTAATTAGCTCTTGCGGCTCCAGGCACACTCAATGTGTTAGATTCTTCAGTGGCGACAGCCGACAGCGCAGTTCTGCCGCGGCAAGTGTCTACAAAGTTGGCACTCGCTGTGGAAGATCGGAAGTTCGATGCTCGTGCAAGTCGCATATTGCATTTCCGCACACCAAACATCTGCACTGTCTTGGGCTTCGTAGCCGGCATCGCGTGCAACAAACAACTAGCGAAAAAAAAAAAGAGCTTGGAAAATAATCTTTAAGATAGCGCAAGGCGATTAGCAGCTCGCAAGCAGACATCTGTTTAGGCGGACGGAGCAAGGGGTAACAAGGACGTGAGCACGGCGGGCGCGGCACCAAAGGGAGCAGCCGATGGCAAGCGCGTTTTAGCCGACGGGATTTGAATGTGCTGCTCCGGCCAATCAGCGCTCTGCATCGCATTGCGGGAAAATCTCAAGAGCGCCTCAACTGTGCCGACGATGCCATTTTGCAAGGCAGCAAACCAGAGGCAAAGAATTCACGGTCAAAACGACACCAAGATGGCGCAGGCAGGCCGCATAGACCGGGAATGGCGCGCACGTGAAGTTTGACTTCATTTCGGCATTTGCACGTGTTTTGTGAGCTGCGGTGGCATCACAAGTAGCGTTTTTCTTTTAACTTTGCGGTTAAATTAGGTGCTGATTATAGACAGTTTTAGTTTAGCGTACGCAATTTATAGTGTACGCTAAACAGCGCATGTTTTCTATTTTCTACAATTTTAGTTGGCCATCGATATCTTCGGGTCTCAGAGGCCATATGCCATCGTTGTGGCTATTTCCTGCCTGTAGCAATAGGTGGCGCTGACATCTCGAACGCTTGTTTCGTTAGGCTTCGACTTGTTCGAAACAAGACGCGATCTCGAAAACACCACGAGGTTATCCAAATACTTTGTCGTTGAAGCGGCCTGAGTTTAAGTGAAAGCCGTTTACGCAATCATTTTGTACGAACAAAGTGCATTTTACAAAAGCAATGCCAAATTCGATTCAAAGCGGCAGCCGGGACTACTGCCATATTTCACGCAAACTCCGCAAACCATGAAAAAACGCTAACGCTAACTCGTTTGCAAGTTGTGTACGCCTGCTGTACCCGCTATTTCGTTCAGCATTCAGCGCATGCGCAGTGACGACCCACTATTCTTTAGCGTACGCTATGGTATAGTGTACGCTATACTGAAACTGTCTCAATTACAGAACAGGTAGTTTACGAGACATACAACCCAAAAATATTGTTTTTCAAAAATTTTTCACTTTTTCACAATTTTTTGGTTTTCAAGGGCCACGTCCTGCCTTAATTAGTCACTCTTTAAATATGTCTGCCGTCATCCAAGCCTTCTTGTTAAATCCATAGTTGACGGGCAGCGTTTTGATACCTTTATAACATCTAGGCTTAGCGGCTTTACTGATTACCAGCAGGCGACATCGCTGAGTGCTAGTCATCTTCGCCGCAATCAGAACAGGCACTCTCTCTTTGCTGCCTTTCTCTCCGGCACAGTCATCTTCCTTGAAGGTCAAAGTCTTCTTGGGTAACATTCTGTAAAAAAGTGCCGTCTCGTCGACATTGAAGGTGTCTTTTGGCTGATCCTCGCTTAAGTACTCGTGAGGCTTGTCTTCTCTCCACGTCGCACATGTTTCCTGGTTGATGGACGCCCTTTCTCCACTCATGCTTTTAAACACCAGGTCATAATGTTGGTTAAAGCGTGTCAGCCATCCATTGGAAGAAGCGACTATCTAAATTCTAGCATCGTAGCAAGTGATAAGGCCTTCGCTGCAACGATATCGCCGCTGAGCGGGAGATGCTTCGAGTATCGAGCACTTCTTCTTGAGGAAGTTTGAAAGAGTGTTTGGCTTAATGCCCTATTTCCGTGCAATATCTTGCTTGGCAGTGCCTTCTTCCTAAACTTCCTTCAAAATATTCACTTTCTTCGCCAAGTCGAGCGTCCAATCAGGTCCGCAAGTTGCCATTGTCGCGACTGCACCCTATATGCGCGTGGAACTTCCAAACCCACTCGAGGAAACAATGGGAGAGGCCCGGAGCGTGCTGTTTGTACACGTATACGGTAGCACAAGGCTAATCTTGCCGCTTCATGATCTGCAACGCTGTAGTCAGCTGCGATGCCAATGGCCCCTGTGCTTAACTTTAATGCTTTAGAAGCTGTGGCGCTGTGGTCAGCTGCGATGCTGATAATGCCTGTGCAGCACATAAAGCTTATGATCGCTTCCAGGCATTCGATTGAAAATAACTTCTAGTCAAACAATATTTTAGACTTCTAGCTTCCAATTACCGAGCGTTTCTTTCTGTAGGATTGCATGCAAAACCGACGAGACCCCACTTCACTCCCAATTGACCAATAATTTCAATTTAGCAACTTCAGATTATCGGGATTCAACTGTATTTAACTGCCCTCTGCGGCAGCTTCACCGCGATACTCACCCGCCCGTCTCGCATGAAAACAGCGGTGTGCACTCAGTTCCTCATTTCGGTACCAGCAAATCTTCTCCGGAATAGTTGCACGCAGCATTCACAGCCAATCCTATTGCGATAAGCATCTTTGCCTCTCTTTCACAACACATGGTGCCATCCCAAGTGTAGCGCACATTTTTAATAGGCGATAACCAAAACGCACTCTGCCGTTCCCTTCTCAGGGTGTCTACCAACCGGGAAAACCGGGAATTCTCAGGAATTTTGAGTAGTACGGAAAATTAGCAGCAATTTTATTGAAAGGGTCGAAAGTTGCGGTAATGCTGGATCGAGTAACAGACAGAAATCGTACTGAATCGTCTTTGATGCCCTGTCGTCGGCAGGAGGAGTTGCCAGTGTACAGTCAACGAGCGACTTTCCGGATTCCCGATAATTTGGACGGCTTCGCGGCACTGCCACGTACCCCATAGACTCAACGTATAACAACGTGTGAAATTTCCGACGCAAGAACTCTTCGCCATCCGAATTTCCGGATGTTTTGCCATGACCGCAGGTCCGAAGCAGCAATAATCAAAGGCACCACCACTGCCGTTTTGATTACTTCTCCACCTCGAACCGGCACTCTCGCACGCAGATCCGCTGGCAGCCGTTGCCACCACTGCGGCAACGCTAGGCCTAGCTGCTTTGACGTTCGCTATGAAGCTTCTTGCCGTTGGGTGCCGAGTTTTTTATTGAAAGAATTAGCTGCTGTCAGCACTGGCACGGACTCCGCCTTTGTGGTCCTCGCGATTGGCTTAGAAACTTGGAAAACACGGGGCGTTGCATAATGCTGGTTCCTGAAAGTCAGCCCCGCCACTGTACAGAAATGTTACTTGGTGAAGCTTACGCAAAAGTATTGCACTGAAGCATAACAAGCGTGGGAAGGGGCCACGGAACACAGTATGTATTCCTTAATTATACATGCGGGCACCCGGTATTTCCTGTCGCAGTACGAGCACCGATATGCCTAATATGTGTACCGACAGGCCTTTAGAGCGTTTTTGAACGTGCCTATGACGGTTTGAGCCCCTAAGGGCAGTAAATGACACAGATTAATTTTTTGCAACTGGCAGATTTTTCAGACATTTTCGCAGCCCCTAGGGAGTTCGAAAAATCGGTCGTGGACTGTGCAACTCACCAAGAAGATGCTTCAAATGGTCCTTGGGGTGAGCGAGTGGCGAAAGGCGGACAAGAACATAAATGACCTAAGCATTGAGGAATAAACGGGAATGGAAGCTTGCTGTCGCCGTTTTGGAGGAGCTTGAGCTCAAAAAATAAAGTTTTGGCTGATGCCGAGATGCAGGTGTCCCTCATCCAAACCTAAATAAATTCTTTAAAGCAGTGAAACAACACTCGGGCGTCGTGCGCAGGCTGAGAGTATGTCAGGACAGTTGAGGTTGACTTATGAGCTGTTGAGAGAAATCTCAATTGTGACAGAGTTCGGGCCTCATCCCACTGAGGTTGCTATCAGTTGATAGAAATAGCTCATATTCGAAAATATTTGCTTATATATGCATCTCCTTTTTATTCGTATATTATAATGTCTGACCCCATTTCCAATTTTTTTCGAAGACACTTTATTTGCTCTGCATTTTACTAACCCATGCCTTCTATTCTTTTTTAGAATAACATAAACTCTGCTCCTTAGTATTCAAATTGGATTAAGTAATGTTTTTATTTTTTTCATGTGCTTACTACAGAGTGACAGCATCAGGCGATATGGTTTCAGTCCGTCTTGACATAAAACATAGTTCTGCATCACTCCGGGAAATTTGCAATGGCACTCAGGGAAAACCTGGAAAATTTAGGGAATTTGGAAATGTCAACTTGGTAGACACCCTGCTTCAGCAGAGCGCATATACGTATGCGATCATGTACATTTTCTGGCTTCTAGATGCCATGTTAACTAGAAGAGGCGTGAGGCATGCGCAATCGATGACAGTATATAGCCTCCCATTCACGTGAAAATGACAGCGCGTACTGTTTCTTATTCTGGTACCAGCAAAACGTCTGCCCGGGTCGTCGGGCGCAGCATTCACAGCTATTGGCTCCAAACCCATTGCAGTAACCATCTTCACCTATCTGTTTTACACCGTGTGGTGGGTAGTGCAATTGGTAGTGTACTGCATGCTTTTAGTAGGAGATGATCCAAACACGCTGCCACTTCCTGCTGCCGGCGGTGCGATGTGGGTATCACGTTTTGCTTCTGCAGCACCCGTTGTCCTCTTAAGACACCATGCAGTACGAAAACAACTAAATGCGTATCGGGCCGCTGGAGCACTACCAACTCAATGCGCGTTATTGCCTCGTGCCACAACTATCCGCGCGACGATTCACATTATGTATACGTCAACAATAGTTGATCTGTAAAATTTTTTAGGTGCTTCGGATCATAATGTTTTCCCGGTTAGTACATTTTTTCTCAGTTTTTTTCCAAAATGTATGAGCAGGGTTCTAGTGTATTTGGTAGCAGCGCTAGAACACCCTTCATATGCATTTTATGACAGCTAGAATGTGTATCACTTGTCTCGTGGAGGCAGCACATAAAAGGTTGCTGCTTTCTCTCGATCTCAAATCTCCATCACAAGCTTTGCGGCTTAGTGTATGCTGATTTATCTTCGCCCAAAATCATGATTGCACACTGAGAGGAGCACTGTTGAGCTTACGTTTCTATTCTGATTGTTGTGTATTCGATTCAATTGGATATTCAAGGACATCTTTCTCAAAATATTTGTATACAATGCTGAATAATTTTGAATATTCCAACAGCCCTAGATGTGCTGTGCAACTCTAATCATGTGTTGCCAGCTAGTTCTAACAGGTGCAACATATTACCTTAGTTGTGCTGACTTTATAAATTTTTACGAAAAATGCTGCTTGGATCAAGTTATATTAGGCTCTAGCTGATGTGGCTTCAACAGTAAGAATGTTCAGGAACATGGAGGGCATCTACGAATATTCATGTAATAACATATCTACATCAAGCATTACCCAATAAGGACATTAGACTTTTACTGGGGTTGTTCATGTGTCCTCAACGGGACTTAACTAGATGTCTTTATTCTTGCAGCCATCCGAGATCAAGAAGAATTTGCGCAAGTTCAGTGGGTTTCCCTTTGAGAAGGACTCTGCAGAGTATGTGAAGAGACAAAAGATGGTGGCAAAGTAAGTTGGCACTGGGAGCAGCTTTGATGTGGTTGTGCTGAATCGGGTGCAACGTAAACCTTTTGCACATTGACTTGTAGACCCCGACAGATGGAACTGATGGCAACATTGGCTGTTTGTTTCACAGTGTCATATCTGCCAGCTCTCCATAATGTTCTGTAGCCTTCATCAATTTGGGCTTGCATTCAGATTTTACAAATGTTGCTACACGTTTTGCAAAAAAAAATAAATTCTGATTGCACAAAGTTGCTCTTGTCAGTCACTGAACCTCCTGTTGGAATTCGTCTGATGCTGAAACATATTGCAGTTAAGAATAGATGCTACTTGAAAATTTAAACATTATTTTTTGTACTGGAGGTTTGGAAATTGAGCCAATTAGAGATATCTTCAAGCATATTTTGAATGTCATTGGTTTGTATGTAGCTGATAAATATTTCTTGATTTACTCTATTTTTGCGCACATAGCCCGCACCAAAATTTTGTTTAATTTGGCGGTAAAGTTGGGGTGCAGGTTATATGAAAATTTCTGCTTGAAGTGTGGCTTCACGTCAACTGTGGTGCGTGCTGCCATGAAGCCACACCCCAAGGCGAGGTTCTCTGCCATTCAGTTTCGTTATCTTCTTGGGAATTTATTTGAAGCTCCCTTCTCCCCTTTTTCTCTGTCACCCATTCTCCTCTGCTTTACGGGTCACGATTTTGCGCTTAACGGTTAGTCAATAGTGCATGCGGTGCCGGCAAACTCTAGTCGCCTGTTCCCGCGGCGCTCCTTCAGTCTGCGTGAAGCGTTTCACCATACGGATTTTTGGCTCGATCGCATTTGCTCTGCCGCTCTTGCTGATGCGAGGGCTTTTCCATATGTGGTGTTATCTGTTGTCATGCGAGTGCTAACTGTGAAGGGATCTGATTCGCGTCACATATCCTGTGACTGATTCAGTCGCGATAACGTCCGGAGTGTGAATCCAGCTTTGTCAGCATCGCCGAAGAATGGGGAAGTCTGGCTAAAGATACGACCTAGCAAGTCGTGCATCTGCTAATGGAGACTGTTTTTGCAAAGATTTGAGCAGTGTCGTATGCAGTTACTTTTGCCGATTATACACGGGCATATATTTTCTTTTCTTTCCAGGCTGTTGTAATTGGGGGGGGGGGAATTATACGCGGTGGCGGGTAATATGTGCAAATATACGGTATTTCCTACACAATGGCAAAACGTAGTGATCCTTGCGGACACTTTCCCATGTATTAACTTTTCACAGAAAGCATTTTGCTGTAGCTTATTTAGCTCTTTGTAGACTGCAAAGTGCCGATATCTATCCAATCGGCTGTGCACTTATAATTGTCCTATACTAATGAAATTTGGTATATGTACTCTTCCAAGATATGTAGAGTGCTGATATCTACTTGAAATTGCAACATCTTTCAGCAGTGGTTGTGAAAGTACATGGTTACATTTCATGGTTGTCAAAGCAGGCAATACTGACAGTACCATTTGTTGCATTGATAGGCAACTTGCAGAGGCCATGGGGTGCGTCACAGCTTGGAGAAATACGAGAGCTATTGGCTTCTTAAAGGGACACTAAAGTGAAAAATGATTTCTTCTGCATCAGTAAATTACCGTTCTACAACGCCAAAAACACCACTCTTACAGTGATAAGACGTTTGGTAAGCCAGAAAAAGCGCAAGAACAAAATACGGGTGGCGACGCCTACTTAAGTTCCCGCACCTGGGGGCTGTGACGTCTTGGATTTTGATGGCATCTTCCAGGGCCTCCTAATTATATACAGCGGTACAGATTGACTACATTGTGTTCTAAAGGAACCAAATATTAAACATGGCAAGTTTCGGGAACCTTTATTCAGCCAACGCGGCCCAAATGTGAAAACATACTTTGGAATCCCTGACGTCACGCTGACGTACCGGCGCTGGGGTTTCGGCGCGAAATTCAAATACTGATACTTGGACCTTCGTTTTCTCCTCTAATAATCAAACTATTTTTTTGAAATGACTGCCTGCAGGGTTCTCAAACAATGCTTCATTAGTCTAAAGTGATTTATTGTTTCGCTTTAGTGTCCCTTTAAGCACAAGGTCGGTAGGGAGGGGGTGAGCACATGGCAGTGTGATCAAGCATGCCAATGGGGGGGGGCAGGAAACGTGCATCTGCCCTCTCCCCCTAGCGTGCGCGCGACTCTTCCTCTACTCTTGCTGCGGCTGCACACGGCTGTCCATATGCGGACCACGCACCACATCTTGGAGGTAATCTGTGGCAAGTGCAAAGGCCAAGCCGAGATTGTTGGTGCCTTGATGCGCATTGCATTCCCATGCGTCTAGTGTTGGCGGTCGTGTAATCTCAAGTTTCCGTGACACGGATTGTTCGCTTGGGTTGTGACAGCGAGTGTTCGTGGTCATTGAGTGAGATCTGTTCATGTTTGCCTTAGCGTGCACGACTCCAATAAAACTGTGAACCTTACTTTGTATAACTCGCTGTGGTTGCTTAGTGGCTATGGTGTTTGGCTGCTAAGCACGAGGTTGCGGGATAGAATCTTGGCCACGGCGGCTGAATTTCAATGGGGGTAAAATGTGAAAACACCCGTGTACTTAGATATAGGAGCACGTTAAATATTCCCAGGTGTTGACATTTTCGGAGTCCCCCACTACGGCTTGCCTCATAACTCGAAAGTTGTTTTGGCACGTAAAATCCCATAATCTCATCTAATTACTTTGCATCGCCATCGATGCACTGCCTTTCTAGTGAAAATTGTGACATTTCTTTTTATCATGACAAGTATGTATCTTATTACCTTCTTGTTTTTGATTTTTGGGTGCCATCTGATAACTGTGGGCACTAAATGTGGTCTGCCATGGTGTCTAGGACTTATGCCTCTGCGTGACACAACACTCGCAAATTTCTAATACCGTGAGCTGCACAGTGCTCGCTTGTGCTCATAACTGTGCTATTATGTCCTGACCTACTTGCACTTTGTTTCCGTTAAGATCAGTCAACCATGTTTGGTCAAGATTTTAAAATTGTGTGAAAGAAGACTTGTAATATAATTTTTGTAGCAGCAAAAGCGAATCCAAGCTTAGTTTCTCGAGAAAAGATTATTTTACCACAAAAAGATAAATCCCAATATTTCTTATGCCTCAAGCCACCATCCACGATGTGTGCTTTATTGGTACTTTCTGATATTATTACAGGAATAGTTGTCACACTGTAACCAAAATACGTTTTCCTAATGATAATAACCAAGAATTCTGGCTAGAGTAAGCATAATCTTGTTGAAAGCATCAGATGTAGAACAAAAATTACAAACACTGCAAACTTCAGCCTTGTTCACATTTCCATTTTGAATATACTCACAGTGAAACTAAGGCATATGCTTTATCAATTCATGAAATACAGTAGAATCTCGGTGATACGAACCCGGCTGATACGAATTTCGGTGTGATACGAATTCGTTAAATTCCCCCGCCCAAAAGCATTGTGTGCAATGGGCCAAAATTCGGATGTTCCGAACACTTTTCCGCGTCGCGCCGGGTGATACGAACTTCGGTACCGCAACCGTCGAGCCACCACCAGCGCAAAAAAAAAAAAAGACCGGCGCAGCGTGCGCTCGTGCCGGTTTGGGATTCCGCGTCAGCAGGGAGGCTAACGAGGCAAGGGAAGCTTTCTCTCTCTCTATCTCGTTTTTGGGGGCGGTCTCTTCGCCTTTTTCTTTTTACTTTGTTGTTGCCCGAGGCTAGCGCCGCTGCTTATTGGCCCGTTCGCCCTGCGAACCAGCCAACCCAACCGGTCGAGCGCGATTTGTCCTCTCCACATTTCTCGCGGCCCTGCGCGCCCGCTCCGCCGGTCTTTCCGCGACAGCCAGCGAGCAGATCTTCAGCAGCTCCCGCTTCTTTGTTTCCTCGTGCGCGACGACTACGGAAGTGCAGCGTGTTGTTTGCGTGTGTTGTTGAGCATTGATCGCGTCAGCCCGAAAGGTACTGCAATCAGCAAGATGTCGCGAAAGCGGAAGGCGCTGTCCTTGAAGGACAAACTGGATATTTTGAAGAAGGTGGACGAAGAGCCCAAGAAAAGGCGCATTGACATGGCCAAGGAATTAGGCCTGCCAATTTCTACGCTGTCTACCATCGTCGGTCAGCGTGACCAAATTATGCAGAATGTGCAGCACTTTGGCGTACACTCCAAAGAAGCGAAGACTGCTCACCATGTAAAGTTAGAAGAAGTTCTGCTAACATGGTTTAAAGAGGTCACCGCGGCTGGCGTCAACGTTGACGGAAAAGTTCTGCGTGAGAAGGCTGCGGACATCGCACTCACGCTTGGAATTGAAAATTTTCAGGCCTCTGGTGGTTGGATTCACCGATTTAAGGCACGGCATGACCTCTCCTACAAAACCGTTTGCGGCGAAGGGAAAAAGGTCGACGCCTCCGTCGTTGAAGATTGGATGGCAACCACGCTGCAGTCTCTCATTGCGGGATATGACGCTCGCGATGTTTTTAACATTGACGAGGCAGGGCTTTTTTACAACCTTCAGCCCGAAAAGAGTCTCTGCTTCAAGGGCGAAGCCTGCCAGGGAGGACAGAAAAGTAAGCAGCGTGTGACTGTTTTGTTTTGCTGCAACGCTGACGGGTCAGAAAAAATGAAACTGACCGTCATTGGAAAATACCAAAAGCCCCGATGCTTCAAGGCAGCCGGTCGTTTGCCCTGCACATACAAAGCCAATAAAAAGGCGTGGATGACGTCGGCTCTGTTCATGGAGTTCGTGACATACTTGGACAATAGGATGTCATGCAAGAACAGAAAGATTGTTTTGCTGCTGGACCAGTGTGCGGCGCATCCAAAGCACATGACGTTACAGAGCATCAAAGTGGTATTCCTGCCCCCGAACGCCACTAGTCATTTGCAGCCACTGGATGCTGGCATTATAAGAAACGTGAAGCACCACTTTAAAGGTTTGTTGGTGCGCCGCCTCCTTGCGAAGATTGACCGCAAGGACCCAAATATGCAGATCAGTCTTTTGGACGCCATGCATTTTATTGCAGTGGCCTGGGAGCGCGTCTCCCCTGCAACCATCGCGAATTGTTTCGCAAAGTGTGGGATTTTTAAATCCGCAGTGGCTACCACCTCGCAAGTGCCAGATCCATTTCCGGTTGATGTCTGGAACCAGCTTGGCGCTGACTGCAGTGCCGACGATTTCGTCACCGCGGACGACGATCTCGTCACCTGTGGTCTGCGCACAGTCGAAGACATCGTGGAGGATGTATCGTCGCAGCCTCAAATTTCGACCAGTGACGATGAAGAAGACGAGTGCCAAAATGGTGAAGAGCAAGCACCGTCGGCAGCCGAAACCATGCACGCTCTCGATATTCTGCGGCGTGCTGTGACGTCCGAGACCGTGCATGAGAACACCACAGCCCAGTTCTTCAGCTTCCAAAATTCTCTGCTGGCCGACCTCGCGGAGAAGAAGACGCAGAAGGACATACGCGACTTCTTTGCTCGTAAATAAATGTTTTTTTTTGTGCGTGTCTCATGGTTTCGGGACAGATTTTGCTCGTTTTTTGGTGATACGAAATTTCGGGTGATACGAATATTTTCGGCTCCCCTTCAGATTCGTATCACCGAGATTCTACTGTAGTACAGTAGAATCCCACTGTTATGCTCCCCAGTACAGCATTTTCCTGGCTACTGCGTCATTTTGCCTAGTCCTGGAATAGCTTGCATAGAATCCCATGCAATGAAAACCCCGCTATTGCATCGTAACTACAGAAGCGTTTCTGTATGGTACGTCACAATCTGGTGTCCCAAACCAGCACGAGCAACAAGCACCGACCGCCATGTGGCGAGCCTTGGCCTGGTTTGACTATAGAGCTGGCTGCACAGAGGCCATTAGATGCCACTGCCACTAGATGGCCATGTAGTACTGCCAAACTTGGAACCGTGATTTTTAAAGTGCCTTCTTCAATGTGTCACAAAAGTGAAAGGCTCTTTCCCTTGAGGAAAAGCTCGACTTACTCAATGCAGTTGACAAGCAACCAGCACGAAAAAAATCAGCATTGCCGAAGGCCTCGGACTACCACCCTCGACACTTAGCAGCATTGTCTTGAAGAGGGCCTAAATAGAACAAAATGCTAAGCAGGCTCATGGCGCCAAGTACGGGAACCTCGACGAGGAAATTCTGACGTGGTTCAAGCAAGCTTGCTGTGTTGGTGTGAACTTTGACAGCAGCATTTTACGCGAGAAAACCATGGAAACAGCTTGAAGTGTTGGCAGCAGCAATTGGTGACCAAAAAAAAAAAAGGAAGTAGCTCAGTGATGCAATGAATACGCTGGGTGACATTGGAGTCTTACGACGACTAGGTTGCTATGGTGGCTAGAGGAGTAGGTGTGGCGACCATGCATAGTTCACCACTTTTCTGCATCATGATACAAAAAATGGCACTGCTGCGGGTAGAATGTTGCATTTGCATGTCTTTGCCCGTGCGCAGGTAAGAGGGGTGTAGACAAGAGGCGTGTTTGATTCCAGCTATGATGTACGCTTCAAATACTGTTCTGAGAAGTGCAAGCAGACCTGTACGGGAAATTTCGCTATTTTAAGAAAGTACGAAGTGCTGTAATTGTTTTTCTAGCTTCTAGAACCTTGCACCACAGTTCTATCAGTTCTGAACACTAGTTATTTTGGACTATTAGACTGTCAACGAGTGCATTTTTCTTTCTTTTTTTGTTAAGCCAAGCATCTTTTAACAAAATAAATTGTGAGGTTCAATGGCCAGAAGCAATTAACACACAGGCTATGAGAGATGGCGCAGTGGAGCAGTCTGGACTACCTTTTGATTACCTGAGAATCTTTAATGTGGGCCTAAACCTAAGTACGCGTGTTTTGCATCTCGACCCAATCCGAATGTGGTCGCCAGGCTAGGCGACAACCACATTCGCACGACCTATCATCGGCAACACAGCTATAACCACCGAGCCATAACGACGGGTAGGAATACCATTTGGAGCAAGGATGTTACACTTGCTTCTGAATCTACGATTCCCATGTAATTAAATCTTGTCATCGTTCTTAGTAAAAGAAGGTAAGCTTAGTAACCTTATTAAAAAATCATTACAGCCGTTAACGCTGTAGCTGGCAATATTTTGTGTGTTTCAGTGAAAAGCCAATGCACCTTCTCTGCATTGTTATGGGGTGCAGTTGTCGGAACCTTGCATGAAAATTGACACGCCGGGTGATTTTACAAACTAATTTTACTCAAAGAGAGACTGCGGTAGCCGTGGAACCTTCCCCTATCACATCCAGTGACGTAGCATGAGGCAATGTCTACGCGATGAAAAGATCCGCAAGGGCCAGCACAGCAGTCTTGACGTTGCAATTTGCAGAGGCTTCATTCGCAGCTGCCTGCTTGTATCTGTCAGAGTGTTGGCAGTCATAATCACGTTGCATTACCACAGTGCCAAATGTCCGCTCTCCTTTTCACGGGCATCAAATTACAGTAACCCCTCATTATAACGAAGTCAGCGGGACGGCAAAAAAATTCGTTATAAGTGGTAATTCGATATAAGCGACCAGTCGAGAAAAGCTAAAGCAGTCGAGCTTTAATTGCACCACAGCTGGGAGGAAGTCAAAGTACAGTTTATTCAGTGAAGCAAAACTTTATTCAGGTTCGAAAAAGGCAGTGAGCTTTGGCTGTTTCAAGTCCTTACCGGGCGCGAGCAACCCCTGCTCTAATTTTACCAAGCACTGCACGAGGCCATGGTTGCCGCTCATGCCTTTAGCCTTGTTTTGCAGCAGGTGTAGGTACTCCTGCATCTCTACCATAGTTGGCACTTCACGTGGCTATTCGTCCTCGTTGGGGACACTAGCAGTCTCAATTAGTATTTCCGCTTCCGTTGCCAGGGCGACCAAGGGAGCAGCAGCGTCAGCCAACTCAAATGTTACGAGTTGCCTTATACCTCTTGGCCAGCACACAGTAGGCTATCTGTAGGCACACAGCCTCCTACAGATAGCTCCAAGTCTAGTTATTATATCGCCGGGCTTGTTATTGTCGGGGTCGCTGACAATGGCGCTGGAAAAGCCGGCATGCGTGAATCAGTTCGTGTCCTTCGAAGGTGCGCGTTCTTTCCATGAAAAGTTCAGGAAATGGATCGCACCAAGCAAATCAGTGTTGTACCTCTTGCTGCCATCATACACCGTGAGTATGCGCTGCAAAACTGCCTTGCGGTACAGCTTCCGAGTCGTCTCGGTGATGCCCTGATCTATCGGTTGCAGTACTGCGGTTGTTTTTGCAGGCTAAAATTCCACAGCGACTACCTTGAGGTTGTTGATCTTCCTGTGGCTCGAACAATTGTCAATTATCCAAAGAACTTGCCGATTCTTTGTGTCGAACCATTTATCCAGAAGGCGCACATAGTCTTAAAAATAGCAGCAGTCATCCATGCTCGCTTGTTACTTCTGTAGATGCATTCCTTGGGAATAGTTGCATTTCGGAAGCACCGCGGCTTCTCCACCTTCCCAAGTATCAACAAGGGAAGCTTGTCCTCGCCTATTGCATTGGCACCAAACAGCACCATGACTCGCTCCTTGCTCTGTATTCCACTGGATGAGGATCCGCCAGCGGTAGTAAACAGGCGATTCTCTAGCGTCTTGTAAAAAAATGCAACCTCATCTAGGTTGTGATGTCTTTGTCTCTATACTTTTCAAGTAGAGCTTGGAGCCGATGTTGGTGCCATACTTGTACAGGTCACGCCGTGTCGTTTCTTGAACCGCTCAAGCCAGCCATTGCTGCACTTGGAAGTGTTTATGGCCCGCTTGGAGGGGGAGTTCAGCTTTTGCAAGAAGTGTAGAGCCATATATGGGGAAATGTGCACTCCTGGCATTCTTGAGCCACTGTAGAAGTGCACTTTCCTCTTCTGGCTATTTCAAATCGTGATTCCGCTTTCTCTTTTCCGGGAAGCTCTATTCAAAGCCATCCAGCACAGCTTCCTTGTTTTTCAATACAGTTGATAAAGTAGACGGCGGTATGCCGAATTCCTTCGTGATGTCAGTTTTCTGCTGGCCACCTTTTCCACAATCGGAACTTTCTGCTCCAGTCTTTTTTGCCCGGAGACGGACGGAGCCATTTATCACTGTAGACCACAAAAGCACACGCGAGGCACGCCTATAGAAGCACTCCAAATAACACACAATCACATGGCCTGCAGCATGGATTCAAACGCAGCACCGTCGGTGTCAAAGTGACTGAAGGCGGCGGGTGACGCAGAAGGCAGAAGCTTCAAAATGTTGTCAGGGCATCTCGCTTTCCTCGTCAGTGCATGCTGGTGATGGCGGCAGTTGTAATGGCGGTCTTGGCATCGGCTTCTCATGTAGCGGTAGAAAGGTGATTGGAGTTGTGGAGACCAAGAAGCAGGAACCGCAGAAGGGCACCCCCCGTTGTTGCAAGATAGTGCTCAGGAGGGCAGGCCCGAAGAGGGCAGCTTCGGAGGAGCAGCGCCGTTGAAACTGGCAGCGAGGAGGCGAGGAGTTGGCATGATGGCGAGTGAGAGATGTGACTGGCATCCAAATGGCTTGCAAACTAGAGAGCGAATTAAGAGGGGAAGGCAGCGGGGGGGGGGGGGGGGGTTGCTTTTAGGGGAAGGGTTCGGAAGTCACGGAAGACTACGGGAGTACCGCGCTAAAAGAATGTGGCTCGAGTCTGAGGTTGTGTTTGTTGTGCTCCTAAAATGATTAGCCGCTCATTGTGGGTACACAACGCGATGGTGGGTTTTGCAGTAGGTGCTTTGCATGATCACTGGGCAATTTTTTCCCGAGGTGTGCAGCCGTGAAGTTTGCAAAACAAGAGTTTTTCGGGGTATTGTTATCGACGTCACCGCAAATTCTACGGTTCGAGGTTGTGTTCGCGCACCGTCGTGTCTGCGCCATTGACAAATGTCTAGGAACAAAATTCAAGGATCTACCACGCATTTAGACTGTTTGTGTAAAGCTGGATGACATGAATCGAGCATGACCAGCTCAAGAAAATCGCCGGGGAAACACCAGCTTGCGTTGACCCGCCATGTTGACAGCCTGGGGCCGTATTCTGAAACGTTCACGTTCCGCGAAAGTTTCGCTTCCGCGAAACTCACGTTCGATAAATCCAACAACTGCTTACCCGTGACGTCAACGTGCACTACCAACACGCACTGTCATATGCTTCACATCGCATGAGAGAGCGCATCGTGCGAATGCAGAGCGGCTCGGGTGTGTTGTTTTCTAGTGTAGTGGCCGCAGTATGGGTTCTGCACACTGACAGCAATTGGTTACGCCCGCTTTAGGTAAAATAATTTCAATAAAGAAGTGTAAAATGATTTATTTTAAATGAATCAACAAATATCGCGGCGAAACAATGCGTGTAAGACGCCACCTAGAAGACTACTATAAACTACCACCTATCTTTTCTCTAGTACACTCCACCACCAACCAAACGCCAAAAGATGCCAAAGGATGTGTTCGTTTATTCAATTTATGGCAAGAGCACCCATCGACACCATGATGTTAAAATGATGTAGGCCGGAACTACTAGATGGCACTGCTTATTTTCCGATTTTGTTAAAACAGTCAATCAAGGCGCGCCTTGGTGGAGGCATGGCCAAGGCGATAGTTTCGCAGAAGGCAAACGTTTCAGAATCCGGGCCCTGATTGCTGCTGGCGACGCTTGTTTTTCATGTTTTTGGCAAGTAATCGGTCCATTTTCACTGCCAAAAGCGCAACGAAGCTAGGAGCTGTGTTTTATTGCTCTGCAGGCCGATTATGGTGAGCGGCGAGCAAATTTCTTGACCGGCTGCCCCAAAGTCTTCTTCCCGATTTGTTAACGTAGCTCCTCGCGTTGGACATGGCATTTATAATCGGAGGGATACTTGTTTCGTGCTTTTCGGCACGTCTCATTACCAGAAGTAATCTTTAGAGCAATAAAGCTTTGCTCATCGAGCTTACCCCATGGAATGCTACGGCACAAGTCTGCCCGTGGTCTTTTGGCCACTTTTCGGAATCCAAGAGACCACGGTTTTCTGGCATTGCAAAGCGTCAGGACGGCTTTAGTTTAGTGTAGATTCTATCACGGGGAACACCAGTAATGCGATTGCAACCGAGATTAACGGTTTGGACGCGCTGCGCCATGGAATTTAACAGCTTCCGTTCACTTGGCAGTAAACAGCTGGGAGCACTCGCTTGAGAGCACTCAGCACTCGCTTGGTACCCGTTACTAGGCGGTAATTGGTCATGGGTTTGGTACTTCTGTGGCCTGTTCGCTGCCTCCATGAGACTAACTCGTCGGCGGCATTAATTCAGCACTGCATGCTTAAAAGGGTCCGGCAGCGGCAACCACTTCGCTCTACGCGAGTCAAGCTCCGCACCAGCACCAGCGCTGCCGGCCCCGCTGGCCCGCCTCTAGCTTAGCCCGCTCCTTGAACTTTATTTTTCTGCGGTTATTGATAAGCGAGCGTTGGCCACCGTGGGCAGTTACATAGTCCTCGCTCGCTGTGTGCTTGCATGCCACGATATTTGACGACTCGCACCATTCGTGCATCGTGCTATGGTGCACAAATACTTCACAAACAAATCTTTCTTTTAATTTGGAAAAAAATTTCGGGTCTCATCAAGTTAGAATTATTGAGATTCGATTGTAGTGTGTTAAGGTTGGTTAAAGTCCCACAAGATGTCACACTGGCACTCCTGCTCATGTCTTTCACTTCCAAGATCCCAGTGTTCTGTGTGTCATTCTAAAGTTAGGTTTTGGCGTTTCCTCCTTTTTTTAACTGTCAATAAACAACCATTTTCTGCTAAAGGAAATCATATGGAGAAATCTGCACTGATTTAGTAATATTCTTTAGGCGGGATGGGATACTTCTTCAGAGGTGCAATTGATGACCCTTGTGCAGGCTCAAGAAGACTGCCCACAAGGACTTGCTGGGTATGCTTGACTTGGAGAAGAGTGGCACAGTCGAGGAGTGCACGGATCGCATTCTCGGCTTCCTGCTCAAGCCTTTTGATAACAAGAAGCCCCTGCCAGCTGCCAAGAAGGGAAAGAGTTGAGTAGCCATTTTGTATTTTCGTTACCAACTGAATATCCACTCATCAGTCATTTATTTATTTGGAATACCCTCAGAGTCTGAGTGATTGCAGAAAGGAGTGGTCACATAACAAAAATTAAAACAGGAAAGTGTTCCTATTTTACATTTTTAGCACAAATTCAGAAGAATCACACTAATTAGTGCAATGTGAACTAATACAATACAATCGAATATAATATGAACGGCAAATGAAATAAGCAACATTACGCAATACAGTAGGCTTTTGTCAATTGGATTTCACTTATTTTGATTTTTCGATTAATTCGATCCCAACCAAAGGTCTCAGCAGATGGCCATACATTTCTGTGGGGCCAAACTTCTGTTATTTCCATCTCAAACGTACCTTCGCCAAATAATTCGAACTTGACTGGTCAGCTTTGCTGTAATACAGCCGTGTTATCCCAAGAATCGAGAGGGCCACTGTCGCGGGACATAGTTTGCATTCATTAATTTACGTGCGTGCACTCGCCTTCTTCGCTCACAGTATGAGCACCCAGATGTCAAATGAGTATTCTGGCAGCCATTAAGGAGGGACACCCCACTTAAAGGGGTGGAGACATCAAAATTTTCGTTCATGCGTTTGTTGATTCAAACGTTGCGTCATGCTTCAGGGAGCACGATACACACAGCGGGATTTATATATATCCGATAAATAATTTAATAATAGCATTATTATACCGAGCGATTTCGGTTTCGGTTTCTGGGCTCCGGGGGTTGCTATGACGTCACAGAGGAGGAAACGCAACATGGCTTGGTCACATGGGCCACAAAAAATAGTGACGTAAAACTATGCTGTGTCGTCTGCTTGCGCACACACGTGCTCTGCCAGCAGAGGTCAACAACTGGCGGTTCGAAGTGCATGTCGCGATTATTATAATTATTGCGAAGAGCGACAGCAACGGTAAGAAAATATTGCAGCTTGTGAGAGTCGGTGATTCATTCCGAAGTGCCGTAAGCTTTAACTTTGAAGTGAACCGGAAAAGGCCTAGCGACGATATCTGCGGCGCCGAACGATCACAAGTGGTGAAGCTGCCGTCGGTGCCAGAGTGACCACTCCTCGGTCGTTGATTGGCCGCTTCGCCGTACGGCTGCCGCACAAACGGGTCCTGGGCCCGTCCTCTCTACGGCAAGGAAATCTCACCGTTCGCGAGCAAAACCGCTGTCGCATGGGGGCCTGCGAACGGCAAACGGCATTTCCGTGCCGGTAACGTGGACGGGCCCTCACATTGAGAAAGGCCAAGCGAACGAGAGGGGAGAGGTTCTCCGCAGTACGTGCCACATGGCTCTACACTGTGCATAGACGACTGCACGCCAAGTTTCATCCTAGACGCCAGCGCTCATTTCTCCCCTGGCGGAACGATTTCATCTCCAACGGGTGTAGGTTTCCGCCGCCGCTTCCCTCGGTCGCGCCCGCGTTCAGTTCGCGCTGCGCGTGAAACGTCTCTTGTTTGCGACGGCGCCTCTTCGGATGACCGGAAATTATTATTGTGTTGTTAACTGTCACGACAGCAATATAAACACGAAAGGGTTGATGTTACCAGTGAAATTCTGCCGATTCACAAGAAAATGGTACGAAATAAGCAGACGACACACATGGATTACTGCGGTGCGCCGAGCGAAGTAAACAACTGGAAAACGAAGCGAGCTCGTTCATTGATCACTCCTGAGTGTATGACGGTTTTTATATGTAACCCACATGAATTTAATAATTACTCGGCACATAATCCTTTTATTCATATAAAAACTTTAAGTTGTTCGACGAGCGCTTGTCCTGTCGTCTTTCTCGTGTTTCGTTTATGTGTGCGCTGCTCAAGAATGGAAACCACTTCTGTTGTATGCGCTAGCAGTGGCCGAAGTTCACGCGTGCCGAGAAAGTGAATATGTGCACGATGCATTGAGCATGACCAGAGTTCATTCCCGCTTCACCACTGCACCGATCGATCGAGTTGCTGGACGATACACGCCCGCGTCTTGGTCGCGCCGGCATTGCTGAAGCAGGAATGATTACTAATACTTTCAACTTCCGTCTCTTGAGCACTGTTAAAAAATGGCCACGCTGTCTACACTGCTGCTTCTATTCCATATTGTAAGGGACGCACTAGTTAAAGTTGTGTTCGCATGTCATACTTGTGCTATGCAGCGACATATTTTTGAGGGCAGCATTCCGGGCAAGTTGGTAATCCATTACTTAAATGATATTGCGCGACAAAAAACGACACGGACGTGAGAGACGACACACCAAGCGCTTGGTGTGTCGTCTCTCACGTCCGTGTCGTTTTTTGTCGCGCAATATCATTTAAGTCATCGATATATTTTGTTTATTTCCGTACAGTGTCGATGGAAGACCGTTGTCGTCATCAGAGACAACACGGATTTGTAGCAAACATATTGTGAGAAACTGCAAAAATGACTTTAGCTCGTATGTGCCGTATGTGTGTGCCGCATCGTATGTGCTGACGATTTTTCCGGCGGTACATACGATGTCGTTTCCAATCACCTGCTCAGCGTCACTTACATGGTTAAACAGACGCTGCCCTTTCGCCGCATTGCAGCCATAAAAACAATCGTCAAGCGTACCGATCTTCTTAAAGGCAAATAGAAGCGTGTACAGTCTGTTTCACACTTAGGGGAAAACTCGGAACGTATTGCATCGCGATGCGGCAAGCAATGGAGTCGTGCGGTGGCAGCAGCTCGAGCAGGCGCAGACGCTCGAGGGACGGAGTCGTGATCTGCGTCGTCTGCTACGGCGGCCCGCGCTGGCCGCATTGTCGGGAAGCGTGCTACTGTCAGGGGCAGTGCACGTATATTTCTTCACTGTGTGTGCTACCGTAATAAGCAGCGACAAGACGCACTAAGATGTGCGCGCAACGTGTTCAGTCATTGTTTGACTCGAAAGGAAAACAAAGCACTCAACAATGATAACTATGGAAGTCGAACACGATGAAACAAACGGATACGATTAAATGAATGTTTTAGGTTCAGACAATGAGCTGGAAATGATTTTTCTCTACAATCATTCGCTACACCAGACAGACTCTGCCCGCCGGCGGGGAATTGGACACGTCACGCACGGAACTTCAGTATCTCGTCATGTCCCCAGCGGCAGCGATGACAGCGCTCATCCTGGAAGGAAGTGAAGTGCAGAATGACTTGATCAGGGATGTGTTCATTCGCAGCACTTCTCAGTCGCTGACTATGGTGGATCGAAGCCTATCCTCGGGCGACTGATAGAGGGGATGGTGCGCCAGCGATACTTTCAACGAGCCCCAGACATTTTAAATGATGTTGGCGCCCGGAGATTGAGGCGGCCACTCCAAGAGAGTGATTGTGCGCTCTTCTAGCAGTTGTTGCACCACACGAGCAGTGTGGATAGGTGACCTATCGCGTTAGAATATATAGTCGCCTTCCAGAAATGGGCGGTCAAGAATGTATGGAATCAGTACGTCGTCTATGACTGCCCTGCAGCGATGAACTTACCTTCGAGGCATATCAGTTGGCGTCGCACAACGCATAGTAAAGAATACCGGCTCATTTCACGCCGTAACGATGAGATCGGCGCCCTGCAACTGATAGTGGAACGTTTAGCAACAATGCGGCCGGCGCGCGCCGCCGTTGCAGACGACGCCGTTCAAGATCCCGCCCCTCGAGCACCTGCGCGAGCTGCTGCCGCCGCCTGACTGAAGCGCTCGTCGCATCGCGATGCAATGCGCTCTGAGTTTTCCCCTAAATGTGAAACAGACTGTACACCGCCTTTCACGCGCACACACGTAGGCACACACCGCGCGCCGCGCGAAACGTGCCCAAACACGCGCAGTGCAGGAGGCAATCAAGGCGGCGCGAACGAGAGATGGGAGAGGGGTACCACCCGCTAATAGAGTTTTCCTTCGCATGCGGCGCTCTCAACACCGGCGCAGCAGCGCCGCTCTCGGTGCCATTCTTGTCTATGCCCGGCAGTCGCCTAGCAACGGAGACGCGTGCTCCGCGATCGCGGCCGGAAGCAGCCATAGAGACGTGAGCGGCTACACCTTTGTGTTTAATGCAGCGCGCGCTAGCATACACCTAGCGCAGACGACTCAGAGGACCCAATAAAACGTGTCGCTTTACAGTAGTCGAAATCAAGCTTCGAAGAACTTGAAAGATACGAAAGCTCTCAGGTAGGCATATCTGAAAGAAATGTTGCACTTACAGCTGCTGCAACAGGCATTTATATGTGCTGCATGCAGGCAGCCGCCCGCGGCTGTGTCTTTTGAAGATATGAAGATATTAAAGGTTAGCGCTAGTGTTGGTCTACTCTATCCGAACGTTTCTGCTGTACAGGTCATTCATTCGAGTTTTTTAGCACCGTCCTATGGTAAACGCGGCAAATGCTGCAATTGCTACCACACGCAAACTTGGCATGGCAAACACTTCGCAACGGTAGCAACGGCTACGCGCTTTCTTATTTACCGTACGGCTGTTGCAGCTGCGCTAAAGCTCTCGATTAACTGGGTCTCAGGAGGGTGCTCTGCTGTGGCGGCTGTGGGTATCTCCAAATAATGCGCGTATTGCGCAGCATACGGGGCATATGACTTTGGGGGCCAGTATACTGACAACCAAAGCCATGCAAGCTAGACGTCCACGCAGCTACAAGCAAAATATCTTGAACAACAACGAAAAGCCAACACTGGCAGCCGCACTGACCACTTCATAAATGGCTGTTGCGCGCGGGTGCATTACGTTTATAGCACTGATGGGCATGCAAGAAGAGAAAATAAGGACTGCTGACCACGATGCATGAAGAATCAGAATATACAGGGTGTCTACCAACCGGGAAAACCGGGAATTCTCAGGGATTTTGAGTAGTCTGGAAAAAGTCAGTGAGAACTCAGGGAATTTGGGCCTCTATCAGGGAAAATTAGCGGCAATTTTATTGAAAGGGTCGAAAGTCGCGGTAATGCTGGCTTTGACGCCCTGTCGTCGGCTGGAGGAGTCGCCAGTGTAGTCAATGACCGACTTTCCGGATTCCTGATAATTTGGACGGCTTCACGGCACCGCCACATACCCCATAGAGTCAACGTATCAGAACGTGTGACATTTCCGACGCAAGAACTCTTCGCCGTCCGATTTCCTGCACGTTTTGCCGTGACCGCAGGTCCGAAACGGCAATAATCAAAGGCACCACCGCTGCCGTTTTGATTATTTCGCCACCTCGAACTGGCACTCTCGCACGCAGATCTGCTGGCAGCCGTTGCCGCCACTGCGGCAACGCTAGGCCTAGCTGCTTCGACGTTCACTGTGAAGCTTCTTGCCGTTGGATGCCGAGTTTTTTTATTGAAAGAATTAGCTGCTGTCAGCAATGGCACGGACTCCGCCTTTGTGGTCCTCGCGATTGGCTTAGAAACTTGGAAAACACGATGCGTTGCATAATGTCAGTTTCTGAAAGTCAGCTTCGCCTCTGTACAGAAATGTTACTTGGTGAAGCATACGCTAAAGTATTGCAGTGAAGTATAACCAGCATGGGAAGGCGCTATTGCCACGGAACACAGTAAGTATTCCTTAATTATACACGCGTGCACCCGGTATTACCTGTCACAGTACGAGTACCGACAGGTTTTCAGAGCGTTTTCGAACGTGCCTGCGGCGGTTTGAGCCCCTAAAGGCACTAAATGACACGCTTTTTTTTTTTTTTTTCCGACTGGCCGATTTTTTCGGACGTTTTCGCGGCCCCTAGGGAGTTCGAAAAATCGGTCGTAGACTGTGCAACTGACCAAGATGCTTCAAATGGTCTTTGGGGCGAACGAGTGGCGGAAGGAGGACAGGAACAGAAATGACCTACGCATTGAGGAATAAACGGGAAAGGAAGCTTGCTGCCGCCGTTTTGAAGGAGCTTGAGCTCAAAAAATAAAGTTTTGGCTAATGCCGAGATGCACGTGTCCCTCATCCAAACCAAAACAAACTCTTTAAAGCAGTGAAACACAGCACGCAGGAGTTGTGCTCAGACTGAGAGTATGTCAGGACAGTTGAGGTTGACTTACGAGCTGTTCAGAGCAAATCTCAATTGTGACACAGTTCGGGCCTCATACCACTGAGCGTGCTATCAGTTGATAGAAATAGCTCATATTCGAAAATATTTGCTTCTATATGCATCTCCTTTTTATTTGTATTTGAGAATGTCCGACTCCATTTGCAATTTTTTTCGAAGACACTTTATTTGCTGTGGATTTTACTAACCCCTGCTTTCAATTCTCTTTTTGAATAACACAAACACTACTCCTTAGTATTCAAATTGGATTAAGGCGCTTCTTTATTTTTTTCATGTGCTTACTAGAGAGTGACAGCATCAGGCGATATGTTTTCAGCCCGTCTTGACATAAAACATAGTTCTGCATCACTCAAAGAAATTTGCAATGGCACTCAGGGAAAACCTGGAAAACTCAGGGAATTTGGAATTGTCAACTTGGTAGACACCCTGATATAGTTTTTTTTTTTTTGCTAAAGCTTACTTACTATAAATACAAAGCACATAATTAAGGTCTCGTATTCGAGGACTTGCCGTGGCAAGTAAGACGAATGTTGCTACAAGAAAGCTACATCACAGGCATACATTTATTATACACTGTTACAAATGCATGTAAGGGATTGGTAAATCAACATAAAGCTTAGATTTGAAAGTAATGAGTAATATATATGAGGTAAGTACACATGGTCAGCAGAGAAATAAATATGTATAAAAATTACTCTAAAAACATTGCTGCAACCCACAAGGACACATAAAAGACTGGTATATCTGTAGCATTTCTTCATCTAGAACACAAGACACACCAAGGTGGGGTGAAAACACAGACACGTGCTAACTTCCAACAGATTGATTTTCAGAAGCGTCCCACACATATATATGGCAATGAACAAGAGCATGGGCATTTACAACTGCGTTTGTAACATTTGACGTGATACAGGCACAACGAATAGGCCAATACAACAATCAAGAAAAAATTGACTTTCCAAACACATGATGGATAGTTCAGTTGTAAATTGCAATAAAGAAACTAAAATTTTTGTCTGGTGGTTTTTTGTTGTGCTTCCCGCCAAGCCTTTCACTCCTTATGGTTGAGATAATTTTTTGTATTAAATCAACCAATGGTGTGCACTCGCACACACGTCCTGAAAAAATTTTCTACCAAGATTCTCAAAAGCCATGGCAGGCTACGCAACCACTATTTCCAGCTAAGTATGAAATAAATGAAATACCAACATGTTCCATATTTAGCAGATTCCAGTGAACCACAGTGCAGAAGAGCAAAATCACAGAACATCGTTAATGGAGTGTGAAGGAAAGAAACAAATGAAGGTGTCACGTGAAATGTCTGTCATCATGCCAAGGATTACAGCCCACCTCTCACTAACTCTAGCAGTACAAACCAACAAAGAATATAACACAACATAATTGGAGCATCGAATACGAGACAGGCACAGCTAAAAAAAAAAACATTGGCATAAAAGCTACGAAGGATGAAAATGAAGAAATGGTTTTACTTACTATAGTATTTTTAATTCCAAGCACCAAACATATATGTAGGCTTACCATTATTACACTGGTGATTTGTAACATTCCCTCACAATTTCAGCCTTTCTGCCCACCCTTCCCCGTGAAACCCAGTGCTCCTTCTGGCGCAAATGGTCCTTGTGCAACTGCAATTTCTTCATTGCAACTCAAGTTGCCAGTGATGCCAATGCTCTTTTTTTTGCTTTCACACCTGAGCACCCTTTTGTCGGTGAACCTCTAACAGCAATTCCATTGCTTGTGGTCACGTTTTTTTCAGCGAGCATTCTTAGCTCATGTAACGAGCCAAACAACTGCTGCAACACTGTGTCATCATGAATGTAGTGCAGGGAAGACAGTATGCGCTCGGTTTCAGCCCTTATCTTCGATTTGAAATGGCGCCTGCTCTGTTCGGATGTTTTCTGCAAATCACACTCAAGATGTTCAGTGTCTACATCACCTAGCTCTTCAGTGTGTCGTGCATCAGATGTGCAGCCTGTAACAGCATGAGCAGTCATATTCGGCCCTTCCCTGTATTCTGCAGGCAGACGTGAAAAACTCCACCCGTCAACAAGCAAAAAAACTGCAGCAAAGTGCTTGCATGGCAATTTTGACCTGTTAAAGTCGAAGCATGTACAGCTTGGAGTGCTGAAGTTAACTTTGTGAAAGCCCCTCCCCTCATTGACAGAACGAATAGGGAATGTTCCTTCTTCACTGCCAACTTCCACGTCCTCGGACCTGTAATCGGACGCTCGTGCAAGCCGCTCCATAATGTGTTTTGCTACAACAGGAGGGAGGCCATGGAGGAACTCTGGCACAGCATGGTGGTAAAGACGGTGTGAAGGTGAAAAACTCAGATTCGCCTGCAAGAATTGCACCTCTTTCTGCGGAAAAAAATTTTCAACCAAGACTTTTAAAAGCCCCTGCAGACTACGGCGACCGCTATTTCCAGCTAAGTATGTCTTGAGCTCCTTGTTTTTTGATTCAGTTCCATTGTTCGTGCCAAAAGGGAGGTCCAACCTATACATCTTTACCCACATTTCCTTTACTGAGAGCCATTTACTGCTTACATAGGCTTGCAACTTCTCATTTTCCTTCCATTGTGGGGATTGCTTCACAGCTTCAATAGCTTTTGTTAGATCATCCTCATTCGCACTGGATGCTACTTGCCTGAGCATTTTCTTCACAATGTCGACATCTTCTACTTCATTTTCTTTTTTTGAAATCCACCTGTGCCAAGCCTGTTCTCTGTGAAAATCACACAGGACTGGCCGACTGTTCGGGAAGGCAGCAGAAAGTGCGCTGATTTCCGCCTGGCTGTAGTCCACCATCCAAAACTTAGGACTCAGAGTTGGGTTCCAGGCCTTAAAGGTGTTTAGCGCCTCTTCGATGCAATCAGCTGTTTCAAATTGTACCATGAATGCACCAACAATAGCATAGGAACTTGCAGTCTTCACTACAATAAGGAATAGTGGTAGGGCATAATCCGTTGTTTTATATGTGGCGTCAAGACATACCACATCATCACTATACTTGAGCATCAGTTCCCTCATGAACTCAGTCTGAATGCAAAGCAGCAGTGTCTGCTCGCATTCCTGTGCAACAGTTTCCAAAGCGTCACAGTAAGGTGCGGCTCCTCTTGCCCTTCTGAATTTTCTTGATCAATTGAACTAAATCTATCCTTACGGAGTGCCTTCTGGATATGATTTTTTATGTCTGTCTTTGTAGGGTAGAAATCTCTGCATGTGGTCGGGGGGCACTGCTTGTTTGAGAACAGTACATCTCGCACATCTCTCAACTGTTTTTACAGATGTCACACATTGTTGTACAAGGTCACATATTTTTTTTTGACACTTCTGAATTTATTGGCTGCGCATAGCCTGCACGCCGGGCATCAATGTCATGGTTGCAGTGACTTTCCCTGTCGGACATGCAGACAAAGAAGCGATGCTGGCGCAGAACAGATTTACCACTACAGTCAAACCCGGCTATATCGAACTCGCAAAAAAACGCCTATCAGTTCGATATAGAGCATAATTCGATATAAGCCTGCTAAATAATTGGATGTCATAAAAGCACATACCATTTATAAAATCACTTTATTAACGAAACTAGCTTAGTTTGGCATAAATTAGTCCTGCATTTTCTTCTGCTTGGGCAATTTCGCTGCCTGCGACGCACGCACTTCTCCACGTTGTCTAAGGAGTCTGAGCAGCTGAGGCCGCAACCTTCCGCATTCGCGCAGAAGCGCCGGACTAATGCGAGTGCACCAATCACTTCGGAGGATGTGGGCAAAGGACCATAGTTGCTTTCCTCAATATGCCTACTTTCATTTGTGCTCGGTACGATGTCGGCGATGTAGTCTTCGTTTCCAGGCTCTACCGTGGTCGTGACACCATCATCTGCACTCACAAACTCGTCCACCGTTGATTCGAATGTCCCGAAAATTTTGACAGCTCGCTCCAAACTTCGGCAACACCGGCAACGGCTTCGTCGCATTCATCAGAATTTACAGTCCTCACCGAGCACGCGGAAACCGGCACGTATGAAGAACCCCTCGTACACGGTCGTGCGTACGCGTCGGGCGCCATGGGCACCGGGTTGCGAGTCTGGCCACATTAGCCCTAATCATGCCGAGAGTGCTCCTCGGAATCTTGCACGCTGCGGGGACATCCAACTTCTCATCGCGTTCGACGCGATTCATGATTTCGAGCTTCACGACGAAAGGCGAATTCTGCCGCTTTATCACGGCAACACTGCGGGAGAAGGCCCACAAGGCGCAAACACTATAAACCAGAGAAGCAGCCAGACAACTCGCACTTTCGCCATCTTGCACGAAGAGAGCACAAGAGCCTCTGATTGGCTGTCTGAGCAAGTGCTGTAGGCGGGCCAGGATCATTTTTTGCTGGGGAGTGTCGCTAGATAGTGATCTAAAGAAAGGAAGGACGCTTGATTCTGCAGCCCGTGAGGGAGCACGGCGAAGCGTCGTCAGGGGAGAGGGGGTGGCAAGTGAAAGATGATAGAGAAAGAGGGAGGATGTGGCCTAATAGACTCCACTATGCGCGACCGGGGGAGTGTCGACGGCTCGCCTGAACAGCCCGAGGCAGCGCGGTCACGGTAGGGAGAGCGATTGGATGGAGCCGCGCCGCCGGGTTTTTTTGAAACCGCGAGGGAAAGCCAACTTCTGGGGGCACTTTTCCGCCGCTTGACGTTCGATATATCGGGAGTCATTGCAATATTTGTTCGATGTAAGCGTAATTTTTGCTATATATACTCGTAACTATACCGTGACCAGAAATTGTTCGTTATATAGAATAATTCGATGTAAACGGGTTCGATATAGTCGGGTTCGACTGTAGCTTCTTCTTGCAATGCCAACCTCAGCCGGGACATCACCTGCTTCGAAGCTGTCTCGTGCTGCCATTTGGTACATTGTTCTGAGATGTTAATCTAAAGAGAAAAGAAAAGAGCAGATGGTAAACAGAGTAAACAAAATTAAGTGGTTCTGAATTTTGTCTTAAGGAAATAATAACCTCTTTCAGTGATAGAGAATAGAGATAAATTTTGACCTACGAAAGCAAAGGCATGACAGCTTAAATGCATAGGCATTAGAAGCTCATGTCATTATATTGGTGACATTACAGAACAACATCAATACAATAACACTACAATAATTTTAAATAATTTTTTACAGCTTTATCAGCATTTGCTAGGAGGTCTGTACATGGCCAAGCATCCTTTATCCACAAATACTGCAATTCAGTGCTGTAAAGCGCACTTTTTTTAATGCTTCTCAACCGACAGTTTCACCTGTGGCATCAAATGCTAAGATTTTGCATCAAGAATTGCAGTATGAATAAGTGAAAAGATCCAAACAAAAGGCAAGAAATAATAATGACAACAAACAAGAAAAATCTTGTACATTTATGCGACAGTCAAATGTATTACAAAATGGAGACTGTCCATGTTTGTCATTAAGCATTTCAAGATGTCTGTACAACACTCTTGGTTTCTTGGGCCTTGTAACATGCGCTAGCAATTGTACTGTGAAATCAAACTCATGCGCTGACCCAGCATTCCAAAAGAAAGATATATCTCATCTCAACAAGCATACTTGGATTATGAGGTTATTGCCATGACATAGAAAGAAATTAATAAAACAAGTAGTTACGTTCACAAGCTAAATAACATTTCATTCAGTGACTGCAAAAACAGTCATAAATAAAGCTGTAAGACTTGTAGGTTGAATAATTGTCCATACCATCTCTAAAAAAATTGATTATTAAAAGAAGGGCGGAGGCATGTACTTAAAATTTAAAATTGCTCATACTCATAGGCATTACCCCGTCAGTTCAGCCACTTTCAACCAAAGACACATTTCTGCACTCAAAGAGGAGCAAAGAATGTCATTCAGTACTGATTGCACAATCCACATGCATTCACAAAAACATGTCTTTCATAGCGCATATGTCAAACCACAAGTTTCTTTCACAAAATTAGTGACAACTAGTTGTGCTTAGTGGGTGCCCCCAATTTTAACACCCCAAATTGTCCCAAAATAATTAGTCAATGTATGGAGAGAGTAAGAGTTTTTTTATTGGAAAAGAAAAATGAGAATTTAGGCATCATTTGAAATTCGCTGCATGTCAGTTCATTACTTATTTGGCTGCAAAAATCAACATTTTATTCATGACCGCTAAGCTGATGAAGTGAATGTCTAAGCTGAAATGGTCTAATTCCAAGTCCCTTAATTTAAAAATAAACATGCAGCTAAAGAAGGCTGTTTACGTTATCATCAATGTTGATCTTCCTGGGCTTCCAGCGAGTAAATCAATCCCAAAGTCAAAAAGTTATATACAGTAGAATCTCGGTGATACGAATCTCAAGGGGAGGCGAAAATATTCGTATCACCCGAAATTTCGTATCACCAAAAAACGAGCAAAATCTGTCCCAAAACCATGAGACACGCAGAAAAAAAAAAAAAAAAAAAAAAACATTCATTTATGAGCAAAGAAGTCGCGTATGTCCTGCTGCGTCTTCTTCTCCGCGAGGTCGGCCAGCAGAGAATTTTGGAAGCTGAAGAACTGGGCTGTGGTGTTCTCACGCACGGTCTCGCACGTCACAGCACGCCGCAGAATATCGAGAGCGTGCATGGTTTCGGCTGCCGACGGTGCTTGCTCTTCACCATTTTGGCACTCGTCTTCTTCATCGTCACTGGTCGAAATTTGAGGCTGCGACGATACATCCTCCACGATGTCTTCGACTGTGCGCAGACCACAGGTGACGAGATCGTCGTCCGCGGTGACGAAATCGTCGGCACTGCAGTCAGCGCCAAGCTGGTTCCAGACATCAACCGGAAATGGATCTGGCACTTGCGAGGTGGTAGCCACTGCGGATTTAAAAATCCCACACTTTGCGAAACAATTCGCGATGGTTGCAGGGGAGACGCGCTCCCAGGCCACTGCAATCAAATGCATGGCGTCCAAAAGACTGATCTGCATATTTGGGTCCTTGCGGTCAATCTTCGCAAGGAGGCGGCGCACCAACAAACCTTTAAAGTGGTGCTTCACGTTTCTTATAATGCCAGCATCCAGTGGCTGCAAATGACTAGTGGCGTTCGGGGGCAGGAATACCACTTTGATGCTCTGTAACGTCATGTGCTTTGGATGCGCCGCACACTGGTCCAGCAGCAAAACAATCTTTCTGTTCTTGCATGACATCCTATTGTCCAAGTATGTCACGAACTCCATGAACAGAGCCGACGTCATCCACGCCTTTTTATTGGCTTTGTATGTGCAGGGCAAACGACCGGCTGCCTTGAAGCATCGGGGCTTTTGGTATTTTCCAATGACGGTCAGTTTCATTTTTTCTGACCCGTCAGCGTTGCAGCAAAACAAAACAGTCACACGCTGCTTACTTTTCTGTCCACCCTGGCAGGCTTCGCCCTTGAAGCAGAGACTCTTTTCGGGCTGAAGGTTGTAAAAAAGCCCTGCCTCGTCAATGTTAAAAACATCGCGAGCGTCATATCCCGCGATGAGAGACTGCAGCGTGGTTGCCATCCAATCTTCAACGACGGAGGCGTCCACCTTCTTCCCTTCGCCGCAAACGGTTTTGTAGGAGAGGTCATGCCGTGCCTTAAATCAGTGAATCCAACCACCAGAGGCCTGAAAATTTTCAATTCCAAGCGTGAGTGCGATGTCCGCAGCCTTCTCACGCAGAACTTTTCCGTCAATGTTGACGCCAGCCGCGGTGACCTCTTTAAACCATGTTAGCAGAACTTCTTCTAACTTTACATGGTGAGCAGTCTTCGCTTCTTTGGAGTTTACGCCAAAGTGCTGCACATTCTGCATAATTTGGTCACGCTGACCGACGATGGTAGACAGCGTAGAAATTGGCAGGCCTAATTCCTTGGCCATGTCAATGCGCCTTTTCTTGGGCTCTTCGTCCACCTTCTTCAAAATATCCAGTTTGTCCTTCAAGGACAGCGCCTTCCGCTTTCGCGACATCTTGCTGATTGCAGTACCTTTCGGGCTGACGCGATCAATGCTCAACGACACACGCAAACAACACGCTGCACTTCCGTGGTCGTCGCGCACGAGGAAACAAAGAAGCGGGAGCTGCTGCTAGCGTGAAGATCGGCTCGCTGGCTGTAGCGGAAAGACCGGCGGAGCGGGCGCGCAGGGCCGCGAGAAATGTGGAGAGGACAAATCGCGCTCGACCGGTTGGGTTGGCTGGTTCGCAGGGCGAACGGGCCAATAAGCAGCGGCGCTAGCCTCGGGCAACAACAAAGTAAAAAGAAAAAGGCGAAGAGACCGCCCCCAAAAACGAGATAGAGAGAGAGAGAGAAAGCTTTCCTTGCCTCGTTAGCCTCCCTGCTGACGCGGAATCCCAAACCGGCACGGGCGCACGCTGCGCGGGTCTTTTTTTTTTTGTTTGCGCTGGTGGTGGCTCGACGGTTGCGGTACCGAAGTTCGTATCACCCGGCGCGAGGCGGAAAAGTGTTCGGAACATCCGAATTTTGGCCCATTGCACACAATGCTTTTGGGCGGGGGAACTTAACCCTTTGAAGGTTTTAGCCGTACATGTACGGCGGTGGTTTTCTGTCCCGCAAGGTCTTCGCCGTACGGTTACGGTTCTGACCCTCCGTTTGAAATTACGCGCCATAATGATGATGAACGCTCATCGGGAGGTGCTGCCACCTCTTAGCACTTACAAGATGCGTTTGAAATTGGTGCTACCTTCTTGGGGAGATAAACAGAGCTGATTGCTAGCTTCAGCGCGTCGCTCAGACTGCGGCAACGCCCCTTTGGCAGTTTCGGTTTCGCCGCGTGATCGCAACGGAGGCGCTCGAAACGTCATTTTTTTCTTTGTCGGCACTCTCTTGCAGGGCGGTAGAAGTTGATTTCTATCTTGATTGGCGCTGCTCTTAGCTTGCTTCAGCGCCGTTCGCGAGGTATTCTCGCTCTCAGTGGCAATGCGCTTTCGCGGTTTCGGTTCCGCCGCGTGATCGCAACGGAGGCGCGCGAAACGTGGTTTTTCTCTTTGTCGGCACGCTCTCGCAAGGGCGGCGGAAGTTGATTTCTATCTTGATTGGCACTGCTCTTAGCTTGTTTATCACCACTTGCTTATCAGCGCCGTTCGCGAGGTATTCTCGCTCTCCGCGGCAACGCGCTTACGCTAGAGGGTGCCTCAGACCTCTGCCCAAGGCAGCCGCACGCAGAGATGGCATGTGTGCGCCAACACAGCTCCTCGCTTCAAGAGAACAGACACGCATTTTAGGTGTGCAGACTGCGATAAGGCGCTGTGCGTAGACCCGTGTTTCAAGGAGTACCATGCTCGGAAATACTATTGAACATTTTGCAGTTCTGAGTGATGCCGACACCAAAATACTGTTCCTAATTATTTTTTACTATTTATTCCCGAGTTAATACATTTTGTACATTCAAGATCCGCAATAAAATAATTTGACCACCTGGGAAAGTTTTTCAAAATAATTCGACCCTCAAAGGGTTAACGAATTCGTATCACACCGAAATTCGTATCAGCCGGGTTCGTATCACCGAGATTCTACTGTATAGGCTATGTGTTTTTGCTTACCCTGAATTCCGGGAACAACTCCACTTGTTTTACATGCATCATTGCAGTGCAGCCCTTCTTCTTCGTTCCTCGTAACTTCACCTTTTTTCGTTGGACGGTAGCTGCTGACCATTCTGCGTCTTTCTCCTATTGAATGAAGTGACATATCGAACATCAGTACGCTATAAATAATGACAATTACATTTGGATGAGTGCATGCAGTTAGTGCATTCATTATGAGTTCAGTATTGGTTCCTTGCTCATGCTCGTCCTTTATGGAACCATAAGTTCCATGGTCACTTTAGCTCCTGCCAGTTGTCAATATTATAATTTAGCTTCGGAGCAGCACTTCGCATGTTCCCTTGGGCACAGGCACCAAAGCATTTGGCTCACATTTACATTAGCATTATAGATCAACCCTCTCTTCCAAACTCCTCCCCTCTTCACCCCCCACTGAATTCCGTGGATTTTACAAATTTTATAGTGTATAGTGATAGAAATGCTAATAGGGCTTTGTGCTTAAACACTTTAATCTGATTAATACCTAACGTTTGAATAACTAACAATCTTTTAACTATCGCTTTACTGATTTACAAGCATATAGTACCTACTGCATTTGAAGGAGACAGGTCATTTTTAATGATGTCCACTTTCACATTATTTGATGCTCCCTGTGCTACTCATTTATGGATTTGCCTGACCTCTGCTGTGTTAATATTGCAGCATGCCATTGGTAACAAATAAACCTTGCAACCAACAAGCTGGTTCCAATGTGTCTTACAAAACATTGGGGAGTTCGTGCTCACTCCTGCTTTTTAAGCACCTCATAAGGCACCAAAAGTATGACGTGTGGGATGTGTTTTGCAATATCTTCACCAATTTTCTTCAGGTTAATGTCAACTGTATGAACGTGCCACCCAGTTACCTTCATATTTCTCCGTGCTACTCATAGCAGGCTTACAAATTTCGCTTATTATATTTTTCCGTGAATTCTGCCATGACACACAGCACTGGAAGTCCTGCTACTCGAGTACGGTTAACTTCAGTATAACCTCCCACAAGTGCGTGTCACATTTTTAGATGGTATTTTTGACTAATATCAAGGTTAAGACCTCCATCATCATTACGGGCATAATAAATTGATCAACAGGGGAATGGGTAAATTTCCCCACGTTAAATATTAACTAATTAAAGAAATATGACAGAATCCTGAATAAATAGTAAACGTTAACGATGTTGACATGCATAGACTTGAATGGATGCTCTGTCCGCTTCTGTTTCTTCAGAAGCATCGCCATTGCTCAGTTTTAACGGTATTTTATCATTACAGAAACTATATAAATACTCACTTGGAATACTTGTCTATAAATCTGTTAACGTTAAGCTCCTGTTCTCTATAATTAATTACTCACAACCAGTTTACTCACTCCACATCCACCCGGTTCACTTCTACCAACAGCTATTCATTACCACAACCTAGAACTAATCATGGTAAATTCACTACTAATTTTTTCCGCCACACAACTCAGGAACTCATTAACTTGTTGTACAGTCGAGCCCACTTATAACGGCCCCACTTAAGACGAACGCTCGCTTATCACGAACAAGTCCGGCGTGACCGTCAAAATATACGTTTAGGCTGTGGCGCTCGATCTCAGCTACAACGAACGCCCGCGAGCCTAGCCGATCGGCTACAGCGAACGCCTTGGTGTCGCGGAGCACTTTCCTTGTGGCGAGATCCGCCGACCCTGTGCTGTGCACGCTCCGAGAATTGGCTTTCCCGCGGCGTCTCGCCGGAGGCATGGAGGAGCGGCGATGTGGCAAGGGGATCGCCGCGATAACGAGAGAGAGAGAGAAAAAAAGTGCCAGCTCATTCGCCACGGGACCCCACTCGCCATCGTCGACGTCAGGGCAGCGGCGAAGTTTTCCACCAATTGACAACGTACCCCCTCTTCCCCCCCCCCCCCCCCCCCCCCCTAACGCCGCGCCTCACACCTCACACGACTGCGGGACTGTCTTTGACTTACTTGTGGTTGTGCTAGCGTTGTCGGCGTTGTTTCCTACTGGTGTGCTCCCGTGCCTATCCGAGATGGCAGATTCGCCGGCGTCTACTTCGACAGTGAAGCGAAAAGCTTTGGACTTGGCCACGAAACTGTTGATCTTGAAAGACCTTTCCCAAGGCGCGAAAAACGACGAACTCGTGAAAAAGTATGGTTTGTCAAAATCGACAAAAGGACAAAATCTACAAGAGTGCCGCCACAGACTCCGCGACGAGGAAGCGCCTACAGAAAGCCACATATGCAGACGTTGAAGACGCACTTCTAAAGTGGTTCCTTGATACTCGAGCACGCAATGTTCCCATCAGCGGGCCGCTGGTGTTGTCCAAAGCAAAGGACTTAGCGTGGGAATTCGGGGAATTTTTGCTTTTTATCAGGGAAAATTAGCTGTAACTTTATTGAAAGGGAAGGAAAGTCATGTTAATGCTGGCTCCAGTAACAGAGGAATTGCAACGTATCGTCATTGACACCGTGTCATCGGCACGAGGTATTGCCAGAGTAGTTAACGACTGATTTTCCAGACGCCCGATTTTTCGAACATGCCCTATAATTCGCCTGGCTTTGCGGCACCACAACTTACTGCATATAGTCAATGTCCATTGCCCTGACTGCATGTCTCAAATGAGGTTAATCAAAGCCACCACCGCCGCCATTTTGATTATCTCGCCGCCTCGAACCGGCATTCTCGCACGCAGATCCGCTGGCAGCCGTAGCCATCACCGCGGCAACATAGGCCTAGCTGCTTCTACGTTCGCTATTAAGGTTCTTGCCATGCGGTGCTGTGTTTTTTATTGAAAGAATTCTGCGTTGTCAGCAATGGCACCGACTCCGCCTTTGTAATCCTCGCAATTGGCTTCGAAGCTCGCTGAGCACAACGCGTTGCGTAATGAGTCTCCGAAAGTTAGCTTTGCCTTATTACAGCATTGTTACGCAGTGAAGGATAATAAGCGTGCGAAGGGGCAATTGTCAAGGGACACAGTATGTATGCCTTAATTATGCATGCGTGCACCCCATCTCCTGTCACAGTACGAGCACCGATATGCCTAATGAGTGTACTGGCAGGCCTTAAGAGGAAGCTTTAGCTCGGGCCCAACTCCGACGCGGCCTATTCAAATACATGTAAAACGCAAAAACGTTTTTATGAGATAACCCCTGGACCGATTTTGATGAAATTTGTTGCATTTTAAAGAGAAAGTTAAATTCTAGTGACTGTTGGAAACGGAATTTCGATTTAGGGTTTGAATTTTCTTAAAACGATTTTCAAATATTTGACCGTTTGAAAAAAATAGAAGCACGAAGTTTACAAATTCATAGCTCTGCATCAAGAACTGATATCGCGGTTCTGTAAACGGCATCCATTAGATCATTCAAAGCGGACAAATTCAATATGTCATTTTACATATTACGTGAATTTGTTACGTTGGTTACAACGGTTTTGCAAAAGTTGTATTTCCCTATGATTAAATTTTTTTTATATTCATGTCTAACATATCAATTTTGTCCGCTTTAGATGTACTATTAGATGCAATTCACAGAATCGTATTATCATATTTAGTTGTTTAGTTACGGAGTTGTAAACTTGATAGTTTCGTTTTTTGAAAATTTTCGATTTTTGCCGATGTTTAATAAAAAATTGACAACCTAACTCGAAAATTCGAAACCAACAGTCACTAGATTTTAAGTTTGTCTTTTAAATGCAACAAACCTCGTCAAATTTGGTGCAGTGGTTGCCGAGAAAAACTAATTCTCCTTTTACATGTATTTAGATAGGAGCACTCGAGCTAAAGCTTCCTCTTAAGAGCTTTTTCGGGCGTGCCTGTGGCAATTTTAGCCCTTAAGGGGGGAGGCTACCCTGGAGACCGAACTTTCTTATTTTTTAATGTTGAATTCCAATGGCAGATCCAGATCAAGTTTTTCTGCTCTGTATGGAGCAATCCTGTTCCAATGGCAGAATGGGAGCGTGAGCTGTGTGTTCCAATGGCAGATTGGGACCAGCCGCTGATCCCGGATTGCTCCGTGGAGCAAAAATATTTGCTCCGCCGAAATCGGCAGATTTGACCGGAAATCCTCGTGACGTATTTCCTTCACCCGCCTCTGCTTCCTGTCACGGTCGCCTGTTTCCGGTCGCGGACACTGGAAACGTGGACGACGCTTCGCGCCGTGCGATTTTGTTCGCGCTCCAAGACAGCTCTGACTCACACAGTACAATTTCCAAGTCGAGTGATGATTCTTCTGACACGCACAGTGAAATGGGGTTGTGGGTTGCGCTTCCAAGCGCTTGTTCCTCTCTCTATTCTAGCGCCCTCTCACATGATTTTCCTGTACTAAGTGCTCCCGCGGGAGCGCATGCGTTCCATTCGCAGATATGGTGCGAGCAGATGAGAGCGATCTCAGTCGGAGCGACGCGCTCCGTTCGTGATCCGGCCGAGCGCTCGCGATCTACCATTGGAATTCAACATAAGATATCCAGATGAAACTTTCAGGGTACGTTTACACCACCGAACTATGAGGAACTGCGAAGTTTCATGAAGATATATTTATTAGTTCCAGAGTTATTGAGGTCTAACTAGGTGATTCATGTATATGCCTGGGGAAGAGCCTGGAGAAATGCCAGGACATCGTAGGAAGCTGAAATTCACTGTGATGATCCCTTGATAGATATCCCAGGGGGCTAAAGAGCCCTTTTTTTTAATTTCCCCTCCAAAAAATTTTAAGACAACCTTGAATTTGATGTAGCCAGTAATGACCACATTCATCAAAAATAATTGCTTATTATAAGTTAACTGCACCAGCTTTCAAATAAAGAAGCCTGTTACCCCCTGGCAAAGTCATTCAGGAACAGAATAAAAAAAACGGCATACAAATCTGAAGAGCGGTTCTTGAGATATCGCCTTCCCCAGCACCACTACTAGCGAAAAAATCAATTCCGAGAAAACAGGCCTTAAAGTTGAACCCATGTGTTATTTTATTAGAAAGCTCCTGCGGAGCTTCTAATTAGCTCTTGCGGCTTCAGGCACACTCAGTGTGTCGGATTTTCGGCTGGCGGCAGCCGAAAGCACAGTTCCGCGGCTGAAAAGCGTCTACGCAGTCGGCATTCGCTGCGGGAGATCGGAAGTTCGGTGCTTGTACAAGACGCATATCGCGCTCCCGTGCACCGAACATCTGCACTGTCTTGGGCTTTGCCGGCATCGCGTGCACCGAAGAACTAGCGAAAAAAAATAAAAAGAAGCTGAGCAAATAATCTAAAAGATAGCGCAAGGCGATGAGCAGCGCTAGCTTGTGTTGAGGCGGACGGAGCAAGGTGCAACAGCGACACGAGCACGGCATCAAAGGGAGCAGCCGCCGCTGCCCACGCAGCAGCCAATGGCAGGCGCGCTTTAGCCCGCGGGATTTGAGCAGCCGCCGCCGCCCGCGCAGCAGCCAATGGCAGGCGCGCTTTAGCCCGCGAGATTTGAACGTGCTGCTCCGGCCAATCAGCGCTCCGCATCACATCGCGGGAAAACGCCAATAGCGCCTCAACCGCGCCGACGATGCCATTTTGCAAGGCGGCAAAATAGAGACAAAGAATCCACGGTCAAAACGACAACAAGATGGCGCGGACAGGCCGCATGGGCCGGGAATGGCGCTCACGCGAAGTTTGACTTCATTTCGGCATTTGCGCGTGTTTTTTGGGCCGCGGTGGCCTCAAAGGTAGCATTATTTTTGGTACTTTACGCTTGAATTATGTGCTGATAATTACGGAACAGGTAGTTTTTGAGACATACAACCCAAAAATATGATTTTTCAAAAATCGACTTCGCGATTTTTCGGTTTTCAAGGGCCGCGTCCCCCCTTAGGGGCAGTTAAAGACATGCATTCATTTTCTTGCGGACTGCCTGATTTTTCGGATGTTTTTTCGGCCCCTAGGGAGTCCGAAAAATTGGACGTTGACTGTACAACTGACCAAGGCGATGCTTCAAATGATCCATGGGGTGAACGCGTGGCAGAAGGAGGATGAGAACAGAAAGGACCGACGCACCGAGGAATTAATGGGAAAGGAAGTGTGCCGCCGCCTCTTTAAAGGAGCTTGAGCTCAAAAAACGAAGTGTTGGCTGACACCGAGATGTAGGTGTCCCTCATTGAAACCAAAACGAACTCTTTAAAGCAGTGAAACCCAACACTGAGATGTTGTGTATGGGCTGAGAGTATGTCAGGTCAGTTGAGGTTGAATTTCCAGCTGCAGAGGGAGAATCTTAGTCGTGACAAAGTTCAGGCCTCGTAACGATAAGCTTGCTATCAGTTGATAGCGACACAATTTAAAATGGGTTTTGCCATTTTTTCCACTATGCCCTCTGTTTTCTTTTTAAATGAAATAGATATTACTCCTTACTATTCAAACTGGATTTAGTCATTTTTTTGTTTCAACATGCTTACTAGAGAGTGACACCACTGAGCAACATGGTGTCAGCCTACCTTCATATAGAACAAAGTTCTGGCTCATTTAGGGAATATTGCAAAGGTGCTCAGGGAAAACCTGGAAAACTCGAAGAATTTGGAAATGTGAACTTGGAATACACCCTGAACTGTACATCAGTAACATGCGCCAACTAGCCCAACAAAAAGTTCTGCTGGAGTACAGTAGAACCCGGCTGCTACGTCGTTTTCATCCGGTCCCGGCATAGCTTCCATAGGATCCAATGTATAAGGAACCCGCTGTTACGTAGTAGCTGTGAAAACGTTCCCGCATGATGCGTCGCAACCCGAACCCGCCTGGGCCAAAATAGGCAACGCGCTCCAGCCGCCATTTTCGCTTTTGACGAGCTTTGACCGGGCTTGGCTGGGCTTGGCTGGGCTTGGCTATGGAACTGGCTGCAAAAAGCCGCACGCAAGTTCGAGAGGCCACCACTGGGTGGCCATTCGTGTAAAATGCTCTCAATATCATCACTGTGATTACGGTCACCGTATGGTTTGTTGGACGCGGTTGGACGGGTCGACTCACGGAGGAAGGAAACTCTGCAGAGGCCCTGACGTCACTCTTTGTGAATAGCTAAAGGAAGCCGGAAGTTGGCGTTGCTCCGCTACTCTCCTCTCTTGTTTACATTTCTCGCGAAACCACGCCGCGCTGTGCACAACCGGGCTGCTCGGACGCGCGCGCTCCGCAGCAATACTAAACAATCGTTAGCACGTTAGCATGATTACGCCAAAGAGGGCAAAGTTTCCTGCGGATATTCCTTCGTCCATTGCCATTGCCGTGTCGCGGGGACGACGAGGAGCACGAGCCGCATGATGCCGGGAAGTTGCCAAATCCTAGCTTTGGAGAAGCCGTCGCGGCTCTGGACCTCCTCCGCAGGTACGTCGCACCTCACAGCGACGCTGACAGCAATGCGGCCTTCCAAGCTATTGAGAAACGCGATTTCTAGTGAGCGAAAGAAAAGGCAAGCCACCATTCTAGACTTTTTAAAGTTCTTAGCGCACTCTGTGGAAATAAATTCTCTATAGTTGAAACTGCACTTTTTTCATTCATTTTCGGAGCTTTCCTCACTGTTGCGTTTTCCCGGCTGTTACGTTTTATTTCCTCGGTCCGGTGAAAAACGTATGAACGGGGTTCCACTGTATTTCAATGTGCTAGTTTTAAATATACATCCAGTTTTCTTGCAGTGTAAATAACTTTTCACAAATTGAAGAAATTCCGCTTTATTGCATAATTTGCTTGGAGCTGAGCCATATACCAAACTATACTTGGCATAATAAATATTGACATACGAAAGTGATGTGGAACTAACAAACAGTGCAGCTAAGCAAGTAATAAGGTGTTCTAACCCAATTTTATATCAAATGAGAACATTGCAAACATCAGTGAGAGAAGTTCATCAAACTGCTAAAAAAAGAAACATTTTCTTAAAAATTTTCTAATAAATGCAACAACGTTATTTCGTAAATTTGCACTCCACAGCTTTGTTGCCCTTTTGGAAAAAAAAACAATGAATTACAAGTAGAAGCAGAGATAATGCACTTCCAATACGGCGTCATCATCAAAATTGTGGTTTTGAGAAAACAAAAAACATTTCACAACTGATATATTGCAAGAAAGGTTTAAAAATGGCACCAAAGGCCATCAGCAGGCACTAGGTATAATTCATGGCAGCTTGGCCATTGCCGGTCGACGACATTGAGTGCACTGCGTGTACGTTCACTTTTATTTATTTATTGAACATACCTTACAGGCCCCTTGACAGGGCATTGAGTAAGCGGGGTAATAAAAAGTACAAAGTAACTTGTCAGTGTACAGCGTACGGCTCAAATTTGCAGTTTAACACAAAGGAGAGGAATCGATAATGTGGTATCATGGCAAATACAAGGTTGGGCGGGAAAAAGGATAACACAAAGAGAAAAAAAAAATATTGGCTGGCATTATACATATGGCAAAACTGCACACAAGAACTAAAAAGTATACCGATTACAATGACAACAGTAACAAGAAAAGAAACTTTGACCAAAGATAGACTGACAAATATGCGGAATCTAGGCGCATGAACAGTTGGCAGGGTTTAAAAGCCGCACAATGGTAGGGCATGATAAAAACGCAGGAACTAATGGCGTGCTTAGTAAAAACATTTATCAATGTAAGAAATGCAGCCGGGCACAAAGTGGGAAACTGAAAAAAAAAAAGAAAGAAAATACACGTGTAGTGGTACAAAAAATGCCGGATGTCTTTGGTCTTAAAGCTGTCAAAATAACAAATAAATAAATACATGGGTGCTATACAGAACATGGCACCGGAAGTAAAACAAAATTGGAAAAACTAGTGGCAAGTTTTTATTGTGAAAAGAAAGAGTGCAGGAGTTGACGGAAATTATCGTGGTCTGGTTCGGATGCGATGTTGTCTGGAAGACCATTCCACAAACGTATCGCGCGAGGAAGAGCAGATGAGTTCAAGGTGTAAGTTGACTCATATAATCGCGTGAAACTTAACTGATTATGCAACCGATGTGATGTGATGGAAGGAGCATCAAGATGAAGTGGGAATGGTCTGTTGCTGTATGCGTACTTGTGAAAAAGGCATAAAAGGGCAATGTCGCGACGAGCACTACGGGGTTCAAGAGAAAGATTGAGCTTAATTTGCGTTATGCTGTTATGGTTGTCATAATTGCGTGAAATGAAACGGGCGGTCCTATTCTGAACCGTTTCAAGCATGTTAATTAAATAATCTTGGTAGGGGGACCAGATAGATGCGGCGAATTCAAGCTGTGGGCGAACGAAGGTCTGATAAGCTAGATGACGAACGTGAGTGAGACAGTTATGTAAATTTCGACGTAAATATCCTAAAGATTTTAAAGCTTTTGCGCATATGGTTGTAATATGGTGAGACCAGGAGAGGTTGGGTGTGAAATGAATACCAAGGTACTTAAAGATGATGCCTACTACAGTTGGTAATTGTTAATGGTGTAGCAGTAGTTGGAAATGTTTTGCTTGCGTGTAAAGGAGATTATTTCGCATTTTTCTGTATTCAGCGACATAAGCCATTTTTTACACCAGTTGTTAATTGCGGTAAAGGTTGTTTTGCAGCGTTAAGTGGTCATCGGCACAGGTTATTGGACGATATATGATGCAATCATCAGCGAAGATTCGTATGGAGGAAGAAATGTTTTCTGGCAAGTCGTTTATGTAGATTAAAAACAGCAGGGGGCCGAGGACGCACCCCTGTGGTACGCCCGAAGTTACGTGAGAAAGGGAGGATTGGAAATTGTTAATAACCGTGAACTGCTGGCCGAGTGAAAGGAAGTGACGGAGCCAAGATAAGGTTAGCGAGTCCACTCGAAGGGCAGATAATTTAGAAATCAGACTGCAATGGGCGACGCGATCAGAGGGTTTTGAGAAATCAAGAAAATTACAGTCAGTCTGGAGGTTATTGTTCATGTTGCAATGTAGTTCTGTACTTAATTCTATTAGCTGGGTTTCACAAGAGAAACCTTTCCTGAATCCGTGTTGGTTGTTAAAAACGAAATTGTTAGATTCTAAGTGTCGGTAAACATGAGAAGCGATTATGTGTTCAAGAAGTTTGCAGCAGATGCAAGTTAAAGAAATTGGACGGTAGCTTTGGGGAGTATGTTTATCACCGGCTTTGAACACAGGCACTATTTTACCGATTTTACGATCGGAGGGAAGTTGACCTGGTCACTAAAGATTGCCTGAAAAGGTCGTATAAAATGTTAGCAGAGATGGAGACAGTGTTCTTAAGAATTTTAGAGTTAATATTGTCAATTCTGGCTGAAATGGATAATTTAAGGTTTTTAATTAGAAGTATTATGCCCTCTCCAGTTATTTCGATCAGATCCATATATGGGAAGTCAAAATCGGATACGTATGGAATGTCAAAATGGTCTTCCCGGGTGAAAACAGATGAAAAGAATGTGCTAAATGTCGAGGTGCAATGACTGTCTGAAAGTGGAACATGATTGTCGTCTAGCAAAGATATCTGTTGCGGATCGTGTTCGGGGGATACAAGTTTCCAAAACTTCTTAGAGTTAGATTTCAGAAGGGAAGGTAAATCACTAGAAAAATATTTCTGTTTAGCAGATTCTACTGTGGAGCACTAAGTTATCATAAAATCTTTGTATGCCTTCCACGCGGAAGGCGTGCTATGTCGTTTAGCTGTGCAGTGTAAACGTTTCTTTTTGTTTCTTAGCTGCTGGAGGGATTTTGTAAACCAGGGGTTTGATTTATCATTTTTGACTGTTATTATTGGCACGTACTGATTTGCTAGCGCACACAATTTGTCTCGGTAAAGTACCCAATTGTCATCTATGGGACGACTGTCGAAGGATGGTAGGAATGTGTCAGTGTAGAAGGTTTCGAGTTCGGCGTTAATTTTGCTGTAGTTGGCTTTACTGTAATCGCGAATTTTTTTGCTGTCTCTGCCGGAGAATGGTGGTGGAATGTTAAGGGAAACTTGAAGGAGTTTGTGATCACTAAAACCGTCCTTGTGTAGTAGGGCACCTACTGTTTCAGGAGCCGTCGTAAGGATTAGGTCGAGGATATTTGAACCGCGAGTGGGTTATTTCACTATTTGAAACAAGTTAAAATCTAAGGTTAGGTAGATAAATTCTGTGGACATGCGGCAGGGGGAAGACAACTGGTTTCAGTCTATTGTAGGAAAATTAAAGTCGTCGAAAATGTAAATGGCATCGGTGTGACATATCTTGATAGCCTCAGTGATGCTGCTGCGCAGTTCGTTCACAAATGAATGGCTACAGTCAGGAGGTCGGTAACAATTGCCGATGAGCAGAGTGGAAAACTTGGTTTTGCAGGCTACCCAGATAATTTCTATGTTAGAGTGTGCATTGATTACGTATGATTGTAGAGTATTTTTTATTGCAAGAAGAACACCTCCGCCTCGCCTATTTGTACGGTCATTTCGGTATGTGTGAAAATTGTTACTATCAAGCAGAATTCCGCTATCGGTGATGTCAGGGTATAGCCACGTTTTGGTAAGGGCAAGTATGTCGCAGTCACTGTTGTCGAGGAAAGAACAGACCAAATCGCGTTTCGGTAGTAGGCTGCGAATATTACAAGATGATATCAATAATGAGCAAATGGCTTGATGTGACTCAGCTTTATTCAGATCTTGCATGGACGTGTTAAACTTTAGCTATCTGCTAGCTAAAACAACTGAGTCAGTGTTAATATTATATATGTAGGTGTTTTTGTTAATATGCAGACAGTTGAGTGATACTTTAAAAGGCTTGTTTCGGGCTTTGGCAAACCCCACCAATTTTCACCTTGCTTGTCGTGTCGCTGGAGAAAAATCTTCGCTGATGGAAAATGTCGTTTCTTTCATTTTTTGTGCCGAAGACAAAATCTGCTGCTTCTCTTTGAAGAAGGTTAGTTTTGCGATAATCCGTCTGTTCTTTCCTTCGAGCCTTCGAGCCTTTCCTTCACTTGCCGAGCCTGTGAACACGCTCGAATTGTGGACTAGTGGTCGTTATTTCTAACCGTTCAGAGCAAAAGCTTATTAATTTTTCCTCAGCCTTGGCCCATTCTTCTTCCACATTATCTTCAATCCCAAAAAAGAGAAGATTTCATCGTCGCTGCCTGTTTTCAGCATCGTCGCAACGAGACGTAATTTCTGCCAACTGATGTGAAACCTTGAGCAGGCCGTCGTCAGTAGGACCTTCGGTGTTTTGCTGCAATGCAATCGTTGCCTCGAGGGCAGCGACTTTAGCGTTAAGTAACTTGATCTGATATTTAGCCGTTTCTTGCTCGTCACTTACTTTTTTCAGATGAGCTAACGTTGTGGTATGATCAGCTACTAGTTTGTCAATGCTTTTTAAGGCCGAAGCAAAGGCGTCAGCTTCCGCTTTACTCATGGGGCCCGGGTTCAATTCAACATCGCCCGACAGCATAAGCAATATGTTTAGGACGTCAGAACACAGGTTGTACGGAATACACAGCAATCGCCTCAATTCATTGTAAAGCTCTGGTGGGCACGACACCGCAATAAGACAGGAATGACTGCACTTGGTACAGGAGGCACCCCTCATATAACTAACCTGTAACAGCAGACGACCTAAGTCACCCATCCCAGATGCGGCGCCGTACCCAAAGCAGGCGGATGAAGGCTGGCGATTATATGCACAACAGCTGAAGCCACGTGTCGATGTCGAAGTTCCGTGTTGTCAGATTGAAGCGCCGATTTCATCCAAGTTTGGCCTCAGAAGGGTTGCAGTAGGCCAGGGAAGAGGCAGGCGATCGGGGTCGGTCAGCTCGCAGGATCCGGGGACCCAGGAGCAATCGGCTCAGGTGACCGCAGCCTGTAACAGCAGATTCAAAAGGATTACACGTTTTCTAGCCCTCAATTCTCAGTAAGCTCCATCCCGACGCAACTTCACCGCAGATCTCCCAAACCACAGTCAGTTTGATAGCGGGAGCGTAATCCTGATCACTACGCAGAACCACCGCAAGTATTACACAAGAAAATGCCCAGAAGATTGTTCACTTCTGCAAGTCCGACGACAACATGCGGAGCAGCGGGCTTCGTGACCGAAGCTGTTGCACTATCAGTGGTTGGGTCTTCAACGAAACGCCGAATGTTTCGCACCGTGGCCATCATAGATGCAATCTTGTGTAGAGTCTTTATTTTATTTTATTTTTTTCATGTGCTCTTATCCACTTCCTCTTCAGTTAGGACAGCCATGTTCAAGTTTTATGTGAGTGTAACCAGCGTGTGGATATGCGTGATCCGGCAAAGCAGTTGAAGCGTCGACATTCGATGGCTGTACGGCTTCAGCGGCGAGCTGCTGGGTATCCTGTGCAGACTGCGATGACGGAATCGCTTTCGGAAGTTTATTAGGTCTCGTACGTTTCCGCCCGTAACAATTCACAGAACGAAACTTTGTTAGACCTCCAGCATATCCAGCTTCGCAATTGCGTGACTAAGACAAAATGGTGGCTGTTTTCGTCGTTTGAGCACTCGTGGTCCTTGGAGCCAATCACGACTTCCCATCTTTGGGCTGATTTTGGGTCCCAAAGACCCAGGTCCCCCCTCAGGGGGCGACACGGGTCTTAAAAACAAAAAAAAAAATCGTGAAGAAATATAGATTTTGAAAGTGTTATTTTTGAAATCTACAACTATTTTTCTACCTATCTGCCAAGTTTCTCGTTTCTAGAACGACTATTTTAGGCAAAATAATTACTGCAATGAGTTCCGGCTGAATTCCAGCCAAAATGAACCCCAAAACGGCCCTTTCTTCCCGTCATGCAGCTGCTGTTTCATGCTGTCTATCGCCGTCATCTCGGTCTCGTTTGAAAGAGCCGCCTTCCTGCTTAGGGGGGACGCGGGGATCGGATCGCAAAAATCTCAAAAAAGAACGCTTTTTGGCAACAATGCGTTTCGGTATCTGCAATGCCTAATCTACATTGTATCAAAATGGTTTGGCTGAAAACACACTAAAAATTCCCGAAAAAAAATTAATTTATCAGTGCATAGGGCGAGAAAACAGCTTTAAATCGCGTAAAATCACTGCAGTTCGCGGAGCCCTAACTAGTCTTTCCCGCCACCGAACGCCGCCATCTTGGTATCGTTCGCAAGCTCGAAGTTTCACCATTTCGTTTCTGAATTCTTCGGTCGTCGTCATCTTGCAACAAACACACGAGCCCTGTTGAGAGGCGGTCACACGGGCCCTGCGGTGAAAGTGGGCCTCCGATTGGTTGCCGTGTTGAAAGGCGTCTCGCCATTGGCTGCTGCCGCAGCAGCGAGCCAGCCGGCAACCACAGCGGACCGCAGTTGTCTGCTTTGAAAACCACGCCAGCGTCTTTCTTCATTTGACACTCGTAGAATTCGAATTTATAAAAGCTCCCAGGTCAGTGATGGATCGTCGCTCGTTCGAAAAAAAAGTTTCAACGAAGCGTGCCTTTGAAAAACGGAAGCGCAAGCCTCCTACAGTGAGAAAACGACGGCGGCCAGTGGGAGAAGCGGAGCACCCGACTGAACACGCGGATAACGTGCCGTGCTATCTTGCACCGTGTGATTCCAGCAGCAAACCCGACAATCACCCTGTGACATTCACACTGATAACCAAGCCACCGGAAGACGTGCCAACTGAGGCTCTCGCACCTGTGCGTACGGCCGCATGAGTCAGCAACCGAGATCGCGTCGTTGGAGGCTATGCGGGCCACCATCGCCGGCAGAAACGGTGTACCGTTTCCGACGCATCGTGCGACAGGGACACGCAGCCTGTGAGTGAGCCCCAAACGTCGACGAGCTACATACAGTATGGTGACCCAAGGCTCTCATGACGAATCGTCGCATGATTCAGACGCGCCTCGAACCGCGGTTTGGCTCAGTAGTGACTGCAGAAGCGCAGGCATGCAGCGTTCGCGACTCCCTTCGCGCAGTGTCCACAATTAAGCGGAAGTTCAGTTTGATGGACCAACAAGGCCAAGAACAAAGTTCGGCCCCTTGTGACTGTGAGTTCATTATTATGCAGGTTTCCGCCATGAACTCTTTGATAACTCTGTGCCCAAGATGCTAACAACGTTCTGTGGGTGTACACTGTGATACTAGGCTCGGTCTGGCAATGAAAATGGTGGTCATGCACTCCTCCAGAGGGCTCAAGAAAAGGATAAAGAACGCCTGAAGAAGGCATACAAAGCCCACCAAACAAAGAGGCAGAGGTGTAAGAAGATGCCTGACAGCAATTATTCAAAATATTGCAGCCCTGGTGCTTTTTAACAAATTTGCAGTGCTTTTAAAACTTTGCAGCCAGTTTTCTCAATTGCACTTTTTTTGTCAATCACCTTGCTCGTGGAAAGCGTAGCACAACAATGGCTGGACCGATTTTGGTCCAGTTTGTTTTGCTACGATCCACAAGCTGTGCTGTACTTAAAGGCAGTCTTGAAATGTTTCTTTATCTTTCCATTATTTATTTATTTCACAATAACTACATGGCTCCATGCAGTGAAACACAGTCATGTGCATGTTATGTTGAGCAAAAAATTATCAGCGCACTAAAAAAAATGAACACAAATTTTTTTTGGACTGCCATATTTATGTTACCTTCACATCAAGCACACTTCCAGGGTAGTTGGAATAGCCACATCATAAACTTACAAAGGGCCAAGATAAGAAAGCGAGAATGTCACGACCTGCACTGCAGCACAAAGAATGTGACAAAAAAAAAACGGAGTCGGAATATGTTAAACAGTAACAAAGAAATCAGCTCCAGAAACTGAGCAGAAAGGCAAAAAACAGTTCTGAGAAAACGGCTGTCAAAGTTTCACCTTCTCTTCAGTTCTCTAAAAGGCACCAAATTTGTAGTCTTTGGGATGTTTTGTGATGTGGGGCTTCTTGTACATGAGGCCTCTGGTCTGAGGTGCTTCCCCCCACCCTTTTTCTTTCTTTCTATAGGGCATTCTTTGCTGCTGCTGCTCTACAAAGAGCATGGTGCCTAGGTTTCAAACCAAGTGACGTGCAGAACTCTGTGTGGGCAGAAATATAGTTCCAGTGTACATTCAGACAGCCTGTACCCGCAGGTTGCCCGATTGATAGCAATATCCAGTACAAGCAGTGAGGCTTTTTTTTTTTTTTTTGTATGTGTGTGTGTGTGTGTGTGTGTGTGTGTGTGTGGGTGTGTGTGTGTGTGTGTGGTAGAATTGACCATGTTACTGAATGAAGGCTCTGAGTGTCAGCAGCCTCCCAAGTCATCTTTACTTGACAATGGCTGTAGAACTTAGGATCAGAGAGCCAGTGATAGATATGCAGCTGCTAGGTGCTTTCCAGAATTTTACTTTTGTATGATGCCTCGATCACTTCTGCAGCCAGGTGTCTGTGCCAGCCCAAGGGGCCTAGTGAACATAGCTCATGATGGGGTTCTCTTTATGAAGGGGCAGTATGATAGATATTGTTACAAGCTATCCTGACAATATGATAATAAAGTGAACGTGCAATAAGCTTGGTTGCGGGTCCGAGGTGCCGATGTGTGATATGCCTAGCCGCAGATACAAGTAGCTGACGCGCGATGTGCTTAGTCGCGCAGTTCGAGGTGCCGACGCGCGAAGTACCTAATCGCACAGTCTGAGGTGCCGACGCGCAAAATGCCTAGTTGCGGGCTCGAGGAGTCAACCCTCGATGCGCTTATTCGCACAGTCGGAGGTGCCGACGCGCGAAAGCCTAGTTGCAGGCTCGATGAGTCGACCCTCAATGTGCTTATTCGCGCAGTCCAAGGTGCCGACGCGCGAAATGCCTAGTCGCGGGCTCGAGGAGTCTACACTCGACGCGCTTATTCACGCAGTCGGAGGCGCCGATGCACGAAATGCTTAGGTTAGGGTCCGAGAAATCCGTGCGCGATGTGCATGATCGCCGAGTCGGAGACTCCCTATGCGCGAAATGTTTAGCCGCGTGTCCGAGTATTGCATGCGTGATATGTTTAGTCAAGAATTCCGAAACACCGAGGGCTGAAAGGCTTAGCCGCATGTCCGAGGATTCCGCACGTGGATCTTGGTCGCGAAGTTCGCGTCGCCGATGCTCGGAATGCTTAGCCGCGAGTCTGAAACGTCCACAACCATAGGGATCTGCCCACGCTACCGCTATGTGTGCGTAGCGCCTGTTTTGACACGTCAAGATTATGGTGAGTGGAGACGTCCAGACTCGCGAGGTGCAAAGAGCCGAGCAGACGATGCGAGCGCCAGACCAACGGCGAACCACGCGGGAGTCACGTGGCGGCCGCAGCCAATCGCAGACTCCGGCACGACCCTCAATCATTTGCTTTTTGTGCGCTTCTTTCTGTATGGAGGAGATCGCTGAAGGGGCATATTTGAAGACGGAGAAATGCGCTTTCCAACGAGAGCAAGATGGCGGCACTCGGTCGCGCCGTTCCGGAGATATCGCGGCTTGAAAAACGCTGTTCTTTCTTGATTTCCGCGAGATTTTTCGCCACCTTGGCTGATAAGACGAATTTTTTAGAGCACTTCTAAGTGGTTTACAGTGATGATATTTGGGTATCAGATAGAAAAAGGGTTATAAAAACTGAAAATGTGATTTTAAAAAAAAATAGATTTTTTGGCAATTTTTGGCGATGCGAAAGCCGCGTCCCCCCTTAAGGTGGTAACCACAGGGAACACATTTTGGTTGGCAATAAACTGCAATCATAATACAATTTGGTGTCTTCAATAACATGCTGAAGTTCTTTAGAAGTATGCTTCATGTGATTGCCATTTCTTAGATTATTATAAATGTTTTGGGAGTACATTCTTCATAAAAAAGTGCAACAAGTTTTCCATGTCTTGCGTGTAGACGATAGCCACCGGGCATGTGCATATGTAATGTGTGAAGAAAAAGTGAGGGACCTGCGGCACCGATCTAATTAGTGGGTGTATCATTGCTTCACTGTATTGCAGGAAAGTCTACGACACCTGCTTCCACTGGCAAGGGCCAGACCAAGAAACGAAAGACTGGGACTCCCAAGGCAGAAAAGAAGGTGTGCTCCTCAACCCCGTTCTCTGTATTTTGTGCTGCTCAGTCTTTGAAGGACCATATTCTACATGGTTTTTGGGTAACAAACGCAAAGGTTCACAGTGAGGTAACACTTCACCATGCAAGACTGAAAATGGAAGCTTTATATACAAACCATCCTGACCCTTAGGATTAAGTGTTGTGGCTTTTGTGTGGCTTGTGTATGCTTTTCTTATCAGGTTAACACTTTCCTGTCCGTGGGAAAATAAGCACTTTTCGGGTGGTCTAGTAAACATTTCTTTTGCTGCTACACCAAATGTTTGATATTAAAATGTTTAGTATCAATTTGTAGAAGAGGGAATGCGCTTTTTAATGATATTGTTTGAAAGCAAACATTTATTACCAATTGAAAAAAAAATCACTTAATAAAAAATTTGTAACAAAAACGAGAAAACTCCGCGAGAACGTCGATGCTGCTTTGCACCAAGACAACATAAAGAAAATTCAAAATATACATTTTGAAGGGACAGGCCATATACAACATTCCTGCAAATATAAATTTTCTATCTGTACAAGTTATTTTTTTACAAAGGAAAATGTTATCCCTAGTGGCTGTCGTGCCACCGCACAAAGCAGTTGCGTGATGTGGTGAAGCACAAGTTTGTGGAGCACGTCTCGCAGAAAACGTTCGTTTTTTGTTCCACTTTCCGTTCTTGATAGCACAATTATCAGTTCCTGTATCTTTGTAGCTTCTGGGGCTTGTGCTGTTGATCCTTAGGGGCGCATGTAGCGGGAACAGCAGGAGGAGCCTTGGGGTCTGGATGTTGTTGCTCATCAAGTCCTATGAGCTGCTCCACCAGCTCTAGCCTGAACGCGAACTGATCAAAGCGCGAACCTCTTGACAATTCAGGCACTTTGGGATGCTGCCGACGGTTCTCATCAAATAGAATAAAGCTGTTGACAACAGCAATATCTATACTGTGGAAAAACAGCGTTTTCCACCAGCGCACGCACTTCATCAGAACATTGTATGTCCCAATCAGCTGGTCCGATTTATCGACGCCGAGCATGCCCACAATGTACTTGTCAATCAGCATTGGCTTTTTCACCGATACTTCTTCCCACTTATTGTTCGTTTTCCTTCTGCGCTTTGCAAGTGCGAATTTGTTGGTTGTGGGGGCTGTCGACATGTGAACAACACGCTTGTCCTTCCATTGTAAATATAGAACGTCCTGGTCCCGTAGCCAGCGAACATCTCCTCTCTTTGCTTTTTTTTCCCATTGGGTGTCCTTGAGCTCGGCTGGAAAGCCCCGATGATCCTTGCGCGTTGTGCCACAAGCAAGCGTCTTGCGCTCCAACAAGTGTACAAACAAGGATGTCGAAGTGTAAAAGTTGTCTAAATAAATGATGTAGCCTTGATCTAGGTAGTCCTCTGCCAGTCGCGTCACAACATCGAATGCCAGCCCACGTGCGCTTGGTGCTTCACGCTTTCCTGTGTATACACTGAACTGAACAGTGTAACCATATTTGGAGTCCGCCAAAACCCAGAATTTATATCCCCATTTAATAACTTTGTCCCGCATGTACTGTCTAATTCCGGATCTGCCTTTGGACTTTACCATCCTCTCGTCAACGGAGAGGCTCCGATCAGGTTGGAAAAATTGGGCGGATGAGGCGTTGATGTGCTTCCGCAGCGAAGCTACGCGATGCAGCTTGCCATGGGATGCGGCAGTTGTCTTCTCAGGGTCGGACACACTCAGGAATGTAAGCAACTCTTTGAATCGATTTCTTGGCATTACCGAAGGTGGAAGAAGACCAGAAAATAATTTCCACGTGTTCCAGTAGAGGTGCAAGCGCGGCACTTGTACAATACCCATGTAAATGAGCAGTCCGATAAACTTCATCTCATCGGGAGTCACTTCTTTCCAAGATCCGTCTCTCTCACTGTATGATTGCTTCTCCAAAATATGCATCCACGCATATTTATTTGTCATGTTGCATATCTCGGTGATTATTTCCGCCGTGAAGAACAGCGCGAAGAAGTCGACGGCTCTTGTGAAGTGTCGCGCGGAACTACGGAGCGCAGTGCCGAGGTCAACTCCTGGCCATCTTCTCGCGCAAAACTCCACTCTTTGTGCCGCCGCTGACAAGTGGTCTTGTCCAGACGACGTTGACACCCTGCAGATAAGAGCCGTAGCCTTTAGAACACGCCGCATGTCTTTAGATCCGATCGCGGCCGCGATAAAATGGCTCGGAGTGGAAAACCAAACTTACCGGCGGATACCTGTCGACGTTCCGGGGCTACTTGACGCACTTTCACCGTCCGTGCTGAAGTCTGATGAGTCAAAATCATCTCCCGAGTCTCCGCTGCTACCACCATCACAAAATTCTGATGCAGACTCATCGGAATCCGTCGAAACTCGCCGTTTCCGAGGAGCAGCTGCGCGCGACGTCGACGCCATATCCGAAACTATGCGCGCTCGTCAAGCGTGATTAAAAGGCGTTTTAAAAATCCCTCCCGCGGCTAAAAAAGGAAACACAAAAGCGAAACTTGAAAAATAGTTGTCCTTTTATGCGCTGGATGGCGCTAGCTGTCCATAAGTGCTCCGAGCGGGAGAAAATCGACGTTGAAACCATCGACAACATACTGTCGATGGGCATAGGCGCGGACAGGAAAGTGTTAAACAGCAAGTGCACCCTTTGAGCGGTTGGTTTTTAATTCATTGGCATTCTTATGGCACTTCATGCACTTTCAGGAGGCTATCTATCTGTTTGTATCTAACCATGCTCCCGCCTACCTAGCGCTTCGATTTACATGACACTGACACTACAACTGGCACTGGAAGAACCACCTTTATTGCGTTGCACGCTATTGGATACTGTGCGGGTGTGACCAGAGTGGCCAGACCACACTGCATACCACGCCACGTATCGATACATCTTCCCTTCCGTAAGGAACGTAGAGTAGATAAAATAAGGTAAGTTGATGTCCAAACACACACACACATGATATGACTTCTCATGATATGATTAATAAAAATTGGGCCCCTCAGTAAACCCCCTTTCTTTTCGTTTTTACAGACTCGCACATGAAAGTGCAAGGTAGTTGTTGATAGTCTTCAGAGTACGTAGGCCTGGTTGGGGCACGTCTCATGCGTGTAGACCTTCGTAGATGTGCCTGACGATGTTGGTAATCAGATGTATGTTGTCCAGACTGATTTTCGGCGTCTCTTGGCTCATCTGATCCGGTCTGTTTCATCGGCTCATGTGAGACACTCCAATCAAGTGAGTTGTCTGTTGACACCGGCTGCTGTGTTGCGGTTGGCCTGCCATCATTAAGAGTATCTGGGACTTTACTCCGGTCTTCATACTCCACGCTTACATCTCTTGGCCCGAATTCTTGTATTTCGGATGTCCTGCCTGTTAAGCAGCAGGGTGTGGCCGTCTTCTGTTCTAAGCAGATAGGATCTGCTTAGAATACAGTGGAGCTACTTGATCTTGAACTGTTGCCTTGATTATCCATCCAGAGTCATCCTGAATACGTGCCCTGTCCCCCCTTGAGAGGACAGGAAGTGATGTGGCTTGCCTAAGTTTTTGTATGTGCTTCTTGACCTCCACTGCAGGCTAAACCCCGAAATTAGGGAAATGGCAGCTGCGCAGTTGTCGCCCCATTAGTAGTTCAGCTGGGCGATGGCTCAGAAGGCTGATCCAGAACGGCTCTCGAGCGTCTCTGGTCTTCTTTAGCAGACGCTTGACGATCTGCACCCCTTTTTCGGCAAGGCTATTGGCATGGGGAGACCTCGGACTGGAGACTACATGCTTGAAATCGTACGTACAGGCAAAATCGTGAAACGCACTCAAACTGAATTGTGGACCTCCGTCGCTCTAAACTTCTAGCGGAATGCCATGCCGAGCAGAAACCAATACAAGGTTCTTGATCACACTTTCACTTGAGGTGTGCGTTAGATGTTCCACCTCTGGGTAATTTGAGTACGCATCATAGACAATTAATTAAGCAGTCCCTACATGGTCATAGATATCGATTGTGCAGGGCTCTTGATGACTGGCTCTTCTGGTTGACAATAAGCCAAACAGCAAGCGCTGCACTTTGAGGTCACTTCCTCTATATGCTTCTGCATTCCGAGCCAGAACATCAGTAGCCGTGCCCTCGCCTTCATATTATTTATGCCCAGATGCCACTCATGAAGGCGATTCAGCATCTGTCTACACATTTTGGGGGGGATAACCACTTTGCAGCCTTTCATGAATATGTCATCCACATACCGTATTTACTTGCATAATAGGCGCACTTTTGTTTTTCCAGAAAGTCCGGCTTAAAGTCCTAGGTGTGCCTATACGCGGGGTAAAATTTACGAAATTTTTTCAAGTCGCATTCTTGCGCTTTAAATTTGAACATATGTCAGGAATATGGCTACTCCCACATAATTTACCAATAAATCCAGTATAAAAGGAAAAATAAAAGCTACCTACTTACCTTTAAATGAACAGGCGAGAGAGTTGACTGCACACACATATCAAATTTATTAAGACATGTCGTGCTCCTCTCCTTCCCCTATTCAGAGTCCGAGTCGGAGAGCACATACTCATCGCCTTGGTGGAGACTCGTCGTCTTTGTCTGAGCTCCACAACATGTCTTCGCTCGCATCCAGTGCGTTGGAGATCCCCGTCTTCTTGAAACTTTTCCTGATGACATCATCAGAGATCTCTCGCCAAGCTTCTACGATCCATCTGCACAAAATTTCCATAGGCAGCCTCTTAATTTTGCCACCTGGAGTTAGTTGACGCTGTCCTTAAAAGGCTTATTTAAGGACACGTCGAAAGGTTGCAGTACCGAAGTGAGGCCTCCCGGAATCACAGCAATATCCGTGCGCAGCTCTAACAACTTCTCTTGTACCCGTTCTACAAGGTGCCCACGAAAACTGTCCAAAATGAGCATGGCCGGATACAACAGGCCGCCTTGTCCACCGGCCCCAGAGGTCTTGACCCAGCCCACTATCAACTCCGCGGACATCCAACCTTTCTCCGGGACCCTCACGTAGATGTCTCGAGGGGAGCGTCTTTCTCTTAAAAATAACATAAGGCGGTAGTTTGCGCCCATCCGCAGTCACTGCCAACATCACAGTACATCTTTCTTTTTCTGCGCCGGATGTTCGAATATGCACACTTCGTGCACCTTTCTCCTCTACAGTTGTGTTTCTCGGCATGTCGAAACAGAGGTGGGTTTGATCTGCATTCCCAATCTGGGACAAAATGAAGTTCTTTTGCTGCCAGAGCTGTATAACAATACGGTGAAACTCCAGTACCTTTTCCTTGTACGCTGAGGGCAAGTGCTGGCACAACGTTGTGCGTTTTCTCAGGGTAAGTCCATGGCGTCGCATGAAGCGCGTTGTGCATTCGGAGCTTGCTTTGAAATCGATGCCCTGCGCTCAGGCAATTCTGCGCGCCTCAGTCTGCACTGTGTGACACTGCACAACCGTCCTGTCGAAGGCCCCGTAAGTGTTGAACGAGTTGCTCTTCCACTTGCGGATACTTTCCGGACTTTGCACCGCGGAAGGCCCGTCACGACTTCTTGGTGGCCTGAAGTATTTCTTGCTGACCTCGCCAGTAACAAATGCTTGTTTCTCCGACACTAAAATGTCTGCTTGCAGCACGGAACACCTGCTTGAGTGCATACTGCACAGCTTTCAGTGTAAATGGAGCCATGTAGCTCCCGTACTTCCCCATTGCGGAACACGCGACCACACGAACTGCACGTTGCTTGCAAAATGGGGAGATGTGGCTTTTTTCTTTTCTTTTTTTTCCCCTTGCCTGTGTGGAGCATTGATGGCGATGGCACTGTCGCTTGTGTCGAGTTGCCCGGCCTCCGAGAGTGGCCCAACTTTTCGAGCTGCCTCAGCGAAGGTAGCGAAAAGCTTACATCCGCGCGGCGGTTTGGAGGAGGGGGAGAGGGGGTGTTATTGATAGTTGATAGAACTATTTTTCGCTTGTTGATGCTTTTTTTTTTTCTCTCTCTTTTTTGGTTTCTACTGCCGCTTTAGGTTCATTCATTCAGTTCATTGTCATTTTGCATTTGTTCAGTTTTTGCTTAGTATGTTTGCTTATGATATTTGCAAGTATTGGTGTTGTATTTATCCTAACGTCTTCACCTTCGTTAGTTCGAATACTCTCGGGAGCTGCTATCCGGGACAAAGAATTGGCTAGTATCAGCCCTTTGCCGGGCAAGAAGTACAAGTCGCATCAGTCGAAAAAAAATAAAATCGCTGTAAACAAGGTGGCATTTCTGCGATGTCCTTCTTTGCGATTGCCAACAGTGCTGATGATCAGTTTCCACAAAGTGCCAACAATGAACTTTCAGAAGCTTTCACACCCAAAGGTGATCCCTAGGATCTCTCTTTCAATCTAGGCACACCTTGTTTCAGTTTCTGCAAGTGCACGCGAACCTTGCGCCACCAGTTGCCAGCATTTATCATGCCTTTGCAACTGTGCGGCTGCCAGAGCTGTGCTTGACGCATCTGTACTTATCTTGATTGGCCTTTGCGGGTCGAAGACTGCTGGAATGGGTGTTGTAGTCAACAAGATACGCAGGTTTTCCCACTCTCTCCCATGAATGTTGTTCCACTTGAAGCATGTGTTCGGGCAGATTATAATGTAAAGTGCGGCTGTCTTTTCTGACAAGCTGGGAATACTTTCCGAAATAATTTGCTGCTCCCAACAGCCGTGGCACTTCCTGCGTGGACGACAGGGTTGGAAAGTTAGCAACACACTGAATAAGCTTTTCATCTGCCTTAAGGTGTGAGGCTACCCAGGAAACCGAACTTTCTTTTCAAGATATCTGGATGAAACTTTCAGGGTACGTTCACACCACCGAACTATGAGGAACTGCAAAGTTCTATGAAGATGTGTTTATTATTAGTTCCCGAGTTATTGAGGTCTAGCTAGGTGGTTCATGTATATGCCTGAGGAAGAGCCTGGAGAAATGCCAGGACCTCGTAGGAAGCTGAAATTCACTGTGATGATCCCTTGTTAAATATTCCAGGAGGCTACAAAGCCCTTTTCTTTAATTTACGCTCCAAAAAATTTTAACACTACTTTGAATTTTATGTAGCCAGTAATGATCACATTCACAAAAAATTACTTGCTTATTATAAATTAACTGCACCAGCTTTCAAAAAAAGAAGCTTATTACCCCCTGGTAAAGTCATTCAGGGACAGAATTTAAAAAAAACTGCACACGAATCTGAAGACCAGTTCTTGAAATATCGCTTTTCCCAGCACCACTACTAGCGAAAAAATCTATTATGAGAAAGCAGGCCTTAAGGTTCAACACGTGTTTTTTTATTAGAAAGCTCCTGGGGCGCTTATAATTAGCGCTTGCGGCTCCAGGTACATTCAATGTGTCGGATTTTCGACCAGTGACAGCCGACAGCACAGTTTTGCCACTGAAAGTGTCTACGCCATCAACACTCGCTCATGACTCGCTGCGGAAGACCGGAAGTTCAATGCTCGTACAAGTCGCACATCGCGCTTTCGTGCACCAAACATCTGCACTGTCTTAGGCTTGTTGCCGGCATCGCGTGCAGCAAAGAACAAGCAAAAAAGAAGAAGCTGAGAAAATAATCTAAAAGATCGCACAAGGCGATGAGCATCTCGCAAGCAGGCGTCTGTTGAGGCGGACAGAGCAAAAGGCAACAATGACACGAGCGCGGCGGTCGCGGCATGAAACAGAGCAGCTGCCGCCGCCGCCCGCGCAGCAGCCAATGGCAGGCACGCTTTAAGTTGTGGGATTTGAACGCACTGCTCTGGCCAATCCACTCCGCATCGCAAGGCGGGAAAACAGAGACAAAGAATTCATGGTCAAAACGTCACCAAGATGGCACGGGCATGCAGCATGGGCTGGGAACGGCACGTGTGCGAAGTTTGACTTCATTTCAGCATTTGCATGCGTTTTGTAGGCCGTGGTGGCCTCAAAAGCGTGTGTGTGTGTGTTTTTTTACACTTTGCAGTTGAATTGGGTGCTGATAATTACAGAACAGGTAGTTTATGAGACATGCAACCAAAAAAGGTTGTTTTTCAAAAAATCAACTTTTTCGCTATCTTTCGGTTTTCGAGGGCCACGTTCCCCCTTAAGTCCTTCCCTCGTGAGTACGTCTCCAAGAAACTTGACTTCTTGGGCACCAAAGATGCACTTTTCTTGGTTCTCAGAGAAACCAGCTTGTCGCCTAAGCACTGCCCTTGAACGGCGGTCATGTTCGGCCTTTGTAGTGCCTCGGACCAATACATAGTCTATGTATACTCTTAGGCCAGACAGTCTGTCCAGTGCTTGACTGATTTCCCTTTGAAATATCTGTGATGCAGACCTCATGCCAAACGGTAGTCTCGGGCACCTGTAACAGCCATACGGTGTACTGAAAGTACATATTTTGGACGACCGTTCGTCTAATGGTATCTGGTAAAATCCACAATTGGTGTCAAGTTTGCTGAAATAAGTATCGCCAGCCAACTCTCCCTTGATATCCTCTTTCATTTGTATGTCACGGATTCATGCATATGTGGATGCCACCGCCTTTTCAACAATAACAAGCGGACTCACCCAGTCCGCAGGCTCCTCCATATTCATTATGATGCCTTTGGCTTCCACGCGGAGCACAGCCTGCCTTGCATGTGGAATATGTCTTGCAGGTACAGCTTCGGGCCTTGCTGTTTTCTTCAGCTACATAGAGTAATGTCCCTTGACGCATCCAGGACCCTTGAGCAAGTCTGGAAATTTCACTGCAATGTGTTCCTTCAGATTTGGCTGACTTGAAATTGCGTGAGCGCAATATAGAACACCGAGACGCTCACGTGTCGAAAGTCCCAACAGTGCCTACTTGCCCTTTTTTACGCTGAAAAATTAACTTGTACTTTATCACCAACCGAAATCGGTAAAGAGCCGGTCCCAAAGTACTCGGTGATAATTCCTTCTTAGCTTGTCAGCAGCATCTTGTTAGGGCATATCTTCGTCGCATGGCCAAGTTTTTCAAACAGAACGCGGCAATAAATTTGCTCGAGTTCCAGTGTCAACTTTGAAGGTCACTGTCTGTCTTCCCACTCTAGCGTCAATTAACCAGTCATGTCCTATATCGTTCGCTAGGCTGCTGATTCCCACTGTGAATAACTTGAACTCACTTTCTTGTTCAAATGCATCACTAAGACGGTCAACTGCCACTATGTTTCTGGGTTTGCAGCAAACAGCAAAATGATTTTGCTTTCCGTGACTTTTGCAGGCTTTTTTCCATGTTGGACATCGTCTGTGTGGTTGATGTTTGTTGCAAAATGTGCTTTGACGTGCAGGGTGTTCCAGAACGCATCGCTCAAACACGTCTGTGCCGTACGTGTCTCGTGCTCCTCGGAACGCGTTTCTTAACATCACACACTTTCGCTGCTTGTTCTTTTTTATCCCAGACTTGCGTCTGACTTGCTTCAAGCTCATCACCTTTTCAAAAGTCTATTCCTATCTTTTGTTCAACACAAGCTGGTCGCATATTAGCGGGTCTCTCAGGCTTCTAAAATTACATGTCTCTTCTTTTATCTGAAGATCTTGCAGCAATTTGTCAAACGGTTCCTCTTTCCGGATTTGGGAACGAAACGTTCACTTTCAGACGTCTTATTGCGCTGCGGTATGCAGCAGTCTGCGAAGTTCTGAATGATGGCATCTTAGTGCTCCTGTTGTGTTGACGTTGGGCGAAAGGTGTTGAACATGTCGATGGCCTTTTGATTGGCTATGTGAAGAAACACGGCAGCCTTCTCCGCATTCATGCATTCCTTGCTTGTTGCCTTTAAGTTAAGGGAGGAGGAGGGGACCAGAACTAACTTTCTTGTTTTTTGACAGAAAGGGCTGAAATTTGGCACACACACATTGCAATAAATAGACAAATCTAAAATTTCATAAAGATATCTTGATTAGTATTTGTTTTATAAGAATTTGAGTTCCTTGCTTGTGGAAAGCCTGGCACAGTAACAAAACACGATAGGGAGCTGGGAATACTTTGCATGTTTACCGAAATGTCTCATCTACACCAAGACAGTGTTAATTTTTTTTTAGTGCTGTAATAATTTTTTGCCCAACATAACATGCACATGACTGTGCTTCACTGCATGGAGCCATGTAGTTATTGTGAAATAATTAAATAATGGAAAGATAAAGAAACATTTCAAGGCTGTCTTTAAGGGGGGACATGCGTTGTGGAGATTATTTCCTGCATCTTATGGCCAAATCTGATGAAAATAAACAAGCTTACATAGTTTTTTGTGCTGATTTCAAATATGCAATAATTTTTCTTGTAGGTCCATTAGTTCAGGAGATTGACAGTGCTGCCACTCTATTCTTTCTGGAGACAATGGAAAAAAGAACTGCTCAGCAGAAAGTGAATATTATTGCATAGCTAGATAATATAATGTGCAATAACTGCAATGCTGCAAAAAAGTTTTCAAATGAAATTTTAATTAGCCATTCTGCAGGTGATCAAAATTCTTTCCTTGACCTAAGGCTACCACACCAAAAGAAAATTCATAAAATGGAAATATTCATGTGCACAAATTTGAAATTCTGCTAAAGAAAGAATTAGTGCTCTAGCTGTTCTAGATCATCAGGTATCACTCCGACAGTCTAGTGAAGTGACCCAAAAACATGTTTTGAGAAATGTGAGAAAACGTGCAAAACCCTCTCTTATTTACAAATTTACAGCTGGAACAGCTCAGTAGGCACCAGGCATGTAGTCCTGCTGACTCGCAGCCCCTGTGTGCCGCTTTTAGAGGGACTGGCGCAAATCTTCTGATGCTTAGTGCTTCTTGGCTGATGCTGCCATTCGACGCCTATCTTTCTCGGCCATGCGGGTGCGACTTTGCTCGCTTGGATTTAGACATAGTTCTTTCATTATGTCCTTTGAGGCCCTTGCATTGCCTGCATTGAACTTTAATACTGCCTCTGGCACAGCAGCCTCCACCATGAATAAAGAAGCGTGCCTGTCTTTTGGCGCCAGTGCCCAGATCATTGAATGCAGGCTTTCATTGTTATTTTGCGTTTTACCACACTGGCAACGTTGCAGCAGTTTCTTGTCTGAAAGATGTTCATATATGGGACGTAAAGCCTGATAAACATGAGGAGGAAGCTTTCGAGGATGTTTTGGAACCGGCTCACCCTTGGCCGCTCTCACCTGTGAGCTTCGTTTTTCTCTCGGTCGCCGAAACAGAACTGAGTGATGCTTGCATTGTTTCGGCTCGCACACAAGAAGCTTCTATCGATATGTAGTGCGGTTCCAAGTGAGCCTCAATTGTACTGCCGATTCTCGACTGATTTTCATCCATGCGCGAGGTACTTGGTCGCAGGTCCGAGTTGTCGGCGCGTCAGGTGCTTGGTCGCGGGTCCGACTCGGCGGCGCCTGAAGTGCTTGGTCGCGGGTCTGAGTCGGCGCGCAAGATACGTCGGCGGCGGTCCGAGATGTTGGCGCGCGAGGTGCTTTGTTGCGTGTCCACGATGTCCGCGCCGCACTGGACATCAGCAGAATCAGCACTGGAAGCTGTTGACGACGCTTTACTTTTGGGCATCGGAGACTTGCGCTTACGGCTGCCAAATTTATGCAAAGTTTTGTATTTCTTCTTGCGCCGTCGCCTATCCATGATCACAGCCGAGATCCAACGCGAAACTACGCCACGGAGCTTCGGAGCCGCTACCGAAACTATGGAGAGGCTCGTGATACGGGCGATGGAGAACGTAGCTGCTGTGGTAGCTGCGGGAAAAGCAGACGACGCGCGGCACTTTGCCTGCCGTTGCTAGGGGCAACCACTCCGAAGACCAACGGGGCTGCGCACCGCTGTCACGTGGCGCGCGCCGCCAATCAGGAACCTCTGCGAGACCTCGAAACTTTTGCTTTTTCTGTTGTTTTCACTTGGAGGAGGCCGGGAAGATGGCAGATTTAAAGTTGAAGAAAGGCTCTTTCTGTTGCGACCAAGATGGCGGCGGTCGGTTGCGCCGTTACGGAGATATCGTGGCTTGCGATTTCCGCAAAACTTCTAGTCGCCGTGGCTGATACAATTTTTTTAAAGCACTTCTAAGCGGTTTTCAGGGAAGATATTTTGGAATCAGGTAGAGAAAGGGATATAAAACCTGAAAATGTGATTTCTGAAAAATCAATTTTTCGGTCATTTTTCGCGATGCGAAAGCCGCGTCCCTCCTTAACAAGCCCCTTGAAGTGGCCCTGGAATGCTTTGTGGGGTAAACCACGATGGGACACATTCATTGTGGCCCAGAAATCGTTCAGAGCTGTCTGCCCTTTCTTTATTGCTTGAAGAACTTGCGTTGAGCGAATGTTCACATCAAACACCCTTGCACTTCCTTTTGAGAGGACCACTGGGACTCAATAGGGCCACAAGTAGTGCATGACAGCACCATTTGCACTGCCAGACCGAGCCTAGTATCGCAGTGTACACTCACATAATGGTGTTGGTATCTTGGGCACAGAGTTTTAGCTACGAGAGAGCTCATCACAGAAACCTGCACAATAATGAACTGGCTGTCGCAAGGGGCTGAAATTTGTTCTTGGCCTTGCTGCTCCATCAAACTGAACTTGTGCTCAGGTGCGGACACTGCACAGAGAGTCGCGAACGCTGCATGTGTGCCCGTCTGCCATCACCGCTGACACAAAATGCGGCTCAAGGTGCGTCTGAATCGTACGACGTTCAGGCGACGATTTGTCTGGTGAGCCTTGAGTCACCATACTGTAGCTCGTCTACGGTTGGGGCTCACTCGCAGGCTGCGTGTCCCTGTCGCACAATGTGTACACCGGTGACCAAGCGAAGAAAAGCAAGAACAGACGGGAAACTGTTTCAGAGCAAGCGCAAATCTTGTCGTCTGTCCTCGAACTTTAGCGGCCCACTGATACTTTTTACGTATGATATAATTGTACACGCAATAACAAGTTGTATGTGCGTTCGGTGGCGGGAAAGACGAGTTAGGGCTCCGCGAACTGCAGTAATTTTACACGATTTAAAGCTGTTTTCTTGCCCTGCGCACTGATAAATTTTTTTCTGGCACTTTTAGTGCGTTCCCAGCAACCTGTTGCAGCCACATAATGAACTGAAAACATGCAACTTTCAGTGCTTAGTCATCTTCGTTTGTAGCTGATAAAGTGGTTCCACAGGGTTCTTGGTGGGTTCTACACTATTCGCTGGTGGTTTAGTGCAGCACAGTACTAAGGAGACTGGTCTTGCAGGGGAAGGCAGCTCGAAAGCGGCCCGCTGATGAAGACGAGTCTGAGGTCGAGTCCGAGGTAAATTTGGTGCACTGTTTTTTATCTTTGTCTTTTGTAATCTGCCTGCATTGGAACCTTCTCGTGTGTCAATTCTAGAGTGGCTAACCATTTAGTGTTGATGGGATCACTCATTCATCAAAGCAAGAATAAGTTAGCTGCTTTGAAAACGGCTCTGTGAGAGTTTGGTTTCCGCATTTTCTGCATGGGCCTGCTCTTTGAAGAGCTGGATCATTGCAGCAACAGTGAAAAAAAAAAACCTATTCTCACTGTTTTATAATGCTGCACTTCGTGAGTTTCCTCAACTTGTGCTAATCAATTGGAAATTGCCAATAGACTTCTGGGCAGCTAAAATACCCTAATGTTGTATGTAATTAGTTATTCGCTTGTGCCCTTTATGTTTTTGATAGTAATGCATGTTTTGCCGTATTTAGTTCAACTGAGCCACTGTCTTCTTATCGGTAAGAGTTGACTCGTGTAAGTGCACAAAGTAGCTCTGGCCCAGTTAATTCCGCAGCATTCTTCAGTACAGTGATAAAATCAGTCATTCACTCAGGCATGTGTCTCCTTCTGCTGCTGTTGCATTTTTGACGTGTTGTGTTTATGATATTTTGCAGTATGTAACTGCTCCAAGGCGAGCAGAAACTAGTAGCTGATGATGTTTTTGTTTTTATAGAATTCTGTGGAAAGTGAAGAGGAGGAGGAGGAGGAGGAGGAGGAAGAGAAGAAACCAGTCAAGAAGGCCAAGCCTGCAAAGAAGACCAGCACTCCTGCCAAGCGGAGGAAAGTAGCAAAGAAAGAGGAGTCTGATGAGGACGAGTCTGACAAGAAGGATGAGTCTGACGAGAAAGATGACTCTGATGAAAAGGATGAGGATGACAAAAAGGACAAATCAAATGAGAAGGACGAGTCTGATGAGAAAGAGGACTCCAATGAGAAGAACAGCGTTGACAAGGAAGACGAATCTGAGGAGGAGCCTGAGAAGAAAGCCGAACCACCAAAGAAGGCTGAGGCCCCAAAGAAGGCTGAAACTGCGAAAAAGGCCGAGCCTGCTAAAAAGGCCGAGCCTGCTAAAAAGGCCGAACCTGCTAAGAAGGCCGAGCCTGCCAAGAAGGTTGAGTCTGCAAAAAAGACGGAGCTCACTAAAAAGGCAGAGCCCATAAAGAAATCTGAGCCTGTAAAGAAGGCCACACCCGCCAAGAAGGGTAGGAAGAAACAAGGTGAGCACTGTTTTTACATTTCACTCCTTTGCACTGTTTAGTTTTGTCTTCTCCTTTAGTTCTTGTGGTTTGACTGAGGTGAATGTGAAATGACTCTAGAAGTGGCTCTGGTTTGTTGGTGTCCCCGTTGTCAGAATTTTTGCAAGTAAGGTCTGTTTTTTCATATGGTCATCTGTTCACCAGGTTTGATTCCCAGCTCTTTTGGCCACATTTAATGCGGCCAGACAGTCTTGGATGGATTTCAATGCAGCTAGACAATGGATTTACACACAGTCTCGGGCTTAGATTTAGGTGCTCTATAAGTCATAATTGATCTGGACTACCCCACCCACTCAACATTGTCTCGTAGCCTTTGTTTAGGACAACAAGCCGTACCAGATGACAAAGCTGAGAGTGGAATGGATAAGTACATGCTACACCTTCAATATTGGCAAATCAGTTTTGGGGAAGGCCTCTGTAGCTTTATGCTTCAGTACAGTGGATGATTCTCGATTTCATGAACATGCAGGCTTTATGCCTACCTTTCAGTTATCATTTAATTTGGCCTTTCTCTGTTGGAGCTTGGAGAGTAAAGCAACTATTCATGAAAGGCAGTCCCAGGACCTGTAGAAGTCTTTCTTCATAAGTGAATTTTCTTTTTGAAAATCCCCTGTGGATTTATATTGCAGCATCGTGCTACAGTCTTTTTTTTTTTCATGGTACTTGTAATGTAATATGCACTTGTCAAATCTTTGGGGTGCATAAAAAAAAAAGGAAAAAAATTTCTGCAGTAGACCTAACTTCAGGTATGTGAGTGGTGGAACAGCTGTGCCAATTGCGCCAAACTGCACCGAGAGTGATCTTTTGCACAATCTTGTGCCAAAACGGTATGTTAGCGAAAAATTGTGCCAAGCCTGCGCATGCATAAAAGCAAAGCCCTCCTTCTGTCAATGCTTTGCAGCTAACAAAACTGAAATCAAAACCGAGAGAATGTTATCATTATCATCATAGAAGGAAGCAGAGACGCGCCCAGTAGGAAACTCGGGGCCTCTTCAATTTTCCACTTCTGCCTACCCGCGAGCTGCCAGAGCATGGAGGAAGGAAGATAGGAGGAACCATTACGTCACACAGCCAGCCTTGGCATGCAAACACTCCGTGATGCCCATACATTTCTAAGATCCTGATGAGGGCTGAGGATATTTAGAACTGAGGTTGAATGGCGCAAATAAAACAAGGACACGAGGAAACAAATACCACAGACAAACACTGACTGCCCACTGGAAGTTTATTTGAAATTCTCCAGCCATATTATACCATTTACAGCATAGACATGCGTACACCAGTCGCAAACACATCTGCAAAATCAGCTACATCATAATCTTTCATGCAAAAAAGCTATTTCTTTTTCCGACAAGGCAAGAAAGGGAGCACTTACACATGTATCTCCTTCCTTACGAATGTAATAAGCCTATATTATCTCCCTTGCCCTCTTACCTTGTCCTTTCCCTATGAATTTTGTTTCTTCAAATATGGGTGTGCAGGGATGCTTGTTACAATGTCCTGCTAAATGACTCGCATAGCCATTCTTTAGGTTACTGCTGTGCTGACGAGCTCTGTCATTGAAACACTGTCCTGTTTGCCCTATACAAGTTTTTCCACAGCTCAGCGCTATCTCATAGATAATGTTTGGCCTGCAGTCCGTGAAACAAGATTTGTGATTTTTGGTACATTTTGGTGCCCTGTGCACCACAAATCATAAATCTCGTTTCACTGAATGCAGGCGCAAAGTTATCTATCAGATACCGCTGAGCTGTGGAAAAACTTGTATAGGGCAAACAGGACAGTGTTTCAGTGACAGAGCTCGTCAGCACAGCAGTTCATTATTTATTGCTCTCATGATTGCAACCAATATGGTTTTTAACACGAAATTTTTTGCTGATCAGAGGTGGTGTGCATTTTTGTGCACCAGCCGGATCCCCAGCTCCTTTGGGTCAAAAGAGAAGCTCCATCAGGCATAACAAACTTTCTGAAATCAAAGCCCAAGCAGGCCGGCACGAAATTTTGTACGTATAAGACGTATCTGATATCCTGCTTTTTCATGTCTTGTCAAGTGGTGACACAGCTCATCAATGTAGCGTGGTGGGCGACGTCATCTCTGCGAGCAGGCATCCTCGAACGATCGTTTTCGGGGATACAATCACTTACGTGCGATTTCGCATCTTGGCATCAGATGTGTCACAGGCCTTCTGTTGTGCCGTGCAAAGCGAGTTTGGCCCAGTAACGCATAAATGGGCTGGCTACAGCGAGTGCGCATTGGCCTCTCCGGGCGCTGCTATGCTGGGAGCATGTTTATGTTTGACCCACGGCCAGCTGTCCCGGCGTTCGATTTTACAAACTTCAGGCACCTTCGGGTTGTCTTGGGATCCCCCAGCTCGCTTGACTTCCTAGCAGGACCAGAATAGCGGGCTGCCTGAACTCCGAAAATCGAAGAGGCCCTCTCCCGTCAGAGTCGTGTGGCTCATGATTTGTGCATTTTTCTCTGACATACATACAATGCGTGCTGCTGTACCGTCTTGATGGCGCTTTATTTCGGTATTCATTGAACTCGTGTGGTACTACGGAGTTTACCGAAGGAGGATGTCACATTGTAGGATTAAAGGTAAACTTTTTCTATGTTTATGGCTGATAGCGGGGCTTTGCAAAAGAGCCGCTGTTATCAGGATCGAACTTGGTGCATAGCTAAGAATAGCATTAGTGAATGTGGTACACGGCATGAGCCTCCACTTCGATGGGTGCCGCCATGTTTGTTGGTGCAATACTTTTACGTCGAGTTTGTGTCTCTGCGAAATTTCAGGAAATAGTGTTCCCAATGCAAAGGCAAAACTGTATTTGTGTCTGGTGCATGTGTAGTGGCACTGACGTATCTTTTTTTCCAACCCCTATTAGAAAATTCCATAATGTGCATGGCATGACATAAGTGTATTGCATGATGTCATGTTCAATGCAGGCACGCGTACTCGATCGGCTTTGCGGTGAGCCTTTGCCCACAATTTGTGGCTGTTGCACTGTGTTGCACCCTGGGTTAATAAACACACGTTTGTTGATCTGTTTACGGTGCCTTCTCTGCGCTGTATCGACGAACCAGGCCTTAGCGCCTTTTGCGCATTGCGGTGTGGAGGGATCTTGCGTCCTTTCATGACAGCACTTGCAGGGCAACCCTCGTGCAAACCTGTCGCCACAACATGTCGACATATCAGTTAATATTTGCATCGTATATGTTAAGCACACCCACGTTGGACCCTGTGCCAAAAGTGCTTGCTGCTGCCCCAAACCTGCGTTTCTGTCTGCGCCAGGACCTGCCCGGAAAGGTCAAATGGCTGTGCCACGACTGGGTGTTTAAATTTCTTGGCTAATTCGATCCTGACTAAAGGTCTCAGTCAGTGTCCATACATTTCTATAGGCCTAAACTTTCGTTACTGTAGCCACCACTGCGGCAACGCTAGGCCTAGCTGCTTCAACATTCGCTATGAAGCTTCTTGCCGTTGGGTGCCGTGTTTTTTTATTGAAAGAATTCGCTGCTTTCAGCAATGGCACGGACTCCACCTTTGTGGTCCTCGCGATTGGCTTAGGAACTTGGAAAGCACGATGCGTTGTATAATGCCGGTTCTCGAAAGTCAGCTTTGCCTCCGTACAGAAACGTTACTTGGTGAAGCATAGTGTGGGAAGGGGCTACTGCCACAAGACGGTATGTATGCCTTAATTATACACGCGTGCACCCCGTATTTCCTGTCACAGTACGAGCACCGATATGCTTAATATGTGTACAGACAGGCCCTCAGAGCGTTTTCGAATGTGCCTGTGGCGGTTTGAGCCCTGAAGGGCAGTAAATGACATGCATTTATTTTTTTCCATCTAGCCGATTTTTCGGACATTTTCGCGGTCCCTAAGGAGTTTGAAAACTCGGACGTAGACTGTGCAACTGACCAAGAAGATGCTTCAAATGGTCCATGGGGCGAACGAGTGGCGGAAGGAGGACAAGAACAGAAAGGACCTACGCAATGAGGAATGAATGGGAAAGGATGTGTGCTGCCGCCGTTTTGAAGGAGCTTGAGCTCAAAAAACAAAATGTTGGCTGATGCCGAGATGCAGGTGTCCCTCATCCAAACCAAAATAAACTCTTTAAAGGGGCCATAAACCACCCTTCGGGCTTGGTGAAATAACATAGCCCGTGGGTAGCATACGCTATTGTGAACATCTCAGCCAAGTTCTGCTGTCGTACAATGTCCGTGGAGCTCGCAAGCGGAGCGCAAAGTCACCTTTTTCTCAAACGCTCTCCTTTCAAAAACTCCATGATCCTCGCTCTTTTCTGCGTGCTCTATTTTATCATAAAGCATACTCCAATACGCGGCTGCTATTGGTCGCTGCGCTCGGCTACACCGCGGCCACCACGAGGTGCCGCCACGAGTCCAGTGGCTAAGTGCGCTGTGGCTCTCTGAGGACAGCCGCGTTTGGCTTACGTTTAGCGCGGCACATGCACCAAATCGAAAATTTGAACTGCGCGCCACGGTGATGCTCCGCCGTAGCCTTCGCAGTGCAGGGCATTGGAGGAGGAAGGGGAGCACAGCTGAGGCCGTTTGATTGCTGATAACTCCGCTTCTGCTGAACGTATTGAAGTACTTTTTGCGGCAAAGTGGTTCTGAAATAGCCTATCTTCACTTCAAACGTCTTCTCCACTTCGATAAAAAGTGGTTCAGAGCCGGTTTAAGGGCCGATTTACGCTCAAGCCGCTCATCGCCACAAGCCACACCGCACACTTGCGGTCGCGCGAAAAATTCCACATATCCGGCACTTGCGCACAAATTACCATTTACACTGTGTGCACAGTGTATACCTCATACATTGTAAAGCAAATTTGTGCACAAGTGTTTGATATGTGCCAGCTTTCGCGCGACCGCACGCGTGCGGTGCGACTTGCGGCGATGGGCGGCTCGAGCGTAAATCGGCCCTGAAGCAGTGAAGCACAACACTGAGGCGTCGTGAGTGGGCTGAGAGTATGTCAGGACAGTTGAGGTTGACTTACGAGCTGTTGAGAGAGAATCTCAATTGTGACAAAGTTCGGGCCTCATACCACTGAGCTTGCCATCAGTTGATAAAAATAGCTCATATTCGAAAATATTTGCTTCTGTATGCATCTCCTTTTTATTTGTACTTGAAAATGCCCAACTCGATTTGCAATTTTTTTCGAAGACATTTTATTTGCTGTGCATTTTAATAACCCCTCCCTTCTATTCTCTTTTTCAGTAACATAAGCACTACTCCTTAGTATTCAAATTGGATTAAGACTTTTTTTTATTTTTTTCATATGCTTACTAGAGAGGGACAGCATCGGGCGATATGGTTTCTGCCGTCTTGACATAAAACATAGTTCTGTATCACTCGGGGTATTTTGCAAAGGCACTCAGGGAAGACCTGAAAAACTCAGGGAATTTGGAAATGTCAACTTGGTAGACACCCTGGATCTTGAAATTAGTCCCAAGGTTATTTTGTGTGGTTTGCAACTGCCAGCCTAGCCAGCATCATTGCCATTGCCCTCACAAGATGGTGATTACGAATGATGTCAATGACGTGGCACTTTTAGGCTTTGATTACTAAAGCTCATTCAGCAGATAATTTTACATGGCTAAGCTATAGGCAACAAGTTGCATCACATGTTTTTGACTACTGCACTCTAGGTCACAGTTTCGATTCCAGCCAATGCGGCCACATGGGAAATTGAAAGTGGGTGAAATGTTGGAACACTCCTGCACTTAGATTTAGGTGTGCTTAAACAAGCCCACTACTTAACGTCGTAATGAAAGAAGGCTCTTGCAGAGTTTTGACTCTTCAGACTTCCTTGCTATACACTCTAGTGGAGGAGAACGGCCACCACATTACACTTCAGTGGCTTCCAAGTCGCTGTGGTATACACTGCAACAAACTGGCCGATGCTGAAACGAAGAAGGCGCTTGAACAACCAGAGCCGCCACTGCTTGTGATTCCTTTTTTAAGAGTGGATGCCAACTGCCTTCTCACATGTGTCATGCGAAAAACTACAGAAAAGTACTGGAACAATCCGAATAATCGCCATAGACGACTCCAAAGATTAGACCCTACCATGAAATTCAGGCTACCACCTGAAAATTAACGCAGCTGTGCCACTCTCCTGCACAGATTTAGACTGGAGGTAGCATTTACGCACGGGTACGTGCAGTGTGAATGAGAACATAGGTTGTGTGCTCTGTGACTGGGCTCAGTACGTGGAAGTGTCGAAACTTCAACAGTGACCTTACGTGCCTCGGCAGCCCGCCGCTGTTGGACTTTATTTTAGGCCCTTGGCCAGACATTAAATAGAGTCTTAAGGTCATTCAAGCCTTACTTGATTTTTTAAAAAGTACGAGCCTGGACTGTACACTTTGAGCAGTCCAAATTGCTTACTATATGTTTTATATCTTCCTCCTCTCATCATCGTTGCCCATCGTGCATCTTTTTCTTCCCTCTTCCTTTCGCTGTTCCCCTTCCCCCAACACGGAGTAGCTGGCTAGAGGAATTTACTTCAGGTCGACCTCTCTACATTTTTTATCATTAAACATTTCTCTAATAACCTAAACAATCCCACATAGTCAAAGTTAAACTGAAGTCCCCCACTACTGTGTGCTTCCTAATCTTATCATGGTTTTGGCACATAAAACCCTGGAATTTCATTAATTTAACTTGTTTTTGGCATTCTAGAAGATAGCGTGCATCGCAGAGTGAACTCTGGTACTTCTAGGAATGGTCTGCCAGTCCATTTACAGTGTTGTGGAGTTGTTGACATCTGCTAATTTCATTTCTTGCAGAGTCTGAAGATGAGGACGAAGCAGATGAGAAGCCTACTGCTGATGGCAAGACGGAAGCACCCGCCAAGACTACCGACTGTGCAGAGCCCACGGTGAGGTCCATACCCTGAGCAAGAGACATCAGTTGAAAGAGAGGCCTGTTGAGTGAAGCAGCTTAGGGTTTGATGGCAGGCTGGCCTGTAATATGGTTTAAGGAAGTATTTGAACTGTAATGCACACTACAGTAGAATCTCGGTGATACGAACCCGGCTGATACGAATTTCGGTGTGATACGAATTCGTTAAATTCCCCCGCCCAAAAGCATTGTGTGCAATGGGCCAAAATTTGGATGTTCCGAACACTTTTCCGCGTCGCGTCGGGTGATACGAACTTCGGTACCGCAACCGTCGAGCCACCACCAGCGAAAAAAAAAAAAGAAAAGAAAGAACGGCGCACCGTGCGCCCGTGCCAGTTTGGGATTCCGCGTCAGCAGGGAGGCTAACGAGGCAAGGGAAGCTTTCTCTTTCTCTCGTTTTTGGGGGCGGTCTCTTCGCCTTTTTCTTTTTACTTTGTTGTTGCCCGAGGCTAGCGCCGCTGCTTATTGGCCCGTTCGCCCTGCGAACCCGCCAACCCAACCGGTCGAGCGCGATTTGTCCTCTCCACATTTCTCGCGGCCCTGCGCGCCCGCTCCGCCGGTCTTTCCGCTACAGCCAGCGAGCCGATCTTCACGCTAGCAGCAGCTCCCGCTTCTTTGTTTCCTCGTGCGCGACGACCACGGAAGTGCAGCGTGTTGTTTGCGTGTGTCGTTGAGCATTGATCGCGTCAGCCCGAAAGGTACTGCAATCAGCAAGATGTCGCGAAAGCGGAAGGCGCTGTCCTTGAAGGACAAACTGGATATATTGAAGAAGGTGGACGAAGAACCCAAGAAAAGGCGCATTGACATGGCCAAGGAATTAGGCCTGCCAATTTCTACGCTGTCTACCATCGTCGGTCAGCGTGACCAAATTATGCAGAATGTGCAGCACTTTGGCGTACACTCCAAAGAAGCGAAGACTGCTCACCATGTAAAGTTAGAAGAAGTTCTGCTAACATGGTTTAAAGAGGTCACCACGGCTGGCGTCAACGTTGACGGAAAAGTTCTGCGTGAGAAGGCTGCGGACATCGCACTCACGCTTGGAATTGAAAATTTTCAGGCCTCTGGTGGTTGGATTCACCGATTTAAGGCACGGCATGACCTCTCCTACAAAACCGTTTGCGGCGAAGGGAAAAAGGTCGACGCCTCCGTCGTTGAAGATTGGATGGCAACCACGCTGCAGTCTCTCATCGCGGGATATGACGCTCGCGATGTTTTTAACATTGACGAGGCAGGGCTTTTTTACAACCTTCAGCCCGAAAAGAGTCTCTGCTTCAAGGGCGAAACCTGCCAGGGAGGACAGAAAAGTAAGCAGCGCGTGACTGTTTTGTTTTGCTGCAACGCTGACGGGTCAGAAAAAATGAAACTGACCGTCATTGGAAAATACCAAAAGCCCCGATGCTTCAAGGCAGCCGGTCGTTTGCCCTGCACATACAAAGCCAATAAAAAGGCGTGGATGACGTCGGCTCTGTTCATGGAGTTCGTGACATACTTGGACAATAGGATGTCATGCAAGAACAGAAAGATTGTTTTGCTGCTGGACCAGTGTGCGGCGCATCCAAAGCACATGACGTTACAGAGCATCAAAGTGGTATTCCTGCCCCCGAACGCCACTAGTCATTTGCAGCCACTGGATGCTGGCATTATAAGAAACGTGAAGCACCACTTTAAAGGTTTGTTGGTGCGCCGCCTCCTTGCGAAGATTGACCGCAAGGACCCAAATATGCAGATCAGTCTTTTGGACGCCATGCATTTGATTGCAGTGGCCTGGGAGCGCGTCTCCCCTGCAACCATCGCGAATTGTTTCGCAAAGTGTGGGATTTTTAAATCCGCAGTGGCTACCACCTCGCAAGTGCCAGATCCATTTCCGGTTGATGTCTGGAACCAGCTTGGCGCTGACTGCAGTGCCGACGATTTCGTCACCGCGGACGACGATCTCGTCACCTGTGGTCTGCGCACAGTCGAAGACATCGTGGAGGATGTATCGTCGCAGCCTCAAATTTCGACCAGTGACGATGAAGAAGACGAGTGCCAAAATGGTGAAGAGCAAGCACCGTCGGCAGCCGAAACCATGCACGCTCTCGATATTCTGCGGCGTGCTGTGACGTGCGAGACCGTGCGTGAGAACACCACAGCCCAGTTCTTCAGCTTCCAAAATTCTCTGCTGGCCGACCTCGCGGAGAAGAAGACGCAGAAGGACATACGCGACTTCTTTGCTCGTAAATAAATGTTTTTTTTTTTTTTTTTTTTGTGTGTGTGTGTGTGTGTGCGTGTCTCATGGTTTCGGGACAGATTTTGCTCGTTTTTTGGTGATACGAAATTTCGGGTGATACGAATATTTTCGCCTCCCCTTGAGATTCGTATCACCGAGATTCTACTGTACATTACAGTTGGAGCGTCAAGGTTGTACCGATATTCATTACTGCATTCATTCACTTTACCATCATTGCTCTTGAGAGCAAGAAATTGGTCATATTGCAGGCCAAGGTACAAGGTAATGGTGCTAATGGAGGAAAACTAAGCTGGTTTACAACTAGCCTCCTGAACGGATAGGCTCTTCACAAGTCAGTATGAAAACCAAAGAAAGAAGCCTGTCCTTTACATTCTGAAATTGCCCAGTGATTCAAAGTTGTTACCGTTCAGTTGTGCTTGATTCTTCTTTACACCAGTTGACTTACATTCAGGTTAACTAATTCACTAAGACATTCTCCCATAACCTGAGGAATTCCATCCACCACTTTGTGCAGTTTTATGCGTGTCAATGATGAGTTGTCAAGTAAAAAAAATTGGAATCTGATAGTTACGGCATCAAATTGAATCAGCTTTCTTCTCTCTCTAGTGGTGTACTGTTCACTTAGTTATCAGACTAGTTTGTAATGAATCGCACCTAAATAATTAGTCAAAAACCTTAATAATGAAGTGCTTCAGTACTCCAAAATCCTTCGTTATACAGGTCAATTTGTTACTGCTCACAATAGAACAGACTAAACAAATTAAAGGGACACTTAAGACAAATACTACGTTGTCGTGGACGGTTAAAATACAATTACAGAGACCTCGCAGCTGCTGTTTCGTGCCAAGAAAAGACTTGGCTTACAAGAACATTGTCTGAAGGGTCCACATACCTTTAGCACAATTCAAATCGCCTGCACTCGAGCGGGGAGTGGTGACATTGCATATGCCATCACTGTTCTTTACTGCCATCAGTAAGTAAACCGGCGCCCTACAGACGGTATTACGGCTTTCTGTGCAAAACTCAAACATGTGGCCATGGAGAAACCGAGCCAGGGCAGACCATTGGCTTCACCGCTGCATCGGTTCTTAGTCAAGTGGCATGGACATTTCGGGAATGTTGCTTTATCACATGGTCGTAACATTCCTGGTACTTGCAGTTTCTGCGAGTTTCATGAGCCAGTAAAACCAGCGCAGCACTATGCGATAACAAAACTAATAAAATGCGAAAGCACAAAACCTTTCAACCGCTCAAATTGCTGTCAGGTGTATCATGAATGAGTTTTTTCTGAAAATCCAGAAAAGACTGGACAAGTAACAGTTTCTTTTGTCTTGTAATGGAATACAATGAACTTTTTATAACGAGTGTTTGAGCACTAGTGACGGAATTGTAATTAGGAGTGCATTCGTCATCGGGCTACAGTGAAACTTAGTTACTATGAACACCACATTAGCGAAATTTTCAGAAATCCCCTGCCGACTGCTTATAGCTTCATTGTAAAAATACAGTAAAAGCTCGTTAATTCGGACTTCTAAGGACCATAAATTATGTCCGAATTAACCGAATGTCCGAATTATTGAGCGGACAACAAAAACAATAAATGCACGACTGTCTGCAGTGTCCCAACAAAATTCTTCCAACACAGCGAGGGCCTCCACGGCTTCCTTCACAGTGCGAGGGGGCCGAGGCTGCTCCTCTCGCAGCTCCTCTTCCTCCTCAGAATCTTCGCCGTGCAGCACGTCCCTGACAATTTCTTCTTCGGTAAGCGAGCCGGCTGTAACAACGCCGTCATCAATGCCGACGTAATCAGCAAGTGTCACCGCATCCGGCAGAACTCCTCCAAAATCCTCACAGTCATCTCCATTGTCATCTAGCGACACTTCGGCCACTGCATCATCGCCAGGCTCACGCACAACGAAGCCACTGTGTCTAAAACTGTTGGCGACGACGTGCGCGGGCGCGTTGTGCCAAAAGTAGGCAAGAATGTTGACTGCGCTCAAAAGATTCACGTCGTACTGCTTGCCGACTTCATGGCACAGGAGCATCCGTTCCAGCACGCGCCTGTGGTATTTGGTCTTGACATACTGAATTATGCCTCGGTCCATCGGTTGGAGGGCCGATGTTGTGTTCGGTGGCAAGAAAACAGCTTCTATGTTGTCGAGTCCGGTGACACTGTTATGCGCACTACAATTGTCCAGCACCACTAACACTTCGCGGTTCTCTACGGAGAACTGTCGGTCTAACTTCTGCATGCAGCCACGAAAAATTTCCGACGTCATCCAGGCCTTTTTATTCGCTCGGTATTCCACCGGAAGAGCAGGCATGTTCTTTAAGCACCGTGGCTTTTGTGCCTTTCCAATGACGACAAGCGGCAAGCGCTCTGTTCCTGTCATGTTGGCGGCTAAAAGAATGGTGACGCGTTCCTTGGATCTTTTGCCACCGATGCACGGATCTCCTTTCATGGTCACAGTCTGGTCTGGCAAAGCACTTAAAGAAAAGTGCTGTTTCATCAGCATTAAATATGTCATTTGGATCATAGGCGGCGATGTGTTCGAGCAGCTGAGCGTTCTTCCATCTGTTGGCAACGTCTTCGTTGACAGCGCCTCTTTCGCCGCACACAGTCTGAAAAACGACGCCATGTCGCTCTCTGAAGCGTGCACACTACCCTTCCGATGCCTTGAATGCATCGATATGCATAGTCAGTGCAAACCTCTCGGCTTGCGCCATGATGAGGGGTCCACTCAGTGGCAGATTTGCATTACGCGAGTCGACCACCCACCGAAGCAAAGCCTCTTCCAACTCTGGATGAGCTGCTGTTCGCAAACGCTTTCGTGACGCTCGAAATTTCTCGCTTTCGAACGCCTGAAGAATCTGTTCTTCATTTTTCACATACATGCTCAAGGTACTTCTTTTCACGTCGTACTTCTTCATGGCTTCTTGTCGAGAGAATCCGTCCTTCAGGGCCCGCAAAATTTCCACCTTGGTAGCCAAGTCCTTCGCCTCGTATTTCGGCCGCTTCGCCAGCGTTGCCATCGGCGGAGAATGCAGTGACACGGGCGCACAACAGAAAAGCACCAATAAAGTTCAATAACTGAGCTGCGCTAAATCCAGAGGTTGTCGGCAAAACAGCTTCCAAGGATGTAGCGCACCAACAGCAACAAAGCGACAAAATGGCCCCGTCGATAACGCCGACACATGCAAAAGCAAAAGCACCCATCCAGCCACAAGTAGCCGATTGGATTGGCCAAGTTTCAGCCACTTGATGTCAATGGCGATGCTGCGTTTGGGCAACGAGGCGTTGGTTTGGGTATCACTTTTGCGCCGCGTTTGCCGTATTTTCGTTTTTGAGCCTTGGTGGCTGCCCGAAATCGTCCGAATTATCCGAGGTGGGCTTAAATCCGTCCGAATTAACGAGAGTTTTGTCCCATAGACTCCTATATATAATTGTAGGGACCAGGCGCGAAGGTCGGATTATCGGATTTTCCGAATTAACGGAAGTCAAAATAACGAGCTTTCACTGTATTTTAGTACTACAAACTTCAGAATGCCGAAGTCTTCAGAATAACGAGCATTATTCAGTTTCCGTGTCATGTTAATGCCTCAGTACTACAAACTGATACAATCGAACCCGGCTATATCGAACTCACAAAAAAACGCCTATCAGTTCGATTAGAGCATAATTCTATATAAGCCTGCTGAATAATTGGATGTCATAAAAGCACATACCATTTATAAAATCACTTTATTGATGAAACTAGCTCAGTTTCGCATGAAATAGTCCTGCATTTCTTTCTGCTTGGGCAATTTCGCTGCCTACGACGCACGCACTTCTCGACATTGTCTAAGGAGTCGAGAGCAGCTGAGGCCGCAACCTTCCGCATTCGCGCAGAAGCACCAGACTAGTGTGAGTGCACCAATCACTTTGGAGGATGTGGGCAGAGGACCATCGTTGCTTTCCTCATCGTGCCCACTTTCACTTGAGCCGGTACGATGTCGGCAATGTAGTCTTCGTTTTCGTACTCTCCCGTGGTCGCGACACCATGATTTGCACTCACAAACTCATCCACTGTTGATTCGTCAACAGCTTCCGGAAATTCTGACAGCTCGCTCCAAGTTTCTGCAACACCGGCAACGGCCGCGTCGCATTCATAAGAATTTACAGTCATCACCGAGCACGCGGAAGCCGGCACGGCTGAAGCAATTTCGGATGAACCACTCGTACACGCCCGTGTGTACGCGTCGGGCGCCACGGGCACCGGGGCGAGAGTTTGGCCGTTTTAGCCCTAATTTCCCCCTTGTTCTTCAAGATCGTCCTGAGAGTGTTCCTTGGAATCATTCACGCTGCGGGGACACATCCAACTTCTCACAGCGTTCGACCTGATTTATGATTTCGAGCTTTACGACAAAAGCCAAATTCTGCCGCTTCATCACGGCAACACTGCGGGAGAAGGCCCACAAGGCACACACACAATGGACCAGAAAAAGCACCGAGACAACTCGCACTTTCGCCATTTTGCATGACAAGGGCACAAGAGCCTCTGATTGGCTGTCTGAGCAAGGGCTGCGGGCAGGCCAGGATCATTTTTTGCAGGCAGGTGTCGATGGCTCGTCCGAAGCAGCGCGGTCACAGTAGGGAGAGCGGTTGGATAGAGCCGCGCCGTCGGGTTTCCCCGCAACCGCGAGGGAAAGACAACTTCTGGGGACACTTTTCCGCCACTCGATGTTCGATATATCGGGAGTCGCTGCTATTTTTGTTCAATGTAAACGTAACTTGTGCTATATAGACGCATTGTAACAATACCGTGCCCAGAAATTGTTCGATATATAGAATAATTCAATGTAAACGGGTTCGATATAGTCGGGTTCGACTGGATTTCGAATTTTAAGGATTCCTAATTTTCTGTGTATCCTTTGCGGCAGCTGGAACAGTAATCTAGCAAATGACAAGGTGCAGAAAGCGACTGCCTCGGTGCATCGCTTGGAAAACAGACTCATCAGGCTTTGCAAGCGCATGCTCTGCCCAGACAAGTCTTGCCTAGCAAGGGAGACGCGTCTCTTTTTTCACTCATCTTTCTGTGCGCGCTGGCAATCGTACCAGCTACGCGCGCGGAGAGATAAAACTTCCATGCTCGCAGAGATGCCACACGGTCACACTTTTCAGGCGGTGTCGTTTGCACATACTTGCATTCAAAATAGTTAACATGTCACCGCAAACGAAACTGTTGTGTCCGCGGCAAGCAATGTGAAAAACAAACAAAAGAAATAACCTGCTCGCTTTACAGGCGACATGGAACTTCTTTGTCGGTTCTTTTCTCAGCATCAGTGTCTCTTGTGCGTGCCACTCTATATACAGTGCTGCAGTTGTGCGTAGCAACAGAATCTATGGAAAATAGCAACTACACGGACCGAGAGAGCCTACAGCGACATTTGTGGGGTAACTCATACGGTGAAAACTGATGGGTTGATTGGCGAAATGGTTAATTTTGGAGCTTTGCTTTGGAATATTTGGAATTTTGCTTGTGTATGCATCTCATTTTTATTTGTACTTGGGAATGTCCAACTCGATTTGCAATTTTTTTTCGAAGGCATTTCATTTGCCGTGCATTTTAATAACCCCCTCCCTTCTATTCTTTATTTTTTTTTTTTTTTTTGAATAACATAAACACTACTTCTTATTATTCAAATTGGATTAAGTCGGTTTTCTTTAAAATATTTTTCATATGCTTACTTGAGAGTGACAGCATTGGACGATATGGTTTCAGCCCGTCTTGACATAAAAGATAGTTCTGCATCACTCAGGAAATTTTGCAACGGCGCTCGGGAAAAACCTGGGAAACTCTGGGAATTTCGAAATGTCAATTTGGTAGACACCCTGGTTACTTTTTTTTTTTTTTTTTTTTTAATACCAATTACATGTAGCAAGTTCATTGAAGAGTAAGCTGTAACAGGCAGTGCAGTTGTCGTGCAACAGCCCCACAGTTGTGCATGCTCAGAGGCAAATCCATCTGCTCAATATTTGTTTTGTCATCCTAATGCTGCACCAAATGTTGGCTGACGAATTAAACAAATTATTTAATTAAATGCTATGGTTTTACGGGCCGAAATTACAATCTGATCATGAGGCATGCCATAGAGAGGGACTGTAGAATAATTTTGGGCATCTGTTTATCATGCGCCTGAATCTAATAAACAAACATTTTTGCATTCTTCTCCCATTGAAGTGCAGCTGCTGCTACCAGTATCAAACCTGCGATCTTGAGCTCTGCAGCTCAGTGCCATAGCCTCTTAAGCTCCTTCGGCAGGCCCCCAGCAATACCGAAGCGCTACACTGCATCAAGTAACCACAATCTTCTGCAGTTTCCATACATTACAACGTTATCCTTCGCTCACTCCAACGTGCCCATCGAGCGACTTTTCACTGTCACTGCTGATGTCTTATAAAAGAACTAGGGGAGAAGACCAAAGAAAGTTTACAAATTCAATTGTTAGTGAAGATAAACAAAGTGTGAATTGCTGAATTGCTGATTGATGAATCAATCGCTGCTCTCCCGCTTGTCCCTCTGCCAGATCTATTCTGTTGTCTCAGTGCTTTACATTTCGGGAGAAATCCCACTATTGGGGGCGAGGTCTTAAAGGAGTCGCCATCTGTTGGAAGCGCCCCCTTTGCTTAGTATGAGGGATCGTGCGGCGCGCTCCTCACAGGTTTCGCTTACTGCACTCAATAGAAACACCACGTGGCAGCCCTCCTGGACATCTATGTAGGTAATCTCAAAACGAAGGAAGTTTTTTTTACTGTCGAAATAATAATCTTGGGTAAACTGAAATCATAGAATTGTTTGCAGGCACTATCTCTACTGAATACGAACAGTAAACGCCACTGCACACAGTCGCCGCGATGGAGTCTCCTGAACCGGCTTATTGGTGAAAGGTAGGCAGATGCTGAGAGCAAACTATGTGAAATATGTGCTTTTAGTGGGCTGTCTTTATAACCAAATGGAGCATAACAGAATGAAACCTCAATGCTGCGATCGCACGGGTTCTCAGTGACCCACTGTACACCTGCATGCATATTCGTGCACAATGTTTCGCTTTCGCTGCATGCGCGTTTTCACACCGTGCCGTGAGCTTTAGGCCACAGGATATGAGCATTTGTCAGTACATACGGAACCGTTGTTGCGTGGATACTACCAGAACTGTTCAAAAATAAATGCTTCACACAGCTACGTGTGATTCACAGTGGCTACGTGTGCATAAGGCTGACACCGAGCAGTAACCTACCATGCTGCACGCCTCCAAAGGCAGACACCCAAAGTGGGGAAGCCTCACCACTTAATCAGAACCGCAGGGCAGGTGGGACTTTCGTTTTCAGCTCGCTTCGGTGCTTCCGAAGCAGGCAGCCACTGTGTGCACGTGATCCCTCATGCCACGTCACGCCGACGATGGTGCCAGCTTTTCCAGTAGTGGAGCTCACCCCCAATACGTTTTTCCACATTAGTTTCACTGGGTGTCACCACTCGGTGGTGTGGAAATATATACGGAAGCAGTACAGTCTCTGGACGTATGTTGCACACCCAGGAAGAAGACATCAAGGAGCTGATCAGGAAGATCCTGGATGGGGCAGACCTGGAGGAGATCACCATGAAGAAAGTCATCCATGCAGTCAGTACTTTCAATCTCTTCACCATATTGTAGTAGCACTGACAAGTGATTATGTGACATGATTTTATGGCCCAAATTTAGATGGAACAGGGTGAGCTACAGAGGACAAATTCCAGTGTTTGGCATTTGTTCTGTGCATTTTGCTCAATCCTGTCTGATTTGCACGGTAAAATCATGTTCCATAATATTTCCAACCATCTAGCTCTCTTGCTTGTTTGACTAACAAGCCACTAGTATTGAAAAAAAAAAAAAAGAAGGAAGGTCAGCACTGCTGTCTGGCTATTGTTCGCTTCTCTCAAAAAAGATCTGAACTATAGAGAATTGAACCTGAGGGGTGCGATCCCCCACGTACCTTGCAAGTAACTTAGTTCTGAGTAAAAGTTAACCAGAAAGGTCATTCCAAAGTACAACAAACTAAAGTTACAGTAGCTTAAGTAGAGTATTCCAGTTATGAACAAGCATGCCCGGGATACATTGGTGAAGATGATGCCATCATTTGCAGAACAGTTATCTGTCGCTATACAGTCGAACCCATATATATATTGAATCTGAAGGGGATAGCAAAAAAAAAGTTCAATAAATAGATAATATATAAAATAAAAATATTAGTCAAACCTGGATATATTGAACGTGGATATATCAAACTAGTGCGCATATCAAGCACTTTCTATATTACCTGGAAACTGCATGGATTTTTAATTCTTTCATTTCGAATGGGGTTCGACGTAAAATGCATATGTCAAACCACGTGCGCTCTGTTGACAGGCGGCGAACTTTCCTGCAACACACTCGAAGATGGCGGTAGTGCAATGGGCATTCCTGACTGCTGCACACTAAGCCAGCTGCACACATCGATTGCGCTATTTGAATGTCGACTTGGCTAGTTCAACAACGAATTGCATTTGCCGCACTGACTCCTCCTCAAATCCGCGCTCTGTGCCTGCAGTGCCTCGTGAGAAATGGCTGTTCACTACCACAAAGGCGCGACAGCACTCATTTACTGGGCTCACTCATAGATGCCATGGCGAGCACCACTTAATACTGTGTTACTGACAGTGGGTCGATATGCTTTGATTGCAGCAGAAGTAGCGGCCAAACGAAGACTCTGCTGAGGTTGATCCCGCAAGCGTTGATGTTGCCCCGCTCCCAACTTCAGCTGGGGCTGTAGCTGCTTTGGCCCTTCTATGCCGCTATTGCGGCACAATACAGGGCGCCGGCCCATCGCTTGTGGATCGTTTAGACATTTCTTACGTGATTTTATATGTTGAATTCTGGCTGTATTGAACCATTTCGCGATCACGCTGTTTTATATATCAAGGTTTGACTGTATATACAAAAATTTTCAAGGCGGTATTACAGCTGTTCGTTCTATACAATAAGTATGTCTGGGTTTGACTGTATCTCACTATATTGCTTGTAGTATCTATCTTATAACCAGTACCATATTTACTCTCATAATCATCACACTTTAAAAAACACAAATTGATGCCAATTTAGGGTGCAATCATTATGCGGGGTAAATTTTTTGTGAAAAATATGTGGTGTCCATGGGAATGCGTTGGAATGTGTTTACTGTGGGATGACAACAGGTCAACCAATAGGTGGCTGCGGCTGTAACAGTGTGGGACATAAAAACAAATATGGCGGCTGACAGAACAAGCCAAATGAGCTTTTTTTTTTTTCGCGAATTTGTTTTATGTATTGAAGTAGTTTCTTCCGTATCAGTAATGAATGATACTGGCATACCTGCGGCAACAATGTAGCCATGTCTATTTTGAGGGTACAGAAACAGAGATGGGTGTGCTGAGCTGCCAATGACATAGAAACACATGGCGGGCACACTGTGAAAATTGCATTTTTTTTTCAGTACAGTCCTAATACGGCATGCTTCCACTAAAGATGGGCGATTATCTTATCTAAGATTATCTTAGCTGGTTATATGCACCGGCATATGTACAGAGTACACTTTTATCGATGCCCTCGAGTGCAAACGGGAGGAATTGAATGGCACCTGTTCTATTTTGTTGCTTTTGACCAAAACCATTATAAAGCCAACAAATAATGAAGCCAAGTTTCGTTGTAGATTTTTTTTTCTCCCTTGAAGTGCAGGAAGTGATGAAGGGAATGAAATGGGGCATCTGCTTAACTCCTTCCCTACCATGGCAAAAATAGGTGCTTTTAGTAGGTCACACCAGATTTTTTTTTTTTTCTAAAGGAACTACTGCACTTAATATTTTATGTAATACACAAGGAAAAAGCCGAATTTATGTACTTTTCCCGTATAAAAATTTTATTAACGAGATGTATGTTGTAAAAAGATATAAATTACCAAAATCAGGATTGCGATAATATTGAACAAAATTTGTAAAGACATGCACGTATCTACTAAGAAAAATAACAAAAATTATAAGATATACAAAATGTATTACCGTCTAATAGGCACCATCTCCGAAAAAATCTATATTTTTGATTGAACAGGTATTCCAATACAAAACATGAATGCAAGCTCTACAGTTGGGGGCGTGCCGGGCTGCAGCCGCCGATGTTCCCGGGTGTGCTTGCGTCGTCCTCACACTCAAAGTCTGATGAATTGCAGCATCCTGAGACTCGCTGCTGCTCGCTCCATCGATAAAATCGCCTGCAGATGCACCAGAATCACAACACCTGCGATTTTTCGAAGCATGCACTCCGCTCCGGGAGGCGACCATTTTTTGCTTTCTACTAATCGCTAAACTTTGCAGCACATTGAAAAATTGCCGCCTGTCGATAAAAAATCTAACTGCTTAGAAGGCAAATATATAGTTGTTCTCCTTCACGTACAAAGGCACATTGTGTCCATGAGCGGCGCGTAAGGTTTCTAAAGTGGTGTTTCAAACAATCGATGCTTCCCACGCCTTCTTTATCCTCGGCGCAAGTGAGCAGCGGCACACGCCGACGATCGCAGTGCCTCGATAGCGCACCACATCCACTCCCCAGCTGTTCATTGCAGCTTCAAGACTTTTTACCAAGTCTGTACATAGAATAGTATGCATATTTGTAATTTCCTGTGTGTACTTTTCTTTGGCTAATAAAAAATAATGGCAATGACTTTCTGAACCACCCATGTAGTATTCCGGCGTTCGTTACAGCTGAATTTATTTATTATTTATTTAGAAAATACGGCAGGCCTTGTAGTGGCCCCTGCAGGAGGCGCAGAAGCACAGAAAAAATAAACAAGGAAATGCAAGAATACATGAGTAGCAAAACAGAAATAACAACAAAAAATTACGTTGGAATGATTGCAGGACAATGAAAAATAAACTATTTCAGAAACACTGCAACAAAACAGGATAAAAAGAAGCAAACAACACTTTTCAACTGTCGCATGTTCAGCTGTCAACGCATTCAATGCTGTCAGTGTTAATAAGTAGCGATATGGGCAAGTTATTCCATTCGGTTATTGTGCGAGGAAAGAAGGAATATTTAAAGGTTTGGTCCTGGCAAAATACGGAGTTAATGACTTGGAGTGCCGGTGCCTTGTTACTCGCCCTGTTAGTGGTTGTATGTATTGCTTGTATGTATTCTTAAATGAAGGCTCAAAATATAATTTTTTTCAATATGATCCTTATACATAATACAGTATAACCTTAATTATACGATCCTGTTATATACTGTGTTGTGGCGCGAACATTCGCGATTGAGAATGCGTTCCTGGAAATTAAAAAAAAAAAAATTTTTCGGCACCAATGTTCAGTCCATAGCGAAACTGCAATTGTATGATACGTTTTTTGGCTGCTAGAAACACGAATAGGAATGAGGCGCACGATTGAGAACAGTAGCCCCTCAAAGTAGCAGTTTTACCACAATACTCACCCGCCCGTCTTGTGTGAAAACGCTGGTGTGCACCAAGTTTCTTTTTCCGGCATGAGCAAATCTCTCAGGTCATTGCACACCGTATTCACAGCTATTACCACCAACCCTATTGCGATAAGCATCTACAGTTGTCCGCCTAACCCTGCATAAGGTGCATAACCCTGCATAAGGTGCATAGGTCTGCATAAGCATACGTTTGGTGTGTTGCGACCCAAGCACATGAGTGCTGGAACTTGCCGCGCCTAACCACGCGCTGCTTTGTTGTGTTCAGGGAAAAGAGAATCCTGGGGATTGAGCCACTGCCATGTGTTTGTACCTTTATCCCTTGGCGGAGGCAACACACCTCGTTGGCCTCCCCTTCACATAGTCTGCACTCCCGGACCCACCCGGGGTTATCGGGCACTTGCCTTTTCCTGTCGCCCTCTCCAACCTCTTTCGTTCTTACTTTTACGCCAGCAGTGGCCCCATGACAGTGCCTCCTTTTTCCTTTTGATACGTGTCGCTGCATGACAAATATACTTTACTGCAATCCAGTCTATATGCTGCATCACACAACACAGCTGTACTGCAGTGAATTTTATTTCAAGAATGGAAAACAGCAATTTTCAAGGGTTCGAGTATTTTGTATGGTAAAAATGTCTTTTGAAACGAATTGAATACCAACCCATTCGAATAGAATATTCGCACACTGCTTTTAATTGCAGCACATATTTCAATTTACCAATTTTAGCTGATGGGTTAGTTCGCAATGCGATACGTATCCACTTGGAACAAATTTTCAGGATGAGTCTAGTTTCAAAAGATTCATTTGCAATGTCTGCAATGAAATGCATGGGCTTTCCAGTTACTTTTGTGCTTCATTGCGTAAAATGATGGTGTCTTAAAAAAAGTAAGTGAAACAATGGTGCATTTTTACCACAGGTTTCGCTGTGCATATTTCAAAACCTGTGCTATCCTTAGAAGTCACTCGTTGTGGATATGTGTTGCAAGCTTACCAGCTACAATTAGTAAATTCTAATATGAGCAACCCTGTAATTAATTTAAATATATATATTTTGTTACTCGTCTGTATGGTCTGAGAAAAAACTATATGCCTGTACTGATTTGTTAGGAGCCTGAAAAACTAGCCGAACCACTTAGGCAGCAATCTTCTTGAGGGAAGGTTTGGGTACGGGCTAGTTGGTATTCCATGGTTGGTATTCCATGGTTGGTATTCCGAGCTTTTTCGAATCTTGAGGGAATGTGAGTGCACATACTAGTAAAGTCATTTAGAACACAGCTAGTTTGCTTTGGTACAAAGCTGTGGCAGACAAGGCAAAAAATGAAGCTTCACTCCCATCCTTGGAACATGAAAAGTCTGTTGGGTTGCTGGGCTAGCTTACTGCATGAATGTGCGTGATTGACATGCTGTGGCCTTGGAACCTACCGGCATCTGTGCAAGCGGCTTCTGCTAATGGCCTGCCCTCACTCTTCTGATCTAGTTCACTCTTGTGCTGAGCACCGAACATGGGTGTTTCACTGAATGCACCTATTGTTACAGAAAGAAAATAGCAGAAATTTAATTTGTGAATTGAATTATTAAAGAATTCACTGTTTCGTTCTCATATCCAGGTATTGCACCAGGTTGTCTACTAACCGTAAAAACCGGCAATTCTCAGGGATTTTTAATAGTCTGTAAAAACTCGGGGAAAATTTAGGGAACTTGTGCTTCAATCAGCGCAAATTAGCTGTCATTTTATTGAAAGGGAACAAAAGTCGCTCTACTGTGGCTCGAGTAAAAGAGAGAAATCGTAACTAATTGTTTTTGATGCCGTGTCGTTGGCTGGAGGAGTTGCCAGTGTACTGCCCGATTTTGCAGATGCCCGATTTTAGTGAGATGCTCGATAATGCTGTCAGACTTTCCGGACTCCTTGCCATGACCGCACGTCTGAAACAGCATTAATTAAAGCCAACACCGCTATTTTGATTATTATGCTGCCCCAAACCAGCGCTCTCGCACGCAGATCCGCTGGCAGCCGTAGCCGCCACCGTGGCAACGCTAGGCTTAGCTGCTTCGACGTTCGCTTTTAAGGTTGTTGCCATTTGGTGCCGTGTTTTTCATAGAAAGAATTCGCCGCTGTCAATAATGGCACCGACCCCGCATCTGTAATCCTCACGATTGCCTTCGAAGATTAGAAAGAATAACGCGTTCTTCAATGGCGGTTCCCGAAAGGCAGCTTCGCCTCAGCACAGCAATGTTACGCGGTGAAGCGTGCATGAAGTATTGCGGTGAACTCTAACAAGCGTGGCAAGGGGCAATTGTCATGGGACACAGTAGGTATTGCATAATTGTACATGCATGCATACACTGTCTCTTATCACAGTACGAGCACCGATATGCCTAATAAGTGTACTGGCAGGCCTTCAGAGCTTTTTCGAGCATGCCTGTGAGGACTTGAGCCTTTAAGCCTTAAGGGCTGTAAAAGACACGCATCCATTTTTTCGGGCATTTTCATGACCCCTAGGGAGTAAAAAAAATCGGACGCTTACTGTACAATTGACCCGGGCGATGCTTGAAATGGTCCATGGGGCAAACGCGCTGCAGAACAAGGACAAGAACAGAAATGATCATCGCATTGGGGAATGATCGAGAAAGGAACTGTTCCACCTCTTTGAAGGAGCTAGATCTGATAAAGCAAAGTGTTCGCTGACGCAAAGATTCAGGTGACCCTCATCCAAACCAAAATAAACTCTTGAAAGCAGTGAAACACAAAACAGACGCATTGTGCGTGGGCTAAGAGTATGTGAGGACAGTTGAGGTTGACTTTCCAGCTGCTGAGAAAATCTCACTTGCGACAAAGTTCGCGCCTAATACCAATGATCTTGCTATCACTTGATAGAAATCGCTCATTTTCGAAAATGTTTGCTTCTGTATGCATCTACTTTTATTAGTATTTGAATATGTTCAACTTGGTTTGCAATGATCTTTACCATTTACTTCTTGAAGATGTTTGCTGTGCATTTTGCTATCCTCCAGTTTTCTATTTTGAATAATATAAACAGTGCTCTTTAATATTCAAACTGGATTGTTTGTTTTATTATTATGTTCTTAAAATGCTTACTTGTGAGTAACAGCATCGGGCGCCGTGGTGTCAGCCTGTCTTGACATAAAATAAAGTTCTGCGTTGCTCAGGAAAACTTGGAAAACTCTGGGAATTTGAAAATGTCAACATGGTAGATACCCTGCACACACCCTTATGAGAAGCTCAGTGAAGTTGGCCATTTTCAATTCCTTCTAAGTGGAGTGTGAATGTTCTTCTGCAGGTCTTTGACAAGTATCCCAACCATGACCTTTCTGGCAAAAAAGAGTACATCAAGTCAACAGTACGATCGGTAAAGTATTTTTGACTGACTCTTAGCAAAAGGTAGCTTTGATATTTTTGTTTAGTTTAGTGAAACATCAACCATTGTTCTTGATTTAAAATTAATCCTGACCTTTCGTTTGCAAGTGCTCCACGCACTTATCATGCGACTCAAGTTTTATGATATACAGTCAAAATCCACGATAATGAAATCCCAGGACAACGAAATATTTTTGTGACCCCAGCATGCGCCCATAGGATTCAATGCATTTCGCATCACTCGACAAAGAAATGTTAGTGAACTGCGATCCCGCATCATTGAAATGTGCCAGAATGTTGCCCTGCATATTACATACCGTAGAAACCCGCGTTTAATACGAACCCGTATATAGTACGAGGTGAAATTTTTGGGACGCGAAATGCGGGGGAAAAAAGTTTTATCCGCATGTAATACGAGTTAGAAAAACTCGAGGAAAACATTTATTTAAATTGCACTTCGTACTTCATTCACTCTCTTCTTCGGATAGTTCTTTGTCGGACATACCTTCCCAGAGATACTCATCCTCTATGCCATCAAGCGCGTTTGTGATGCCGCACTTCTTGAATGCACCACGCACAAGGTCCTCTGGTATGCTGCTCCATGCGTCCAAAATCCACTTGCATAGTGCTGCTGGCAAAGCCCACTTCATCCGCCCGGTCGGCGTCACTACAGGCTCACCTGAGCGCATCCAATCTGCGTAACACTGCTTGACCGCGTCCTTGAACAGCTTGTTCACGCCAACATCTAAAGGCTGCAGCTGAGATGTCATCCCACTCGGGATAACCATGAGTTCAGTGCCGGATTCACGCAATAACCTCTTCACTGAGCCTGCCAAATGGCAACGACAACAGTGCGCCTGGCCGCCTACACCAAACGGACTTTATCCACTCAAGCACAAGCTTCTGGTTCATCCAGCCTTTCTCATGGCATCTCACGACCACATTTTGTGGAAGCTCTTCACCTTTAGGCACTGTCTTGCTCTTGAACACGACATAGGGCGTAAGTTTGCGTCCGTCTGCTGTGCACTACAACATGACTGGACATAAACTTGTTTAGAGTTATTTTCGTGCATGGTAAGGGGCGATGGCATGTCGAGATGAACCGGTGTTTTGTCGGCATTGTCGATTTGCCTTAGCTGGAAGTTCTTGGACTTGCGTAGCGAAATAATGCGGCGCTGGAAAGCCACAAGCAGCTCGTCAATTGATTCAGGCAGTTTTTGCGAAATCGAAGTTCGGCCACGTAAGGAAAAACCAGCACGGCACTTGCAGCGATAAATCCAGTGCTTGCTCACTTTGAAGGAGGAGCTCGGTCGCCCTTTTTCTCTTGCAAGCTCCTTAGCTTTTGCCTGCATTAGCTCCACGCCCACAGCTAGATGCGCGGCTCGCTGTTGGCGTACGAACTCCATCCGGGCGAGCTCGATTTCTGGGAATGTCCCACTCTTCGGGCCACAAAAGCTTTTTCGCTTTCTGCTGCACGCGAAAAGGGCTTCCTTCTGGCAACACCATCCGCGAATGCTCCCCTTGTTGACGTCCAACTGCCTCCCGGCTGCACTGTTGCCGATGTCCTGTACGGCTAAAATAACCTTTCCCTTATAAGCAGCCGAGTGCTTTTTCGTGGTCTTGACATCTTGGTCCTTCAACGCGGAATAAAAAAGATGCACTTCACGAAGCATGGTTTGCACATGTGCTGCCAAGGTGCGCACTCAACAGTAAACGATGCTCTAGTCACGCAGCAATAACGAAACCAAGCCGCAGCCATGTAGCGATGAGGAAGCCGAGCCATAGCCACGCAGCAATAGCAAAGTCAAGCCATAACCATGCAGCGTTAACGAAACCGAAACTTCTAGCCGAAATTTCTGACTGAAATTTTCATTCGGATCCGCATATAGTATGAGGCGAAAAGTTGGGACGTTAATAATAGGGAAAAACCTCGTATTATACACAGGTTTTTACGGTACTTGCACAAGGCTAGCACACTGCAAAATGTGCTCAAATGCCTTTGCTTCACACTTCTAATGCGTAAAATACCATCACATTACGCTTTCATGGGCGCTGTAATTTTGTTTACAAAAACAGCCAAGTGCCGCATCTTCCATGGAGAGAATCATGCCGCGGCAGTTGCGGTGGCACGTGATCCTGCAGCAGCTTTCATTTCACGTTTCTTTTTTCTTTTCAAAGATATCACATTCCATTGCCCTTTGGCACTGACACCCAGCAGCCAGACTTCATCGTTATAACCGAGAATACGGCATGGGGACATTGTAGTAAGCGGGTCATTCCTCGATAGAAAACATACAAAAGTTGACAGTGCAGCAGCTTTTCATTATACAACCGATATATTTTTAAAGCCGGTATCATTATAAGTGCTTTTGACTGTACTACAACCTTCCTATTCAATATTTTTTTCACCAACAAGAATGAAAAATTCAATTCAAGAACCAGTTGTTCTCATGTAAGGATAATTCAGTACTATGAATTTTCAGCACATTGAATATTTCATAATAAGTAGCAAAATTTTATGCTTCATTTGCGTTAGTAGTGCCTCAAAATAACCAATTTGTTACCTGAAATACTGCACACATTAGCAACTTCCGAAGCTGTAAAATATCAAGTTTCACCATCAGGCGCAGACACTTCTGATTGGCTGTGATAAATCCACGCCAACCCTATCACCATCATCTGCAGTAACGGCGGTTTACACGAATAAAGACTATACAAATAATTTCGTTGTTCTTTGTAAAAGTGATATTGTGATCACACCCCTTGGATTCTCGACAATCTTCAAGGATAGGGGAGAGCATCGGCTGGTGAAAAACAAGTTTAGTGAAAAGGCCACCTGTACTCGAGATTGATCAGCAGGTCAATGAATGACACAAAGAAATAAAATTCTTAGGTGCTTCAGGGCTTAGGCATCGTTTATCGACAATGAACAATGGCACGCCATTTTCAGATCTCGGACATGCACACCATTCAGTGCTTGCTGCGCACTTTACTGGCAGCCACCAGTGCTCTCAGTGAGCTTAGGCGCAGTGTGTGTAATAGCTCAAGGTGTGTTACCTGTGCACTGGTTCATGTGTGATAGTGGGCGCACACTCAAGAATTATGTGCTCGGATGTGTGGTGTGTAATCTCACTGTCTGTGACTGTCAGTATGGTGTGTGGACATACACGAGGTGTGTGCAAACCAGTCGGAGATGACTTCTTCACATAAATGCACATTCTTACTCCCAGCATGTGCAATCATCGTCAGCATAAAAGGATTTGTGGATGTACTGCATGCAAGTGTATTAGATTACTCTTGTTGAATTTAGTTTCTAACGCTAATTTGGGTGTTCTTGATAGGACTTTTCCAAATAATGCACAGTTTTTGGTGTTCTCGTGACACCTGTTATATCGAAATTTCAATGTAAACTTAAACCTCAATATAGCAAAATATCTAAGATTTTGTAAATTCTTGTTATAGAAAACCCTATATTTAAAACCTCAATACAACGAAATGTGTTTATATGTGATCACACTATAATGAAATTTCACTGCCATGGCAAAGGAATGCCAAGACAATAAATGGAAGCTTCAGCAGACTCAGATGTTCAGATAATTGAATTACAAGTGGCTGCTTGCGAACGTGCCTTTCAAAATGTGCGACACGCCGACAAAGAGGAGGAGCGTCATGCTCCACCTGGTGCGATAATCTCTGCCGAGTGGGTGTGCTGAGATGACGTGGCATCATGTGTGCTGTCTTCCTGCATATTAAGTACTGGACATTGCGTAATCTCGAGTTTTGTAGACGTGTTGAAGGGAGAGGCAGACAAAGCATTCACTTCCTGCTGCCGGCGCTACAGTAAAACCTCCTTCATTTGAACTTCATGGGAACAAAAAAAATGTCCACATTGACCAAATGTCGAATTATGAGTATATTAAGAAAATTATAAACAAATACTTACCACTTCAACACACTTTTATTTACTGAATGAATGAGCAGATCCTGTTTCTGGTTTACACAAAAGCAGTGTGAAAGCTGCAGTTTTCATCTTGCCTTCATTTGAAACATGTTTTTCACTACTGTGTGCACATCCCATTTATTCACAAGTGAGCTGGTTGCCTACAGATTGTCCATCCATCACGATATTGGGGGCGAGGACTTACGGTGTCACCATCTGTCGGAAGCGCCTCCCTTGCATAGTATGAGGGATCACGCGGCACGCTCCTCACAGGTTTCGCTTACAGTGCTCAATAAAACACCACGCAGCAGCCCTCCTGGACATTTATGTAAGTGCTCTCAAAACGAGGGAAGTTTTTGACTGCCGATATAATAATCTTGGGCAAACTGAAAGCAAAGAGTCGTTTACAGACGCTATCTCTTTACCAAATACGCACAGTGAATGCCACTGCACGCGATCGCCGCGATGGAGTCTCCCGAACCGGCTTCTTGCGTGAAAGGTAGGCAAACGCTGAGAGTAAACTATGTGAAATAGGGTCTCATAGTGGGTTGTCGGTATAACCAAATGGAGCATAACAGAATGAAGCCTCAATGCAGCGATCGCACGGGTTAATTCGCAGTGACTGACTGCGCATCTGCATTCATGTCCGCGCACAATGTTTTGCTTTCACTATGAGCGCGTTTTAGCACCATGCCACGAGTTTTAGGCTGCAGCATATGAGCATTTGACAGTACACAAGCAACCATTGTTGCGTGGACGCTGTCTGAACTGTTCAAAAATAATTTCGTTATAGAGACTTCCAACGCCTAGCTACGGTGACTGTGATGTGCCATTGCGACGATTCAATCTTTTTTGTCTTCTAAATTCTTGGACATTTTAATATTATTTCTTCATGTTGTGTTGCACTGTATGTTTATCGGTCTTCTCGGCATGCGATTTCCCTCTGCTTCTTTTTCGTAATCCAGTGCATTAATTCATAACACAAACATGACCATATGCCATGCCTTTTTTGAATGTGCGTCTTACCACTCCCTTTCCGTTCCAGTGAACTTGCCAGTATCTAGCATCAACAAGTTCATAGACCAAAGCGGCATGACATTAGCCGAGCATCTCAGTGCGCGTTTTCCGCTACTCACCGCTGAGCCGTGCTCCCGCATAGGTTGCAGAAAATATTGCTAGCCTTTCCTCCTTCCCTACAAGAACCACTTCTCTCTCTACTCACCGAACATCGCGCAGTCCCGGCGCCGTAGCAGATGTTCCTAGTGTCTGTGCTTGCTGCATACCAGAGTTGTAGCCGATGGCTGTTCGCCAGTTCCAAGTTTCGCGAGCCAAGCTTCACACAGCTCTGTGTCCTGTGGCTACGTGTGAATAAGGCTGACACCGGGCTCCGTTGCGTACATCCGGGACTGCGGCACCGAGCAGTAGCCTACCATGCTGCATGCCTCCAAAGGCAGCCACTACCTATTATAGTACTTATAGTACGCAGGTGGGACTTGTGGGAGATGTCGCGGTTCTCCTCCGTACTCTTGGGACAAAGGAACGACAACACAGTAGTGCAAACAGTCACAAGGGCATTTATTGCACCTTTCATAGATCAATGCCTGCTAGCCGAGTTGCTATCCCCAAAACATGCTGATGGGCGCGCGACAAATCTAGAAGTCCGACTTACCGCGACCGCATTGCGAGCGAATATGTTCGCCCCATGCTGGATCCCAACGCCTGGTCGTTCGCGTGTTCGGTCACGCCAACGGTCGTGCGTTCCAAGGCGGCCACGCGAGGCGGTCTCGCAGAAGCATGGTCGCAGCGCGCGCTGAATGTCCACGCTGTTCGCCGGCCCGCCGGGAAAGAGGCAGCGCCTTGTCCCTCGGCGCCCGAGTAACCCCGCCGCGGTGCGACGGTCGCGCCATCTCTCGCACCGCGCTTGTACCACTCCGAGCGCCGCGGGCGCCAGGCCACGCGAGCCGTGCGGGAAAACAGCATATCAGGGGATGCGTGAGAGTCGCGCATCCCCACAGATTTTACACTTTCGTTTTCAGCTTGCTACGGCGCTTCCAGAGCAGCCGACGCGGCCGCTGTGTCCATGTGATCCCTCATGCCACGTCCCGCCGATGGTGGCGCCAGCTATTTCAAAACAGTGGTGGAGCTCACCCCCAATAGCTGGTGCTCTTCATCCTCGACAGCTTTGCAGCGAGTCAAAACAAAGCAACTGCTTACCCTGTGAAAGTTGTCGCCTACATTAGACAAGCACAACTGATGTTAGACGATGTTAGACCACCACCACCACTAGTGACATATTTCACACATTCGTGTGGAAGTGCAGCATACATTCTCATTCTTCTAGGCACTCTGTCAATGCAAGTGCATTATTGAACTAATAGAATTTCACAAATTGTGTCAGAAAATTCATGAAGTGCACAAGCTGCAGACATGATGGCTAGAATTTTAATGTTAACGGGGTGGCAGGTATGCTTACATTAAAGCAGTACCTTAAGTCATATTCTTGCCGTGTTTAGTCGTGGTCACAGTCTTTGTACTTTTTGGTGCCTTTGTTGCAGAAAAGAGTATTGGCTGTAATGCTTGGCTTCGTTAAAGTTTTCATGCGTATAAATAAGCCTTGGTTGTTTTAAACAGCAGTGTGTGCCTATCGCTGTCTTCCTTCCAGCTCATCTCATGATTTGGTTCAAGCCCAAGGCCCTTGCAGCAGCGCTGAGCACGGAACGGTCCCCAAGGGTCCTTTTTAACCCCTTTTCCTAAATTTGCTGCTGATGTCCTTATTCTCCTCTTCCACCGAAGATGCACACTCCACCTGGACTGTTGCCCCCTCGTGGCTTGGCGGTGGCAGTGGCCATAGGTGGCTTACATTTGTTGGCATGCTCGCTAGGTTCTGTTGGCTGTGTGCAAGGAGCAATTCTCTAGTGGCAGACCGAATGTTTTTACGAAGAACAAATGAAACAGTCTCTTTCTTCCATCTTTTATTTCCCCCACCCCTTATTTTTTATCCCTGCCCCTGCACAATGGGATAAATATGGAGCGTGTGACAGGTAGTTATGGTACAGTACCATTACATTATAATTTTTACATCATGCACTCATGGTATTCCTTTGAAGACCCCAAGCTGCAAATTAACAGCGTTTTTTTTTTTTTCTTCCTGCCACAGTAAACAAGTATGATATTGACTTGTTGCAAACTTATTGTAGAAGCCCATCTTGTATACTTAGGTGGGTTTGTATCTCCTCTATTTTTTTTTTTTTTTATTATTTCAAGTGCATTGTATATAAGCCATTCACTCATTGTTGGTCTGCTGCAGTTTTAGAAGCGCATAGCCTTTTGAATAAATTCAAAAGCCATGGTGGCGTTATTTGAAAACAAAAAATTGATTTTAGTGTATTGTGTAGTAGTTTTAGCAGCCACAAAGCCTTGTTAAAATGCCTACGCTCGTATCAGTTTTACGAGTGGAAATAAAGTGGTTTTCATTTTGCACAACTGGTTCCTTGTCTTTAATTGTGCTGAAGTGGGCACTGCAGAACAGTGGAGAATGACTAACAGGCACTAAGATCATGTCAGTGGTTTGTGTTAAAGGTGCCCCATGATGCTATTTTTTGGCGTCCCGAATTTATACGCAAAATCGGTGAAGGGCGACAGAAGTTGAGCTTGAAATTCATTTGAGCAACAGAGAAAAAGGGAAGCATGTGGTTTCACAGTTCACTTGCCCATTGGCGCCATATGCTGGTACCAATAAGAGGGCCATTAGTTTGAGCGTCTGCCGGAAGTTTGCCTGGTGGTCGTATTTGCTGCAGTCACCACTGCCCACCCGCCGTGTAGCTCGATGGCTACGGCATTGGTATGGTGGCTAGAGGGGGAGGTGTCAGCATCGGCTGGGCTGCGTCGCGTATGGTGGTGCGGCATTTTTTCATGACAGCGACAGGTGGCGCGCACGTCGTCTCCGAGATGCCTAGCGTGATGTGTTAGAGCAATCTCTCCGGCTCCAAGCGCGTGTCGTGAAGTCTGTGGTGAAGTTAGCTTCGCCTTCCCCGCTTTTGTTTGCTTGTCTTAAGGAGTTCTGAGTAGCCTTCTTGACCCACGCCACTGGAAAAATTTGGTCGGTATGCAGAGTAAGCTGGATGATCTTCTAGATGTGGGCCACCTAAATGAAGTTCACGAGATGGTAAAGCATTGTGATGCGATGCCAGATCATCGTGAAATGGTGGGATCAAATAGCGACTCTCGCATACCCTACTACGTTAGCGGGTATGTTACCGGGAAAATGCTAATGAGAACAAAGTGCGAAGAGTGTTCTCTAGCTGTTGCTTCAAGCAAAAGACTCGCGCTTGCTTCCGGAAGAGTCGTGCTTTACCAACCACATGGATAGAGGTAGCTTACTTCACCCATCTCAGGCACTAAAGACTTGGTTGCTGCGATGGAAGATGCCTTCACGCATTGTTTCAGCTTTAACAAGTTGAAGACTGACAGCATCACTGGCCTTATTTCCTGCCTGTCAATAAATAAGCTGGATATGGTTGGCTGTGCGCAGCATAGCGTAGAAATCACCAACCAAGTGATACGGTTTTTTGTCATCACGAGGTTGCGCGTCCTTGTCGCAGGAGAGAACGCATCGAAGGAAGGGAAGCGAGAAAAAATGACCTCAAGTTGAGTCGCACAACATAACTGTATAACCGCAATGTTTATATCAGCAAGACCAACAAAAAGCGTTTGTATATGTAAAACAGGAATTGTTCAAATCACATTGTATGCCCAGAAATATCTGCATATCTGAACAGAATTTCCCACCCAATAAATTATTGTTTGCACTGCACCTTGTTTACCGTTTCTGGGTATATACCTCCATTATATATTGGATTTGCGCTCCATTTCGTGTCATATTGTTTGTTTGAGAGCTAACAACCATGTATATAGAGTCGTGTGTATTATTTTATTAACAATAAATGTTTTTTAAGGCATTTTTGGCGTTATTTGAGCGGTACTAAATACGCGAACTTAGTTCTTTGCAGGTTTTTAATATTGGAAACCAGATTTAATTCCCTTAACGCTCTCATTATGCTAAGTTTTGACCATTGGTGCCTACAGTTCTACCTTTCATTGCAAAATTAAATAAACTTGAAATAATCATGGTTCACTCGATCAGCCCGTTTCAACTGAGGCGCGCACCAACCAGTAGACGATAAGGACAAGCGCCTGTAGCTCAAGGCACTAATAAAGTCACGCCAGACAGAACTGCATACGGCACCCCATAATAGTCCCTTAAAATGATAAAGCGGCACTGGCAAACTGCAAACAACCGCCTACTGCGGAAGCTTTCTGTTTGGTGGAATTATCAATTCGACAAGTGTTGCGCTGAGCGCGAAGCTAAAGCGCGGCGATAAAATGACCAAAATTTAGTACATAGTACGTTAGGCCAGCTGCAGTGATAAAGTCGCCTAGCCTTTAAAATGATTTCCGATGCTCGTATTGCGCCCCAAGAAAAAGCACTTGACAGCGGAATCAAATAACCGCAACGGACCTTAGGCAGCGTACGGGAGGCATCTCGGAGCCGACAGCAGCGCCGCCGCATCGTCCTGAAAAAATGCTGTCTCTCCAGCGCTCCGATGCCGACACCTCCCCGGGGTAGCACACTCTCAAGTTCAACAAATGGCCACAGAGGGCGAAAAAATCGACCGCGCGCCGCTGCTAACAAAGCCGACGTAGTAGCATCACTTTCGGGATTCGTTCGTTAGTTCCAACATTTCCCGGTAGAGGCGTCGTAATAAGCGCAATTTTATCTTACAAACTTTCTCTTACAATTACCGAAGCATTTTCTTTTACATAAAAACAGGGCAAAATTATCATTGCTAATTAGATATTGTGCTCTTTGTTAGTAAGTTTATTGTTTCTTCGCCATTATAAACGCAAATAGCGTTCAGCATCATCGATCTTTCACGTGACCTCTGGCCTGGATTTAAAATTTTTACCGGTATTTCCGAGTGCACGGCGGCACGGATTCATTCGTTCGTACACTCAAGACTGCTTTGTTTCTAAAGCTAGTTTCTTGCGCTTCGATGTCTCGCGTTATTTAACTTGGGGTGAAGTTACGTGTTTGCAAGCGGACATGTAAGCCCGGCAGTTGGGTTTCGGTCGTGAGCCATTCGGAACAGGTCTGCATCGAAACGGGAGCTGGATTTTGCTGCGGCTGACAACGGCAATAACGGTGAGTCGTTTAACACCGCTGCTTGAATCGTTATATAATATCCGTGTCATTACCTTCCAGGCGGGCACAAGTTAACGAACTAGATCCTGCATTACATATGGGCAGTGAGGATCTCAGTTGCTGTTTCCTAAATAAACCTTTACTTGCGAGGCTGTCGTTTGGTTTACACACACAACCAGGAAAGAAAGAGCGATATCGGAACGCGCGTCTCATTTTTCATGTTATTGTAGCCGTGGTTGTAGGTGACTGAGTAGCCTTATCAATATACATATTAAACATTTTTTTCGAGTCGGCCGGCAACGTCTTTCGTCCACAAAACCGAATAATCCTTTGGTAAAATAAAGTGAAAGTACAGAATTTAATGTATTAAACAGTTGCAAGCATGATAATTCACCCATATTTCGTACTTGTTGGTTCCAAATGTTCTTGCTGTTCAGATTGGTTTACCGTAGGGCATTTATTTTTGCAGTAGTGAAGCGGTGCATCACGTTCGTGCAGAAAAATAATGCATCAGTTCTAATAGCTTCATGACTTTCATGCATTTGCTTGTGGAACTAGCAGTGTGATCACTTCTAGTGTATAAATGAACCCACAAATGTTCTCATTTGTTATCTTAATAGTACTTGCGCTGTTGACATGCATTGTAGTTAGGCAGACATCAATTTTATGGACAATAGCAATATTTATTTAACATGCTGCTTAAGCACCCTAGAACAGACAGTGTACATTTGCATGTGTTCTGTAGTCGCAAATCATTACAACATATATGTCACACCTTTTTGCATTTTAAAACTTTGCTTTTTCAATTTCTGATTCAGTCAAAATTTCTGTTCCAGACGTGCAGTAATGAAGACGGCACCAGTATAAAGCAACACACTCCACGCACTAAACAGAAGCTGCTGCCTGCTACAACAAGGTCATTGTGTGGACATTGGCTACTACTACAAGGTAAACAACACATGGTTCAGAAATAAATATGTTTGATATATGCTGTATTGGCTTGCTGTTTGCAGCAGATATGAATGTTTGTTCATATTTATGGTTCAGTATAATTGGTTCGAACATATAAAACACACATAAATTTGGCTAATCTGTGCTGTATCTCATGTGTCACCGTTTTGCCTCAACAGAGTCTATGCCAAGCACATCTTGGTCATCACAGGAGCTCCTATCTGCGCCAACAGGAAGGGGCTGGAGCCGAATTTGCAAGGCTTTTACACCAAGAACAAAGACGCACATGCAGAAGAATATGAATGAGATATCAAGTCTGCAGAGGACTGTGTCAAGACTGAAAAGAGCTTCAGCCACCATTCCACCAGCACGGACATTTGGTTGAGTCATCCAGGTAACTCAAAAAGGACTTTCTAGAAATTCTTCGTCTTCAGGTGCACCTGCAACATCTGACCAAGCACGGACGACGCTGGCCAAAAGATTGAGTTCCAGCAGTTTGCCCTTAATCAGCTTCCTAGCCATGTTAATTCCGTTTGTGCCAAGTGTAATTTTTCTTCTATAAATGCAAGCTTTCTCATTGCCCATTTTTGTTAAAGGTCATTCATCCTCATCCAAATATAAAGGTCAACCGATTCTTCGCTGATACTTAATACCAGTCACTGTCTAGCAGCCTAACATATCTGTAGCAGTATCTTCTAGTGTATGTTGTCATGCGCAATTCCTCTCCTGAAATAGCTGATGCAGCATCGGCATGCGTCTTGCATTAACCTATGCACATGTGCTATGCACCATTTTACTTTTCTTGATGTTTTTAGCCTTCAATGCTTGCAGAGCAGAGTGGCTTCTCTCTTGAATGCAAGCTTTCTCATTTTCCATATTCCTAGTCTAGTTGATGATTGCTCCTCTTCCTTGATAGCCTGGGTCTTTGTGCAAGCTACAGTGAAGTGATTGATTGCAGAATCTGGTTTTGCTGCCACACTTGGCTGTGGTAACTGTGTTACGTTTCTCAGATGTGGGGGCCTGGTCAGTTGCATTGGTAAGCAGTCCCTCGAGGTAAGCATTTGCTCCTGCAGTCCGCAAAGCGACATAGACTCCCAATATACACACACCGTAACTGGTGCGCCCCGTTCGTTCTGGCCTGCTGCAGTAATGGGCAAATTGTGCTTGTGGCTTACCTCGGCCATGATTTGCTCAAAACGGAGACCAGCATATGTGCTCACATGGTTCGAAGTGTATGAAGTTGATAGCCGTATGGGTGGAAAGGCCCGCAAGAATGGCTGCCGAAGGTGATGCCCACAAAAGCGACTTGTCCACATTGCGACAAAGTGTGAGCCACACATAGCAGCCCCCGAAAGAAAATAAATGTGCACGTTGGAAAGGAGTTAACGCTAAAATGCCGGGTAGTCCATGTCGCTGTGTTGGTTGCGGCAGCAGATGCCTGCATCACCTGATTGCTTCGCAATGGAAGTTGCTCATCTTCAACGGCAACTGTTGGTTCAAACAGGTGCGAGACTCTGTCCAATCTGTTTGTACCGCAGGTTGTCGCTCGTTACCAGACCACCACATGTGACAAAGGCAAGCATTATGCCGTAAGATGGTTCGTAGCCAATGTATAATGTATTGTCTGAACCTCATGCGGTGACTGATTGCTGTTTAATCTTGCTGTTATGCCACTTGGTTACGGTCGCAGTTTAATGTTTTTCGAATATTGCGGCCTGGTCGGTTGCACTGGGAAGCAGCCTCTCGTAGTAAGCATTTGATCCTGCAGTCTGCACAGCGACATAGACTCCCAATTTACGCACACCGTGATTCGTGCTCCCCGTTCACCCTTTCCTGCTGCAGCCATGGGCAAATTGTGCCTCTGGCCTTTCTCGGCCGCGATTAGGCATGAACGGAGACCAGCATAAGTGCTTACATGGTCGGACGTGTATGAAGTTGGGTGGAAAGGCCCGTAGAAGTGGCTGATGAAGGTGATGCCCACGAAAGCGACTTGTCCATATTGAGACAATGTGGGACACCAAGTGTGAGCCACACATTAGCGGCCTCCAAAAGAAAAGAAACATGCAGGCTGGAAAGGAGTCAATGCTAAAATGATGGGTAGTCCATGTCGCTGTGTATGCTGCGGCAGCAGATGCCTGCGTCACCTGATTGCTTTGCACTGCAAGTTGCTCATCTTTAACAGCGACTGTCGCCGCAAACAGGTGGAACACTCTGTCCAATCTGTTTCTGCTGCTGGTTGTTGCTCGTTAGTAGACCACCACGTGCGACGACGACGGTGAGCCGTTTACGAGCTCGCGTCAATGATTCCAGCGTATCTCGACATGCAAACTTTATTTCTGCTATTGCACGAGAATGTACACTGCTTGTCTTCTGCCAATAAAGTCGCGCGTTCTGTTCACTCACTTGTGGCTTGTTTGTATGGGCGTCAGTAGAGGCTCTTGGCAATTAGAACGCACCACCTACGCGGCAGCGAAGGCATTGAGGCATGCCGCATAGCCTGCAGGGCAAGCACGGCGCGTACCAGCGTACGCGACCAGCAAAAAACGGCCATATTGAATTTTGCTCTAAAAAAAAAAATGTGCACTTCCGCTTCCGGTTTGAGCAACGTCATCTGGCGTCCCCCAAAGTAAGTTCCATGCGCTGCCGCTGCTTATTTTCGAACCACGGCGGAAGGTACAGTTTCCCTTCTCTAAGTTTGTTCTTTATTCTATGACCTCCCCCTCTAGCCACCATAGCATTGGTCTGCTGAGCTCAAGGTCGCGGGTTTCATCCCGCGATGTGGTCTTATGGGGTGGAATGCAAAAAAATGCTTAAAAGATCCCAAAATTACTTGCTCGAGTGCCCTGCTACAACTTGCATCCCACTGGATTCTTGTTTTGTCGCATAAAACCTCAGATTGGTTGGGATGGAGGGGCATACCTACGCTACCAGCAGCTCTGGTATAAATGTGTCAGACGAGAGCGGAGAATAGATGGATGGATGGATGTTATGAGCGTCCCCTTTGGAACGGGGCGGTGGCTTGCGCCACCAAGCTCTTGCTACTATGCTGCCTAATATCCTACCTAGGTTAACCAATGAAGAAAAAAAAAACACTATGAACTACCACGTCCAAATTTTCTGATCCCCTATTGCGAACTGTGCTTTTGTACGTCTCAGTCTTTTGTCGTTTCCCCACTTTTCTTTCACCAATCCTCCAATCGCCTCTTACTGATGTCTATTGCGGACCTGTTCGCTTTACCACTGCTCCCGCTGAACCCAAGGGCTTCAAGGAGGCCAGTGGTGCCTAAATCGACCGCTGGGTACACGTCTTCACATTCTAATAAAGTATGCTCCGTCGTTTCCCTAGCTTTACCGCAGCAAGCACATGCTTCTTCTTCCTTCTTATATGTCGCTTTATAGGTGCGTGTTCTAAGGCATACCGATCTCGCTTCGAGAAGTAATAGAACTCGCTGATTTCAGCACCCCCTTAGAGGAATAAAGGGTGAGCGTCTGGTAGAATATCGACGTTAGCATCACCTTTAGTTTACAGAAGTGACAAAAAAAAATTGAAAATGCAAATCCTACACACTTTGGGAATTTATTTAAGCACAGCTTTGACGTGTGTATCGAAGCAGCAGGATGGGACAAGTACCAATAAGATAAGTGCTGTGCCTGTCCATTTTTTTTTTTTTTTTTTTTTTTTTATGCCCCGTTAAACATGACTTGGAGTAGCCCGCGCCAGGTCTGGCCATGTTGAGCCGACAAGTGCAGTGCATACAATGCGTGCTCACGATGTCTGCTAAGAGTCAATAAAACTTTGTTCTGGGCTAGTTGGTGATGCATTCTTCAAAACTGATGGTAGCGCTAAAAGGGACGAACACGGTGAGAAGACTGCGCGACGACGAGGGAATGCTACTGACAGCTGGTTTATTTTTGAAAAGGGTTCAATATTTAAGATAATCACAACACATGTGCACAATCGAACTGCGCGAGCCTTCTTTCTTTTTCATTTATTTTTTTAAAGGCTGGTGCAGTTCGGTTGTGCGCATGTGTTGTGATTGTCCTAAATATTGAACCCTTTTCAAGAATAAACCAGTTGTCAGTAGCGTTCCCTCGTCATCGTGTCGTCTTTTCACCGTGTGTTCGTCCCTTTTAGCGCTACCATCAGTTCTAAAGAATGCTAAGGGTTGCGTCGCGGAGAGCTGAAATTCTGCACTAAACGCCGTTTTCCCTTCTCGTGGTCACCTCGCTCCAAGATCGGGGGGGGGGGGGGGGGATGAAGTGCATCAGCAAGTGCGCCTACGTAAATGCATATGCTGTGACGTCGCTCGATCATAGTGACTGGTGACACTTCAGGAATTATTCAAGGCAGCGTCTGTTATTGGAGCTTTCTGTATCTCGCTGATTCGTCCGTGAGCGCCGAAAACGCACTTTAGGAAAGCCAACTTACATCTGCGCAAGGCACTACATTTTACATTCGCAGCACGCGCACGAAGTTAACTGGAAGCGCAAGTTGCGTCTGCTAGGCATAAAACACCACCCTGTCGTGATTAACTGAGCTTCCCTGCTTATGGAGGCAGCAAGTGCGCGTGAACACAGGCTCGTATTAGGATCTGGAAAAACAACATCAAAGCCCGTTCCTCAAAGATCGTTGAACGCCACGCTGCCCAGATGAACTATATATGTTTGCATTGCATTACGCGTGCCACGCAATGCATTCCCGGCCGTCGCCATTGGTAGGCCGTGGGTGCAGCACATGGCAGAAGAGGCTGCTGAGCGCGATTGTGCCCGTAAGGCTGATCTTGTGTATTGGCAACAGTATGCAGGAGCCAAGTGGGAGACGCTTGTGGAGCCGAGATGCCTACTGATCTTCTAATCGTCAGCGTGTACATCAGGCCGAACGCGTCTCGTGACGCGGAAACATTCGTGGCAGAAACGATGAAGACCTTTAAAGCCACATAAAGTAGTATACCGATCCTTGTGTGCGGCGACTTTGACATCGATGTGGCGAAAGAGCACAGCAAATGGGTCGAGAGTTTTATGCTTGATCGGTACCCAATGAAACAAGACGCTACAGAGACCCACGACGCTACGCCGCTCCTGCATCTATCTCTCGTTTGCAAACGTGTTGTGTCACGTTACGATGGCAGAGCCTCTGACCGTCAAGCACAGCGATCACAAGGCAATACTACTGTGCAAGTGTATAGCCGTCCGTAAAGGTGTGCGTGTAATCAACGGCTACATGATCTAAAAGAAAGGCTACGCAATTTTGTTCAAAGTATACGATCCTAAACAAGCAATCAAACCACATGCATGGCGTGGTCGTTGGCTTTGGACTTTCATCATCAGCCTGGCTTTGCCCATTGCAGGGCAAAGGCCTCTCCCATACTTCTCCAACTACCCCGCTCATGTGCTAATTGTGGCCATGTCCCTGCAAACTTCTTGATCTCATCTGCCCAATTAACTTTCTGCCGCCCCCTGCTGTGCTTCCGTTCTCTTGGAATACAGTCCGTAACCCTTAATGACCATCGGCTATCTTCCCTCACTACAAGTCTTGCCCATGCCCATTTGCTTTTCTTGATTTCAACTAAGATATCATTAACTCGCGTTGCGGATGCGATCCCGCGACCTCGTGCTCAGCAGCCTAACACCATAGCCACTGAATTACTTTAGTTTTATGCAGATTAATATTTAGACCCACCCTTCTGCTTTGCCTCTCCAGGTCAGTGAGCATGCATTGCAATTTTTCTCCTGAGTTACTAAGCAAGGCAATATCATCAGCGAATCGCAAGTTATTAAGGTATTCTCCATTAACTTTTATCCCCAATTCTTCCCACTCTAGGTCTCTGAATACTTCCTGTAAACACGCTGTGAATAGCATTGAAGAGATCGTATCTCCCTGCCTGACGCCCTTGTTTATTGGGATTTTGTTGCTTTCCTTATGGAGGACTACGGTGGCTGTGGAGCCGCTATAGATATCTTTCAGTATTTTTACATACGGCTCGTATACACCCTAATTCCGTAATGCCTGTATGACTGCCGAGGTTTCGACTGAATCAAACTCTTTCTCGTAATCAGTGAAAGCTATATATAAGGGTTGGCTGTATTCCGCACATTCCTCTATCACCTGATTGACAGTGTGAATATGGTCTATTGTTGAGCAGCCTTTACGGAATCCTACCTGGTCCTTTGGTTGACAGAAGTCTAAGGTGTTCCTGATTCTATTTGCAATTACATTAGTAAATACTTTGTAGGCAACGGACAGTAAGCTGATCGGTCTATAATTCTTCAAATCTTTGGCGTCCCCTTTCTTATGGATTAGGGTTATGTTAGCGTTCTTCCAAGATTCCGGTATGCTCGAGGTCATGAGGCATTGCGTATGCAGGCTGGCCAGTTTTTCTAGAACAATCTGCCCACCATCCTTCAACAAATCTGCTGCTACCCGATCCTCCCCAGCTGCCCTCCCCCTTTGCATAGCTCCCAAGGCTTTCCTTACTTCTTCCGGCGTTACTTGTGGGATGTCAAATTCCTCTAGACTATTCCCTCTTCCATTATCGTCGTGGGTGCCACTGGTACTGTATAAATCTCTATAGAACTCCTCATCTCATCCATATTAGTAATGATATTGCCGGCTTTGTTTCTTAACGCATACATATGATTCTTGCCTATTGCTAGTTTCTTCTTCACTGCTTCTAGGCTTCCTGAGAGCATGTACAATTCTATCCATATTATACTTCCTTATGTCAGCTGTCTTACGCTTGTTGATTAACTTGGAAAGTTCTGCCAGTTCTATTCTAGCTGTAGAGTTAGAGGCTTTCATGCATTGGCGTTTCTTAATCGGATCTTTCGTCTCCTGCGATGGCTTACTAGTATCCTGTCTAACGAAGTTACCACCGACTTCTATTGCACACTCCTTAAAGGGGTTGGGACACCAAATTTTGAGTCTATAAAAAGCATGTTGTAGGCTGCTTCCGTATGCAAGGACACCCAGAACGAGGTATTGGACGCTGCAAACATTTCAAAATAATTTTAATTCAGCTCCAAAAAGTCATTCAAAACTCCTTCTCGTGGTCGAGACCCATCGCTATCGCGGCAGTTATGACGTCACAGAGGAGGAACGAAAATATTGACGTCATAGCACACTAGCACAAAAACGTGACGTATGATGAGTAGCGATGGAATGCCGATTACGGAGCCTGCTGAGCCGAGCGACCGAGCATAGCCTCCACTATGACTGAGCTACAGGCATATAGAAATCCTTTCTTAATGCAAAGAAGGGGTAAGGCGTGCAGACACGGACACAAGAGGAGAGAAGTGGACAAGACGAACGCCGCACGGCGGCCCGCGAACGGCAAACTGCGTGTAACACTAGCCGGCCGAACCGAAAGGGACCAAGATATGCGGCGTTCGTGTTGTCCGCTTCTCTCCTCGCATAGTCGCATAGTTCGGCAGCTCGGAGTGGTCTCTCGTTCGCTTGACCTTTCCCGATGTGAGGGCCCGTCCACGTTACCGGCACGGATCGGAGACTCGCCGCACGCCGTTAGCCGTTCGCGGGCCCCCGTGCGACGGCGGTTTTGCTCGCGAACGGCGACATTTCCTTCCCGTAGAGAGGACGGGCCCGGGACCCATTTGTGCGGTTGTGCGGCAGCCGTACGGCGAAGCGGCCAATCAGCGACCGAGGAGTGGTCACTCTGACACCGACGGCAGCCTCACCGCCTCTGATCGTACGGCGCCGCCGATATCGTCGCTAGGCCTTTTCCGGTTCACTTCAAAGCTAAAGCTTACGGCGCTTCGGAATGAATCACCGACTCTCACAAGCCGCAATATATTCTTACCGTTGTTGTCGCTCTTCGCAATAATTATAATTATCGCGACATGCACTTCGAATCGCCAGTTGTTTACCTCTGCTGGGAGAGCAAGCGTACGCGCGAGCAGACGACGCAGCATCGTTTTACGTCACTATTTCTTGTGGCCCACGTGACCAAGCCATGTTGCGTTTCCTTCTCTTTCTCTGTGACGTCATAGCATCCCCCGGAGCCCAGAAACCGAAACCGAAATCGCTCGGTATAATAATGCTATTATTAAATGATTTATCGGATATATATGAATCCCGCTGTGTGTATCGTGCTCCCTGAAGCATGACGCAACGTTTGAATAAAGAAACGCATGAACGAAAATTTTGATGTCTCCACCCCTTTAATGATGCCCATAAGATTGTCGTTCGTATCTTCAACACTAAGGCCATGTTCCTGAGTTAAAGCCGGGTATCTGTTGTGTGGCTTCATCTGGGATTATTCTATTTTCCCTCTTACCGCTAACTCATTGATCGGCTTCTTATGTACCAGTTTCTTCCGTTCCCTCCTCAAGTCTAGGAATTCGAGTTCTTACCATCCTATGGTCACTGCAGCGCACCTTGCCGAGCACGTCCACATATATGATGCCTGGGTTGGCACAGAGTATGAGGCCTATTTCATTTCTAGTCTCGCCATTCGGGCTCCTCCACGTCCACTTTCGGCTATCCCGCCTGCGGAAGAAAGTATTCATTATCCGCATATTATTCCGTTCTGCAAACTACTAATAACTCCCCCCTGCTATCCGTAGACCCTATGCCATATTTTCCCACTGACTTGTCTCCAGCGGCCGCTTTCTTGTCGAGTCACGAGTGCTGACGTATAGGGCCCAGTGGCGAACGCAACAAGACATTCTTTTTTCTGCGCTGCACCTTTTCGTGGCCAATCATCGTCGTTTCTTTTTATGAACGGGGGCGTTCTCCCGCAATAGAGCGTGGCAGAAAACACTCTATAGAAGGAGACAGGCAAAACTAAAATAAACTCTTGCTTACTGTTGTATAAGCGAAGTTTGGCCCATAGAAGCCACCACTGCGCCAATTGCACGAGGGCCACCTCGAGGCTACATTCGTATATCACCGGCGCGCAAGGAGGAAGCGCGGAAACATGCACGCCTGCAGTCCCGGAGGGACGCGCATGCGTCGGACTCGACAGCGCGGGCGCGCCGCTAGAAGGGGAGGAGGGTCGTTTCGCCCCGTACTCACCGTCACGCAATATTTTGTGGGCGAGTGTACTTGCATTTCGTTTGGTTCTTCCCAAGTCGCGCTGAGAGCGAAACTTTAATTTTCTACCGTGTTCCAGCATGCGATCATGTTCTGTCTGCCTCAGTGTTCGTGTGGCACTAACTTATGCCGCCAGTCAGGTGCTCCCGTGCACAGAGCGCAAGATCGTGCGCTGCGCGAAACGAGACAATCGCAACAGCTCGCGCGCGCGACCGTCAGCGGAAGCGCGCCGCCGCACTAGGAAGCGAGAGAGAGAGAGAGAGAGAGAGAAAAAGGAAAGTGGCGCCCCTGACGTATGCTTCACGCGATCCTCCAGATCCGGTGCGGGAGAACGCAGGGAATTTCTAAGGAATTTCGCTTGCAGAGGCTAGACGGGGAAAGTGGAGAGTGTCCTTGTTGGCGCTGGCACTCTCATCCTTTAATGAACCAATTTGAAAAATTCTTGCGGCAGAACGCTCCCAAGTGGGCACGTAACAACTTCCATCGTATCACCAAAATTTGCTGTGTGGCCTGGTGAGGGGCCCTCTCAACCGCTTTATTTTTTTTTCTCTTATAAAGTGAATGTTTCCTTGCCTCTTCCTCGTGGTTTGGCGTCTGTCACTATTTCCTTACGCAAGAAGTGTACGTCTATTTTGTGGGGTTCTCCTCCGTGCTCTTGGGACAAAGGAACGACAACACAGTAGTGCAAACAATCACAAGGGCATTTATTGCACCTTTCATAGATCAATGCCTGCTAGCCAAGTTGCTATCCACAAAACATGCCGATGGGCGCATGACAAATTTAGAAGTCCGACTCACCGCGACCGGATAGCGAGCGAATATGTTCGCCCCATGCTGGATCCCAACGCCTGGTCGTTCGCGCGTACGGTCACGCGAACGCTGGTGCGTACGAAGGCGGCCACGCGAGACAGTCTCGCAGAAGCATGGATCGGCGCACGCGCGGCACGGCACGTCCGTACTGCTTGCTGTCCCGAACCCAAGAGGAAGCGCCTTGTCTATCGGCGCCCAAGTCACCCCGCCTGTCGGCGGCGTTAGCAGCGCAACACTCGCGCCATCTCTCGTACAGCGCCTCAACCACTCAGACCGCCGCGGGCGCTAGCCCACGCCGCGAAGCCGGATTACAGGAGACGCGCTATGCGGGAAAAACATATCAGGGGACGCGCGAGAGTCGCGCATCCCCACAATTTATGGCCAGAATCGATATTCGTCTGTGCTGTCACCGGTGTTGAGTCATCCCCACGACCTATACCACGGTGCCCAGCATAAAATATATTGATGTAAGTAAATTTCAGGGTGTCTACCAACCGGGAATTTTCAGGGAAAACTAAGGGAATTTGTGCTTCAATCAGGGAAAATTAGCTGTCATTTTATTGAAAGGGAACAAAAGTCGCCCTGTTGCTGGCTCGAGTAACAGGAATCTTAACGAATCGTCTTTGACGCCGTGTCATCGGTCAGAGGAGTTTGTGTACAGACAACGACCGATTTTCCAGACGCCCGATTTTTGGGACATGCCCGATAATTCGGACGGCTTCGAGGCACCATCACGTGCACCATAGAGTCGGTGCATAAGAGCGTATGAAATTTCTGAAGAAAGAATCCTTCTCCGTCCGATTTTCCGGACTTTTTACCGTGACCGCAGGTCCGAAACAGCGTTAGTCAAAGCCACCGCAGCCGCCATTTTATCTCGCCGCCTCGGACCGGCGCCCTCGCACGCAGCAACTTGGCTAGCAGGCATTGATCTATGAAAGGTGCAATAAATGCCCTTGTGATTGTTTGCACTACTGTGTTGTCGTTCCGGACTTTTTACCGTGACCGCAGGTCCGAAACGGCGTTAGTCAAAGCCACCGCAGCCGCCATTTTATCTCGCCGCCTCGGACCGGCGCCCTCGCACGCAGATCCACTGGCAGCCGTAGCCACCACCGCGGTAACGCTGCTTCGACGTTCGCTGTTAAGGTTCGCCGTTCGGTGCCGTGCTTTTCATTGAATGAATTCGCCGCTGTCAGTAGTGGCACCGACTCCGCCTCTGTAATCCTCACAATTGCCTTCGAAGCTTAGAAAGCATGGCGCGTTGCATAATGCCAGTTCCACAAAGGTAGCTTCGCCTCAGCACAGCGATGTTACGCGGTTAATTGTACGTGAAGTATTGCCGTGAAGCTTCACAAGCGTGGCAAGGGGCAATTGTCACGGGACGCAGTACTTATTCCATAATTATACATCCGTCAAGGTCGATACAAATAGGTCGCGAAGCTTCGGGTGAAAAGCGCTTCATTACTATTTGTCACCGACATCAGCAAGGGTGGTTATGGGAGTAGCGATTGAAGCGCGACTATGTTTGGAGGAAACAATCATTGGGAAAGAAAAAAAAACGTTTTTTTTTTATTCTAGCGAGGCAGATTCATTCAATGAAAATAGAATTCCTGGTCGATTTTATATAATTGTGACGAGTTAAGAAAATACAAGTTTATTTAATTTTCTTATTATTAATAAATACATTTCTTTTCAGCGCCCGTCGTTACTGGGGGCATTGACGCCGCTATCACCCGCAATGCAATGCAGCTCTTGAAATGTGCAGAAAGGCACGCTCGTAAAGTTAACGTGTTGAAATACGCCCCCCTCACACGCTGTGCAGTTTGGCTTGTCAACGTTTGTCTGAATTTTGTGACGCGGGTTGCTTCATCGATTCTTTACCTGTTCAGTCAAAAGTAGTGAGTTACGGTCGGCAGATATTTGTTTGGGTGTTTTTGTGTGACTGCGCTGGCCGACGGGCTTGGCGCCCGACGATTGGATCAGCACTCTGCACCTAAAGCTTTCGTCGGCCTCCAAAGAAAGTATGTTCTCTGCAGGGGTGCGATTGCGACAACCGTCCAGCTGACCTCTTCCTGCGTCGCTTTCTGCGCCTAAAGCTCTAAAGGCAGGCCAAGAAAACCAACGTTACTAGATCCTTTGGCGTGCCCCTTCTGCCACACAACAATAATCGTCATCTGCCTTGATGCGTTTCCTTTCTTTAACGCTGCGAGCCCGGAACTTTCCAGTAACGAACGGCACGCGCGTTATCAGAAGGGGCACTCCAAAGGGTGTAAACTGTTCTATGCTGATAACGCGCGTGCCGTTCGTTACTGGAAAGTTCCGGGCTCGCAGCGTTAAAGAAAGGAAACGCATCAAGGCAGATGACGATTATTGTTGTGTGGCAGAAGGGGCACGCCAAAGGGTGTAAACTGTTCTTAGAGTGTAAGGTTAAAAGTGTAGGAAGATGTATTTAAAGAAAATGGGAAAGTTAAGTAACTTCCAACACAGTTAAACAAAAATAAAAAGCTGAGCATGGTGGCAACTGCCATCACCCCGTTTCAAAGGGGACGCTCCTACCTTTCATCCATCCATCCGCCGATGAACCGCCATGCACGGTGACCGCCATGTCTTGAACGTATGGGCGTCTTGCGCTGGAGTTTGAGGTATAGTAGCGGCGCCTGGTGGCGGCGCGTGAAACGTTATCTGGGTAGTACCGGCGTGGATAGTATTGAGCCTGGCTGTGGCGAAGCGCATTTCTCGCCCGAGTTTCGCGTCGATTCGCACTTTTTTTCTGCCCTGTTGCGAGGGCGGAAAGGCTCGTCACTTCTCACAGACAACGCCGACCACGCTGCGAGCTAGCCGCAACCTATAGTCTAACGAAAACGAACTCTCCGTGAGACGTATTGCTGGAAGCAGAAGGAATCGGCGACGCCGATCTGGAGAGACCTAGCTCAGACTCGAAAAAGCGTCACCGTCGTTACTTCTGCGTCGCGGGCTGCCATGAACAAGAAGGCTTGAATCCCAACATCAGATTCTGCCGCCTTCCTTCAAGGCCTCACGAAGCGGAGCGTCGGGCACGCTGGATAGCTGCAGTTCGTCGCGCTGGGTAAGCGAAACTTCGCGCCATGCTCACTGCTTCGACTGTCTTGAAGCTTGCTTGATTATCTGCGTTATAAGATTCGGTCTTTTGCACCTACAGTCCCGACGGCAGACCGACATAGCAGCAGGCATGGCTGGTGATTCACGATTCGTTAATAATTCGACTGGTGCGATGTGGTGAAGTGACCAGGTGTGTGCAAATGACCACAAATGGTCGGGATGATTCGGTGTCAATTCACTACCCCACTATGAGCAGCACAGGTTAGAGAGTTAAGTGTGCTCATCCTTGACCTGAAGCCAGCACGTTGAGGCAGCGCAGCAAGATAGTTTTGATTGCAGCACATCGATGTTCGAGCGCTGTCCTTAAAAGCTACATCAACCGATCAGCGCACGAGCTCGCGCTGCTGCGCGATTCGCACGTACGTTACTGAGAGCGCATATGCTCTCAGTTATTTCATCAGTTATTTATCAGTTGATAAAGGGACAGATGGCCGTTACTACAGTGCAGATATAATTACTTGTCTAGCGACATGCAGTCACCAAAGATTGCAGGAGGCCCGCCGTTTCGCGGCATGTTGAAAGACCGCTGCTGTCGCGGCGCGTACCGTCAGGCGCTCGAGCAGTTCCGTACACATGATGTCTGCTTATCGCTGCTGTGAATTCATTTATAGCAAGCATTTCCTCGCGTTTCTGCGCCTGAATCTAGCAGCGTGCAAACCTTACCTGAAGTTCAACTTCGTACGCGACTCGTTTGACTTGCGATTGACACCGCGCTAAATATTCGCCGCTTATTTCTTAAACGGGTACACGTACACGTGCCACCCCTGAAAAAATATTCGTCGCCCGATATTCGCCGCAAGCCGTGGTACAACGAAACCGAAAGTGGCGGGTCCATATTGTAAACGTGCTTTCCGAAGCAGACGACCGAGCTTGGAACTACCCAGTTCAGGACAGAGGGCGCTTTTCAGCACCATTTCGCAGCGTTCCTGGGCAATGCAAGAGCCCCCATGGAAGCTTCGCTAACATTTATATTTACTTTACACCCGCCGTCTCCTGTCACAGTACGAGCACCAATGTGCCTAATAAATGTACTGGCAGGCCTTCAGAGCTTTTTCAGACGTGCCTGTGAGGATTTGGAGCCCTTAAGAGCAGTGAAAGACACGCATTCATTTTTTTCCCGGACGTTTTCGTGGGCCCTATAGGGAGTACAAAAAATCGGACGTTGACTGTACAACTGACCAGGCAGATGCTTCAAATGGTCCGTGGGGCGAGCACGTGGTGTAACAAGGACAAGAACAGAAATGACCGTCGCATTGAAGAATGATCGGGAAAGGAACTGTGCCACCTCTTTGAATGAGCTTGAGCTCATAAAGCAAAGTACGTGTTGGCTGACGCAAAGATGCAGGTGACCCTCATCCAAACCAATATAAACTCTTGAAAGCACTGTAACACAAAACGAAGGCATTGCGCGTGGGCTAAGAGTATATGTGAGGACAGTTCAGGTTGATTTTCCAACTGGTGCGAAAATCTAACTTGTGACAAAGTTCGAGCGTAATACCAATGATCTTGCTATCACTTGATAGAAATAGCTCATTTTCGAAAATATTTGCTTCTGTATGCACCTATTTTTATTCGTATTTGAAAATAGTCAACTCGATTTGTAATGGCCTTTATCATTTTTTTCTTTTTCGGATATATTTGCTGTGTATTTTTCTATCCTCTCCCTTCAGTTTGCTATAAAATGAAATGAAATAAAATGAACAGTACTCCTTACTATTCAAACTAAATTAAGTTTTTTTTTCTTTTTTTCCAGAAGATGCTTACTTGGTGAGTGACAGCATCGGGCGACGTGTGTCAGCCTTTCTTCACATAACGTTCTGCGTTGCTCAGGAAAAACCTGGAAAACTCGGGCAATTTGCAAATGTGAACTTGGTAGACACCGTGCATGGTAATACGAGTGTTTTACACTCTGAGAAAAGTTTACACACTTTGGAGTGTATATTTGCCACACAACGATAATCATCATCTGTCTTGCCCATATTTCCGTTCTTGAAAACGCTGCGCTCGTTAATTTCCTGTCGGGAATGCTATGCTGATAACGCGCGAGCCCGGTACTGGAAGGTACCGGGCTCGCCGCGTTAAAGAAAGGAAATGCGGACAAGAAAGATGACGGTTATCGTTGTGTGGCAAGTATACACCCCAAAGGCTGCAACTGTTTTTAGAGTGTATGTTATCCTTCTTTCTTCGAGAGATATCGGGATGGAAATGTGGCAAATTGTGGTCGCTGATACCAGCCCCGGCGCGTGCAAATCTCGGAGGCCACGACCTGGACACGGCGGCCTGGATCGACGCGCGCGGCTGTACTAGCCACCCTAGCTGTACCATAGAATAAAGGCTGTACTACGTAGGGGGTGGCTGAAAACATGGGAGCAGCGCCGCTGCTATGGTGGCTCCTTCTAGCCACCCTACACTGTTAGGCAAAGTTACACCCTTTGGCTTGCCCCTTCTGCCACACAACGATAATCGTCATCTGCCTTGATGCGTTTCCTTTCTTTAACGCTGCGAGCCCGGTACTTTCCAGTAACGAACGGCACGCGCGTTATCAGCATAGAACAGTTTACACCCTTTGGAGTGCCCCTTCTGATAACGCGCGTGCCGTTCGTTACTGGAAAGTTCTGGGCTCGCAGCGTTAAAGAAAGGAAACGCATCAAGGCAGATAACGATTATCGTTGTGTGGCAGAAGGGGCAAGCCAAAGGGTGTAACTTTGCCTATAAGAGTGTACCGCTGCAATAGGTAGAGATGCACATATTTTAAAACTTATAATAAACTTTATTCTGTGGCTGACATGCGTCACACAATGATCAGAAGCACCTACCCTAGCGTCTCGGTACGTTTGTAGAAAATCGTTTTAGGGTCCATTTAATGCTTAATATACGCTTCCGTGAGTTATAGTCAACCGCCACCAGGGCGGATACGAAGCGTGGCCTGGTTGTTGGCTTGGTTCGGGTGACTGGCTTGGTACCTTTGGCACCTTGGAGGACTGCTGTCTGCGTAAGTTGTTGCGTTACGCCTTTGTTTTACCATACAGTAAAGATTGTGGAAATATCGGTTTATGTAAGGCTGGTAAAGCGGGATAAACACCTCTGTAGCTTTTGAACTGCACTTTTCCTTTAGGCTTTCGAAATTGCGCAAATGTTCATGCGCGTAGGGCTAGTCGCAGCGTAGCTGTCGCGTTCGGCGATCGATTTTGTCCTTTTCTGCTGAATGGCGCTATACCTTGGTGAATTTAACGATTTGAAAATACACTATTGTACGTTACTGTCATTCACCACCGTGTGCAAGTCTACAGATCGGCGCGTTTTCACTGTGAGACGGAGGCGCCAACTTAACTGTGCGTTTGCGTTTCATAGTTCTTTCAGAGTAAACATAGTTTTTGTATGCTGTCAATTGAGAGTTGATAAAAATGACACTTCGCGGAATTCAGGGGTGTTCTGGCTGTACGGATGGACTGTTTTCTCCGGCGTCGCACATCACATGCGTGCCTGGCCGCTCGATTGCTTAATGTGTCTAAAGTTGACGCACGGTGTTGCGTTTTTCGAACACCACACCGTGTCGTCACCAGTAGCAAAAAAAAAAACAAAAAAAAACGGCCGTCTGATATCAACGCCACCTTCGCTATATGCGCAGTCAATGACAATGCCTTCGTCAATTGCAGGCGTCTGCCCGTTCCGGCCTATGTTCTCGTACATGCGGTGACCAATTACCATTTTAAACATGTCTTCTCTGAACTCTCTTGTACCTTTAATTAACGTCTGCTGTTATCTGTGGCTAGGCACAGTATCGCTGGTTGTCAGGGCAGCCAGCGTCAAAGTTGAAGGGCAGTCTGCGACAACGAGGGTCTGCTTTGAGACAAGCGTGTGCGATTCTTGTGCAGTGGCTTCAGCTGTATGGAGCTAAGCTAGCAAAAACTTATCAGTTAGAACACTCGTATTCGAACTATAGAAGGGCTTGTTGTTGGGCTAGTTGGTGTTTGCTTACCGACATAATGTAGTGCGAAGGCACACTTTCAAACACTTCGCAGGGACTACGAACAACTTTATTCAAAAGAAGGCGAGAAGAGTATATATACTGTTCCCAACGTGCAGGCACAACTGTCACTATTGAGGACAATTATCAGGGCTAGCAAGATCATTTGGTAGACCTAGAGAAAGTAAGCTCTGCATTGTAGAAAATAACAGAAGTATGACTTACACAACCACTACTTTTTTATTTTATGTAAAACACTTCTAATAGCTCACATGCCTTTTATCTTTACTTCTGCCGAGGATCTTCACATCATGAAATCTCGGCTTACAAGGGCACACTTTACAGTGTGCTAAAAGTCCTTTGAATTATTAGAATGCTCCCTCATTTGGTCATTGATACAGCAGCCTGTTTGTCCTACATTGAACTTTCCATAAGACAGGAATTTCATAAACAACCTCAGTGGCGCAACACATGCAATGTTTGATGTGGTTTACTTGGCAGCCTAACTTAGAGCTGCCCATTATGCGGAGACACAGTTGGGCCAGCCTGTTTGGAGCGGAGAACACGAGAGACACTCCATGCCTATTTGCCACTTTTTTCAAACTGTGGCTCATGAAATGCGCGTACGGCCCAACTTCCGGCCTTAGGCCACTCCACTCACTGGTTCTTGCCTCATTCGCTGTTGCGCCCGGCCCGCTCTTAGGTTCTGTTGCAGGAATTCAACTACTGATGTCAGGACCTAACTAGGGTAGCCTGCTTTTGAAAGCCTAATGGCGTTCATACAGAAATTTAATGATGAATCTGTACAGACGCCCAAAATTCTGTTCAGAACACTCGTGTGGCATGTTGAGGAAGCAGAAAAATAATTCAGAGCATTTGAGAGAGAATATTTGTGCAAAGGGGGCAACCTAATAGACAAGCAGTATTAAGATTGCCTCTCTCTATGCTGCCGCTGCTCCTTTGCACTTTATTTTCTTATTTATTTATTTATTTTAGCATATCGGCAGAGTACTTTAGCACAGTTGTGGATCTCCTTACTTTGCCTGAAGGCAGTGCTTGAGCGGTAAGTGCTGTTGCTAGCCCCTGCAACATGGCTTCTGTTGTATCTCTGGTGTATTGAAGCTCCACAAGTGAAGTGTGCTTCTCTGAACCCCTTTAGCTTTGCTGCAGTGAACAGTTGCTAGATTATTAGAGCTATGAAAAGGTCTGCACACTGTCCCAGTGCGCTAGGGCCATGTGCTTAAAAGGCACCAACATATTCTTTACTACCCATCTTTTACCGTTAAATGAAGCTCCTAAGCCTCTAAACACTAGAAAAAGTTGAAGCAAGCCTCAAAGGGCCTAAATAATTGAATATAAGAACTTTCTTACAGCCATTTATGGATTTTTTACAAAGGTGGCCAATAATGAGCCAGGAGCAGTGCCAGGTCATGCAGGACATGCTAACTGGCACTTGCCCATTTACTAGAGTGGTTGGGCAGAAGGATTGTGCAGACCTGCCAGCTTTAAAATGTAAAAATATACAAGAAAAGCCAAAAAATACTAAAATTTTGTTAAAAGTACTAAATGTTTTCATTATGTGCACACAGTTTAGTAAAAAAAAAATTGTTCTGTTAGAGACTCGTCATTCACATAAAAAAATGATTTTCATCACAGAAAAATGACCGTGACGTTTATTCGCGAGTTATCCATGTAATGACGGCCAAATTCACGTGTATAGTGGTGGTGCACTATACAGAAAAATTGAACGGGTGAAAAAAGTCAGTGAAAATATTGAATTTCACACAGATCATTTGCAGCCAGCTTCAGGGACAGATGTGTGCTTTAGGTTTGTTGCTTGTTGCGGAGTTTGGTGCAAGAATAAAGCTAGCAGCAGGCACTGCTTATGCGCAGTCGCGAGCACATTACACACATCATTTTTCCAGAATGCTACGCTAGGTATGGGTACCACAAGGCTCTCGTGCTGATAGGACAACTTTGGTGCAGCATCTGAATACTGCATATATGGCGAGGGTAGCTATATGGTCTTGTTGATAGGTAATCTTGGTTGTAGCACAGGCAAAACACACGGGCATAGAAGGCACATGAGACGACACACAGCACCGAACAACCAGCTGTGAACAGCTGTTTACGTATGCCATGTCTCTTTGCATTGAATTTCAGGAGCTGCTGTTGTACACTCCAAAACAAATTTAAACATTAAAATGTTTTTAAATTACAAAACGCATATTATTTGCTTCTAACAAAGACAGGTCAGTATTATTGTATTGTACACATTTTTTTTTTTAATTACATTAACGGAATTGTGCGGCGTGTGCCACTAAACCTGGCAGCAAGCAACCATGGGGACTGCACCAGTCGCACTGATGTCGGATAGCCGGACTGCTGTATGCAGATGATATTGTACTGCTTTCTGACACCCGAGTAGGGCTACAGGAACTAATAGGATATGTGGAGAGGAGGGAGAAAAATTGGGACTGCAATTTAGTAGAGAGAAGTCTGGGATAATAGTATACAATGAAGAAAGGGGGGAACCATTGGAAATACAAGGCACTAAGATTGATCATGTTGAAAAATACAAGTATTTGGGCATATGGCAAACGAGGGCAAAAAGTACTTGGAAGAACATGAACAAATTATGATTGAAAGAGTGAAAAGGAACTCAGCTGTAATGAAACACAAGGCACTATGGAACTATAATAGGTACGAGGTGGTTAGAGGAGTATGGAAAGGGGTTATGGTACCTGGCCTCACATTCGGAAATTCAGTACTGTGCATGAAATCGGAAGTTCAGGCATGCATGGAAACAAGACAGAGAAGTGTAGGCAGGTTGGCCTTAGGAGCGCACGGGAACACCCCTAATGAGGGAGTGCAGGGGGACATGGGATGGACATCATTCGACGGTAGAGAGGCAGTAAGTAAGCTAAAATATGAACAGAGACTCGCAGCACTGGGGGGAAAAAGGTGGGCGGGAAAAGTGTACAAATATCTATACATGAAAAGTTTGAACACAAAGTGGACACTCAGAACTAGGAAGACGAGGATTAGATACCTACAGCCGATGGAGGGGGCCCAACGTGGGAAAGGAGGTGAAGGAGACGGAAAGAAAAAGATGGGAAGAAAGAATGCTCAGAAAGCCAGCGCTAGCTATGTATAGGACACAAAAACAGGAGATTAAGAGAGAGCTCTTATTTGATAACTCGCGGGGCCGCTCACTATTATTTGAAGCTAGGACGGGGGTTTTGAGAACAAAAACATACAGGGCTAAATTTGTAGACGTGGACCTTTTATGCACAGCTTGCGGACACGAAATTGAGACCACAGAGCACATAGTGCTGAGTTGCACAGACCTTCGCCTGACTCTGGCTGAGGGAACAGTGACAGACGTGGAAGGGGCATTAGGTTTTCCTGGGGAACGAGGGCAAATAGACGAGAAAAGAGTGGCAGTAACGAAGGGGAGGCTGGAGGAGGAAGTCAAGGGAGAGATACCATAAATCTGGGAGCTAATGTTTTCTATAATATTTTAGATGTTTATTTTGGGGGAGGATGGGAGTGAAAACTAGTTTAAGGAGAAAGGGATATAAAGAAAAAAAATAGGAGGGGGAGCAAAACGCTAGGTGGCGCCAGCCACCGCCCGTTACAGAGGGTGTAGCCGCCATGCATCCATCCATCTATCGCAGTGTTGAAATTGCAATCGTGTGAAGCTGGCCCCTCCAAAAATCGCATTGCGACATGTGTGAATGCACCAATTTTTTTTTTGCTGCAGTTGCAGCATGTGAAACAAGCCTTACACTTAGCTCACCATGGAAACAATAAAGTAAGAAAAGAGCAATAGGGCAAGGCATTGTAATTGGCACAGCCTCAACTGAGAAAAAATATTGTGTTGAGGAGGATTGAGGAAAGAAAACATTGCACTCAGTATACCTCCATTATTACATCCTTTACAAAAATTTTTGCAGGAATATATTTGTTCACACTCCAGTGCGTTCCAGTTTTGAAGGCTTTGTGGGCTATAAAGGGATATAAAGAAAAAAAAAAAATAGGAGGGGGAGCAAAAAGCTAGGTGGCGCCAGCCGCCGCCCGTTACAAAGGGTGTAGCCGCCATGCTCAATATATTCGTTCACACTCCAGTGCGTTCCAGTTTTGAAGGCTTTGTGGGCCCCGTTAAGGGCCATTGAGAGAGCGCTGATGCAAGATTGTACCCAGCACCACACCTACAACCACTATGCTGAGCACACGTCACACTGGATGTTTGGCTTTCAGTAGTTGAAGTTGTTTGTGAGTAAAACACCCACGATAATGCGTATGTTGTGCGAGGTGACGTCTCTTCCATAGAAAAGATCAAGCGTGAGAACAGATATGCTTGTGGTGCACATGCAAACAGGGTTCTTTCCCGCTGCTGCTATCATGTCTGAGGACAAGCCCATGGATGAGGGCACGGTGTATGGTGGCTGCGAGGGGCCAGATGCCATGTACGTCAAGCTCATCTCATCTGATGGCCATGAGTTCATCATCAAGCGCATGCATGCCCTCACCTCGGGAACCATCAAGGCTATGCTGTCAGGTCCAGGCCAGTTTGCAGAGAACGAGACCAATGAGGTCAACTTTCGAGAGATACCGTGAGTGCTGCCTTGGGCAGGCATTTTCCTCTCTCTCACTTTTGACTTCATCTTTTTAATGTTTCTATGAGGGAACACAAAAGAGGAGCTTTTTGAGCATAGTGCAGGTGTGTCTCTTGGAGTGGCCAACAGGCTGCGACTTTCTGCTGTTGAGGACGAAGTTATAGGTTCTATCCCCAGCCGTAGAGTCTACATTATGGTGGGGACAAAATGCAAAAGCACTTGTGTGCTTAGAATATGAGTGCATGTTACGAAACCCCACCTGGTCCAAGTTCATTCAGTGCCTTCCACCTGTGCCATCCTTTGTAGACCATAGTGCAGCTTTTGTGCAGTGGTTATTTACCTTTTCTAAGCCTACAATGATTTGTTCCTTGAGGTTGCTTCTGTGTTGCCTCTTTGCAGGTCTCATGTCCTACAGAAGGTGTGCCAGTACTTCACATACAAGGTGCGCTACACAAACAGCTCCACCGAGATCCCCGAGTTCCCCATTGCCCCAGAGATTGCCCTCGAGCTGCTCATGGCAGCAAACTTCCTCGACTGCTGACGCCACACTCACAAACATGTGCTCTTGTTCTTCCACACAACCTGAACCTCCCCCCTCCACGTATTTTTATTATATTTGTCCCCCTCAAATAAAGTTTTTCCTGCTATGTTACCTGTGATATATTTACTGTGTAGTATGACAGATATTCTGAAACATCCTGCTCACTGGATGAGTTAGTGAACTTGATGCATAAAGCATCACTCACTGTTGTGAGCATTCAGAAGTACCAGAATACGTTACTATAACATCTGAAATATTAAGTCTAAATTGTACTAAGGGAAAGAGATGTTTCCAAAGCCAATTTTTGTCAACCTTTAATCCACTAAACCATGCACTCATAACTGTGTGCTTAGCATTGTGAATAAAATTTTATGCACTCAGTAACGATTTTTTTTCCCCAGCATTCAAGGGCATAGTTTCGGTTCACTTTGAATGACTAGTGATGCATGGTGGCATATCTGCCTTCAGCAGTGACCTTTTGTGACCAGGCAGTTTGTTGCAGGGCTTCTTTTGAGAAATTTGGTGTTGATTTGAACCTCTTGTCAGCTTACGTTAAGATGAAGCTTTAGATTAAATTCATTTCAAGTACAGTCCAATCTCGTTAATTCGAACTTCCGGTTTATTCAAACTGGCGCCGTGGACCCGTCACAGTTATATTCCAATAGGCGAAAACGCTCAGTAATTGGAACTCGCAAGCATTTGCGACGGTTAATTCAAACATACTGCACTCCAGCAATGCTCTCAGCAGTGCACCAAATCATGTGGCAACGCTTCAGACCAGCATTGCTCTGACCCCCGATGTAGAGCAAAGGCTTAGGAGAAACCCCTCAACGCCGCACGCTAAAGAATAAAAAGCCATGGCAGAAATTTCGCCCTCTCACATAGCAAGGGCGCCGTTTCTGCGCCTCACCGTTAATGCCCCAGCCACACTAGCGGCAATCCACGTGATACAGGAGGGATCGGTACTGGGTCGATTTTTTGTAGCTCTCGGGGTCGGCAAGCGAGCCGCGAGCAGAGGAGACCAATAAGAGTGGAGTGACGTACGCGCAGGAAAATGGCGTCATGTGGACTCTCCCAACTGCTCTATTCGTACTCACGTCTGGCTCAGCCAGTTTCGCACTATCGTCTGCTCGCGCTCTTTAAAGCGAAGCTTTCTTTGCCTCCTCCTCCGACTTTCCCACTGCTGCTGCGGGCTGCTGTGGCTGCTGCTGGTTGGTTCAGAGCGTGTATATAGATGACAGGCGCGAGTAAGAGAGGAAAGACAGCGGGAAAAACTCGTTTTCACCCCATCGCGTCGAATGTGCACAATACCCTCTGGAGCTCCCTAGCCGTTGCCACACTAGCATCTTGACAGCTATAATTATCCGTGACTACCCTCAGAAGCATTGTAGAAACTGCAGCGCTTCCCGTTCTACTAATATGCGAGGCCAGAGAAGATGCAGATAGATAGATAGAAGAGGCAGTTCCCATAAGAGATGGGGGAGGTGACGGGAGAAGGCAAGAAAACCCCACTACTGAACGACAGCGGTTGCGGGGAAACAGGATAAGCTTAAAAGTACAGTACGTTGCTGCCATTTATGAAAAATAAACGCCATGCAAATATGTCAAGCAGACAAATTACGCAGGGCGTGCAGAAGCAGAGCCGCATTAATTAAAGCGAACCGTAAGTTCCATGAGACACTACGGAAGCGGTCGACCATCAAATCAACACTTCTGTGCCTGGCGCGTTAACTCTGTGGCTATGGCATTGGTAGAAGTCACGGATTTGATCCCAATCGCGGCAGCCGCATTTCGACGGGGGTGAAATATAAAACGCACGTGCACTCAGATTTCAGGAGACGTTAAAGAACATCACGGTGTCAAAATTAATCCAGAGTCCGCCACTACGGCGTGCCTCATAATCCGAGTGTGGTTTGGCACGTACAGCCCCCTAATCCAATAGGTTTAATACTTATGCCACAATGTGATGTCCCATGTGAGGCAATGACAATGCTCAACCCTCTCAGAGGTTACAAAATATGGCGCACAACAACGCCTCAAACAAACACCTGTGTGTTTTGCATACTACGCAGACAAACAGCACTGGTGCATGCAAGGTAACATTTAATGTCAACTTGCCACTCTTGTGTTAGCCTTGTTACTGCTCTGCAAACCTATCTCAGCCCGCTGCAGTTGTTTCGATCGACCCGTGGGGGTGGCGTCCTTCAGAGAACCGACGACAGTGCTAACCGACCATGCACTTCCTTTGGAGAACTGGAGACCACGGCAGCGTTAATCCTCCATCCGCCTCCTTCGGAGAGTAGGCAACGGCAGCTGGGCTGGCCACGTTTGGCGGACCGTGTATTGTTGGTCGATTCGCCATGGCCTTCATGGTCTACTTGCAGCAAGAGAGCTGCTCTAACAAAGGGTGTTTTGTGGTGCATTTCCTTGGGCCCCAGGATTTGTCACAGTCTGCTGACACTCGTGTCGGCTACCAGAGAAGTCAGCTCTGGAATTAAGAGGCACCGGCTGGGGTCAAGCGTGACAACCTGGCTACGAGGACCCGCTTAAGTCGGTGGGTTCTGGGAATCCAAAGTGCGTATGTGAGTGTGTGAGCCCTCCCCCTCAAAGGCGGGTCGACTACACCCCAACAACTGGACAATGCGATTGGACGAAGGTTGGACAGCAGTTTTCTCTCCCCTAGGGATCTAGGGAGGACAGAGACTTTTTAAGCAGCAGTTTGTTGGCTGCTAGGAGGGTGCTTGGAGCTCGTGTGCTCTGCACTTCTTGGTGGGAGCTTCATGCTCCCTACAACTGGATGCCAGCGGTTAGATCATCCAACAACTCTTACAGCATAAACGTCGAAGAAATTAAGCTTCAGCCGTCAACATCACCGCTAATTATTGTCAACCAAAGCATCCAGCACGGAAGGCTTGGCTTACATTGATTCCCACAGTGCGTGAAGTCTGCTTTTCTTTTTCTTTTTACAATGACGTGTCTAAACAGTGACGTCCCAATGGAAAGGTTGTTGGAGACAGTGCGCGATATCCGATTCTGCATGACAAGACAGACCCTGAATACAAGGACATGAAGGCGACACCCAGCACCTCGTTCTCCTCATCTTTTGAACGCGGCTACGCCGCAACAGAAGGGAGCACGAACATTATTCTGATCAGTGGCAACGACTTCGTCATCTTGATAACACGACTCGCATTAAGAATGCAGCACGAAGAAGTTAAACACAGCGGCGATCTGTCGGCAGACGAAGGGAAAAACGCAAGTACACAGAGGGTAGGAGCAGCGGAGGCCCAGTCCGGCTTTGGCAACTCCGCTGCTTCGGTAGCAGTAGGGTGGTGATGGTGATGATGTTGTGGCTAACCCTTTGTATCGGGTGGACGTGGCAACCATGCCCAAGCTAGGACTCCTGTGCTACAGGTATACACGTGCTACAGTGGCAGAGGTAATTAGTGCCATCCAGCAAGCTGGCGGAAAAGCCAATCCGCTTCCCTCCCGCCCTTCCTCGCAACTACGCTCCCGTCTCCCTAATTTTCGACGGTCTCCGTGCGCACACGCCTCGCTGGCCCAGCGCCCTTAAGTTCTGCCATTATCGGGCAGTGAGCATTGCCCGGCGTGCGCAGTTTCTTGGTCCTCACATGCTGTGTGCATGCGTGCCGCGGTATTTCACGACTCACACTGTTCTTGCATCATGCTAAGGTGCACGAATACTCCAAAAACGAGTCCTCCTCCTAATTTGAACAAATTTTCTGGCCCCTTTGAGTTCGAATTATTGAGATTCAACTGTATATGCTAAATGCCGGAACACTTTCGCTAGCCAACCACAGTTATTGTTTGAATAAAAACTGGTTAAAATTTAGAAAGGTAGATTGTGGCGATCTTTAGAGCAACAAGTTTGTGCGTACATTTAGTCCTATTAACTGCATCTCTCAAACCTTTTTAGTGAAAAAAAACGATACTGCTTTAATAGCTTCAAACTATCGAGAGTAACTTGTTAACAGAACTTGTGCAATGTAACTTACACTTTCATATAAACTGTATTGTGTAAATCCACTTTAGTTCAGGTGCCTTGTTGTAGGGCTTACAAAATTGCAAAATATCAGCTTTTGGTATCATTTGTTCTGAAACCTGTGAAGCATGCCCCCCCCCCCCCCCAACTTTTCAAATATAAACATGACTTTTCTTATTTTGCTTAGTTATACATGACCAATTACCAGGGTTCTCCCAAATGCCGCCCACCGCTTTGGTTGCCCAGTCAGAATTTCAAATTCCTTTTTTTCAGGATCCTCGGGTGTTCCTTTATCACATGGAAAAATATTAGAAGGAAAAGTGAAGGAAAAGTGAGAAGGAAAAGTTGAGAAAAATCACTTTTCTAGTGTGCTGTCAACAAAAATCTGGTAGTAAATTGGCTGCTGCGAGGTACCATAGCACTGTGGAGTGTGCAATTTTTTTGTTGACGCAATGCCACCATCTTGGAACCATAGCAAGGAGGAGAGATCTGACCTTCAAATAGTTGTAGTATTTATTTCACCGTGCAGAAATCAAGCAAAGTAAGCGAACGAGAAATGAAAAACTAACATTGCCATTCATTATTGCTGCCACGCGTACATGAGAAGTGCTCCAATTGGTCGATGCAGATTTGAATTGTTGGTATGTATTTAGTGCGCATTTTGGCAACAGCGAGCTGTGCATTTTTCTGTCCGATGAAGTTTAGCGATTATGGTAGGATGCATTGCTGGCTAGCTAGTTCCATGAATGCTTCCAGAATGTGAAGTTGGTGAACTTGCAGTTCAAAATGGCGGAATGGTTGTCTCGAAAAAAAAAAAAAGAGAGAGAGGCCCAGTTGCAAAATGTCTGCCCCTCAAACGTTTTTGGGGAGAAGTGTGCTAATTAGCTAGCCGATTGTTTTTAAAAGATACAGAAGAAATGTAACTCAAGACTGAAAAATGCTGTTGCTCTCATTAGCCTAAGGTGTACTACCTTATCTGTAAAGGTTGGCTTAAGTTACATGAAACACCTTGCACAATATTTAAAGCTGTAAGCAAAGAAATATTCGCTTCATTATAGCCAATATTGTGTTGATCTCGCATTTTCGCTTTCATTATAAGTGAATACTCACCGAAATAAAGCATGGCCACCCAATTGGACATTTACTTCATTTTATCTGATAATTCTTTATGTTGAAGTTCAACTTAATGATAACCATTGGAAACCTGCCATCTTTTGTCATAACGAAAGGTTCAATGACATCTTCCCGAGCATGGATGCAAAATAAATTTTGACGCCTTTTCGTTTCATCAAACAGGCAGACAATTACAATATGAAGCATAGTGTGTGTGTGAACCAACATGAAAAGCTTGGTAAAGAGTATCCAATTTTAAATGGAGTATTCTTGTAGCAGTCAGGTCAGCAACCCAGGCTGTGCTACTACTAGTGTGACTGGTACTACTAGTGTGGCAAGGCACATCAAACGGCACTGAAAGACAGGACAAGCGAGCAGCACCCAAATTGTACACTACTCACTCGTTGCATTTTTTAATGCTGCGGATCACTGAAAATATTGTGCTAAACCAAGCAGTTTTCATTCAGACTTCAATGCTGCAGTGACAGAGCCTTGGGTTTTTCTGAAGCATTTTCTATATGGCTTGCACAGCTGTATATGCTATGTAGGGCTTTGTAGCCTTAGGATGCAAATGCATCAGTTGTCAATATGACTACTCTCTCAACCATGACTTGGGCTTTAGTTATATTTGGATATATACAGTGAAATCCCAGTAATTCAAATATCTTAATTCAAGTTGACAGATAATTTGAACTGCCCTGTTGGTTCAGAAGCCCCGAGTACAGTCGACTTCTGTTAATTCAGCCCTGACGGGACTGACAAAATTGATAGAATCATCCAGCGAATTGAATTAAACAAGATGCAGAAATAATGCCAAAACGCACCACTGATTCATTTGGCAGTACTTGCACGATTCTAACACACCCCCAAATGAAATGCGTGCTTACTTTCTATGTGTCTAAAGCAGAAAACTAAGTAGTATAAATATTTACAGCGAAGCTGTATATGCCTATGCTAAACACTCGTCTGACCACAGAAAGACTACTGTGGGGATACGAGCCATTGTTTAGGAGGGCATGAACCATTGCATTAGTCTTACATGACGGACAAACACATTTCTCATTGGATAGGCATAGAAATGCTTACGCATTTAATACATTTACCTACGCATTATTGCGGGGAAGGGACACAGAGGGGGACGGGGTTAAGACATTGTCAGGACGACATAATTATCTCACAGCAAAGGTGTGGCGTGTCGTTGGCTACGCCGCTAGTGATGTCGTTTGTCTTGCAGCAGAGCGCGCGCACAGCAGTCTCTCTCCGACTTCGTAATCGATTAAATAATGTGTGGCTCCGGTGTGTCACTTCGTAACTGCAGTAATAACCGAGTCATAAACACTATGATTAACACATTACAAAGCACGTATATGTAACATAATACAGAAAGACTTTGATGAACCTGCTGGATTAACACAATGAACCGCTCGTGGCACCCGTCCATGATGGTGATTATGCGAAGCACAAAGTGTGGCATTTCTAATAAACAATGTAATAAACCCAGGCCAAACATGCGTGTAACCTCATTAAGAAACACAACTATGTAACCAATAATTGAGAAAGAGTTTAATAAACCGTTGGAATTCACCCAGCAATAAACACTGGGGCCACAAATTTTAGCTTCACTGGTTTACCATCTGTACGGGGTGTATGGGCAGTAATTTATTTTAGCAAGAAAACTGGGCAAGAGTCTAATATGTGTTGCACTATGGCAACCAGCTTCCTAAAGTCAGATTTGCCACATGGGCTTTTTTAACGTCAGCCAGGTTTTCCTCCATTCAGTTTCATTATCACCTTGGGGAACCCCACCCTCTCCTCACCATTGCATGTTGAAGCTGCGCTCTCCCCTCCATCGTTTTCAATTCTCCTCCTCTTCATGGATCACCATTTTGCGTTAGTAGTTAGCGAATAGTGCACTGGCACCGGCAAACTGGCCAAAGATGCAACGTGCATTCGTGAGCAGAGACCTTCCGCAAGGATTTCAGCATTGTAGTATGCAGTTATTTCTGCAGGTTATAAGTGCGGGTTACACGAAGAAAAATGCGGCAACTCATGGTCAGGTGAGCAATGGCTGCCATTTGTGGGCTGTCAACATCGTATGCAAGATTTGACTCCTGCAGCATCTATTTGATACATATTTGGCTCGCACATTCATGCAGCAGTTTCTCCAGATCACAAACATTTCTTAACCATATTCAAAGAGTGCTGCTGTGCCTCTTAAAATTTTGTCCATCTTACAGTGAGGGACATTTAGGAGAAGTCAGAGACTGAAACAAATTTCCTAGCGCACAAAAGAAATTACGTTTAATATGAGAAACAGGCAACTGAAGCAGTGGTCATCCAGGTGGCAGCGGTAGGTCAAGTGCAGCCACGGCCAAACGGTCAGCCTGCTCGTTGCCTGGCACACCAGAATGGCCTCGGACATGCACCTGCACAGTCGTAAAGCGTGCACATTTGGCAACATCCATCCGTGCCTATAAGAGACTCATGCAGACAGCACCATGGCGATTACACAGGTAGTGGTAATCAAAATCACTCCGTGCACTTCCCTGTAAAGTGGATTAGATCTGTGACGCACTTTATATAACCACATACCTACAACTATATACTGTATTTACTCAATTCTAACGCACCCTCGATTGTAAGACGCACCCGTTTTCAGTGACCAAAAAGAAAGAAAGCCTCGATTGTAATGCGCACCCGTTTTCCACGACCAAAAAAAGAAAAGAGTACAATACGGCACACCTCGTGCTTTTATATAGAAATACTATTTTCTCTCATGTGGAAAAAACAGATTTATTCCCAATACACTAAAGTTCCGATAAATAAAAACACAAATGGAAGCGGCATACCGTGCCGCCAAGATTTCCACTGCACCGGTAAAAGTCGCTTGGGGCAATAGATATTCGCTCGTTGTCGCTATCAGACAACTCATCGCTATCAACAGACCGAAGCATTTCATCCTTGGTGCCGTCCGTGTCATTCTAAATCCTGCACTTTTTAAAGGCCTTGTTGACCATGGCAAACAGGATTATGCACCATGCATCTTTCATCCATCCAGCAAAGTCCTGCAGTGAAGCATGCTTTATTTTATTGGCGGGCGTGAATTTGTGGCAGCCACTGACAAGCCATTCAGTGTAGAGCGACCGAATTCTATCTTTCACTAGCTTGTTCAAACAAACATCGAGCGGCTGGAGCTGCGATGTCATGCCGCCGGGTATCACGACAAGGTCGGTGTTGCATGCAGCCAGCTTGTCCTGGATGTGTTAGTCAAGGTGGCAGCTGAATGCGTCTCTTCTGGCAAACGTTCTCAATCCAGTCAGCGACCAAGTTCGTGGTCATTTTCATTTGCGCGCACAATCGCGCCACCCAGAAACATGATTCCTTTCGGGAGCGTCTTCCGTCTGAAGATAAGATACGGGGTACCTTGTTCCCATCCGCAGTGAAACAAAGCATTGCAGTGACTAGTTTTTTTGTGGCCGGAAGACAAAACGCGCAATCGCTTCGTCCCCTTCATTTCAACGGTTGTGGTGGCAGGCATGTCATAGTAAAGCGGCGTCTGATCGGCATTTCCAATCTGTCTGAAGTGGTAGCCGTTTCTATGGCGCTTAAAATTGTGCAATTTCTCTTCATATTCTTTGGGCAATATTTGGCATATTCCTCTCTGCCTTAGATGAGAAAAGCCTTTTCTTTTCATAAAATTTGATAGCCAGCACCTGCTCACTTTGAAGTCACTCTGCATTAGCCCTTTTTGTAGGGCTAACTGCATCGCCCGTACTTTGAACAGATCGGTCATCACAGGCCGCTATGCCGCTCGCTGCTCTTGCACGTATTCCACGAGCAGCTATTCTATTTTGGCAAAGCAGCCCTGTTTCGGTCCACTGAAACCCTTTCTTGTTGCTTTGCTGGCAAAAATATTCTCCTTCTGTTTGCACCAGTCCTGCACGCAAGTTTTGGGAACTCCGAACGGTCATGATGCGGCCCGATTTTCGTCCGTCTCCGCACACAACTTTCCTTTTAAGTGCGGCATCATGGTGGACTCGCCGTGTCTTCACAGTCGGCGTTTCCATGCTGATTGAATAAATGCAGAAAACAGGAAGAGAGGCAGTAGACTAGGTTACACCAGCGCCTGGTTACACGTACAACATGGAGGTATGCACATGGAGGAAGCTACGGCAGCTAGGTTAGAAGCGCGTACGAGGCGGCCATTTTTCTAATGCTGACTGCAATATGGTAACGCAGATTTAGGGTTGTACTCAATTTTAACGCCCATGCAATTTTTTTTACCCGTTCTACTGGGAAAAAGGTGCGCGTTAGATTCGAGTAAGTATGGTATAGCATATAGAGGTAACATTGCATCAAATCCAAATTTTTACGACAGTAGCTGCCATGAAATCTTTTAACGCTTGACTTGTTTCTATATAAATGAACATAAAGACATTTATTTTGGGTTGCCTCAGCTTGGGGTGTCTACCAACCGGGAAAACCAGGAATTCTCTGGGATTTTGTGCTTCCATCAGGGAAAATTAGCTGTAATTTTATTGAAAGGGAACGAAAGTCGCGGTAATGCTGGCTCGAGCAACAGAGAGGAATCATAACTAATGGTCTTTGATGCTGCGTCGGCTGGAGGAGTCACCAGAGTACAGTCAATGACTGACTTGCTGGACGCCAGATAATTCGGACGGCTTCGCGGCACAACTATGTACCCCATAGGGCCAATGTATAAGAACGTCTCAAATTTCGGACACAAGAACGCTTTGCCGTCCGATTTCTGGACTTTTTGCCGTGACCGCAGGTTCGAAACGGCATTAATCAAAACCACCACCGCCATCATTTTGATAATCTCACCGCCTCGACCCGGCACACTTGCACGCAGATCCACCTGCAGCCGTAGCCACCACCGCGGCGATGCTAGGCCTAGCTGCTTCGAGGTTCGGTATTAAGCTTCTTGCCGTTATGTGCCGTGTTTTTCATTTAAAGAATTCGCCGTTGTTAGCAATGGCATCGATACCGCCTTTGTGGTCATCGCGATTGGCTTCGAAGTTCGGAAAGCACGGCGCGTTGCATAATGCCTGTTCCCGAAAGTCAGCTTCGCCTCATTACAGTACTGTTACGCTGTGAAGCATAACAAGTGGAAAGGGGCAACTGTCACGGGACACAGTATGTATTTCTAATTATACACGCGCGCACCCGCCATCTCCTGTGGCAGTACAAGTACCGATATGCCTAATAAGTGTACTGGCCGGCCTTCAGAGATTCTTCGGACTCGTGGCGATTCGAACCCTTAAGGGCTGTAAAAGGCATGCATTCATTTTTTCAGACGTTTTCGTGGCCCCTAGGGAGTCCGAAAAAGCGGACGCTGACTGTACAATTGTCCAAGAGGATGCTTCAAATAGTCCGTGTGGCGAACGCGCAGCCGAAGGAGAACAAGAAGACAAAGGACGTACGCATTCAGAAATGAACACGAAAGGAAGCATGCGACCGCTTTTTTGAAGGAGCTTGCACTCTGAAAGCAAGGTGTTGGCTGATGCCGAGATGCAGGTGTCCCTCATCCAAGCAAAAAAACTCTTTAAAACAGTGAAGCGCAACACTGAGGTGTTGTGTGCAGGCTGAGAGTATGTCAGGACAGTTGAGGTGGACTTACCAGCTGTTGCGAGATAATCTCACTTGTGATAAAGTTCGGGCCTCATACCAATTAGCCTGCTATCAGTTGATAGAAACAGCTCATATTCGAAAATATTCTGCATGCATCTCTTATTTGTATTTGAGAATGTTCGACTAGATTTGCAATTGGTTTTACTATTTCTTTCAAAGATATTTTATTCGCTGTGCATTTTACTAACCCCTCCCTTCTGTTTTCTTTTTCAATAAAATAAACACTACCTCTTACTATTCAAGCTGGACTAAGTTGTTTATTTTAAAAATTTTTTTTTGCATGCTTACTAGAGTGACACCATTGGGCAACATCATGTAGGGAGCCCGTCTTGACATAAAACAAAGTTCTGTGTCACTCAGGAAATTTAGCAAAGGCACTCGGGGAAAACCTGGAAAACTCGGGGAATTTGGAAATGTCAACTTGGTAGACACCCTGTTAGCTGTACTGCTCAGAAATTTGGTGCTGCACTATGCCTGACCATTGGAATGTGGCCACAGCCTCTTGGAACACTCATTGACATATTATGCTATTCGCACTGCATAGCCCACCCATCATGCACACAACTTACGTATTCCAGGACTGTATCACAAGGAAATTAGTTACATCAACCAGTATGTGTATAAAAATATGTGCATATTTGTAAGCAAGAACTTTGATAATAACTGGGGAGGTTAGCTGAGCGAAAGGCTTGGTATGCTACTGCAGGTTTAATAAATCACAGGTGATCCACGAAGAAGAGAAAAGAAAAAAGAAAGTACACAGATCTACTTGCATACAAACTCAGGAAAATCTGCCGCAGTGATGTAGTAGCTTTGGCATTGCGCTGCTAAGCCCGAGGGTGCACGATTGAATCCTGGGCACATTTAGATAGGGGGCGAAATGCAATAATGCCTGTGCACTGTGGATTGGTGCACATTAAAGAACCCCAGGTGGCTAAAATTAAACATGAGCCCCCACTACAGGGCGTCTCATAATCATAGTGTGGTAGTGGCATGTAAAACCCCAGAATTTAATCCTTAAACTCGGAAATGTACACAACAGTGAGTACAATGAAATAAACAAAGTCGAAAATGGAGCTTTATGACGCCGCCAATAAATGATGTTATCCTACAGTGGAACTCTGTTTATAAATATTTCAAGGGACTGCAGAAAAAAAAATTTGTCACTATGAGGAAGGTCCCAAATTGTCACAGCCTTAAAAACAGCTCTGTGCACTTGTATAATTAAGGGACACATACTGCATTATGCAACAGCCCGTTCTACTCTTAACGTGCTTCACTGCATAACACAGCTAATTGTAGCAAAACTGACTATAGGGAGTCGGCAAGAATTACAGTGGTGCTGTGACACGCTTATAGGGGCTGATGGTCGTATATTTCCGGCATTTCGTTCCTTGGAATTTGCCTCTGCACCGGTAAATGTATGTGACCATCGCATTTAGATGGAATGTACGATGTGGGAACATCACTGAACGGTGACATATCAAATGGAAACGTAATACATAGTATTCAATGGCCTTTAGGCTGAGATCGCAAAAATGCGACGTAGCAGCTGGGAAAATACAATTGCGAAGAAAGTAACAACGAGGTTCTACTGTAATACCATAAAAACATAGGTGACGAATCTTTCACTGGAAACGGTAATATTGTTCACTACTGCATGTCTATTAAGGCAACATCACAAAACCTCTGCAATAGCTTCAGGCACCCACATGAAAGTTATATAATCCTAATGCCCCAACCATTGGCACGCGTCGGCAAACTTCGGCGCGCGCCGACAAGCGAACGCTTCGCTTTGCGTTGGTCGGAGGAAGAGGGCACGCAACCACTGGAGCGAAGCTCCGACACACGCCGAAGCTCGCTCCTCGGCTGCAGCGCACTGTTGCTGGACTATTTTATCTTCATCCGTCAAAGCCCAGCCTAAAACAGCCTGCTGTAAACTAAGCTTGAAACAATAAGTCAGTGATCTGTATGCGCTTTTAGATATAAAAAACACGTTTGAATAATGAATATACGCCTGCCATAACAGTTTGTTTTTATTTTTGAAGTAAAAATAGTGCACAAAATGTCGACATCAGCGCTCGCGAGTCGTCTGCCTGCAAGATCGCTTTGCAAACACCTGCACGACGATGCCATATCATCAAAAACTGTTGTACCATTTCATTTTTGGTAGCTCATTGCACAGCCAACTATTTAAGAATCAGGCATGCAAAGTATCACTGAAAAAAATCTGTGTTAGATATATTGTCACGTAGTAGTGATGGTAAATAAATAGTGCAGACTCAATCGCAACGATAGCGGCGAGCAATGTCGGCAATCGTCGAAAATCTCGTCTGAGGGTCAAGCACATCGGTTTGCATACATCAGTCATCGAAAGTTACAGCCTATTCGTTGGTGCCCGCACACCTTCCAGAAACTACTATACAATTCATTTCGCGTATGCAATCAGATTAAGAGGGTTCGTCGACAACAGACAGAACCATCGATAACATTCGCGAAACTTCCGATACGTTCAGGCGCATCCTGCACCGCGCGATAACGTGTAACATTTTTTAGCCGGAGAAATACGGTAACCAGATACAGATAAAGCATCCGTGTCAATATAATTATGTTTGTTGGTGCATGAAAGGAACGTGAAAAAGTGGGTTCTGAGAAAATCAGCAAAGAAGAATTGAAACACCTATAGCACTCACAAAAAGAAATATAGAATAGCTAAAATTTATGTAATTCGTAGCTTGTCTCTCCCCGATTCTTGATTCTCTTAAATCTAGCACATGGATCACCTCTATTATTCTGGGTTGTTTTGATGCATCAACACCGCATCCGGAGGCCTTCGCATTGAATGTATTGCTACAAAACATTTTCACAGTGTAAGGGCCATGTTCTATTGTAACTGGTTTCCGCATGTCAAGTTTGTCTTTCTTTAGATTAATACTGTCAGATAATACAAGCTTGAGAATTGGAGGGTTTTAATAGGGGTCTTTCGTTGCCCTTTGCCAAGTCGTACTATTGAAGTGGTTATTCGAACGTATGGGAGCAGCTCATTTGCATAGTATAAGAAATATATAAACAGGTTATTATTTTCACAATTTATACACTTCGTCACCACAAAAAAAAAAATTTTATTATTTTCAGCCTGCTACGATGTTTTGACTGAGAAAGATATATTCAATTTGTTCTGCGAGGCACGCAATAATTCCTGTGGCATATTTTATTGCATAACACTGGATACAGTAGCTAACCATTATTATTACTCAGACGAAATTAATAGCACAATGCATGTGATCAGGCACATAGCATATTATTATTGCACTTTTTTAATTGCCTTTTTTTTAATTGCACAGAAGCTACTGCACTGGAATAGTATACTAGTACATACTTAAAAAGCACGATTTTATACTACGATAATAATAATCATTCAAATGTTTATTGTAGTGCCCAGGAACAGCTAGAGAGCCTTTGTACTGGTGCACTTAACGATCACTATGCGAGACAAAATGTACAGAAAACATGAATGTGGTAGACAAAAAAATGCAAGATAGAGAAACAGATAAGTAAAAAAGGAAAAGAGGAAAAGTAAACGGCAGTTAATCCTACGTGATTATCTACAGATACACAAAACACAGGAAATGAACTCTGAAGTATGTTTTGGAGTCGAGTCTTATACAGCACAATCTTGCAACAAGGCCAGGCAACGAATGTGGAATGCTACCTGGTATACTGTTGCGGCACGAACAAATGCATATGATCAAGAAGCTTTAGGGAATGCATAATGTCATGGACCACCTTATACAGGAACAAAAGGTGTGATTAAGTCTTGAATCTAGAGGTGCGAGTTGAAGTATATTTGAGAAGGCTCAACTGTGGTCGCCAGAATGGCAAAAGTGGTGCTTTAAGATAGATATCCATTTATTCTGGATGCGTTCAATGAGGTCAGAATCAGTTTTGCTCGTAGCACCCCCTCCTACAGAGGCATACTCTAGTAGTTGGCAGCACACAGCAGAATTTCAGAAACACAATAGGCGAGGGAAAATCATGCAATATACGGCATGCAATTCCAAGAGCGTGAAGGGCATGATGTGTAATTATCTATGTGAAGAGAAGCTTAGCATTTTGTCGAAGTACACACCAAGATCTTTCATTTCATGACCATAAGGAGTGGAGCATCACATAGGGTGTATCAAAATTTCACATAGTGCGTTTTCTGCATATAACTTAGTACCATAGTATTGGAAGCATTTAGGAGTACTTATTGTTTCTGCACCAGTTTGAGAGTGAAAAAAATGTCTTTCTGGAAGTCGATGCAGTGGTGAACACTGTTCACAGTCTCAAATAGTTTTAAGTTGTCGGCACACAAAGTCACGCTGTTCATTTATTAAAATGCTCTTAGCACTAACAGAAAGCAAGGAATCCAATATCAATTCAAACACTTTTGACGCACTGCATAGGATAGATATAGGTCGGCAGTTAGTAAGTGCACATCTAGGACCTGATTTTTCCATGGGCAATGTCCATGCTACCTTCCGAGTGCTAGAAAAGGTACTAAACTTTAGGGAACTATTGAAGATGTTTGTGAGAACAGGGAACAAGTATGCTTCCATATGTCTTAACCCTTTCAAATGCCACTTTATCCCGTTGATTGAAAAGTTGCTTTCACCCAATCTGTACCCAAAGTGTACAGCTGCAGAAAATATTAAGAATTTTCAATTGTTTAGCGAATTTTGTCAAGTTTACAAAATTTCAACTCCATGTGAAAACTCACTACAGGAACACAAAATATGAGACCATGTCCTATTTCGTGTTTTGAAAAGCTTGAAAAGCACTTATCCAGCCACTTCAAAATCATGCCTGGTGCATGATATTGTAAAAAACAACGAAAGAAGTGAACCCGCTACATACAACATACTGACACAGAGTAAAAACACCCAGCCGTCTACCTTCCCACTCATTTTGCTAAAACATTCTGCACGTTATTCAAAATTGCAGCACAGTTCCAATAATAAATGTTTCAAGGTGTATGAAACACATTTTAAATACCATTACTTTCATCAGTGCTTTTGCTATTGATGCACTCTCCTGCTGTGCACAATTGTGTAGACAGCGTCTGAAAGGGTTAAGCTCTGCGGAAGAAATACCATCAACACCACAAGAAAGAGAAGGTTTAAGGCACTTCATACACTTGAAAACAAGGTTTTCATTGACTGATAGCGTACACACTGTGCCAGACTGAGAAGGAAGGTTACTTGAAGCATATTTCACACCATATAGCAAGCAGAAATGTTCCGCAAAGGCATCAGCAGTGTTCGAGACAACACCACCATTTTCATGAAGACGTACATCTTTGGCACTCTTTTTAGAAGAGTGAGAGCGCACAAAGCTCCAGAAATATTTTGAATTATGTGTCATGCTGGCTTCAACACAATCAATGTGGTCATAGTGATGATTCTAATAATAATAATAATAATAGTAATAATAATAATAATAATCTTAGTGGTAACTTGGCACTCTAGACTAAAAAAAGGCTGATGCCTGTATGTTAGAGCATCTGATAACCAGCCATCTAGAGCAGGAATTTGCAGGATGCAGACGACACCTCCTTCCCCTCCATGTGCACACACGTGCCCACACACACACACTATTGCTCGATAACACAGCACGGCACACACGCACACATTTGAACGGCACACACGCACACATTCGACAGGTGCACAACAAACAGGAGTGCCAATTCAGTCTGGTTCCAAGGAAGGAGAATAAAAATGGCCAAGGGGGGTGAAGAGAAAGCTCTGTATGCGAGACATAATCATGGAGTTGTGGTGTTGGACCATAGAGGCACGATGAGGGCTCGGGCTGACCACTTGTTCAGACGAACTGAAGAAAGATTAGTGCTGTTCAGAGAGCCGTCAAGCACCCTGCAGTATAGACTAGTGCAATGTTGCACTGGTATTGCAGGGTGTGCTACTTGAGGGGTTTGAGGCAATCCTCGTAGGCTGGCATGAGCTTGTGACAACCAAAAAGACGAGAGTAGAGGGTGCGTGTTGTCTGGCGCTGAACAAGCTTAAGTTTGTTAGCGTCGAGAGTTTGGTATGGGAACTATACTGATGAGCAGTACTCAAGTTGTGACAGAATGACAGAAGCGTAGAGTGCTCGGAATACCTTGCGTCATCAGAGAAGGGAGACACAGGACACAAACCCAAGAATGGGCTGATGCTTAGATACAGTGCTAGTGACATATGCGGAAAAGTTGAGAGAAGAGCTAAATGTTACACCCAGAATGGGAAGGGCCCGAACCGTCTTTATAGAGGTGCCTCCATGGAAGTAGGTTGGACGTGCAGCAGTTTTTTTGTGGCTGATATGCATGGCAGCACTTTTCGCAGTGCTACTACAAAGTGTTATTGCAGGCCCAGTCGTTCACCTTTACGGAATGAATTTATTGCAAGCACATATGCTGTGCATCGGCATATTGTTGTTGTGGAAGTGTTAACTTGTTAATCAAACACATTCTGCGCAGATGCATTAGTAACTTAGTTTTGAGTAGATCTTTGTCCTGACTACAATTTATAGTATCGCAGCAAGAAACATTTTAGTAGAAGCTGAAGGGATTCCAGCAGTTTAAGCATACCGAATGCACTCACACAATGCACTCACACCAGCAACATTTTCCATAAACAAAAAGTGAGATAAAAAATCAATTACACTTTCACAGACTCAGTACTTGCTGCTTCTGAAGCAGGCATCGAAGCAATCATGGTATATGCTGCTACATGCATAGGTCTTGCATGATGCAGGTCCTGCTATGCACTACACACAGGGCACACGTTGCAAACAGATTTCTTTTTGCAGTGCTCAAGTATAAGGACACACTGAATCAAACATGACTGCGTTGTCACGTATGCTTCAGTGCGTCAGTGTTCTTGATTGCTACACGAGCGATTTATCTCCAACTAGCCCAAAAGACGGATGCACTTGAAAGAAGTGAGTGAAGGAGCACAGTGAACTTGTACTGAACTGGATTCACATGCTGAATAGAAGAGCGCAGTGTCAACTGAAACGAGCGGCACGGCTGATAATGTAAGTACTTCCAATAGTTCGGCTACTAGTGTCTTTCGCTTTTGGAAGTTATCTTTGTCACTGGAAACAGCGCAGAACTTGCCCATTAAACTTGAGTCACCCGACACCACATGAAACACGCCGCGGTTGACCACCCCAAGTTCCACACGGTTCATTCACCACATCACACGACGTCAGGAGTGCCATATTTTCAATCACTGCAGCACCAAACGGACCTGAAAATTAATTTCCTTCGACAGAGTTTCTCAGCTGGGTTACTTCACTCGCCAGTTACGAACTCGATGGACGCGCTAGGCCTACGCGTAACGTAAACAACATCGGCGATAGGCGAGTGCTGATTGTCCACACTTCGGAGCTCGTAAACATGTCTCCATTCGTTTTGAGCACAACAAAATACACATACAACAAGCACAGACGTTGTGGCAATCATGACTCAGTTGGCTGTTTTAGCAGACGATCGTACCGAGCCCGGCGGAACCCAGTGGGCAGGTTGGGTTAGTCGGCGTCGTTCGAAGTCGCTTCGGATCCACGTCGCGCTGCCACAACCCACGGTCGTCGGTCGGTCGTGTCGTTGTCGGCCTACTATTACAACACTGTCTTTCAGGAACACTGTCGCGCGCGTCGTGCGTCCAAAGAACTCGGACGATTGTTGGTGCCAGCGCCTTCGCACAGTTGGCCATCATAGGCATAGCAGCTGGAGGATTCGCAGCCTCCGATTGGTTGAGGCTTGCGACGCATCGCAGCCTCTCGTTGCCGCATGCCGGAGCAGCGTCGCCTCGCGTCTGCAAACTTCTAGCATCGACAGTAGACATAATCGCTGCGCATCGTCACGCTTCGCCATGTCCCCGACCGAAGCTTTTGACGCTTCGGCACGTGCCGAAGCTTTCCGACGCGTGCCGAAGCTTTCCGATGCGTGCCAGTGGTTGGGGCATAAGAGTCATAAAGCACCAACAGTAGTAATAAAAAATGTTTGTTCGAGCTTACTGTAGTATTTTGTTTCACCTTAAAGGGTGCCTGAAACTGTTTGGACAAATTTTGTTGATGTGTAGGGCACACCTACAGTTAATTATTCGCACCACAATTTGCTACGGACAATTACAAGTTACTCTCCTGCACAGAGATGCATTTTCTCCTCAATTCGTTTGCTGAGTGACAGGGACTAAGCTCCGCCTTCACTGGCTGTGCGTCACGATGGCACGTATTGTCTACTTCCGGTTGTCTAAGAGTGAGCGCATGAAGCCTCTCCAACCTCTCCGCCAGCCACCTGGCAGTAGACCCCAAGCGAGAACTATCAAAGCAGCGTGCATTGCGAGCATTCTGTCGCAGCTCTGAGCGTGTCCAGTATTCCGGTAACCACAGGCGAGGTGGGCGTTTCGACAGATGGGTGGAGGTATAAACTCAAGCTGATGAAGGAGCTTTAGCGTAGACGTACGTGAGCGGCCTGATCGGTCTGCACGGTCCAGCCACATGGTGGCACAGAGCTTAACCAGCCAAACAGAGAGCTAATACTGCCTTAACGAGGTGTAAAACATTTTAAACATTTAGAAAAACTATGTGTTCAGGATTACACTCCTGTGAAAAATTTACACCAGCAGCAAACTAGAATACACTTTGTTACTCTGCTCATCCCGCGAAACAGCACGGTGACGGCCAGGCCCAGTGCACTTGCACTTGCGTTTACCCCAATACAGGACATGCGAAACACTATTGCGGTAGTAATCCCCCGGCGTAAAGGGATGGCTACAAATGTGCAAATCCTGGCACTGATCGGATAGCGATAGTGTGCAGCAGCGACTATGCTCATCTGCTGCCTTGCAGAGGGATGTGATGTCAAAGCTTGAGATATTGCCAGTCACTACATTCGCAACCCACAACGTACCGTATTTACACAATTGTAAGTCGACTCGTATATAAGTCGATCCCCTCCCATATCGCGTGTGACGGGGAAAAAAAAAAGAGCGTATCCACGGGCGCATTCCATAAAGAAAATTTATTAGTACAGTAAAACCTCGTTAAACTGTACCCGCTTAAAGAGTAGTTTCCTTTTAAAAGTAGTACAGTCAAATCCCCGAGTCAGCGGCCATTGAACATAATGTGTTTTGTATCCGCATAAACCGTACCAGCTTATTGCATACGTATCGGTTAACAAGTAGTGTTTCAACTTTTCGTTGTGCAAACACGGCAGTGCGTCGTCTCCATCGGTAGGCCCGGCAGAACAACAAGCCTCAGAGATTGGAACGGCCTCCAAGCGCCCTGTGTGTTCGCGCGTGAAGCCACATCGACATCATTTCGGCGGCGTGCCAGAGAGCGTTGTGGTGTCGTGAATGCGAGGACTCGCATCATGCCGAAGCTCAGATAAAAAGAAGACGCCGGATGCTCAGCATAGAAGAAAAATTAGACATTGTTTGTGCTATCGAACGTGACACGAAGTTGGCGCTGGCACGCGACAGGGATCTGCTGTTGACTACGGTGTGTGGCATTTGGAATGCGAAGAAGTTGCTCAGCAGCGCTGCTGTGACTGCGAAGGGATGTCAGCTACAAGGTTCAACTTTTTGCCATCGTTGCCTCTGTTGTTGCCGAAGTGTCGGCTAGCGACAGTGATGAGGACGACACGGAAAGCGACAGCACGGGTGATACAGGCCCGACAGTGGCAGAAGCTCCGAGCCACATCAGCGTCATGAATGCAATCGTCGCGACAAGAACAGCACCCTGCAATGAAAAAGGTGCCCCGCAACTTCTGCAGCGCGACCGCGTGCGTGCACGGAGAATACCTAACGCCAACAAGGAATCTGCCATATGAATGTTTGCCGAGAAGAGGGGGCTGGCTGAAAAGCTGGCTCGCAGCTTCAGTAAGTTTGAGGCCGCTGCGGCACCAAATGAAAATAATACCTTTGGCGCGCGAGGTGAATAAATACTACATGTTTTTTTCCCCTTTCATCACATTCTCTACGAGTTTCGTTTTTTACAGGTAAGTGGTCGATCTCATGCTATTTCGGTTAAACAGTACTACCGTTTTCAAAGCTCCGGCCAACTATGGTTTAATGAGGTTTCACTGTAGCTGGCATGGTCACTGGCCTACTTGTCCTCACTAGTGCTGCCATCGTCATTGCTGCTACTGTCCCACAGCACGTTGTCGTCCAGCGAAATTCGACATTTGCAGCGAAGTGCATTTGCATACGTACATAAGTCCACACTGAAAGCACACAACCACACGCAGCAGTCGGGGCAGCTCTTTTGACATGTCTGGTTGGCATAAGTTTGCGGTCTTCTGCTACCAGCCACTCGTATTCAGGGCAGAGCAGGTCCTTAAAAGGCAAAGATACAGGCTTGTCTCATGACCATGTCGCACATCACTGGCAGGGACCGATCACGCATTCAGCGACGTACGCCACAAGCTTGGCCTACAGCTCCGGAAAGCGTCCCGACTTCGGCCCGCAGAAACCTCTTCGCTTGACGTCGCCACTCTTGCATCACCCATTAAGAAACATCAAACTTGTGGCCTGCTGCGCAGTTATTTGTTTCTTCAGCGTGAAGGATGGCAGCCCTCTTGAACACTGCTGTGAACGAGCGCCGAATGTTTAATGGACTCGAAGCACTCATGACTACTGAGGAAGCATGGAAGTAGCATGTGGCCGGCAGTCAAGTCGGAACGCATGAAACTAAAGAGCTACAGGGAAAGAGGAACACGTGAGCGGTGTCTGCTCTTCCATGAATTATCGATACTCCCCGCAAGCGCCGCTGTTCTCAGGCTGCCGCTACAAATGGAACAGCGCCACTTCCGTGAACTAACGACACCCCCCAGTGAGTGCTGTGCGTGCTACAAAACTAAAAAATGTTGAAAAACCCTTCCGAAATACAAACAAATGCACAGGATAGTGAAAAGCTACGGATAGGGCCATAGAGCAAACATAAAATTGTAACTACATTGTAGCTCCCCTGATATCCCACTGGTCTCGCTTTTTTTGTGGCGCCATGTTTTGGTTTCAATTGTAAGTCAACCCCTCCCCCCCCCCCCCCCCCCCCCACCACTTCAGATTTTCAAATTTAAAAAAATATAGGTCGACTTACAATCATGTAAATACGGTAACAGGGGCGAACCATGGTGCTTGCGAAAAGAAAGATTGAGATCAACACTGACCACGAAGCTCTTGTCACCACGGAGCACATTTTAACACAAGCAGACGACACTTGCTTTGTGCTGGAAGTGCTTAATTGTAGTGAGAAATTGTCCTCGTGCATTCTCTTTCTGTTACTTTCTTTTCACAGAAACAAATTAATATTTACACTATTATGAACAACACTTGTTCACCATACAGTTGCAAAATGTATCGATGACGCGCCCTGGGCAGCCAATCGGATAGCTCGTCCTACTAGCATTATTAGGGCACCTTGCATCACATGGTCAGGGGCGACTGAAAATTCACCCGAGCGGCACGCTGCTGTGGTCGGTAGCGATGGACATTTTTAGAACTTTACAATAAATTACAGGCTTTACGCGGAGCACTTAGATGCATCAATTAATGATCAGAAGGACCTACTCTAATGACTCGGTACATTTCTACAATATCGTTTCAGGGTCCCTTTAACACCACTGTTACCATAAAGCTGTGTTCAATGTGCAAAATTTTTATTTCATTTGTTATTACCATCAGGGCTTAATAATGCATTGCAGAGGGGAGCAGGCATGAGTGAAACGCAAAAATAAGATAATGGAGCAAAGAAATATATAAATAGCCGAACATAGCAACACATTTCATTGAAAGTAGTACTGTCCAAGGGCACACCAACATATACATCCAAGGTAATGCTGCCACCCAAAGAAATTCCAACAAAAGCAAACGTAGGCATTTATGTTGTACATAATGTGACTATGCTACAGAGAATTTAACTACTATACTACATAACAAGGACTGTTTAATAAAGCCAGTCTGTAAAAGAAAGATTAATAAGCTTCACTGAAACAGTCTCTGTGCCACCATTAATAGAGTTGCTTTACCTTCTGAACATTGCCTTATAAGTATAAAACTGAGCAGAGATTGCATGGTTAAGCACACCTCAATACCCTCAGGCCAGCAGATGTCGGGTTGCAATAGCTGACTTCTCGGCAAATATGCAGGACATCAGGTCCTCAGAATGGCCATTTTGTCAACATCATTCGGCAAACCAGTACAAGTCACACAGATGACATTGCACCAAGCTTATTAAATCAGCTCTGCCACATGTGACACTCTGAAAATGTCAGTATTAGACAGTTATAGTATAGCGTAAGCTATAATACAGCATATGCTAAGCAGTGCACATTTATTACAATTTTAGTTGGTTTGCGAGATCTTCCAATCTCGGAGGCCATATGTTGTGGTCACGGCTATCTCCAGACTTTACGAAGGTGGCGCTGACATCTCGAAGGTTTCTTTCGTTAGGCTTCGACTTGTTCGGAACGAGAAGCGATCTCGAAAACTCCACAAGGTTATCCATAAAGCTCGTCGCCGAAGCGGCCCGAGATTTGAGCGAAAGCCCTTTATACAGTCATTTGCTACGAACGAAGTGCATGCTAGAAAAGCAATGACAAATTCATTTCTAAGCAGGCAGCTGGGACCACCACCATGTTTCCCGCAAACTACGCAAACCATGCGAAGATGCCAACGCTAAATCTGAGAAACAGTGTATGTACGCTATACGCTATGGGTCGTTTAGCATTCTGCGCATGCGCAGTAACAACCCTCTATATTGTAGCGTACGCAGTGGTATGGCGTACGCTGAACTAAAACTACCTATTGATAGCTAAACGTTTTCAGTATGTTGGCACTAGTTGGCCACTACTGCATGGGTCTACAGCAATGTTCTCAAATTCGTGTGAGGTATTGTACTGCACGTCAGCATGTGGCTAGCTGTGGCCTTCAATGCAGCAAGCTGCCCAGGCGTGCGTGCAACTGAGGGCAGTGTGTTCACACACCCGAGGGCAACACAGGCTGTGCGCAAAAGACCTGCATGTGTTTGAGACCTCTGGTGTACTGGCCCAAGCGTCTTGTAATGCTTCAGCGCTTCCGGCGCCCCACTCGGTCGTCACCTCGTACTAGCAAAGCAGGAACAAATGCAAAGTAGACTGCAGCTTCTTCAGTTTCACGGACACTGACCCACTTGACGCGGAGTCCCTCTGCTGCCTTGAGCAACTCCAGGAAGTCCTCCTTGTTCTTGACAGCCTGGCCGTCAGACAGCCTCCAGCCCTTCTTGATCCAGCCATCCATCCATTTAGTGACACCTGGGTGAGATGATTGTAAGCAGTGACATTATGAAGTTTCTACCAACAGTAAGTCATCAGTTCGTGACTGTATGAAGCTTATTGTGCAACCAGCCTCTCTCATGAAACGAATATGTGTGTGAAACATAAAGAGTAGTTGAAAATGAAATGGATTGAAGTGGCCTGATACCATGTGGTATTTCATCACTCGAAATTACACATGCTACCTGCTAGTCTGTGCCAAATGTGCAGCTTCCAACTAATTTACTTCTGCTATGGCCCATATTTGGGCAGCTGTATGTACAAATAAATAAGCAGTCAAAGACTTCATGTGAGAAAGGCTCACTGCTGAGTTGCCTACTATTGCATGCCAAAATTGTGTATGTAGCCACACAATAGACATACTGCAGGCAGCTTCAGACTGCCACTCTGGCTAACTTCCCTCGATTTCATTCGTTTGAACAAGACTGTTACCACTTCAGAGTTCGGAAGTATTCAGTTAACAAGTATAACTTTGCGGCAGTTAGACGAACACTAAGCACAGATGATGAGTTGCACTATGCTGGTTACAGCACTTCTGACCCAGCATTACCAGGTTGTTAGAACAAGGCTTTTTATTCAAAGAAGCCACAGCTACTTCACTTTCATACTCGAACAGCAGCATTTGCTTGTGAATTCAGTTACTTTTCAGCAGAATGAAGCAAGCAAAAGCTGCCAGGTTGAACTCTATTTTTTAACGTGACATCAATCAATCAATCAAAAAGAGAACTTTATTATATGATTAGGAAAAGTGAATACAGAAAGTTCAATGGCCTACACTTCACAATTTAAAACAACCAATAAAGGCGCAGGACATTGAATCTGATAGCAGAAAGGTGCTGGCTACATTCAAAGATGCAATGAGCCCGCTTGACCTAACGCACAAACTCCCGATCAATGGTGAAATTTGATTTTTAGATATCTGGTTTCAGTGTAGAGGTGTTGGTGTCTGCTGGTGCTATGAACCGCACACCACCAAACCACTTCTGCCTTTCAAGTCCACCCATTCCAAGCTTTTTAACTGAGCTATTGCGACATTGTGCCTGAAGAATGCTCTCGGCAAATCTTGCCTGCACTGTATTTCAGACGCATTTAACCATCAAGTTGAAAGACTGCTGAGCGCCAAGTATCCTCAGCACCTCCTCATTTCGGTTGCAGATCACCTTTTCAAAAAGATGCACACAAAGCCACAAACGTGCGAAGCCCATGCACTGTGTAGACAGAAGGTAGCTGTGATACTTTACGTTCACACGCTATCACACAATCTCAAAAAGGTGGCCCAGTGTTACGACGTGAAAGTAGTGTTTTCTGCCCCCCACAAGCTGTCAAAGCTTTGCAGTTTGACCGTCCTGGTGGCAAACCAGCAACGTAACTGCGCCATAAAGCACAGGCAGCCTTTTGTTGAATGCGCGATAGGTGTAGTGTATCAAATTCCTTTGGGGCGCGGAGAAGTGTATGTTGGCCAAACTGGGAGATGTCTTAACGAATGGTTAAGGGAGCATTCTAACAACGTAAAAAATCCGCGTGAAGGAAAAAATTTTGAAGGCTTTCTTGCAAGCCATTGTGTGACTTCCACAGAATGTTTACCCAACCTCGCAAACACTTCCGTTATCAAGAAGAGTAAAACACATGTGACATGGGAAATCACAGAATCTGAGCGGATTTCTAGACTTGGGGAGGGATGTGTCAGCATGGCCTCCATCATGCTTTCAGGCAAAAAGCTGGCATATTTACACTTATGTTGATAACCCCTGGCTTGGACGGCATTTATGGATCATTCACAATAAAGACTATTGGAAGTTCAGCGCTCGTACTTGTTGTGTCGTCTCCGTCCGTGTATTCTTTTTATGCGCTGCCACATTTTCAAATACTGCACAAGGTTTCCCAAATACGGCATAGCAGATCCTGCAAGCGAGTGCCCACAAGCTTGACCCGCTTGCGACCAGTTGTGCAACATTTGCATCCAGTCAAATAATAAACAAAACAAAAAGTGAGATGGGCATTTACTAAAACTCATCCAAGGGATCGAAAGAGGCTCTGTATGAACAGTCTGTAGTGGCACGACTATCGCCTCCAGAGCTGGCGAAGAAAAAGACGGCTCACGGGCAATGTAGTTCTAGCTCTTGGTATCAATAACACGAGCTCAGGTCTCGTGCCGAAGCGATGGAACTGCCTACAGTGCTGCATGCATATTCTCCACTACAATACGCATGATTGTCGCATGGCTAAATACAGTATATCATAACTGAAAACTAGAAATTCAGCCTGAACAAATATGGTTGCCGCTTTCTGCCACCCTGCCTCCGAACTTACTGTTGATGAGAAAGGAGCTGTCCGTGTAGATGGTCACATTGCGCCCACCAACACTGCGCACTTGCTGCAAAGCACGAACAGCAGCCTGGGAAAACAAGAGCCCCCTTTAGAACAAACGACTGCACTGAGCCTCACCACACTCTCTCATCACACTTGCAGAGGTCCTCAGCAAAAACTACAGTGACTCTCTCATGCCTCAAATGCCACAGCAAGAACACATCAATATTTGCCAGAGAATCTTCGCACGGCGGCCGAAACGAACTCTTGCAGAACTGAAGATCCTGGGTGCATGACCATGCTCTTCAATGATCTAGATCAGTGGTCTCAACCTCATTTCTGACACCAGGCCGCATCCAGTCCACGTAACTAATCAAGGGCCACACCCATAGGTGTGCGGCAGCCTTCACTCATACCTCTGCCCCGCCCTCTTTTTTTCACAGTGCTTGCCTGCAATTGCACAGAAATTCCGACCATGGGAAAGCGAACCATGGTTGACACTGCATGACGATGGGTCAGCACAGGTGTATTGTGATTCAAGAAAACTACGGTTTACAAAACTGCCTGCTATGTAAGCGTGGGCAAGGGTGTGTCTCCTGCACATGCCTACCTTGGCAAAGTCTTATCACAACCGCACCGACTTTCAAGCAGGAGGATGACCATGGTCACGTTTAGTCATGCCTAATCTTGCTATCGGCTACTGTCACTTTGAAAGGTCTGTGCTGGTTATTCAACTGCCGATGTTTGTATTTTTCTGGTGCCAGGAACTGCTATATCTATCTCGCCGTGAAATAATAAAAAAAAAAAAGAAGCAGCACCGACAGTTGAGTGAGTCAGGAAACGGGCAGCAGCACAGTCAGAGAGGAAAGAGGGAGTGCACTATTCGATGAAACCATGCGGGCCGCATGTTTGAGACCCCTGATCAAGATATGGCTACAAGAGTGCTAGGAGGCATTTGAGTTAGCATGCTTGAGTAACTGTCAGCATACTTTCTCTTTTGTGTACTAGTTATGTCTACCGTCACCTTTATTTGTTTTCTCTATCATCTACTGTGTCCCGTTGCAAACCTAATGTAAGCCTCGTTAACCTCGCTGCCTCTTATTTACCGGACGACAAGGTTCTGTATGTAAATTTCCCATGAAGTGCCAGTAAGTGTAACAAAGCTGGTTGTTCCGAATCTCACTGGTGAAAGGGCTTCTTCTAAAGGAATCAAACATTGATGAAACTGATGGCTAAGTTGACAAAATTTATAAAGATTTGCTAATCCTTGCAGCCCTTGCTGATTGTAATTTTATTGTGCAAGGTTGCTTACTGTAAGCTGCAGTTTAAAATGCTTCTTGATATTGTTACGTAGGAAGACGCAGATGAAAAGCTATATACAAGTATATTTACAAGGCAATACACCGCCCTTGGCCAAGAGGCAACAGCCCGCGCTAGCCTCCAATCGTCGTCGTCGTCTTCTGACTGCTCGCTTCTTCGTCATTGTAAACACTGTTCTGTAGCAATATGCTCGACACATGTGAGCCAGCTTTCAGTCTCTCTGAATATGCCAGCCCTTTGTTTCCAAAAGAAATTCACCTAAATCCGCTCAGCTGTTATTCTGTTTCATTTGGTTTATTAAAAAATATAGGTAAACAGGTTACTATGTATCCACATATGCTGCGAGTTCAGAAGGAGGTCCCATAGTAAAACTGTCAGGGGTACCCCCTGTTAATGTATGAAGAAAATAAGCATGAGTAAGCAAACAAGGACTAGGGCAGCAAAACACAAGTGCAAGATTAAACATAGCATAACAATAAATTGGAGAATAAACACGAGATGTAATAAACAAAGAATAAAATAATAGATAACATTAATGCATAATACAAGAGCATGAGCAAGTACTCAGCAGTTGTGAAAGACTGTTAATAATTAATACGATTAATAAGACGATTAGACGATTAATAAAGTGCAACTATACAATGCAGGAGAAAAGAGTACAAGAATCAAGAATGAAAGGAAAGTAAAAATTACAAAAATAAGCAAAAAGCTTAATTTCTAAAAACAGAAACTGATAATACTTAGCGCATTGTAATAAGATACAGTGAAGTATTGTTAGTGACTGGCTGGCATCAATGAAAGCAATGACAAAAAGATTACAATAGAAAAAAGACACATAAAGAGTGCTCTAGTAAAACTGCAGGAAACCAAAATAATCACAAGAGCTAGATTGCGATTGCTGTAGTGACAACCACAGCAAGCACATCTGCAGCACCTCAGAGCAACCGGTCATCATCTGGGCCACCCTGCTGACTTGCAACAATGGGTACATGGGCCGTTTTACCAATCCTTGTGAGACTACGCACGAAGCAAGCTTGTTCGTTTATGTAAGATGCCCCTTTTTGTGTTTGTGTCGTAAATTGTATCATGCCTAAGGTCAACCTTCTGTGGGAAAAAAAAAAAAAGCAACTAATTCCCGCGATTTGAGAGCAGGAATCCCCTCAATATCCTATATAAACAATATTGCAAATTTGTAGTCACGATTATTGAAAGAATTCCAGGATAAAATCGCTGCAAAGGAGGCAGTCAATTTACCATAGTTTACGTTTACTTTCACTAGTAAAGATCCGTTATGTTCACAAAACACTGAAATTGTTGTTGAGCTGTGAAGGGCGACAAATATTTTATTGGGAGTTTCAGGGCTACAGCTACGAAAATGTAGCTGGCCCAATTTAAGCTTAAGCTATGGCACAGTATAATGCAGAGCTTGGACTTGCACACATTAGTTTTAGCTTTTTGCCACCGATTACACTCTTCTTCATCCACAAACTCTGTCAGGCTCACATTGCCTAAGCAGGCCTGTATGATTTGGTTTTCATAGTGGAACACAGTAAAAATGGATATAGTATAAAATGAAGAAAGTCGCCATCCTCAACCAATGGTACCACTCAGTCAATTGTAGAAATAACATCCATGTGGCGGCCATGATTCCCATGGCAGTGGAATGGCTGCAGTTGTGGCGCTCCCATAAAGGCCCCATATCTCAGATGCGAGACACATGGTGATTGGCAAAAATCATGGCAGTCTGCAGACTTTCACATTGCCGATAGTCGACAACATAAAGAAAATTAGTCTATTAACCAGCAGATCAGTCAACTGATTTGTGCCCACCATGTGCTTACAATACATAGTCTCATTTTGGATTAAGTATAATGGAAGACCGCTGCTCCGAAGAACTTCTTGCGACATCCAGCTACAGGAAAGACTGAGAGCTCTTACGCGTCAATATTTCTCCCTCTGAGAATGCAAGCAAAGGTGTAAGAATACGCAGAATTCATGCTGGCAACATACATGAATTTCGGCACGGTTGTTTGTTTGCCGGCCCGGAATCCTCTCACTGATGTTCCTGCACACACAAAGATGGAAGGTCAGTCGAGGGACACAGAGCCTCAGGAATGGCCTCCTTACATTGGATGGTTGAGTCCCCAGTAGACGCCTATGGCTGCTTTTGGTGTACCATTGATGCCGCCATTGTGTGAGCATGCCCCATCCGTGTAGACGTGTAGCATGTCACTCGGTTCTGAAATCAATGCTTACCTTAAAAACCAACTAAAACAAAATTTCACATTGGCTAGATTTGTTATAAGTGACTAGCCTTTATCACTAAAGCAATCGTGGCAAAGCCGCAGGGCTGGTAATTGCCAACCTTTATAGATGCTTTTTTTAGTTTTGCAACTCTACCTCTCAGGCCGGGTGCAACCTGTTCCTAGTGGCCGTGACGGCGCTGCAGTCAAGCTTTGTGCTGAGTGAGTGGCGCTGCACTGCTGACATATGCGCACTGGTTGTGGTTTGCACTGCATATTGTGTTGGTAGCCAATTCTATTTTCTCACAGTGTGTGCCTCATCACTGTCTGCATGCACGTAGCTGGCTGTCGAGGCCTTTTGCGTCCGGCCCAAGTTCTGTGCTCACACAGACGAGAGTACTCGAGACATGCAGGTCACCGAGTCCTGATATCGCACACATGCTTTGGTCTATAGATCCATTTATTTTCGCCCCCCAAGATAAATCTTACTCCTGGTGCCATATTCTATGTCATGTTATGGACCGTTTTATCAGCGAGGAGGAACGTAGCGTCGAACCAGAGCGCTTCGATCCTCCTCTCACTGGTACATGCGGATTTTGGTTTCTCCCAGAGGCAGCTTGGAATGGTAGTGGTGTCACTGCGAATTAGTGTGATTCAAAAGTGTTCTGTTTGTTTTTGCTGTGATGTCAGATGACTCAGGGGCAACGGATTACCACCGTGCTGTATTCAGCTGCAAAAATAACTTCAGGAGGCGAATGTGAAGTGCATCTTCAACCGCAGTAACTCTGTGTATTCTGCCGCTGCGATTGCAGACAAGCGTCGGCTTTGGATTGCTAGGATAAACAGGAAGAACTTGACGTCATCAGCTTCGTCACGCGTGTGTTCAGAAGATTTTGTTTCCAGCGAGCAAACGGGGAACAACTCGGCACACATGATCAAACTAGGGGATGTATTTTGTAACAATCACACTTGATGATAGTATCGCTGTCAGGCGCACGGTGATTAGCTGGTTGAGCAAAATCGGATGACTTAGTGCTCAACCAGCCAATCAGCTCATCTGATTTTGCTAAAACAGAGCTAATCCATGCATGCCAATGGCGAAGGCATGGCCAAGGAGATGGTATCCTCGAAAGCGATCGTCACAGAATACAAGATATGAACGAAGGGTGCACATTCGAGTCGATTAACTAATGCGATTGGACGGAGTAAACTATTTCTTCATGCACGCAGATTCAAATTACTGTTCAAATGTGCTCTAAGATTATCATGCTTGGCAACCAACATTCTGGTGGAAGTTGACCGGGGACACATTATGAAAGCAGTATGTGTCGACGAAGAAAATGAAGGTGTGTTCTTCGTTATGTAACCAAAGCCACGCTTACCGTGTGCGGCTACCGTCGCGCATTGAGCGCTGCATTACTTCAGCAAATAATGTTACTGTTGCAGAGAGTAGCTGTTTGCTTTTCAGTTCTCTGGAGCAGGCGAGGTGCCCTTGCACAGACACGACTTGATGCCCAAGAGTGTGCGTGTTCTCTCATCGTGTTGCATGTGTGTATCTGTTATCGCAGCACATTCGTAGCTACTGTCACCAGGTTGTTTTATTGAGCACTCCATTTTAAACAGCCCTTCTGGTCGAGTTATATTATGGTTCTTTATTTTGTAAAGCTTTACGTCAGAGTTGCAGGTAAACAATGCCTAGAAAATGTTGCCGCGAAAAATTTTAGGACCACAAAAGCTGTCAAAATGCGTTTCCTCACAGCTTCGCTAGTTAGCTGGATGGGGATGAATGCTGGTTTGGCACACGACATAGCACATGGAGACTTCAGATTGTTGTCACACAAGTGAAACCCTAATAGAGCTGAAGGCTAGACATACAATATTAACACATTACATGTGTGTTATATATGGACAATGTTCAGAGTTGATTCGCCTACTATTTTGATCACGAGCAAATCTGTGGCAACACCTCTAGGCCCGTCGCCGTATATCGCTATACATGTAGGCTGTGTTGAAGCTTAAAGCTTAGTAACAATATGCAAGGAAGTTTTCCAATAACAAAAACTTGATACCTCTCAGGAAAACGCAATAACTTGCCACTCATTGTCAACAGCACGCTTGCTGTCTACCCTATAGTGCAATCCCACATACCGACATGGCGCTGCACGATAGATGGCGCTGTGATCACAAAATGGCAGCGCCCTCGATAAAAGTCTATAGAACGTCATGACAGCATGTCTACTTGTTTAATGTCTATTTCCACCAGCAGGTACAGGAAAACTCTTACAAATGGCACATAATTCCCTCTGCCATCAGACCCATGTTGTCACCTTATAAGTGGCAAATAGCCATTTCCTGCACAGAGAAAGGTTTAAGGGAACTCGAGCAAGGTTTTTTTAATGTACGGAAAATTACAAGAAATTTACATAATCAAGTCAGATCACACAAGCGGCGAGGTCGTCAAAAGTGAGCACAGTGCATGGGCATGCATAAAGAAGTGCACAATTCCTTGCTTCCGGTCGTTCAAGTCCGCTTCTGCTCCCAACGAAAAAATCGAGAGTAGTCAAGATAAAGGGAACTTGCGCATAAGCAAATAATAGAATCGTGGTGCGGCCTTTTGTGGCACGCATGCACTTTTCACACCAATGAAATACCAGGAAAATGACCGTGCAATTAAAGTGCAGTGAGAGCGTGAGTAGGCCAAACCTTAATGATAAGCTTGGGGAAAGCCACTGACTGTTGTGTGGTCGTGACGAGCGCTTTGTTTTAATAAAGGTGACATACTTTCCATTCTTAGTATGTAAAGGTGGAATGAGCATGAACTTTGGAAGACTGTTTAACTAAGAGCTAGCCACAAGGCGTGTAGCTAGTGCAAGAAGAGTATGTACATGCCATTAAAATACTTGAAGAACATTTGGATCACGAGGTTAACTTTCACAGTATTTTAGGATAAGTGAGTGCACCAAGGAGATCTGGCACATGTACCAGCCTTCAAATTACAACAATAAAAAACTTGGATATAGCTAGCTGACGTCTGAACAGGGCAACAGTTTGGTGCAAGTGGGCATTGCTTCCCTTTAACCCAATGTTATGTTTTGAACAGAATATAGCTACATATATGCATGCATCTAAGTTGCCAAAATGCTGCATTCGTCGAAAACATTAATAAACGAAAGTACATGAAAAACAAGCGAGCTTGGAGGTCTCGAGCTACACTCAAGCCGTTCTGGCCGTGGAGAGCGATGATGTAATGCTTCTGGTGCACAGCTATCATCAGCTGCATGGGACTACGCGACTACAGAGGCCCAATTTCAACTGCCTTATGTCACCACAAAATGAGGCGAGATCTGCAACATCCAGATCATGCGTGGAGCATCCAAGATATCTCCCGGAAACCGCTTTTATTTTACTTAAAGGATGCTTACAGGAGTCAACTTTAATTCAGACTTAAAGGTGCCATATAAGTACACGAGACACAGCTCGTGTACTTATCCTCCCAGTTAAGTTTTTTGTATATAAGAGAGTAGAAATTATGCAGATCCCACGCACATTGGGAATCGATGTAAGTAACGCTTCCTGTGCTGTTTGCTTTGAAAATTGACGATAATTAATGGTGATGTTGGTGGCAAATGTTTAATTTGCCACCAACCAGTGGTGAGTTGATGTTAAACGTGACCTTGCCTGCTCCACTGCTCCTTGTCTGCATAGTACACAGAACACACAGGGAAAGGTGTTTGCTTGAGGTGGTGGTGTATGCCATATTCCATAACCTCTGAGAGGGTTGAGCATTGCCATTGCCTCACATAGCACATCGCATCATGGCAGAAGTATTAAACTTGAATTTAATTATAGGGCTATACATGCCAAAACCACGATCAGATTAGGAGGCATGCCATACTGATGTATTTTGACACCTTTGTATTCTTTAAAGTGTCCCTAAATCTAAGTGCACGAGCGTTTTTATTTTGCCCCCATTGAAATACTGCTGCCGCGGTCGAAATTAAATCCGCGACCTCGAGCAATGCCATAGCCACAAAGCTACCGAGGTGGGCACAGAAGTGTTGATTTGACGTGTGCCCGCTTCCATAGTGTCACCTAGACCGTGCAGTGCATTTTAATAAATGCAGCTCTGCTTCTGCACGTCCTGCGTAATTTACCGCATGACATATTTGCAGTGTTCATCTTTTAGAAATAGCAGAAATGTACCGAAAATAGCAGAATCGTACCATACCATACCTTAAACTTAAGTTTATCCAGTTTCCCCAGAACCACTAGCGTGTTCTCTGCCTCCCCTCCCCCCTCTTCTCGACCATTCTACCTAGCTTCCCTCTGGACTGCTGCATTAGTTAAAAGGTAAGCGCTGCAATTTCTGCAATGCTTTTGTGGGGGGGCCACGCATAATTACAGTTGTCAAGAGGCTAATGAGGCGATACCCAAGGAACTCCAGAGAGCATTGTGCACATTCGACATGGTGCAAAGGTCCAAAAAAGTTTCTCACATCTCCTTTCCTCTCTGCTAGGGTCCCTTACATGTATATACACGGTCTGAACCACCGCCAACATGCCGTGCAAGACAGTCACAGCAGCAGCAGCAGCAGCAGTGGGATAGTCGAAGGAAAAGGCAAAGAAAACTTCGCTTTAAGAAGTTGTGGAGCAAGACAGCTCCTGTAATCAGCAAGCCCCATGTAAATGCCATGTGCCACGACAAACAACCATAATCACGCCAAGCTACAGCAGATGACGCTCATACATTGGCGCAAAGGTCGACCACAGCGCTGCCGTGGTGGGAATGACAGCGGGCCACCTGATACTCATAGGCCCCCCCCCCCAAGGCAAGGAGTTCTGAAACTAAAAAATTACCTATAAGCATTGGGTAATTGCATAGCTTTGACTATGACAACTCATTGACTATGGGACCTCCTCCCGTATATTATTGTTTTCTTTTATAACCTGCAATCTATAATGAATAAATTAATTTCAATTTCAATAATTTAAACAGCATTTAAGCAGACAACACTTACACCTGGTGGTTGTCGCTATGATGCAAGTGGCAGCATACTGCCTCCAAGATTTTTCACTGTACCACCTTATCTCAAAGGCCACGCTGAAAAGCTGTGCAGTCTTGACTCATGCATCACTTCCGCCGAGTGGTAATGACAGCATTTTTCTCGGATTTGGTATCAAAAACAGTTGTCCTTGCAAACTGTTCATGACGTTTGCGTCCTAAACGTCAAATTTTGCATGGATGCTCCTCTATATCTACATTACCTTAAACTAGGCTTTTTATGCAGTCCACAATTTCGTTGCAGTTTGCCTTTAAAACTAGTAGCAAAAACAACTACATGAATGCCTTAAACCACCCAGGGCCTGTAACTGCGACAACACTGAGCACCTGGGCAACTTTCTTGTTATATCCTTGGTCAGTGTGTGTGCTTGTTTTGTGGGAACACCATCTCTTTATGTACATTCTGGTATTTCGATGGCACAAAACAAGTCCTGTAAGCTCTAATGCATGTAACACCAAGATTGTCTGCTGCTTCAAACATTATGTATAAATGGAGTGACTTAAGCTGTACTGTGTAATCACTACTGCTCAGGGAAAGGGGGTTGGGCCCAGTCGAGCCTTCTAGCAGCGAATTTTTCTCTGACTCAGTGGTCAGGTTCTCTTTGGCACATGACAGAAAGCATAACACCAGTCGTAAATGGTACATTTACTCACATGGTTCCAAGAAAGTATACCAAATATTGTACAACCACACCGTCAATCTCTCTTGCAAGTATGGAGAGTGAATTTTCTTTTTTTTAAGATGCAGATACAGTATGAGAATATGTAAGCATGTGGCACCCATTTTAGGCTTTGGGGGCACGCAGACTTTCTTAAGGCACAGCATTTTCAGTTATCTTTTAGTTGCACTCCAGCAATTATTGTCTGTTTCTCTGTTTTGTCTACATGTTCCACTTTTTTTTCTTCTCCTTTCCACTGAAGCTACCAAGTACTGTTTCTTACACAGACTAGGCTGTGCACTGTTGGACCCACTAAAGGCAAACCTAGAACCAACATAGAATTCTAGATTAGAAACCTCACAGCGTTTTTTTTTTTTTTATGCAAAGAAAAAGTCACTTGAAGGGGCCACACAAGTCTCATAAACCAAATCACCTGTGATAGGCAGGGTGTTTTACACAGCTGTGATACTCTGCTCGGCACTACAGTCATATTTCAATCGGAGACCTACAGAGAGAGGGCTCCCACAAATAGTATAGACAGCACAAAGGTTCGAAGCTTCAGTGAATTCTGCACAAAAATGCAATAAAATTTGCCAAACTACCTTTTCTATTATGTTAAAATTAAAGGTAATGAGCTTTCTTTTGTCAGAGCTTGGCAGTATACACTTTGCCAATTATAAATGAGATATATATTAGGCCATGAAAGGTAACATCCCATGTTCACACCTGGTGGCACTCGATGTTTGCACAATTTCCTTGCATATGAAAGCACTGCTCTCAGTAAGAATGATGCTTCGGACACACCTTAGAATCTGTCGTTAGTGCAGGATGATTAGCAGTGACTCCCGGTAAGAGTTGTGGATTTGGCAGGGCCACTCACCATTGGCATCTGGGCAGAAGCGCTGGGCTCTTTGCTCCTCCACGGGGTCGGATCCTGCAACACAAGATGAGCTCCGGCCAAAACTCGTATGGAGCTAGGTGCTGGCATTTCTCACCATGCTTGCGCTTGCGTCCCTGTAACGCTTTGCCGACAGAGTGGCAGCTTACCCCAAAGGCACCTGAACACAAAACAAATAGCTCTGCTACAGCGATTCCTGGCCACAGCTGCATCTGGGAACATTTGTGCACCAGTTGAGACCACTTTCCCACGCTTCATTGAATGGCAAATCAAAAATATAATTATGGTTATGCCATTTTCTCTCTATAAGCAACTTTCCTGTACATGAATGCACGGAAACCACACACACAAAGACTCGATAAACTCAATTGCATGGTTTACCAATGGTCGCTGTTGGAAAGTGTACATTTGTTGCATAAACAAGTTTGTGGCTGACCGTCTAACATACGAGAAATGGTCAGACAGTGGTAAGACAGTGGTAATGCTAGAAACTTTACCATTGTATTAGCTTGATTAGGTTATTGCGTTATTCTTGTGGGGCCATGGATCTGAGCTGCTTTGAGGTAAACAAATAAATAAATTAAAAAAATTAAATTATGGGGTTTAACGTGCCAGAACCACTTTCCGATTATGAGGCACACCGTAGTGGAGGACTCCGGAAATTTCGACCACCTGGGGTTCTTTAACGTGCACCTAAATCTAAGTACACAGGTGTTTTCGCATTTCGCCCCCATCGAAATGCGGCCGCCGTAGCCGGGATTCGATCCCGCGACCTCGTGCTCAGCAGCCCAAAACCATAGCTACTGAGCAACCACGGCGGGTGGTAAACAAATAGGCACACATTGAAACAGTTGGCCATTGCAGCTCAACATTCTGTGACTTCAGCTGTACATACTCAAAAGCATCAGCATGGCAGAGAACTACACCTATGACTTCTTGTCAGCCATGTCCATTCAGCACAGCACTTTCCTTGAAGTGCAAGCAACAAAGTCTCAGAAGCTCAAAATCCTGCCACCTCACAGCTCCAGCAAGCAGGTATACCTTACAACATAATTCACTAGCCGGGCCTTGTGCTAGCTGAAATCAATAAATACGGCATGCAGGGCACTGTTGGCCATCATTTACGCAGCGCAACAGGCGCCGATTCACCATGGTGGGCATGTGCGGGAGTACACAAGCAGCACTGTGAGGAGGTGCAGGCAAAATAAAAGGCTGCTTAACACTCATATTTCAACCCACTGTTCCTTGGGCCCACCATGCCTTCTCCATGTGAACGCAACAAGTGAGGGGGCTCCCAGTGTGCAGTGATCGCAATGAGTGCAGAAAGCATGAGAAATTGCAGCAAGAAGAATGATGCGTTTAGGGGAATCACAATACTAGCAAGACAAGCATTTACAACAAACATGTATTTAACTTGTTACAACTGAACTTGTCATTTCGACACGGACCTAACTGCAATTTGTGTCACATCATTAATTTCATTTACACGTCTGCGCACACCAAAAACGTATACATATAACATGACAGGTGAGTAAATAATCTGGCAACAAGTTCTACTTACCTGATCCACTGAGGGTTACCTCTCCATTTGGATCGTTGTTGACAAAGGCCCAAGCTTCCTGTTCAGTGCTGAATTTTTTGTATACCGGTCGAGGGTAACCCTTGACCTGACTCTCGCACTCCGGCCTGCACATATTGCGTAGCAGAAGTTTGACAGCAATACAGTTTGACAGATTATAGTTATTTGCAGCTCTGATAGCACAGACGCTCAGGTGAGAATTACTGATAAATTGAGCTGGTTTATTTCACAGCTTGAAGATGGACCCGTTGTAGAGGTGGTTGCTAGCGGTTCTAGCTTGTTAAAAATGGGACAACACTGCACACACTTTATGTGGACAGATCTGCTGCGTGACCAGACGACGGACATGCTGCCTTAAAACTTGAATAAAAAGGTTACTTCAAGCGGCGACAACAACACCGGGACAAGCTTTCCTATGCGCAGCTTGCCGTTCTACACTTAAATGAAGTGTGGAACAGCATGTTGAATGTGGGGGCTTTTTTTCCCGACGGCCAGGAACAAGCAACACAGCGCACACGACAGCGTTGTCAATAAAAAAAAAAAAAAAAAAAAAAAGAGGACGCATTTGCACAACCAAATTTCAGTCTTGCGCATGGTAGATGCGGTCACCTAACTGCCAGACGAGACAATGACGAATATCCGCCAAACAACGGCAGAAGCGAGCGCTAATGTGGCACAAACAGCGCTCACCATGTCAAAAATACGCCTTTCTGACGTCCGTTGCGGACGGCATAGTAGAACTGGCCTTTCTTCGGCATCAAGCCCAATGCCAAGGTAAGTAAGCGCCGAAATACCATGCAAATTTCGTGCTCACTGGACGAAGACTTGCGTCCGCCTGGTATTTGTCAACAAACCAAGCCAAACGAGCGTCAGGGTGCTTCCGTTCACTAAAACGCACCGCGCGCCCACCAACTGACGAACCAACGTTACCGTGATGGACCGATTTTTAAAAAAACGAGACAGTAGGCGAAAGTGGCCAGCTAACAAGAAGTGTAGCTATCCCGTAAGTAATTCTAAAGCTTGTCAGAACAGTATGCTGGCGTCGCTGTAACGAGCTTTTTCGAAAGTACGGCAGTTCCGTTGTTTCCCTCGCAAAATAAAAATATCGTCTGCACGAGCAGGTTGTGGTAGGCTGTAGTCAAGAAAGCGATAAAATGTGAATGAATAAAGTATTAATATGTTGTTGCAAAAAACTAATTTAAAAGCGTAAAAACACTATTATGCAATTATCACATATCAGTCGCATATGTATCAACATTTGTGTGGAAACAAAATCGTAACAAAGATTAGCGGTTAAGCTTTTCCTTCTTCCGTTCTTCAAGCATAACTCAGCCTGAGATGTACAATAATTTTCTGTTCCCTTCCGACACTCTTTGGTTTTTCAAATTTTCGTAACTCTGATATTCTCATTTCTTACATTTCAGTTGGGTCTGTGCTCCATAAATATGTTCGCGCGGCCGCAAGGTTGAACTGCCACTCCAACGGCTACTCTAGGAGAGACTTCAGCAAGACGAGGGTAAAGCGCGTGTAACTCCTTGAACTTGAGTGGTTCAAGAGAAGAGAAATAAAATCTGACAAGTCTCAGTGTATGGCGCAGTGACATAATTTTCCTCTCGAATCTCCATGGGGAAATTACACTGCATTTATCAGTCGATTAGGTTGACGAATTCTGCCTGCAGACCAATATATGAAGTTTGAATCTGGAAATTTAGAGTCGGAGATTTACTGCAGAAATTTGGTTTCAGAACGACCAACTCTTCAGTGATCTCAAAGAATGTTCTGTCGAGTCATTGTCGAGTATGGTGAAAAGCAGCTGCCTCACCATTTCTCTGCAGGGTGCGTTCTAGGATCGACAATGCGTGAAATTTGTGCGCCATGGTTCAGCACAAAGCGCACACGTGAGCAACGAAACAAGAAACCGAACGCAGAAGTGAGCTCGCGGGCTTTTCAGTGTCATCGCGATGAACGGACCAATGGCGCTCGGCCAACACAGCTGGTGTTTGGTCGAAACGGGATTGGTCCACGCGAGGCGCGTGTTGTACTCCCATTGGCGGAACATCCAACATGGAACGCTCGCCGGCCATTGCACCTGTCATTCACTAACCGGCGTGCGCGGTGTCTGTGCACTATACTTGAGTTTTGCGGTAGGATTCCGCACTCGCGGCCTAGTGCCAGTGGGTAGATCTGCAACATGCGGGCTCTCCTTTTGGGCATTGTTGTCCTGTGCCTCTTTGCAGGTAAGTTTCCTTGCGCATTTAGTTCATAGCGCCGGTGCGTTGCTACTGAACTTTTTGGGTACGGCAGTTTACGGTAGTCCACTCATCGACACACTAGCGTATTTCGATTGTTGTGGTGCACTCGCGTGTGTCTCTGCAAGCACTGCTAAAAGCTGAGAGAAATGAGCTTGTTTGGTTTGGTACGGCGCTGGCGGCGTTGACCTTTTAACTTCCCCACGCTTGGCAATAATGGACAAGCTTCCGACGTTCCACTCGCAGGGCTGACTAGAGCAGAGGATGCTGAAGATTCCAGCGCTCCCAGGGTGGATCAGGATTTGGGCAGCAGCCGCGATGGCTCGCGAACAGACGACGAAGTTGTGGAGAGGTGCGTGCTGGCCGCTTAAACAGAGCGTCGCGTTCTTTGTAACCCTTCTAGAAGCTGTCCGTGCTGAGCCGACGTGTTCTCTTCGCAGGGAAGAGGAGGCCATAAAGCTGGACGGTTTGAATGTGGCCCAAATGAAGGAGATGCGAGAGAAGGCCGAGAAGCATGCCTTCCAGGCGGAGGTTACGCGAATGATGAAGTTGATCATCAACTCTCTGTACCGAAACAAGGAGGTGAGTTGATCGTGTGGTGGGCCGCCGTTTTTTCTTTTTTCCTCGCCGGTAGCTGACGTCTCATTTTAATGCGAACGTTTCAGATCTTCCTGAGAGAATTGATATCGAACGCATCCGACGCCTTGGACAAGATCAGGCTTCTCTCACTGACGAATCCTGATGTGCTAAACTCGAATCCTGAGTTGACGATACGAGTGAAGGTAAGCATTCATTGGATCACTAGGCTTTGACAGTCGAAATTATTTTTCGCTATTTACTCCAGCTCCAGCAACAGGACAGAATCTGCGGGGCGGAATTGCCACGCTGTTGACATAACGCTGACGTGTATTACATATTTTAGCGCCAGCTGCACAAAGGTCATTCGCCACTAAAATTTCTGGCCTTCCAATAATGGCACTGTTCGAAAACCAGTTTGCATACCTAGCAGTCACTTAGCATTTCGGCAGTTGCAACGCTCAACTTCAGTGCTCTAGGGCTTTGGCTTTGCATGGTCGAAATGTCATCGTTTGTCCTAGTATACAGATTTTGACCTCTCGGCGTATCTGTTCAGCAGGTGATAATTCATGTAACTCTTGTGACTGTTTCATGCTCGCATTTTGGCTCGTTTTATGACAAAATAGCAGCTGAACATAAACACAATTTTAGAACATAAGTCAACAATTACGTGGCAATTCAGGTCAATCACTATCATTACATTCTGTGTGTGCTGTCATACTTCTAGTTTTGAAGTTCTTGCATCATGCATAAGCACTGTAAAATTTTCTGTTCTATTGTTTAGCCCAGGCAGTACTTCACTTTGGCTTGTTGACAAACTTATCCACCCCCAGTGGTCTACGCCACTAATTCACAGCACCTGCACTCTTTCTTATTTAACTGCATTTCTTTAAAGCGACAATTTCTTTTGTGCAAGCTTTCTCTGGCTTTAATGTGGCTGCTGGATGCTCTTGCTGTCATGCTCAATAGCTCACTCTTAAAGACTCGTTAGTGTGTTTAGTTCAGCATCTTTACGCTCCGGTCCGAGTCGCCCCGCTAAGCCACAGCGCAGCGGTGGGTGATTTTCACGTTTTAGTTATGTTTAGTGTAGTGGAGGGGACCTTTCGTATTTGCAGTGCCCTCTGGCCAAATTCAGTGTAATGAAAGAATAACACCCATTGATCACTTATATGAACGAATATATGTAACTTATTTGTCCATGAAGTATTTAGACGTGCACTTGTAATGCTTTACCGGTCCATTCTATCCAGTGGAAAATAAAGCGCAGTCTTGGGGATAGCCACATGATAGCCAGCGAGCTTGCTTTCTGTATCCAATCTAATCCTTTCCGATGTCAAGGCTAGCCAACGTAATTTTCAGTACGCTCCGCTCGGGCAGCTTGTAAGCGGACTGTGTCGCTCCATTAGCCCGCTTATGGCTAAGTAAAGGGTTCATGCGCATTCATGCTTCCACTCCACTCAGCTGCTGAGGGGAGCGTAAAAATGCCAAACTAAAACTCTATTACGTGCCTAATGGTGGGACCGAACCTAGTAACGCAGCACAGTAGGCAGGTGCCCTAGCCATTACTCCACAATCGCACATATCCATCTGTCGTGCCATCTCCAACTAGCTGTTTGAGATGATAGCCACATTTGTCACATTGCATAACACAGGTGCACAAGAGCACATGTGAATACGTCAGTTTCCTTTATGCCATAGATCAGGAATGAAATTGGGGAATTTATAGCATTTAATTACTTCATAAAAACTTTGCTTCACATTGATTCCAAGATGTGCATTGGATCTTCATTTTAAGTAATTAACGAAAGGTTGCTTAGGAAAAAGCCACTGCATAAAAAATGGACACGCACGAGAGGACAGAGACTGCGACAAAAGCTTGTCCGTCTGTCTGCCTTCTCTTGTGTGACATGTTTCTTGTGCAGTGTCTTTTTCCTAAGCATAATGAACTAGTTGAGCAAGTTTTTAATGGTAACATGCTGGTCTCTCTTGAGGACCTCATTTGGGTCACTGCAGTTGCTAGCCTATAGCCCTGCTTGTCAGTCTACGCAGAGAGTAAAAAAAAATACCCTATGCTGACTGGCATTTTCTAGGACTTACGGCTAGCAAGCTTGCATTTTCCATTCAAATTGCAGTGCATATACCATGATTATCACGATTTTACTCCTTACATCGGCATGTTATACCATAGAAAGTGCTTTGTAAAATGGGGCATGCATCTGTATTCCAGAGTAATCATATATACATTTGCCATTATGGTTGATATAGTCTGGATGCTTGCATTTATACTAAAGGGTTTCATGCTTTCCTGCAGTATTTTCACCTTGGTGTTAGCATTGCTAGTCAGTGCAGCTGTTCCCTGCAATTTCTGAAACACCTGGTCTACATTGCTTTGCAGAGTGACAAAGAAAATGGACTGCTGCACATAATAGACACTGGCATTGGCATGACTAAAATGGACCTGGTCAACAACTTGGGTACCATAGCCAAGTCGGGTACAGCAGAGTTTTTACAAAAGGTTACAGAAACTGCTGAAGCTCCTAAGGAACTCAACGACCTCATTGGCCAGTTTGGTGTGGGCTTCTATTCTGCGTTTTTGGTGGCCGACCGTGTCATTGTGACCAGCAAGAATAATGAGGATGAGCAGCACGTGTGGGAGTCGGACTCTGGCGAGTTCACAGTGGCCAAGGATCCCCGAGGTAACACGCTTGGCCGTGGTACCCAGGTGACTCTGCAGCTGAAAGAGGAGGCCCGGGACTTCTTGGAGCTGGACACACTCAAAAGGCTGATTGAGAAGTACTCTCAGTTCATCAACTTCAACATCTACCTGTGGACATCCAAGACTGAAACTGTGGAGGAACCTGTGGAGGAGGCCAAGCCTGATGTTGAAGGAAAGGAAGAGAAAGATGAAGACAAGGTTGAGGAGGAAGAAGATGATGAGCCCAAGACAAAGAAGGTTGAGAAGACCACATGGGACTGGGAGCTCATCAACAGTGCCAAGCCTATCTGGACACGTAAGCCAGCTGAAATTGAAGACAGTGAGTATGAAGAATTCTATAAGGCCATCACTAAGGACACCAAGGCACCGCTAGCCAAAACCCATTTCATAGCAGAGGGGGAGCTGACCTTTAAGGCATTGCTCTACATACCATCAGTGCAACCGACAGAGTCCTTCAATCGATATGGAGGGAAGGTGGATCACATCAAGCTCTATGTTCGGCGTGTGTTCATCACTGATGACTTTCAGGATATGATGCCCAGTTACCTCAGTTTCATCCGTGGTGTTGTTGACTCCGATGACTTGCCGTTGAATGTGAGCCGCGAAACACTGCAGCAGCACAAATTGCTTAAGGTAATCAAGAAGAAACTTGTGCGCAAGGCATTGGACATGATGAAGCGCATTCCCGCTGAACAATACGAGCAGTTCTGGAAAGAATATTCTACCAACCTGAAGCTGGGAATCATTGAGGACACTACAAACCGCACTCGGCTGGCAAAGCTGGTGCGCTTCCACTCGTCGCATGGTGAAAACCTAACATCCCTGTCCGAGTATGTTTCACGTATGAAAGATGGTCAGCAGACCATCTACTACATGGCCGGAGCATCTCTTGATGAAGTGAAACGCTCTCCCTTTGTGGAGCGTCTGCTGAAGAAGGGCTATGAAGTGCTTTACCTAGTGGAGCCTGTAGATGAGTACTCCATCTCGTCACTGACAGAGTTTGAGGGCAAGAAATTCCAGAATGTGGCCAAGGAAGGTCTCAAGGTGGATGAGGGCACCCGGGCACGTGAACGTCACGATGCGATTGCACGCGAGTTTGAGCCACTGACGAAGTGGTTGGAAGATGAAGTATTCAAGGGACGCATTCTCAAGGCCATGATCTCTGAGCGGCTTGCCACTTCTCCGTGTGCCCTTGTAGCCAACCAGTTTGGCTGGACAGGCAACATGGAGCGACTTGCACGGAGCAATGCTCATGCCAAATCGCACGACACAATGAGGGACTACTACCTCAGCCAGAAGAAGAACATGGAGCTGAACCCAAGGCATCCGCTCATCAAGGAGCTTCTGCGCCGTGTCAAGGATGACAAGAATGACCCACAGGCACGCAACATGGCAGAGCTGGTGTACGAGACTGCAACACTCCGTTCGGGCTTCCTTCTTGAAGACACACTTGCATTTGCTGAGCGCGTGGAGACTCTGATGAGAAAGACACTTGGGCTTCCAGAAGATCAAGGGGTACGATTCAGTGATCATCCAGTTTTGCATGAAAACTCCCTGGTTATTGACCCTCTAAATTAAATGCATGGCTTGCCATGCATCCTATGCTTTTTTTTTTCTTTTAGGTGGATGAGGAGCCAGATGAAGATGCATTTGAGGAGGGAATTCCCATAGATCTAGGCAAGAAGGATGATGAGAAACCAGAAGAGGAGGAGGAACCGGTATGAACAGGCCTCGATTTTGATAATTGCTTCTCTGTTGGCAGCTGTAACTCTGCATGCTTTACATAGAATGTGTGAACTAGAATTGCTTTTCCTCGACTTGTCTGCTTCGTCACAAAAGCTTGACTTTGAGAAGGTACTCTAGCAGTGTAGCTCTCGCGAGCCACTGCAATGTGAAATGGCGGCAGCATGCCATGCATAGGTTGCGAACTAATGGTTTTGTGTTCTTTTCCAGAGGGATGAGCATGAAGAACTATAGAACAAGAAAATCTGGGACAAACTTTCATGTATAGGTCGACGCCTTTCACTGCTCATGTCATCGTCACCCTTGTATATTTATGCTGGCCTCGTGCTGGTGCTGTTTTTGTCTTTACTGTGAAATAAAGCCTTTGTTCATGTTTACAAGGTAGGCCTCTTTTCCGCTGTGTTTTGCAAGTTGGGTGCATGCCGAATGGTAATGAGCTTAGCTATTTTAGTGCTTTCGCACAGAAGTGCATCGAATTCAGCAAGCTGCTTGACTGTATACTTGAGCCATTACAAAATAATCGCACCTATAGTGGAGGCAGCTCTATGAAGCTTTCATTTTCCACAGCATGAAACCATATAAGGAACCAATTAAAGGGCTTGCAGGCAGAGAGGAGCTTCGCTTGGCCAGCTTGCTTGGGGCGCATCTGTCCACTGCATTACAATGTACTTGAAGGGGGCAGTGTGTTCACAGGTGGCACATGGATGCCAGCCCATGAGACGGTAGCACCACTGCTAGTATCAATCGCATAGGGCTTCCAGTTGTGCATTCCTGCTGTTGTCAGTCGTGCTACTTGTGTGCTGCTATGGAGGGCGTCGAACTTTGTCTTGGTGATTTTTTTTCAAGTTTTTGTTCAAACGCCGTATTCACTTAAGGGCTTGCTTTTTCTTGAAGTGTTCCAGTTTAAATTGTACACAATAGGGTTTTTCCTGCAACATAAAGCTGTGAATGCAATATAAATTCAATTACTTTTAATTGTCCACCTTTGGAATAACTCATGCAAGTGACTTGTACTTAATGTCAAATCAATAAATTCATTAATGAATTATATAAATGTGCTGTTGGCTTGCGTTACTCATATTTCGTGAATAATTTAGAATTAGCTAAATTAATAACATTATTCACCTATCTCCAATAGAGTGTTGAGCTTGGGAGTTTTATAAATTAAGTCTCATTGCAGAATGTCCATGCATTTTTTGAGTGATATGCGCATATGAAGGAGTAGGTTTTCACTGATAAATTTTTTCATGAGAGACGTGATTGTAAGAATTGTATGTGCATTTCCATAATTGATTTTCTGCAGCCTAAAGATGTACAAGTGGCAGTTGTGGCTTCTTTGGCTGACTATTGTATAACGCTTCATTTCATACTGCCAAATTTTATGTAACAAGTTGGCTCTTGCTTCTTTTCAATATGTTTAGTTCAATATGTTTAGACCCTCTCATGCAATACTCCGCCTTGGAGCATCTGAGGACCTTGAACAATTTAGTGCCCTTTCACTCTGCGAAGCAGGATAACCAGCGAAGCTGTATTGGGATGACCATATTGACAAGTATATTGTTTTATATTGGTTGCCTTATTGATCGAATAAAGACACAAACACTAGTTTTTATCTTTATTTTGTCTCGTACGTTACCATAGTTTTGGCGTCGCTGTGGTACACCGCGATCGGTTGTACTGCTGTGCTGGAAGAGTGCTTACCAAAGGTTAAATCTATACGCGACCGGTGACGCCTTGATTTGAAAGCAGCGACATGCTCCTCCCCGCGGCGCTTTCCTCCTCAATTGTTGCACGCCCTTTCTCCTTGGGTCCCGCGGACGGGCCGCACTATGCGAAGGAGGCGTATGATTTTGGACCAGTTGCGCGCCCGAGTGGTGTAGAAAATTTTGAAAAATGGTGATAACAGCATCGAGAATGCCAAAGGTGACGTATATGAGGAGGTTAGTTCCTTCTTAAAGCTGTATGAACGGGGCATACTGATGTACAATGAGCTTTGAGGTGAGTAGACATTTTTCTGCCACACGAAAAGATTCTAGTATTCCTTGTATGGGGCTCTTGCATTGCCCAGGGGGCGCTGCGAAAAAGGTGCTAAAAAGCGCCCTCTGTCCCAAAATGGGTCGTACCAAGCTCGGTCGTCTGCTTCGGAAAGCACGTTTACAATATAGACCCGCCACTTTCGTTTGTGTTGTATCACGGCCTGCAGCGAATATCGGGCGCCGAAGATTTTTTCAGGAGTGGCACGCTGCGTAAAGGCAAGAAATTATGCAGTGCCGAATACGTGTATGCCGTTCAAGAATTAAGCGGCGAAGTTTTAGCGCGGTGTCAATCGCAAGTGAAGCGAGTCGCGTACGAAGTGGAACTTCCCACGAAACACGCAAGCAGCTATTTGATGTCTAAAAGATGTCTTGAACGGCTAATTCAAAAGCACGCTGCTAGATTCAGGCGCACAAACGCGAGGAAATGCTCGCTATAAATGAATCCACAGCAGCGATAAGCAGACATATCATACGGAACTGCTTGAGCACACGACGGTACGCGCCGCGACGGCAGTGGTCTTTCAGCATGCCGCGATGTACGAACTGCTCGAGCGCACGATCGTACGCGCCGCGACGGCAGCCGTCTTTCGACATGCCGCGAAACGGCGGGTTTCCTGCAATCTTTGTTGACTGCATGCCGCTAAACAAGTAGTTATGCCTGCGTTGTAGTAGCGGCCGTCTGTCCCTTTTAGTAACTGGTAATAACTGATGCAATGCATATGAGCTCGCACGTACGTGCGAATCGCGCTGCAGCGCGAGCTCGTGCGCTGCTCGCTTGATATGTAGCTTTTATTGACAACGCTCGAAAATCGATCTGCTGTAATCAATACTATCTTGCTGCGCTGCCTCAACATGCTGGCTTGAGGTCAAGTATGAGCACATTTAACTCTCTAACCTGTGCTGCTCGTAGTGGGGTAGTGAATTGTCACCGAATCAGCCCGGCCATCTGTGGTCATTTGCACACACCTGCTGTGGGCACTTCACCACTTCGCACCGGTCGAATTGTTAATTGTCGCTGTGGCCGGGTTTCGAATCGTGAATCATATCAGCCATGCCTGCTGCTATGTCGGTCTGCCGTCGGGACTGTAGGTGCAAAAGACCAAATTTTTGAAACGCAGATCTATAATCAAGCAAGCTTCAAGACAGGTGAAGCAGTCAGCATGGCGCGAAGTTTCGCTTACCCAGCGCGACGAACTGCAGTACAGCGCGCCCGACGCTCCGCTTCGTGAGGCCTTGAAGGGAAACGATAGAATCGGATGTTGGGATTCAGGCCTTCTTGTTCATGGCAGCCCACGACGCAGCAGTATCGACGGTGACGCTTTTTTCGATGCTGAGCTAGGTCCCTCCGGATCGGCGTCGCCGATTCCTTCTGCTTCCAGCATTACGTCCCACGACACACGGAGAGTCCGTTTTCGTTAAACTATAGGCTGCGACCAGCTCGCAGCGTGGTCGACGTGGTCTGTGAGAAGTTACGAGCCTTTTCGCACTCGCAACAGGGCAGAAAAAAGTGCGAATCGACGCAAAACTCGGCCTAGAAACGTGCTTCGCCACAGCCAGGGCTCAATACGACCCAAGCTGGTACGACCCAAATGTCGTTTCCCGCGGCGCCTGGTGGCGGCGCGGGAAACGACATCTGGGTCGTACCAGCTTGGGTCGTATTGAGCCCTGGCTGTGGCGAAGCACGTTTCTAGGCCGAGTTTTGCGTCGATTCGCACTTTTTTCTGCCCTGTTGCGAGTGCGAAAAGGCTCGTCACTTCTCACAGACCACATCGACCACGCTGCGAGCTGGTCGCAGCCTATAGTTTAACGAAAACGGACTCTCCGTGTGTCGTGGGACGTAATGCTGGAAGCAGAAGGAATCGGCGACGCCGATCCGGAGGGACCTAGCTCAGCATCGAAAAAAGCGTCACCGTCGATACTGCTGCGTCGTGGGCTCCCATGAACAAGAAGGCCTGAATCCCAACATACGATTCTATCGTTTCCCTTCGAGGCCTCACGAAGCGGAGCGTCGGGCGCGCTGTATAACTGCAGTTCGTCGCGCTGGGTAAGCGAAACTTCGCGCCATGCTGGCTGCTTCACCTGTCTTGAAGCTTGCTTGATTATAGATCTGCGTTCTAAAATTCGGTCTTTTGCACCTACAGTCCCGACGGCAGACCGATATAGCAGCAGGCATGGCTGGTGATTCACGATTCGAAACCCGGCCACAGCAACAATTAACAATTCGACCGGTGCGAAGTGGTGAAGTGCCCAGGTGTGTGCAAATGACCACAAATGGCCGGGTTGATTCGGTGATAATTCACTACCCCACTACGAGCAGCACAGGTTAGAGATCGAGTTAAATGTGCTCATACTTGACCTCAAGCCAGCATGTTGAGGCAGCGCAGCAAGATAGTATTGATTACAGCAGATCGATTTTCGAGCGTTGTCATTAAAAGCTACATCAAACGAGCAGCGCACGAGCTCGCGCTGCGCGATTCGCACGTACGTGCGAGCTCATATGCATTGCATCAGTTATTACCAGTTACTAAAAGGGACAGATGGCCGCTACTACAACGCAGGCCTAACTACTTGTTTAGCGGCATGCAGTCAACAAAGATTGCAGGAGACCCGCCGTTTCGCGGCATGTCGAAAGACCGCTGCCGTCGCGGCGCGTACGATCGTGCGCTCGAGCACTTCGTACATCGCGGCATGCTGAAAGACCGCTGCCGTCGCGGCGCGTACCGTCGTGTGCTCGAGCAGTTCCGTACACATGATGTCTGCTTATCGCTGCTGTGGATTCATTTATAGCAAGCATTTCCTCGCGTTTGTGCGCCTGAATCTAGCAGCGTGCAAACCTTACCTGAAGTTCCACTTCGTACGCGACTCGCTTCACTTCCGATTGACACCGCGCTAAAACTTCGCCGCTTAATTCTTGAACGGCATACACGTATTCGGCACTGCATAATTTCTTGCCTTTACGCAGCGTGCCACTCCTGAAAAAATCTTCGGCGCCCGATATTCGCTGCAGGCCGTGATACAACACAACCGAAAGTGGCGGGTCCATATTGTAAACGTGCTTTCCGAAGCAGACGACCGAGCTTGGTACGACCCATTTTAGGACAGAGGGCGCTTTTTAGCACCTTTTTCGCAGCGCCCTCTGGGCAATGCAAGAGCCCCATTACATCCCTCTGTGTATGGCCTTTTTTTTTTTTTTTTTTTTCCTGCCTGCGCGCGCATGTGCATCGCAGGTATCATGTTCAGCGTGCCTTCGTATAATGACTTAGTCGCGATCGAGTGCATCGTCCGTCCACGTGTTTGTCTTATCAATGTGAAAGTAGATATGTAACTCAGTGTGAAACTGAATAGGATGGTTGTGCAATTTCAGCGCGATTGTGCGAACACCCCCTGCACGTTGACTGTATCCGTGAGAAAACCAAATAGTAATCGCCACTCACTCATGTGTTCGTAGCAGCCCAATCCAAAGCGAATTCAAGAAGTAAAAAATAATGCAGAAACTCCACTGGAGCACGCTCCCAAATCTCAGTTAAGCTTTAGCTCGGGCCCAACTCCGACGCGGCCTATTCAAATACATGTAAAACGCACAAACGTTTTTATGAGATAACCCCTGGACCGATTTTAATGAAATTTGTTGCATTTTAAAGAGAAAGTTAAATTCTAGTGACTGTTGGAAACGGAATTTAGATTTAGGGTTTGAATTTGCTTAAAACGATTTTCAAATATTTGACCGTTTGAAAAAAATAGAAGCACGAAGTTTACAAATTCATAGATCTGCATCAAGAACTGATATCGCGGTTCTGTAAACGGCATCCATTAGATCATTTAAAGCGGACAAATTCAATATGTCATTTTACATCTTACATGAATTTGTTACGTTGGTTACAACGGTTTTGCAAAAGTTGTATTTCCCTATGATTAAAATTTTTTATAATCTATGTGTAACATATCAATTTTGTCCGCTTTAGATGTACTATTAGATGCAATTCACACAATTCTATTATCATTCTTAGTGGTTGAGTTACAGAGTTGTAAACTTGATAGTTTCGTTTTTTGAAAATTTTCGATTTTTGCCGATGTTTAATAAAAAATTGACGACCTAACTCAAAAATTCGAAACCAACAGTCACTAGATTTTAAGTTTGTCTTTTAAATGCAACAAACCTCGTCAAATTTGGTGCAGTGGTTGCCGAGAAAAACGAATTCTCCTTTTACATGTATTTAGATTGGAGCACTCGAGCTAAAGCTTCCTCTTAAGAAACTCCCATAGACGGTGGCGCCAGATTTCCCTCTAGGTGTTGTAGTGAGAAACTCTATGCCTATGTATTTACTCCTTTACTTTTGCGTTGATATTAGAGAGTTTTAGAATAGGGGCCCCAATATTTTGGGGCCCCCAGGAGCTTTGCGGGTGTTAGCGTTGGGGCACGCAGGAGTGAAGAGCTTTAGAATAGGGCTTTGCGTTTGCAGATAGCGTCTTGCGCTGACAGCGCCACTACGGTGTCTAAGAAAAACGATTAAAAATAATTAAATAAAATATACCATCTTATGATATGAATAGTAATTTTTACTTGCGTGTATTCGCGTTTAATTACAATTTAGCGGTTATTCTTCAAGCAGCAAACAATTAGTTGTGCTTAGTTTGGAGCAACAAAACCAACTTTACGTGCCTTCACCAGCCAAGCTTAGCCGTGTTAGGCCTACGAGCCATAAAATCCACACTCGAATTCGGAATCAGCGGCGTCTAATTAATCAATCTTCATAACGCACGCTAGTTGAGAGAAAGCGATAACTGCAGTCACTTCTCCTAGCTTGCGAACTTCACGCATTACCGCGAATCGAACCCAGTTTGGTGCTAGGTTAGAGCCGTCGCTTCGATGCGTGCCGCCATGTTTGTTGACGCAAAGCTTTTGGGAACGCTCGAGCCGCCCATCGCCGCAAGCCGCACCGCACGCTTGCGGTCGCGCGAAAAATTGCACGTATCCAGACTTGTGCACAAATTACCATTTACATTGTGTGCAGTGTATACCTTACACACTGTAAACCGAAATTTGTGCACAAGTGTTTGATACGTGCAATATTTCGCGCGACCGCACGCGTGCGGTGCGGCTTGCGGCGATGGGCGGCTCGAGCGTAAATCGGCCCTAAATCGGTGAAATAGCGTTCCCAACGCAAAACCCAAACGCAGTTTGCGTCTCGCGCATGCGCAGTGGCTTCGACGCTATTTCTTTGGGGCCCCAAAACGTTTGGGGCCCCTATTCTAAAACTCTCTATTATCCACCAATCAGATTGTTTAGTTATTTCTACCTGTTCAAAGTCTATTTTGCTTTCACTGTCTTTAAAACCCAAAGCTTTGAATAGTTCCCCTGTTCATAATATAAGAAAAATAGGGAAAAAAGAGAAAGAAGAATTAGGAATAGTAAAAAAAAAAAGAGTAGCGCAGCCGTAAAGACCCTTGCAGCCGGCGTAGCGTGTGCCAGCTAGCGTTCAAAACGCGCGCCTAGAACCGAAACTGGAAGTTAATTCCATGCGCTTGGTGCGCTACAGTCAATTCGGCGGCTGGGCTCTGTTAATCATTAGAATTGGCTACAATTATTGCATAGAATAAAGAACCAACTTTTGATTAATGTATGAAACTCTATGCTGTTAACCACAGTAACTCTATGGGCCGCATGCATGATGACGAGCTCGATGGTCTTTTCAATCGATTGGTTTGTTCCATAGGGTTTGTTTGTTCCTGTTGCACTCGTTAGTTTCGCTTTTAGCTGTCTGATGCTGAACGGCTCTTGTGTTCTCGTCGTTTGTGCTGAAGTGAAAACTTGCTGACGATCCACTGAGTGCAAGCTTGGAAGAGCGGCCTAGCTAGGGTGGCTCCAAAAGCGGCGCTCCAAATGGCGGAGCCATTCACTCCGGCAGTTGCCTGCGCGCCCGTAGTCAAAGTCGAAATCAGCGTGTCCTGTAGGTGGGTGCGGCCAACGCCGGAGGCGCTGGTGTGGTAATGCTGTTTGCGGGTTATATGTCCGCAGAGTGAGCCCTTGGACATCGAAAATGTGGGCTCGGTCTCTCGGCTGTGTACGTTTGCGTACAGAAACCTCTCAGACGCTTGCCGGAGCCACAGGTGGTTGAAGCAGTTGAAGTCCTCTTGGGCACGACTGCAGTGTACTAGGGCAGATTCCTCGTTGACGTTCCGTAACGGGCGCGGTATGTTGCAGAAGTCGCGGGGCGCTTTTTTCGTTGCGGGGTGCTTTCCTCGTCGTGCCGATAGATTAGTTTTTTTGCGAGTACTGCTCCAGGAGGGCACACGTAACCGGCAAACGGAGGCCTCAGCAGAGCACATGAAATTATAATAAAGCAGGAGCGGCGCAGGATATCTCCAGGCGCCGCCAATAATACGAAATGACACGTTGTTACAACCAGTAACTAAAAACTATTAGAGAAATATCACGCCCAGGCACCAACTTGTGACACAGTGCTACCGCGCCCGTGCGAATAGAAAACGCCAGCGCATGACCCCGCGCGTACTCTTTAGATACTGACGTAGCTGTCGTTCTCGATCTCGCAAAGTTGCGTAAAGACTCAGGCCTCCTTCCATATCCAACACTATAGCCCTAGGTGTCCAAATTATTATGAAGTCCCATGCTGCGCGTACTGCCTCCCCAGCTAGGTGTGTGTGTGTGTGTGTGTGTGACACTCCAAGTACACTCGCGAGACCTAAGTGCTATGTGCACGGAGCACCGAGATCTTGCGGGTGCGATAGAGTTTCAGACTACCGGGTCAAATTCCTTAGTCGAGAGTTCGACGGAAGACCTAATTGGTATATGCACAATTAATGCAGCAAGAAAAGGATAAGCTTTCGGAAGTATAATTAAATCCTTTACGACAACCTAACAGGGATGCGGGCAATTGTTTACTTTCATACTATGCAACAAATAATCAGACGCACCCCCATTGGCAGCTAAATCAATAATTAAAGTAAATCAAGGAATCCATGAAATATAATGAGCTATTATATTAACAGATTGCTGTGGTTTAGAGATATCTGTGAGGCGACATATTTTCATGTTTTATGTAGACATCATATTTTCATTTGTGCTTAGTGGGACATGCTCATTGTAGTGGAGGGGCAAAGAACCGTGTGGTAAATACTGAGTAGTTAAATCATAGAATCTGTTAAATATAATTTGCCATTCCCTTAACAGAATATATGGTGTGCTTTAGCGATGCCTTTGAGCTGAAATTATTTATGTAGGAAATTAATATAATAATTTAATCATTATCTGCATTCTTGATCAGCATAGAAAAGTTGTATACAATGCTGGGCAGTATCAAGAAGGTACATGTCTTTTAGATACTATCTTAGATACTCTTTGGGTGTCTTAATATTGTATCTGTATCATGACGTGTCTGGCAAGACATGTATCAGTATCTGTATTTCCGATACATGAAAGAATGTATTGTGTATCTTAAGATAAAAGATAGCGGCGGGGGCGGGGGGGGGGGGTGAAGCTACAAACATTGGCTGAACTCCGCTCCTCAAGCTGATACTGCTGCCACTAAGCCACCTGAATATAACTAAAGGCAGCGACATTCTTTTATCTTTACGTCAGAGCCCTCCAGTGAGGGCAGGCAGAAAAACTCCACAGCAGTATTTACGCCATCGTGCAGAGGCTTCTTATTGATGGTCTTGTAATTAGATGGCGACCCGCTAGTTGGTCGGCAAACAGAGCAGCGACTCCCATAAATTGCAAAAGTGACGAGCAAAAACCGCTGACCGCATAGGGTATAAAGAGCTTTCATGTCAAGCAGCTAAAGCAACCCAATAAATTTTTTCGGATAGAAAATATTATATTTTGAGCAAGACAAACATTTTGAGATACTAACAGACATTTCATTCAAATGAAACTAGGTTGGTCGGAGTTATGAAATTTTCAAGCAAACATTTCTGTACATACGCATTTGCTGCGATATTATACCAGATCTATAAGGAATTTGTGAACATATCGAAGTATCTTACGATACAAATGGAAAGTACTGTATCGGATACGATAATTGCTGTGCTATCTTGTATCTGTCTCAAATACTTGTTGCCTGAGTATATTGTATTGGATCATGATACAATTGCAAAATATCTTTGCCCAGCCCTGGTTGTATATGCCACTTTGCTGATAGTTTCATATAACCTTTGCGTATATATATGTAACCACAAACGTATCTGCTAAGATAAGTGACCAACCCAACAGCACACAACAGCCAGGCAGCCATGCAAAACCCGAGAAAGTAGGCAAAGAAAGCACCACTTTAAAACTAATCCCTGCATGACTTTTATTCGGAGTACAACCACTATATACTCATGACTTCTAAGTAGTGTAATACTGGCAAAAGCACTGTCTAAAAGCTAAAGGAGGAGGTGAACACATTTCTAACAAGAACGTTCCTTTCACCAGTGGTATTGTAGGAGTGGCAGAAGCTCAGTATTTGGTCCCGGTTATGCACGAAGTGGATACTAAAGGTGGCTTGTTGGCAAGTGCCCGTGTCTACTCTTCTTTCTAATGCAAGCGCTTATTATAATACGCTAACATCATACTGACTTCCCCCCTCAGCACATACATATTTCTTTTTATGTAGAATATCAGTTTTATAAAAACTACACTCACCAGAAATTGCCCACTTCTGCAAAACCTCTCTTATTCTTGCCCATTTGTTGCTGTGTTCTTCAAAAAGAAAAGTGACCTGCCTGCTGAGGGTGGAAGGAAGGGGAACATCTTGCTGCAGACACCTTTACTGTCTCACTGAATGCAGGCACCTGTGCCCATATTACAAATTTAAACATTAATGAGTATCTGTCCTGCTGAGTGGCTAATTCTGATGATAGCAAGGATGCAGTTTTGTGCTTGCCAGTGATGAAAGGCAAAAAAGAAAAAAAAATGACAATTGTCACAATAAATGGCTACAAAGGTAGTTTTGTAGCTTTGGGCTACAGTCAGATGGCTATTTCCCTTTCTGTATAGGGCACCTGAACTGCCTTGCATAGGAAGGGGGAAGTGTTGACCCCCCTGGGTGATATTTATCTCACAAGCATTGATGCCCAATGATTCTTTGCTCTAATGAGAACTGGTTCGAGCAGGACATGGGTTATGGTCATGCGCTGAATAATTTGCAATGTAATGTGATGCTGGAGCCATGATACCTGCTTAAGAACAGATTTTCAAAACCACTGGTGTCACCCTTGCAGTGAGGCCTCATATATGTGATGATCTTGATTAGGTGATGAATGAATATCTTTCTGAGGTGCCATTGGCAAACATTAGTGCAACATCCTTTCACATATAATTTAGTGTTGTATTTTGGCACAGTGTGACAAAGACCACGTGCATTGCTTGCTCGGTATACTAAGCTCCTCTCTGAAGGAACCTGAGTTAAAGTGGATGTCATGATGCGTGATGAGACTTCATTTGCATGCAGCAGTAAACAGCATCCTTGGGCACATTCTAGATTCAAAGACAAGCTGCAGCAACATGCATGTGACAACAACAGATCATAGATGAGAAGGAAGGGGATTAACCGACGGCCCCTCGGTTAATCCCCTTCCTTCTCGTTTATTACATAACGAGGGTCTCGAATCCGGCAACATTGACGCCTTCAGGTAGCATGTGTGCGTTTATTGATCAGTCGCCTTCACCCAAAAAGATCACGTTCTTGTGACGCCTGTGGAAGAAAGGACATTCCACGTCCGCCGTCAAGGTCTGTGAGTGGTGGCGCTGGCTAACCCTCCCAGGGTTCTACTAGGAAACATAAATACCCAAGAAAGTGGATGGGGAAATGGCGCTGCGGTAGCTCAATTGGTAGAGCATTGCACGCAAAATGCGAAGGTTGTGGGTTTGTTCCCCACCTGCGGCAAGTTGTTTTTTCATCCACTTTCATTTCCATTAATTTATTGTTTCTTCATTTCATTTATTAAGCACAAGTAATTTCCCCTATGTAGTCCTTGGTGTCAGTGTTTGTTGGCTTCTTATGAAACAACAGATCATGTGTTACTGCTGTCCTTTTGCCATATCAAATACACTATCTGGGGGTGTTACTGTCAGAAATCAGGTTCAACACAAACTAATGATATATAGTTGTAATTGCATTTTGCCACAGCGATAATTTCTTCACATTGTAGAAGTGATGCAATATTAAAAAGCAGAAGGAAGCACTGCTATTTTAGTATTTTGTGCCATGAAATATGCTGGCCAGTTAATTCTTTCCACGGAAGAGAGGAATAGAAAAAAGAAAAAGCGTAGTGGATGATGTGCACAGAGGAGAAGTGCATCAGTAGTACTTCAATGCACGTAATGCCTGTGGATTAACTGTTAAATCCAAATTGCTTAACAAATCTACTTGGCCAAATCGGAGAAAAAAAATAGCTTTCAGGGGAACTAAGGTTTGGAAATAAAAGGAAGTTAGTACTATTGCAGATTCCACTGAATTGAGGTTTACTGTATCGAAGTTTAGGTTGACAAGTGTGCACAGTCACTAAAAAGCAAACAATTAGATATGTTATTTGCGCAGCCTGGCACGAATACTGAAAAAAATGCTGCGTGTGTGTGTAAATCATCTATACTATACCATAAAATTTGTACTCTAGAGAGGGCTGGCAGGAAAAGAAAGACAGAAACTTATTTTCTTGATATTCTCACATGTCTCTATATGTTATAAACAATTGCTGAAATGGGTTACGATCTGGTGATTATTTCCACTGAAGTCGGCACTAGAAATTTTTGAGTAATGGAATTTTCAGGTTAAATATGAATGTCTGGAAAATTTTTGCTTTGAACATTGAATAAAATTCTAAATATTTGCTTAAAGAAAGAAAGAACACACCAATTCAGAGCAAACATAGCGAAGATCATTAAATAATATTTCATTTATATTGATGTAAAATGGCCTCAGTTATTCAACATGAAAAAAACTAATTGTGCTGCAACCATCGATGATGATTGTCATTGTAAGTGGATAGCCAGATGCCTCAAGAAAGCTATTCACTTTATTAAAGGAATAGTGTGCTTGATGACATTATATTTGTTGCAGTGAAGATATCGAGGTAGCATTTGTTGTTTGATTGCATAATTAAGGATAGAACAGAGCTGTTAACCAGAACATCTCCGGTGGTGGTATAGTGGACAGCTCATGTGTCTAAAATGGCTATGACACCCTCTTCATTGCCAGCGCTTTTGACATTTGACCACCTACCATGAAGACAGGTGAAAGAGCCAAAGAAGGCTATTCGTTTTAAAACATTATTGATCAAGCAACAGAAAACGTGCTGCTCTATGTTCTACTTCTGAAAATATTGCCTTTCTGTTGTTGTCTCTGTATTTCCAGTGGATATGGATTAACAACACACACACATGGGGCGGCCTCACAATTTTTTTTCCATGCAATACACATTATCAGCCGTTTTTATCCCATGCTATTTAGCTTAGCAAAAAATTATTGAATTGAATATATCTCGAATAATGTAGAATGTTATAAAATTTCGAAAATTAACATATACTTCTGTTTCGCACCATTGCTTGTGACAGGTTATAATGTAGGTAAGATCCAGGTTGGGGCAAATGATGAAGTGCAAAAAGGATAGCATCACTGCATTATTCCAACTCTGCTGCACACTATTATTCAGGTTCTGTGCACTCTTACTGTGTTTAAATAAACAAATCTGTGCTGTCTTAATGCATGGCATCAAAGCCTGTTGAAATCGGCAGAGATTAATGTGAGGATGACGGATGGGAAGCATTTAGCCACATATAAGCACTGATCGCCTGGAGACATCATGGCAAAGGGAAGAGATGGGATCCACAGGTCCTTAGGCACAGTGGTAATACTGCTGAAGGGATGGAGGGTATGGTATTCGCTTGCTGAATGAATTAAACCAGTGCATCTAGCATCCTTCCATGTCATTGACTTGATTAAGTTGGCCAAGGATCCTCTGATGGATTGGCAACGAGTGCCATACATACTCATAGGAAATGCTGCGTGTTCGGTCATATGCGGCTTCTGCTGCCATTTGAACAGATGACTAGAGCCAGATTCTTTGAGGAATGAGTGTGTTAATAATTCATAGTATAATACATATGTTTTAGAAGGTCACTTTTTTTAATAGCTGTAATATGGCTTTCTTGAAGGTGAGTGTTGATTCAGCAGAAAGTGTGCGAGTCTTTTGGGCAAGAATGTGATCAAGTTTGGCCAATGTGTGCACATGTGCTCGTGCATTAATTTATGTCTTGCAGGCAACTCAAGTTGAAGGATGTTTTTTCCAAGTCAGACCCTATGTGTGTTTTGTTTATGCGGACTTGCAACACTGACCAATGGTGGGAGGTAAGCCTTCAACTAATGGCAGTGCCTTTTTTTTTTAACTCTGGCTCATTCTGCTTTCAGGTGGGGCGCACAGAAATGATACGCGACTGTCTTGACCCTGACTTTGTGACAAAGTTCATAGTGGACTATTACTTTGAGGAGCGTCAGCAGCTTATGTTTAAAGTGTAAGATATCATAAGTGCGTGTTTGAAACTTGACTTATTCTTTCTTTTGTCATGTAGGTATGATGTTGACAGCAGGAGCGTAAACCTTCAAAGTCATGTGAGTATTTGTGATGAGGCTGGAGCATGTGTTTAGATTTTTTCATGACTAGCAGCTAGCAAAGGATACTCGTAGCATGGAATTATTTCAAGCCCAGTGGAAACTTCCACTCTTTATTTTGTGTATGTGTTCATGCAGCCACATTCTGTTCCAGTTGCTGGATTTGCATCCGCTCTTTATGTAGTCTGCGTACACATAGAAGAGTGATATTAACTTTTAATGTGGCATATATAACTTGAGGAAAACTTGTTAAAGGGACAGACAATCGCTCAGAACATGAATCGAAATAACCCCGCTGATGGAATTATTCCCTGTCGTAGTGGCTAAAACAAGCCATGTTTTTCTCATTAAACGTGGATTTATATTTTAATTCGTCACTAAAAGGCAAAAAAGATTGCCTTTGGTGCCCCACACGGCAAAAACATGAAGCTCCATAAGAGGTCCACCACGTGACCGTCTACTAGTGTGCACGGTTCCCGGTCTCTTTATTAGTATTGAAATACAGTACACCTTTTATAAGTTTTTCCTGACTTACAATGTGCAGATAAGCCTTCATTTGTAGTGAGCAGAAAAATGGCGCTACCTTCACCTTCGTTTTCGATGAGTTGTCTTGGCTTGCCTATCGACAGAATTTCGACGACGGGGGCCAGCCAGCCATGACGTAGGCATATAAATGGGGAAAAATGCAGTACAAATTTAAGAAATGTCCGTACAACGATGCGAATTTATAGCACCAGCTTCTTATTTTCAAAAGTGGTTGAAAGGAGCAAAATGTAGGTGGTTAGTCAGAGTTACACTCACTCCTGTAAAAGCAGAACGATGGAAAGCTTTCGCAATTTTCGAGGCGGGCTATCGACATCGCTCTCACTTATCAGCATTGCTACAGTGTACTAAAATAGGGGCAGTGTGTTCAGACGGCGGAATGTGCCACGCACTGCTTTGCCGAGAGTGTAGCCGAGAGTGTAGACAGGTCCCGGATGTATGCGGCAGCGCTGCAGTCGCACGGGCTGTGCGACTGTGCGCCCTTGCACATGGGCTGTGCGTAGGGTGGGCAACACAGCAACAAAGGACGTCAAGTGGAAAGTCGGAGAGGCCGAAATAATCTGATGGGTGGCAGCAATGGAAAATAAACCTGCCATGAGTAACTACTTGAGAGGAAAAAACGAAATCAGGAAAGAAACAATTTATGATAACTCAAAGGGCAGCTCATTACTTTTTGAAGTGAGATCAGGATGCCTTAGAACACGCACCTATAAAGCGAGATATAAGAAGGAAGAAGAAGCATGTGCTTGCTGCGGTAAAGCTAGGGAAACTATGGAGCATGTTTTATTAGAATGTTAAAACGTCTACCCAGCGGTTGATTTAGGCACCACTGGCCTCCTTGAAGCCCTTGGGTTCAGCAAGAGCAGTGAAAAAGTAAACATGTTCGCAATAGGGATTAGTAAGAGGCGATTGGAGGATTGGTGGAATAAAAGTAGGGAAACTACAAAAAACGGAGACGTACAAAAGCACAGTGTGCAATAGGGGATCAGAATATTTGGTTGTGGCAGTTCATAGTGTTTTTTTTTTATTATTGTTTAACCTAGGTAGGACATTAGGCAGTATAATAGCAAGAGCTTGGTGGGGCAAACCACCGCCCCGTTCCAAAGGGGACTCTCGTAACATCCATCCATCCATCCATCCATCTATCCATCCACCCATCCTGTACAGACGCTTTCTCCGTGTGTTGCGGCCGGTTGCAGCGTGCTTGCTCTGAAGGACTCTGAAGGAATTCCTCGAGTTTCTGTCTCGTTGGGAGTCGCATACAAAAGGTCTTTGCGGCTTCTTGAGCCAGTCGACGGCAGATGGGCTCCGTGTGACATTGTGCAGCACTTTGGCTCTGTTAGAATACTTGGAAGGAGAAAGCTTTAGATATACCCATTGACATCTAGACTAAGCCAGTATAAGTTGGAGAACTTCTTGTGAGGTAGTCGTGCGGATCCAATGATCAGCCAACGCTGTCTCAATTTTTGATTGTTGTGAATTGCCTGTCTAACTTGGCGAAGGCAATGCAAACAGGGAACACAGATGTCATTAAAGATTTGGTATCGCTGCTTCACTCACCTGATCATTCTGACATGGAAGGGGACGTTGCGTCACTTGATGAAGCTGCAAATCTGGCGCTGGTAGAGCAAAGGCTAAACAGTACTCCGACAGTGTACCGGGCTTACGTGGAGGAAAGGAGCGAAGACCGCCTCATACATTATATACGGCAGGGTATGTCGCGCAGAAATTTTTTACTCGCAATAAATGTGAGGACTGCCGTTCTCTTCTTTTGCAGAACTCTAGTTTCAAAAGCAGAGTCTCAAAATTCACGAAATTTTTGACAGGGGAGGATTGCTGTATCCCTCCAAGTGGCTTTTTGAAGCACTAAAGAAACTTGAGGGAATATATTTACAAACTTCTTCAGCAAAGAGGATCTTTTGAGTGACAGCATAGTTGATGTCATGATTCTAGTGAAAGCTTTAAATTTGGCTATGCCATATAGGCTGCAAATTACATGCTGTTGATTTCACATCAGCAGTTGTGCATTTTTATGTCCTAACAAGGCTGCACTTTTACGTTAAAGATCTTAATCAGCGAAGAGAAGCACGACGAAAAAAATAAATTGCACTTTAAAGTTAGCTATACTGTTCTTAGCAGGCTGGTGCAACATATGTATGCTGACCCTTCTTTGCCTTTTTTATCTGAATGCACAACTTATTCTGGTGCATTCAAAAAGTTAATTTTGTGAATATAATTAATAAATGAATTAAGGAATTCATTTGCGCATTTTAATTCCACTGTAGGTCTCCATTGCTTGGGATGGAATGTATTTGCACTGTTATTCTGTGTTTTGGCATGCTATGCGTAGTTTTGCAGAGATCCCTTTTACTTGCCGTCTTTCCTACCTGTTTTATTCCTTTCATAGAAATCTAGGATGTCGGTGTGTCTCATACTCGCACATGAGCTTGACGTTCGGGAGCACTTCGTGATGTAAATAAAAAAAATTCACGAATGAACTGTGCAAATGTAGTTGCCGGGGGTTCACGAAACAGAATGAAAGAATGAGGGACAAATGTTTATCACGAAAGAAGGTAAATGCCAAGCAGGGAAGCTCTTTGGCTTTGGACTATGTATGTACATATTGTTCATATGTACATAAAGATAGATGAAGTTGGCTCGTGTCCTGTGTTGTTCTCCCCACTTTTGATTGTCTTAGTTGGCGCTGTTCCTTCCTAATTCAAATATGTACATATTGTTTTACCTTCTCTTCTACAACAGCGGCTGAGGAACTAAGCGCTCGACCTTGGGTCGTGGATGCCGCGGCCGCTTATTTATGAATGCAAACCGCAAAAGAAATGCGTGCACCTGGAATCTGAGTTGGTTTAAATCAATTAGCTGTCCTTTACTACGGCGTTATTTCCAGCCAAGTTTCACCATCCGAATAATTTCTGGTTACGTGGCAGCGTGGCTCAAAACAAATTTAACGGCTCTACGCCATTACTTCAGTGTCTGTAAAGCCTTTGCTGTCAGGTTAATAAATACGACTAATTGGCATTGAGCTGTGCTAGGAGTGCACATATAATTCATCTCTTATATGAAGTGAGTTTCGGGGATGCATCTTAATATCCGCCGAGCATTTGCACGTCTATTTGACTGCGACAGAAAATTATTATCAAATCAACATGCAGCGCTGGCTCTGCGCCGTCCGTTCCATACAGGATGGATGGATGAATAAATGGATGGATGGATGGATGGAAGGATGAGTGGCTGGGCGGGCGGGCGGGCAAGCGGGTGCTCAACCCTTTGAATCGGGCGGCAGCGGCACGCGCCACCTAGCCTTGAATGGTACTATATGCATGCATACCTATGTATTTACTCCCTTACTTTTGCGTTGATAAAATCCACCAATCAGATAGCCTCTGTTTAGTTATTTCTACCTGTTCAAAGTCTATTTTACTTTGACTGTCTTTAAAACCCAAAGCTTTGAATAGCTTCTTGTTACATTCAACTGCAGGGTGAAGTTGTTTACAAGCAAGTATCAGGTATTCAGCCGTTTCCTCCTCCTCTCCACACGCCCCACACAACAAGTCTGTCTCCTGGTATCTGGCTTGGTACGTTTTAGTCCGCACTACACCTGTCCTGGCATCAAAAAACAATAAGCTTCCCTTAGAGTTATCGTAAATATTTTCTTCGGCTATTTCTTGCTTAAACGTCCTGTATGTCTCTAATTTTGATTTGGTTTGCATCTCTGTTTTCCACATACCCCTCTCTGTCTCGATCCTTAACCTTTTTCTTGACGGATGATTTCTTACCTGTCCCCCCACTGCTGCCCAAGTATTTGCTTGTCAATTTTCTAGTTCGCTTCCTCCACCTTGTGTCAACATTCCTCGTGTATAAGTAACCCCCCATTTTTCTCATTCGCTCCTCAAATGCTATCTTGCTACTAGCCTCTGTGCCCTCGAAAGAAGACCATCCCAGATCCCCCTGCACCCCAAGATTTGGTGTCTTGCCATGTGCTCCCAGAGCAAGCCTACCCACACCACGTTGCCTAGTTTCCAACTGTGCCGGGTCTCTGCTCTCATACATAGAACTGCATTGGCAAAAAGTCCATGTTTGTTCCTACAGCGCCATCGCGTGCGATCTACATGAAGCGCCTCAGTGGCGAGCCCTTCCTGAACACACTGCCCCTATTCTAGTACACTGTAGCATTGCTGGAGGAGGGACTCTTACTTTTTTAGAGGCTGCTCAAATCGAAAAATTCTACTTACTATATATCCACATGCTTTTGGAAGTAACTGCTGCAGATGTAAACACTAGTGAGGGTAAGCTTTGCATTGCGCCATAAAAACTAGGTCCTTAAGAATCAGTTGTCAGTCCCTTTAATTAGTGCTTCTGGATTGTTTTGTTGTGTGTTGTTTTGAGAAGCATTAATAACTGGGCTCGTATCGGAGGGGTCAACTGCGTTACGAGAAAAATGAAGTGTGGCTACCTACAGATACAAAAGATGCTGGTTTATGACTGCCTCATCCTTTGTGTTATGGAGCTGCGAGAGCTGTACTGCACTTTTAATGTAAAGCAATCTTTGCATCATTCCAGGCACTTTGCTGTAGGTAGGTTACCGTTTTGCCTCATCTTGGGTTTCTTTAATAAAAAGAAATGTTGGCCGATGGAGGAATTACACCTCTGTCTTCCAGCAGACCAGTATAATCGTAAGGCCAGGATTGCACTCATCTTGTGCCAAAGCCAACTGTAGTTATTTTACATGTTTGGCACATGTGTCCCATGCCATTTTTGTGCATTTTTCCCTCAGGGCAGCCAGCACTTTGAGGCTCTGTGTTACACTGCACTGCTTTACGGATCTGCCCACATTGCTCAATTTCTTGTATCAATAACACCACGTAGAGACTGTGCAACATTTCACTGCCCTCATGATTGGCCTGGCTCGAACATGTTTTAACATTGCTACTGGAGTAGAAATGCCATCATTGTTTTATCGTGGATAATATGACATAGACGTAAATATGAACAACTGTATAATACTTGGTCACAGATAATGTTGCAATCTGTGTTTCTCTCATATACACCGGTCCAATACCTATGTAGAAACCAACAATCGGCATGTTGAGAAATCGCTTCGAGGGATCGTAGTAGAAACTGTGTCATCGCTTTTGTACAATCATCGTTGCGACCTTGCAGCTGTCATCACACAGACGTTCACATCACACATCCAAAGTCTCGCCTCACGCAAACACATTGTTCCACCTGGTAATTCATTGCTGGACCCCAAACAATGCATCGATAGCCAGCTTCCTGAAAAATGCTTTTGCGTAACATCGATCCCCACAGTGTGTGTGATCTGTATAATTCTTTTTCTTTACCTTGAGTGAAGAGAGTGAGATGCTTACAAAAAGGTGAGAAGTTCAAGACAAAAAACAACACAAAGCAAATGGACTTGGAGCCGAATGAGTCACCTCAGCCACAATTTTGTATCAATGCCTTTTGGCGCATTTTGTGTTCTTGAGTGGCAGCGCTGGATGGTTCGCCCAGGGCAGAGAGTCTCTTGACCACTCACGAACGCGAAAAGCGCCGAAAGGCATTAGCATTGGGAAAAGGTATCACTACAAAATCGCGTCCTTCTGTTGCTAAAACTGCAAATGAATTGCTTCTTGCCGTCTTGCCACTCCATAGAGATGTCCAATATCAGGTTTCTGGCTAGGACAGGACATGAGACCGATAATGCTGTGAGCCCAATAAATGGTATCAAATTTTGTAGTTTGTAAGTATACATATATGACAGATTTTCTGCATACTTTTCATCCCCATTACACTTTAATGGGGCAATAAAAACAAACACTAAATCAGCTTCGAGGGATACTCAAAACTCTATTCCTTTAATTTTGCTGTAGTAGGTTGATTATTAGACGAGAACATTAAAATTAATGTTAGATTTTTTAAATTTCATTCTTTAACCCCAGAATCGTGGTACATCAGTGTGTCGTTGCAGATTTCAAAGTATTTCATTTAGCTATCGTGGCTCAGTAAAAGTTGCTGAAACTGGCACAATAGTCTTTGCCTCTTTTGGAATACGATGTAATTGATCTTTATCAATAAATATTTAACTAGGCTCGAACGAATGCTCTTGAAATCGATAATTTAGTGGTAACGTAGTGTGATAACTGTTTCATTTTTGTCTTTTCTTTCAATTCTTATAGTAATTAAGAGTGGCTTTTTGGTGTTGTAGAAGGGTAATTTATGAATACAGCTAAAATAATTTTCTTATTTAGTGTACTTTTGGTGCTGTTTGTAATACACTATAAATCAGCCATGCGGCACGCATCGTTAATGTGAAGCTGTTCACATGCTGCAGGATTTCCTTGGTCAAGTTAACTGCACGCTGGGAGAAGTCATTGCCTACCAAGGCACCCAAGTCAAGCTCCAGATGTCGTAAGTTCTGATCGAACACCTGGCCTTGACTTTGTGTGCACACAGTTTGACGCAAAACATAGTGAATGGACTGCTGAAACAAGTGTTTCTTTAAGCTTCTGGTATGGCAGTCCAGCTAACGTATGAATGATAGGTAGTGAGTGAGTGAAAAATTTATTGAAAATGTCTGGCGATTTTGGCGGGTAACAATACATTTTTTTGAAACAGCCTTTTTGGGAGCTTTCTAAAGTAAAACCTCATTGATTCGACCCTCGTTAATTCAGAAAATGAGATAATTCGAACGCGTTCTCTGGTCTTGGCAGACGTATGCACTATTTAATGCAATCAAACTCGTTAATTCAGACGTATTTGGCCACACATCGGTTAACAAGGACAACTCTCAGAGCTTGGCGAGCACGGAACGCAGCAAATGTGCGACGCAATATTGCAACATAATCATCAGCAGAAATCGCACGTGAACGACGGGAATGCCGGAATGCTTCGTGCATAGTTGTGTCCTTGATTCTGTGAGGTGCCTTTATAGCCTTCTTGCGTTTACTGCCACGCATAACACCAGGTAGACCGCGTGCCTTGACAACTGCATGTTTACCCTCCACGATCGCGCCGATAGCGGCTGCGGTTTCGTCTGTAGCAACTGCGGCAAACAGTAGTTTCGTTTTGAATTGGTGCGCGCGTCGGCCGCGTGCCTTCACAACTGCATGCTTACCGTCGACGATTGCGTCGATAGCGGCCGCGGTTTCGTCTGTAGCGGCTGCGGCAAACAGTAGTTTAGTTTGGCCGCGTGCCTTCACAACTGCATGTTTACCCTCCACGACCGCGCCGATAACGGCCGCGGTTTCGTCTGTAGCGGCTGCGGCAAACAGTAGTTTAGTTTTGAATTGGTGCGCGCGTCGGCCGCGTGCCTTCACAACTGCATGTTTACCCTCCACGATCGCGCCGATGACGGCCGCGGTTTCGTCTGTAGCGGCTGCGGCAGACAGTAGTTTAGTTTTGAATTGGTGCGCGCGTCGGCCGCGTGCCTTGACAACTGCATGTTTACCGTCGACGATTGCGTCGATAGACCTCAGACTCTGCCCAGGCGGCGCTGCGGAAAAACTCGTCACCAGCGCCCCCATCGCAGCCTTGGCACTAACTGAGTAGTGCAAGGAGAGCTGTCCGCAAGCGAAGGTGCATAGGCCACAATGGACCCTTCTCTTTCGTTTGTGTTGAGGCACGGTTTCCTAAAAATCAAGGACCTGGAAAGCTTCTTCTGCCCATCCACGCTTCGGAAAGGAAGCTCAGCAGGGCGAAGTACGTGTACAATATAAAGTGAAGTCTCAAGTGTTATTTCGTCGTGCTGCAACTCGCAAGTACAGAGAGCATCAGGTTTGTCTATAGGCATATCAGCATAAAAATCTAAGCATTTCAAAAGTGGTTCATATTGAATATGTCCTGAACACAAGACTTAAGTATCTCCTATATTTTTATGTATTTTATCGTAATGTTTTGTCACGCAGTTATTTACAGAGAGTAAATCCTTTCATAGCCTTTTCCAGGGTAGCAAAGAGAAAACGTTTTCCAAGGCAGCAAACAGCGTGCGATCATAACGAAAGTAAGCTTCCTACAGTGACTACGCGCCGCATCTTTCTTTCTCGCAGGATCTACAGCATCGCTCAGTACCTTAATTTGAACTTTTCGCAGACGCTTCGAGCAACAAGCGCGCACAAATAAATGTAAATAAACGCGATATTTGTTTACACACGTGCGTTACTTCGCAATTACTCATCTAGTGCTCCTACAGCAACTTTATTGCTCACATTTGACAAACGCAGTCGAGCAGTCTCAGCACATTGCCAAACGTGCTTGTAGTATCGGCGCAGGTCATACACAATACCGATACTAGAGATGAGCTCGCGATACAACGATGCTCTAGAACAGGATTTTGAATTCATAAACGAACCAAAATGTTTGGTTAAGCTGACCTGCCAAATCTCTCCGTTCCACTTGTTGAGTCAAGCGGAGGCGGACGTGTGTTAAAAGGTGGAGATATCGATGGCACATAAGCAGGATGGTTCGCAACGTTGTTTTTTCTGTTACCAACGAAGTGGCGGCTGCAGATTCTTGAGTTTTCGCTTGGTTACCACTGTCCTCCCTCAGGGCTACGCAACACAATTACAGAAGAACAAAATTGTCGCACTTTCTCATGCGAGCCGCTGTGTTGTGGGGAATGCAAGTAATCCGATTACCCAACAGGTTGAACGGCCCGTATCCAGCGCTCTCGCCATTCCCCTTCATACGATCCCGATAGAAATCGGCAAAACTGAACGTTGTTATTCCGTCCTTCACGTTCATGGCAATTTACAACACAACACAACAGTAACGTCGATTGCGGCGTTTCTTCGTAGCGCGCGGAGCTATCGTGGTTGCCGTCGTTTCCGCCATCAGTCTGAAGAGTGAGCCAGCAAGCGCTTTATGGCAGTTCAGCGGCGCGTCCAACTAGCGTAGAAATTCATAGCCCTCTGTCTGGGTGTTAAATGCGCAAAACACTCGCAATACGGACCAAAATCTAGTTAAATCGTTGTTTCGCAGTCGCTAGCTGCATAGGCAACTTAGCAAGGGAGTCGGGCTTCGCACTACTCAATTACTGCCTCTTCGCAGCGGCAGGTGGCGCTACGCGTCTTGCAAAACTCCAGAGTCTGACGTCCATAGCGGCCGCGTTTTCGTCTGTAGCGGCTGCGGCAAACAGTAGTTTTGTTTTGAATTGGTGCGCGTGTCGGCCGCGTGCCTTCACAACTGCATGATTACCCTCCACGATCGCGCCGATAACGGCCGCGGTTTCGTCTGTAGCGGCTGCGGCAAACAGTAGTTTAGTTTTGAATTGGTGCGCGCGTCGGCCGCGTGCCTTGACAACTGCATGTTTACCGTCGACGATTGCGTCGATAGCGGCCGCGTTTTCGTCCGTAGCGGCTGCGGCAAACAGTAGTTTTGTTTTGAATTGGTGCGCGCGTCGCCCACGTGCCTTCACAACTGCATGCTTACCCCCCACCATAGAGTTTCTCATAGAGTTTCATACAATCATTACTAGAGGGAACTCTGGCGCTAGTGTCAACGGGAGCTGCAATGAGAGCGGTTGTACCAGCATGGGAATTATAGGAAGTACATGGATTTGCCTAAACTTCGTCCTTTTGGTTTCAAACGGCTTTGTGACTTTGTAAACTCGTCATTTTCAACAATGTACTGCATAGCAAATAATTAAATAACCATCATTAAATTTGTCCGGTGGCAGAATACGAACACAGGAACTCTAGCACAGAAGCCTGATAGTGAAACCATTAAGCCGCGGACGCTTCTGTTTCTTTCTTTATTACCTTCATTACAACACCACGTAAACACGTACAAAACAGGTCACTTGGTGCAGAAAAATAATATTACATTGCGCATGCATCGACAAGCGAAGGAAACTATGAATTAATCACGGGCATGCCAGTGCCTTGAGACGCTTGGCACGTTTAGATTTGGCCTCCTGGACAAGCTCAATCGTTGCAATTAATAGCAATTGTGCGTGTTCGTGGCATCTTCACTTCGAGGAGTACAGATTGCGCTGAAACTTACGACAATAAGATTTATATGGCGTAATATATACAAATTCACAAGCACGAAGATCAGACAAATCCATGTACTTCCCATCATTACCATGGTGGTACAACGACTGCAGCGCCAGAGTTCCCTCTAGTAATGATTGTAGGAAACTCTATGGGGTTTCTCACTATAACACCTAGAGGCAAATCTGATGCCACCGTCAATGGGAGTTTCCTAAGGGGCGCTGTGTTGTAATGGGAATGACGGTATATGTGTCTGCGAGGCTTGTGTTGGTTGGTATTGTAAGAAGCTTTGCCTAAACCTGGATATGGCTACACAAATAACGCGTTCTTAAAGTAAAATCTTCATAAAATGTTTCCATTCACGCGTATCACATCTTTACTCACCTACAATGCATGACCAAGCGAAGAAAAGCACGAACAGATGACAAACTGTTTCGAAGCGAGTGCAAACCTTCTCGTTGGTCCTTCAACTTGTGCGGCCCGCTGAAACTTTTTACGTATCATATGATTGTACATGCAATAACAAGTTCTGATAGTTAAACAAAACATGTCCTTGTGTAATAATAAAGCTAAAATAGCCTTTTACATGCTGTTTTAGTTGAAAATGAATCATTTTGACAGACGGAACAGTGCTTGCCAGGCGCGTCTTCAACTATAGGTAGCTTGTCCTCTAGAGTCAGTATAGTAACTTTATGGTCTTCAAGATGTCCTGGCTTTCCAAGATCGATGCCAATCCGAAGTCACATATACCGACACTCCCATGTATACCACAGTGCAGCAGTGCCAGATTTCCCTCTAGGTAATATAAACTAGGTAATAGAAACTCTATGCCCTCCACAGTCGTGTCGATAGTGTCCGCGGTTTGATGCGTAGCGGCTGCGGCAAACAGTAGTTTCGTTTTGACTCAGTGCAATCGCCGCGCGTGAAATGTCACAAACACAAGAAGCAGTTGAGGTGAAGAGCATCGGTTACTTCTTGACAAATAGACGATCTGTTGGCGACCAGCTCACTGGTGAAAAAGTAATTGGGATGTGCGAGCAGTAGTGAAATGCGTGTCTAGGATGAAGATGCGTGCTGCGGCCACGCTGCGAAGGAAAGTCACGAGGACTTTGCTTCTGCGAGTGCCGATCAGTAGCAAGATGACGAGAATTGCAGCTTCCACATTGTTTTTGTGCGAAATAGAAACGAGATTTGCTTATTCATTCAACAAACAGAAGGATGTTGACGTACATGGCATTTGTTTATTGTTTTCTTGATATCCTCGATAATCGACATTCAGTTAATTCGGGCATCTTTTCTTTTGGGTCCCGTGAAATCCGAATTACCGAGGTTTTACTACATTTATGACATTTCCATGTGTCGTTGTAGGTTGTAGTACACTTCTGTAATGATCATCATCATCATGTCATTGTAAGAAAGATTAAATACAACAATACACATGAAAATTTGAAGGAGATGAAGCAGCTCTTAAACTGGCTGTTTAAGTCAGGTAATGCTTGCTATCCATGTCCAGGGGACTCCCAGGCAACTGTGGCGCCATCTTACGTGAGTCTTCGCAGTAAAGGCCCTGCGTTGTGGCCGCTGTATAGCCTGTGTCTCCCTTTCAGTGACCGTTGAGGAAGTACTTGACTGCAAGGTAAGAAGACATTGCGCAGCATGTTTTTCACTAAATGTACTGAGGGAAGCACACATTCAGTAATGGGCTCTAATTATTTTTTTTATCTTTGAAGGAAGTAGCTTTTCACAGATAATTACTATTAATGCAATTTTACCTTCTTTCGGAGGTTCACCCAGTTGTCTGTATGTATGTACATATTTAACTTCTTTCATGCCAGCTTGGGTCACTGGGCAGTTTATGGTCTAATGGGTAAAGCATCGCGTAACATATCATCATCAAGGCACTCGAAAACAAAGAGCAAGAGAACGGCTCCTTGTCACGAGCGCATGCTACTTTAGTTCTTCAATAAACCTTTCATGTTCGAAGCAGTCACTGATCTCGATCGTTTTAACAATGGTGCCATGACCAGGATACTACCTCCCCACACACAAGGAAGGTCAACCTGTAAAAGAACAGCAGAGAAGGAAACAGTGGTGCAACAGTGGATCGAGTGATGAGATTGAAGTGAGAACAATAAGCATCAGAATGGCTGACTGAAAAGTTAGATGTGATTGTTACCCACCCTGAAATTAGTGAAGAAGTAGTAACAAAGAAAATGAAATCACTTCGCTCCCAGATCATGTAGCTTATCAACACAGTCGAACAGAAAATTAATGAAGGAGCTAACAAAGAACAGTTGCTCACTACGCAGGTGCAGATTAAGGGAATAAGCGAAAGCCTCAAGTGCCCCAATGAAAATACTGCCGAAGGTGAATATGAAAGAATAATAGAGTATGACATGAAAATAATGATGACCTTGTCTACAATAGATTTCAGAAGTTGAGGGCCTGTACTGTTGGATTTTAACAACAGAACAAGACGCAGGGGAACTAGTTAAACTACCTAAGCTGGAAATGACAGTTCAGCAGACGAGCTTTGTAGTGGAATCGCTTCTGGGCTCAGTATGAGTCAGCAGTTCACCTCAGACCTAATATGAGCAAGGGACAAAAGTTCAATTATTTATTAGCATCTCTAACTGGAAAGGCAGCCTCTACTATCGAAGGGCTTCAGTACTCTGCAGATGAAAATTATGACAAAGCGATAAAAATACTACCAACAGCGTTTGAAAATCATGAAGAATTAGTGGAGCTGAACCAAAACGAGCTATTGAGCCTATAGAAAGTGAGGTCGGTACAAGAAACTGATGAGCTATGAAAGCTAGTGCAGTGTGCAGATCAACACATTGGCACACAAATCACTGAAGGTGGAGACCGAAAGTTTTGCGCCGATGTTGTTGACAGCATTGAAAAGAGCAGTTCAACCGATGTTATCAGTGCAGTTCAAGTTAATAGAAGCAATGAGAAACAACTCGGCCATTGTAGCTAGCGCGCAAAGCAACACAACAAGTAAAGAATGTGAGGAAAAACTTGACAGGCTTATGTCATTTCTGTCAGAGCAAATATCTTTTAGGGAAGAAACACAGCGTGAACAGAAGAGTATATAGTTGTGAAGCCAAGGCATAACAGCAGACAGCATCGAACAACTTCAAGCTTCTATAGCTCAGAAACCAGAAGCTGCCTGCTCTGCAAGCAGAACAACCATCATTAAAGGGCCCCTAAAATGGTTCGGACAAATTTTGTAGGTGCGTAGGGCACAGCTAAAGTTAATCATTTCCACCACAATTTGTGTGAAGCGTCTCATATTAAGAGAGCCACGGAGTTACCAGTTACCCAAGTTATTACAAGTTACCCGCTTCCATAGCCATGCATTTTCTCCTCAACCTGTTCACCGAGAGATTGGGGCTAAGCTCCACCTTCACTGGCTCTGCGTCATGATGGCACGTCGTGTTGTCTACTTCCGGTTCTCTAGGAGCGAGCATGCGAAGCCTCTCCAACCTCTCCAGTAGCTGCTTGGCAGTCAACCCCAAGCGAGAGCTATCGAAGCAGCATGCATTGCGAGCATTCTGTATCACCGCCGAACGTGTCCGGTATTCCGGTAACCACAGGCAAGCTGGGTGTTTCGACGGATGGGTGGACGTATAAACTCAAGCTGATGAAGCAACTTTAGTATGGACGTACATGAGCGGCCTGGTCAGTCTGCATGGTCCAGCCAAAAAAAAACCTGTTGGCGCAGAGCCTAACTAGCCAAACAAAGAGCTAATATTGCTCTAGCCAAGTGTAAAACATTTTAAACATTTAACGTTTACAAAAACAGCATGTTAGCGATTACGCTCCTGTAAAAAATTTACACAAGCAGCAATGAAGAATACACTTCGTTACCGCTACTGTGTTTGGTTTAGCTCTGTGCCACTAGGTTGGTGCACCGTGCAGATAAATCACGTTTGGGCTTCGTCTCATCCTGGGAAACGGTCAAGCAGCCAAGGCCTGTCCCCTCGCTTGCATTTACCTGAATACTGGACTCTCGAAACGCTATTGTGGTAATAATCGTCCTGTGTAATGTTGCGGCCGCAAACGCGCAAATCCTGGTGCTGATTGGATACCGATAGTTCGATGCGCTGCAGCCACTCCACTCGTCTGCTGCCTTGCAGAGGGACACGATGTCGCAGCTTGACATATTGCCAGTTGCTACATTCGCAGCCCAGAATGCAACAAAGGCAATTCATGGTGCTCACGAAAAGACAGACTGACCCTGACCGCGGAGCTCTCGTCAAGACGGAGCACGTTGTAACACAACGTGCTCCGTCTTGACGAGAGACCTAATATGCTTAAGTGTTAAGAGACCTAATATGCTCAAGTGCTTAAGTGTACTGAGAAATTGTTCTTGCGCATTCTCTTGCTGTTACTTTCTTTTTATAAAAACAAATTAACTAACATTCCAGCTATTGCGAACAACATTTGGTCACCATGAAGTTGGAAAAATTGTCGATGATGCACCCTGGGCAGTCAATCAGATAGCTCGCCCTACTAACGTCATTAGGGCAATTTACATTTAATGGGTAGGGTAGGGAAAATTCAGCTGAGCAGTGTACTGCGAACGGCAGCGATGTACATGTTTAAAACCTTATAATAAATTACGCTCTTTACATGGATCACTTAGGTGCGTCGAATAATGATCCGAAAGACCTACTCTAATGACTCAGCACGTTTGTACAAAATTGTCAAAATCATTTCAGGGTCCCTTTGAGCTGAGGACTGTCGTCAAAACATTCCATTAATGAGAAAAAAAGGCCATTCTCACCAAAAATAGAGCATGTTTCAAATGCACTTGGCCAAAACACACCGCAGGTATTTGTAGAGCAAGAGTGAAATGCAAGTAATGCGAAGGACAACATGCTACATCAGTTTTTAAAATGTTGTGGCAAGAAAAGGCAGAGCAGGTCACCACACAGCAAGTGGAAGTGACGATGTCTACTCTACATGCAACTAAAAATCTAAAGCATAATTTTGTGCTTTTGCAGACAGCTGTAGCTTGGATAGGGGGAGAAAAGGGTGACAGACATTCCTGTTTGTTATTCGATAGCAGAAGCCAGTGGACATTTATTGAAGCTGAATTGGCAAAAGAAATAGGTGCGAAGATAATATGACAGCAAAGGCTGACAATTGGCTCATTTGGAGGAGACAAAAAATTCAAATTAATGAACGTTGTGCAAGTAATATAGCAACACGAGAAAACAAATCACCCACAGTAATCGAAGCTCTGCAAGTCGACGTCATATCTCACAGTTGTCTACCTGCTCCAGATCAGAAACTTAACGAGAAAATAAAACAACTAAAGCTACAAGGGGCGGATGACTGAATCGAGATGACTGCAACAGGTGCCATAGGATTGCTCATTGGCCTATATTATTGTTGAGAGCTCTTCACTGGTAGAACGCAAAAAATCAAAAGCAGACTGATGGCTGTCGAGAGAACACTGGGTTGGGTACTGCAACGTCCATCGGAGCAAACGAAAACAAAATTAAATCAAGCCCAAAATCAAGCCATCATGGTTCTGAAGGTTGAAGCTGCAGAAACAACACTTGAACAAGAGCTAGAAAGGCTTTGGAGCTTGGAATCAATGGGGGTCACAAAACATAGTTGCAATACTACAGAAGTTGAAATTGTATTAGAATTAAAGAATAAGATAGTATAACTAAATGGTCGCTATCAAGTCAGCTTGCCATGGAAAGAAAATGGTAACTTGAAAACCAAAAAGGAAAATGCAATGAAAAGACTACACCAACTGACTAAAAGGTTAAAAAAAACAAAAAAAACTAAGTCATGCGACGTCGCTGTGATCATGTTATCTTAGAATATATGAACTTCAGAGTCGTGGAAGAGGTTAAGAAATTCTCAGAACCACTGACTACGCTGTGTTACTACATTCCGCATCACGTAGTTATTCAAGAGGGCCGAGCCACGATGACGGTTCATATAGTATTCGACGCCTCTTCTCACATGCAGAAAGGCATCTCATTAAACGAAAATGTGGAGGCAGGACCTAATTTAAATGGACAAATGCTGTCACTGCTAATCAACTTTTGAAAGAAAAAGGCAGCCCTAGTAGGAGACATTGAAAAGGCATTCCTGCAAATTTCAATCTCCGAAGAGACCTGAGATGCCATGAGATTTCAGTGGTGGAAGCATGATGCTGAGCTGCTGAAAAAGCTGCTGAATGAAGTACAAACCTGGCACATGACTAGAGTAACTTTACAACATCGAGCACGCTTCTTCTGGTAGCTACAATGAAGCACTATTTGAAACAAGTGACTGCGTGATTTCGAGATACAAGAGAAACACTACAGAAAGCGATTTACATGGATTATGTAATCATAGTGTCAGCAATGTTTGATGGTGCTGTCAAGCCGCACAAAGAGGCAAAACAAGTCTTCAAAGAGGCGACAATGAAGTTGAGAAAATGGACGTGCACCCAGCGAAAAGCGATTAAACAAAATAGATAAAAACAAAAAGGATGACGCTCATAAGAAGATATGATCGAAAGGACACAATGCTTCTTGGCATCATGTGGACGTACTCAAATGACGAGCTATTCTTCCCTGTGGACAAGTGGGCATCCTTACCCGTAACAATGGACTTAATCAAAAGGACAGTGTTGCAAGCAGCTGCAAAGATGTTCAATCTGCTTGGTTTCCATTCACTTTTTACGATACCCACAAAGATAGGCTTAAAAACTGTGGAAATACGGATGCCCTGTGGGATGACCCACTCCATAAAGAAAAATGTGACAAGTGGAGAAACATGATGTCGGAAGCAAAGGAGCTGCGACTTCTAGAATTTCTCCGATGCTACGTAAGCAAGGATCAAATAGTACAAACATGCAAGCTGCATGTGTTTGCCGACGCAAGTCAACCAGCATATAGTGGCAGCATACTTGGTAGTAGTGTGCAACATTGGAACAAAAGAGTCAAGGTTACTGATGGTGAAAAGTCGTGTAGCTCCAATCAAAGCAAAGTTTAGAAAGACTTGAGCTAATGGCAGCGGTGATAGCATCAAGACTAAGAGACTGCATCAAAAGTCACTTCACCAAAAGAATTCAAGCCTGCTGGACTGACTCAATGATTGTACTTCATTGGATCAAAGGGGCAAGCAAAAAGGATACATTTGTTACCAACAGAGTTGCAGAAATAAGAGAAAACACTTAAAACAAGCTGGTCATTAATTCAAGATGAAGACAGTCGAGCTGATCTACTCACGCATGGTGTAAGCGCAAAGACATTGATGAACTCGAAAATATGGTGGCATGGACCCGAATGGATTACCTCCGTGGAACTGGAAAGAGCAAGCATGATCCGCACAAATGTACAGATGGATGATCAACATGAAGTGCAATGTCACACCTGCACAGGAACAGCAGAGAATAAACCAATCTTTGAAATAAAAAATTATTCATCCTATAGGCAGCTTCTAAGAGTAACAGCATGGGTATTCAGATTCATAGACAATGCAAGAAAAGTACATCACAAGGGGCCGTTAAGAGGAAAAGAGTTTATAACTGCAGAGACATCATATTAGATACAACAAACACAAGTACTACTCAGGCATACAAGTGGCGATGCTAATTCAAGTACTCAATCTTTTAAAATAAATGGACAAGGAGTCTACTGTGACGACAAAGGGCTCATAAGACAGAAAGGATGCTTGCACTACAGCCAAGAATCAAGCCGGCACATCATCATACTTCCAAAGGATAAGTACTTCACAATACTGATACGTCACATTCATCATGTTACGTAGGAAGACGCAGACGAAAAGCTTTATACAAGTATATTTACAAGAAAATACGCCGCACTTGCCCAAAAGACAACAGCCCGCGCTAGCCTCTAACCGTCGTTGTCTTCACACTGCTCGCCTCTTCGTGATCGCAAATACTGTTTCGTAGCACTACCCCCGGTGGCAAAAGCGCCATCCCGGTGCGATTAAAGGCCGGACTCTGAAGCAGTGTAGTGGGCCTTGAGCCTACTGACATGCACAACATCACTAGATGCCAGAGGAGAGGACGAGGTTGAACCCACAGGAGCAATTTCGTAGGTCACAGGCGTCACCTGGCGCAGCACGCGGTAGGGCCCTGTGTATCACAAAAGGAGCTTCTCTGAAAGTCCGACGTGACGAGAGGGCGACCACAGGAGCACGAGCGCACCAGGCGAAAACTGTATGTCACGATGACGGGCGTTGTACTGACACTGCTGAGTGGTTTGCGAGGCCGTCAGTCGAGCACGGGCAAGCTGGCGTGCATGGTCGGCGAGGGTAATGGCGTCACGCACATACTCACTTGTTGAGATCGCAGCAGGAGGAAGTGCCATGTCTAGGGGCAAGGTAGGTTTGCGACCATATAGTAGGTAAAATGGAGAAAATCCGGCCGTGTTGGCCGTGTCGTGCCGGGAAGAATTGTACGCAAATGTGACGTAAAGAAGGGCAATGTCCCAGTCGTGGTGGTCCTTGGAAACGTACTTGGACAGCATATCGGTACGAGTACGGTTTAACCGCTCTGTCAGGACATTGGTTTGAGGATGGTATGAGGTAGTCAGCTTGTGTTGAATGGAGCAGGAACGCACAATGCTGGCGATAACTTTCGAGAGGAAGTTTTGACCACGGTCAGTAAGCAGCTGTTGCGGGGCGCCATGAAACAAGATAATGTCATGCAAGAGAAAGTCTGCGACGTCAGTGGCGCAACTGGTTGGGAGAGACCGCGTGATAGCGTATCGGGTGGCATAATCAGTTGCGACGGCTACCCATTTGTTCCCAGAGGATGACGTGGGAAAGAGACCGAGGAGGTCTAATCCAACACGAAAGAACGGTTCCACAGGCACGGTGATCGGCTGGAGATGACCGGCAGGTAGCACTTGAGGTGTTTTCCGACGTTGGCAGAGATCACAGGCAGCAACATAGTGTCGGAGGGAGCGAGCGAGACCAGGCCAATAGAAGCGACGGCGGACGCGGTCGTGCGTGCGGGTTACCCCAAGATGTCTTGCAGTAGGTGCGTCATGCATCTCAAAGAGCACAGTCTGTCGTAGATGTTTTGGCACGACAAGAAGAAGATCAGAGCCATCAGGGAGGAAGTTCCTCTGATACAGAATGCCACCCTGGAGAACATATCGGTGAACGGATGCGTCGGTAGATGTAGAGCGCAGACGCTCGATGAGTGCTCGCAGCGATAGGTCTCGGTACTACTCATCGGCGATGTTAGCAAAGGCAGACACAGAAAAAATGCTGTTGGCGCTACTACTGTCGGCGTCGTCAGGCTCGTCTACCGGGTAGCGAGACAGGCAGTCAGCGTCCTTGTGTAGTCGGCCAGATTTATAGGTGACAGTATATGAATGTTCTTGGAGGTGTAAGGCCCAGCGAGCAAGTCTTCCTGTAGGATCTTTCAGTGAGCATAACCAGCAAAGCGCGTGATGGTCTGTGACAACGGAAAAGGGTTGGCCATATAAGTATGGGCGGAATTTTGCAACCGCCCAAACTAGGGCCAGACACTCACGCTCAGTGATGGAATAGTTGCGCTCCGCGGGTGAGAGGAGCCTGCTGGCGTAAGCGATAACACAGTCGTGGCCGCGCTGGCATTGTGCCAGTACTGCGCCAATTCTGTCAATGCTGGCATCAGTACGAACTTCAGTAGGCACAGAAGGATCGAAATGGGCCAGAACGGGAGGCATTGTGAGAAGGTCGATTAGATGCGAGAATGCAGAGGCCTCGTTATCGCCCCACTGGAAAGGGGCGTCTTCTTTCAAAAGCTCGGTTAGTGGTCGTGCTATGGCGGTGAAATTTTTCACGAAACGGCGGAAGTACAAACAAAGGCCGATGAAGCTGCGCCCATCCTTGACACACTTCGAAACAGGGAAGTGCGTAACAGCATGGATCTTGCCTGGGTCCGGTTGCACTCCGTTCACGTCAACGAGATCTCCAAGGACGGTAATCTGGCGACGGCTGAATTGGCACTTCGATGCGTTGAGTTGCAGACCGGCTCGCCGAAAAACATCCAGGACCGCTGAGAGGCACTCGAGGTGCCTAGCAAATGTTGGGGAGAATACTATAACGTCGTCCAAGTAGCACAGGCACGTGGACCATTTGAAACCGTGAAGAAGGGAGTCCATCATGCGTTCAAAAGTGGCAGGAGCATTACATAGACCGAACAGTATCACTTTGAATTTATAAAAACCGTCGGGTGTTACAAAAACAGTCTTCTCGCAGTCGAGATCGTCCACGGCAATCTGCCAGTAGCCGGAGCGAAGGTCTGTAGAGGAGAAATAGCGAGCACCGTGGAGGCAGTCAAGGGCGTCATCAATCCCAGGTAGGGGATACCTGTCCTTTTTGGTAACCCTGTTAAGGTGCCGATAATCCACGCAAAAGCGCCATAAGCCATCCTTCTTTTTGACCAGTACAACAGGTGATGGCCATGAACTACATCACGTTTCAATAATGTTCAATTTTGCGAACTTCTGCGTGAATAACTTGGCGCCCAGCCGGTGACACTCGATACGGGCGGCGATGAATAGGAGGGGCATTGCCGGTTTTGTTAAAGTAAAAAATATTGTGGTATGAAAACAGAACGCAGTAGAGCTCATGAGCGTGCTCGGAGGACAAGTCGGGCGCAATCATTTTCTGTAAGTTGGCGATGGTACAAGTTTCCGACTGCGATGGTAGAGGAGGATCAGATGAATTGTCGTCTACTGCAATAGATGCTACTGAGTGATCCTCGAATGAGCAAAGCTGGGCCAGAGACATCCCGCATGGCAGCACTTGTGTCGTCAAGCCAAAATTGACCACTGGCAGGCAGACGCAATTCACCGTAATAGATAAAACTGTATGAGGTACTGTGATCCTGTGTGCAAGGAGGACGTCTTGCATAGGAGCCGCGACGTAGTGACTGTCAGGCACTGGTGGGGATGACACTAAGTCAACCTAAGTCAGTGCCGAAGGTGGCAAGCGAACGAAGTCGGCGGAACTTAGGTGACTGGGGTGTGGTTCAGCGGGATCCAGAACAGGCAGGTCAAGGCGGAGAGTACTGGCGAAACAATCAATGAAAGCAGAATGTGCGGAGAGGAAGTCTAAGCCGAGGATGATTTCGTGGGGACAATGGACAATGACTGTGAATAGCACGCTAGTGGAGCGATCGGCGAAGGAGACGCGGGCGGTACACATACCAATTACGGGGGCTGTTCCGCCATCAGCGACACGGACAACAGGAGTCGTGGCGGGCATGATTATTTTCTTGAGCCGGTTACGAAGGTCAGCGCTCATTACCGACAAATGTGCCCCAGTGTCTAAAGAGCAGACACAGAAACACCGTCGACTTGCACGTCAAGAAGGTTCAGATGAGTGGGCAACGTCAGTAGAGGATTTGGCGATGTAGGGAGCAATGCACTGTCACCTCGAGGTGCTGCATCGCCTAGTTTTCCGGCTGGGAGCGGCGTCCGAAGGGAGTCGGCGAATAGAAGCAACGAGGCTGGGGAGAGCGAGATTGTCGTTGTTGGGGTGAACGCGAACGAGAATAGGGGCAGTTCGGTGCAGGAGAATCGGCGGCGGCATTATAGGAGCGTGCGGCATAGGGATGAGAAGGGCCACCTGGGGGGCAAGAGTAGGCAGCATAAGTATTCCGGGTCGGGGAACTCCAGCGACTGTGACAGTGCCGAGAAATGTGCCCGATTCGATGGCACTGAAAACACATGGGCTTGTCGTCAGCAGTGCGCCATTCAGATGGGTTGCGGAAACGTGGTTAAGAAGATGCGGGACGGGGCGGAATCGAAGAAGCCGAGCGGGTATCAGGGCGATGGGACGAGCAGATGGTGTGAAGACATGTTTTCGAACTTTTGGCGGACAACTGCCTGGATCGGGCAAACCGGGACTGCAGATGCGTTGGTGGGGCTGGAGTCGAAGGCAGCAGGATAGGCGGCCTCGATCTCACGCCGGACGATCCTGGTAACATCGCCAGTGTTGTTGGGACAAGGAGCGTCGGCACAGGAAGATGTCGCTGGGGTGTTCGGCAGACGGGCAAACTGCTGGTTAATACGTCAGCTTTTAGCGAGTTCCAGGCGGCGGCACTCTTTTATAACTGCATCCACCGTCGCCACGTTGTTGCAAACGAGCAAGTTGAAGGCGTCATCGGCAATGCCTTTGAGGATGTGGGAAACCTTGTCTGACTCAGTCATGTGTGCGTCAACTTTGCGGCACAGAGCCAAGACGCCCTGAATGTATGTGACATAGGGCTCTGTTGACGTCTGCACATGGCCGGAAATCGCCTTCTGCACTGCAAGGGGTTGCCGAACAAGTCTCGAAGCTTTTGCTTAAGTGAATCCCAACTGGTGAGCTCACCTTCGTGCGTCCGAAACCAAACTCGAGGTGTGCCACCGAGGTAAAAGACTATGTTGGCAAGCATGATAGTAGGGTCCCACCGGTTATTGCGGCTGACGTGTTCATACAGGCTGATCCAGTCCTCGACGTCTTCTCCATCTTTGCCCAAGAATACGCCAGGATCACGGGGAGCGGAGAGAGTGATGCAGGTCGTCAAAGTGGCAGCAAGTGTCTGAGCCGGTGGAGTCGAGTTGTCGTCGCTGGGAGCCATGAAGGAAGGCTCAACGTACCGTTCACTGTGAAGCTCCGTGACGAGGTACAGAGAACGTCCACCTCCACCAGATATGTTACGTAGGAAAATGCAGACGAAAAGCTATATACAAGTATATTTACAAGAAAATACGCTGCACTTGGTCAATAGGCAACAGCCCGCGCTAGCTTCTAATCGTCGTCGTCTTCACACTGCTCGCCTCTTTGTGATCGCAAATACTGTTCCGTAGCAATATTACATGGCGGAGTTCAAGCAACGCTAGCACAACTGCAGGCTATGTTCTGTATATTACAAGGTGGTCAAGCTGTAAATCTTTTTTTAAACAAATGCATAGTCTACAAGAGGCCCGAGTTATACTGCCACACCATTCTACCACTGAAGTTGCTCATACCTTGTCTTACGTTCTCAACAAAGTTATTCCTCGTAATTCTGAGAATGACAGCCCACAAACAAATGCCATGAAACAAGACACCTGCAGGGCATGCCTTTTATGTTAAATCTTAGGCTGAAATACTAAAAGTGTGAAACAATAAAAGAAACTTGAAAATGATGTAATTTTCTTGGTGTGGCTGTGCACTACCTCCAGGATTAATCCATGCAGAAGGCCATGTTTCTGTGAGACAGCTCATCTTCGTGTGTAGCGTTCGCCACCAGCGTTTCCCGGTAAACATTACAGTTACATGAGCTGCAGTTGCTGGGAAGCATAAGAAGCAGTCAGGGATCTTTGAATGATATCGTGTTCCACTCTTAAAGGCGAAGCTTAAGCGTCCTCCAAGTTTTTTTTCTGATTATGACTTCCCTCAACCTTTGTAAGGCTTAAAAAGTCAGGACAGCGAGTAGGCATGTAATGACTCAGTCTTGGAAAGAAATAATCAGTATGCAAAAAAAGTAGCCACATTCACAAAACCTAATACGTTTACAAAATCTAGTTGTTTATTTGTCTAATTAAAGCACAATCTTTATGGTATGGGAACACATTGAAGACAACATGGTGTACTAATGTGCATGTGGGAAAGCCTGTAAAGGACAAGTGCAGGACTGCAAAGTCCTTGAAAAGGCAGAGGGAATTGACATCCTTGTCACTTTGCAGGCTGCAAGCACTTACTTTAAGAGCCAGTAGGATGAAAAAAATTGGAAAGATTGAGCATTGTTGGCTATAGATGCAAATTACAGGTGGTAGTACTATCACTATAGTAAATCTGCCAAGAAGTGATGAGCTTTGATCCGTTGTTGGCTGTGTCTTCTGCAGCGAGTGATCGACATGCAGTGGCAGGGAAAGAAGCTGGACAAGAAGGACTGGTTCGGCAAGTCGGACCCTTTTCTGGAGTTCTACCGTGTCAGCGAAGACAACAGCTACACAGCTGTGTTCCGTACTGAGGTGGTGAAAAGGCAACTGAACCCAACGTGGCGTCCATTTACCATTCAGATGCAACAGCTGAGCGGTGGTGATCAGGACCGCACCATACGGGTGGCCTGCTACGACTGGGATTTAGGTGGAGGGTGAGTAGCTGCTACATTTCACCACCAACTGCAGCAAAATTTTACTTTGGCTAAATTTGTTAGAAATGAGTAATATATACCACTGAGCACGTGTTGATGGTCAAGTTGGTTATACGTGATTACAACTAAGGCACCAAATAACACGACGGATGAAGGAAGGCGACACGGGACAACCACATAGGCAAGACGTAACCACATACACCTACGTGGTTGTCCCTTGTCGCCATCTTTCATCTGTTGTGTTATTTGGCGCCTTCATTGTAATCAATTATACCATTGAAGCGAATCTTGGCAAGGCTGCATGGCTGTTAATTGTATAGTTTTCTTGTTAGCAGCCTTTAAACAGCACTGGAGCAGACGACGTGTTCACCTGGTGGTTGTCATTGGGATGCAAGTCTCATCACACCAACGTCAGGATTGTTCAGTGTGGCGCGAACAGCCACTAGCGCTGCCTCATCTCGGAGGTCATGCCGAGGTGCCACGCATCTAGGTCATGCGTCACATTCAGCAAGCGACAATTGCATCGTCCTCTCTATTTAGTTTTGGCACCAAAAATGGTTATCTTTTGCGAGCTTTATTGTGACAGTTTCACTTATATTTCAAACGTCAAATTTTGCATGGAGGTTCGTCTGTATTTACACTACTAATAGGCCTTTTATGTGGTCCAAAATTAGTTTGAAGTCGGTCTTTACACAGCCTGATTCTTGGCCTTGTTGCATGCTTCTGAGCATGCTGAGCATACTTCTGCTCTTTACAGCCACGACCTCATCGGGGAGTTCCACACCAATGTGCGCACCCTATCTGAGGGGCCAGGCCCAACAAACAATTACGAGGTACTCGCCCCCCTGCCATATCTGCAGAAGTGATTCTCAGTTGTGTGCAATTGCCCTCAAAGTTATTCAGAGTGTGGAAACAGTCAGCCTAAATTTAAACACTGCACTGCATAGGGATCACGTTCGTGTACATGATGCTTACTAGAAGAGCACAAGCTTAGAGCTCAGAGTATTTGAGCTTTTTGTCAATTTCTGCATTCCACAATATTTTGTTGCCAGCGTTACTATACTGCAAAGATCCACATGTACTGATGTGATGATTTTTCACGCATGGCAGCACATGGTCTGTACCGGCTGTCGCAACTAAATGCTAATAAGGAATTAAAAATAATGGAAGATTTGCACGGACGGAGATCACTGTTCTTGATGGGCATCATTCATGCTAATCATGGGTATTCTTTAGTTGTGTAAAAATAATTAGCTCATTAGATGTAACTAGTTAACTTTAATCAACTTACCTAATCAATAAATTATCAATGAAAAAGTTGTAGCAGATTTCGAAATATGACCAATGACAGTGTTAAAGGGAACCTATTTCTTGTGTTTTTCTTTTTTTTTCGACGAAAAAAGAAAGCTTATGAAATTTTAAAACTGTCACGTGACAACACGTTCACACACCTTGTCACATATGGGCCTTATCTCACTGGAAATGAGCAGCTACGCTCTTTCCCAACATGTCAGCAGATTTCAGTGTGCATCTTCAGTCTTTATCAAACACGAAGCCTGGCCTTCACCGTGCACAAGTTGCACTATGTACTAGATGATGAGGTTTACATTTGAGACTGATGTTGTCATTGGCACCTGAATACAGTTCACCTAGCTAGTAGGTTGGAAATTTTGCAGGCTTTCTTTTTTCATAGAAAGAAAAAAGGACCCATGCAAGACCCAAGGTGCTTTAGGTCATTTGTCAACATCCTTTGCAACTATTGCATTGATGCTTTATCAATTCAATAAGGTACTTAGAAGTTAGCTAATTCAACTTTATTAACCAAACACTTTTGCAAAATGAAAATACTCATGACTAGCATGAACAACACCTATCAACACAAAGTGATTGCCACTCATGTAAAAACCCCCATTACATTTTGATTCTTGTTGAGATTTAGTTGGTATATCAACAGCTGGTATATCAATAGTGTTAGTATACCAACTTTAGAGGAAAATCTGGGTGAAAAGAGTGGAAACTGCAAATGCACCGCCATGTTGCTACCTCTCATTTTTTACTGTAAAAATATTCAAAATATGTTAATATTATGATAAATACATAGCACATAGATGTGGACAATATTTAAAGTTCATTGCGAATATTTTTCAGAAAGATGTGGTGGCTATTTATAAAAATTTGAAGAAAAATTTATGGCAAGTGAAAAGATGGTTTGCAGGCACCTGAATTAGATGGCACCGCCACACTGAGGGACTCCATGTATCTTCTTGATTCTGTGTGACATCTGAATGGCATCACATTGTTTGCACATGCATGCCTGCACAGAGTAGGAACATGGCAACGCCCTTGTGGTTACTGATTTCAATGCATGGATGCTATGGGGAGCTTTTCCTCTGGAGTTAGTTATATTAACTTGATGGGTATACTATACATATGTATCCATGCATTACAAAAGGGAACAAATGTGCACACACCAATGCAAATGTGTATGTAAAAACAATAGACAGATGCCAGAAGCCAGACAGAAAACCAGTTACTAATTAATTCCAACAACTTTTTTACAGCGAAGCTGTATACCTCTATTGTCCAAGGAAATTTTCGTGTTGTTGGCGTGGTAAGCAAAAAACTCCCCATACATGGGTCGATCCCAGAGGTAGTGCAATACTGGCTCGACCCACGGCAGTGGTGAAGCAGGCGTTAAGCACTCCCCATACGGGGGCCATTCCAGAAGATAGTGCAATGCCGAGCCAACCCGTGGCAGAAGGGAAGCAGGCATTAAGCACTCCCCATACGTGAGCAGATTCCAAAAATAGTGCAATACTGGGCCAGCCCGCTGCGGAGGTGAAGCAGGCGTTAAGCACTCCACATACAGGGGCCGATCCCGAAGATAGTGCAGTGCTGGGCCGAGCCGAGCTGTGACGGAGGTGCAGTTCGCCATTAAGGGGCCGTCATACACAGCTTTGCTGGTCATCCTTCTTCACAGAGTGGAAGGGCACTGAGTTTTTTTTTTTCTCGCAGTGCCTACCTACATGTATTTATTCTTCTTTTTCTACAGTCTATAATATATCATGTACGAAAAGAAGAAACTCAGAACAGACAATAAAAGCAGTCAGCTATTGAGTTGACTCAGTGGGAGACACTTTTCTGTTCAAAGTATAGTACATATGCTTGCTTGTTTACTAGGCTTCACTGAAAAATATCAGAATTGTGTGAAATGTATACTGACAGCACAACTGATAGAACACTTATATATGAACACTGTCCTGCAACATGTTTGTGTTGTCTTGTCCATGTCTTTTGTTCTGTGACCATTATTTCTAAGAATTGTGGGCTCACCTATGCCTCTGCAGTTGTGCACCAATATGCGCACGCACACAAAGCACTTTGTCTTCCAGGGCTATAGACTTCTAAAAATAAAACAGCTATGCCAGCATGCAATCTATGTCGCAAATGCAAAATGATCAAGGTTTTTCATCATGAAATGGTAAAGCAGGACACCTGTGCATATGGAACTTAAATCATTTGCGACAACATGCTTTCTATTTGAATGATTCAAACGAATGCTTTCACGTGGGCACCCACTGTTGCAGCTCATCAACAGGAGCAAGCAGGCCAGAAAGAAAAGCTACAAGAACTCGGGTTTGGTGAGTCAACCATAATGGTGAGTTGCGTCAGTGCACTGAGGCCCATTACTCTTACAGGTGAAGCTCGTGTCCTTTTTGATCAGAGAACAGGCCACATTCCTCGATTACATTCGTGGTGGGTGAGTGCTGTTAGCTACAGTTTCATATGTAAAATTGCGCAACTCATAGGTACAGTGGCAATAATGTACAGTGGTAGTATTATAGGGACAGGGGCAACGTAGATACAGTGGCAGTATTTTCACATCAGCAAAAATACTGCTACTGTACCTATGGGTTGTGGAATCCGGATATAACGGACCCACCTGTAACGAATTGTTGTATATAACAAACAGCTGTAAAATCCCCTTGTAAATTCATGTGTTCAATTTTGATTACTATATAGTATATAGTCTTCTAAAGAGCGATGGAACGAAGAATGCTAGGCATAACTTTAAGAGACAGAAAGAGAGTGAGCGGTTTGGATCAAAGAGCAAACAAGTATAGACGACATTCTAATTGACATGAAGAGAAAAAAATGGCGCTGGGCAGGTCATGTAGTGCGTAGAGTAGATAACTGTTAGACCATTAGGGTGACAGAATGGGTACCAAGAGAAGGGAAGCGCAGTAGAGGATGACAGAAGACTAGGTGGTGCGACGAAATTAGGAAATTTGCGGGTGCTAGTTGGAATTGGCTGGCTCAAGACAGGGGTAATTGGAGATCACGGGGAAAGGCCTTCGTTCTGCAGTGGACATATAGGATGATGATGATGATGATGATGATGATGATGATGATGTCGAATTATTGCTATATTGAACTATTTCATGATCCCGTTCGAGTTCGATATATCCGGGTTTGACTGTATTTAATGGCAGGATATGTAACATTAAATGGCAGAAAGTTGGCAATATGGATCAAAGGGAAAACATAGGTGGCTGATGTTCTAGTTGATTAATAAGAAAGAATGCAATTGAGCAGATGTAATGTGCAGTACAGATAATTCCGCTGGTTTGTTAGAATAACAGGATAGGTGCAAAGTGAAGCGTAATGAGGGTGGCAAGATAAGATAAACAGATGCCAGAAAGAGTCAGCTGACTGAAAATTGCATGATGAAGGTAGTGGATAGCCTTATGATAATTTACTTGTTGTCCCAAAATTTGTTTGTTAACCTTGGTTAAAAGCAATAATAAGCTGCACGAGAAACTGCGCTGTACTGTGCAGCTAGGTAATGTAGCACTTCATATGAATTGGTGTTGATCTCATTGTATGCTAGCATCACCTAGTTGTGAGAATGAGAACTTCACATTTGCTGTCCGATTGTTACAGACAGGCACATTACGCAGGCACATAGGTGCCTTGACAATGCATCTGACCATTGAGAGTGCTTATTTGTCCCACTATGCCAGTTCAGTGGGCCCGTATATACAGACATTCAGAATTACTGCATAAGATAATGCAAAGGCCTCGAGGTCTTTACATTAAGTTTTACTTTTTATATTGGAGTCGGGATATTCACAGGCATTTGATCTCTGATTTTTTACCAAACTAACATGTTTTATTCAGCTATCTGCAAAATAACTTGATTTCAATTACCATGACATTGAGATGGTCCTTGTTTGTCTAAAGGCTGTAGCTACGTATATGTGGTGACACTAGCATTGTACGTGGCACCCTATGCGTTGCTCTGCACTTTTCCTTACACGCATCCTCATGGGTCATTATTCAGCTTGTCCAGTTCCCAGTGGTTCTACAGCCAATTACATATGTGCTGGGGCCAGTACAAAAGGTTATTCTCCAAATGCTTCTTTTCTGTTGTCCAGCACTGCAAATCAATTCTGCAGAAATCCTGTGCCCTATTCCACGATACCATTCCAATACCTGTTATATTGATTACTTTTCTAAAAAATCATATTTATAGTCATGTATTTATAATTCTGTCCTCTTTCCATTCTGTAGTGTCGTGCCTTCGCAACAGATGGCACTGCCAATGTGATGCAGGTCACATGCGACAGATGGTGCCACAGCACTCTTGTATACAAGTTACGTTCGCCGGAATAAAGGGTGTTATCGGCATGGAGCCGGCAGTGGTGTAGCCTCTGTGTCACTGGCCGGTGACACGATACATCCTATGTCCAGTTTTCTTTACCTTTAGTTTACTGCAACTTACCTTTTTCCTATCTTTTTCTTGGCCTGTATCTTTCCCCCGACCACAGGACAGTTCAGGTGTCCACTGGGAAGTGAGACCGTTATATGGGTGTCACACCGTGCAGTTCTGATCACAATCGAGCCTGATAGGGATAGAATTTTGAAGTCACGATTTGCTCCTTTATGAAATCTGCGGGAAGGAGCCAATTGCTGATGAGAATTACGGTTCAGTTTGTGCTCGATAGCAATGGAAAGTGCGCCGTGTGACACTGGTATTGCAATGCCCATGGCCCTTCATTTTCTTCCTCATTTTGTGCCTTGTTCAATAAACTACTGCTACTACTACGGTGGAGTGAATACGTACCCAGACTGAACCTTTTTAGCTGGTTGCTCTATTTTTTACTTTGATACCTGCTATCAGCTCATCCTTGGCTTTAAACAGTGATATAGTAGAGATAAGAAGTTGTAATCTAAATAAGCGTAAGGCTCAGTTTCCTGGCATTTTCCAGCAGCTACAGTCCCTGCCTTTAGTGCTGCGAGAAACCAAGAAAATGATGACATATATTTGTCAGTGTCATTTGTACCTGCTGGTGCACTTGATGCAAAGGACATAAATTTGGAAAATCAACATCAGTATGTGTAGTTCTCAACTAATCTACTCCTTGCTGCCATACATGGTAGCCTCTTGTTTAGCTCAGTTACCACGCATGCTCCCATTTCAGCTTTGTGCACCCTTTAAGGTGGATGCCAACTGTTGCTTTCTATGTATTTCAATCAGTTTGACTTGATTGTAAAACCTTGGTTTCAGCTACTAGTTGGTATTGGTTCATGATTGAAGCAAAGTTTTCAGTGCAAATTAAACGAGGGTGAAGAACACAAACAGGGCGGGCGCCATCCTGTTGTTTGGTTTCCTCGCCCTCTTTTAATTTGTGCCAAAAAGTTTGCTTCAATCATGGACTTGATTGTCTTTGTGCTAAAGGGGTGCTGTTTGGAGTGTGCTCGAGCTGCCCTGAGCTCACCAGCAAGGAGCGACTGCACTGCACTGTTGATGTGATTCGAAAAACACACAACTTTAATTTTTGCTGTGCAATGTCTGCATATGGAGGGCGCCACCATCAAGTGACTCGAGTCATGTCTTTTGCACCCTCTACAGTGCAGGTGCATGCATATATGCTCAGAAGTACACCTATGAGTGTTTCATCTTTTAATGCCCTGCCTACACCTTGAAGAGAGGAACCATTCGTCTGTCTGTGCTGTAAGCTACATCAGCTGGCAAGCAACCATACCTAAACCACCACATTCATCACTTTCATCCCATATCATCACTTTTTCACGCTACTTCTTTTCAGTACAAAGTACAATTTATGTCAGTCCACTTCTTCCATAATCTGCCTTTCGAGGATCGCAGAATGCAGATGCACTTCACGGTAGCCGTGGACTTTACGGCCTCCAACGGGGACCCTCGAGACCCCACGTCCCTACACTTCCTAGATCCAGTGCGACCCAATGCATACGCTATGGCCATTCGGGCGGTGGGAGAGGTGATCCAGGACTACGACTCGGACAAGATGTTTCCTGCTCTGGGCTTCGGAGCACGCCTGCCACCTGATGGGCGTGTTTCACATGAGTTCTTCCTGAATGGCAGCTCCACAGACCCATACTGTGCAGGCATACAGGGTGTTCTGGAAGCCTACCAGAGGACCCTCCAGTCTGTTCAGCTGTACGGTCCCACCAATTTTGCACCGATTGTCAACCACGTGGCAAAGTAAGTCTTACTGCCCTTACATAAGAAATGTATAGAGCTCTGTGTTGATGAAGTGTTTATGGGTGAGTGATAATTTTGTGAAAGTGCTTGAAAAGAAGCACCAGCTAAAGTGATCTGAAGAGTGATTGACATTCAGGGCTCAGTCAAGAAACATGGGAGAGGTGCAAGAGATAAATAAATGAATAAATGGAAAGTCAACAATGAGTGCTATTTTATTAAATGCTGAAAAGAAGAAGAAAAACATTTTATTCATTCACTCGTGTAAATAAACATCAACAAAATATACAGGAGGAGGTCCCAAAGTTTTGGGCTGTAAGGGGGCCTCCTGTACAAAGTTAAACAAACAAACCAGTTAATGTTAATACAGCAAAAAGGCAAGATTGTTACCAAGTACTAACACAAAAAATGAAGTGAACTGAAACGTAATAGTATAACATTACATAATATGACATTATATAGAACTAATGAATGAAAGTTTAAAAAAGTATACAAAGCATAATAAATGACATTACAGTAAAGTAATCATAAGTAGAGCAAAAATGAAAATATATAGATCCCCTCTCAAACTGCCCATACTAGGAGATAGCTCTATGCAAGTAAGAACAATGTTCCAGAAGGACAGCACCATAAAGGAAGAGCTGAATTTTCCATTATTAGTTCTAACTTTAGGCAATAAGAAGTTATTAGCTGATGCAAAGCGAGTTGTATTGTGCTGAACAAGGTGTTCTATGTTAAAAAATTACTGAGGGAATGTTTGAGTGAAGGTAATTGCAAACAAAGATTGCCATGTTTGATTTATATAGTCAAACCCACTTATAACAATATTCAAGTGCCACGAAAATTCTATTGTTATAACAGATAATTGATACAGCCAGGTTGCATGAAAAAATCAAAATAGGAGGATGGCAGAGCAGTTGTGAGAAAACTGTAATGGCGGGGAGGCCAGTGCCCCTCTTCACCATCTTCCTCCACCCGGCTGCTGATTGTGTGCACTCATTTAACTGCTTCCTGAGCACTCCGCAACTGTCGGCGTTAAAGAATGGCACTGCTATAACAACTGCAAAGAGAGGTCACGAGCGGCTAGCGATATGCGAGCTCCGTCAAGGCATCGCTTTGGTGGCCCCAAAAGGGGCCTGTTAAAAAATGCGGGAAGGTTGCCGCGACAGCCTGTCAGCTTGAGAAATCCACAGGAAATGCTGAGGCGAGATCGCCACAAGCATCTCGCCACGTACTTCTCACTGGCTTGCACGAGAAAACCTTATGTCTATCAGCTTTGCAGGCTTTACACAAAGCTTGCAGACATCCTTGGCCAAAATTTCATTCCTATACGGGTGGCTGCGGCCGAGCATGAGCAGACGGTAGTCGGCTTATTCTGGAAGTATGCAATTCTTATCAAAATTTGAAAGCATATTTCGACTTACTTCAGCCTGTTTATTAAACTGCTTCAATAAATATACGCAGTAGTACCAGTGTATATTCGTGATGCCCGTTCATGATGCCCCTGTCAATCAGGACCGGCCCTGTCCAACCACTGATTCCCCGTTTTTAGCGGTTCCAACTCGCCGTTGTAACGCGGCCGACTGGAGAACACGTGATGATAGACTGATTTGTTTCAATTGCTCGCTTGTTTAACGTGTCGCTCGTCATTGCCGCAGTCATTGGTCATCGCCCCTTAGGTGGAGCTCCCCGTTTCTCTGTGTGTCCTTCATCTACGAATACAGACAACTCACCTATGACCTTCCGAACCAGCTGGTCACCATCGCCCCTAAATCGTCGGTCTCATTCGCCGCAGGCCCACCACGCTTCTTCCCCTGCATTTGTTCCACAGAAAAACTAGTCGGTGCAGCTCCTGGAGGCGACGTTGCATCAACGACTTGGTGTGCAAATCCTCTGATCACATTACCTACCCTTGGAAGTATATTAGACGTTGAGGTGGATGTAATCCCAGTCCAGTCCCTCGTCGACACCAGTGCACAGATATATCTAATGAGTGCCGCCCTTCACAAAAGACTCGGAAAGGTCCTCACGCCTGCCGTATCGTGCACAGTGCGCTTTGCCGACGGCAGTATGCCACCAGTTGTCGGCATGTGCACAGTGCGAGTAACGATTGCTGGCCATCAAACCACCATCTTATTTATTGTGTTAGAGCGCTGTCTGCATGACCTGATTTCGGGGCTGGACTTTCTTTCGACTCATTCTGCCCTAATAGACTGTGCTACAGGTGTCGTGCAGTTGGACCTTCCTTCTGACAGCTCCTTTGTTTCTGATGAATATCATCCGTCCCTGTGTTCTGCTGGATTTGCCCGGTTGCTGCCGCAAGCCGCTACTAATGTACTTTTTAACGTTTGACCACATGTTCCTGATGGCAACTACATCGTCTCTCTGCTTGTCGACATTATTCTACAGCATGGCATCATGCTCCCAAGTACCATTGTCACCATTGTCAATAATTCTACTTGGCTTCTCGTTCTCAACTTTGGGTCTGTTACACATGTTCTTCCCGGTAACATGACAGTGGCCTGTCTGACATCTGTGCACGAGTACCAGATATCTCCGCTCGCGCCCACTATTTCTGCCTCTGTCAGCCCTATCATCACGTGTTCCCATTCGGTTTTGTCACCCTACCATGACGTCAATCAAATGATCGCTACCGTCCTCTGTCCAGCTCAAACTGAAGACCTTAGGCTCATACTGTTCAGTTACCACAATATTTTTTATTTCAGTGACCGCCCGCTCAGCCAGACAGCCGTAGTCACTCAGCCGTAGTCCTTTCCATCGCCACCCCTACCGTGTGTCTGCTGCAGAGTGCAGCATCATTCAAAGCAAAGTCACGAAGATGCTGAAGAACATCATCGAGCCTTCCGCTAGCCTGTGTGCCTCACCAGTTGTCCTGGTCAAGAAAAAAAGATAACACCTGGAGATTTTGTGTTGAGTATCATCATCTGAACAAGATCACCAAAAAGGACATGTGTCCATTGCGTCTATCGACGATGCACTTGACTGTCTACATGGGGCGAAATATTTTTCTGTGATTAACCTCCGCTCGGGCTACTCGCAGATTGCTGTTGATGAGAAGGATCGCGAGAAGATAGCCTTTATTATGCCTGATGGACTTTTTCAATTAAGAGTCGTGCCCTTCAGGCTTTGCAATGCCCTAGCGACGTTCGAGAGAATGATAGATGCCCTGCTCTGAGGCTTGAAGTGGACCATCTGTCTGTGTTATCTCGATGACGTAATTATTTTTTGCTCCAACATTTGAAACCCACATTGACCATGCTCTGCCATATGTCAAACCCATGCTCTGCCATATGTCACCTTCGCATACAATTCGTCTCGCCATGACACTGCAGGTTACTCACCGTTTTATCTACTGCTTGGCCGTGATCCTGTTTTGCCCCCGGACACTGTACTTCCACAAGTTACACAGTCGCACACCGCTTATGCCCATGATGCGATTTCTATCGCAGCACAGGCCTGTCAGATTTCCCGTGCTTTCCTCACTGATTTCCAGGCTTCCCAGAAGTCCCATTATGATATGCACCATAGGGACGTGCAGTATTTACTTGTCTTCCTCGTGCTCCTAGGGTCACCATCTCATCGTGTGGGCCCCTCGGAAAAACTTCTGTCGTGATATTGCAGTCCCTACCGAATCCTGCGACAGCTTTCGAATGTGATGTATGATATTGCTCCCGAAGAGCCAGGCCCGTCGTTTGTATAGCCAAGAACCGATGTTCTTCATGTCTCCCATTTAAAGGCCTACGTGCGTGCCCTTGCTGGGCCATAATTGCTTGCGCTAGGTCAGTGCTCCAACACTGGTGGCGTAGTGTCACGATGCAGAACAGGACATGCAGACAAGAGACAATGAGGAAGAAGTGCTGTTATTGCTGGGGCGCTTCCGCCGCCATGTTCTAGTGTCAGCTGGCACCTTCAGCATTCACCTTGCATAAACAACATTCGTGCTTGTCTCTGCCTCGCAACAATAAAAAATTGAATGAAATGCACTTCTGAGGTTAAAAAGTACTGAACCAGTATATTTACTTGCATCAATAAGGATCTTCTCATAAAAATTTTCTATTGTTAGGCTGGCATCAAAAGGTACTGAAGTTCTAGGCATCCTACGTGACCTGTTATGGCTCTAGGAAGCGTGCTGGTGCATTTGTTGACGACAGCCATGGTGCCATACACTTTCGGGTGGGCAAGTCCACAGGTAAATGCAGGCAGGGAAAGGCAACATGGAACAAACAATATTGTGGCATTGACTTGTGAAGCAGAGCCACAATATGTCAAGGCAGCAAACTTAGAGTCCGCAACTGTTAGTGCCAAAAAAAGAATTGCAGTAGAAGCCGTCTCTCGATGACTGTCAACAGTAATTCCTTAGCATTGAATCGATATAGTGAGAGAATGTATTGCCACGATTGAAACAAGTTATCTATGAGGTGTGTACTGCAGTGGGGCTCGTCTTTCATGCTTCCCCAAGAACACTCAACGACATCTAGCACCTACCCAGTGCATTCATGGTTCAGCTTGCTAAAGCATTGGCATGAAAGGCGTTCATTGAAAGCAGCACATACACAGTGCATTTGTGGCCTAGCCTGCTAATGTGTCAGGTTGCTGTCCTCAAGAAACCCTTATGACATGAGTTCGATTCCGCTCAGCATCAGAGAAAATTAAGGGATCTTTTTCATCATCATAGAGTGGCACTTCTTTAGTGGCACATACCTTATTACCCTAATTACCTTGCAGCGGCAGCAGCATCGGCGTCGCATGAGTTACTAGATGCTCGCGTCCACACGAGACACGAGCGGCTGGCACACTCCGGCACGGGCTAGCGTTCCAAAGGAGGATTTTTAAAAAATGCTACGCTAAGAGAAGGAGTATCGGTTTTTCCTCTCCCGCGAGAGCCCGAGACTTTACCGGTCTATGTGGTCGCTTGTCGCCACAGTTTGGTGACCGCGGACGTGACACTGCCATACACTCCTGCCATACGACCATGGACCAGACCAACGCTACGAGAGCTCAAGGCCAGAATTCTTCCAAGGAACGCGGTGAGCCCTCCTGTTCGGCCATCGCTGTCTGCCTCCCACGGTACTGGGACCAGCATTCCTTGGTGTGGTTTCTTCAGGCCGAATCGCAATTTCAAGTTGCTGGTATCCGCTCTCAAGCCTCAAAGTTTCATTACGCCGTTGCAGCGCTCTCGCCCGCCGCCATTGACGAAGTAGCAGATTTGTTGAACGCCCCATTGTCTACCGCCGCCTATAATGATCTCAAGGCAGTCCTGCTACAGCGCACAGCAGCTTCACAGCGTTCTCGCATCCAGCAACTTCTGTCCGCTGAAGAACTCGGCAACTGACGCCCTAGTCAACTTCTTCGCCGAATGAGGCAGCTGCTCGGAAACAACGCGAGATGCATCGACGCCGCGCTGTTACACGAATTGTTTTTGCAACGACTCCCAGCTAATGTGCAGATGGTCCTGGCGACAGCCTCTACCATGGACTTTACCGGACTTGCCGCTTTGGCCGACAAAGTCATGGAAGTAGCCGCCCCAACCATCGCGGCCATGACATCATCTCCGGGTGACAATACAACAGCCCTGCAAACACTTTCCTGCTCTTCAGCAGTGCAATTTTCGCTCAACTCCTTGTATCAGCGCCCAGAACGCATCATCTGTGGAGCGGAACATCGCCGCATGTCATCTCGTTGCCCACGCAGCCGTAGTTCCAGCAAATCAAGACGCACGGGCACCTGCAATGAAACATCAACAACAATGTCGGGCGTTTGCTACTACCACCACCGTTTTGGGAATGACGGCCGTCGGTGTGGGAGTCCTTGCGCTTGGCAAGGAAACAGGCCGGCCGACCTCTAACAGCAACGAGTGGTCCGGCCTAACACACAAGTCGCCTTTTCTACATGACGGACAGAATTACGGGACAACGATTCTTAGCCGACACAGGAGCTGACGTCAGCATTCTCCCCGCCCACCACTCCGACCAAAAAGCGACACCTGTGTCGTTTTTGCAAGCTGTCAACAGCACCAGGATTCCAGTTTTCTCGTCACGCTCCGTTATGCTAAACCTTGGCCTTCGACGAGCGTTCGGCTGGATTTTCCTGGCTGCTGACGTCCGTCGTGCAGTCATTGGAGCAGACTTCTTGCACAACTACGGACTCCTTGTTGACGTCCAGTGACGCCGTCTCATCGACTCCGTGACCCAGCTATCCGTTCCCGGCGTCCCATCACCAGGCACATCGCCGATTGCACATATTTCTGCCATGTTGGATGAACCTTTTGCCATGCTCCTACGCGAGTTTCCCACTCTGACGTGCCTGCCGGACTGGACGCCACCGGTGCAACATGACGTGTGCCATCACATCATGACCTCCGGCACACCATTCTATTTCTGGCCCCGGCGTTTGTCCCCGGCGAAACTCAAGATTGCTCGCGCGGAGTTCGAACACATGCAGCAGCTTGGCACCATCCACCCTTCCTCCAGTAATTGGGCATCACCACTTCACATGGTGCCTAAGAAGACGGGAGACTGGAGCCCATGCGGCGATTACCGGGCACTAAACAACAATACAGTTCCTGATTGCTACCCTCTACCGAACATTCAGGACTTCACGGTAGCGTTGCACAGTGCGACAATCTTTTCTAAGATCGATCTCGTTCGCGCCTATCATCAACTACCGGTCGCTGAAGAAGACATTCCTAAGACCGCCATCACCACACCCATCGGTCTTCTTGAATTTCTCTGCATGCCTTTCGGCTTACGGAACGCAAGCCAATCCTTTCAGCGTTTCATCGATTCTGTCACCCAAGGCTTGCCTTTCGTTTTTGCATACATTGACGACCTTCTCATCGCAAGCTCTTCCGCAGAAGAACATCTCCACCACTTGCGGTTGTTGTTTTCACGTCTTGCCAGTAAAGGAATCGTCATGAACGCTGCCAAGAGCGAATTCGGTCAGCCCGAACTCGAGTTCCTCGGTCATATCATCGACGCTAACAGCATTTGACCACTGCCTCCCAAGATTCGCATCATCAAAAACCTTCCCCGACCGACCACACTCACCAAGCTTCGCCAATTTCTCGGATTTGTCCATTTCTACCGCCAATTCATTCCCGATTGCGCACGACATATGGCTCCACTAGACATTCTGCTAGTAAACAAACATAAACAAGTGCTTCAGTGGTCTGAAGAGGCCACCGACGCTTTCACAAGAGTCAAGTCTGCCCTCGCCAATGCCACGCTGCTTAGACACCCAAAGCCAGACGCGCCCACTGCCATCATGACCGACGCTTCAAACACCGCTGTTGGTGCTGTTCTGCAGCAATTCATCGACAATGCGTGGCATTCACTCGCCTTTTTCTCCAAGAAACTGAAGCCTGCGCAGTCCCACTACAGCGTGTTCAGCCGGGAATTACTCGCTGTTTACCTTGCTATCAGACATTTTCGCCATTTCCTAGAAGGCCGTGCATTCACTGTCTTGACTGACCACAGGCCCCTTGTGCACACAACGAATCGGTCGGCGTCCTGTTACTCGCCCCGCGAGATTCGACACCTTTCCTACATCTCCGAGTTTACAACAACGTTCCGCCACATCAAGGGCACCGACAACGTTCCAGCTGACGTTCTGAGTCGCGTCAATGCCGTTTCCACATTGACGTCGGAACCTTTCATCATCGAAGTCGACTTGCTCGCCAGTCAACAGCATGACGACATTGAACTTCATTCACTCCAGAATTCGTCAACGTCCCTGAAATTAAAGGACGTCGTTGTGACCCCAGATGGTACGTCCGTCATGTGCGACACTTCTACCGGCACACCTAGACCATACATTCTGGTATCCCTTCACAGGCGTCTATTCGAAACCGTGCACAACCTGTCGCACCCTGGCATACGCGCGACACAGAAGCTTCTTTCCAGTCGTTTCGTTTGACCTCGGCTAAACGCGCAAGTTCGCAATTGGGTTCGCTGCTATTTGTCGTGTCAACGCTCTAAGATCCAGCATCACCCCATCCTGCCTGCCAAGTCTTTTTTTCCACCGGATGCTCGTTTTGACACCGTACAGCTGGACCTCGTCAGCCCTCTCCCACCTTCGAAAGGTTACTGCTACATAGTGACATGCATCGACCGCTATACACAGTGACCAGAAGCTACATCAATATCTTACATCTCAGTGCCCACTGTTGTAGCAGCTTTCATGTCTACATGGATCAAGGTTCGGCTGCCCATCCACAATAATCACCGATCGCGGTCGGCAGTTTGACTCAGCACTCTTCAATGAGCTACTCAAACTGCTCTGAACGACACTTTTTCACACGACTGCTTACCACCCGCAGTCCAATGGACTAGTTGAACGTTTTCACCGGCATCTCAAGGCATTCCTTATGGTGCATGAATTGCCGGAGAAGTGGGTACTGCATTTGCCCCTCGTCTTACTTGGCATCAGAACCGCACCCAAGAGTGACCTAGGTTGCTCCTGTGCTGAGCTAGTCTACGGCACTCACCTATGCCTTCCGTGCGATTTTTTCGTCGCCACCACCAAAACGCCTATGCCATCACCTGCCGACTATGTTGCCAAACTGCAAGCTTCCTTCACTCAGATATGCCCCATGCCTACACGTTTGCAAGAAGCAAAGTCTCTCCCGCACGAAAACATGGGTAGCAGAGGTGAGTAGCACTCACCTCTGCTACCCATGTTTTCGTGCATAACTGCGCCGTGCAGAAGCCTTTGCAGCCACACTACCCCGGGCCATATTGTGTTCTCGAGCATCGTCTGACGACTTTTGTCGTGAATGTCAACGGCCGCTCAGACACAATTGCCCTGGAGCATCTCAAACCCGCCTACATCGAAGCACCCTGTTACGTTTCGCCTCCGACGTGCGGTATAGCCGGCGCGGATGCAACAGACGCCGGGGCTTCGTTCAAAGCGGCGGACATTTTGGCCAGTTCAGCGCTGCCGCAACGCCTCCTGCCAAGCGCGTCCAGGCATGTTTCAATGCCACGTGTCTTCGTGTGTGCGTGCGTGTGTGTGTGCATGTTGGTGCCCACGCTTGTCAAAGCGCGGCAGCTGGGGAGAGGAGCTCCCCAACGGTGAAGCGAGGAGGTCTGACCGGCGCCAGCCCGGCGGATACGTTACTTCTTGTCACAACGTGTCCGTGCGCCGCCGTCACGTGCGCCTCATCCGAGCCGTTCCTTCTTGCCCTCGACTCCGAGAGTATAAAAGCAGCTGCCCCTGGACGCCAAGAGAGAAGCTTCGATTTACTCAGTCGAGTAACGTGGTCTCCCGTTTCTCCACTTCGGTCGACCTGACCGGCCGCTCTTTTGCGATGCTAGAATAAACAAGTTGTTCTGTTAGCAGTCGACTCATCCTTTGCCAGGACCTTCGGTTGCTTCCAGCTGTGCCCAGGCCGCCAGGCCAACGCTGCCCTTGGGGCTTGCGACCCATTTGCAACAACTGGTTGCCAGCGGTGAGGTCACGACAACGGAGGCCAGCAGCGAAGATATGCGGTCGACTGCATGCTGAGCAGCACAACGACCATCCGGGAGCAGTGCAACGAGCCCTGTGTGATGACTGGTTGCCTGCAGAGGAACGACTACGCTGAATTCTTGGCTGCGAGGTTTGGTGAGTGCGGGACTTTCTTCTTCTGAGTTTTGCCAGGCTTTTGTTAATGTCAGAAACAGAGCTGGTAATTGTGGTTGTTGTTGCTGCCGGGTTAGTTTGCGGCAAGACAATAGTAGGCAGTAGAGAAAGCAGCATTCAGAGCAGCCATGGATTTGAAGTCGTTGCACAAACCGAAATTGCTGGAGCTTGCAAGAGAGTTGGGTCTGGATGTCTCAGACAAACTCAGAAAACCAGAACTGCTAAGGGCTATTCTTGAGTTAGAAGCTGAGGATGACGAGCTGTCGGAATGCCTTGAGACCATTTAGGAGAAGGAGACGGCAAAAAGACAGGAGCGCGAACGTAAAGAGCAAAAAGAGAAAGACAAGCGCGCACGTAAAGAGCAAAAAGATAAAGAGAGAGGGCAACAAGAGAAAGAGGAGCGCGACTGTCAACACGCTTTGGAAATGAAGCGTCTCGAGGTAGAGCTGGAACGCGCTCGTAATGGAAGTCAGGCACACGGTGCAGGAGAACGAGTATTGTTAAAAATGACTGACCTGATGCGGCCGTTTAAAGGGACACTAAAGGTTACCAGAAACTCAAGTTAAAGTGGTAGAGCAATGTTCTAGAACGTCTAAGGCGTCAATTTAATCGCGAACAGAGCTTTAGTAACTGAGAAATTGAGGTAAATGCATGACACGATTTGAGACCCCCCAGCGACATTCCGGTACTAGCCCGATGACGAAAGGACTCCTCATAATTTGTGTTACTAATACTCAACTACTCGTATTAAAAATATCATTTCATTCGATTATAAGACGGAAAAAAATGCTACTTGTCTACGTCTATTCGACTCTAAGAAAAAATAACATTTTGACGTTACCCTTCAGTAATATGGGTGTTCGAAAGGTTTCGTTTTCGCTCGACTCTGCGCGCTCGACTCTGCGCCGCGCACGCTTTGGAGTTTCAGTACTTTCGTTATCGCTTCGTGCTGTGAGGGTTCTGCTGGCTTGCGACACTTTCATTTGGAACAAGCAGCGAGAATGCCACGTCCATGTGATGTCGTGGGAAGCCCTCGTTGCTTTCCCGCTCCGGAGAGCCGGTGTCGAGGCCGCCGTCGTAGTACGCAACGACGCCGGCAGTGCGAGCCCTCAGCAGCAGGTCGCGCTCGTCGGTGCTCAAATCGCTGAAGTTGAGCCCACCATCGCGAGCCAATCTGTCGGTGTCAGGGTCCATTGCGACGAGCGTCGAAGTTTGCGCCATGGAATGAAGTACCAGCTTATGGGAGTCTTGCGCTGGAGTTTGAGGTATAGTAGCGGCGCCTGGTGGCGGTGCGGGAAACGACATCTGGGTCGCGCCAGCTTGGGTCGTATTGAGCCTTAGCTGTGGCGAAGCACGTTTCTAGGCCGAGTTTTGCGTCGATTCGCACTTTTTTATGCCCTGTTGCGAGTGCGAAAAGGCTCGTCACTTCTCACAGATCACGCCGACCACGCTGCGAGCTCGCCGCAGCGTATAGTTTAACGAAAACGGACTCTCCGTGTGCCGTGGGACGTAATGTGGGACGTAATTCGTTTCTCCTTCCGCTAGCCACCATACTCCCGCTTTCGCTCTGCTGTCGGCTCTGTCTTGGCTCTGTTTCTGGCCGCGCGTTTGCGTTTTGCGCAGAAAAGCCGTAGCGCCGTCTGCGGACGCCGTTCTACTCAGCGTTGGCGCAACGTCACTATGAGACCATGATGTCAGTACTCCTCGATCGGAGGGCGGGCGATTTGAACTGCGCTAGCGGTACGCGGACGCTTCAGAACGCATTTTCTCTTAAAATAAGTCTCTCCTTGGCACGAAACAAGCGTTTCGAGGTTTCTGTGATGGTATTTCAACAGTCCACGTTGACTTAATAGTAACCTTTAGTGTCCCTTTAAGCTTGGAGAGGACATTGGTTTGTTCCTGGTTAACTTTGAGCGAACGTGCGAGAAGCAGGGGTTCTCTCGGGAAACGTGGCCACAGCTCTTGCTCACTTTGTTACCCGGCAAGGCGGCCGACGTAGTCGCTCGCTTGAAAAGAGAGGAGGCAGAGGATTTCGACCAAGTGAAATCGAGTCTGCTAAAAAAGTACAGGCTGTCAGCGGAGGCGTTCCGTCGGAAGTTTCGGGAAAATGAGAAAGGCAGAAGTGAGTCATATACAGAGTTTGCCTACAGGCTTATGTCAAACATGCAGGAGTGGCTCAAAGAAGAGAAAGCGTTTGGTTACCACGAGAAAGTTCTGCAGTGTTTTGGTTGGAACAGTTTTATAGTCGGTTACCTGAGAACGTGCGGTACTGGGTCTTGGATAGGCCAGACGTTAGTACGGTGGCTAAAGCCGCCGAGCTAGCCGAGGAGTTTGTGACGCGTCGAGCTCGCGGAGCTAAGGACGGTCAAAAGGGTGAATTTGGCTCCAAGTTTGAGAGGCCGAAGTTCACACCCATGAGAGCAAGGGGGGACACACGTAGTGCGGATGCGAGTGAAAGCAGTCCGACCGAACGTAAGGAGACGGCGGCAGCCGAAGCCGAACGCAGAAAGCGGTTCGAGATGAGGCAAGCGCGCGTGTTATACGTGCCAGAAGCCGGGTCACTTTTCGGCGCAGTGTCCAGAAACAAAAACAAAAGTCGTGTTTTTGTCATTATGCAGCACTGGATCAAGCAAGCCGTGGAAGCTCATAGCGTGTGTCTGCCCGTAGCAAAAGTGCTTATTGAAGGACCTTTCGGAGCACTTGAGACGGAGGCCGCAGTGTCATCTATGCTGCCCCCCATTACCCGTACCTATTTTCGAACAGGTCCGATCACCTCCTGCGCGAGAAGGGGCTTTTGTTTGGTGAGGCTAGCGTTCAGGCCTTAACCAGATCGAGAGTTCGGGAGCTCGCTGCAAAGGTGGTAGTTGCGGGACCGACGTTGTCGAACAATGAGAAAGGGTCGGAGGCGCAGCAAGCTGATATTCAGAGCACGTCCGAACTGAATAAAATTGAGTCTGTAGCGTTGAAGGCACCAGATACTGGAGAGGAAATGCCCGACACGGGAAAGTTAGAAGAGCTATCTGCAGATTTGCTCATCGCGCCTACGTCAGATGGACTTAATAGGTTGCTAAAAGTCGGCCGGTCGGCTTTGATAGCCAAGCAAAAAAAGGATGGCAGCCTAGAAAACAACATGCGCTGCAATGTCAAGGAAGGTATCGCCAAGAAAAATGCTCGTTTTGTGGAAAGAAGTGGGGTCTTGTACCAGAAGTATCTAGACCGCAGGGGAGTGGAGTTCGATCAGCTGATCGTGCCTCAGTGCTACCGTCAGGATCTGTTGCACTTGTCGCATGGAGGTTCGTGGTCCGGACACCTAGGAGTTAAGAAGACTAAGGACCGTCTCTTGCAAGAGTACTATTGGCCAGGGTGTTTTCGTGACGCAGAACACTTTGTGAGGACATGTGACACCTGTCAGCGGGTGGGCAAACCAGGGGACAAATTGAGGGCGCCGTTGAAGTTGGTACCTGTCATTACGGAGCCTTTTAGACGGCTTGTTATTGATACAGTGGGACTTCTGCCGGTAACAACCACGGGGTACAGACACATTTTGACTGTGATCTGCCCAGCGACAAAGTTCCCTGAAGCAGTGCCGCTTAAAGAACTCAGCTCAGTTGAGATAGTCAATGCACTGCTGTGCATATTTGTGCGAGTTGGTTTTCCTGCGGAAATCCAGTCAGATCAGGGCACAGTGTTTACTAGCGCTTTGACGACAGCCTTTCTCGAAAGGTGTGGGGTAAAGCTGTTACACAGCTCAGTGTACCACCCACAGTCAAATTCCGTTGAGAAGCTCCACTCCGTCATGAATCGCGTGTTGAGAGCATTGTGTTTTGAACAACAAACTGACTGGGAGCTGTGTCTGCCTGGGGTGATGTTTGCATTAAGGACCGCGCCGCATGCGGCTACGGGGTTTTCGCCAGCTGAGCTGGTGTACGGTCGCTCGCTGCGGTCTCCGCTTCACATGCTTCGAGACTTGTGGGAAGGCAGGGGCGATGACCCAGTCGTGGTGGAGTACGTGCTTAGGCTCCTCGAACGCTTAAGAAGGGCACAGGAGTTGTCAGGTGAAGCAATGGCAAAGGCCCAGCAGAGGGCCTAGGTTTATTATGATCGGACAGCCAGGGCCCGTCATGTTGAGGTGGGCGATGAGGTAATGATATTGCGCACATCGCTAAAAAACAAACTCGACGTGCAGTGGGAGGGCCCAGCACGGGTTGTTCAAAAACTGTCGGACGTCAACTACGTGGTGAGTCTGCCAGGAAAACGGAAAGCACAGCAAGTTTACCACTGTAATCTGCTCAAATCCTATAGACAACGGGAAGCAGTGGCGTGTATGATGGTAAACGTTCCCGAAGAGCTTCCGGTCGAGCTTCCGGGACTAGGCTCAGTGACGAACAGGGAAGACACCGATCAAGTCATTAGTGACTTAATCAGTAAAGCACCGCTGTCGCCTGAGCAGAAAACCGAACTACACCAGCTCTTACAAGAGTTTCAAGGTCAGTTCTCTGAGAGGCCTGGTAGGACTTCTGTCCTTACTCATGAAATAGAACTTACCTCCCCAGAGCCAGTATGATCCAAGGCGTACCGGCTGTCACCCCGCCAGCGTGATATTATGGAGGCTGAGGTAAAGAAAATGCTACAGCTCAGTGTTATTGAGGCGGGTGAGAGTGATTATACCTCCCCTTTGATTTTAGTTGAGGTACCGGGCAAGGAACCTCGTCCTTGCGTCGACTACCGCAGTCTTAATTCCATCACTAAGGATCAAATTTATCCGATCCCTAACATCGAGGAGCGCCTTGAGGAAGTTAGTAGCGCTCAGTTTATTTCCACCCTAGATCTTGTCAGGGGTTATTGGCAGGTTCCACTTACAGAAGAGGCTAGTAGGTATGCGGCGTTCATTTCACCAATGGGAACTTTCTGTCCTAAAGTTCTGAGTTTTGGTTTGAAGAACGCGCCATACTCCTTTTCAAGCCTCATAACCAAAGTGTTGCGGGGACAGGAAGAATTCACTTTACCGTATTTAGACGACGTAGCGATATTCTCCGCATCCTGGTCTGAGCATATGGCACACTTGCGGGCAGTGCTAACCCGCCTGCGCGAAGCGGGCTTGACAGTCAAGGCTCCCAAGAGCCAGTTAGCACAGGCCGAGGTTGTCTATCTCGGTCACGTGATTGGACGGGGTCGTCGCTGCTCCTCTGAAATAAAGGTGGCCGCTGTGCGAGACTTCCCGCAACCGCGCACGAAGACCGATATTCGGTCGTTCTTAGGTGTCGCCGGCTACTATCAGAGGTACATCCCCAGGTACTCTGATATCGCGGCTCCCCTGACGGATGCTCTAAGAAAAACAGAGCCCCAAGCAGTCGTCTGGGACAAGACAAGGGAAAGAGCTTTTAGCGCCCTAAAGAGCGCCCTAACAAGCCAGCCTGTGCTACGATCGCCAGACTACACAAAAGGGTTCGTTGTTCAGTGCGATGCTAGTGAGCGAGGCATGGGTGTTGTACTGTGCCAACGGGAAAATGGAGAAGTGGAACACCCCATCCTGTATGCTAGTCGTAAGCTGACCAGTCGTGAGCAGGCGTACAGTGCCACCGAGAAAGAGTGTGCGTGTCTCGTGTGGGCCGTTCAGAAATTGTCTTGCTACCTAGCCAGCTCGAGGTTTATCATTGAGACGGATCACTGCCCTCTCCAATGGCTGCAGACCATCTCTTCCAAAAATAGCCGCCTCCTGCGCTGGAGCCTCGCTTTGCAACAATATTCCTTTGAGGTGCGTTACAAAAAGGGGAGTCTCAACGATAACGCCGATTGCTTAAGTCGAGGCCCCTAACGTAGGAATCAGCCTCAAAGTTGTTTGTTACTGATGTTTTTCTTCCTGAGGCAGGATTTTTAACATATTGCTTTTGTTTATTGATTCAAAGTCATGACGTGCTTTCTAGTGCAATTTTCCAATTTGTGGAGGCGTTCTGAGTGCTGCTAAACTACTGTAAGGAACTAGGCAGTAGTATAAAAGGGGAAAGAGCCTGGCATGACTTAGTGAGGGTTGTGTCGTGCTTGCTGACTGAGCAATTGAGTTTCGGCGTAGTTCTAACGCTTGCTGGGAACGAGAACAAAAAAAAAGGCAACTCTCCCGAAGTCACTTTGCAGTGTCCTGTGTGAACCTGAACGTGAGAACAAGGCCTTCTCGGTGCGCTGCGCTCAAGAAACGCCGAGGGGCGACCGACTTCGGTTATGAGCATCATCGAGCGACATCCCTCCGGACAGCGGATGCAGTCCCCTGACCATCGGGATCTCCTTCTCCCGGCGGGGCGGTCTGTTACGTTTCGCCTCCAACGTGCGGTATAACCGGCGCGGATGCAACGGACGCCGGGGCTTCGTTCAAAGCGGCGGACATTTTGGCCAGTTCAGCGCTGCCGCAACGCGTCCTGCCAAGCGCGTCCAGGCATGTTTCAATGCCATGTGTCTTCGTGTGTGCGTGCGTGTCTGTGTGCATGTTGGTGCCCACGCTTGTCAAAGCGCGGCAGCCGGGGAGAGGAGCTCCCCAACAGTGAAGCGAGGAGGTCTGACCGGCGCCGGCCCGGCGGATACGTCACTTCTTGTCACAACGTGTTTGTGCGCCGCCGTCACCTGCGCCTCATCCGAGCCGTTTCTTCTTGCCCTCGACTCCGAGAGTATAAAAGCAGCTGCCCCCGGACGCCAAGAGAGAAGCTTCGATTTACTCAGTCGAGTAACGTGGTCTCCCGTTTCTCCACTTCAGTCGACCTGACCGGCCGCTCTTTTGCGATGCTAGAATAAACAAGTTGTTCTGTTAGCAGTCGACTCATCCTTTGCCAGGACCTTCGGATGCTTCCAGCTGTGCCCCAGGCCGCCAGGCCAACGCTACCCTTGGGGCTTGCGACCCATTTGCAACAATCCGCGCCATCGGCCCCACCAATATGCGACGCAACCCTGCTGCATCCTTCGATGACGCCTCCATACGTAACACCCAAGACCAACGCCAAGACACGCCGCGTCACGTGGACTTTCCGCTGTTCGTTGAATTTTGCTCCTCTCTAGGGGGAGAGCCCTCTGTAGCGGCAGCAGCATCGGCATCGCATGAGTTACTAGACGCTCGTGTCCACATGAGATACGAGCGGCTGGCACGCTCCAGCATGGGCTAGCGTTCCGAAGGGGGATTAAAAAGAATGCTACGCTAAGAGAAGGAGTGGCAGTCTTTCCTCTCCCACGAGAGCCCGAGACTTTACCGGTCTACGTGGTAGCTCATCGCCACAACCTAATTACTCAAAGATGTTCATTGAAGAGCAGCACATACCTACTGGCGCATACCCAGTAACCCAAGTTGGTATCAAAAAGGTTCCTTGAAGACGAGCACAGACTGAATGGTACATACTCAGTGCTCCAAGTTGTCATCAAGGAGTTCCTTCGAACAGCAGTGCTCACTCAGTCCTGCATCTACAGTGACCCATGTTGAAAGAGGTTTGTTGAACAGCAGCATGTGTGTACACATGTCAGTGAGCCAAGTTGGTCCGACCATTGGCTTTGAACCCTGTTACCTCAGCATAGCAGCCCAATGCATTAACTATTTGATCATGGACAACTCGGTGAACCAGGTAGGCGGGAAAGTGGTTAGACACTAACGCAAAAATTCCCAGGAACGTTTGTGAAGTACCCTGAGAATGCTAACACATTAAAAAAACATGAAATGATATTGGTCTTGAAACTTCTACATGGTTTTCATAGTGCATGATAGGAATGTGCTGTCCAATCATGAATCCCTACATTGCTTACGGTGGTTACCTTTATGTGTTTGGTGGCACATGATGTCACTGGCAGCTTGCTTTGCATCTAGAAACTAGATCTTAACCAACTTGCGCTCCTACATGTTTCAAACAGGCTTTTAGTGACATAGCTGTCATTTTTATCAGCTGTCTATTATGTGCCAGTAGTACACATTAGCAGTCTATTTAAACAAATGGCTGAACTCTTTTAGTTGACAGACACAAAAAAATAGGTAGCTATGAATGCCAAACAAAAATTAATTTCACTAAATGGCCATTGTGAATTCAAAGCAATAAATTCTATTGTATAAACCTCAAATGGCACCATTTTGGCCTACCTGCCTTACGTAAATAATGCAGTGCAGTTGTGACATGCAGCTTTGCTATGGTCTGGGCATGGCAGTATCGTAACTTACCAAGAACAACATTCCATTTGTCTGTTCTGTTTTAGGTTTGCAAGAAATTATTGTGATGGCCGAAGCTACTTTGTGCTGCTCATCATCACAGACGGTGTCATCAGCGATATGCCACGAACTAGGGAGGCCATTGTACAGGCTTCCTCCCTGCCCATGTCAATCATCATCATAGGTGTGGGCAATGCCGATTTCTCAGGTGTGTTGGCCGGCCACCGTCCTTTGTGTTTGCAGCCACTAAAGAATGGGCAGGTATAGGCTTTTGCAAAGCATTTCCAGATAGAATCAAAGCGTGTTTTCAAGTGCAGGTTCAAAAGGTTGACAGTCACTTTAGCATATGCTAAATGCTAAAGAGGATGAAGGCAAAAGCCTGTGCACTCATGAGACATTCATTAAGTTACTTGACATGCTCATTCGAAGGCATTGTTACTTCCTGTTAATTTTTTTCTCCCACCAAAGGTTGTGCGTTCGAGTGCCTTTTTTTAAGTTAACTATATCTTAGTTAACTGTGCCTTAATTAACTTTGGCATGATTAATACCAAAGGTTGTGAATTCATCTCCCACAAAAGGTTGAGGGTTCGACCCCCAATTTTGGTGGCATTGAATTTTGGTGCCATAATGGCGGATGGCCAGTTTTTCGACCCATGAGCCGTCTAAGGCTTTCACCTTAAAATATCAGTGCTTGTATGTTCAGCTCTATGGAAGGCAGATGCTTTCATTGGCCAGTCTGTTCAGACTCTGTCATGAGGGCTGATCTGCAGGCTAGCCATTATGTCATAACACGACGTAAATGAATAAATATTCTTGTCATGGTTATCTCCTAGGAGCTTACAGCATCAGCAACTCCTTTCTTAGATATTTACAATTGCAGACAAATGAGACAAAACCAAAACAGAACTAATGTAATCTTTTGTTTTCACTTCCACCACTTTGTGTGATGTCAGCGTTGTCTCAGCCTGCAAACTTAGTTTGGCACCTACACCATCTTTCGTGACTGAATATGTGATGTTGCAATGTTGCAGTATAGAATTATTCATATTAAACAGATGCTCAACTTTATGCTTTCCTTTTGCGTTTCATCTGTTCATGATAGTACATGTAGTCACAATGCCAAATCTGTTCTGCAATATCCCACAAGGTGGAGGAACTACCATGAAAGGGAAAAATTGTCATCCACCTGAATGTAGCAGGAGCAACCCATACGGATTTCTCAAAAAGAGCGCTTTGCAGTTGTGGAAAAATTTGTCCTGGTCCGGGATTTCCTTTGTAGTTTTGTGCCAAATTCGGGTGGATTACAATTTTTCCCTTTCGTATAGTTACAATGTTCCACATGGCCTTTTCTCTCATAAAGTGTGTGAGCTGCTCTGTATAATGAGGCTACTGTCTTCCTGCTGTTTCCAGCCATTGTCCGCTACTGCCTCCTTTTTATTTCTAGCCATGGAAGCCCTTGATGGAGATGTCGTGCAGCTGAGCTCAGGTTTCCACCGAGCCGAACGAGACATTGTCCAATTTGTGCCCTTGAACAAGTTCCTTCAAGGTGGTGGCACCTGGCAGAGCAACCAGATGCAGCTTGCCAAGGAGGTGCTGGCCGAGGTCCCCGGACAGGTCACTTCTTACATGTACAAGCACAACATTAAGCCTGGACTGGGCCAGGAGACCGTAGTCCCCCCTGTAACTTAAATATATGGGTATGTTCAGACTGTGAAACCAAAAAAGAAATTGATGCTGCCCTTTTATTTTCTAAACAGGAACTGAACCTGGACCAGGAGACTAGTATACTTGCTGCCATTTGAGAGATGAACCTGCTCTATAATGTGACAAAAGAAATAATTTGAAGGCATTTTTGTGATTGGCCTGACAATGTTTTAAACAAAACAAACAACATGTTTTGGCACATAGAAAAGCTGTGAGTGAAGCCACATCAGTTGTAAAAGATTTGAAAAGACTCTAACCAGATGTTTCAGGGAGTTTATGCTATTACAATGTTTTCACTTGGAGGATACAAACTTCAGGATGTATCAGCTGAGCACATTACAGAGAAGTTTGGGATGTGTAAAACTAACTCTGGAGGCGTTAAATTGCCAACCTCAGTGTTTTGCATGTTGTGAGTATGTGTTCTTGCTTTCTCTGCTGTGTATGGTTGAGGCAGAAGGCTCTGGCATTAGTATTAAGCTACCATATTCACCTCCGTATAACTCAAACCCTTTATTAAAGTGAAAAGTTGGAAAGTGATGGGTAAAACCTAAGTGTATCTACATTTGCGTTTGGGTAAGCTTTCCCAAATCTGCACACTTTAATGTTAACCAAAAATTTTCTGAGCACTTCGACTTGTATAATGACCATACTCATGCAGTGGCCACACCTGCCAGCTTTCTGGAAAATACCCCATCCAGGATATCGTTGGTCTCCACCCAGTTTCAAGCTGCACCCTCTGACATGATGATATAAGAAGTGCCATGTTTCTGTGTAGCAAGTGATAAACCCAGCTCATCTACAATGATCTGCAGCAGATGTTGTGTGGCCATTACTGCATTTTGCTTGTGTTGGTGTCATACTTACCCGAGACTGTGCGACCCTGTGGTAGCTTCCATTTTCTGAAAACAGGTTAACTCAAACCCCCGTATTTTCAAGCAATCCTCCACTCAACTGAGTGGAGCACAGCGTCACCCCATTGACTGAAAAAGATGCTGCTCTTCTCAGGGATGCCTGTGGAGCACCACTGAAAAGCAGCTGTCCAGGGATGGCACTGCCATCAACTTCCTCGAATCGAGGTGGAGGGCTGAGTGGAGTAACATTCTAGAGTTTGGGGGTCCCAGACTGTGCCCATCAAGGCACCACTACCTGTAAAGAGTGGGGCTACGGCCAAACTGCCCACCTGACTACCATATATATATATATCTATGGTAAGGTTCCCTCGTTACAAAATTGTTAGCCAGTGAAAAAAAGAACATATTTTGTTGCTAAGCTCGTGGTTGTATACTCTGACCTATCATGCAGTTTCATCATCATCATCAGCCTGGTTACGCGGCTGATGATGACTCTACAACTTTGCGTATGTAACTTTATATATGTGTGTGTGTGTGTGTATATATATATCATCAGCCTGGTTACGCCCACTGCAGGGCAAAGGCCTCTCCCATACTTCTCCAACTACCCCGGTCATGTACTAATTGTGGCCATGTCGTCCCTGCAAACTTCTTAATCTCATCCGCCCACCTAACTTTCTGCCGCCCCCTGCTACGCTTCCCTTCCCTTGGAATCCAGTCCGTAACCCTTAATGACCATCGGTTATCTTCCTCCTCATTACATGTCCTGCCCATGCCCATTTCTTTTTCTTGATTTCAACTAAGATGTCATTAATTCGCGTTTGCTCCCTCACCCAACCTGCTCTTTTCTTATCCCTTAACGTTACACCCATCATTCTTTCCATAGCTCGTTGCGTCGTCCTCAATTTAAGTAGAACCCTTTTCGTAAGCCTCCAGGTTTCTGCCCCGTAGGTGAGTACTGATAAGACACAGCTATTATACACTTTTCTTTTGAGGGATAATGGCAACCTGCTGTTCATGATCTCAGAATGCCTGCCAAACGCACCCCAGCCCATTCTTATTCTTCTGATTATTTCCGTCTCATGATCTGGATCCGCACTCACTACCTGCCCTAAGTAGATGTATTCTCTTACCACTTCCAGTGCCCTGCTACCTATCGTAAACTGCTGTTCCCTTCCGAGACTATTAAACATTACTTTAGTTTTCTGCAGATTAATTTTTAGACCCACCCTTCTGCTTTGCCTCTCCAGGTCAGTGAGCATGCATTGCAATTGGTCCCCTGAGTTACTAAGCAAGGCAATATCATCAGCGAATCGCAAGTTACTAAGGTATTCTCCGTTAACTCTTATCCCCAATTCTTCCCAATCCAGGTCTCTGTATACCTCCTGTAAACACGCTGTGAATAGCATTGGAGAGATTGTATCTCGCTGCCTGACGCCTTTCTTTATTGGGATTTTGTTGCTTTCTTTATGGAGGATTATGGTGGCTGTGGAGGCGCTATAGATATATTTCAGTATTTTTTCATACGGCTCATCTACACCCTGATTCTGTAATGCCTCCATGACGGCTGAGGTTTCGACAGAATCAAACGTTTTTTCGTAATCAATGAAAGCTATATATAAGGGTTGGTTATATTCCGCACATTTCTCTTTCACCTGATTGATAGTGTGGATATGGTCTATTGTTGAGTAGCCTTTACGGAATCCTGCCTGCAGTTTAATTTTATTTAAAATTTAGCTGTTTTGCAAGTTTGTGGTACAGTTATTCTGTTAATTCTTGACATTTTTCATCATCAGACTTGCTTCTCTACTTCTTACATGGACTTGTGAGGGTATCGCATTTATGCATTCTTCTACTCGTTGCAAAATCTTGCCAGCTCACATGCACCCCTCTGTGAATAAAACTCAGTGATAACTTTCTTGCTCAACTGCAGTGCACGAAGTGCAAAAAAACTGGAATTCCATTGATCACACATGCAGTGCTCTAATTGCTTAGCACATCCAAAATACAAAAGAAAGAAAAAAACAGCATCATTTTTTCCAATACAATACAATTTTATTTATTTGGAGACATACATACTCAATTATGCTGATCCGCCCAAACACAATGTGCTTGTTTGGCAGATCAGGCAACTGGTAGAGTTGGTGCATACAGCTCAAGTTTAGGCACCGGAAATGAAATATTAATATTTAAAGGAAAAAAAATACTTTATGCACTGCAAGTAGCGCAATCAAACAGAAATACATTACAGAGCATACAGATTTATATAAAACGAGGAAAAAACCCACAAATTTCATCATTTCAGGAAAAAGTTCAGGTAATTTATACAAATACTACAGTTGATACACACCGGTTTCTAATATTTTTTGACATTTTCTTTTTACCATTAATAGAGCAGAAGTCATCATCAAGCTTGTTCAGTACAGCTGGTACACAAAGGCTTCTCATATTTTTCTTGTAGTTGTAGTAATAACGTGCAATCATCGTGAAGTGAAAAAGCTCACGGATTGGCAGCACTCCCAGCATGCTTAGTTTATCTTCTATTGTGGCTTATTGCAAATAAGTGCCATAAGTTATAGTGTTAACTGTTCTTCTTATTACAGAATTTAAAGTTGGAGCCTTATAATCCGAGCAATTACTGTGTAGCGTGATTTCATACGTAAGAAGAGGTTCTACCAATGATTTATAAATTAAATAGCTAAGATAAAGTGGGGATTTCCCTCTAAGATAGTACATCATGGCCGCCATGGCTCTTGTCTTTTTAACAAGCTAACGTGATTCCACGTCAAGTGCTGATCCCAGAAAATACCATGGTACTTAATAACTGGTTTCACTGGCAGACAAACACATTTACAATGGTAACAATTTGATGAGTGCAAGAATAGTGTTTTGAAAACGAAATTGCTTTATGGGGATGCCTAAAACGTGTGTTTTGTCTTCTTGAGGTTTAAGAAAATTGAATCCCGTGAGAACGAGCCAATGACTTGGTTGATGTCGGCCTGGAAGCTTTCCATTCGTCTATCACATTTACTAGCCTCGAGTACCAGCGCTGTATCATACGCTTATTGAGATACTCTAGATGTCAACTCCAGTAAACCTAAATCGGAAAAATACACATTAAAAGTAAAGGACCAAGTGTACTTCCTTGTGGTGTACCAAATTTAACTAACCTTAAATTACCGTGTATGCCACCAATTTTAAAACACTGGGGCCTATTGGTAACATAATTAACTTGATTTTGAAATCCTAGCGCTCTTAATTTTTCTAACAAAGCAAGATCGATCGTATCAAATGCCTTGTTAAAGTCCCATGTCTGTGCATGTCTCCTAGACATGTGATATCTATATTTGCTTTTTTTATGTATTCGTCCCTTGTTCCTTTTCATTTCTTGTTTGGCTTATTGACACATAATTTGTACATGCACGTTTGTTACCATGTATTTCATTTTTGTATGTCCACCTGCTATGGTCCCTGATGGGACTGACAGTATTGAAAATAAATAAATAAAAAGAGGGCTAGAACAAAGTTTTTTTTTTCTATTACAGTGTTAACAAAATTTGTAAATTGAAGCAGTGTAATTGTATTGTTATTTTTTGTAAAGCCAAATTGTGCCGAATCATTCAAACAGTGCTTTTCACAGAATGACTGCATAAACAATGATACATGTTTTTCCATTATGTGTGCTAAAGCTGACAAAATCAAGATTGGCCTATAATTTCCCCACTCACACTTTTATTCCATTTTTGTACGCTGGTCGGACTACAGAGATTTTAAGTTCATCTGGTATGTCACCAATTTGGAATATTCCATTTAAAACTTTTAACAAGACATTTTTCAACACCTCAAAGTTACAACGCAGGTCTCCAAGTCAAATGCCGTCATATCCAGGTGGTTTATGAAGCTTCATTCCTTTCATTATTGTCCACAATTCAACTTCTGATAATGGTGGTAGGTAAGCCATATGTGCACAGGCCTGCTGCAGCTTGTACATACCGTTATTATCAGCTATCATGCTTCGCATCTTTTCTGTTGCCTTTGTGAGAGTGTTGTTGAATTTATCACACATTTCCTTCAGGCTTGAACCAGGAAAGTTTCTTTCTATTGTGACGTCAATAGATGCTTTATTCTTTCTACCCATTAGATCGGTCACACACTGCCAGGTTTTCTTGCCATCACGCTTATTAAAAGAAACAGACTATCATGTTTTCACACTTTCTACATTCCTCTCTTAGGTTCGTATTTTCTGGGTCGTTTCTACATTTTTGCCAGGCCTTGTCCTTAACATAGGACAGTTCCATTATCTCATGAGTAACCCAGGTATTCTTTGCATTTCTATGCTTGATTTTTACAGTTCTGGTGGATTTCTCATGTTTTTTTGAATATATTGACAAATTTCTTGTATAGGCTGATGTGGTCTAATTCTAATATGGAGCTCCAATCAACCTCCTGTATACATTTATCAGCTTTCCTGTTATCAATGATAGATTTAGTAATCGTGGGATAGTCAGTCTCATTGTTTTTGTCGGACATCATTACAATAGATGTAAAGTGGTGATCCGCTGCTAAAAATAAGAAGGAATGCCTCAAATAAAGGAACAGTACTTATAAAATCTGTCATTTGAAATCAACTTGCCGCATTCGTTTATTGTATGTATCATTATCACCTCATTTAATGATGTTAAAAATGTACACTATAAATAATGGCACTAATCATTTTAAGGCCTCTGACTCTTAATGCCATTAACTTGACCTGGTTGCTCAAGTTCTGACAGGTTACTGAGACATTGTCCGACAAACGTGTACATAAATTGAATTCAAACTGCATGAGGATTCTAAGCTACGCTAGCCAATTTACATTCAACAATGTGAAAAGCACTGATGATGGGGCAAGTGGTGTGAACAGTACCGGTACACTATCCTGTTCGGTTGTGCAATCTGTCTCTTTTTTTTACTACAATACACTATGAAGAGGACAGGACATATGAACAGCACAGATGCACTCTCCTGTTTGTTTCACTTGCCCATCGGCTGTACTGTTCACCATGTTTAAAGTAAACTGTACAGCTTCGATGGCAACCACTTCACAAACAAATGCTCTTTATTTCTTGTTCCTGCCCTTGAAAGGAAAAATTTTGGAATTTAATTTAATTTAAAAGGAATTTAATTTTTGCAGGGAGAAGCGCAGAAATTTTAAGTAGAGAATCTTGATTACAAAGGCCTTCTGAAAAGTAGCAATGACGCAGGGGCAGCAGTACCGGCATGCTGAAAAACACGAGATATAGTGCCCACATTTCTGGCAACATGCCTGCTGCAGTCTAATGCTGCTATTGGTAGGATTGGGAAATGCTATTGAAACTGTACCCAACTTACGTTTTATAGCATGTTGAAATATGAAATATTTTATACTGATGTTGCTCACTGATTCTTGTGCATCATGGCTGTAAACAGGGCTTGTTGTCAACACCTGCATTCGATGCTGGCTCATTTACATGCGGAGGTTTATTTCTTTGTTTTCTTTCTGTGCAAAGTGCTGAAGATTGTCACAGGGTGTCACAAGGAAAGAGCAACCATCAAGCCCCTGGTTGGAGGTTCGTTTGGTGCACTTGCTAGCCCCCAGATCTGAAACCCACTTTTGTTGAGCAGCACACAAGTTGGGAAGCTTCATTTGTGGGACCACTAGCCTTTAGCGTTTTCCTACGCACCGTACCTCTCTACAGTACATGTTATACAAACACCATATATATACGTTGACGTGGTTATTTCTATGTATTTTGCAGCTGCTTAAACAATGTGTTATTGTTCAGTGGCCTGACCTTTAAAAAAGGAGAGCACTGCCTTTCAGGCTTTTGTGGAATATTCCATCTTCATGCTGCTTTTATCATGCCAGCTGACAACAGCCCACTTCATTTTTGAATCTCATTTTGTCTTTGCATGAGCACCTAGAGGGCAGAAGCGTAGGAACAGGGCATGGAAAGGTGATCGTATGGCATTGTTATACTTTAATTTCTATTTATTGGGAATCCCTAACTCCTAAGACCTCGTTGTCAATGCACTTTCTATGCTTGTGTTATCCGCTTAGCCACTCTCACTTTTTTTTTTCTTTGGAAGATTCAAGCAGATAATATTTTGATACACCAAAGCTGTTTGATGTCTTTGAGTATCAGCTCTGGGAAAAGGGCTATTGAGAGTTTTCCATGGCACCAGGTGCAATCCAGCAGATGGCATGATGTGCTGGGTGGCTGAAATTGTGCTGCATATTTACACATGAGATCCGTATTTGTACCTACTTTGCCAAACATCTTTACACATATTGAAGCTGCGAGTACAGTGCATACTTGTGTAAGGGCTGCACTCTTTTTTTCTATAATCTGGGCTAGGTGCGGCCCTTGCACGAATCAGGCCGATGACAGCCCGTCAAAGGTTCGTACTGTTTCCGCAACTGTAGCAGAGGGTAAGAGAGGGCATAACGCTGAAGTGAACAACCTCAGGTGCCGGCCCATCGTCCCTGACCAGCGCTGACCAAAACGTGGCTCCCTTCTCTAGAGGCGAAATGCCACCGATCTGACTGGAAACACTGCCAACACAGCCAAGACGATGCGCCACACAAAGAAATAATGGCGCGGCGACACTGGCTGAGTGGCGTCAACAGAGAAGCAGTTAGCGTCGTCTAGCAATAGCGTAACTAACTTCACTTTCCGACGGGACAGTTCGATCATTTTTTTCATAATATTGCCCTGCAAAGTAGGGATGCAGCCCTTACACAAGTATATACAGTATTTTAGCCCATGTACAGTGCAGAATAGAGACCAAGGAAATGTAATATTGTGCTTAACTACACCTTTATGACTGTGTTAATCTACTACAGGGATAAAAAGTTCTCATCAGTATTCATGATCATTTACTCAGGATTCAAGCTGTCTATTCCATCAGTAGCTGGACCACAATCAGGATAATGGTAGGGAGGTTCTATGGTAATCTACTTCATGCTGCATTGGTGCCTTTGGGTTTCTTATTTTTTTATGTTGTGATACTAGGGTGTGCATGCTGCTTTTTTGCTCACATGTGAGGAAAATGCCAAAATAGCTTGCCGTCCACTTCAAAACAAGCATTCAAAGTACCTTGTAATGAGGCACAGATCAAATTTTGGCCTCGAAAGGCCCTCACTATCATCTGCATAAATGTCTTTGTTTTCAAAGACCAAGCATAGGATCGAGCTGTTATTTAATAAATTGTTTGACTCATTTCACGTAGGAAGCAAAATGTTTGCCTATAGACAAAGAGAACAGGTTTTGCACTAGTAGCTAATGTATACAAGAGAGTGCCAATACTGAACATAAGCTGAATAATTCCAGAACTAATTTTTATCAGATTGTGCTATTTCAGTACTCTTTGAAACACTAGCATGGCCTGCAAGGCTATATGGCTGAGCTCTTAAGATTCATGAACCAGATTCTTTGTAGTCTAGAGGCCACAAAAAAAATGTATTCAACATTCTTGAAGGTTTCTTGATGTTTCAGAACAAATATATCTGCAACGTATATGCAATATACATAAGTTTTACAATGACCAGCATGCTTTATGATCAAAATAGGTGTCTTAACGACTGCTTTGCTAACAGCCAGTATAGATTTGGAGGCTGTAGAGTTTCAAGTTGTCCAAATGTCCCCTCCATGGAGTTACCTTTTATGGAAAATTTCACTTGTCAATTTTGAGTAACTACCCAAATTCTCAAACAGGTTCTTGAATCACGTTTGGATTTCACAAATATAAATATGCCAGAGAAAAGACATAGCTTTACTTTGTATCATTATGGAAATCTTAATGCATAGCTCACAGAAGTATCACTACGCGTTTTAGAACTTCCAATTTAATCCACATATCGGCAATAGGGCACAGGAGGGTGAGCTGTTATAAGTAGAGCTGATCCAAAACCACCCCTGAAAAATGCAAAAATGCAAGCCCATTGTGAATCGGCCAGTGAAAACAAGAAAAGGAAAAAAACACCTGCTTGAGATTGACCAGTAGAATTCACCTTAAACATCAAGACATAGTCCCAAACCAATGTGACCAGGCTTTTCAACTATGCTCATCCCACATCTGGAAAAGATCATGAATCCTCTCCAACAGCCTTAACATTGTTCTTAGAACCCAGTGTTTGTTATATCCGGGTATGTTAATTTTCTTTAGGTGGATTATCCACATTGTTGCAACATCTAGTCAGTTGTGAGCAGGCTGTTTCTGTACTCAATTGTTCTGGTCTTGAAAACATCAAATGCACAATCCTTTATCTTCAAGATCTGTTCTCATTTTGTCACTGTGGTGCTTTGTGTATTCTTTCCACTTGTCCTGTGGGCCATGTTGTGTCTTGCTGCAAATGCTCTTTCTGTATGCTAAGAACTGTAGAGGGAAATTGGGCGCTGTTGTCTGTATGCACCACTGGTAAGGCTGTTCACCCAACTTGATGAGCAGTACATGGATTGGTGGGTGTATTATTCCTCTTGTTTTAAACTACCTTATGGATTCTGATATCTAGATTTTTGTTTCAAATTTATTGTATCTCAACGATTAATCTCAATTAGCCTCTAATTTCAACCATTCAATAGTTTTCAACACATTGCAAACAAGATTAATTGTTTATAATATAAACCGTTACTATAAGTGGTTAGTTTTACTTAACAAATGTCATCTAGATTAGTATGCATAATAATTGTTTTAAGTATTTCTTCTTTCCACGAACAGTGGTTGAATGGAATAATCTAACCAATGACCAAGTTTTAAAATGATCAATTTTCTGCGTTTATTTCAAGTATTGAGTAAAAATTTGTTATCTTGCTGTGCCACTGCTATGTTCAAGCTCTGTTGACCTGATCTGTATTGTGTTCATTGCCTATGCTATAGTGTTCTTTACATATGTATTGTTTCTCACCCTGCTAAAATCCCTAGTGGGGATTGCAGTATTGATAAATAAATAAATAAATAAATAAATAAATAAATAAATTTGGTGACATGCACACTCAAAAGTGTCACATTTTATTTAAGCACTGAAAATTATGCAATCAAACTAATTCCGAGCATAAAACACTGAATTCCTCTAAGGAAATCTAGGGTGTTTTCTTCATCCTAACTAGTCTCTCCCTATCCCCCAATCCTACCCCCACTGCTGTTGGCAGCTAGGCAGTTGCTGTGCAGTCAGCAGTAATTTTCCTCACTTTAGGGTCATCCCATGTGAAACGTCCCAGATGCCAAAAGTGAATATCATTGAATTTCTTGAAAAAAATTTGGCTATATGGCTGTTGTGTGAATAAGGTTTCACCAAAGTATTTTTGTCTAAAAATTTTTTTGATCACATGAGCGCTCTGAAATTTCCGCGAAGCATCAAAAGTAAGTTGCAGGTACATTTCTTTTATTCAGGTTTAAAACTAGTTGCAATAACAAAATTTAATTTAGAGCATTTTATTGGCATCCTTCTTTCATATGACATCATAAGTGAATGTATTTTAGAATTTTCTGTGTTTATTTGGCTTAGTAAAAAAAGCTATGAAAGTTGCGCCTTCAGAAATTTTTCTGCATTAACTGCGTTATTTCTCCAGCTACAATAATTTTTCTCCCTTTTTGCCTGTTGCTGAAAATAATTTGAAACTATTATAAAATATATTTTTTGAGCATAGCCTTAGCCACTTTTGAGCCATTAATCCACATTTAATTAATTAATTACTTTTTGAGTAAAATACTTCTGTTGGCAAAAAACGAATTTCTTGTGATATTCAGTCCAGATTAAAGCCCTCCAGATAAAAATATGTCACATAGCTCAATATACGCACTAACCTCTTAGCTTATAATTTATGAGTAGATTTTGTCTGGAGCGAGAAAATAATTTTTGAAGTCAACAACCAATATCACCAGTAGGCACACTGCGTATATGCCGCAGCTCTTTTCGTTATCTGCTTGTCATCATGTGTGCATCATTGTCTGCTCTTCTCCTCATCGTCTGCCGCCCAGCAGACAGCTGCTAGTATACGGGGTGATCATTTATCAGTTTTATGGGACTTTTAAATATCGCCTGTTGCAAATACCATAGTTATAGTCCCTGAGCTGGATTGTTCAGAGAGGCGGACATTACTTGCACCAAAAATTGAAACACATATTCAATGACTTAACTAACATTCACTAATTATCTTCCTAATTAATTACTGTATAGCACATAGTGAAATTATAAATTGTAGCCAGTGAGATTGTCAGACGTATTAATTTACAATGAATTTCCAGAATGGCACCGATTTCGAGATATTATTTCCCTAAGTATGGGACTAAATAGTCACTTTTGTGCTTGAATGCATAAAAGAGCATTTTGTTGAAAAAAGTAAATGGACCAGCAGTAAATTTTTATGGCGAGTTTGATGGCATATATCTTGAAATTGGTGGCATTCTGGAAATTTATTCGAAGTGGATACACCTGACAATCTCTGTGGCTAAAATGAGTAAATTTCAGTATGTGTTGTTCAATAATTAATGAAGTTAATTAGTGTATGCTTGTTGCTTCGTTGAATATGTGTTTCAATTTTTGATGCATGTAATGTCTGCCTCTCTCAACAATTCAGCTCAAGGACTAGAATTATGGTATCTGCAACAGGTGATTTTTAAAAATTCCAGAAAACTGAAAAATGATCACTCTGTATACTAGCAGACGACAACGCACAGACGATGATGAGCAGAAGACAAGAGTGGCAGCATGTATGCAGTGCCTTCTGGTGATATTGGTTGTTAACTTCAAAAATTGTTTTCTTGCTTCAGACAAAATTTACTTGAACGAAAATTTCTAAATCACAAGCTAAGAGGTCAGTGCGTATATTGAGCTATCTGACATATTTTTACCTGGAGGGCCTTAGTGCTTAAATTTGGCTTGAATATCACAAGAAATTCATTTATTGCTAACTTTGGAGGTATTTTTCTCAAAAATATATATTTATTAATAACTTCAAATTATTTTTAGCAGGCACTATAGTAACAGCCAAAACGGGAGAAAAATTATGGTAGTTCAAAAAATAACGCAGTTTATGCAAAGAAAATGTCTGAAAATGCAACTTTTATTGCTTTTTTACTGAGCCAAATAAACATGGAAAATTCTAAAATGCATTCAATTATGACGTCATGTGAAAGAAGGATGCCAATACAATGCTCTAAAATAAAATTTGTTATTGCACCTAGTTTCAAACCTTAATAAAAAATATTTACCTCCAACCAACTTGTGCTTCTTTGTGGAAATTTCAAAGAGTGCTCACGTGATCAGTCAGTCAAGAACTTTATTGAGGTCCTGAGTAGTGTTAAGCTGTTGGAGATCCTACGCGGGGAGCTCCTCAGGCCGAAATCGTAGGCAACACCCAAGTCGGGACGGGAACGTGGTGATGCTCCGCCAGGTCTTGGGCTTTCTGGATGGCCTTGAATTTGAGTTTGAGGTCCGAGCTTTTCAGGGCTTCTTCCCATTCGGGTTCACTGGAGAGAGGGCCCTTTGGTAACGCGGTGCATTGCCATAGCATGTGCGAAAATAAGCAATAAAGTTCTGGGCAGTCTGGACAATTTGCCGGGATGTCTCAGTTGTAGTGACTTAGTAGGCCTCGTGATGGATACGAGTCCATTTGTAGCATTCGAAATGCGGCCGTCTGCGCGCATTCAAGTTTGACGTGCGGAAGCGGGTATTTGATTCTGCCTTTTCGATAGTGTGAGGTGATTTCTTGGTAAGGGAGTGGTGGGTCATTAAACTGAATGTCCAGCGCCTCAGAGGCCGTGGGACTGTCGCGACGGGCAAGTTCTCTTGCACAGTCATGGGCCGTTTCATTGAGGTTTGGTTTTTGCGGGTGAATGTCTTTTCCCCATGTGAGCGAGAAACCAGGAGATCAAAAAATTTTTTCGGTGAAAATACTTTGGTGAAATTTTATTCACAGAATAGCCATCTATCCCAATTATTTTCAAAAAATTCAATTCTGGTCACTTTTCCCATCTGGGACGTTTCACTTCGAATGACCCTTTACTTTTCTTTATTTTATCAAAAATAAAAAAAACAGTTACTACACACAACACACTTGAGCCAGAAATAATGATACAGAAGCTTCGATTGCTTTCTGAATGAATCCATGCCAATTTTTAAATGTATACATGTGCTCCTTATGGCTGAACAATTGCAGTGTCAAATTTCTGTCTAACAACCTTAGCATGAAACCGTGTGCTTTCTGTATCTTTTGACTCCTTAATTCATTCACTATCCTGTGCCATCTTTCCCAGAACATGTTTTGTGCATAATGTTGAAAACAAAAGCAGGTGCACTATAGACTAAGCATCCAACAGCACAAAGTGACATGCGAACTGGGACAATAAGTTAAAATACCTATTGCTCATAATTAATTCAGAATGCACTTGGAAATAACTGCAGTGTCCAGATGGTTTCTAAACAAGTTGTAGCTGCACATCTGGGCCTTTGTTTTACCAATGATACAAGCACAGGCAATTCTGAACACGTAAAGATGTGTGCCAGTAGATAAAACTTCTTTGCTTTTCAGTTTATGTTGACGATTCAGCAACTTGCGTGTTTGAACAGCATTAAAAAAGTTTGCCATTTACTGTTAGTGTAGTACTGGTTTATTGTATCAGGATAACATATTGTTGTCTGCTCTATAAAATAAAGCATTTGGCACTGATACTCGCCTGGTTTGTCTGAAATAATAAATAATCAGCAGACTTCAGCAATTCCACTAACTCTGAACTCACATTTACTGCAACAGCAGCAGGCACTCGAAGTGGACACTGCCATAATCTCAAGAATAACTTATTCTTTGTAATGCATATAACATTCTCTTTGTCTGCTGCAGTACTGCATCTCGTGGCCTCCTAAGTATATACACAGATGTGGCCACCACTTAGGATCTGTGTAGTGTACATCACCTGCACAAATTGCCAAGCTCTAGCTGGAAAGCTGTGCGATGGTGCAGTGGTTATTGCGTCCACCTCCCAACTGCACATTCATGCAGAGGCATGAATTCAAATCCCAGCCATGATGGCGAGCAAAAAGCAGTGTTGTTTTTCTTCACCCTCAGGCAAGATTGAAGGTGAGCATGATAACGATGACAACTGAACGATGGTGGTGATGTATAATCAAAAGGACAGACAGACATGGCACGTCCACTTATGAGCTTGTACTTGCTGTTGCAGAAAAATGAAAAATCATTGTCTGCACACCAAGCCACTGGCAGCATGGCTAGGGTGTTCCTTGAGAAAAATGGACTGTCACTATATGCCAGCCACCATTATAGTCTTTGGCAGTTCAGTACTCGAGAGAGGCTCAACCTAGAAGTGCATGATGGACCTGCCATTTGCATCTCCTGCGAGCAAAGGGTGAGTTCCCACCAACCATGAAGCACTGCGAACCACCCACTGCTTTTATAGGTACATGATACTATGCCATATACGGGAGCCAGGAACACTATGGTAATTCATTTGCAACATTGTTACATGTGCATGGTGCGAATGCCACAAGCTATATGTGCCCATGCCAGACATCTTATGTCTGTAAAACTCTAGACAAATTCATGTTATGGGTTATTACAATTACATGATGGTGCTGTATGCATGGGGCTGAATTATTGGCTCCGGAAACTTCAGGAAAAGGGTAGTAGGTTTCTTTTTAAAGAAGCACGTAGCTTTCATAAAAATTGTTTGTCAAAGCTGGCTTCACCACAATAATTTCGAATTTGTGGAGAAGCCTGTTTCTGCAACTTCAAGTTGTCTTTATTGGCGATGGGTTCGAAGAAGTGGAAAGTTGAAGGCCTCGTGCTGGCACTTTTTATTTCTTTATTTCTTTGCTTCTTTTTCTGTAATAAAACATTTGCTCCTGCAGCATAATTCTCACCTTATGGTACATAATTAAGGCTACAAAGTTCTGGCCATTTCGGTGAATTCAGGTTCTTATCGTTCCAATTCTATTCACGGAAGTTTTTGCATCGCTTCCATAACCACTTGCATGTTTTCTTGAAGCCAAAGATAATCGAGGGCAATAGCACTGGTGGCCTGCCCCGGTTGTGTATTTTCAGTTGCTGTAGGTACAGCGGGGCGTGGCACTTGAGCAGACGCCTGACGTTTGCGCACATGCGTGAGTAAGAGCGGGTGCGAGAGAGGAAATGTGGGGACTTTTGTTCATCATGATCATTTAGTATTCCCTTCAGGGACATCACATAAGGGGGGAGAAAGTGATGGGAAAGTGCCATACATCAGCTAAAAAAAAGCAAACAAAGGTAACAGAAAAATAAATAATAAACTGTGTAGAAAACATCAGGTATAAACAGAACAACGAAAATATCTCAAACTGAGTAGCATAAATTAAAAGAAAACTATACACGTAAATGTGAAAAACTAAACAAAAGTGGCAAAAAAGAGAAGGAAATATAGGCAATGACACAATTAAGCAAGTCAGATTGCTGGGAGAGGAAACGTGAGGAAAAGTGGCTATTTTGGGTTTAAATGGTCTGATAGTAACTGCCTAAATTTGGAGGGATTTGACTCTGAAACCACGGCTTCAGGAAGATTGTTCCATTCTTCTATGGCTTCTATGGCTAAGGATTTGTTGAAGGCGTTGGAAGAACCATGCAAACGCTGTATGCTAAGGGAGTTAAACAAACGGTGAGATGAGTGTAACGGAGCACATAAGTTCTCGCGCAGTGCAGGAAAGTTAAAGTATAATTTATGAAAAAAGACAGAGCATTGCAAGTTTGCAGCGGAATGCTAGGGGTTCGAGTCCGAGAGACAATTTCATGTTGGTAACGCTGTGCCAAGGTGAGTACTGGGAAGTTGTGAAGCGGGCTGCCCGTTTCTGAATGGCTTCGAGCGACTGAATCAAGTAAACCTGGTGAGGGTTCCATATGGCTGAGGCATACAATTCATTTTAGAGCGGACATATGTTTCGTATGCTAGTTACCTGATGGATAGAGGGGACATAGCCAGCGACATTCGGATGAAACCAAATGTTCTGGAAGTGTTTGCACAAATTTTCGTGATATAGTCCACCCAAGTTAACTTGTAAGTTATTTCGACTCCCACGTACCTGTATGAGTTTGTTACTGATAGCGCCGTGGAGTTCAGCGAGTACGGGAAAAGGGCTTGAATATATGACTCTGCCTAGGCACTACGGAGGAGTTTCTTAGCGCAGACAGCCAATTTTTTTCCTCACACCCCCTGGCACACTTCGGCCTCCGCGGCCCCAACCTATGGGCCGCCCTGCTTCCAGCTTTGATCCCCCCGCTACCCCTTGGGTGCCGTGGAGATCCTGCGCCGCCTGCTTTATTATAACCTCAGGTGCCCTCCTGAGGCCACCGTTTGCTGGTTACATGTGCCCTTCTGGAGCAGTACTTGTAAAAAATCTAATCTACCGTCGCGAAGAAAAAAGCGACCCGCGACTTATACAACACCAATCGGAACCTTGCCCATTCAGACAAAGCGACCACCAAATCGGGCGTCCGTGCCCACAGCCTCACCGCACGGGCAGCCAGTGGCGGAGCGTAAACGAACTCGTCTAGGAGACAAACGCATACAACACGCGCTAAGAAACCTCCTCCGTAGTGCGTAGGCAGATGGATGGCTTTTACAAGGAGCTAAAGCCCCCAGATTTTCTCTCGCGCCCGCTCTTACTGTGGCATCGCGTAAGCCAATTGCATTGGCGTAGGCAAAGTAATTGCAACCATATGGCATTGATGGTCGTTGTGCAGGCTACGCACATCCTATGAACTCTGAACTCTTAAAAACAGAAGGGAGCTCGTACAGCGAGGTGTGACATCTGTCAAGACGATGGAAAACAGCTGAAATATGTCCGTGTCCGAGATGGCCGTTTTTGCAAACAAGCAACGTCCCCGAAGTACTCGTAGGCATTTTCGCCCCGCCTGGATGGAAATGTGATATTCAAAAAGTAATTCGCAAAGACAGTTTTAGTTTTCTAGACAAAGAGAATGTGAGAGTGGACATAAACGATTCTTATAAACCCTTATGTAATACCCTGAAAAGGGTCCTTAAGGGTCAATAAATGATGACTCCAGAAAAAAGGACCGATAGCGCCAAAGAAAGTAAACCTAAAAAAAAATAGTGCACAGACTTTTTGCGACGCGCGCTCGCTAGCAGCTAGACGACGCACTTGACAACGACAGCAAAATTGAAGACGGCATGCTGTATAACCCATGCCTCAAATATGTATACGTAGCAAAAATGTGTCAATATAAATTTGCAGTTGAAATAAAGCACCATTATAAGAACGTACGCGCGCAATCGATCTTAGCAACCGCAGCGAAATTACGTTATGCCGCGAAGCGGTTCTTCGCCCCATGCCTCGCTCGCAACGCCCTCGTACAATTTTTACACACGCGACGCCTCAGCGAGAGAGCGCCGTTTGGTCCACTATGTTTGCACCATCGTGTCTGTACCGGATCCTTACGGCTTGCTCATCTTTTTTCTATGTCTTGCGTCTATCTCCCGGTTGTTGTTTAGACTGTGGTGCATTGTCCATGCGCTTTGTGGTGTGTCGACTGCTCGTACAGGCACCGCGGACCACGACGAAATGGCGAACCCGACTCAGCCGTTCACTCCAGCGATTGCCTGCACGCCTGTAACCAAAGTTGAGATCAGCGTGTCCTGTAGGTGGGTGCGGCTATGCTATGGTGTGTATGCAAGTACACTTGGCGAGCTCGCATAAACATCGCTAATGTGGGTTCGCCCCGTTACGCCCTGTCGATAAACACTGTCAGTAGTCGCATGCAGCTCTACAGGTGATGCACACCGAATCGAATTAAAGGGGCAGGGCAAGGCTAGCTCCCTAGCATGGCACGCCTTCGATGCCGCCAGATTGCGTTGTGGTACGGATGCTGTCGTATACAGTTCGTATACATGGGGCGCGCAAGAATTTGTTTACGTATTTGCGTTCGGCAGGTGCTCATCGTTTGTATCAAGTCGCGAGTTCTCGCTGTTGGCAACGTTCAGAAAGGGACGGGCGCTTAGGCCAGCTTACTTTTGGCGTTTTTAAAGCGAAGCTTTCTTTGCCTCCTAGCTCCTTCGACTTTCCCACTGCAGCAACTGCTGCTCTGACTACTGTTTGGCACACCGCTACCGGGGGTCGGCCAGACACAAGAACGTGGCAGAGAGGATAGGCGACGGGTAAAACTCGTTTGGACCTTTGCACCGCGTCGAATGTGTATTGTGCTCTCTGCAGCTCCCGGGGCGTCGTTACAATAACCTCTTGACTGCTGTAATTATCCGTGGCCCCCCGCAAAAGAATTGCAGAAACTCGCGTGCAACCGTCCAGAAGGGAGGTGTGTGTGTGTGTCTATATATATATATATATATATATATATATATATATATATATATATATTACACCACAGTGCGTTGGACGGCTGTGTTGTATGCGAAAGTGACGAATGGTAGGATGACATCCCAATTGGTGTGGTCTGGCTTGATGTACATTGATATCAAGTCGGACAGCGTGCGATGAAAGCACTTTGTGAAGCCATTAGTTTGAGGGTGGTAGCTGGAAGTCATGTTATGGATGGTATTGGCTGCACGGAGAACATCGTTGAGAAGTTGAGACAGAAAGGTCCTGCTGCGGTCACTCAAAAGGACACGTGGGGCTCTGTGCCGTAAAAAGATGGTTTCCAAGAAAAAGGCTGCAACCACTGCTGCGGATCTTGAAGATAGTGGTGCTGTTTCAGCGTACCGTGTCAAGTGGTCTACAGCTGTGATGATCCATCGTTTACCGCCAGCAGATGAGGGTAGCGGTCTATAGAGGTTGATACCAATGACTGTGAAAGGACCTTCAGGACACGGGACAGGTTGAAGCAGTCCAGCTAGTGGTGAGGTCAGTCGTTTGCGGTGTTGGCAAAGCAAACAGGAAGCCACGTATTTCGCTACGCTGGTTGGAAGTCCAGGCCAAGAAAAGAGGCTGCGGATTCGCTCATAGGTTTTATGGAAACCAAAGTGACTGGCAGTGGGATCGTCGTTAAAGGTCTCCAATATCTGGGCCCAAAGTGATCGGGGAACGCCAGGAATTCAATGGTGTCCTTCGGGACGAAACACGTACCGGTATAACATTGAATTTTCGATCTTGAAGTTCAACTATCGACGGAACCGAGTCTTAGGTGTACAAGATGATTCGCAAATATGTTTCATAATGGAGTAGTAGTAGGAGTCACTACGTTGGCAAGATGCAAACGTATCAGAATGGCTGGATGGGAGCCAGTCGAGATCAGCGAGTGAAGGAAGTGCAGAAGACGCATCTCGTGGTTTGCGCATGGAAGGTGGGAAGCAAGCAGCGTTTGAAGACGGTGGTAGGGGACGAGAGAGCATCGACATCCTGGTGTTTCTTTTCAGACTTGTAGGTGACGTCGAAGTCGTATTCTTGTAAACGAAGTGTCCAACGGCCGAGCTGTCCCATTAAATTATTTAGCGTCGCCAACCAGCACACGTTGGAACGACCGTAAAGTGGCGGCCATGCAGATAAGGCTGAAATTTTCAGACGGACCAAACAACGGCAAGACACTCTTGCTAGGTAATTGTATAATTTTTCTATGCAGCTGTTAGTGTGCGACTTGCATATGCAACCACATATTCTTCGCAATTTTGTTGACGCTGCAGAAGAACAGCTCTGATACCGTGGCTGCTGGCATCAATATGTAGAAGAGTGGGTGCGGTGCTGTCGAAATGACAAAGCACGGGTTCGGATGTGAGGGCACGCTTGAGGGCGTCAAAAGCAGTTTGGCATTCGTCCGACCACACGCAGGAAGCTCCAGAAGGAAGGAGTTGATGGAGCAGCGCCGCAATGGTGGCAAAGTTACGTATGAAGCGCTGGAAATACGAAGCTAGGCCAAGGAAGCTACGCAAGTCTTTGGTGTGTTGAGGTCTGAGGAAACGAAGGACAGCAGTAATCTTATCGGGGTCAGGTCGAAGGCCCTCCTTGCTGACAAGGTGCCCAAGTACTTTGATGGTTTTGCTGGCAAAGTGGCACTTTTTTGTATTCAGCTGAAGATCAGCAGCTGAGAGGCATGCGAGGACCTCGTCGAGGCGCTGCAAGTGCTGATGGAAGGTCGACGAAAATATGACGATGTCGTCAAGGTAGCATAAGCACGTCTTCCACTTTAGGCCCCGTAGTACGGTACGGTGTCAATCATCCACCTAAATGTGGCGGGAGCATTACACAGGCCAAATAGCATTACATTAAATTCGTAAAGTCCATTGGGTGTGGCAAAGGCAGTTTTTTTCCTTGTCTGCTTTGTGCATGGGGATCTGCCAGTATCCAGAGCGTAGATTAAAGCTGGAGAAATACTCTGTGCCTTGTAATGAATCTAACGCTTCATCGATTCGGGGCAGTGGATGTACATCTTTGCGGGTTATTTTGTTCAAGGCACGGTAGTCTATGCAAAATCGCACTGAGCCGTCTTTCTTAAACACCAAAACGACAGGTGACAACCAAGGGCTTGAGGAAGGGCGGATTATGCTTCGTTTCAGCATGTCGGCAACATGGGTATCAATGATCAGGCATTCGGCAGAAGAAACGCGATATGGCCGCCGGCGCACGATGGAAGTTCCATCTGTGTCTATGCAATGAGCTGTCGCAGAAGTCTGTCCCAGAAGAGGAGAGTGCATATCGAAGGAGTCTTTATGCTTGTATGACGCCAGTAACTCCTCCGTCTGCTGTGGCGTTAGATCGGTGCTGATGGCACTAGCGAGAACAGAAGCAGGGACCGCATCTATAGCTGTGGGTGGTTGTGAAACAGCAGTAGCCGAGGTAAGCACAGGGACAGGCTGAGTGTCCAAGACGCACATAACAACAGCGCCTTTAGGAAGCAGTACTGGCTCAGTGGTAGTGTTGAGTACAGCCAAAGTGGCCATGCCATTGGTGAAGCGAACAAGGCTGGGTGCCAGAGCAATCCCTTTGGATAGACAACGAGCTGACGGTACAACTAAAACGTCACCATCGGTGATGTCATGGTTAACTACAAGAAGTAGTTCGCAGCCAGGTGGCACCATAAAAGCGTCAGCAGTTCGTAAGCGAAAGCGCGGTTTGTGCACGTCGTTGGAATTGTCGATCTCTGTCGAGTGAACGAGGCGTTGACGGCACAAGATGAAAGCAGATGCCGAAGAGAGAAAGTCCCACCCTAGTATAAGCATGTGAGCACAGGAAGTCAACACTGTGAACTGGATATGGTGGCGTGTCCCATCAATCAAAACTCGAATGGTGCATTGCACCGATGACTGAATTACATTGCAACACATACAAGAGCTCCATTGTAACGTGTAGTAACTTTGCATAGACGAGAGCACAAGTCAGCGCGAATAATAGAAATAGCTGCTCCCGTATGAATCAATGCTGGAATTGGTACACCTTCTACACACACGAATAAGGTATTGGCCGGGCACGCTGGAGGAATTACAGTCTGTGCGAGCCATGCAGCTTTCCCTCCAAAAACTGCACCATCTAGTTTTCCGATTGGTAGTCAGGAGTGTGGGTGGCCGGTTGCAGGGGTGATGTCAAGCGTTGGAGAGGGGAGGGCGAGCAGCGGCGCCCTGGACGGTAGTTGCGAGGCACTTCGGGAGGCGGAGAAAGTGAGCGTGGGGAAAGCCGGCGCTGGTAGGGACTCGGAGGAAGCAACGAGTCTCTCTCATAAAGATCATAGCCACAGCGTTTGTCCTGTTGTCGTCTTTGACAAAACCGCTCATGCACTTAAATTTAGGGTGTTATGATTGGGGGCTCAATCCCATCGCTCGTGATCTGTTGTCAAGATTGGAGTCGGGCATGAATTAGAAGGTAGCTGGCCCATGCCGTCGTCCAACTTATCCACGCTGAGGACGTTGATGAAGGGAAGGACTGCTTCTCATCGAGAACGAGGAATATGGGTTTACTTACAGTATCTACATCAGTCTAGCATGACTGCTTAGAAAAGTACATCAGCCTAACATGACTGCTTGAGAGAGTGTACTGAGCAGCCGCACAACAGCGGTTTATAAACACTCGGTCCTCCCCTTGATTCCAAGAGGACGGAAACGTTCGTCCAGTCATTGCAAACACGCCGCCTCTCCCCGGGACGGCTTACATACACACACACACACACAGGTTCACGGTCCGAAACCGGCATCACATGAATTTCGTAGAACTCAGAGTGGACCCTCGCAGCGCGCCCGGGTAGCCATTGTCCTGCGTCTTGGTCGGCGCGTGGGAAGGGGGCCCTGACGATGTTCCCGCGGCAACTCCCCCGCTCGCGGCAGATCAGGTCCGCGTTGGTGGGTTCGGTAACAATAGTTGGCTCGCTGAACGCATTCAGTCACAACGGCGATTTAGTGACGCCGTGGCTAGAGGTTTGCGGCGGCACTCTAGGAAACGTTGACGCCCGTTGTCGCAACTGGCTGGCAACACTTGCACCTCAGCTGGGCCGTTCTTAACAAGGGGCACATTAAAGAACACCACAGTATCGTAGTTAATCCGGAGTCCATCGCTACAGCATGCCTTATAATCCGATTCTGGATTTGGCACACACAGCCCCATAATTCAAATAACGTTTAATACTTCTGCCACGATGCGATGTGCCGTGTGAAGCAATGAATATGCTCAACCCTCTCGAAGGTTTTGAAGTATGGTGCACACCACCACCTCAAGCAAACACCTCTTTCTGTGTGTTCTGTGTGCTATGCTGACAAACAGCAGTGGTGCATGCAAGGTTATGTTTAACATCAACTCACCATTCCTGTGTTGGCCTAAATGTTGGAGAAATTAAACATTTGCCATCAACGTCACCACTAATTATCGTCGCTCAAAGCAAACAGCACAGAAAGCTTCACTTACATATATTCCCACAGTGTGTGGGATCCGCGTATTTTTTTTTTTTTTTCAGAACAGCTCCTTGACAAGTTTTCAAAACAGCTCCTTGACAGGGGTAACTGGCAGATGCTGTACCAGAAAGAAAATATTTTTTTCTTACTTTTCGCTTTTATCTCAGTAGACAAAAGCAGCAGCTTTCCTGTAGTGAAACATGAATAAATATTAACAAAAAATATGTTCTAGTCCTGTTCAAACAACTCGAACAACTGTTGTACAGAGAAGTAGTGTAGCCAGGGGTGGCACATGGGGCATGTGCTTACCCTCTAAACATTGTGTTAGTATGTAGCCTGCCCAGACCATTCTGACTTTCCCTGTAGTATTGCCCCCACCTGCCCCTGAAAGAATTGCCGGCTACGCCACTGATACAGAGGCCATGCAAATTATACATTGTTGCTGGGCAAGCCTATATATAGGTGGATGATCGTTGCTTATGTTTGGCCATTGTGGCTGGAAAGGTCTGCTGATGTAGACTGAGCTGATTGATGACATTGTAAGATTGGTAAATCGGATGTGCTGTTTAGATAATATATATATATAAGTTAGCTTATCATCACAAATGAAGGCATGCCCATTCCATGTGCAACATACTAACTGAGACGCACCTGTGTACATTTCTTGCAGTTCCTTACAAAGGTTTTATGAAGTTCTACATGATGGTTAGCTTGTACAAGGGGTAAAAAAAGGGGTATCTGAGATCCATCAGACTACTTTCCCCTCGGATTTGAATGTGTTGGAAGTGATCAACAGGGGGACTTGTCTTCATTGGGGCAGCAACTGCTTCCCTTATATAGGGTGTCCCAGCTGATGTCAGGGAAGCTGTTGAAAGAAAAAATATTTTCAAATCACAGCGCGAGATACGATTTTAAAACCTCCATTGTTCAGTTGTACGACCTCTGACGAATGAACACCATAAGCCTTATAATAATTACAAGACAAACACCCCTATTACAAATAGTATTTGCATCATAATTTTTTTTTTTTTGAACAGCTCAGCTAACGTTAGCTGGGACAAATGGTGTACATGTGTCCCAGTAATGTAAGTGGATGTGAATCACAGTAAAGTGTGTTGAGGAACAGAAAGATTACGGGAATTCTGGGAATTTAGGGAACTAGAAACATGAACAGGAAGTAGCAGTGAACTGAATATAGAAAAGCTGGAGGGGGATGGTCCCTTCCCTATCTTAGTTGATCTAATAACAGTAAAAGTGCAAAAGACAGTACGATAAGAAACATAGACCAGCGCTTACTACAAAATGCCATCTAGCCCAAACTGTGGCCCTTATTAGCTTATCCCTCCTTTTGAACACTTACGGTTCCCTAGCTCTCGCCTTACTCTTTTGCTCTTCCTAATGCTCCTCGCCTCTAAGTAGAAAATGAATTATGTGTATAAATGTTGGCGAGGAGAGCAGTTGTTGCTCTGACAAAGACAAATACCCTTGTTGAAACATTGGCTTCAACCTGAGACATTTGTTTGTCCAGTTTTGATTAGGTAAATGTTTTCATCATCCTGTGAAGTCTTTCATTTGTTAAACCTTGCTTCACAGCACTCTATGAAAAAAAATTTGGAGGACGCTTAAGCTTCGCCTTCAAGAGTGGAACGCGATAGCGTTATCGCACCCCGTTCGCACTGCCTACTCAAACGCGCTACGCCAGCCAAACGTCGCGATCAGCACAGATAGCCGGGCCCCGACGCGCCATGAAGGCGGACGCGATCGTGGGGCGAGTTGCGCGCCACGTGTCGGGGCAGCGCCGTACATTGCGAGGAGGGGAGGGGGGGTCTTGTGTGTTTGCCGCAAGATGGCTCTGCGTGTGCGCAGAAGAAATGTAGGGGAAACGTACTTCGCTACTCGTGAAACTGCGACTTCTGTAAGTTACATGGTCATAATTACCGATATATACCGCAGTATAACTTTCTACGGCACATTTCTAAGGCAACACCGCATTCACTACAGGCGATTTTGTCCCGTTTCGCAGGAGCGAACTCGTGGCTGAGTGGTAGCGTCTCCGTTTCACACTTCGGAGACCCTGGTTCGATTCCCACCAGCCCAACTTGCAAGATGTTTTTTTATTTATGAAGTGCCTTCTTGTATTTATCGCTCACGGCCAACGCCGACGACACCGACTTTTCTGCGACACGAGCTCCTTAACGCTGTCGCGTTAAAATGAACTTAGTATATGGCCGTTACCCATCATTGACTGCAGCATTCATTAGATAAATGTCTACCATACAAACTCGTATTAGCACTCTTCAATTCTATTAGTGCAGAGTAGTAGGCAAAAGAGTGTACCTTCAGTCAACTTCTCAACGCCTAAATTTGTTTCTGTGCTCTAAGGGATCACTTTGAGTGTGAGATATTGTCTAACCTTGACATGATTAGCTGTTAAAAATTTGGGCACAATGTTTTTTTCAGAGAATGAATGATCAACTTAACATTGTTCTTCATAGTGCCAAATTAAATTTATCCATGCAAAATTTCACAAATAAAATGAGTTAAAGTAGAGCCTTTAATTTTGCTCTTCACCACGACATTCTGTGTTCTGTGAGTTTAATAGCATACTGTATAGTTGAACTAATAACGAGAACTACCATAAAATCACGAGAGATGCCCCACCCTCGAAAGATATCCACCCCTGTTTTTGACAAGATTTTCTAGTTTTATAATATAACGTGCTAGTTCCTGTAGGTACATTGAAATTTAACCCACCTCATATTTTCACTCGATTCTCTCTTAATTTTAGGTGGGCTATCTGGGGACTTTACGGTATGTCGTCTTTTCAGTTCTTTTTATCCACCCATCATGGTGATACTAAGTGTCTGTGATGTTCTATGTAATATTGCAGGTTCAATTATTGCCACAGCTTCATTACAATGGGGGCAGAATGCAAAAATGCTTATGAACTTATATTTGAGTGCACAATAAAACACATCTGGTGGTCAAAACTAATCCATGTGCACTTCCGGTCCTCCCACTGAACACTACACCACCTCAATTGCTGCTGCTGCTTCCGCTCCCCGGTTCACACCCTGCTACAGAAACCCATCTGAGTGGAGGAAGCCAGATGATCGACCAATCTATTTTTCTTGCTCACGCGTCGGCCACATTTCACGCCCGCCACTGCCGCACTCGTCGGTATTACCAACCCAGCTTCCCCGGTGACCACCACCACGATTGTGGCCTGTCTTCTAGCACGTCTCTTCTCAACGACCACGTTCCGGCCCGTGAACCTCACCGCCTATCTTCATGCTCTGCACTGACATACACCGATATTGCCACTCCAGGACACTAGTCTAGCCGATCGCCGTCACCTCAGAGTCGCCAGTTGCGCTCCCCTCAATGTCCTCGCTCTCCCTCCCCCCGCTTACTCTGGCCACCACCCGAGAAACTAGCCAGTGTAGCTCCGGCAGATGGGGCTGCATTGACGACAAGGACCGAAAAACCTCTATTGACCCTTACTTCAAGACGCAGTTTACTCAGTGTTCTCGTTGACAGCGTGACCATTACTACTTTCATTGATACTGGCGCCCACATATCTGTTGAGTTCTATGCTCCAACACCGCCTACGAAAAGTGCTGACAACTGCCGTCTCTCCTACTGTGCAAGTAGCTGACGGCACCCGAACACCGGTTCTTGGTATGTGCACTGCCCATGTGTGTTGCCGGCCACCACACTTCAGTTCTCTTCGGTGTTCTCGACGCTTGCCCACATGATGTCATTCTTGGTATTTACTTCTTGACCTACCACTCTGCCCTCATCGATTGTTCTACTGGCATTTTGCAGTTTGAACTGCCATTGTGTCCTGATGATGCTGCATCGCGTAACACTCGCCTACGTTCTGTGGAGTTTCTTAGACTACCCGTTCAGGCTGCTACCTACGTCCTTCTGTCACCATTTCCCCCAGTAACTAATGGTGACTATGTGGTCGCTCTCCTCACAGATCTTATCCTCTCGCATAAAATCGCGCTTCCTCACACTATAGTGGTTGTTGCCTACAACAGAACGATGCTTCCAGTCCTCAACTTTTCTACTTCGGCCAATATTCTTCCTCAACCAATTTCACTCGCCAAACTTTCACCGCTGGAAGAATGTACAGTTTCTGCATTCAGCTGCTGACGATAAAACCATGCCCCAACAGGTCATACCAACGCCAACCAAGGCGCTTCTGAACAAAATGATATCCCCCGACCTCTTACCTTCCCAAAGTGAAGCACTTCGTGCTGTCCTATTTTCTTGACGTTTTTGATGTTGAGAACAGTCCACTAGGCCGTACACATGTTGCAGCCCACCGCATCAAGACTTGAGACGCCAGCCCCCTTCACAAGCACCCTTATCGAGTGTCTCACTGAGTGCCAAGTCATCCAAAAGGAGGTAGAGAAAATGCTTGACAAAGATGTGATAGACCCTTGGGCATCCTCTGTGGTGCTTGTGAAAAAGAAGAACAGCTGGTGGTTTTGTGTCGATTATTGCCATCTCAATTGGGTAACAAAGAAGGATGTGTACCCTCTCCCTCGAATTGATGATGCACTCGAGTGCCTTCATGGTGCCAGATATTTCTCATCGCTAGAACTCCACTCACGATACTGGCAAATTGCCGTCGATGACCATGACAGCGAGAAGATTGCTTTCATCACACCCGATGGCCTATACCAATTTAAGGTCATTCCTTCTGGGTTGTGTAATGCACCTGCAACTTTCGAACGCATGATGGACACTCTTCTATGCAGTGTTGAGTGATCGACCTGTCTTTGTTATCTGGACGACGTCATTGTTTTCTCGCCCCGCTTTGAAAGCCAACTCCCTCGTCTGTCGGCCATTTTCAACACATTCCTATAAGTGCACCTTTGGGCGCTGCCAGATCAAATTACTTGGACACCTGGTTGATGCTACTGGTGTCCAACCAGACCCTGACAAAGTCTGTGCCGTCCACGAGTTCCCAGTTCTGAGGTTCCGAGGATGCAGCTTTCTTGGGCTCTGCTCTTGCTTTCACTTCTTTGTTCTCAACTTCGCGAACGTTGCTCAACCCCTCTTGGACCTCCTCAAAAAGAATGCGACCTTTTCTTGGGGCGCAGACCGAGCAACTTCCTTTGCATCGCTGATTTCTGCCTTCACATCACCACCTGTGCTAGCTCATTTTGGCCCAGCTATTTTAATAGAGCTTCGCACTGATGCAAGCGGCCATGGCATAGGTGCTATCCTCGCCCAAACACAGAACAGAGCTAACTGTGTGATAGCCTATGCTAGTCGCCTCTTGTCACAGTCGGAAAGAATCACACTATTACTGAGCGGGACGGCCTAGCTCTCGTCTGGGCTGTCACGAAATTTCGTCCGTACCTATATAGATGGCCGTTCGTGGTCATAACAGACCATCATGCGCTCTGCTAGCTCTTAACGCTTAAACACCCCACAGGGAGGTTTGGCCATTGGGCATTACGATTACAGGAGTACACGTTCCCGGTTGCGTACAAATCTGGCAAGTTATACACTGACACCGACTGCCTATCTCATCACCCCGTTGAACCATCCGACTTCACTGAAACAGACGCCGACACCTACGTCTTAGCATTCACAGACTTCATTCATGTGGCCGACGAACAACGTAGAGATCCATAGTTGCTCTCTCTTATTGACCGTCTGCAATCCGGCACTCTCGACTCCTCACTCAGCATGTTCTTGCTTCAGGATAACGTTCTTTACCGGCGCAACATGCACCCCAATGGCACAGAACTCCTGCTAGTTGTCCCGCGTCATCTACGAAGAGATGTCCTCATCCAGTTTCATGACTCCCCAACTTCCGGGCACTTAGGCGTCTCCAGAACTTATGATCGCATATGACGTTTCTTCTGGAAGGGCCTTTATCATTTCGTTCGCCACTGCGTAACATGTTGTGACCTGTGTCAGCACTGCAAGAAACATGCAACTCAACCTGCTGGTGTCCTTCAGCCAGTTGACATTCCAACCAAACCGTTCTATCGAGCGGGCCTGGACTTGCTAGGCCCCTTTCCAATTTCCACGAAAGCCAACAAACGGATTGCAGTCGCTACAGATTATACCACACGATATGCACTTAATTGAGCATTGCCAACCAGCTGTGCCATGGACGTAGCCGACTTCCTACTGTACGACTTCATCCTCCAACATGGTGCTCCACATCACCTACTCACAGATCGCCTTCGGCACTTCCTGTCTCATGTGGTTGACGATCTACTTCGATTATGTGCTACTCATCACAACTTCACCACCTCATTTCACCCTCAAACCAACGGACTCACCAAACGCCTCAACCGTACACTGACCAACGTGCTTTCCATGTATGTTTCTGATGAGCACCACAATTGGGACGTTGCCCTTCTGTTCGTCACATTTGCATACAACTCATCGCGTCGTGACACAGCCGGCTACTCACTCTTCTATCTTCTCTTTAGCCGCCATCCCTTATCACCCTTGGACACCTTGCTCCCTTCTGATCCGGCGTCCACGTCCATGACTTCCTATACGCAAGATGCCATCACGCGTGCGCTCGTCATGCGCTCATCACACGCATGGTAGCCTTCACTCGGCTCTCGTTATCGCAGACTGCACAAAAGTCCATTTACATTGGTCGACATTGGGATACTGCTTTTCCGCCGGGGTCTCTCGTCCTTCTCTGGCTCCCATCTCGTCATGTCAGCCTCTGTGAAAAGTTAATGTCGCTGTACGTCAGGCCTTGCTGCGTGCTGCGCCAGGTGACCCTTGTCACCTATGAGATAACTCCCACGGCATTCACTTCATTGATGGCCACACCATGAAATGACATTGTACATGTTTCCCGCCTCAAGCGTTACAACTGTGATAACCCATTTTGACCACAACCAGCACCAGGATGGTGCTGGTTGGTGGTGGATTGTGAAGGCAGACATAGTGGGGCTGGATCAGACTCTCTCCTGTCGAACTGAAGGAGCTGCTAAAACCTGTGTGCCCTGTGCAGTCTTGACTAGCCAAGTGCTAGCCGAGTACTGTCGAGTGAATACTCCCCGTAAGAATATTATGAGTATTAGTTGCACTACAACATAAATTCTATGCTAGAAGAGAGGACTTTGGTAGGCACTGTGGCCTTAAATTAGCCTCTTCCTTGCAGACATCTCAAGCAGAAGGATCTCCTCTCGAAGTCCGACCCTATGTGTGTTTTATTCATGCGGACCTGTGACACTGACCAGTGGTTGGAGGTAAGATGAGCCAGCGGTGATGACTGTAGGAAGCTACTGACCGTTCTGTTTCCAGGTTGGGCGCACGGAAACGGTACGCGACACGCTCGACCCAAACTTTGTGACCAAGTTTCTAGTCGACTACTACTTTGAAGAACGCCAGCAGCTCATGTTCAAAATGTAAGAGCTTGTTTGTCTATATATTTATTTTGCTTGCTTGGGAAAGTTAAAAATTTGGAGGACACTTAAGCTTCGCCTGTAAGAGTGGTACACATTAGCTTTCTAAGACCCCTGACTGCTTCTCATGCTTCCCGGCAACTGCAGCTTATGTAACTGTTCTGTTAACCAGGAAACGCTGGTAGTGAATGCTATGCATGAAGTCGACCTATCTCATAAAAATGCGGCCTTTTGCGTGGCCCGAACCCGGAGGTGGTGCACAGCCATGCCAAAAGAATTACATCATTTTCATATTTCTTTTATTGTTTAGCACTTTTAGTATTTCAATCTGAGAAGATTTAACATAAAAGGCAAGTGCTGTCGATGTCTTGTTTCATGACATTTGTTTGTGGGCTGTCATTCTCAAAGCTCCGAGGAATAACTTTGCCAAGAATGCAAGACAAGGTATGAGCAACTTTAGTGATAAAATGGTGTGGCAACATAACCCGCATATACCGCATGTCATATAGCAAGGCGTGGCATATACACATACCTAAATATATACGGTAATTTTCGCCCACGGGAATGCCTGCACCGGAGTCCGACACCAGATTTTCTGTGACATGGGGCCCTTAATGCTGTCGCATTAAAATTGCTAGACTTGTCTTTCATCTTCTTGGTGCAGGTACGACGTTGACAGCAAGAGTGTGAATCTCCAGAATCATGTGAGTGCCCAATTAAAGACATAGCATTATAAGTTATTCAGGCTTGTTTAGTGCTGTAATGATTGAAAAAAACACAGTTTGCATGTGAAGATTTGTCCGAGTACTGAAGCCCATCAGGGTTACACACATTTGTTTTTTTGACACCTTTGCATTCAGCCAGTAACATTTCCTTTTTTTATTGCTCCTGACATGCTGCGAGATTAGCTAGATTTTATGCTACATTGCCATTAACGTACAAACAGTGGCAATGTTAACCTCTTTTGAGTGACATGTGCCTTAGAAAGAAAGTTTGTTCATTAATGCTTGAAGGTGAAGCACTTCAGAACAGCAGCTCCAACATTTGCAGGGGCATGTCTTCTGTGTTTTCCTTCCTGAAAAAGCAACATTTTCTTGAGGACTTCATACCGGCCGTTTCAGCAAACACTTCAAAAACAAAAAAAAAAAAAAGAATTCCCTGTGGCATATAGCACAAGTTTAGTCCATGTGCTGGTCTATTCGAAGAGGTGGACATTACTTGCACAAAAAACTGCAGTGCATAATCAACTAATTAACAAAAATTCATAAATTAGTTTTTAACTAATTACCTTATTTATTTATTTATTTATTTATTTATTTATTTATTTATTTATTTGTATTACCCCTAAGGCCAGGGGGCATTGCAGAGGGGAGTGGTATGAACAGTTTCAAAAGGTTACAAGAATGCAGTATGTTACAGTAAAAAAAAGAAATAATCATTGCTGATATTATACAATGTTAGCTAAGGTACAAATGAAATGAACATAAAGTCAGGTTAGGAAGACTAGGCAGTAATAATGGTTGGTGAGTACAAAATAGCTGCTACTTATACAATATTAGCTAGTGCTGCTTTAAAGGCATTGTTATCAGTAATAGTAACAATGTCTGGAGGAAGGGGGTTCCATTCCCGAGATGTTCGCGGAAGAAATGACTGAAAAAGACTTTTGGTGTGGCACGATACAAACCCTACTTCGAGAGAATGATCAATGTGATGAGAAACATACATTGGTGGCGTAATTAAATCATTTCGTAGCATGGGGTGATAGTATAATTTATGAAACAGAGCTAGAAAGGATATTTTACAGCGAGAAGCTAATGGCGGTAAGTTGAGGTTATTTTTCATAGTGCTTATGCTTGCAGTTCTATTATAGATAGAAAGAATGAATGGCATATATTGCAATTTACAAATTCTAACCAGGCAGTTCGCAAGGCAGGTCCGCTTGAAACAATATCTCGGGATGACACCAGTTTCAAGATATTAATTTCCGAACCTTGCGGAGAAATGTATTGGCGTCTCAGTTACTTTTGTGCTTCAATACATAAAACAATGTTTTGTTAAAGGGCCCCTCACCAGGCCCCACAGCAAATTTTAGATAGAAATGTTTCAGTGCCCATGATTTCAGCAAGCGGATTCCACTGCCAAGCAAGACACTCTCTCCATTCGCCCCATCTAGCCTTCGCAAGCGAAATTCCTTCCCTGCGTTCTCCCATGCCGGACCTCAAGGATTGTGTGACACACGTCACAGGCCCCAACGTCATTCTTTTTTTCTCGCTTTTTTTTCGGTGCTATGCACTTCCGCTGACAGCATCGCGCACGAGCTGTTGTCCCGTTCATGCAGTGCACGATTTTGCGCATTGTGCACAAGGTCACATGACTAGCGGTATAATTCAGTGCTACATGAATACAGCGGCAGAACAAGTGGATCACAAAGCATGATCACTTGCTGCAACACGGTAGAAAATGGCATAGTTTAGGTACCTGCGCACATGACTGCACGACCGTGGGAACAAGCAGACGAAGTTGAAGTACATCTCTGTTGCTTTGGTGCTAAGTAAAGCAAAAAACATGCAGACATTCCATTTGTGTGTTTTATTATTTCTCTAAACTTCAATTTCAATTCATCTATTCAAGCAACAGATCACACAAATAACAGATGTTGCCTTGAATAATTCTCGAAGTCACGTGTCACCACGAGCGACGTCACACTGCAGACCCAAGTATGTAGGCGCAGGGACACGAGTATGTCACCGTCCAGCTTGTAGCGCAGCAGCCATGCGGAGAAGGGAAAACGGCGTTCGGATTGAAATTTCAGACCATTCTGCAGCGTGTATTGACGTAATTCTTTGCAAACACAATCGTTGGCACGCATTGTATGCTCTGCACTTGTCAGCTCAAAATGGCCACACCTGGTGAGGGGCCCTTTAAGGAAGTAAGTGGAATGACAGTGCATTCTTACAGCAAGTTTGCCAGCGCATATCTCGTAAATGGTATCATCCACACATATCCAATGGTTTCTCTTCAAGTGGATATGCCTTGCAGTCTTACTCACTAGAATATGTAAATTGGAATATATGCCATAATGTAATTAGTTAAAAACCTAATTAGTGAATTATGTTAATTATGATCAATCGTGTATTTCAATTTTTTTGCACGTAATGTCTGCCTCATCGAGTAGACCAGCTCATGGACCAGGATTGTGCAATCTGCCACAGGCAATTTTTAAAAATTTTTGAAAGTGTTCACTGAAACACCCTGTATATACCTCCTGATGGCGCTGATGTGTCAACCTTTGTTTGAAAGTTTCTTCTCGTCAGGCCAGATATTCAAGTCAGCGTTGCACACACTGAAGTTGAAATGATGTGAGTTTGTTTAACCAGTGTCGTATTCAAATGCAGCAGGGATCTTTCTCTTTCCACCCACTCTCATTGCAAGGACGCTCACTGTGAATGCTCGCCCTGTGGGGTCTCACACGTGCTCTTGGGACAAAGGAACGACAACACAGTAGTGCAGACAATCACAAGGGCATTTATTGCGCCTTTTATGCACCAATCTATAGCCAGCCAAATTATTACCGATAGAACATGCCGATGGTCGCACAACAAATCGAGCAAGGCCGACTCACCATGACTGGATAGCGAGCGAATATGTTTGCCCGTATGCAAGACACGAACGTCTGATCGTTCACCTGCCATCATCATCATCAGCCTGGTTACGCCCACTGCAGGGCAAAGGCCTCTCCCATACTTCTCCAACTACCCCGGTCACGTACTACATAATTGTGGCCATGTTGTCCCTGCAAACTTCTTAATCTCATCCGCCCACCTAACTTTCTGCCGCCCCCTGCTACGCTTCCTTTCCCTTGGAATCCAGTCCGTAACCCTTAATGACCATCGGTTATCTTCCCTCCTCATTACGTGTCCTGCCCATGCCCATTTATTTTCCTTGATTTCGACTAAGATGTCATTAACTCGCGTTTGCTCCCTCACCCAATCTGCTCTTTTCTTATCCCTTAACGTTACACCCATCATTCTTTCCATAGCTCGTTGCGTCGTCCTCAATTTGAGTAGAACCCTTTTCGTAAGCCTCCAGGTTTCTGCCCCGTACGTGAGTACTGGTAAGACACAGCTGTTATACACTTTTCTCTTGAGGGATAATGGCAACCTGCTGTTCATGATCTGAGAATGCCTGCCAAATGCACCCCAACCCATTCTCATTCTTCTCATTATTTCAGTCTCATGATCCGGATCCGTGGTCACTTCCTGTCCTAAGTAGATGTATTCTCTTACCACTTCCAGTGCCTCGCTACCTATCGTAAACTGCTGTTCTCTTCCGAGACTGTTATACCCGTGTCACACGGGCGTTTGGAAGGCCTTCCAACCGATAGTCAGTTGACTCAAAGGTCAAGTTTGAGCTGCCACACAGGCGGTTTCGAAGGCCGCCGAGTCAATAGACTATCGAGTCAACGGAGCACCTTACAACTCTATCGAAATCTTAATGGCCTTTGAGCAACGGAAACGGAAACAGCGCGAACATGCCCTCTCGTTCACAGGGTGCTCGTACTCACGGTTAGAAAGAACAAATCAAATCAAAATGCTCTAAAATACTATATATGAGTGTTATTAATTATTCAATAAAGTATTTTTGCCACTTGATATGTGCAAACCGCACGTACTCTCCACAACAGCGACGTGCAGTGACGCAAACGTTGCCGCAGTTTCGCTACTCAAGAACTTAAAAACTAAACATCTATGTATGGCAATGTATAAACAATTTTTTTAAATGTACAAACAAACATGAAAGAAATTATAGAGCTTTTAAGTAGTTTTAATGTTGTTTAACGTATCGTGACAAGAAAACGAAAATAAATATCCGCAGTGCCACAGAATTTTGCGAGAAACACCTGAACCACTCAGCAGCCTTTCAAAAGTGCCGTGTAGCAGCGTGACAACTCCTTTGAGTCGATAGAGTTGTGGCGTTTCGAAGGCCGTCGACTGGAAGGCCTTCCAAATGTGCCCGTGTGACACAGGTATTAAACATTGCTTTAGCTTTCTCCAGATTAATTTTCAGACCCACCCTTCTGCTTTGCCTCTCCAGGTCAGTGAGCATGCATTGCAATTAGTCCCCTGAGTTACTAAGCAAGGCAATATCATCAGCAAATCGCAAGTTACGAAGGTACTCTCTGTTAACTCTTATCCCCAATTCTTCCCAATCCAGGTGTCTGAATACCTCCTGTAAACACGCTGTGAATAGCATTGGAGAGATTGCATCTCTCTGCCTAACACCTTTCTTTATTTGGATTTTGTTGCTTTCTTTATGCAGGACTACGGTGGCTGTGCAGCCGCTATAGATATCTTTCAGTATTTTTACAACATATGGCTCGTCTACACCCTGATTTCGCAATGGCTCCATGACTTCTGAGGTTTCGACTGAATCAAACGCTTTCTCGTAATCAATGAAAGCTATATTTAGGTTGGTGATATTCTGCACATTTCTCTATCACCTGATTGATGGTGTGAATATGGTCTATTGTTGAGTAGCCTTTACGGAATCCTGCCTAATCCTTTGGTTGACAGAGGTCTAAGGTGTTCCTGATTCTATTTGCGATTACCTTAGTAAATACTTTGTAGGCAACGGATAGTAAGCTGATCGATCTATAATTTTTCAAGTCTTTGGCATCCCCTTTCTTATGGATTAGGATTATGTTAGCATTCTTCCAAGATTCCAGCACGCTCGAAGTCATGAGGCATTGTGTATACAGGGTGGCCAGTTTTTCTAGAACAATCTGCCCACCATCCTTCAACAAATCTGCTGTTACCTGATCCTCCCCAGCTGCCTTCCTCCTTTAATTGCATAGCTCCCAAGGCTTTCTTTACTTCATCCGGCGTTACTCGTGGGATTTCAAATTCCTCTAGACTATTCTCTCTTCCATTATCGCCGTGAGTGCCACTGGTACTGTATAAACCTCTATAGAACTCCTCAGCCACTTGAACGATCTCATCCATACTAGTAATGATATTGCCGGCTTTGTCTCTTAACGCATACATCTGATTCTTGCCTATTCTTAGTTTATTCTTCCTTGCTTTTAGGCTTCCTCCATTCCTGAGAGCATGTTCAAGTCTATCCATATTATACTTCCTTATGTCAGCTGTCTGACGCTTTCTGATTAACTGGGAAAGTTCTGCCAGTTCTGTTCTATCTGTAGCGTTCACATGTATGGTCACGTAAACAGTGGCGTGTTCGCACGATCGTGTTCGTCCAGTTCGGTGTCGTGCTCTTAGGCCTTTCTCGGGACGGTCCCAACAAGCGTGGAGCGGCGCTCATGCAGAAGGTCCGTGCCATTTGTCGGCCCCAAGCCCAAGAGGAAGAGTCTACTCCCTGTCACGCCTGAGTAACCTCGTCGTTAGGTGGCGTTAGCGGGGCAATGCTCGGGGGGGGGGGCGAGGTATCTGAGCCTATAGAGGTACAGTAGGGGCTTAGGCAAGGGTGCCTGCTGTCACCTTTGTTGTTCATGTTGTACCTGCAAGGATTAGAGACCAAATTAGAGAGGAGCGGACTTGGCTTCATCCTTTCTTTTTTCAAGCAAGGAAAATGGATTGAATAGTCATTACCAGAACTGATGTATGCGGTTGGTATAGTACTAATGGCAGACAACCGGGAACATTTGAAGGGTTTGATGGATATCTGCAGTAAAGAGGGCGATATATTAGGTTTAATGTTCAGTAATGAAAAATTGCCAGTTATGATTTTTAATGATAATCAGGGTAGCGAGCATAAGATACAGGAGGTTATGCTAGAGGTAATGGATAAGTGCAAATATCTTGGCGTGTGGATAAACAGTGGGGCTGTGTGCCTATTGAAACATGAAAAATATCTAACGACTAAAGGTAGCAGGAATCCAGCTGTGCTGAAAAATATGGCACTGTTGAATTACAATAGGTACGAAGTGGCGAAAGGGATTTGGAAAGGGATGATGGTTCCTAGTCTGACTTTTGGCAATGCAGTCCTGCGTATGAGACCTGAGTTTCAAGCAAGATTGGAAATTAAGCGACGATGGGTAAGTAGGCTTGCTTAGGGGGCACACGAACATACACCAAATCAGGGGGTACAGGGTGACGTGGGATGGACATCATTCGAGGGCAGGAAAGCTAGCAGCTAGATAGAATTTGAGGAGCGATTGAGAGAAATGCCAAGAAAGCAGTGGGCAAGGAAAGTTTTCCGTTACTTGTACATAAGGAATGTTGACACAAAATGGAGGAAGCGAACCAGAAAATTGTCAAGGAAATATTTGAACAGCAGCAGGGAGGCAAACCAAGAAACATCGGTTAAGAAAGAGGTTAAAGAAACAGAGTGGGGTCTGTGGAAAACAGGGATGCAGACGAAATCGGCACTTGGAACATATAGAACTTTCAAGCAGGGAATTGCCAGAGAAAATATCTATGATAATTTCTAAGGAAAGCTCTTTATTGTTTGAAGCTAGGATGGGAGTACTGCGGACTAAGATGTACCGAATCAAGCACCAAGGGATAGACATGTTATGCGGTGCACGTGGAGAGGAAGAGGAAACAGCTGAACAGCTGATGCTTTTCTGTAAATAGTTTAACCGTACCGCGCAAAGCAATGGGGCGGATTTTTTCAAAGCATCGAGGTTTAGGGGCAGTGGAGGCAAAATAGACTTTAAGCAGGCAGAAATAACCAAACGATTATTATCTGATTGGTGGCTGATTGGTAATCTGAATTGTGGCTAAAATCAAGGAAGGCAAGAGCGAAATTTCACCCTCCACTAAGTATATTACTAGTCATGGCTAGGTGGTGTAAGCTGCCGCCCTATTTAAAGGGTTTAGAGGGTTGGGTGTCCATCCATCCATCCATACCCACCCACCCATTAGCTACGGGGGGAAGCCAGTTTACAGGAAACGAGAGCCATGTGGGGAAAACAATATCAGGGGATGCATGAAAGTTGTGTGTCCCCACAGTCCACAACGTGTCACCTGTTAGTGCCTGAGCTGATTTTAACCTCATATTCCCTGAATTTTTCACCTTAAAGAAAAACATTTGAATCACTTTTAAAAGTACTTGTATGTGAGACTGGAGCATGGAAAATTAGTTTTACGCCATTTGCAACCCAAGCGTGAAATCTGTGCGCTTAACAAAGTGAAGCAAACATCCAGTGTGGAACAGTGTCTTCATATATCTGTGCACTTTCTCATGGTGTATTCTTTGACGTTTACCCGCCATGGCTGCTCAGTGGCTATGGTGTTGGGCTGCTGAGCATGAGGTTGCGGGATCGAATCCCGGCCACCGCGGCCGCATTTCAGTGTGGGCGAAATGTGAAAATACCTGTCTACTTAGATTTAGGTGCACGTTAAAGAACCCCAGGTGGTCAAAATTTCTGGAGTCCTCCACTACGGCGTGCCTCATAACCAGAAAGTGGTTTTGGCACGTAGAACCCCATAATTTAATTTTAATTCTTTGACATTGATAGCGAGCCATCTCATGCCTTATGGCAACCTTTAAAGTAGTTACTATTGCAGCGCTAATCACTACTATTTGTGCACCAGAATGCATGCAGCTGTGAAATTTTTTTTAATGTTAAGCCTACTTGCAAACTCCATGCACAGAGCATTGTGTTCTGGGTTCTGGGTTTTTGTTTGAAACCTAAATGGGCTGTCAGAATCTTTTTTTTTTCTTTGTTTAAGCATCCTGTTCCTATCTAGTAGCTCAATATTGATAGGCTGTGAAATTATGACAACTGGCTAGCAGTGATTAAGAGTGATACTTGTCAACTGTGACAACAGAAAATCAGTTGTGGCATCACCTGGTGGTACAGTTTGCCACATAAACTGTTTCCATGCTTCCATGCGACAGGATTTCCTTGGTCAGGTCGCTTCCACGTTGGGTGAACTGGTTGCCTACCAGGGAAGACAGGTCAAGCTACAGCTGACGTAAGTGTGCTCATATATGCCACCCTGTGTAGCTGACTTGTGTGGTAAATCAAGCTCCTCAGGGCACAAATATTTCCTTGAGTTGTGACATGTCTGAAATATTTGTACGTGAGGTAATCCAAACCGAAACATTCCTGCAAAAGTTTTTCAGTGGAAGCTACAACTAGATAATAAGCCGACAGACAAAGGAAAAGCAGGAAGGAAATTAACTGTCTTGTTATTGAACTATAAAATTAATTATGTATTGGGGTAAACATTGCAGTAAACTTATATCCTTCATAAAGCAAAATGTAAATGAAAGCAGAAGAAAAAGTTCGGCAACATGTTGCACTTCTGTGCACACTTGGTAATGTGCCGTCTGGCATCGTTGCATTGCTGCTTTCGCAGTTCGGCTTCCTCGGCTCGTTTTGACACTTAGCTGCGACTTCGCATGCTAATATAGTGGGGACAGACTCACGGCAATGACGTTTGCCTTTGACTTTATGTTGCATCCTCTCAGCAGAGGATTGAAACCTATGCTGTTCTATGTGTTGTATGGGTGATTTCAATTAATGTATGCACTGTTCGCTTCACTTTGCTGAGTGCTTGTAGCCTCAGCCTTACTGGGTTATGAGCCATTGGATGTTTTGCTTGCTTACGGGGGTATGAGCCATTCAGAAGGTCAGGAGGTTTTTCTGTACCGCTCGACTAGACGTCCCATTTCTGTACATGCATGTGTGACTCCAATGAATGTATATACCGTACACTTCTTTTTGATGAGTGCTTGTCGCCTCTGCTTTACGAGAGGGATGAGCAATTGCAAATTCGCTTGCTTATAGGTATGAGCCATTGCTGATGATGATAGTTTGTGTACCATTGGACTGGACATTGTGTTGAGGGGTTGAGCCACTTAAGGCTTTTGCCTTAATATAAATTGTGCCTCCAGTGGGAACAGAACTCATTACCTCAGCGTGAAGCATGTGGAAGTTGTGGGCATGGCAAAGCACACAACTCTCATATTTGAGAATCTATATAATATAGCCTGCTTTTCAATCAGGCTGTATTTTTGTGCTTTGGTGGATCAGCTAAATAGAGGAGCAGCACAGAGATAGAACAAATGCAAGGGACAGACCCTGTTTTCTATTCAGCAATGATCATGTACTGCCCCGACTATGTTTATACACTCTTCTATAGTTGATGCAACACTGTTGCCGAATCTCTTTAAGCACAGAAGTAACTGCCTTGCTTGAAGTTTGTTTGTTGCTTGAGTAACCCTTTGAAAGCTATACCTCGTCCACTTTCAGGGGGCTTTCTGGTGACTGTGGAACCATCTTATGTGAGTATAAACCCTTGGGAAGGGCCCACTAATGTGACCACCAAACGACTTGTGTCTTTTGATTTCAGTAACTGTTGAAGAGGTACTTGACTGCAAGGTAAGCCCGTTTGTTAATTATTGTAATTTTGTTTTATTGTCGCGAGTGGCCGCTAACATCTTGATGCACTGAGTGTAAGTGAATGTTGAGGGAGAAAGCGCAAAATACATTAGCACAAAATATAGGCAAGCAGGTAGTGGCCAGAATAGACGTATTCCTAATACAGAAACTTTCTTTAAATATTATGCTGCAGTCTATAGTTACAACTACTTGTAACAATTGTCGATTCCAAAATTATGCATTTGCTACTATTTCCTACTAAACTTGTACTACAGACGAACCCAGACAGGCTTTGCTTAAATTTGTATAATATTTTTATTTTATATATCGAATTCCCTATATATAGAACTTTTTTGGTATCCCTTTCCAATTCTATATATCCGGGTTCGACTGTAAATGTGGGCAAATAAGCATGGGCACAACAATATACAGTTGTAAGGATTATGTTTTCAAACTTCATTCCTGTTTTGAGTTGCTGGCACATGCAACAAGTTAGGCCACTTCTGGTCGCCACAAAAATAGCCAGCTGTCTTTTTTAAGTTTGACATAGTGTAATAAATTAATGCATTGCAACCTTAATAAGGCATGATGTGTATTATTAAAGTGCTGCAACAGTGTGATAATTTTGAGTTTACTACCACTGAAGTAGGTGAAAGAGAGATGGGATTTAACCTGATGGATAAGAAACGCAATGTCAGCCCTATTTCCATGGAAGTACACCAAGACACTAAACTGTTATTTGGGGGAAAACATGGCATGCTCCCTGCTCTGCACCTTTTTCTTTGCGAGGCATCACATGGGTGCCCATTTGTGCAGGCACTAATGTGGACTTTCTTCTAAATGTTTCTTGTTCAGTCTCCAAAATACACTTGAATGTGCATCTCTGTGCTCAGTCTGTCTGGAAAATGGAAAACATTGTTACAAAGTATGGGCACAGTGGTAAATTTTTAAATGTTTTCCTATTTGTGCTCAATGTATTCTTCCTTCTATGTATGGGAGAGTTGGGTAGGGGAGAACCTGTCAAGTGGACCCATAACACCTATCTGTATGTGTGCGTCCACATATCATCAAAAAACATGAACTAGCCATAATTCATTGCCAACTGTTTTTTCCGCAGCGGGTGATTGACATGCAGTGGCAGGGAAAGAAGTTAGACAGCAAGGACTGGTTCGGAAAGTCTGACCCTTTCCTGGAGTTCTGCCGTGTCAGCGAGGACAACAGCTACACGGCTGTGTTCCGCACTGAGGTGGTCAAAAGGAACCTGAACCCAACATGGCGACCTTTTACCATCCAGATGCGTCAGCTGAGTGGCGGTGATGATGACCGGACTCTTCGGGTGGCCTGCTACGACTGGGATCTCGATGGAGGGTGAGTGTCCTCTGCATCCACCTGCCTTATGCTCAGCCTTATTGCACACTGTGCTGCATCCCAGCATGTCTTCCAGCCATGACCTCATCGGGGAGTTCCACACCAATGTGCGCACCCTTTCCCAGGGACCAGGCCCAGCAAATGAGTACAAGGTACGTAGTACCAGGGCTGCCTAGCTTGAAATACGGGGAATGAGGCCCTCAGTAGAATCTTTAGGGTAGCAGATGCAGTGTACACTGGGCATCTTGAGTCATCTGACTGCTGAGCCCGAACAAGTGAAGCATTCAACGTGTTCTACAGTTTTTGCTTGCAGTACCTTAACATTATACGGGTGTCACACGGTGCACTTTTGATCACGATCAAACCCGATCTGGATTGAATATTTCTTTTACAATTGGCTCCTTTGTGTAAGCTGCAGGAGGGAGCCAATCACGGTCGAGAATTTTGATTTGGGTCGGGCTCGATTGCGATCAAAAGCGGCTGTGTGGCACTAATGTCAAATAAAAGCGAGTGAATGTGAATGAAGATGTGGAATGCCTGGTATTTTGTTTGCTTCCCATTGAAAAAAAGCAAAATGCATAACAATTGAATAAGCAGCATGAATAAACTGATTAATCTAATAATTTGCATCCATCCAGCAGTGTAGAGTTCAAAAAATTTAGGGATGTTGAATTTACCATTAGCTGCGACATCATATTACTGTGGACATAGCCTCCCGGATTTGATACACTGCTGTCCCAGTCGTCCCTGTAATTCCTAAACACTGTTCCACATCAAGTAAAATTAGAACTACTTGTTCACCTTTATTTCTAACCATGGGGAGCACATCTGTAAAAAAAAAAAAAAAAAAAAAAAGGAAATGTTATTTGAGTTATAACATCATTAGTATAGCTTCAATAGTATAACATCATTAGTAATAGGTTTTCCGAGCTGTACATTGCTGAGAACTTTATCCTGCGTACCAAGAATGCTCTTATAGGCTATGCATTGTTTCCCATGCTTAAATGTGATTTTCAAAGTATCAAACCTGTTTAGCATATATGATAGATGGGTCTTTACAGGGTTGTACTTAAGTGGAGGGTCACATGGAGGGCGTCAATATATGCTCATCTCAATATATGCGATGCAGTTAGGCTCTCAAATCGTTTACGTACATGCTCATGGAACCAGATTATTGGAACCGCTCGCGCCTCGGAAGCGAGAGCCAGAAGCGAGGTTTAATGCCCCTTACACGATGGTGCGCACACTCCGCCTCAATTAGAAGTCACCGAGATGTGTTCCAAGCTGATAACGGGCGGTTGCAAATTCGGCATCGGCCGTGCCTTCCTTGTTTTCGAATCATTGGCTGACCTATACCGAACCCATTTGGAGTGTGCGAACGCCAACCCGGACTGCACCATCCGAAAGCGGTAGCCAGACTCGCGCTTGCTACCTACCAGCCCTACCAGACGACTGTTTCTGACACTTGTAATTGCTGCTTGTTGCAGGGGTTGTGCAGTCACAGGGATGTGAAAAGTGTCACTGGCCTTCAGACTTTGGCTCTAGTGTATTTTGGCACAACTGGACAGGCATTGTAAGAATATATGAGGTTGTATTATGGCAAGCTATGTTAGGTACCGGGATGCTAAAACTTGTTACAAAAATCCTAGAGATGGAGAATTTGCTTTCGCTCAGACATTATGATCAAGACAAGATGATCCAAAGTAACGAAAAAAGCATGTGCCATCCATTTTTTTGAAAGCATGATGCATGGTGTGGGAGCATTGGTAAAATCACAAAGAGGAAAGTGGCTGCGGTTTTGACAAGTGCAGCTATGTTTCCTAGCCTTCTTGACTCTGGTTCTGTATGACAATGTCTTCTTGGCTTTGGGTTGAACACTGCTGTAAAATGTAATATGTGGCTTGCATTGTGCATGCAGTAGAGACCAGGGAAAGATCGCGCAAGCATCTCACTTTTGGAACACTTGCTTCGCCTCCTACAAAGGTGGTGTTCAGTTTGCACTCCCGCCTTACCTGGCTGGTGAACTCTTAGTAAAGCGCAGCACTGACTAATCGTGAGCGCGAATGAACATTCAGAATGCAAGATGCTTGTGTGATTTCGTCCCAGCTCTCTCCTTCAGTTTCCAAAGTGGTTGGTTGCCTTGTTCTCAATATGCTATTGAGCAAATGCCAAAGGAGCAAAAGTCACTGATTCAAAAGAAGCCCTTATAGGATTGTAGCATTGCAATTAATTAGAAGGGGACAGTGATCTTGTCTTTCATACTGTTTAATAGGTAATGTGATAGAAACGAGCAAGTACAGCATGGCTGCCATTTGGGACCAAGCCCATGACCTGTGCTTGTGTAGTGTGATGTTGTGCAGTAGCCATATGCTCCGAGAGCGCATGCACAAATCTAGGTTGCATGAGGCCAATTGTTGAGAGCACACTGTGCATTCACCCACAGTAGTGCAAAACAATTCCATGTGTTGGAAGTGTTTTAAATGCGAAGCATTTTTTGGTGAACATTTACCAGTTTGACAGTATCTGTCTAGTCGCCTACGTCTTGGCTCTGTCATGGTCGTTTCGTCAACTTGGTGCATACCAAAATTGTCATAGTAGGACAAGAGTGTATTACGAACATAAATGATAGGTCATGACATGAATATCATGACATGTGTGTCATGTAGGTCATGAAACAGCTGCCTACTTCTTGGTGCTCTTATGGTCATTTAATTAACTTGGTAAGTACCAAAATAGGCATCGTATCTCAAGAGTGTATGACAAACATAAATGATCGGTCATGACATGAATATCATGACATGTGTGTCATGTAGGTCATGAAATAGCTGTCTACGTCTTGGTGCTCTCATGGTCGTTTCATTAATTTGGTATGTACCAAAACTGGCATAGTATGACAAAAGTGCGTGACGAACATAAATGATAGGTCATGACATGCGTCTCATGCAGGTCATGAAAGAGCCGTCTACGTCTTGATGCTCTCATGGTCGTTTCGTTAACTTGGTATGCTCTCCACACACTGCTTCGCATAACATTGATTCCCACAGGACAAGGGATCTGCTGGCGTTTTGAATACAGTGATTTTTTTTTTTTTGTACAGCAGTCTTGCAAAAGAGCCCACATTGTGTTTTCTACCAGATCAGCCCAAGCACCACTATTGAAAAAAGAAGCTTATTCTAGCTAGGTCATCTGGTCAGTCTTCACAAATGTCATGAATCCAGTTGGTAAATCAGTCTGTTTCAGGCACAAGTGCTAGATGTTGTTTGTGATATCATTGGAGCTGTAGGGTTTTATAGAGAAGGTTCTCTCATAGGAAACCACCAGTACATAGCTGGCCTAAGGCATTTTGCACATTCAGCAGTGGAAACATGATTTTGTGTCATGGTCAGTGTGTTGAAACGAAACGAAAATAAAAACGAAAAAAGGATATTTTTGGCCAGAACAACAACTCAACTGAAATGTTATTTATTATTTTGGTTTAGAGGGAAACCGAAATATCTTTTATCAGTTTTCGGTTCAAGAGGAAAGTCGGCAATCCTAAACAACCGACATATCCCATGAGTCCACATAAGTGCGTAGCTCGGGCGAGGTAGTTTGAGCAATAGCCGATCGAGCGCTCCGCTAATCTAAGCCTGCCACTTGGTGCACTAGCAAATTGGCATCGTAGCAAAACCCAGCACTTGCGCACTGAAGAGCTTATTTTGTTTTCTATCGGTAGAATGCCTTGTTAGTGAAGTTTTATTGTTCGTTTATGTTCGTTTAAGTTCGTTTTATCAGAACAGCGTTCTCGCATTTCAACGAGTACACTTGATCATGTGCTGCTGCTGATATCGCACTCAGTACCTTGACTCAAGGTACTGAGTATGATCTCAAAATTCATAATTTGCTTATTGAGAAAAATAAATACCGTTTTTATCGTTACCTTGCTTTGAAAATTTTTGCATGCGAACCAAAACCATTACGAACCATTACGAATAATTTTTGTTTCGCTCCGGAGCATAACCAGCATGCAACTCTTTTCCGTGAAATGAAGCTAAAACCGGAACGAAAAACATCTTGTTCCGACCCCCTGAACACAGTGTCAACTAAAGTGTACTTTTATGTCCAATACAAGACATGCGACACCATTAACACTTAATGGTGTGGTTTGCCATTGTGCAACTGGCAAGGAGTAATGGCTGGAGCGTAGATGGGACTGCAGCATAGACGTAACAGGCTGGTGACATCTGACATAGCAGTGCAATTTTGCTGAGTTAGTGACACAGCAGGATGCCATGACCTTGCAGTGATGTGCATTATATTCGACCTGCTAGGGGCGTTTCTCACACCTGGAAATTTTCTTTCAGCTGATTAACAAGAAGAAGCAGGCCAAGAAAAAGAGCTACAAACACTCTGGTGTGGTGAGTTATTTGTGGCTACAAGATAGGGCATCCATGCAGGGCCGTACCCAGGAATTCTTTTTGGTGGAAGAGGGGGGCATGTGCCCTGGCTGTGCCCCTGCGTCCATGTGTTGAGTCCCATCGTGTGCATTTGCAGGTGAAGCTCATTTCTTTCACAGTCAGGGAGCAGGCCACTTTCCTTGATTACATCCAGGGTGGGTGAGTGCATTTGGTTGTACACTTATATATCAGGAATAGGTGCATGTACTTGTCTGCATGATGTGACTTTGCATGAAACAGAGCAAATCAGAGCCATTTGATTAAGACTTTTCCTCTGACTATGAGTGGGTAACATCATTGTTATGCTACAGTTTTTTCTTGCAATTTTCAAATCCACCATGCTTGTAACCAAACTTGTTGTCAGGCTGCGTAGTAGGGCCCTCTGGAATGTTGCCTGCTTGAAAGCTCCTGTAATTAAGAGGGAAGTCATTCTTTACTCTCCAGAACTTGCCAAGTGTTCTACAAGAACCCTGCTGCATGAGCAGGCAGAGGTCTTGTTACTCGCTTAGTGGATTTCAATTTTTTACAAGGCATACATGCTTAGGAAATTTGAGATAGGTATACCATTATTCTTTTTAAGGGAGCACATGATATCCAAACTCTACGTAGCTCTGCTTACCTATTACAGAGGTTTGTGTGCCTGCTTAGCCAAAAAATGCACCCAGTAATTTTTTGGCAGCAGGTGTTCCGAAATTTTCTGTTTCCTGGATCTTCATAGGATGTAAGTTCAATAATTTTTGCATTTTCTGTCTCTAAGAACCTTTTACAGTGAAGTCTCGTTGATACGATCTTCAGGGGAATCGAAAAATAAAGTGTATTATCCAAAGCAAGCTCCAAAAAGTAAGAAAATAGGCATAATCAGTGACAAACTCAATAGCAAAGGTTCATGTGCAGCCGAATGACAATGCTCCACATAACACCTTATGCGGAGCAGCATCACTTGATGCCACATGAACTGCAGCCAACATTCTTTTATTTAGCAGCATTGACATAGCTCATCAGTTCACGCTGAACTTTCTTCTTTTCAAGGTCGGTAAGAAAGTTCTGGAAGTTAAAAAAAAAACGAAGCTGCCGTTCCATCACTCAACTGAGCAGCGGTGCACCGCCAGTCGGTGTGGCTGCACTGCCTCAGCATCGTTTTACCGCAGGCGACACGCCATATGCGTTTCTCCTCCAGTGTGCCTGGGACGTAACGTGTTGTTTGTGGGTTGTTGGTATGTTATTTAAGCTAGTACACTGGAATATGAAGCTATGAGCTCTATAAATACCAGTAAAAGGCCACTTCTGCAGTCGTACTGTTATGTTGCAGAAGTCACATATATCTACAATATTTACAAGAGAGACAAAAATACACAAACAAGATGGCTGTCGAGACTAATTCCACCTCTACAGGTCAAATAATCTTCTGACTGGTGCCACTCTTGGTTGCGCCGCAATAGTATTATCCAATTTCAGGTGAAAATGCAATCGCAATAACTTATGAAAATACATCGCTCCTGTGGGACGTTGACCAGGAAAAGAAAAAGAAACATATTGTCTTCAAAAATCTATTACGCAGTACTGTATCAATGAGATTTTACTGTAATAGTACTGTGTTATGTGTGTCTGTTGTGCTTTACACCAAATAGACAGAGTTCTACTTTATATATATATATATATATTGCCACTAGGTGTCACGAGCCAGCGCTGAGAAAGAAGTTGTGACGGGAACGTGCACTCGGCAAGAGGCGGGCGCTGAAGAAGAAGGCGGGCGCTGAAGTGGAGGCTGAGGACGCTGGCTTGAGCTTTTGCACGCCATCTTGTACAACTGTCTGTCTCGCCGACACCGGGTACATCTTCAATTGTCTTTTCGTGACAAAACTGGTGGAGGTGTGGGGTACGGTTCATCCGATGCCACAAACCCCTCCTGGTAGCAGGAGTACCAGTCCCATACTAGTGAACACACCTGTTCACCAGGCCAGCAGGAAAATCCGAGGATTGCCTCCGGAGCTTGATCATCTCTCCGCAACAACGACGCCCCCATGGACCGGTATGGAAGGAACGTTAATGTCTCTACCGACCATTAGGCAAGGTACGGCCACAACAGCAACTCAGTACCTGCTGCAAAATTTCCGAGTGCCGAAAGTGTTCCACGGGAATATTTTCGAGGATCTAGAAGACTGGTTAGCCCAGTTTGAGCGCGTTGCCGAGATAAACGAATGGAGCGACGCGGCGAAGTTGAGAAACGTCTACTTCAGCTTGGAGGACGGTGCTCGCAATTGGTATGAGAACCAAGAAGGGCTCATCAAATCGTGGCTCGAGTTTCGCCGTGCTTTGCTGGAGACATACACCAGTGCTGATTGCCGCAAATGAGCCGAACAAGTGCTCCAATCCCGCATTCATGTGCCAAATGAGAGCATGATGTCGTACGTTGAGGATATGACACGCCTCTTCCGTCGGGTGGACCCAACCATGTCAGAGGAAAAGAAGCTGCACCATCTAGTGCGGGGAGTTAAAGAACAGCTATTTGCTGGCCTTGTTTGAAGCCTGCCGAAGACAGTGGCTGAATTCTTGACCGAAGCCCCACGATGGAAAAGATGCTACACCAGCACTCAGCTTTTTATAAAAGGCAATTGAAAGCTACTTCACCTTTGGACCAGCACTCAGCTCCGTATGACAGGCACGCGAATGCTGCTTAACTGACGGATGGGATTGCCTTTGGAAACGTGGACGTTCTCCGAGACCTTATCCACTCTGTGGTGCGTGATGAACTTCAACGGCTCAGCTGCCCGCCTCAGCCCACACTGGGTTCCATTTCTGCCCTCGTGAGAAATGAAGTGCAGCAAGCGATCCAAGGTCTTGTTTCAAGCGGCAATGCGCTGCCTGTGACAGCACAGTTGCAGCGGCCGTCGTATGCGGAAGTTTAGGGGCGAGTCCCTGTCCCTGCTCTGACCCATTTTGTCCCCACCATGTCTTACGCCGCGTCATACATCCCGCCAATCCCATCAGTGCAACCGATTCAACGTATGGAGGATCGGCGCCCTCTTGAAAGGAAATCTGACGTCTGGCGTACCCCGGACAGAAGGTCTCTGTGCTATCACTGTGGAGGAGCTGGCCACGTATACCGTGAGTGCCTGTACCGCCGCCTCGGACTGCAAGGTTTTGCCACAGATTCACCAAAGCCCAGATATGGCAAAAGGTCTAGGGAGATTGAAGAATACCTGAACCAGCAGAGTATGCCACTGTTTCCGCGGCGGCAGTCGTGCTCGCTGTCCCCCAGGCGATCTTCCCCAGCTCATAGAAGCCCTCCAATGGCAGCGCAGGGACGATCGCCAAGCCCTCGCCGGGAAAACTAAGAACAATGACCTTCGGGAGCGAGGCCACTGATAATCGCCCTTCTGAAGACCTCCCATTGACACAAGCACGGTCTATTCAGCACGATTCAACAACAGCAGCCAAACTCTGCGACAGACTCTTGCTAGACATACCTGTTGTGCTCGACGGCCACCACGTTAGTGCGTTATTGGACAGGGGTGCCGACTACTCAATCTTGTGTAGAAAACTAGCGATGGAACTTAGAAAAGTTATCACGCCTTGGTCTGGAACGCAAATTTGTACTGCTGGTGGGCATATCGTAACTCCGTTGGGCATGTGCACGGTCAGAGTACAAATTCGTGGGTCTACGTTTCCAGCCAGCTGCCTTATACTCCGCGATTATTCTCGGGACCTCATCTTGGGCATCGACTTTCTGCAAGAGTATGGTGCCATTATAGACCTCCGGGAGCGCACAGTGACTTTTTCGACAGAAAGAGCAGCGAACAGCCGCGACAATTGCCGACGTAACACGCTTCGGGTTTACGCCGACAGTGTAACTTGACCACAACGCGCAAGTGTCCTGGTAGCGGTCGTATGCGACGATCTGCGTGACGGCGAAGCGGTTGCAGAGGGCAATTCCTCTTTTATGCTGACTCATGATGTATGTGCAGCCCGCAGTCTCATTATGCTTCGAGGTGGACGTTCTGTGCTCCTCCTGACAAATTTCACCCAGGAACATCGGCACCTATTTTGTCGTACTACTATCGCTTTCGCTGAGCCCATGGCAGACGTTGCTGAATGCTTTGCGTCTATGACAAAGGACAACCCAGCTCAGACACTCAGCAATATCGACATCAATTCAGACCTTTCGGAGGAAAAGCAAAAAGCGCTGTGCGAGTTGTACCTGGAGTTGCTACTTCAGTTCAAGGAGTGCTTCACATCTTCTTCTAAGGTACGCCAGACGCCCATGACGAGACATCGAATAATCACGTATGATGATTCTCGTCCCATACGACAACTGCCTTATCGCGTATCGGCGAAAGAACGCTACGTGATTAATGCTCAAGTGAAATAATTGCTTGACGATGACGTCATACAACCATCCCAAAGCCCTTCGTCGTCGCCGGTCGTCCTCGTCAAAAAGAAAGACAGAACGCTTTGGTTCTGCGTTGACTATAGAAAGTTGAAAACGTCACAAAAGAAGAGTTTTATCCGCTTCCGCAGATAGATGATTCATTAGATCGACTTTGGCGAACCAGGTATTTTTCATCCATAGATATTAAGAGCGGATATTGGCAAATCGAAGTTGACGAACGATATCGCGAATAAACTGCCTTTGTTACCCCGGAAGTACTTCCATTCAGCCTGCGTTCTGCACCGGCCATATTCCAGAGAATGATGGACACTGGTCTGACGGGTCTGAAGTGGCACAGTTCTTTAGTATACTTAGATGATGTCGTCGTGTTTGCGGCGACCTTCGAAGATCATCTGAAGCATTTAGAGGCAGTACTTGAGGCGCTCCGCTCTGCTAATCTCACACTAAAGCCAGAAAACTGTCACCTCGGTTAAGAAGAGCTGAAGTTTCTCGGGCATGTCGTGAACGCTGATGGCGTCCAGCCTGACCCAGACAAAACATCTGCTGTTGCTGGTTTTCTGACTCTTCATGACAAGAAAGCAGTATGCTGATTTAATGATGGATATTGTTTTTTGGCGCAAGGGCTAGAAATGGCCAAAGAGCGTCATGACAGTTGGTGATGAATGGCAATGAGAATAGTTGAATGTGTCGGAAATCAAGTGGCTGTATATTGGCCTAATATTCGCTGTATATGGTGTAAAATATGTATCTGTTAAAATAATGTCAATGAAAAATGAGTGCTATGGATGTAAAAGTACGTTGTGAAGGATTAGATACTGAAACGTGTTAATTTATAGCAGCACTAGTGCCTCTGCAGAGCCCTTCAGCACAAGGGCTGCGAGGCATGTGCTCTGTGACTGCATTGCAGCTACAGCCTCTAAGCAGAGGCTGTGCTACAAATAGCCTGGCCAAATGATTTCTATGGTACTTGTTTCTTCTAAGAACTTGAGTACTGATTTAAAATTAAATAGAGGGTCATTTCCTATAAGGAAGACTGGGTGCAAAGGTGTATTATGAAGGTATAAAGAAGGGAAGAACTTCTTTCTCTGCTCTTCTAATAATGAGCACTGAACGAGAACATGAAGGACTGTGAGTCTACTGCCACACCTAGTGCATGTCGGAGGGTTAGTTCCATTTAGAATATACGAGTGAGTGCTATAGATGTGTCCAATCCTTAATCTACAGAGTAGTACTTCCTGGTGTCTTGTCGTTTTCTCAGAGATCCAGTTCCCTATTTTTGGTTTGATTAGGTGCAGTTTGTTGGATACCTGAATGTCCCACTGCCTCTGCCAATATTTCCGTAGTTTATATTGTAAAAAGGGCTTAAGGTGTGTGTACAGTACAGGTATATTAATGTTTGTATCACAAAAAGCTACCGATGTAGCCCATTCAGCAGCTACGTTGCCCTCTATGCCTCTATGGCCAGGCACCCAACAAAGAACAATTATTTGGTTCGACATGTATGCTGAGCATAGAAGGTTGTAGACTTCATTAAGGATAGAGTTCTTGTGTTTTCATAGACTTGATATGCCACGACAACACAGCGCCGTGTCATCGTTTTATTCCTTCTGTTGTCCTTGTCTTGGGTGCGCTTTTACAAACCTTATCATGAATGCCACTAGCACACTGCTTTCTCGGTCTGTGTGCGTATTATTGTCGCTTCATCGCTAATTTCTCCCGGATCGCCAAACCACTCATACGCCTCACGTGAGAAGACACACCCTTCGTTTGGACGGATGAGCAGGATGCAGCTTTCACCAAGTTACGGCAGCGCCTGCAAGAATCACCCCTCCTCGTTCACTTTGACGAGGACGCTGACACCGAGGTGCATACCGACGCACGCAACATCGGTCTTAGTGCTGTACTCGTTCAACACCAGGAAGGTGTTGAGCCAGTGATCGCTTACGCCAATCGCACCCTTTCACGCGCCGAAATCGACTACTCCACCTCCGACAAAGGGTGTCTAGCGGTTGTGTGGGCCATCATGAAATTTCGGCCTTATCTCTACGGTCGCCCTTTCAAGGTGGTGACAGACCACCATTCCTTGTATTGGTTAGCCAACCTACGAGACCCGTCCGGGCAACTTGCTCGATGGAGTCTCTGTCTGCAGGAGTTCTATGTTACCATCGTCTACAAATCGGGCCGCAAACACGAAGATGCGGACTCGTTGTCGTGCGCTCCCGTCAAAAATTGTGATAAGGACATGGACAAAGACGGTGCATTCCTTGGGGCCCTGACCACATCTGACCTGATCATATGGCAGTGCGAGGACGCCGAAATACACCCTCTCATTGATCACCTAGAAGCCATGAATGTTACAATCCCACGACATATTTCTCGCAGTCTCTCGACCTTCTGCCTCCGAAAGGGTGTCCTCTACAAGAAAAACTAAAGTGCCAGCGACAAAGAGTATCTATTGGTCGTACCTGCCACCCTCCGTGATGGCATTCTCCAAACCTACCATGATGAGCCCACGTCTGGACACTTGGGATTTTCACGTACTCTTGCAAGAGTACACCAGACGTACTACTGGCCCAGACTTTCTACCACGGTGAAGCGTTACGTGCAAAGCTGCTGTGAGTGTCAACGCAGGAAATCGCCGTCTTCGAAGCCCGGGGGGTTACTTCCAACCCATTGCACCACCTAGAGCGCCATTTGATCAAATCTGCATGTATCATCTGGTACCCATTCCCTTGTTAGCCAGCAGAAACAAGTGGATTATATAGATAGTCGCCACGGACTATCTTAACATGCTAGATAGTGCTAGTCCTCCGGACAGGCCGCCATTGGAATATGAACCTGGCAACGTTTAACGCTAGAATGTTATCTAGTGAGGCGAGTCTAGCAGTGCTATTGGAAGAATTAGAGGGCAGTAAATGGGATATAATAGGGCTCAGTGAAGTTAGGAGGCCAAAAGAAGCATATACAGTGCTAAAAAGCGGGCACGTCCTGTGCTACCGGGGCTTAGCGGAGACGAGAACTAGGAGTCGGATTCCTGATTAATAAGAACATAGCTGGTAACATACAGGAATTCTATAGCATTAACGAGAGAGTGGCAGGTCTTGTTGTGAAACTTAATAAGAGGTACAAAATGAAGGTTGTACAGGTCTACGCCCCTACATCCAGTCATGATGACCAGGAAGTCGAAAGCTTCTATGAAGACGTGGAATCGGCGTTGGGTAAAGTCAAAACAAAATACAGTATACTGATGGGCGACTTCAATGCCAAGGTAGGCAAGAAGCAGGCTGGAGACAAGGCAGTGGGGAATATGGCATAGGCACTAGGAATAGCAGGGGAGAGTTATTAGTAGAGGTTGCGGAACAGAATAATATGCGGATAATGAATACCTTCTTCCGCAAGCGAGATAGCCGAAAGTGGACGTAGAGGAGCCCGAACTGCGAGACTAGAAATGAAATAGACTTCATACTCTGCGCTAACCCTGGCATCATACAAGATGTGGACGTGCTCAGCAAGGTGCGCTGCAGTGACCATAGGATGGTAAGAACTCGAATTAGCCTAGACCTGAGGAGGGAACAGAAGCAACTGGTACATAAGAAGTCGATCAATGAGTTAGCGGTAAGAGGGAAAATAGAGGAATTCCAGATCAAGCTACAGAACAGGTATTCGGCTTTAACTCAGGAAGAGGACCTTAGTGTTGAAGCAATGAACGGCAGTCTTGTGGGCATCATTAAGGAGTGTGCAATAGAAGTCGGTGGTAACTCCGTTAGACAGGATACCAATAAGCTATCGCAGGAGACGAAAGATCTGATCAAGAATCGCCAATGTACGAAAGCCTCTAACCCTACAGCTAGAATAGAACTGGCAGAACTTTCGAAGTCAATCAACAAGCGTAAGACAGCTGACATAAGGAAGTATAATATGGATAGAATTGAACATGCTCTCAGGAACAGAGGAAGCCTAAAAGCAGTGAAGAAGAAACTAGGAATTGGCAAGAATCAGATGTATGCGTTAAGAGACAAAGCCGGCAATATCATTACTAATATAGATGAGATAGTTCAAGTGGCTGAGGAGTTCTATAGAGTACCAGTGGCACCCACGACGATAATGGAAGAGAGAATAGTCTAGAGGAATTCGAAATCCCACAGGTAACACCGGAAGAAGTAAAGAAAGCCTTGGGAGCCATGCAAAGGGGGAAGGCAGCTGGGGAGGATCAGGTAACAGCAGATTTGTTGAAGGATGGTGGGCAGATTGTTCTAGAGAAACTGGCCACCCTGTATATGCAATGCCTCATGACTTCGAGCGTACCGGAATCTTGGAAAAACGCTAACATAATCCTAATCCATAAGAAAGGGGACGCCAAAGACTTGAAAAATTATAGACCGATCAGTTTACTGTCCGTTGCCTACAAAGTATTTACTAAGGTAATTGCAAATAGAATCAGGAACACCTTAGACTTCCGTCAACCAAAGTACCAGGCAGGATTCCGTAAAGGCTACTCAACAATAGACCATATTCACACTATCAATCAGGTGATAGAAAAATGTGCGGAATATAACCAACCTTTATATATAGCTTTCATTGATTACGAGAAAGCGTTTGATTCAGTCGAAACCTCAGCAGTCATGGAGGCATTGCGGAATCAGGGTGTAGACGAGTCGTATGTAAAAATACTGAAAGATATCTATAGCGGCTCCACAGCCACCGTAGTCCTCCATAAAGAAAGCAACAAAATCCCAATAAAGAAAGGCGTCAGGCAGGGAGATACGATCTCTCCGATGCTATTCACAGCGTGTTTACAGGAGGTATTCAGAGACCTGGATTGGGAAGAATTGGGGATAAGAGTTAATGGAGAATACCTTAGTAACTTGCGATTCGCTGATGATATTGCCTTGCTTAGTAACTCAGGGGACCAACTGCAATGCATGCTCCCTGACCTGGAGAGGCAAAGCCGAAGGGTGGGTCTAAAAATTAATCTGCAGAAAACTAAAGTAATGTTTAACAGTCTCGGAAGGAAACAGCAGTTTACAATAGGTAGTGAGGCACTGGAAGTGGTAAGGGAATACATCTACTTAGGACAGGTAGTGACTGCGGATCTGGATCATGAGACTGAAATAATCAGAAGAATAAGAATGGGCTGGGGTGCGTTTGGCAGGCATTCTCAGATCATGAACAGCAGGTTGCCATTATCTCTCAAGAGAAAAGTTTATAACAGCTGTGTCTTACCAGTACTCACGTACGGGGCAGAAACCTGGAGGCTTACGAAAAGGGTTCTACTTAAATTGAGGACGACGCAACGAGCTATGGAAAGAAGAATGATTGGTATAACGTTAAGGGACAAGAAAAGAGCAGATTGGGTGAGGGAACAAACGCGAGGTAATGATATCTTAGTTGAAATCAAGAAAAAGATATGGGCATGGGCAGGACACGTAATGAGGAGGGAAGATAACTGATGGTCATTAAGAGTTACGGAATGGATTCCAAGGGAAGGAAAGCGTAGCAGAGGGCAGCAGAAAGTTAGGTGGGCTGATGAGATTAAGAAGTTTGCAGGGACAACATGGCCACAATTAGTACATGACCGGGGTAGTTGGAGAGGTATGGGAGAGGCCTTTGCCCTGCAGTGGGCATAACCAGGCTGATGATGATGATGATGATCTAACATGCTACGCCGAGACGAAAGCTGTACAATGTGCCACGGCCTACAAAGTTGCCCAGTTCTTTATCGATCAGATAGTCCTCAGACATGGTGCTCCATCACATGTCATCACCGACAGAGGAACTGCCTTTACAGCCTAACTGATAGAGGACATATTCAAGCTGAGCTGCACGCAGCATCGCAAGGCAACTGCCTATCATCCGCATACCAACGGACTGACGGAATGGCTAAACAAAACCATTGCTGACATGCTGTCTATGTATGTAGACGTCCAGCATAAAACATGGGGTCAAGTCCTGCCGTACGTTACATTTGCGTACAACACCGCCATTCAGGAAACCACACGATTCACACCGTTCCGTCTGGTCTACGGGTGCGGGGTCTAGACCATGCTAGATGCTATGCTCCTGCACGACACCGACGCACCACTTACTTCCGACGCCGAGCAACTTACTCAACATGCAGAGGAAGCTCGTCAACTCGCGCACATACACATCACGAAGCAGCAGAGTACAGACACGCTAAAACCTTCGACATCGGCAAGTCGAGTACCAGCCAGGTGACCAAGTCTGGGTGTGGACTCCAATCCGTCGCCAGGGGTTGTCTGAGAAGCTGCTTAGTAGATACTTTGGGCCCTACAAAGTGATACGCCGTGTTAGTGAGGGGAACTAAGAGGCCATTCCCAACAGTGCCGCGTCGCCTCGGCGTCGACAGCACCACTCAGAGATAGTGCATGTTATTCGCCTCAAACCGTATTTCGTGCGTTAAGGTGGCGCCAACCCGATCCCATACAACTTCCACACTTCCGCTTTTTAGTTTAGTGAGCATCAGGTCGATGCTTTTCTTTTGGCAGGAGAATAATGCCGCTAGGTGTTGCGAGCCAGCGCTGAGAAAGAAGTTGTGACTGGAATGCGCGCTCGGCAAGAGGCAGGCGCTGAAGAAGAAGTGCAGGCTGAGGACGCCAGCTTGAGTTTTTGCACGCCATCTTGTACAAATATCTGTCTCGCCGACGCCGGGTACATCTTCAATTGTCTTTTCGTGACGATATATATATATATACAGGGTGTCCCAACTAACTTGGACCAAGATTTTAAAAATACCGAAGGGCTCTAGAGGAATCGTACCAACTGCATAGTAGCCGTAGGTGTATGTACTTATGGCCAGAATTTTTTTCATCACGAAGTATTCTTTAATTAATTACTTTTAATTAGTGAACTTTTAATTATTGCTTGAATCGCGAACATATCAATTACAAAGTTGTAAAGCACCTCAAATAACCTCCAAATTAAGCATTTGTTAAGTGCTCAGCTTTGTCTTGTTGGTTTTTCCTGAAAAAAAACAAAAGCACATGAAGCATACAAAATACGAAATAGATACACACTCGCGCGCCGCTACTCAAGCGCTCCCAGGCGAATAGCCATGGATACACGGCATTACTAGCGGCGGCAGCTCGATACAGGGCTTTATGCTATGTGATGGTCACGGCATCAAGAGAACACGCTGCTGATGCATTGATAAGCGTAGCGGAGCCTTGTACGATGGGGCGATAAGAGAATGCAGCCGTTTATCTTTCAATGGTTTCTTGTAGGCGCTTGAGTAGCGGCATGTGAGTGCGCATCTATTTCGTATTTCGCGGGCTTTTGTTTTTTCTGGGAAAAAGCAACCAGGACCACTTCAGCATGAAATAAATGCTTGATTCGGAGGTAATTTAAGGTGCTCTACAACTTTGTAATTGATATGTTTGCGATTCAAGCAATAATTAAAAAGTTCACTAATTAAAAGTAATTAATTAATACTGCGTGATGAAAAAAATACTGGCTGTAAGTACACATGACTACGGCTACTATGCAGTCGGTAATATTTCTCTAGAGCTCTTGGGTATTTTTTAAATCTTAGGCCAACTTAGCTGGGACACCCTGTATATATCTGTATAACTTTGCTTTTTTTTTCCTCTCTCCCTCTCACCTCTATACAAAAGAGTGAAGTAACATATATTAGCAAAGGTAATAACAATAATGCTAATTTGAGCATAACTTTCGTCAACTGCAAGTTGGACAACAAAAGCTTTACTGGAATTCCTGCATGCCACAGGAATGAGTGCAGTGGCTTTAGTAGAGCCACCTAGTCATGTACATTTGCAACGCTCTTCATCATTCTTAACCACTTTTGCTCCTACTTCCCCAGTAGAGTGCACCTGCTCCTCTCTGTCTTTCCTGTAAATAAAATCACCCTCTTGTCACTGATTGCACCAAATGTGGGGGTACGTTCTGCTTGAGGCTAGGGCTGAAAGCAAGCTCCAGATCTAGCCACACACAGTCGTTCCATGGTACTCCCCAACCTGTAGCGCTTGCAATCACAGCTATATTGGGTTCGGGCGAATAAGGCAATCAGCGGTGTCAACTCCAACAACGTTTATTGCTACAAGCAATAAGGAACACTTGCAGAGGGAACTTATTACAGAGTCCACTCTGTAATAAGTAATAAATAGGTTTGCCTCATTGTGTGTGATAGTCTGGCAAACGAAGTCACTCATGGCTTACAGCGGGTATCTCTATCCAGCAGGTTCAAGGTCGGGGTGTCAGAGAAAGGAAGGCTCCCCCGGTGGTGCTGTTATATACCTTTTTACCTTTGCAAGGAGAATGTCCTCCTCATGCGTCGGATGCCTTCTCCGCTAATTGGTTGGGGGGAGGGGGGAGTGAGAAAGGGTTCGTGCATTGTGAGAGCAAGGGAGAACTGGGAGAAGGCGTAGTGCACCTCTCTCCTGTCTATGCCAGCTCCTGACGACTCCGCAACGTGTGAATGTGATGCCATAAGTACGTGGCATAACTTGCCTGTCAAACAGCTTTGCTGAGTAATTACATTTTACAAGTCTCCTAATATCTCTTTGTTCGTTCCCCTTGTCTTCTGAGTGAAATTTATGCCCATGCTGTCTCCCCCTGGCCTGTCAAACTCAAATAGAGGGTAGACCAAGCGAATGAGATTGCGACGGTCTGTGATGCAATTGATTCGAGCATCCCGCCATATGTTTCGACTGACCAAGCAAGAGATCTCACACTTTGCGCTTTGGACACACAATCATTTATGGCACAGGAAGCAAGTTGTGTACGTTGTTGCCTACAGGCCATTTCCTAAGTTATTGATGATGTTTAACTTCACCAGATTTGATCAACAGCTGAGGTAGTTGTGATGGCACTTCAGCATCTTATCATTTTGTAGAGGTTATTGTGTGTATGCATGTGCAACCTTTGCGTATCAGATTACATAAATACAGGTTGTGCAACTGGGCTTTTGTACAGATTAACTTGCTTTTTTAAGAAGGAAATGTGTGCCAGCTTTGTTTTTGGCATGGTTATGCTGCCTGGTGTGATGTCCCACATCTTTCATCTTTTGGGAAGTTGCATTGAGATGCTCTCTGTGTCTTGCTTTGGGGCTCATGGTAGGCTGCAGATGCACTTTACGGTAGCCGTGGATTTCACGGCGTCCAACGGGGACCCTCGAGACCCCGCGTCCCTGCACTTCCTGGATCCAGTGCGACCCAATGCATACGCGATGGCCATTCGGGCAGTGGGAGAGGTGATCCAGGACTATGATTCGGACAAGATGTTTCCTGCTCTGGGCTTTGGAGCACGCCTGCCACCTGATGGGCGTGTGTCGCATGAGTTCTTCCTCAACGGCAGCCCCACAGACCCGTACTGTGCAGGCATACAGGGTGTTCTGGAAGCCTACCAAAGAACCCTCCAGTCCGTTCAGCTGTACGGTCCCACCAATTTTTCGTCTGTCATTCACCATGTGGCAAAGTGAGCATTACCCGCCTTGTGTAGTAAAAGCTTGAAGTGTGTCTTTTAAAGTACAGTGAAACCTTGGTCTGTATTTGAACATTTGAAATTTCAGGAAATAACCGCCAGTTTTGTAACTGGAATTAGATGTAAGGAATTTTGCACACACTCTATATGGCCTCTATATGGTCGTGTTGACTAAGGCAACCTTAGTCAACACGAAATGGGCCCACTCGGTGTCTCCTTCATAATAATAATAATAATTGTAAATGCTCAAACTTTCGTCTTCTATATCAGTATTATTATTTATCCTTTTGCTTGCTGGTGCCAATGATCTAGTGGTGTAGTTGGTAAAGCATCACTCCTTGGATCTGGCAACATGTGATGTCAGCATATGTGTGATTGCGCGAACCCTTAAAGACAGTGCAAGAGCTCAGCTAAAACCTGGTCTATAACTTTATGTAGTTTACTGTAACGAACAATACCTTGACAAGCAGTGCATGCTTTGTTTCAGGTTTGCGAGCACATATCGTGATGGTAGGAGCTACTTTGTGCTGCTCATCATCACAGATGGCGTCATCAGCGATATGCCACAGACAATGGAGGCCATCGTGCAGGCCTCCTCCTTGCCTATGTCCATCATCATCGTAGGTGTTGGCAATGCCGACTTCTCAGGTGAGTAGCATGGTTGTCATCTTTTTGCCTGTCATGCAAGTCAGTTAAATGGCTCACTTGGCGATGGCACTGTGCTGCTGAGCATGAGGATTAGATTTCTGGCTGTGGCTGACTGCATTCCAGTGCAAGAATGTTCCGGTACTGTGCTTGGGGCGCATGTTAAAGAAATCCAGGTCATCAGAATTGATCTGGAATGCCTCGGCATGCTGTGCCTCCTAACCCCCTGTGCAGTTCCCACTGTATGTTTTGAGACATTATTAACCAAATTTTTAAAAATTCAGTTCAGTTCGATATAGTTTCATTATTATAACATATCTGGTACAGCAAGAGTCACAGAAAGAATACAGTTTCCAGAAAATTTCATGGCACTGACCTGAATGCATAAATACATACTAAATTAATTGAATAAATGAAACCTGATCCCATTTTCCGTGGATAAGGTTTCTTTTCTGGGGGGTGTTAACCTTCTTACTAAGATTCATCATTCAGGTTTTCGTTTCAGAGCTTGATATAGTATAGAGATAAAGTTCAGTGTGTCTGGTGCCACAAGATGACATTGTAAATGCTTGTGACATTGGTGGCACTGAGGCAATGCTCTCTCGTTGCATTGCTGGAAGCTTGCATCATGCAGCACAATATGCTACTGAACTACCTGCTCTCTCTTTTGCATCTTTCACCTCACTTTCTATTGGATGACATGGCCTACATGCATTGGCACCAAGCAGGAGATGTACATCACTGCATATTCTTGCTGCATGGTTCCAGCAGAACCTTAATTTTCTTGTCTGAGTTAATGTCGTGTCAGAAGGTAACTGACTGTCTCATAACTTGTTCTCACTGCTAACAAGCTATTGGGCATTAAGGGTATTGCAATAATAAAAATAATGATTTCACTGTGTAGAGAAAAGTAGAGAGAGACAGTATGTTGGGCTAAGAAGCAACCTGCAGGGCGCCACGGTCATGCAATGGTGACAAGGCCAAGAAGGGAAGAACAGGATGGTGGAGGTTTGTGGGTAGAAGAGGAGGAAGGGTTATAGATAGAAGAGATGGTGCATTTCAGAGAGCCAGATCAGGTTTGTGCTTGAGGTGAAGATACCAGCATGACAGGAAAGTGGCTTGGAAGGAAGGAAAAAGGGGGATCAAGAGGATTCTGTGTCATGATTCCTTTATGCTTTCCTTGTTCCCAGCCATGGAAGTCTTGGATGGGGATGTGATACAGCTGAATTTGGGTGGCCAGCGTGCTGAGCGGGACATTGTCCAGTTTGTGCCCTTCCGAAAGTTCCTCCAGAGTGGGGCCTCCTGGCAGAGCAACCAGGCCCAGCTTGCTAAGGAAGTGCTGGCTGAGATTCCTGGACAGGTCACAGCCTATATGTCCAAGTGCAACATCAAGCCTGGTCCAATTGCGGTGCCTCAGGGCCCGTCTTGAGTTTGTCTGCATACATGTCTCTGGGTTCATGTTGCACTGTTCGTAGTGGCTGTGTAATATCACGCTGCCAGCCCCCATTTGTGCACATGCCAAATTCATGACTGCATCGTACAGGTGACTGCTGGCGCTTCGTACAACCATTATACTGGCCCTTGTTGTAGGGTGCTGAAGTATGGCTTATCACCCTGGCGTTGCTGCCTCTTGGCTGGGAGAATTTCGAAAACTAGACTTCTTCAGTCTGACTGCTTGTGCTGCCGTGACTTTACGCTACTTTATTTCGGGGAATACGAGTAGTTCGTATTCAATAGATTCAATTTTATGCTCTTAAACTTGACTTTTTTAATGCTCCCGTTGAAGCTGTGCTATTATTTTTTTAGCTTAAGTATTGTGCAAAGTTGCAGTGCACAACACACCTTTGATATACAGTTAAGTCTTGATATAACGAACTTCAATATAACGAAATTCTTGATACAATGGAGTATTTGACTTTTCATAACTTTTGTCCATATGACATCATGTATTTTTTATTATATTTATTTATTGATACTGCGGTCCTGTTTCCAGGACCTTAGCAGGGTGTATACAAAGTGAAATTGAAAAAATCTAAGAACAAAATACAGCGATACATAACATAGGTAACTCGCGATGTGCAAATGCAAGCAGTTACTGAACAACACACAGTAAATCACTCGCTACATAAACATAGGTGCGACTCAAATAATGGCAGTGAGCATTGGGTTACAACGTGACCAGTAAGATTATTCCATTCAACAATAGTTCTGGGAAAAAAGGAAAATTTGAAGCAGTTCTTTTCAGTAATTAACAGTGTTATTGTCTGTGTCGATGACGTGTAGCATAACCAGTAGAGAAAGCGATAAAGCGTGATGTATCAATGTTAAAGTGCCCTTTTATGAGCTGAAATAAAAATTTTAAACGGCATGTTCAGCTCCTTTGTGTCACAGATGGCAATCCACTTCTCTTGAGAAGCTCTGTAACTGAAGTGCGGCCATACGAATTATATAGGAATCGTACTGCCATTTTTTGAACTTTTTCTAGTTTAGTAATGTTTCTTTTAGTAAAGGGATCCCATATGACAATCGCGTATTCCAACATTGGTCGAATGATGGCATTGTAAGAAAGAAAATGCACAGGAGGTCTAGCGAATTTTAGGGAGCGTCTTAGGAAAAATAGTTTTCGAAGGCAGTTAGTAACTCAGTATAACAAATTGTGTTTGTATGCGATTTCAATTTAACGAAATTTCACTGCCACCGCAAAGGAATGCTGAGACAATAAATGGAAACTTTCACGGACACAGAGGGTCAAATAATCGAATTACAAACGACTGCTTGCAAGTGCAGCTCTCAAACTGCGTAGGCCGGCCAAGAGTGACCGCTCAAGTGGAGCCGCATCATGTTCCGTATAAAGTCCAAGTGCAATAAGATACTATTGATCCCCGCGCACTGTATACGTTAGGTGTGAGTGAAAGTGTGCGAGAGTGAGACAAGAAAGGTGGTGGCTTCACGAGTGTGGCATTCCCGTGCGAGCAAAGGGAAAGAAAGGGAGGGGAGCGAGCTCGCGGTAATGCGACCAAGCGTGCGCGAGGGGTTAAGTTGGCACAAGTCTCGATTTCTGGCACATCGCAGCCGCAGCTCACTCATCATGGCCGTGAAGCCCGGCTGAGCGCATACGCAGCCATGCATCCTGCTTTAGAGGTAATCTGCCGCGTGTGCAAAGAGTGGGTAGGCCGAGAGGGCATAGCACTTTGTAAGCTGCTTTCCTGCGCGTTTAGTATTGAAGGTTGCGTAATCTGGAGTTTCGATGACCTGTTGGAGTGAGAGGTAGACGAAGCATTCACTCCCTGCTGCCCGCGCTTTTCCTGATAGTGTCGTCCCAATGCGGGTGACGTTATCAGTCATAGGGGCGGAGTGCACACGAAGGCGTGGCTGGCTCCACTTAATTCGTACCGCTGATGTGAAGATAACGTCGACGTACATGGCATGAAACCTTAATATTCGTCGCCAACACCTAAATTTATCAAAATTAATTGTTTTCTCATTCAAATTTGCTTTTTTCAATAGCCTAATAATTAGGAAAATATTGCAGCTTTTTTTCGTGCAAGAAACATCAATCGGCGAGTGTACTTATTTGCATAAAAGGTCGATTTCAATATAATGACATTTTGATATAACGAAGCAAGTTGCCGATCTTACAGACTTCGTTATGCTGAGGTTTAACTGTAGTTCAGAAAACATGGGTTGTGTTCTTCGTGGCAGCATTAAGTTCCTGCTGTGCGTCTACAAAGTATGTGATTTACTCTTTCAAAGTTAAGCCAACTTCAATTTAAGTCGTCATGTGAGAAAATAATAGAAAAAGAACAAGAAAATGGCATTCTTAAAGGCTTGTTGGTTTGGGTGTGTTGGTATTTCATTGTAGCAGGTCAGCATACGACATTACTGGCATGGTGGTGCTGTGCACTTCATCCGTGGTGCTCCATCTTTGTCTGTTTCACTGCCCCCATATTCCTGTGAGCTGGACTGCTGCAGTAGCGTTTGTGATTGCAAGTTGACTTACAAAAGCAGAAAAAGCATGAGTCCTTGGCACCAGAAATTGCTTATCTATTGAAGCAGTTGTGCTACCTAACTCACTTGCCTCATACAACCACTTGCCTTCCTTGTTGCAAATCTTTGTCAGTTGCCAGCTCCTACCACACAGTCTTCTTTGCCCTGGGAATGTGATAAGTGACAAGCATGCAGGAGCACTTATTTCTGCACTTCGTCTTCTGGCTTACAGTGGCTACGCGAACAGCTCACATTAGTGATTGCAACCTTTGAATTCACCAGCCGGGAATGCCAGGAATGTGGAACAAGGCTGAAAGCTTCTGAAGCAGAAAGACATAGAAGTGAGCTGCGCTACTGAGCTACAAGAATGAACGACAAAAAATTCCTGTAGGAAATCACGCCAAGCATGAGAGAGGATAAAGGATTTCCGAGTTAGGACTTGGTACACTTGTAGATAGTCAAAAGAAGTGGGACATACTGGTTGAACCGCTGGTATATTGAACAGCTGCAAAAATTCATGTGGCCATGCTGTGGCTCACAGTGTGATGGTCCAAATTGAAAGGCTCATGTTGATTAGCTATCCCAAACCTTTGATTATGTCTTTTGCTAAAAAAAAAAAAACTGATCAAAACAATCAACAAAAAAACAGAAGACTGATGTGGTTCAGTTATACATTACAGGCAAAATATTTCACGTGGGCTAAAGAAGATATCTAGTAAACACGGCAGTTCTATGGTTTTTCATGGCACCATTCAAGCCGCTTGTGCCTTTGTCACGAAATCGACAATGGTAACCAAAAAACGTAATCACAATGTATGCAATGCAACAGACTGAAAAAAATTATGGTTCGCTGAAGCTGTTCGGAAACTGTTCTCACGATGGTCCCACGGGTTCCACGATGTTGTATCACGTGTTAATGCGTCCATTAGTTGCCTCAGCTTCCTCTATTGCCTCCGTGTTTATAATTGATGTGTGTGATGCTGGTGCAGCTACGCAAAGCTTTATGTTTTTGGTGCATATCATAGACGGTGACTGGGAGGACAACATGAAGCTTTTGCCGCAGCTTTAAAGGACATGTAAGTGCTTTCTGAGCTCGTTACACCTTGCCTAACTGCGAGCAGCGTATACGGTGCTTGTACTGGAAGCAGGGCTATAAATGTATTCCAAGCTGTCCAAACATTTCACTTCTGAATTTGATCAGGATTATAGTAGTTTCTTTTGCTATTCGTTTTTTATTTGGCAATCACTTTGAAGCAGTGGCTTGTCATGTTTCTGATTCAGTAACATTCCTTGGTGTGAGCGCTGCCTGATTGTTTTGATTGTTTATTTTCTGCCTAAATGCTCGTGGGTGTGATCAGTTGTGGTAGATTTGTTCTTGCCGCGCACAATTAAGGCTTTCAGCATAGATATTCTGTACTTTGTAATAGCTTGTAGCAAAGATGCAGTATCGCTAGTCACTCTCTTACTCTCTGGACCATCACGAAACTTTCAGCTTTGAGCATTCATGTGATGTTGGTGTTGTTGTCACCCACGCTTCAGCATGTTGATTTCATTAACTTACTGTCAATACATGGGCGATAGAGTGGGTGTAAGTTTGAGTGTGGTGTCGGAGTGAATGTGTGGAGAGAACGTGCAAGTAACTTGATATGCCAGGAAACAGCGCTACTCCTTTGTCACTGTGAAATGAGTGATACTCACCCTTGCAGATGTTACTGGGTCGAAGTCCTTTATCTGTAGGTTAGTGGTACAACTTTGGTGGATGAGTGAACTTTTTTTCATCCTCGAGGAAAGCTGTGAATTGTGAAGGGCCGGCAACACAGGCACACCTTGTGTAGCAGTAGTTTGTGAACTTAGCCACACAGATTCTTTCCATTCTTCCAGTCACTATTCTTGCGGCCTACTATTGCACAGGTCTACCCTCTTCTGCGCCACATTTCTGAAGCATGAATGGAGCACAGTGCTTTAGCAATCACCCAGTTGCATTTCCGACCGCTGATCATGCAGAAGCAGGGTAGAAATGGTAACGATTTCACATTCATACATTATTGTATGCTTTCACCTGAGGCGACGCACGATGCATTGCTAGTAGCGCCATCTCGTTCCTCTGGAGCAAACTGCTCCACAAAAAAGGTCTGTAGCATCCCACTTTGTTGTGGGAAATCTTATATATAGAGCAGACCAGAAGATACATCAACACTCCTCTGCGTGAGCACAATCACAATTGCAAGCTGATTAGCCACCTTGGGAATTTAGCTTAACATTTTAGTTGTTATGCATGTCATTCGAAGTTAGTGAGCAAGAGCATCGTTGGACACTTAAAAAATATGAGGGAAAGAGAAATCACTGAGGCTATCACCATGCAGCAGATTGGTGCTAATTTGTGCATCAATGTGCCATTCGTTTCGCACTCTGACAATGTGGTAACATTTATTCTTGGGGATAAAGATGATAGGAGACTTCATTCACTGTAGGTGATTCTAATGGATCCTTTCTTATCTTGGCACTTGATAGCTTGCTTTTTAAGTCTGTTTACTTTGTGCTGTACCACTCATCTTATTTTGACATGGTTGTATCAGCGCAAATATAAGCTTCTGATTCTATAGAATAAAGAGTTGTCAGTTTGTGCTTGTCCAGGTGCTGTGTGTGTCCCTTTTTGTTCGTTCTTGTAGCTTAGTAGTGCACGTCACTTCAACATGTACAACCAACTGGGCTCAATCCTAGCCCTTGAAGCAGAAATAAATTTGTTTCTTGTAAAAGTTTCACAACATGATTATAGGAGGAATTTTTGGTTTGAGACAGCCTACTTCTTTGTGACTGCTGGCTGAGAAAAACAGATGACCACTGCTGGAACTTTGAATCTTGCAGCAAAGACAGGTGGTGTACGGGATGCGTGACAGGCCACACAAGAGGATCCAGGATAGGGCACACTTTTTCTTTACAACATGGCAGGCTTGCCTCGTGAAACAGCTATGCAAGCCAGTTTCAGAATGAAAGAAGTGCTTAGCGATGACTTGCCTATCTTAAAGCACATATTCAAAACAGATTGTCTTGAGCCAGTTGCTTATGGCAGACAGCACAAATGTATTTCTCGGCGCACGTCTGCTATGACCCAAACAAGTTGGTTTGGGGCTGTGCACCCCAAGATCTTCAGAGTTATTACCTAACCTTGTTTGATCAGATCCGATCAGATCAGAATCATTTTATTGAGCATAGGATAAGCTACATGTACATGGCATATACAGAAGGAGGTCCAATAGTCAAAGACTGAAGGGGGGACCTCCTGTAACACATACTTTAATTATTTATTTAATGCAGCATCTATGGTAAAAATAACACTTTTATGGAACACATTTTTGTCACAGTTGATTACCAGCACCATAATGGACAAATTTATTAAGTGGCATGATAGTGCTTTTCTGTCAATATCACTGATGTTCAGAATAAATAACCATTCATCCTAATATGTGTATGGTCAACAAAAGGTGGTGAATTTTGGCATGTTTGTAGAGTGGTGGAGTAGTCCTTTCAGCCTCGGAACACTTGCATGGCAGCAGTCATAGAGGGCTAACTGTATGGCTGGGCAGCTGTGTGATTGGATTACTACCCTGAAGGCACATAGCGATTCTTTTCAGGAAAGGTTGTTTGCATGGAAAGCCTTGGTGTCTTTTGTGAAGTTAGTATTTTCTTACGGATAGTACACACATGTAAAAAATATAGTGGATCTCTTGCAGCAGCTGTCATCTAGTGTATGTAAGAAGGGTGCAAGGGTGGAGTAGCAGTATGTCAAGAAGTAAATCTCAGCCACATAAAAAAAGCGTATGAGGAAGTCTCAAATGTGGGAAGCAGTGTTAAGCATACTAGCAGGTTGAAAAATGCCAAATGCGCTGATAATGTTCCACTTATGTTTATGGTGATTGTGCCACATGATATATTGTAGGGGGGGGAGGGAATCGGAACCTTGTTGCAACTGTACGTAAGATGATAAATATTATATTATGTTCTTTGTTTTAGATCTTTTATATTGACTGTTTGCATTTTATGTGGAGTCTTAGACACTTTGACCGAAAAGGATGCGATTGTTGATCAGTGCTTGCACCAGGCTGATGTTTGGAGAGTATTACTGCTATGTTTTATAATTTACAAACTGTTCAAGTTGTCTATAAAGTGTGCTGTCTGCAGGAGTGATGTGGTTTAGTACCTAATACATGATTTGTGCCCATGTTGAGCACAGGTGCATTGAATATGGCAAACCAGTTCTGTGAAAGCCCAGAAAGTGGAGGAAGGCAAAATTGAATGGTAATCCACCTGACTGTAGCATGAAGCTACAAATGTAACCCATACGGATTTCTCAGTAAGAAAGCTTCCTAGTTTGCCTTCCATGAGCCTTCTTCCACCTTGCATGCTTCTGCAGAACTGGTTCGCCATGTGGAGGTTTATTGGTCCAATATCCTTCTCAGCTAGGACAGTATAAGTATACCTATACAGTCAACTTCCATTTAATTTGACCCTGACGGGATCAGAGAAATTCATCTAATTATCCGGCGGGTCAAATTTACTAAGAAGCCGAAAAAACACTGAAACACACTGCCGTTTCATTTCAGCCCACCCACGAATTGAATGCGTACCTTGTTTTTACGAATTCAACGTAGACAACTAACATAGAAATGACATTGGAACTTCTAAACAAAGTAGACAAAACATGTAGCATCCCTCCACTTCTGGCAATAGGAAAAAGATGAAACTAGCAAATTTTACTTCACAGAAAAGAATTCTCCATTCAACCCATTGCACGTTTGATATTCTGCATTTATTAACTGACTCTGTAACAATTGCAAGCAGGATTGTTGCCCATGCTGCTTAGAGAATCACTTCGCTATTTCATCCTGTGATGCATGAGATTCTCCACAATGCCACAAACATGTGCACAACTTGTTACTGCTAGCTCGACATGTAAAATAACCATTCTTTTTAATGTGGTTTCATAATCGAAAGCCGGAAGTGACATGTCGTCATTCTGTCGACATGTCACTTTGAGCGTGTTCTGTTGACATCGTGTGATGATGTTGGCTAGGCTGGTTCTGATGGTGTGCTGTTGCAAACATTGTGAACGCAGTTTGGATTTCATATTTAATTGTGTTGTGCATGCAATCTTCCAGATTAAGTTACTATTAAAAAGAAAGAAAACGTGGTGCTCATTAGAATCGGGTAATATTTTTCTTTTTATTTACCTGTTTGGTTCTGAAAGTACCTGGAATTTTATAATTTAGGTGGTGCTGGAGCCAAATGAGAATACTGTAATCATTATGATACTGCAAGGCAAGGTTCTAGCTTAAAAATCTTTTTAGGGCAGGCCGAAAATGGGCGTTTTCAACAGATGACCCGTGTTAGATGCATTCACTGACCCCTTGCACCACCAAAACAGGCTTTGCTATGGGGTCACAAATGAGCTAACCACAGGGGTCAGGCATGCTTCTGCTGACCAATCAAGTTAAATTTATCCAGTGATGGCGAATTTAAGGATTAAAATAATGAAAGTTTTGGCCCATAAAGGTGTATGAGTGCCAGCTGGGCCCTTCATTTCATATCTGATTAACCGAAAAATCTAATTATCTAAAGTTGAATTAACGAATGTCTACTGTAGAATGTTCTGTTGCATCACCTAAGCACTGAATTTTATGTTCCTTGTAGAACACCTTGTTTTTCTCGTTGCTCTTGTAAAGTAATTTGATATCAGCTCATTGGATCTTTGTAACAAGCTGCTTCTGCACACATGTTGTGCTCTCAGACTCTGGTCACGGTGCACATGCTCCTATTGTGCGTGCCGGTCGGTCACCGTGGGTTCGAGCACTATAGGCCTCCATGCACACAGGGCACCGTGTCTGCACCTGCTCCATATGCCGATGCACTGCTGCATGCGCTCTACCAGCCGGTCTCTGCTAGGGGAAGGCGAGACCGCACATGCAGCAAGGGAGACCCTAGACGAAGCTCTCCAGGCAGAAAACAGGACATTTATTAGGCTGAGTTTTGATACGACACAAGTTAATGACACAACCGAATCAAAATCTAATTGCTATACAACATGGCCCCATGACTGCCACTGGCTGATAGTGGCGCACCGCGACAGAGAAAAAGACCAGAGAACTCAGTCTAGAGAGGCCACCTCTTAGGCCAATGCCTGCCATTACGCACCACACAGCAAAGAAAGTAGAAAGAGATACAAACAGGGGAACAGACGGAGGCATGATTGGAAAGTGCTGCCTCAGGATATTGAGACGACGGGAGTGTGCACATGCCCGCCGAGACTGGGACCCTGACGAACCTAAGTGACCATCAGCCAGCAGTGGACAAAGGGGCCACTGCCAGCAGAGAGGAACACATACGCACCTTCCGACACCTGGATGTGGTCTCCTGAGACCCTGTCCTGGGCCACACGCAAGGGCCTGAGTCCCTCCAGAAACTCTGCCACTGGGGCATCTAGTTTGACCCCCTGTGGGTGGGAATGACAGCTGAGTGACAGCATTTTATGTCCAGACAGGAAGGTGAAGGACATGAATTTCTCAGGAGCGTAGCTGTGTTGCGCAACTATTGGAAGCACTCAAAACCCCATAATGTGCAGTTAGATATTTATAGCAAAGCAACTTTTGATACATTTAACAGCTTCATAATATCCTCAGGTGTTGCGCAGGAGGTGACTTCATGAGAGTGTGTGTGTTTCTTAAGCACACTCATAGTACTGTGAATTGAAGTCATGGCACCAACCAAAGCCCTGGACTTATGGGACAGTCCATAACAAAATTTCTAGACTATAGATGTATCTCTGTCTGTGTTTGCTTTGTCTGGCTGTGGACTCTGCAATCTCAACCAAGCAGCAACTGCGCTAGTGCTGTATGAAAAGCTTTACTGTAATGAGGAACTATAATAACCTTCATAACTGCATTTCTTTCATCGTAGTTGTCCTTACTATGGCACTGAGTGAAAGCTTTGATGCCTCTGGCCATCTGAACAGGTCTCTGGTTGTTTTTTACTCAGTCAGTAGCTTTCCTGTGTGCGGGTGTCATGTAAGTAAGGTTGCGTCAAGCTCCACAAGACCTTATGTACTTGTGTATAAAACTTCATTGGCAAGACTGTCATATTATATTTGACTCTGCATTATTATTCAAGGTTGACATGACTCCCTCACTTTTATAAACGGTTTTAGGTGCAAGAATAGGACACGGACAACAGAATAAAAGACAACGGACTGTTATATTTTTCGTGCCTAAAATCATTTCTAAAATCCACGTACCAACTAGCCCGGCAGCAGACATTACTAGTCCCTCACTTTTCTCTTTTTCGCTTGAGGCATTGAAGTAAACCAGTTGGACCTGTCTCGCGACCATAATATCAAGGCTTCAATTAGTGCCTTCAACTTCCTTTTTTCATCATCAGTGATCCTGTTGCTTGCTGATGCTTCGATAAATGTGCATGGCTGGCTTAGCCGTGCACCAGGATACAGCTCAGCTCAATCCATAGTTTGGCTAGTTAGTGACTGATTCATCATTTTCAGGAAGGAGCATGGGCACATGACAAAAATAAAAATAAGACACTCGAAAAAATGCACAACTGCTACAATTGAAAACTTAGGTGTGACTTAATACTTTTTGTGTATCCTATACTTTTTGCTACTGTGTGTTTGTGCTGTCTTGGTTAAAATGAGTTGTTATTAAGATCTTGTCAATTGCGTATAAAGTTCTGTTAATATCAAGTCCAAGGGACCATGAATATCTGTTCTTGTTAACAGAAGTTATCTACAGAGCTCAAAACCTGCTATTCCTGGTATGCCTCAATATCCATGATTCAAAATGATAAATGAAATGGCATAAAACAAAAAGCAGACATAAAAAAACATTTATTATGTTAGAAAGATAAAAAGGTGTTTTATACTTAAGCTGTCGAGTAATTGTAGCTTGTCGGTGCTGTGCAAATTTGTGCTTCAACACAAAAGCTGATGTTTTGCCTAGTTTGCTCAAAATTTCAATAGTGTTTTCATGTTTAAAAAATTCACAAATGTTTTCAGGGTATTGTCAGGTGTGTCGTGTTGAAGCTGGTTTTTGTGACTCTTGGACAGTGTCCTTGCCTAATTACAAACCTGTGGAGGGGCATCTGGGACTGCCTCAATCATTGTTTCTATGATGTCACCCCTGTAGGTTTTCACGTCATCTTTGACACTGGCATAGCTGTTTCACAGAAACACCGTTTACTTCTCGTGTCAGAGTCGCCCGCTTCAATTCTGATGAGCCAAGTAGTGGTGGCTGCGGAAGTTCAGCTTTACTGAATTAACGGTTGGTGCTAAACAGATTTATCCCTACTGAACATATGGAAAACCAAATAAATGTTCACACATTGTTGTTCATATCAGAAAATGCGGCTTAACTTGGTTCATTTTAATGGGAATCTACTGTATTCCTTGCTTGTCTGAGAACAACCACAGGTCTTCTTTATCCAGCTCAAACTTTTGTTATCTGCAGTAATATAGTTTTTTGTGAGCCAGTGGCAGAACTTTTAAACCTGTAGCTCATGACGGTGAGTGTGCCAAAAGTGGTGATAAATTAATAAACTGTTAATAAAAGCAATGAAAAAATTGATTGATCCAAAATTAAGGTATTGTAGAATAAAACTGTCTTGATGCTGCTGCTTGTAAATTTAGTGTTGTCTTACTGTGGCCTAGTTTTGGAGATAGTACACCAGCTGTTGTTTAGGTGAAATTCAGATAGTTGGAACGTACAGTTAGCTTTTCTTTGGAACCTCTGAATGGGACTAAACTAAGGTGCTTGTACAAATAGCTACAGATTTGCCTTTCTCATAATGGCAAGTGGGGATCCATAAGATGGAGAAGCATTTCAAACTACCTGAATATCTATTATGTTGTGTTTTAAAGCCACCTACTAATTGTACAGCAACAGGTCAGGATCTTTACTGAAGCTGATTCCTAATTCTTGAGAAAAAACTAAATGTCTATGAATTAGTGTAATTAACTCAACATTGTTCTGAAAGTGTGCCAGTTGCCGCATTCAAGCAGTCTGCATTCACTGCATTCTAACACCATCCACTACCATGAACAAGCTGCATTTTGGTTTACCTAGTTTACATTTGAAAAATAATAATCGAAATGCCTTTGTTTCAAAGAGTTGATGTCCTGTCATAGAGGTGCCTATGGGCTTTCCCATATTGCATTATGGGTGTATTCTGAATGAGAGTGAAGCATGTTTCTACATTTTTTTTATCATTTATGAAGACACTGCACAAAGTAGTCTGAACAATGGTGCCATGTAATATATATCACATTTAAGTGAGGCTTAAATGCTGTTTAGTATATGTTGCGATGTGGGGTGCCATTCCAAAAGTCATGAGTCATGGGAGAATTACAAAAAATCAACAAAAATCTCAGGACTTAATCATCAGTGATCATCATAATGGTCAGTGGAACACAAAGCGATACTAGTGATGTTTGTAACAAGATTGAGACAGAAGGATGGCACTGTAGATTAGAGTTCATAAAGGGGTAAATGACATTGACATTAGAAGCAGGGTTGGTACGTGGCCAGTCAGTGTACTCAAATAGTTGCCGAGGATAAAGCAGCAGAGTGGAGGATGGCAGAGAATTAGACGAAGCGATATTAGAAAATCTGCAGCTACAAGCTGGGTTTGGTTGATGCAAGACAAGTGGCGATCTCCATTTGTCCTGCTGTGGTGTCTTAACGATATCAGCTGACATAGGACACTTGACATGTTGCTACAGGAGTTAACAATTGCTGTTATACGAGTTACCACATCTCTGACTGTGCTGTGAATTATTGCTTTGTGTGTTGCCTGTGCCAGTGGTATTAGCTAGAGAATGCTGTAACTACCTAGCAGCGTAAAGCTGTCTGCCTTCAGTATGAAGAGCTTGTGTACATAGATCGCTGTATCTGTCCCTGCATGTAGGGACTGACAAGTGCAGTGCATTTTTTCTACTCTCCATTTTGGCCTCTGGCCTACCCCTTTTGACTGTTTGCTTTCTGTGCTCAAACGTGCATGAAAAGGTCTTGCACTATATGTTGTATTATGCATACAAGAACAAATAAATCACTTGTGCATCTATTTACATTTGATACATTGGCACGCAGGTATTAATCAATGGTAACCAACTGATGAGACTGAAACTTTTACTGGGTTCTAGCTAAAAAAGTTCACCAATGATTACTATACTCCCTAATGCAAATTTTAAGCGCAGCTGTTTAGATATTTTGAATTTGCAATATATTGTGGCAAAGAATTTGATTCTGAACTACCCGGTCCTCTCGGTGGTGGCTCTTGAGCCTCAGCTCGAACAGCTCGTTTAGCATCGCTCATTATTCAGAAATTACTGGCTGACACTATTTTCTATTATGATTATATTGTCATGAGGTAGTGATGGTGAAGAACGACAAAGTGTTGAAACTGTGAGTTACAAATTTAACTCTTTATTGGGCGAACTTGTATCCAGCAAAACAAGTCACACTCAAGCATAACGATAGCAGTGAGTGGAGTCGGCAATCGTCGAAAATCTGATCTGCGGGTCAAGCACGTCGGCTTTTGTACAAGTGTCATCGAAGAATCCAGTGTAATCACTGGTGCCCGCGTGGCTTCCAGAAAGTACAACACAATATGTGTTGTGCATACAATAAAAAAAAATTAAATTATGGGGTTTAACGTGTCAAAACCACTCTCTGATTATGAGGCACGCCGTAGTGGAGGACTCCGGAAATTTTGACCACCTGGGGTTCTTTAACGTGCACCTAAATCTAAGTACACGGGTGTTTTCGCATTTCGCCCCCATCGAAATGCGGCCGCCGTGGCCGGGATTCGATCCCGCGACCTCGTGCTCAGCCGCCTTGTGCATACAATCAGATTACAAAAAGCTTTGGTAACAACAGCCAGCGGATAGAACTATTGATAACATTCGAGAAACTTCTGATACATGCAGGCACGTCGTGCATTGAGGGATAACGTTTAACATTTGTTAGCCTGTGAATAGCAGTGTCCGAAGAAAGATAAAGGAGTAACAGACGATGCGCGGTACTCTGGCGCCATCTCGTAGCGATAGTCACAGAACACGTCTTGCGCAGCACTGCGCTTTTCTTCTCACGCTTTCCGCCTCATGGTTCCACTGCACCCTCCTCCTCTGCTTTCCTCCTTGCGCAGCCTTCACTATCGCCACCTTTCGTTCCGAGCAGTGCCCCGCGTTGCTCTTTCATCCTTCACTGTTGTACTTGTTCGCTCGGTTACGCCGACGCTCGCTGCAGGAACAGGCGCTTATAACAGGCGCTTATAACAGGCGCCTATAAAGTATAAACCCCATGCAAGCAATCTTGCGCACGACAGCGACAAGCAATGCGATGGAGATGGCTGTCGCGTTGCTCATCGCCTACAAGGTACCCCATGCGAGTGACGATATTGAGTGATGTCTCCCCGGTGTTGTTGGTATGAGGGCAGCAAATACATGTCGAAACTACCATGACACATCCTTTATTAGTTTACGTTGATGTATTTTACTGTAAAGAAGCAGCATAAAAGATTTCTGAAGGTCTTGCAGTAGGTTCTCGCACGTCTAAAAATTCAATCATTTGCTTGTTCCGTGCGACAATCGGTAGTATTTGAGTGATGTACAACCAGTTCCGGCTTCGCGCTATTGGCTAGTCGCTCATAGCACCTCCGGGCGACGAGAGACGAATTCTAGATTTCCAAAACCGAGCGATCAAGCGACAAGACCGAGCTATCTGTTCAAGTGACTGCCCGTTTCGTCGCTCAAAGCCATCGCTCGTCACCGCCGCACACAAAATCACTCTCATGGGGTTTAGCCTTTAGAGGAAGCTTTAGCTCTGGTGCTCCTGTCTAAATACATGTAAAAGGAGAATTCTCGGCAACCACTGCACCAACTTTGACGAGGTTTGTTGTATTTAAAAGGAAACATTAAAATCTAGTTGGTGACTGTTGGTTTCAAATTTTTTATTTGGGTCGTCATATTTTTATTGAAAAGTGGGAAAAATCGAAAATTTCCAGAAAACGAAACTATCTAGTTTACAACTCTGTAATTCAGCAACGAAAAATGATATCACAATTCCGTGTGTTGCATCTAATAGTACATCTAAAGCGGACAAAATTGATGTATTGCACATGAATCTTGAAAAATTTAGTAATATGTAAATACAGCTTTTGCAGGACCCTTGTGCACAACGTAATAAATTCAAGTAAGATATAGAATGACATGTGAAATTTCTCCTTTTACAGAACCGCGATGTGTGTTCTTGATGCACAGCTATTTGTAAACTTCGTGCATCTACTTTTTTCAGACTTGAGAATTTTTAAAATTCTTTTTAACAAAATTCAGGCCTTAAATCGAAATTCCGCTTCCAACAGTCATTAGAATTCAACTTTCTCTCTCAAATGCAAGAAATGTCATTAAAATCGGTCCAGGGGTAATCTCAGAAAAACGTTCTTACGTTTTACATCTATTTGAATAAGCCGCGTCGGAATTGGGCCAGAGCTAAAGCTTCCTAGCTTTAGCTCGGGCCCAACACCGACGCTACACACTCTTAGGCAAAGTTACACCCTTTGGAGTGCCCCTTCTGCCACACAACGATAATCGTCATCTGCTTTGATGCGTTTCCTTTCTTGAAAACGCCGCGCCCGCTACTTTTCTGTCGGGAATGCTATCATGCTGATAACGCGCATGCCGTTCGTTACTAGAAAGTACCAGCCTCGCAGCGTGAAATGCTATCAGCATGATAGCATTTCCGACAGGAAATCCTATCATGCTGATAACGGGCATGCCGTTCGTTACTGGAAAGTACCGGGCTCGCAGCGTTAAAGAAAGGAAACGCATCAAGGCAGATGACGAATATCGTTGTGTGGCAGAAGGAGCACTCCAAAGGGTGTAAACTGTTTTTAGAGTGCACAAAGAAGGAACAAAAGACAGGACAAGGCGGTACTTGCAACTGTTTATTGAAGTCAAAGGTGGCTGATTATATGGCCATGGGGAGAGGGCGACGAAAAAAGAGGGACACTGATTATGTCAATGCGCACGTGCGGGAACACTGAAGATATATTCGAATGGAATCGCGATTGATCAAAATCTAAAGCTTATCTAAAAACATGCTTTCATTGTTATAAATGTTCAGAGATGGGGTGCTCACAAAAGCATCCCCTCTTTTCTTTTATGGTTCAAACTTGCCATATTGCAAGGCCTGCGGGAATGAGAAGAAACATGTGAAGCAAGGCTTCATGACACAACAATCATGTTTACAAGTCAAGATTCTGTGGCGCGTGAATTGTTGGAGGCCAACCAAGATTAAGAAAAGAGGGGACGCCGGTGTGAGCACCCCGTCTCTGAACATTTATAACAATGAAAGCATGTTTTTAGATAAGTTTTAGATTTTGATTAATCGCGATTCCCTTCGAATATATCTGAAGTGTTCTCGCACGTGCGCATTGACATAATCAGTGTCCCTCTTTTTTCGTCGCCCTCTCCCCATGGCTATATAATCAGCCACCTTTTAAAAAAATTAAATTATGGGGTTTTACGTGCCAAAACCACTTTCTGATTATGAGGCACGCCGTAGTGGAGGACTCCGGAAATTTCGACCACCTGGGGTTCTTTAACGTGCACCTAAATCTAAGTACACGGGTGTTTTCGCATTTCGCCCCCATCGAAATGCGGCCGCCGTGGCCGGGATTCGATCCCGCGACCTCGTGCTCAATCAGCCACCTTTGACTTCAAAAACAGTTGCAAGTAGCGCCTTGTCCTGTCTGTTGTTCCTTCTTTGTGTGCCGTTAACGTTGGCGCTTCATGTTTTTGAAAGGTAATGCTATCATGCTGATAACGCGCATGCCGTTCGTTACTGGAAAGTACCGGGCTCGCAGCGTTAAAGAAAGGAAACACATCGAGGCAGATGACGATTATCGTTGTGTGCACTCTAAAAACAGTTGCACCCTTTGGGGTGTATATTTGTCCCACAACGATAATCGTCATCTGTCTTGCCCGCGTTTCCTTTCTTTAACGCTGCGAGCCCGGTACTTCCCAGTCACAAACGGCATGCGCGTTATCAGTGTGACGCAGCATTCTCGACAGGAAAGTAGCGAGCGCCGAGTTTTCAAGAAAGGAAACGCAAGCAAGGCAGATGACGATTATTGTTGTGGGACAAATATACACCCCAAAAGGTGCAAACTGTTTTTAGAGTGTGGCAGAAGGGACACTCCAAAGGGTGTAAACTTTTCTTAGAGTGTAAGAGTGCATACATATACATATATGTACGGTCTATATCATAGAGTCTCCTAGGAAACTCTATGGTCTATGGTGAACGGCCATATGCATTTGTCTAATGCAGTTCGGTTGCATGTACATACATGCATAGAGTTTCCTACAACTCTATGCATACATGTACACTCGAGACGTTCATTTGAGGGATCGCCAGTATAGGTGTTCTGTGCGCCAGTCGTTTGTACGCAGGCGCGCGAGTAAGAGCGGGCGCGAGAGAAAATCTGCGCGCTTTTGCTCCTTGAATACATGACCCTGCCTAGGCACTACGGAGGAGGTTTCTTGGCGCGCGTTGTATGCGTTTGCCCCTAAAGCCCCTCCATGGAGGGGCTTTATTTGTTCCCTAGATATGCCGGCATCGCGGAGTGCGCAGGAGTGCGGTCGAGTTTGTTTTCGCCGCTGGCTGCCCGCGCGGTGAGGCCACAGAACACCTGCGGGCCCGGTCAATCAGACTCGGCGGGAGGCGTCTTCCGGAATACGTTGCTGCATCAGGAATAGATGTTTATTTTTCCAAAGCTGGGCAAGAATGCCCCGTTCTCTGAAACAAATTAAATTCTTAACTGCACGAACTCACTTCACTTTACATACCTTTGGAGCCTCTGCCAGAAATATAAGACCTGAGAACGGGCTCACGCTACAGTGTAACGGTGATGAGCGAAAAGAGGCCCGTGGAGGTGTTTGGCCTTGGGATGCAATGAACATGCAGCCACTTTATTCTATGATGCAGCGGTCAGCATCAGCCGCCAGGCGGCGCGAGCTGACCGAGCGCAGGGTCGTTTTGCAGAGTTTTGAGTTTTGCTTTGACGATGGTGTGGTTGCGTTCTTGTTGACGGTGCGTGCGAGGCCGTCGGGCCGACGACCATGGTGACATAGGAGTTAACGTCGGCCAACTAGGCTCATCACTTGCCAGTTCAGAGAGCGGCCGCCGAATGGCGAAAGCGGCTCAGCCGTTCGCCCCGGCGGTTGCCTGCGCACCGGTCACCAAAGTGGAGATCAGCGTCTCTTGCAGGTAGGTGGGCGCGGCGCCGCGTTGACGTACAACAGCAATGGGCGTGCCGTTAACTCCCCGTTTCTCGTACTTGTGGACACGCTGACTGTACGAGCAGTGACTCGGGCATGTCCAACAAGTCGATATGCCTCGATTATTCCGCGGACGCTGCGCGGCTCGCGGTCGATCGAGCGCCGCCATCTCCGTCATTGATCTGAGCTCCACAGATGATTGCTCTCGACTCGTGTGGAAGGCAGCGCGCAAGAGAACCTTGCGTTTCGCACACCGCATGTCTCCTTGGTAATTGTACGCCACAGTGTTAGCGGTGTTCTGGCCGTAGTACATTTGGCATATCTCGGGATACGTGTCGAGCACGTCTGCCGGGCGCAATTGGAATAATAGAAAGATCACGACGTGCTTGGGTTTAATGTATTTTACGCCTGACGTATGTAGTACGTTGCACTCAATTATTTCCCGTCGGCCCCGATCAGCAGACGAGTCGGTGTATGTCGCGCTCGCGAATCTTTGCAAGCGGTCGAGCATGGCTGCTGAACGTGATCAGCCGTCGATGACTGTTGTAGTCATATGAGAGTGGCTATGCGCGATCGACAAGTTGTGCGTGATGTCAATAAAGGAGGTGACCGAGGGACAAACTGATTCAGTACAAAAGTGTGCTGTGATGAGATATTAGTTATATAGCCGGAAAACATGCATATGCAAAACGTTTTTATAGCACACCGTGAACTGTGTAGGCCAATGTTAAAGGTATACTTGCAAGTGCATAGATCGCACTTTGGAGGCGCTCCATGCGCGCTAGCACTGAAGGTTAAAACGTTGGCGGGCTAGTTGGTTAGAATGACAGTGTACGAGCGTGACTGAACGAGGACGTAGAAAGAAACAGAGACAGCGCTTCACTTTCAACTATAAATTTTCGCACGCATCGATAAATATATACCGTACGGGCGGAAACAAACGTGACAGCAAAAAAGAACATTCAGTGGTGCATGTGGTGTATCTGTTTCTTTCTATGTCCTCGTTTAACCAGATTAACGGGGTTAATCTTGTGTGCAATGTCATTTATATCACCGAGAAAAAGGACAGGGCCCAGCACTGATCCCTGAGGGACACCTGACGTTACAGGCAACACTCCGGATTTCGCGCTATTCACTTCCACAAACTGTGTTCTTACTAAATATGGTTGAATCCATTTGACAATGTTAATGTTAACGCCGACACTAAGCAGTTTATCAAGAAGTTCTGGGTGTGGAACGCGGTTGAACGCTTTTGAGAAATCGAGGCAAACAGCATCTAACTGACCTTTCTCGTTAAGTACGCTTGAAAAATCATGTATGGTTTCGGTGAGTTGGGTAACAGTTGACAATTTTTGCCTAAAACCATGTTGGTTAGGAAGAAGGATATTAGCATTTTCCACGTAATTGAACAAGCTTTTTGATATTACATGCTCCATAATCTTGCAGCATGTAGAGGTAATTGAAATGGGCCTATAATTTTCGGTGCTGTGTCTGTCGGCGGATTTATAGATGGGGACAACTCTAGCTGTCAGCCAGTCAGATGGCAATTCGTGCTCTCTAGGGATGCCTTCAATATGATACAGAGATACTTAGATATTCATTCTGCATATCGTTTTAAAAATTCATTCAGGATGCCATCAGGACCGGCTGATTTTTTTGTGTCTATGTTAAGGAGTAGTGCAAATATCGCCTCCTCAGAGAAAGCGATGTCTGGCATAGGCAACATACCCTCGGTGCGATTCTCATCAAGGTCAGCGCAAGATGGCTCCGGTGGAGCGAACACAGAATGAAAATATTCATTATATTTTTCAGCAATTTGTGCACAGTCGTTAATTATATTGCCATCAATACAGTCATATTGCATTTGTTCGTGCGACGGGGCAAGGTGACACCAAAAACGTTATGGTAAATCTCTCATGAAATTGGGTAACGTCTGCGAGTAAAAGTGTTCCTGCAAAATCTCCGTTTTGTTCCTCACTTTATTACTATTTCTGCGTCTTATTCTTCGTTTAAGCTTTATTATATTGCAATTATTCCAAGGATTGCGCTTTTTTACTGCCTTGATTCGTTTTGGCATGAACTTTTCCAGACAGTAGTTCACCATATTCCTAAATCTATTCCGCAAGATGTTGACGTCAGTCGCCCCATCAAACGAGTACAGTGACATTTCAAGACAGTCGAAGATGCTAACATCGTCGGCGTTACTATAGTCTCTTATACAGATAATTGGTCCCTTTGAATTCTTCATTGGGAGGGCTTTCTTTACACAAAGCAAAATCCCTTTATGATCAGAAATTCCGTCTTTGATGGAAACACTACAATGTGGTACATTGCTTGAAATGAGCACAAGGTCAAGTAAGGATTCCGAGGTCTGTGTAACTCTAGTACTTTCAAGAACTATTTGCGTGAGGTCGTAACTAAAAGTGAAGTTTAACAAAGCTTCACAACGTGCAACATCTGTAGTGCCCACTGCAAGATCAGCCCAATCTGTTCCCAGTAAATTGAAATCTCCTGCAATAATGACATGGGTGTTAAGAGGAACATTGTTGCACATATAATCTTGAAGGCATTGTAAAAATGAAAGAGGGGCATCAGGAGATCGATAGACAGCTGTAATAATAAAAGGAACACCTAGAAACACTGTTCTGTGCCAAATACTTTCAGTATTAGGGCAGTCATCCATAACAATCAGCTCAATGTCTTCTTTACAAACAACTGCTACGCTCCACCGCGCATTCCGCGATCCTTGCGGATCATGATATAACCCCGGGAGATTAATTCACAGTCTTTTATTTCGGGGCGTAGCCAAGTTTCTGTGACAACAACAACATCTGGCTTGTACTGCAAAAAAAGGTGTTCAAATTCGACAGTCTTGTTTGCCAGGCTACGAACGTTGATGTTAATCAAGTTGAAATCCCTGGGTTTGCTTTCTCTTCGTCACTTTGTTGTACGCGAGCTTGACCCTCCCTTACCCATCTTCTTTTGGCACTTTTTTTCTTCGTCCCAGATAAACGTGTCATTGTCGATCAAAATCTTATCATGCATGAGGCAAACCTTCATTCCACTATCCTTTTCAGCTTTCGCACTTTCCCAAAGGTTTTTACGCTTTCGTAGTGTCACCTCGGGAAAAATCATCTGCAACTGAGGTACTGCTGCCCTTTAGCTTTTTGCAGTTCTGGAATATTTTCGCCTTTTGGTTGTAGTAAAAAAATCTTACAATAACTGGTCGACATTTATTCGTCCGTTGTCTCCAAATTCTGTGAATTCTTTCAACTGTGCTGACTTTCACTCCAAGTTTCTCCTCAAATACATCTCGCAGAACTCGCGTTTTTAATTCATCATTCGTTTCACTAGTACTCTCTGTTATTCTGAAGACAATTAAGTTATTTCTAAGACTTCGATCTTCTAAATCAACCATTCTTTCTTGGCTGTACTGTAGAGCACTACCTATGTTGTTAATTTCTGTATGAAGGCACTCTATTTTTCCTTCATTTTCCTTTACAGCCCTCATGGTCAATTCCATCTCCGATATCTTCTTGTTTATGACTTCTAACTGGTCAGAAAAGGTAGCCTGTGTAGTTCTTACTTGTTTTATATCCTCACTCATTAGCTTTTGCCCTTCCAAAATTTCCGCGAGCATTTCTTCAACTGTTTTGGGACCAGGATTAAGCTCAACATCACCAGACAGTATCAGCAACATAAAAATACATTCCAGGGCACAAGAAGCACACAGTTCAGGGCATGGCAGAACAATAATAAATCAATTGTCACTTCTGAGACACTTCTCAAATTTACTAACCTGTAACAACAGAATGGCCGGTTCAGTCTTCATGACAGCACTTTCGCCATGCCCACCAGTCACACTCATACACTATGTCATGGGTAGCACTGAAGGAATACAAATATCTGGGAATATTTGGGAGTGTGGATAAATTAGTGAACAATGTCTGTAAGAACCCGCGAAGATGCACTTAAAAAGCAAAACACACCCAGCTGTATTGAAGCACAGTTCGTTATGGAGTGATAGCAATTGTACGAAGCAGAGGACTGTGGAAATGGGTAATAGTGTCGAGGCTTACTTTTTGGAATGCTGTGCTATGTTTAAGTAGGTCAGAAATACAGTCTGTGAGAGAGAGAGAAAATACAGTTAGGGCTTGAAGCAAACCAATTAAAGACTTTGGTAGAAATGGTACAAACGAGGGTGATAAATAAGAATATACGATGAGACAGGTGCCACTAAAAACTTTCACTAGGGTTGAGGATTGGGCGAGTTGGTATTGCATTCTAAAACTGGCGCCAGATAAAGAAAGAGAGCGCTGACTTCCAAGGAAGTCAGCGCTTTGTTCTTTTATCTGGCCGGCTCGGCTTGTTTTGGAAGTCAGCGCTCTGTTCCTTTACCTGGCCGGCTCGGCTTGTTTCTTCCTTTCTACGTTGAGCTGTACCAGTTTTAGACTAAAAACTTTATTTTCTGAAGGTAGCACAAGTGCACTATGCCAGTGCTCAACATACAAATCACATTTATAAAAAAAAAAAAAGAAAACATGCTTCCAGTATATAAAAGCAGACAAATGTGTGACATATATCTTTTTGTGCGTCTGAGATGCGGTATCTCGGGACTGTTTTCAGTGGGAGGTACATGATGTGTATTTTGAGCATTGGCACAGTGGCACTTGCACTGTGAGGGAAATGTATGCCTGGTACAGCCTTCACAAAATAGTTATTAGTGGCACATGTCCTGTTGTCTACTCTTATTTGCTGTCTTGTATTGTGCTGTTAACCTGTACCAAATAGGCCAACAATAAGCCCTACTTGAAGTGCAGTAGGTAGATTAACATTAGAAGCCCATGAAAAATCTACAAAAGAAGTACTACTGTGGGAGGGGCATATTTCAAGGTCAAGCAAGCACAACGAAAAATGTCTTGCAAGAGGAGACTGAGACATGGAGGACAGCAGGTGGGCAGCAGTGCTGCTTAAGCATCTAATTGTACAGATAAAATGTAAATTTCCATTGGTAGAGAAGAACTGGAAATTTGGCTGGTAAGTACACAGGACAGTACAGACGTTGAAAAAAAGCGTAAGGATTAAATTGGGATAAACAGTGAATTCCCTTTTGAACAGAGGTGTTGGCATGTGCAACCACACTGCAGCATACTATTTAAGGCAATAAGCAACTTGTGCCATACTTTAATTATCATTCCTTGTCTACTGGGTGCTTCACATAACTAGAACCAAAGTTTAGAATGTAATGGTACATTAATAAAGAGAAAATGAGACATCCACCCAATCGTAGCAATTGCTACAAAGGAAGCCCATACAGGTTCCTCGAAAGAAAAGCCTTGCAGTTGAAGAAAAATTTGTCCTGGTCTGGGACACGAGCCCGGGACCACCGCCTTTTCGGGGCAGCTGCTCTACCATCTGAGCTAACCAGGCGGCTAGCAGATGGCAGGGTGAAGTCAAACTTCTCAACAACTCGAAGCAAAGGCAAGAGTATGGTGTAACAGTTATGCGGGAACCCGCAAGGTAGAGAGAAGTAATTAAATAAAGGGAAAATCAGACACCCACCCAATCATAGCAATTGCTACAAAGGACTGTTACCTACAAATGCACTGTCACTGGCACCTGTCTTATCATGTATTCTTATTTATCTTCCTGGTTTGTGCCATTTGTTTAATTGTGAAAAATCTTTAAATAGTTGTTTAAGAGCCTGAGTCATACTAGAAAAGTTGTAAAGCCTGCTCAGAAACACTTGTAGTAAAGTGTCTTTGACGACGTTAATAGTGGAAACAAACAACAGTTGTCTATGAAGACTACTACGACGAATATGCTGTTGGTGTCAATAGTCTTACGTGTACCAATCTATTTTTTAAGGTTTAGTTCTAGTTACATGAAACACACAGTATAATAATAGTGCATGATTACATGTACTGTAGCCAAGTGCAAGTTTTTATTTGACGTTACTCTTGTTTTTCTCTAGTCTGCCACCATCTTCGAAAAGTATTTTGCTTACTGCTCTAATGTTTACACTGTGATTACTGTGTTTGAACCTTGGGGCTTCATGCAGATTGTCCACACGTTTATTTACTTTTGGATGCATATTCTTACATTTTAACCAGATATTTGTGATTGTCTCCACAACATTTTGCTTGCTACACACAGGTTGTCGCCTTGTGTAGACTTCCTTTATAACTTCACATCCTTAGACAGCCTGCTAGCAAATAATCAATGCCACCTATTGCAATTTCTGTGTTAGCAAAACAGGGCTAAAAAATCTTCTCATATCCCGCTTTCAGGCATTCCCTTGGACATTCAATTGCAGTGTTCTTGTTGAGAAAGCATTTATAAATGTCCTGCTGTAACAGCGTGTACCATAATGCCATAATCCGCGCTCTAGTATTCGGACTGCGAGAACTTAAGAACTTTATTTTTTAATACACAGAACTATTGAGAAAGAGTTGAGAGGGAAACGTGCTAGTTTGAGTAAACTAACAATAAACTGTTCTCTTATGAAAAGAGACTGAGACCACATCCCAAAATTGTATTGTTATTTTACAGGCAACTCAAAGACAAGGACTTTTTCTCCAAGTCTGACCCTATGTGCGTTCTGTTTATGAAAGAATCTGACAGTGACAATTGGCGTGAGGTAAGTCAGTGCAGTCCGAGTGGACATACTGAGTTCATTAAAGTGTTTTTCTTTCTCCCTTAGGTGGGACGCACTGAGACTGTAGACAATTGCCTCAACCCTGATTTTGTGACCAAGTTTCTTGTAGATTACTACTTTGAAGAGCGACAGCAGCTTTTGTTCAAACTGTAAGATCCGGTCGCAGGCTGACTGGCGCTCTATATGCTGATGATCCTCTGCTTTTGTAGGTATGACATTGATAGCCCCAGTGTAGACCTTCAGAATCATGTAAGCAATCGCACATGAAATGTACGCAAGTGCTTGCAGCAGTGCACTGAACGTCCACACATGTGTTGCAGGATTTTCTTGGTCAGGCTAGCTGTACTTTGGGAGAGCTCGTTGCCTACCAGGGCACACAAGTCAAGTTCCAGCTGTCGTAAGTTTTTTGGCTTAGTACCATTCTGTGCTGCTTATCTCTGATTGCTAGTTTAATGCCAAAATGAAGCATGAATGGACATGTAGATGAAACATGAACACATGGTTATTTGCTGTCACTGTGATATTCTGACTCATTGCCCATCCTAAAGGCTGCCTGGACAAAGACTGACAGAATATACTGTGCCAAAGTTTAACCATGTACATTGGGGCAGCTTTGGTAGCTGCTGGTGGAATTTTATTTACTTGCCTCTGCTCTTCGCAAAAGTGAATGTTTGTCAGTGATATGTAATAAGCACATGTCGCTGTAAAAAGTTTGTAAAGCAGTTTGCTTAACAATACTTCATGCTCAAACTATGGCCTATGACATCACAGTGATACATTTCCCACCCACCCCTTGCTGACAGCTTGGTGAGTGGATGGTAACGACTTGGGATAATAAGGCGTTCCAATTTGTCGTTTGATACATCTGTAAGCTGCTGCTAAACATTTGTCAGTCGCAAGCTCAAATTCTTCAGCTCACTCGCACTAATAAAGGTTTTCTCCTTGTATATTTGAATTTCATTCCTAGGTTGCACACAAGTAAACAAAAATCAGCCCAGTGGGGTGGCACTACCCTATCTCAGGTGTATTGGCACCATGACTGTGCATGATTATACTGCGCCTCCTAAATTTCACTGAATTGTGCATCACTGGTTGCGGCGGGCTTGAAGTCGTAGGTTTAATTCCCAGCCATGGCAGCCCCATTTTGGTGGGGGCAAAATGCAAAAGTGCCCTCGGGTACTTATATTTCAAAATCGATTCTTCCACTACAGTGTCTCACGTAGCTGTCGCTTTTGGGCGTTAAACCCCATCAGTGAAATCGTCAAACTGTGTGCCACTGCATGTGCAGAGCATTTCAAGTGTCAGAAATATTTGGACACAGTAGCTGAGTTTATTCTGTTTGGATGCCATACTCGGTGATTTCGCTGCTTGATGCACTGATGAATAACCTAATACAACACGGACTTCGCACCTACCTCTTGTACTTTCCATTGAGACTCTGAATCGCTGAATAAGACTGCTTGTGCAGTGCGTGTGAATAACTAGCGCACTGACTACTAGCAAATGTTTTGTTTTTTCCAAGTGCATATTTATTAACAGGAAAACTGCTTTTAGATTCTTCAGGCATCACTTGCAGTCTTGACGTGTCATTTCATATGAGCAAAAGTTGAAGACTGCAAGTTTGTCAAAAATTTCTTACAAAGTGGCTTCCATGCTTGGGCATAACTTGTTTCTTCTCTATTTATTCACAGGGGCCTCCCGGGCAACTGTGGCACCATTTTGTGTGAGTCTCTGACACAGAGTTGGATTAGCTTTTCTATATTGTTGTTGCTACACAAATTCCCTCCTTTCTTTTTCAGTGACTGTTGAGGAGGTGCTTGACTGCAAGGTAAAACTTGAAATATTCGTGAGACAGCAAACAGTGGCACTGAAGACTAAGCATGTCTATTGAATTTTATGCTGAAAGCATACACAGCGTGACAACAAAAAATATGAGTGGAAGAAGCCAAGCAACATAAGCACAATCTCTAGTCCTCTACAGAAGCAGGAATGAGAAAGTGCAGCTAGAGTATGAGGTGCACTGTATAGACAAACTTAATAAAACATGTATCAGGTGTACTCACCTTGCTTCACAAAGATTAGCAATGCCTGACCTATTTTGTATAATCTGAATGCATGGGCATTACACAGTTGTGGCTTAACTGCAGTCACTAGTAAGCACTAGTGTCAGGCACATTCTCCTTAGGTTTTCTTGTGCAGCTTTCCCCATGAAATGTGGGAGATAGTAGTGCCAATCATTTATTTTTTTTCAGCGGGTAATTGACATGCAGTGGTACGCTCAGAAGCTGGACAAGAAGGACTGGTTTGGGAAGTCGGATCCTTTCCTAGAGTTCTACCGCATCAGTGAGGACAACACGTACACAGCAGTATTCCGCACAGAAGTGGTCAAGAAGAGCTTGAATCCTACATGGCGGCCCTTTGCCATTCAGATGCGTCAGCTGAGTGGTGGCGATGAGGACCGCACTATCCGCATTGTCTGCTATGACTGGGACTTTGATGGAGGGTAAGTGGCCGCCGCGCCTAGGTAGTCTGAGGTTGAGCCTTCCTCCACGCTGCGTTGCATACCAGCGTGTCTCGCAGCCACGATCTCATTGGAGAGTTCTACACCAACGTGCGCACGCTTGCCGAAGGACCTGGTCCAGCGAACGAGTACGATGTGAGTGAGTGCTGCTGCCTTGCATGCACTTCTGTCTCCCATAATGTAATGTCAAGTAGGATTGAACCAAAGATTTGTAATGCATTTGTAGTGCTTTCCTTGCTCGCCCTTGCTAGCTACCAGCCTGGTACATGTTCTGATGCATGTGAATGGTCAGGGGCCCTTGAATGCTTTCTCAGCTGGTGCTGATTACAATTCAAACTTGCTTTTAATGTGTTTACTTTTCATACACTTTCTAACTTTACGTGGCCCAACTGCTGTGCTCAAGCGCATTGACCACTAGCACTATGTTACGTGACAGTGCTAAGAAGTGACCCATAGCCAACTGTGACACTGCCCAAATGCAAGGTTCTAAGCAGAAGAGGAGAACGAGTATGTAAACAAATATGGATTGATCAGTAGTAAGTAATTATGTTGCTTTGCTTGTCGCTGCCTTCATTATATAGCAAATTAAATTATTTTCATGTCCAAAAGAGAAGGAAAGAGGCAATGCTTTTGATGTATTCATTAGGATTGCAAAAATAGGAAATAGAGTAGAAGCCCTAAACATTCTCTCCAGACTAGCATGAATAGGTACATGTTTTCACTGCCATCATACAAAAATTTAATCTTGCCTATACGATGTTCTGTTGTATGCTCTGAGAATGTGTTCTGTATTTTACCATGAGAACATACAGTGAACCTGCAGAGAAAGAATCATGAATGCTGGCCAGTGAGGTGCTCATTGGCGGTTGATGTTGCAGCTCATCAACAAGAAAAAGCAGGCCAAGAAGAAGAAGTACAAAAATTCAGGTGTGGTAGGTATCATGTGTTATTTACAAGTACTGGCAGCCTGTTGATTGTGTATACCACCTGCATGCAGGTGAAATTGATGTCCTTTGGAATCCGTGAAGAGGCCACCTTTCTTGACTACATTCGTGGCGGGTGAGTTACTTCTTAACAAATGCCCCTTGCTCAGAATAAATTTCAGTAATAAATTGTAATTAAGTTAGCTCATAAGCCTTGAATTTGGGCTTGCTGATGTTATACTTTGTATGTACAAACAAAATGAAGAAGGCAAATACATATGGAACACAATGGAAAACAGAGAGAAATACGCTGTTTTCTTTGTGCTGTTCATACATCCAGAATAGTAATTTAGCAACCAGAACATGATATGCTCAACAGGTCTGGCATCTCCGTATACCCACCAGTTCAGTGTATTTTGTTAAGCTGAACTTCTGATTCCCGAGGCCACTTTGTATTTGGTGTTTTTGTCCGTAGGCCAAATTACCTACCTACAGTTGCAACTTCGTGACTTCAACAGGTTGCAAGGTATCTCCATTGAGCATTGTGTGCATGTGTAAAAATGCCATTTGCTGTTACTTCACATTTCCTTGTGCATATTTCGTTGCCTCCAAAGAGCTCTGAATACCTCATATGGCCAAGTTGTGCCCTTCAAAACAGCAACAATAGCATGATCTCCATGCGTCACAGGCCTGAGTTGTACACCGGGATTTACATGCCTGTCTGACTGCTCGAGCAACTGTGACTGTCGTCGTGTGTCGTTTAAACATGCTGTAGTACACCAAGTTTGCAAATGTACGAGTATAACAACTCAGTGCTCTTCTATAATTCCTTGTGGTTGCAGCCCAAGTTTGACGACTAGGCAGGGAACAGTTATCTCAAGTCACCCATAATGTAAGGGTGTGATCATCGTAGTTCTCGTCATTGCAAACCTAGCATGATCTAATAGGTGTGCCATAAGCCTCAATTGCACTAAATAGTGAGTAGAACGTAATGTGCCAGGCACCTCACAATAGCTGTATTGGTTCTGGCAGCATAGTGCATGGCTTCTGCTTTCTTTTTGTTCACTGCACCTTGCAGCCTCTGTATCATAATTATCACCCCTGCAGGCCAGTGCAGGGGTAAGCCACGGTTGTATTTTTCTACTCATGAATGCTCAGTGTTGACGTCACCATAGCCTCCTGTATATTTACACAACCTGCCCCATCGCTCCAAGATGCATGGGAGCTGGCGGTCCACTGCAGTGGTTCCACCTTCCTAGAGATATCCCTGTTGCTGCTACAGCATGGACAACTTGTGCTGTGTGCTGCCGCCACTCCCTTGCTTCTGCATGCAGCTCTATGAGCAGGGGTGACATGCGCCGAAAGAATGTTGGCCAGGCAACGGCTCATCAGCTGTGGCCCTCATGTGGGAAACTGGCATGCTATACATGCCCCTTCTCCCTCAATTATGGCACCACTGGGTAGGCATAGTAAAAATACAGGAGGATGTGACCTCATATAGGCAGAGCTCAAGCTGGCTTTGCACAGCAGCAGTGAGAAAGATGGAGAGGCACAACCCGTCTAATTGGGCAGCCTGCAGATGCACTTCACTGTGGCCGTGGATTTCACTGCATCAAATGGGGACCCCCGAGATCCTGCATCCTTGCACTTCCTGGACCCATCGCAGCCGAATGCGTACATGATGGCCATCCAGGCAGTTGGCGAGGTGATCCAGGATTACGACTTCGACAAGATGTTCCCTGCGCTGGGCTTCGGCGCACGGCTGCCACCTGATGGGACTGTGTCGCACGAGTTCTTCCTCAATGGCCACCCGACGGACCCGTACTGTGTGGGCATCGAGGGTGTCCTTGAGGCCTACCGGAGGACCCTGCGGTCCGTGCAGCTGTACGGGCCCACGAACTTTGCACCGGTCATCAACCACGTGGCAAAGTAAGGCCCACTTAAAACAAAACAAAATCTTCTTGAACGAAAGTTTTGTGTGAATATTTCACCCGACAAGACAGGAAACTTTTGCTGCTTTGGAACACTCACTGCTGTTGCACACACTAAAATTGCGTACTGCCAGCTTAGTTGCACAGTCAAGCCACTTATGATTGCCTTCTTGTAGAGAAATAAAGAACCTTGTGGTCACAGTCACATGCTACATGATGAGAGAAGGTGGCAAGAAAGCTGTCAGTGAGGATCTTGCTGCCAGCATCATTTTACTGTTTTGCTAGGGCAGATATGTTTTGGGTTTTTCATGCTTAAGCCATACAGTAACATGCATAATTTATTTAGTTGTTTGTAGAAGCTTCAAGGCATGCAAATTTGTGTTCTTTATTTTCTGAAGATACACTGCAGTAAACATGCCCTATGTTTTCCCCCAACATTTGAGCCACTGCAGTTGCGCTATGAATCCAGCTAAAAATTTAAAGCTTTTTTTTTTTTCATGTAGAATGTGGGTAACATTTTCTTATGTTAACATAGATCTTAGTGCTTTTGGCTGCAATTATTGTCTTAATGATATAGGCACAATGGTATTCAACGACAGAAACTAAGGTTAAGCACCGAGCACATTCTGCATCACTTTAATGTGTGTGTGGGTTTTTCCTTGGAGTATAAACCTCATGCATGGTGCTCCAAGTTTGATACTTGCCTGCACAAGAATGCCAGTAAGTTCTTCATTGAGCAAATTCACATCTGATGTTGTTCTGTGCGTATGTTCATTTCATGATGAGCAACATTCACATCTGGGTTTAGTTACCAGCCTCATTGGGAACAAAAGTAAAATGGCAATTTGGTTGTCACTGCCGTGCAGGTTTGCGAGGACGTACCGTGACGGCACAAGCTACTTTGTGCTGCTCATCATCACGGACGGGGTCATCAGTGACATGCCACAGACTCTAGAGGCTATTGTGCAGGCCTCCTCCCTGCCAATGTCCATCATCATTGTGGGTGTTGGCAATGCTGACTTCTCAGGTAAGCCCAGCTGCATGCATTCATCTTGCAGTGATTGTGGAATGTAAAGAAACATCTTGGAATAGTGCCAATGAGGTTGTCTGTTTGGGTTCTTTGTCCTGAACCACTAAATGCCAGAGGTGAAGGCTGCACAGTAAGTTTAACAACATGGCTTTGTTTCACGAGTGACGAAATCGTGTGTACAGGTATTTTCACATTCCATCCCTGTCAAACACAGTTGCTGCGGTAATAATTCAAAACCACGGGTTTGTACTCAGCAGTTGCAAAGCCACCATAGTGAATCTTCGCACATGTGGCATAGTGCAAGAGATGCCTGTCTCTATGTCCACCTGTGTTGTGTTATTGCAGCCATGGAGGTGCTGGATGGAGACGTGGTGCGAGTGAGCTCGCGGGGCCGTGCGGCCGAGCGGGACATTGTGCAGTTTGTGCCCTTCCGCAAGTTCCTCCAGGGCGGGCCTTGGCAGAGTAACCAGATGCGGCTCGCCAAGGAGGTGCTGGCCGAGATCCCCGACCAGGTCACCAGCTACATGCTCAAGAATCACGTCAAGCCCGGGCTGGGCTCTGCCTCGCAGGGTGGGGCCTCCTGAGTGCCAAAAGCAGCAGCGCCACATTGTAGACAAGTAGCCAGCACAGTCTTTCACATAGAGCTGGTCCACTCTCAACATGCTAGAGCAGAGGCACCCACCCCCCCATCCACTAGGCTGGCTGCAGCAGTGCCAGTTCATGGGGCTGGTCTCCTTGTGACTGCACACACACACATACACACAATACACTTTGTTGTCGCTTGTGTGTCCGGCCGGAGGTTTAGGCACAGGTACGCAATCCGTACGCTTCGTTGCAATTTCTTTTGGGCTGCTGTCAATAGAATAGACCACGCAAAAGTTTTCACAGGCACCTGAAGTTGCCAACACATTTTCGAGATTGACACAACTAGGACTGTAAAGCTCCTGATCAAAGTGTTGTTCAACCTTGAGGGCCCTTCTAATAAAGAGTGAGGAAGGAAGGCTAGCACCTGTCCACACAACACTTCAAGCACTAGGTAGTCAACCTTGCTTATGTCTACCAAGATCTGAGTCTGCTGCATGCGCATAAGGCACATGAGCACCTCAGTGTATGGTTGATCTCACCATATTGATCATGAAAAAAAAAAAGGCCAAGGTGCCTTCCCTTCGTGTTTTGATGGCAATCCAAAAGAGTCTTGAAAGGGCGTGTAGTGTAGCTTTGGCCAGTGTTCCACAACTGGTGCAGTGACCAAAGCTCAATTTTGCATTCTTGTGCCTTTGCCTTCAGCCATATACAAGTTGCGACGAGTTACAGTTATGTTGAATATGCTCACGGGGTCGAACAAAGGGAGCAGAGGTGTGCCATTCCTGCAGAGAGCAGGTTGTACATGTGCCGTCTACCCCAGTGACAGAGGGATCTATCAGGCTGAGAGACAGAAACAATAGGAGTGCCACAACGTGCCGACATTAGAAAGAAAGCCAAAGGTACTCACTCATCAGACCTGTAAAAATATTATTTCGAAGTACAGGATACATTTTCACTGTATATGGCTTGCATGTTTTACAGACACCACATTGGAGCCCTGGTCACAGTTTAGCACAGCCTTTCTAGAGAGATGGGCTAGAGAGATGGGCAGATCAGATGAGGGGACAGTTCCTTTTCCATGTTTTCAGACACGGCAGCTTGTGATGTAATCCAATTAGCACCAGCTGACTGTAGATAGCTTGCACGAACGTTGCCATCGCTGCCACATTGGAAAACCACTAGCATGGCGACTGCTTTTTAATCTGATAAAAGGAAAACTTGGCATCCACTTGAATGTAGCACAAGGCTGAAAAGGAAACCCATACCGGTTCCGCAGGAAAGAAAGCTGGCAGCTGAAAGTAAAATTCATGATAGTCCAAAGACTGAAACCCAGCACCATCACCTTTTCGTGAAATTTGTCTTGCCAACTGAGCTGACCATGAGAGAGAATTAATTGATGACAAAAAATTGAGTCACATGATTTGAATGAGAAAGCGCATAATGACTTCCCTAATTAACTGGTTATGTCCACGATACATGATACTATGCATTGTCACATGGCCTTCGCAACTCTACCTTAATCCACCTTGCTATAATTTGTACCAATCATAACCCACTTTACTGTAATTTGTACCAACCTTAATCCAATTTAATTTGCCTTCATTCATTTTACTCCCCCTTAAGTCACCTTACTCTAACTTGTTCCAACTTTAATTATGTATTACTACTGATGGCATACAAGACGCTGATGACGTCAGTGATGATGATGATGTTTGTTACCACTCGTGGACAACGCCAACCTTTTTGCCTCATGCGACATATAATTCTTTCACATCAATAAGCGGGTGAAGGCTAGTTAATGAGACAAATTCTAGAGAAATGCAATAAATGGGCCCTGACACTCTTTTTCGAAGATTGTAAGAAAACGTTGCCTGTCTGTCAACGAGGCTCCTGTGAACAACTGAGCCAAATATAGCACTGAATGCAACAGGGAACCTACAATCTCTTGTCAATAGTAGTGAAAGATTGCTTGCTCTCTCCTTCGCAATGTCGTCATGCAAGCATCATCACAAGCAGCACAGCCCACAACAGCTATTGGCTGATTTTGTGTTTGTGAGGACATTCTCGGCAATACAATTATTGCTCATTTGCATTATATGAATGAAAAATATGTGTGTGATCTCAAAAAGAGAGAAAAGCCATTTCATCATTGCACTGCCAGTCTACACATGACAGTTGTGCATTACTGTGTGTGGCCTGAAGAGGTGAAAAGTATAGCATAGATATTGCGGCCGTCTCGCTGCCAAGGCTCAACCTTTGGGTAGCGCCAGCGGGGCATTGCTCCCTTGCAACCTCTTGCCATCTTCCCTGTGTAGCTTCCGACGCGCTAGTGGAAATGAAAGAGGAGAGAAAGCCGCCGATTGCTCCGATAACTACATCTAACTTTAGTAGTCAAGAGTTTGACGAAAGTTTGGCTGGTCAGGTAACATGATGATGAAGAAATTGCGGTCACTGACCAAGTCAAGGTGAAAATAACACAGACGTTTTTAACACAGAGACGTTATTGTGATCAAGGAACCCATACGGGTCCCTAAACTGTGTTATTTTCACCTTGACTTGGTCGGTGACCGCAATTTCTACATCTAACTTTGCTTGTGCTTGAAGGATTCCAAAAATTTTTGTGGCTGGCAATTTGTGAGGCTACATAATTTAACAGTGATGTCATTCTACGATTACTTAAAAAAGCATTTCAGGGCCCCTTTAAGTGGAGGAAAAGTTGCCCCCCCCCCTTAATGTAGCACAAAGCTAGAAAGGAAACCAACATGGCTCAAATGAAAAGATGCATTGATCCAATGTGCACATATTTTGCAGCCTAATGGAGGTGCAAGCTGCCTTATTGGCAAGATAATGTAGGTTCGTGAGAAAAATGTGTGCCAGCTCCTATTGTTTGGCTTGTTAGGTGTACATTATCCGTTAGCTATAGTCACAGCCACTGCACTGGGGCAGACACCATCTTTTTGTTCATATGCAAAGGCTAGCACTCTCCTCCCCGTCTGGCAACGCCAATCACGTGTGATATTTTTGTGTCTGCTGCATGCAGTGGGGCACTCATAAACAACGAACAAAACTCCCATGAGGTAGCTACCCGCTCTTTGCTCAGAGACCCGGTGTGGTCAGTGCAGGAACCTCCCCTCCCCCCCCCTTGCCAAGAAGGAAAATGAATTCCATGCTCCCTCAATTCGACGTGCCACCACTGCCTGTGGCGGGTCCATGTTGTTGTTGGCCTTGTGTTCCTCCATGCTGTTTTAATGTATGGGGCTTTATACTGACTATGTTGGAAGCTTTGCTGTTATTTTTCTATTGCGCAGATGAATCCACCAAGGGCACTGAACACAAATAAAAACCCACAAGTGTTTTTCTTGTTTGGCAAGACTGGTCTTATTGTCTGTATGTCACTCTATCACTGTGTGGAGTGGGAGCACCATACAACCTGTGCTCCTTTTAGGAAAAAAAGAAAAGTCATTTGCTACAAACTCTATTCATAACCTACGGCTGAAGGTTTACACTTGCATTTGAGGGCTAAAGCCAAGTAGAATTTCTCCAAAATCGTGGTGGCATGCACTGCATTACCACTGCACATGCAGTTCAGGTGGGCCAGAAGTGTGCCCCTGTTTGGAGAACCCCGAGTGTTGCACGCAATCCAATTGGTGGCTGAGCACCACGGCAGTGGTTCCAAGCTGGCCCCTCGTGGCCGCCTCGGGCCCTGTCTCACCAAAGAAGTCATTGTCGACAACATAGTGCACACACTGCAGTATCACGTTGCGTTCATGTCGTACTTCAGGCGCCAGCAGTCGCTCCAATAGCGTCAGCTTTCTCCGGGGGGGCCAGCATGTCTTTCGAGGAGGCGGCGTCGCCTTTCCTCGCATTACGGGGCCGGCCGGTTCCGCTTTTGCTGACACCAATTCTGTCGGTGGAGGTGGCGCCGCCTCCCGCTGCATCGCTTGCTCTTGCGGTTCTTTGCTGGCCGGTTCGTCGTCGTCGCTTCCACTGCTGTAGCATGCCATGAGCGAAGCCAAGGCACCACTTACCAAAGGTCGAGGCGCGGGCGGGTCCGGTGCTTTCACGTTACGCTGCTCGCTGTCCGAATCCGAATCCGTAATATGGTCCGGCGGTGGCTTGTCTTGCAAATCTTCGCACGGCGAGGGCTCTTCCTTGACAGGTGAAGAAGGTGCCCGCCGAGACGGCTGAGGAGTGCGCCTGTGCGGTGAGGCGCGTCGGCGTGCGCGCTGCCGACGCTTGTTGTTACGCGGGCGGCGTCGGCCGCGGGCGTCTTCACGGATGACTTCGCGGCGCGCCTGGCGCTCCGCCTCGGCCGCCTTCTTAGCCTCGATGTTCCGCAACGTGGGATAGCGCAGCCTGCGTTGGCGACGCCACTCTTCCAGGTCTTCGTCGGTGCCGACAGCGGCACTACGCCGAATAAACGGGCTGTCGTGCTGCAACTTTTCGTGGAGCGCTACAACCGCCGGGCTGGCCGCGAAGTCGCAGTCCTCCCTCGGACATGAAACGTGCTCGGCGCAGTGGACGGAGAGCTCCGCCTGGCTTGCGAAGCCTTGATCGCAGTTGGCGCAGCAAAAGTCCCACACTGGTAAAGGACGCTTGAATCCCCGTTGAACGGCGGTAGCGCGCTGCTGCCGTGAAGCTTCTCCACCGACGCTGTTTGACAGAGCTGGGATCCCGAAGCAGCCACCACCGACAACGCAAGGACCCGGCGACGCGTCTCCATTTAAAGTAGATGCGGGACGGAACGGGTTGTCCAGTACGTATTTCTCAACAGCCGCCATTGTAGAATGAGCATTCAACGTCGCATAAGCGAAGTTTGTCAATGCTCACAGAAGCACCATAGGAAGCACTCGTCTTGCGCGAGCAGCGCTACCCATCACGCGCACGTGTACGAAAAGTTCATTGGCGTGAGGTAGTGTGGCTACAGAAGAGGCGCGATGAGCGATGAAATTTCCAGGTGCCGCTAGGGGCGCTGAAGCGTGCTGGTGTGCAAGGACAAGCCGCGCCGCGGCCCTTGCCAGTGTAGCATGTGGCCATAGTGCAGCCATAGAATGGTGCAGCTTTAGCGCCAGCGCGAGGTCTGCCGGGTAGGCGTAGGCGTGTAGACCGCGCTTGTTTGCTCGTCGATCGTGATCACTGTGATTATTTTGAGGTGCGTAGTTTGTATAGGTGTTCTGTGGTGATATTGTGCTGTTCATGTGCTATGTATTAGATAACGCGACGTGCCCGCTTGGCGTCGAAAGCGCGAACATGTTTCGTACCCGGATGCAGAAGCTGGTACAGAACGTGGAAATCCAAGGCCTCCCTTTGTAGACCGGCTACAGACGCAGCTCGGCTTGAATTGTGGTCGCGAAACATCAAACGTGCTGACAAGGAGTCGACAACAGAATGTGCCCTTTGCGAACGGCACTGAGTATTGAAGTACGTCGAGGACCTTGCGGCATGTGTCACCAGAAAAGCAGCTGAATGCAATGCAAACAGCATGTTCGTGCTAAGATTTGACAGGGGAGGTCTATTATATCCTGGAGATGAGTTATCCGCGCTCATTAAAGTGCTAGAGGATCCATTCACATTATTTTTTCAACAGAGAAGCTTTATGCCTTCAGTGTGTGATTTTGTGCAGTTCTTGAGCAGTTTAGCACTTCGCCAAGTGGGATGCGAGCTCCATCGCAAACAGCTCACTGCAAAAATGATCCAGTTTGTGGTGTTAACTAGGTTGCGCTTTTTCACATTGAACAAGAACAAGGCTCTTCAAAGGGAACGCCAGAAACATTTGGAGTTAAGGAGAGTGAAGTAGAGCCTACAACTAAGCTTGGTCTGCGCATGTGGATTACTAGCTGTGCTACGCAATAAAGTGTTTCCTCTCGCCTTGTGGACCTATGCAAGAGCAGCGATAAAAAATATTTATCGCATGTTGAAATTCCCCAAAGTGCCCACACATGTCCTTTTTTTGTAACAGAGCTAAAGGTTTTTAAAGGACATGTTGCTGGCGCATGCGGACGTGAATAGTGAACTTAACGACGTGGTGATGCTATTCCCCTGCTTATTCCCCGTATCCCCAGCGTTGTGTTTGTCTATTTGTGTGTACGATTTTCTCTGCGCCCACTGGCTGCATTTGCGGCAGATGACCGAATGACAAAAGTCGGCGTTCCGGGTTGTAAATTTGGGTTCACGGCCCACGTTCGCTTGCGCTAACACCATGCAAGCCTTTTAGTAAAGACCAACTCGTCCAGAGTGGCCTAGTGGTATTCCTACTTTTTTAACTCTCATATGGCTAAACATCTGCAAATAACGCATCTTTCCATTGTTTGCTCCCCGAAGAAATGTCGCCTTTCGTAGTAATGCATCTATGAGCTGCAAACACTTCGTGATGTTTGCAGCGCGCATTACATTAAAAGAACTCGGTGCCCTTCCACTCTGTGAAGAAAGATGACCAGTGAAGCTGTGTGTGTGGGCCCCTTACCTCCGCCGCGGGTCGGGCCGGCATTTAACTATCTCCGGGATCGGCCCACGTATGGGGAGTTTTTCGCTTACCACGCCAACGACACAAAAATTTCTTCAGACGGTAGAGGTAGCTGTAAAATTGTGGGGATTTGCGCAATCGCGCTGTCGCAGTTATCAGTTCTGCAATCCCTTATACACACCCCCTTCTGACAATATACTGCATAGAGTTAGTAAGTATAGTAACTCTATGATATTCCGACTCCGAACCGGTTGTCAGCGGTGGAGCTCCACTCGCGATGATTCGCGGCGAGGGCGCGGGGGCTCACGTCCCCGAAGGCCCCATAAAATTCAAACGCGACGCAAAGTGACCGTGACGCGCCTGCGAGCTACTGTGCGCCGCCCCTTCAAAAGACACGAAAGCTGCACACTAGCTGCAAGTTGCGCCATCTACAACTTTCATCGCTATCTTATGCAAGCCAGCTGGCTCCCTAGCGTGTGTCTCGTGTGTCTAGACCCGTGGGCCGCCGTTCCTGCGACCCGGTCGCAGGAGTGGAAAGGGTGGGTAAGCGTTATAGTGCCCTGGTCGTTCGAACGCTTAGGGCCCGAAAGCGTTAGGTTCACCCAAATAGACGCTGAATAATGGTTTGGCTTGGCTCCGTATATTATTTTTAAATAGGTGGCGCTAAAGCGATGAACGCGACGATCGAGGCCTGAATCGGTGCCTCCGTTCTGTGCGTGCGGTCTTCGCCTGTGTCCGTGGCTGTGGAGAATTAAGTGATTGTAGCTGTTTGATGTCGTTAAATGTGAGAGCTTGTGGCGAAGTGATTGAGTATGGCCGTAGTAGTTCTGCCCATGTAGTGTTTTGCGCACTTCACCTGTGGCTGTGACTGATCGTGTTGCCCAATAGCTTTGTGGAAAGCGACGTGGTTTGTGTGGATGTCATCGCAGCGTTTGCCAGCTCCTGGGTGGCCCGTGTGCCAGTTATTGATGGCGTTGCCCAGTAGCTTTGTGGAAGTTGGTGTACCTTGTGTGGAATTCGTTGCCGCTTATGACTGCCTTAAGTATAGGTGGTCACGCTGCCTTTTGAAGCGCGTCGAGCGCGAGAAACTTCACCGATTTTTTTTGTAAACAACGTGGACGTCTCGAAATGTTAGCTAGAAATCAACCAGCAGCAAGCCAAGTCTTTATTTTGTGTTTTTTCGAGCTTATGCTCATGCGAGCAGCAGAAGGACAAAAGGTCCGTTACATAATGTCAGTTCCATAAAATCAGCTTTGCCGCAAAACAGTCATGTTATGCCGTGAAGCACATGTAATGTATTGCGGTAAAGTATATGAAAAAGTAGGCAGGGACCACTGCGTTACTGGGGCGATTTTCTTGTATCATGGTCCTGGCCGTGCGCGAACAAGGAAAAATCACGGTCGAAGCGCATGGCACAAATCTTGCCAACGCTTCAATTGGAAAAAGAAAGAAAACGAATTGGAGTGGGTGATGCTTGGAGTGGGTGATGCCAAAAACAAAGCCTTGACTTCTGTATTATCAAAGCAGTTCCGAGAATAGTCAACCATATTCCAAGCTCCTGCATTATTTATGATTGATTAAAGTATATTCATATATTGTGCACCAGCCTTAGCGCCAATTCTGATGTACTTTAATGATGTAAGTTTAATAACACGTGGCAAATATATAATTTGTGCTGTGTGGTGTTGTGCTGTTTATAAGCTGCTGCTTTCATGTGGTAATGTGTAGATTGGCTGGAAGAGTTGATGCATCCTCCTTATAGAACTCATTGAAAGGTGAACCACCTGTCAAGCCATCATTGTTCTTGCTGTTGTACACCAGATTTCACAAACATGGGGATAGTTATGATACAGAAAGAGTAGTTGAGGCTTAATATATCCAGATGCATGCACAGGAGTGCGGGAGTCGACCATCTATCTCTCTAAATCAGGTTGAATGTGCCTACATGAGTAACATGTAACACTTGTTAAGTGCCTGGTTTCTTTTATTGTTAGCTTAGTTTGTGTTTTTTCTCCCATTTGTAGGTTTTAGTGTGTGTTGCTGTGTATGTATATAATTGCTTCCAGAGTGGCTTTCTTGTTGCTAATAAATTTACAGAAGGCAGCGTTCTTCATTTTGTGCATCAGACAGCAAGTGAGCATGTTTCAAAGGATGTTGGATTTTGTTGCCATAAGCAACAAAAAGGCATAAGCATATAGACTGCTTGCTGGAGGTACTCTTTATAGCATTAAGGATATTATCATGCTGATAACTCTGTGCACAATAATTAGAAAGATCACATCATGTCTGACATGTCTTCTTGCCACCATGAAATCTTGTCAGATGCATAACACGGGACATACACCACAGATCTTGGCCAGCCATTCTCATTTGCGATCTCGACCTCCTACCACTGAGCAGACTGGTCCAAGAGACCAAACATGCAACTTTTATCTAATTAAATGTAGTGTATGTTGCACAAAATTAGATGTCAGGTGGTGTTGTTGACACAGATACATATCTGTGAGCCTCATAAACTAATGTCAAAAGATAGAGAATAATACCCATGAAATGCCCTCTTGGTAGGATGGCAGTACCATTCTCTTGCAGAGATAAATAACAACCATGCAGTAGTATCATGATATCAAGCTGAACAATAATTTACTCCAACAATAGTTTCCTTCGTGGAACATTGCACTGATAGTCTTGAAATACAATACCCATTGCTAACAGAAGGCCTTCCAAATTATGCATGACAGGAGGGCATATTTTAGGAAGCAAGAATGAAAACGGAGCCGGTTAACTATGAAACTTGTGAATGCAACTCTGCAGAAGTTAGAAAAATGAACCAAATGGAATAGTTTAAAAGTAAGTGGTTTAGAGACAAAAGGCCATTTTATTCCATGCCAGAAAAGCAAGCAGAGGTTGAAATGCTTTCCACATACATACCTTCAAGGTGCATGTACAGGGTCTGTCCTGAGAGTAATGTCAGTAAGGCGATTAAAAATAATTTATTGATTTTGTTGTTACAAAAAGTTTAAAAATCTTCAAAATACTCTCCTTTTGCGTCAATACATCGGCTCCAGCGAGACTTCCAGCTCTCGAATGCGTTGTGGTAGTCTTCCTCCGGAATGGCATTTAATGCTGTGGTGCTAGCTGCTTTAATCACATCCGCTGTCCCAAAATGATTGCCTTTCAGGGGTGTTTTGAGGCATGGAAACAGAAAAAAGTCGGGGGGGAGCCAAGCCCGGGCTGTACGGGGGCTGGGGGATCGTTGGCCCCACTGCATTAACCAGGTAGTCGGTGACGATGAAGGCACTGTGGGCCAGCACATTATCGTGGTGCAACTTCCAGTTGTGTGCAATGTCTGGCCGGATATGTTGAACCCTGCGTTTCAGTCTTTCGAGGACATCCACATAAAATTTGGAGTTCACAGTGGTTCCAGGTTCTTCAAACTCATGATGAACCAGTCCGTGGATGTCAAAAAAAAAAAAAATGAGCATGATCTTGATCTTTGATTTGCTCATCCTGGCTTTCTTCTGGGGAGGGGACGAGTGTGTGTGCCACTCAGATGATTGCCTTTTGGTCTCCAGGTCATATTCAAATACCCAAGTCTCGTCTTCTGTAATGACGTTGTCCAAAAATTTTCGCTCACATTTGCACATGTTGAGATTTTCTTGGCATGTTTCAACGCGGTGTGACTTTTCGTTGTCAGTGAGCACTTTTGGAACCATTTTCGTGCACGCCTTCCGCATGCCGATATCGTTTGTAACAATTTCATGAACTTGAGTTTTCGAAAGGTTTAACATGTCGGCCATTAAACGAACACTTAATCGCTGGTCTGAGTTCAACAGTTCCCTCGCTCGTGTCACATTGTCAGTCGTAGTGGTCTGGATGGCCATCCAGCGCAGTCCTTGTCGTCGCCCTCTTCTCGGCCTTCCAAAAGGCCTTGTGCCACCGAAACACTTGCCGATCTGACCATGCATGTTCTTTATAAGCAGTCTTGAGCATAGTAACAGTTTCCGCAGCGGTATTGCCAAGTTTCACACAAAACTTGATTGCAAATTTTTGTTCTAATGAGCGCTGCATTTTCACTTGCGCAAGAATAAAAAACAGCTCTCATGGAAGGGCCCGTCCGACACTCTCTGATGTTCGGAGCACACTGACTGACGGACCGCTGCTTAGCTGGATTCCGTCACTACTAGTTTCAACCAGTTAGACCGCTCTGACATACAGTCACATCACAATAAATTTACTGACATTACTTTCAGGACAGACCCTGTATGTGGTGATAGACAAGCTTTTTAGATATAAATGTTGGGAACCCGGATGGAGGTGAGGGACATGTGCAGTAAAAACAAGATGTATAAGGTCAAAAATTAATTCTTTTAGTCAGAAATTGGTCAATGGTGTCTGGCTTCGCTTGTTCCCTGGCCCTGGATGGTGAATACAAAGTTATATATATATATATATATATATATATATAATTTTGTACAATCAAGCATAGAATCATTGCCTTCTACCTGAGCTAACGTATGGGGCAGAAACTTGGAGGTTCCTTGGAGACAAAAAAGGGCATTGTGTTGTCATGTTGGAAAGCACTTTTCCGGAGGAGGGTGTGTCAGCCACTGACAAATTTTAATGAAATTTATACCAATATAGCTGACATAAAATGTTGAGCTGTCACGAAGTTGAATCAGTTTGGTTTGACAACAGTCTCAAATGATGTTAAGGTGGAAAAAGATCTTCTTTTATGTGCCTTCTTCAGTGCAAAACACACAAGCTTAGGGAATCCATTTCAGAACCATTGTGTTGGAATGTAAATCATGGCTTCATGTTTCAGAATTTCTGCAGACACACCTTGACAGGCTGGGAATCAACAACGAATTCCTTGCTGCCAGCTCTCAGACTGTTGTACACTTCCTGCAGGAGCATAATCTGGGAAAATGGGCAGGCTTTAGTATAGATGCAGAAGATTTATACAATTCTTTGCCGCAGGTGCGTCTCTTGCAGTTTGTTAAGGACTGCATACACAAGCAAATAGGTTAGCTGGAATTTGCTGAAAGGTGTAAAATTCTTGTTGCAAACTTTCTGGAGCTTCTTGATTTGTATTTAAGGTCAATTTGGTGGGAAAGTAAAATATGTGTCCAGAATGCTGGCATCTGCATAGGTTCCGGTGTTGCACCAGTGCTCAGTAATATTTTAAGTTATGTTGACCAGAAAATAATCAAAACCTGAGTGGGCTTGCTCTTAATATTTTCAGATACGCGCATCATTATTTGTTTTTCATGAGCAAATGATAACTTTCGCAGAGCTGTCATCGAAGTACTTAAGCTATTTAAAGAACAATAGCAAAGTTTCAACTTCACTTTAGAAGTTCCAGAAAAAAAATGTGCTGCAACTTCTTATGTCAGGCTTACTTTTATGTGGGATCACGTATGCTGGGGATATCAGTCGAGAACTTCTAAGCTCCTTCTTGATTATAGGTCTAGCCATTCAAAACTTATTAAGTACAGTATTGCCACTCACGCAATTAGAGATGCCCTAACCAAGAGCTATCCTCACCTTATCCTTGAAAGTGTAAGGAATCTGGAGACAAGGCTTAATCAGGCAGGTTATTCAGTTTCAGTGGTTTTTTTATCTTGAAGCACGTTAATTAAGAAACTTAAGGTGCAACCAGGGTGGAAGAAGCTTAAGGAGCAAGAGCGGAAAAAAGTTGCCATTATCCCCTCTATTAATTATTGCACAGGCAGAAAAAGGTGGCTTCTAAGTTCCAGGAGAGGATTGGGTTTTCATTTAAAGATAAGCTGAAGGGAATATGTGAAGCAATAAACAAGCACATTCTTCACAACGGGTGTCTGAGCAGGGAGGACTGCAAAGTGAAATATAGCATACAGTTTGTCTCTTGCACACGAAATGTTGTTTATTCGATTCCTTTTTCTTGAAGCCTACAAAATATATATCAGTCAGACTGGAAGGTGCTTAAACATTCGACTAAGGAAGTACCATAGTTTTTTAAGGGTTTTTGCACATCCACACCTTTCTGTGCATTGTTGCAGCATTGGGCGTCATCCAGTTTTTGAAAGCACTATTCTGCTGTTCACACACTGTGAAAAGCTCTCACATGAATTAATGGAGGCTTATCACATTAGAAAGAAAGGCTCACTATGTGTTAGCCAGCCATCCATCTCGCTGTAAGATAGCGAGGTTGCCGTGTTAGATCTTAAGTAAAGCCACTGAGTTGCATTGTGCCTTAGTAATTGTTTTTTTACATTGATTAATCAGCCGTGACATGTGTGTTGCCGTCAAAACATGTGCATTCGGTGATGTGAAGGTTGTTTTGGTATGTATCTGCATATGCTAGGGGGCCGGGTGTTGGTCACGTGATGTGTGTTATATATTGGTTGTTTTCTTTCAATAAACTTCATTTGATAGTGCTGTATCCTGTCCCATTCTATTACTTTTGTCGGCATCTGTCATGCAGTAGCTGCCATGAAGCTTCAACAACTTGCCCAATTTTCTATCGTATTTTCTATCGTATGGAGCATTAGAGTTACGGAATGGGTGCCATGGTATATATATATATATATATATGTGTGTGTGTGTGTGTGTGTGTGTGTGTGTAAAGGTAAAATGGTGGTAAGGTGGGGTGGTAAAAGTAAAATGAAGAGATTTTCACATCATGACTAGTCCTTTTAACACATTTACCTACAAAATTAAACACTCTGTTCTAATTAAGCACCTTGTACATAGGTATTCATATTACTAATAATCTTTCAATGCAAATGCATATCAACTTTTTGAGTAATGCTAATAACTGAACACATGGCTTTTTGTGCTGCAAGTTTTCTTGGGACTCCTGCTTCCCTTAAACTTATACTGAATAATATGCTTGTAAGATCAAAACTGGAGTATGCTTCATAAATCGGGGTATACCTACAAAAAACACAACTCTCATATTTAGTTGAAGCCATACAAAACCAACCTGTACATTTTATTGTAGCTGCTTATTCCCACACCGCAAGCATATCAACAATTAAAGGTTGCCTTGATTGGCTAGGCAACAAGAAAACTTACCTGTTTATTTCACAAATTCTCAATTGAAACATGTTTTTATTACCTCCTTGTAGCTCATTGATATATATGTGTGTGCGTGTGTGTGCGTGTGTGTGTTCTGAGGCTGCCTTTTACAGGAATAGTAAAGATTGGTATGGCAAGTTGGCACCTGTACCTTGAGGTTGTAGTTCACTCTCAATGAGATACAAGGAGGTAATAACATATGTTTCAATTGAGAATTTGTGAAATAAATGGGTAAGTTTTTTTGTTGACAAGCCTGGCCAATCAAGGCAAGGTTTAATTGTTGATATGCTTGCGGTATGGAAATAAGCAGCTACAATAAAATTTACAGGTTGGTTTTGTATGGCTTCAACTAATTATGAGAGTTGTGTTTTTTGTCGGTGTATCCCAGATTGATGAAGCATACTCCAGTTTTGATCTTGCAAGCATATTATACAGTATAAGTTTAAGGGAAGCAGGAGTCCAAGAAAACTTGCAGCACAAAAAGCCATGTGTTCAGTTCATAGCATTAGTCAAAAAGTTGATATGCATTTACACTGAAAGATCACTAGCAAAAAATCTGATAGGGCAACCTAATAAAAATTATATCAGTTTTTTTCTATTGCATTATGAAACGATACAACTGATACACTGATAAAATTACTTTTAGTTCTATTCTGGACGTATTTGTGCTATTCTGCTTGTACCAGTCTACTAGTGTATTCTTTTTATTAGTGTAATAATGTATTCATATTAGTTTGCCAGATCTATAGTCTATCAGTATCCATATGTGTTGTATAGGTGTAATGTGCTTCAAGGAGAAGCAAGCTTCCTCATTTGCCTAAAAAATGAGTCAGAAATAATGCATTTATATTATCACAAAAGACAATACATACAAATCAAATATGAAGCCCAGGATTCAGAAAGGAAAGATGGTTGGAACAACTATACACCATACAACAGCTTAAAAAGAATAAAAATGTGATCACATTTAAAAGAGAAAAGATGTTTACATTGATTCACAACAAAGTTTAGCCTCTTTAAACAGGAGGTTATTGGCAGTCAAGCCACCGAATTGATTCACACGTACACCACGAAGATTATCAGACTTCACAATCTGGAAAGCTAGTGAATGGAAGTGGTGGGTTCTTCATTATTCATTACCATGCCTTCATGGCTTTCTGCCGGATAAGTATGTCAGACATTCCAGTTTGCTTGTGGAGGGTGTCTATATACTTCTACTGGACACCGTCACTTCAGATGACCATAATGAGATCATCTGATCTGCTCTCGGAGTTTGTTGTGAGAGCACAGTCTTTGTATGGATTGGGTGCAATGACATACAATGTACACCAAATCCTGCATCTTCTTAAAAGTGCGGCTAAACTAGGACCTCTTTGGTCGCATTCTTCATTTGTATTTGAAGGCGGAAATGAACTTCTTGTGAAATTGGTACGCGGAGCTAATGATGTTCCTTTACAAATATTGGAATGTTATGTACTTGCTCGAAAGTTACAGGCAGCTAAAGCTAGTTTAAATCTTTCACCAGAAGCAGTGAGTTTTTTTGGTGTACAGGAGAGGAGAGCTGGTCAGCAGACAGTTTTGGTAGGCACTGGAAAGCTGTTCTTGAACATGGATGAAAGTGAAAAACAGGCTGTAGTCCACAACCGTGGCGGTGACTCAACAAGTGTCACTGAATATTACCGAATGGTCATCAACCAACAAACATTCCACTCTCTCCAGTACACTTGAACTATAAAGACTAAAAACAGTGCATTTGTCAGCTTCTCAGGTGCGTTTTCTCTCATTTGTAGAATTCTTACTGGAGCGAATTCTTGTATAATTCTGAAATGCAAGAAACTATTTCCTGTTGAAATTCTCCATGCAAAGCACCTTTCAGTCTGCGTCAGAAGAGAGGAGTCACTAGTTTACGTAACACCCAGCGAAGTTATGCGCCTTTATGTGTTTATAGAAATAGACAACAATATTTTTGAATGAAAAATATGAAACCATTATGAAAGAGACTAATTCCCGTGCTCAAGACATGGCAACGATGAACAGTATGTCTTCAGCCATGGTACATGAATGTCTGGTAATAACAGGTTATAGCTTTAAAAAACAACAGTTGATAACAGTGCACCACGTTTTATGGCGTTCTGTAATAATCAGCTTTTTGATGTTTGAATATATTACACAAGCCAGAGCCATCAAAATTCTAGAGTGTTTATTTTTTCTTGCGATAGCTTCTTGTTTTCCTAATGAACCAGCTAGCCCAATTTGCCACTCTTCATTATTGTACTCTTGTTGATTAAGTGCTTGGGGAATTGCATGGTCTGCATGTTGGCAGTAGTGATGCAGCTGCTGATGAACAGTTGCAGTAGCCAAAACATGACAATATTTTACAGGACTTATGCACAGTTTCGGGTCGGTGTCCTTACATGTAGCGAAGGGCCCTACTTAACCACGTGACTGCCTTGAGTGGGTGATCACAGTGAACAAACAGTGATTCACTAGCAGATGGTGAAGAGGTAAAGCTTCTCAGTCTGTATGCAGAGGCATAGAAAGCAGCTGAATGTTAAGTGAGCAGTTATGCTACTTGATACAACAGCAACATTTTCACACCATGCATCTGTCTTCCTCACTTTTTTTCTCCTTTGACTCAATGACATAGCTGGTGCAAGTTAATCCGTTAACTGTGGCGGCATGACTAAGACACTATCTTTTTTCTGAAGAAACAAGCAAACTCTGAAATTTTATTTGAACAGTGTATTACGGTTTGAATCAAAGACTCTAAACACTATATATGAAGCCTGTTCTGATAGTCTTCTTTGCTGTCGCGTGCTGAAAGCTACACAGGTTAAACTACTTTTACACATTTCGACGTGCGGTGGTTGAACTAGCACCCAGTGAAGAATTGTGTCTTCTGATTTTGCAATATGTGCACTGATGTTTAGCTGTTTTTATTCATGAATGTGTGGTTTTAAAAATGGTAAATCCATGTTCTTACTTGAATAAATTCTCAGATCTGTACTCACTTTTGCTTAAATAATATTGCTGTATTGTCATGTTCTAATATATTGCTGTAGATCTTGTACCAATAGCAATGCTTGTCCTGTTTCCTTGCTTCCTGTCAGTTTGCCATGCCAGTTTGTTCTTTTTGCACAAGCTCACTTGTGTTCTGTCACATATCACAACACTTTTGGGATGAATGCAAAAGTGCATAGTCTAAAGAAAATAGCTTCATATGAAGTTGTAATATGATAAAAGCATGTGCCAATTAGACCTGGTGTTCTATCCAGCATCTGTGAGCACAAATGGGCATGGTGAAGTTGGTACTTCAGTCTGTGTTCTTCCTCTTATGTGCTTGTTTAAATGTGGCTAAAGTTGCTTGCTTATTCTTTAGATAATGGAGTGTAAAATAAACCCTAGTCATGTTTGTAGTCATGTTGCTTGTGTCTTGTCCTTGTTCCTTTGTGGATGGATGCATTAGCATTGTCATATTTTCAAATCAAGTATGCACCAACTAGCCCAGAAAGTAGCTTTAATGAAATCACGTTGGTAGTGTCTAATTTATGGCATTCACAAACTCAGCCTGACATGTTAGAGCTACAGTTAGTATTCACAGTCTTGAAAGTGCTTTGTTTTGCTTTTGTAAATAAACTTTATTACAACAGTAGGAAGATACCTATGAAGAAAGGGGTCAGACAAGTAGACACAATCTCTGCAATGCTATTCACTGCGTGCTTGGAAGAAGTATTCAAGCTATTAAACTAGGAAGGTTTAGGAGTAAGGATCGACGGCGAATACCTCAGCAACATTCGGTTTGCCGATGACATTGTTCTATTCAGCAACACTGCGGACGAGTTACAACAAATGATTGAGGACCTTAACAGGGAGAGTGTAAGAGTGGGGCTGAAGATTAATATGCAGAAGACAAAGATAAGGATAAATAACCGGGCAAAGGAACAAGAGTTCCAGATCGCTAGTCAGCCTCTAGAGTCTGCGAAGGTGTACGTCTACCCAGGTCAACTAATCACAGGAAACCCTGACCATGAGAAGGAAATTCACAGAAGAATAAAAATGGGCTGGATCGCATACGGCAGACATTGTGAGCTCCTGACTGGGAGCTTACCATTATCATTGAAAAGGAAAGTATACAATCAGTGCATTTTACGGGTGCTGACATATGGCGCAGAGATTTGGAGACTGACAAAGAAGCTTGAGAACAAGTTAAGGACCATGCAAAGAGTGATGGAACGAAGAATGCTAAGTATAACTTTAAGAGACAGAAAGAGAGCAGTTTGGACAAGAGAGCAAACGGGTATAGATGATATTCTAATAGACATTAAGAGAAAAAAATGGCGCTGGGCAGGTCATGTAATGCGCAGATTAGATAACAGTTGGACCATTAGTGTGACAGAATGGGTACCAAGAGAATTGCAGTAGAGGATGGCAGAAGTCTAGATGGTGCGCCAAAATTAGGAAATTTGCAGGTGCTAGTTGGAATCTGTTAGCGCAGGACAGAGGTAATTAGAGATCGAAGGGAGAGGCTTTCGTCCTGCAGTGGACATAAACATGATGATGATGATGATGATGACAGTAATCCTGTTTTGGATATGCATTAAATGTTGCACATCCGTCTCGCAAAATTTGTAAATGTAATTTTGTATAAAAGAACTGGAGCACACCTGCTACAAAGATGGACTGATACTTTTCTCATGCAACTTCCCCAATGTAGTTTCACAGGCTAAGTAACGCTGCTGTGCTTTGAAAACATGTGCTTTAATTTATGTTGAAACATGTTTAGGATAATATATGTGCATACAAGCTGTAAAAAGTTTTGATAATTGCACAGTTTACACGCTTCATTTTTATTTGATACTCTAATATCCCAACTGTGTTTGTTAATCTGTTCACGTGGCAGGCAATGCATTCAGGGTTGTATATTCAGTTCATTTTAAAAACGTCTCTTCAGGCGTGTGGGCACCGACATGTGTGCTATTTCTAACATGCTTTATCAGTGCCTCAATCAGATTCCTGTATGTCATATGATGATCTCTACCTGGGTTTAAAAGACTGATACATCATGCTATTTGGTCTTGTAGGCAGCACAGTGAGATCTATCTGCTGCCTGCCAGTCTGGTAAAGAGTTCTATGGGTCAGGTAGGAATATATATCACTCTTAGAAGGACCCATACAACCTATACATATTCCTAAGAGACTTGTAGAAATTTCTATCAGTTTTTTTTGCTAGGGTACTGATATTAGGTTTTAAACTAGTGATGGCACTCCGAAGAGACATTAGTGGAGACATGCCCCACTGGGCACGTGCAGCAGCTAATCCCAGTGGGGGGGGGGATATGGACTGGGCACCGGCTTGCGAGAGCAAGGATGACGTGGCATTGCGGCGGCGCCCTCTCCCCTCACGCAACACCTGGCGCACTAGAGTGATGGCAGATGTACCCTTTCACCCGCTCTGCTCCGTAGAGGCACGCTCGCAATGTGGTCACAACCAATGGGATTTGAGGTTCCATTTCGCTGAGACGACAGACGCTGGCTTTTTTACTCAGTGGGCCATTTGTTTAGTCTGTTTGAACAGAAACAGACCTGCCAGAGTTTGGTTGTTTCACGACAAAACACACAGTCATCAACAGAAAGTTTAGTTTTCTATGTTAAGTTCCTTGCGAGATCTAAAATGAGAAAAATCAAGGGCCTAAACACTCAGCATTGTGGCATGCCAGAAGTGACAAAAGACAGATTTGTGAATTGGAGTTGTTAACATACAAATTGTGTTTAGTCATGAAGAAAGCATTCAGTGAATTTTAGTAATTGCATGTGGATCAATATTAAGTTAGCTTATTCAGGAGAAGGAGGCAGTGGCACAAAGTAGCAGAATTTAAAACGCTAGAAGCATCCATTCAACGCAAGAACTAAGTTCAATGGAGGAGATCAAGTTAGTGAACATGACAATATAGTTGTGTTTTTCATGCGAGACAAGGTCTTATGGCAACCATGTTGACATTTGTTGTAGAAGTTTTCTGACACAATTTAGGATTATTATGGAGATTTAAATAAATGATGTTAGGGAGGCTTGGCGATTGAGGCCAGTAATTGTTCTGCCCAAGTGTCTCTCATAATATTACTGCGGCAGATCACCACGTGCATTCTGTTCTAGAAGCTGAAAAGGTAATGCTAATCTGTGTAATGCATCTGTCGAATGCCGACAACAGTATGATGCTGATGCGGTGACAACGATGGCATGATCGACGATGGGATGACAATTCTAGAGTCATCACGATTGAGGCATAACGACTTTGGGATGATGAGTGCATGCATGGCAATGACTGCGTATCTACTACACAGCGTGAAGGCGGCAGCATCCAACGGCGTGATATTACAACTAATTTGAAATGACAATGCAATGATGACGACAGATTGAAGACTGTGAATGGTGAACAATGATGCGTCCACTTGGCAACTAAAGAAAAACATATGAGGACAGCTAAGCATGTCTTATCTGAGTTGTGATTGCGAAAGCATTAATGCCCAATTGAACACCACTGAGCAGTCCTTCGAGTTTTACGCTGCAAGTGATGCACCCTAGAGCTACATTGGGCCCGAGATAGCAAGCAGCAGCAGCCTGCGGTGCCAACACCGCATGCCACCGACGTGCTGCATGACCAGAGACCAGGAAACAGCAGTGGCCACCAAGGCCGGCAGGCATGCGCAGCAGCTAAGCCCAGTGGAGGGGGGAGATACGGACCGGGCGGCGGCTTGCGAGAGCAAGGATGATGTGGCATCGCGGCGATGCCCTCTCCCCTCACGCAACACCTGGTGCACTATGGTGACAGCAGGTGTACCCTTTCACCCGCTCTGTTTCGTCGAGGCGCGCTCGTGACGTGGTCGCAGCCAATGGGATTTGAGGCGCTGTTTCGCTGAGACGACAGACGCCGGCTTTCTTGCTCAATGGCCCATTTGACGCTTTCGCATAAATAATCGCTACAGAATAATGACGACGTGGTTATGTTGAGCTCGCGTTCACGCTTCATCTGCACGGACCGCCCTACCTGTGTACTTTTGGTACTGGGGCCAATTCTGTACCATGCAATACACTCAGCCATGGAGCACCCGCAACGATGATGCGATAGGCAAAAAACGCTGTGCTTTAAACATGCACCCATAGAGTGCCCCAATATTGCAACCAGCCGATCCGCGCATAGTGAAGCGTCCGCATGGCCGCGTTTGCCACGTGGTCGTGCTATGCGAGTGTGTGGCTGATATATTAATTGAGTAATCGAAAGACTGGTTCCGAATGCATTTACTAACCAATTTGAGTCCACGGCACTTTTATGTGCTGCTTTGAATAACTGCGTGTGGTACCGCAGTTCCCGCAGTTGCCCAATGCATGTGGCACATACTTTAGCAGCAGCGCTCGGCGTGTTTCGACTAAAGCAATTTCATTTCAATTCTGCTCGCCACTCATGGCGGCTGTAGCTGCTTATGGTTATACAGTACTTTGGTTATAAAGTACAGTAAGTCTAGTTAATAAATGTTATTGGGATGTGAGGTTTTATTATGTTAAATCGAGAACTTTTTCAAATTGAAACCACTTGATTAGATCACGCAACATGCCATAAAATTGATGCAAGGGCCAAAAATGTCGTTTTTGCCTACGTTCACACTTATTGTAGCAGTTGAGCATGTACTCTGCCTTAACGGAAGAAACGATTAAACATTCTTAAAAGCTATATGTCAGTGATACTAAAATCCCCAGAACTCAATTAGACCTACTATACCCACATTTTTCTTTTTAATTATGACAAATCAGGCAAGATATTAGTTGATTCTAGGTTTTCAGAGCTCATGAATGTGACAGTGAAAGTATTGAATGTCATGTAGTGTAATGCAATGAAAACAAGGACAGAAGAAAAAGGAAAACACAGACATAATTAGGCGCTTGTGTCTGTGTTTCATTTCTTCTTGTGTTCTTGTTTTTGTTGCGCTACACTACATGCCGTTCCATGATGATCAACGAACCAGCCCACATTGCCACCCCCGTGTAGAGAACAGGAAATTTCTTTATACACTTAAACCTTGATATAACAAAGTAGGTAAAATCGGCAATACGCTTCGTTATATAGAAATTTCCTTGTATTGAAATTCGATCTGTTATGCAAATGTCAGTACAGTCGCCGATCGTTTTTGTTGCACGGAAAGGGGCCATGCAATTTTCCGAATTATTGGGCAATAAAAAAAAGCAAGTTTGAATGAGAAAACATTTTATTTTGACGAATATAGGAGTCAGCGATGAATGATACGGTTTCATGCCACGTTGATATCTTTACATCAGCGGTACGAATTGAGTGACGCCATGCTTTCGCGTGCACTCCGCCCCCAAAGCGTCGCCCGGTCGCACTGCGACGACGCTATCATGAAAAGCGCCGGCAGCTGGGAGCGAATGCTTCGTCTGCTTCTCGTTCCAACGGGTCATCAAAACTCGAGATTGCGCAACCTTCAATATTAAACGTGCGGGAAAACAGCTTACATGGTGCCACGCCGTCTTGACATGCCCGCTCTTTCCACACGCAGCAGATTACCTCTAGAGCAGGGTGCGCGGCTGCGTATGCACTCAGCCGCGCTTACAGCCGCGCTCAGCCGCGTCTCGGCCAGTCATGGCCGAGACGCGGCCATGACTGGCCGCGTCTCAGTGCGCGGGGCGCGATAGGATCTGATCGCACTTGGACTTAATTTATACGGAGCATGATGCGGCTCCAAGCTGTTGTTCTTGTCGCGCTGCACGCAGTTTGAGAGGTGCGTTTGCAAGGAGCCGCTTGTAATTCAGTCATTTGACTATCTGCGTCCGCGGAAGTTACCATTGATTGTCTCAATTGGCACTCCTCTGCGGCAGAAGCGAAATTTCGTTATATTGAAATTGCACACAAACACACTTCTTTATATTGAGGCTCTAAATGCATGGTGTTCTATGGATAAGAGGTTATGAAAAGTTAAATTCTTCGTTATATCAAGAATTTCGTTATACTGAGGTTTAACTGTATAGAGATTTGAATTTATATACCTTGTTGTGCAGCTCCTTGGGTCATGGTTTCTATGACTATGACTCATATGACTCTGTATCTGTTGCGTAGGAAACCTCTCTCACCCCGTTTCCCTACGGTTCTCCTTTTGGAGGAGGCCCCCTTTTGATGCTATCCTTGTTCCACTCTTGGCCCACATCATTTCATAATCGAGGCATCTAAGGCCACAGTTCCTTATGCTATGCAGCTCTGACATCATGCGTACCATACAGAATCGTACTTGAGCCTGAGCCCATGCATAACCATTCTTCTGATCAAATGTTAATTTTTAGACTGACGTTCTTTCCTCTTGCATGACAGTTATCTCTGCTGTATTGTTGCTGCTCTCTCATGTACGTATACCAATAAATTATCTCAGTCAATTTCTTCTTGAACATTGAGTCCAATCTTTGCCAACTTAAGTGTGTGTTGAATGTTAATTTTTTAAGACCTGTCTTCACAATCTGCCTCCACCTCATCCATTTTAGCATCCTCAATTCAGTCACATCTCCATCCTGACTTCTAGGTGACTTTATTAGGTTCCATACAGTATTGCTGGTCATGTATTGTCTTATAAGTTTATTAGACAGTGAAAATCTTCAACTTGACTGGAACCTGTGTAACATAAATATCATAATGCATCTTTTCAGTTTTTCCAAACTATGCCAATTCTGCTGATTCTGTGGGCTGTCCAAATTTTCCATGTTGGTGTTTTCAGTTATCATTGAACCAAGGTATCCGTCTTCTCTATGGTTTACCCTCAAGGCTTCCCTTTCATCTACTCTGAGAAATTGGCATGCGGCTACCAGATGTGGGCAGCTTGCCTCACAACACATGCACATGCTGAGCTACTTTTGCCAACCTTTGTGCTAGATGTCAATCAGCATGAGCGAAGCAGCGAGAATGGGGAATTATGAAATTGAGGCAGAGGTTCGAGCATTAAGGGAAGTCATACTTATGAGGTGAGTACATGTGAAGAAAAGTATTCAGAAATGTTGGGAATTTGCAGTTTCCTGTTTATTGGTCTATTAAACTCTCCCTAGCTATTTCAGTTATTTCATCATGTGTTGCAATTTTTAGTTGCAATATGTTTTTCTTAAGTGCTGCCACACTTACTACTAGAAGTTTGAGAACCTATGTTTCTTATTCACTTGGTTCATTCATACCTACAAGCAGCAGTCTTTTCACTTTACATCAGCTATTGAATGCAATGCCCAGATATGTTCTCAGTCTACTTCAGTGGGAGTCACTAACACAATGAATGATCATGAAGCATGTGTGTTCTTAGAAAGTGCCTTCGCGTGATGCAGCTGTAAGTTAAGGTAGGGGATGCTTTGGAAAGCATGTTATGTGGCTTACATGATAATTATTTTATGCCAGAAAGCACACAAACATTCGTGTTTATTTCTGGTGTTCTTCTTCCTTAATTACCTTCTTGATTCAGCGCATATATATGAAGCAAGAGATCCTGGCTTGTTCTTTCTTTACATTAGCAAATTACATTAATCATATAATAGCACACTTTACATAATTGAGTACACTAAAAGTCACTTGGCGAGCAAAACATGTACTTGTCTTTTTGAATATCCCAGCTTAATGTTTTAGTGTGTGCAGTTTGGACGTGATTCTTCAGAAGCACTACATCTGCTTCAAGTATATGAGGTATAATTACTTTTGCTTAAAAATAATCCTAATCTTCCTTGATAGCTGTCCTTTTTTTACTAGACAACATAAGCATGGTGCTTAATTCTAAGATAAATATGCCTGCTGTAACTGTATGCATCAGTGTTTGACTATTCGTTACCTACTATTCCTATTAGAAAAATGTATTTGCCAACCTCCAATTATTTGCATTGAAGTAGTGAAGAGTTTGATGGCAGTCTGTCTGGTTTGGTCAAAAGAGGCACGGTAAGTAGTTTAAAATTAGATGCCAACCATAAAAATGAAAAATAAGAACTGGTTCAACTGGAGCTTTGTTCACAATCTTTGTGAACAAGGCTTTCAAGTGGGAGCCGAAACATCTATCTTGTATGCCCAATCTTCATTTGCTTATTATTATTATTTGAATTCATCTAGCCCTAAAGAGGTGGCAATTTATTTCGAATACTACTCTTTGCATTTTGTTTCCATTGCCTAGTTGTTGTTTTTTAAAGTAACTTCATGCACCACACAAGTACAACTCAAACATTTTCATTCTTTCAAGGACGTCACAACTAGTGGAAGGTATTCTGCACTAACATAATTATTTTGAGATTTCCAGTAAATATGTAGTCCTCATAAAAAGTATCTAAATAATTTTGGCCTAAGCGGTTATACATTAACTATGTAGGCTTCATCAACTTCTGATATCACTTGGTCTTGGCAAACTTGTGAGCTGACAAGTTTGAGCATGCAGTCACTTCCCTCCATATTTGTTTCGATGAAGGCTTGCCCTTTGGTGCTACTCTGGATCCACCCCCGTTTCCTGTGATTACCACTACGGGCTTCAAGGCACACACCCTCAGGAAAACTTTTCATGCACAAACCTGGCTCTTTCACACTTTTACTAAGACAGACATTGAAAGCAAGGATGGCATAGCAGGCATGTTGGTTACAGAAGTACTTTATTAAATAGCTTTGTAAGTATTCATCTAGTGGACATGTCCATATCCTCTTCTGCTGAAGTGCAAAGTAGCTGGGGGAGCATGTCTCCTTCTCATGCATACGCCAGCCCAGCCAATCAGAACTTCAGGAGCGGATGAAATGGACATTTCCACTAGGTGGACACAGAATACATCCCCTGTTCTCTGTCCTATCTTTCCACCCTTCTCCATGTATTTTACTCAGTAAACTACTGGTTCAGCATGTTGGTCACCTTAATCAATCTTCCAGTAGCTCAGCACTTAAAAGGTATACAATACAAATAAGGCACTGTAAACCTAAGCAGTTAGGCTGGCGATTGCTGCTGTTATGCACCATACAGGCTGAAGCGATGGCTTCACCGTAGCTTTCTAAGTTAACTTTACTGAACTTTGAATTTAGAGAAAACAAAATATAAAAACAGACTAGCATTTTTTTTATGTGCTTCACCACTCTGCTTTTTTGTGTTACTAAAATAAGTATATTGAACCTAAATGAAGTAAAAAGACAAGGAAATTGTGTTACTAATTTCATTTCACTGTCTTTTTAAAAGTATAGCAAGATTTTTTAATTGCATTACGAGTTGTTACTTATGTTTCGATCTTAATGTTCATTTCTCATGCTCCAAATAGGGCTACAACTGTTCCCTCATCCACAGCTATCAAGGCCTTATGGCAACTTTGGAAGCTCTATGAACTGAGTAAATGCTATGCATTGCATAATTTCTTAATACATTACCATGGCTGCCTTTAACCTCTATAGTTCCTCATTAAAGCCAGCATCTCTCTTGTGGCCACCTTTAAAGACATTGTAGTAATGTGTGCCTAACAAGAAAGATGGGTGCTTTGCAGTGCTAGTATGCTCTAAGTAAATCGTTTTATGCAAAAATTGCTGACATAATTGTCTGACAAATACTGCATCATGTTTGCTATTTTGCCTTCTGTTTCAATTTCACTGCATCTATACATTTTACCAGTGCATGAGTAGGGTTCAATGCTGTTCTTTAAAATGCTCATGAGCACTTATCATGATCAGTTCCCCATATAAGTGGTTTTGCTGAAGGGAATACAGGAATATGAGCAAAATTGACATGGAACCAACATATAGATAACGTCTGCATAACTGCCTATCAAAAGTTATATTTTCTTAGAAAAAAAAACTGGAACGTGCATCGCGTAATGTAAAACTTATTGCATACACCGCCTTCATTAAGATGATACTAGAATATTCAGCGTTGTTTGGAGTCCCCATCAAGTGACGCTTAAGAGGAAGTTGGAAAGAGTCTGGCGGCGCGTTTTATTTGTTCGACATACCGAAGGAAGGAATCGGTCACACTTATGTTACAGCGTTGCAACTTCGATCTTCTTAAGGTACGTAGGAAAAAATATAGGCTGAAGGTGCAGGATCATAATGCAGGATCAACTTAAGATTGATAAGCTCAAATATCTACATGCTCCAGGCAAAAGATACCCGCGAACTAACCACGACTAAGTCATAAAGCCGGACCATACCAACAGTGATACATATCGGTACTCATTTTTCCTGGATGCGATAGAAATGTGGAACCAATTGCCAAACGCTATTGTTAGCCTAAAAGATGTCACCGACTTTGAAAATGCTGCTGAGGCATATTTATGGGAGTTTTCGATTTAGTTTTGAAGTGCCAAGTGATATGTGCGACTTGATATTCATTGTACGTATTTTGATAAATGTCAGAAGTGTGCTGAACAGCATTCAAGTGAACATCTTATTAACTGTGAATTGACAAGTGTTAAGCAACTTTACGTACATTGACATTGTCCATATTTGATTTATGTAATTGTATTGTCCTCTCTGTTATGACCCTCTATGAGAGTTGACAGTATTAATAAATAAATAAATAGACGAGGAATGTGGGTAAGAACACTTTATTTTCAGCACACATGTTTTTTTAATGAACTGCTGTTATACTGCTAAAATCTGCACATTTAATAAAAGTACACTGCTCTGCTTCATCACTCCATGCTAAGTGCAAGTATCCTGTACCAGGAAGTCAAACCAAGACGTGGGATGTTCAGTCTGTGAAAATAAAAACAAGTTTGAAACATTAACGTGCAAAAACTAAAGCACACTCAAGAAAATAAACACAGCACAGGAACATATCCAATGAATCAGAATTACCTTTGAGAGCAAACATATAGTTTCTATGGCACAGTGAAGAAACCTTATTCCTCCGGCTTTTTTTGTGCGCGAGAAAATATGAAAGTGCATGCGTTCTCCCCATATTGTGTATCTGTCACCTTTTCACACACAACAAAGATGTCTCAATGTGCCCAATTGTCTTTGCATATCCATTTCTCTGCTCTCATACCATGATACCTACAGTTAAAGGCTGTAGCAATGCTTAGCTTGAATGAACCAACACAAGCTACATGCACTGTGCTGTTGAACATGGCATTGTAAGTTAGATTCATGCACAGCACATTCATGTGCCATAAACATTTGATTGTGATTGTAGGCAAGATAAATAAAAAGAAGGTATGTAAATAAGAATATTCCCTAATAAGCTGTGCAGAAGTGCTCTCCCGTTTGGACAGAAGCCGAGCACAGCTGCAGTGAACAAGAAGCCAACTTATACAGTATTTAAAATCTAGGTTCTAAATGTGCTACAGATTTTTCTGAATTCATGGTCGAAAATCTAGGTGTTAAAGGTGACAAACATTTAAACAGGTCTCTATTCGGACTGGTAATGCTATGTGTCCCCTAGTTTGATAAAATATGCCATATCACTGGTCTCCCAAGCTACGGCTGCTGTCCAGTTGCAAGTGCAAATCACTCAATTATGTCTAGGGCACGTTTGAGCAAAAGGCAGCCAAGATTACTGTGCCATTGAGATCTATTTCCTGACATCTGATTTCTTCTCAGAAAGCTACCTGTCAAAAAAAAACCTTCACAACAACATAACCCAAACCTTTCTTGAGTAAAGCCATCAGACTGGTCCTTGAACACTAATTACACAGTGGCTCTTTGTGATGTAATGTTATGTACGTCAGCACCTAACGAAGTACAGGAAAATTTAATAATGGCAGCGTGACAGGTACACAAAAAAGTAAAGGGATAAAACATCACACAGGCTGCCATCAGTGTTCATATCTCCATTTCAATGTGGATGTTTTTAGCAGTGAATACATGTTCTCATTAAAGTGAGTCATATTATTACAAAAGCGAAGGGCAAGGGTCTTTACATTCTAAACTGACAAATGTGCTTTATTACGATTCACCGCAATACAGGAGGTGTTTTGCAGTGAACCATCACATAAGGTTTTGGCTAACTACGGCGGGTGTGTCCGGCAGCGGGGCCTCTTGTGTATTGCGGTAAAGCGTATTATTATGACAAGAGCTAACCTGGCACGTATGGCTTTAGCCAACAAAAGTTCTCAAGACATCATGCATCCTGCCACGAAAATCTGCTTTGATGAGAGTAGAACATTAGGTTAGTCGCTGACAGAAACCATACATTCCAGATTCACGTAAATCTTTCCCAATATCGGCATGCTTCACCGCAACACACAAATATGTTGCGGTGATAACGGTGGTAGAACAGGCTGGTGCAAATGTTTCGACAGGGGAGCGTGCCTTCATCAGGGCAACTGCTTTCCTTGGCAGTTTTCATATACGTGAGTCCCCCCAACTCCCAACAGGGGAGATTTACATGGACCTTTGCCAAGAGACGTACCGACAAGCGTTTGGTAGTGGCTGGTAGAGATGCAGGAGTCTAAAAAGCGTTGCGAAATTCGGTTCCGTAAGGTTAGCTTTACCGCAATACAAATATGTTAAGTGGTTAGACATACAAAATATGTTGCGGTGAATCATAGCAAGGGTACCTGGCCTTTGATGCAAAGCAACTTCCCAAGAGGCACGGTAATCCCGTGGCTAGTTATGCAGTTCCCCGCATGCGAGTGAGTTCCCTGCGTTCGGCGGTTTCCCAGTGACATACAAAATTACATTGATTGACTGTGTTGTAAATGGGCGACGGCCCTATATGCTGATGCAAAAGCGTCGTTTCGCTTTCGAAAACTGCGCTCGGCTAAAGAGAACAACCTTGACTCGCAAAGCAGTTGAACAGGAAACTACGAAATTACGTAGCTATTATGGAAGAAATCAACAGCTCAGAAAAAAATGGCCGTGTAAACATTAACTGGCTTACGAGGTCGACAAACCAACGGTTCAAAGCATCACAGCCACGTCCGAAATAGCGCTGAAGGCCGGCCAGTACACTTATGCGCCTCGGCGCGCGTAATGTAACAGGAGACGGCAGGTGCACGCATACATCATTAAGGAACACATATTATTTATGTCGGTGAAAGCGGTCACTCTTCAGTTCTGACATGCTTCAGCGCGTAACACTAGTATACTGCGGCGAAGCTGACTTCAGGAAGCCGACTTCTTCAACTCATCTAGCGAGGCAGGTCCGTTTATCACGCTTGGCAACGTTTGACATTTTCTGCCTTAATTTCGTTTGTTCTTTTTAATTTTCTTATCACAGTGACCCTGTATCACGCAGTAGCAGAGCTAGTTCCGCGTCTTAACTGCGTTAGGAAAGGCAAGCGTGTATGCAGCAGGCACGGCAGCATTGGCTCTTGTTTGGAAACTTCAAGAGACGCTCTTCCGCGCAGCGATGTGATTTGTATTATTAAAAGAATGCAGGTGACGATTAAATGAGCCGCAGCAAAGGTGTAAAAAAGCAGTAGTAATGCTGTTCTAAGATCCTCTCGCTCGAGCGAGATGGTCTTAAAAGAAACCCCGATGTAACGCGATCTGACGGAACAGCTCGTCATGCCAGTGTTTTCTTACGTCCTCGTTCTTTCGTGCATCCTCCCCTGAACCAGACTACTGAATGGTTCAGTGCACGCACTGACGATCCTGACGGAGGCAATACCACTCACATGAGCAGCTCCATATAAGATGCCACGGCCCATTCCACATGCCGGCTGCAATTTGACGCGGCCAGGAGGCAAAATATGCGCACAAGGTACCTAATGGTAACGCATCAAACTGCTCACAGCCCCAATCCTTTATTACACGCATATAGCGTGGAAATATGAATTACTCACGCTCTAAGTGGGCACGGAATACGGACCGTTTCGCAGCGCAGCCGGCTCCGTAAAGCGGCCGCCATGGAAATGAGCGGATGTGACATCATGGGTTATAGCGGACGTGACGTCATGGGTGAACGTAGACATTTCGGGCACCTTTCGTCTGCTGTGCCCCGGGCACAGCAGACACGGCCCAGACCCGTGTGCCTCGGTCGCCAACTGCTGTTCTTTTTTTCGGTCGTATTCTACTATACCGACTGTACCTATGGTTTAGCGTTTAAAACACGGTGGTGTAAAAGTTTAATTTTGAAATAATTATAAAACACCAACCATACATTTTAATGACCTAAAAGACGTTGTAAAACGAAATTATACTCTTCAACGTTCTTGATTCAAAAGAGTCATCATTCTCACCGATCGTTGTTAGGGGACGCTGCAGTCGTGTTTCCGTTAAGATTCTTAGAGTTTCCGCTACATATTGTGTTGGGGTGGTCGTGGTGGTTGTGTCGTTATGTTATAGTTTCAGAAATTCCCCTTAAATGCAACTGTCGCGCATGACATAGCTGGAGGTTGTGAAAATTATCCGCTTATGGGTGACGGGTTTCTCCCAATATCAGCGTAACCCGACAGCGTTGTTCTGTGGCCCGACGTCAAGATATTATCGTGTGGGAAACAAGTGTCGCAGTGTTACATTCGATAACGACGGGGTCGGTTTCGCCCTAAATTGCGCTCTCCCGTCAGGGCACCACCGAAGAGCAGCGGCGGCCCGCGGGTGACAAGAGCGGTCTCGGCCGGGACACTTCACAATTTTTTGTCGTCGGAGGGACCCTTGCGACCGACGACAAGCGCGGCCGGGTGACCTTGGTGGCAGCGTTTCGTGATCAGCTGCAGCGATGATGGAGGTGCGCGAACGTCGCGGCGCGTCCGCATCGGCGTCCGCCGCGGTTTCGGGCAGCGGCGGAGTCGTCGTACTCCGACGAGGAGCGACCACTACGGCGGCGCCCGAACTCGAGGGCTTCCTTGACGACGCTTGCTTGGACGAAGACGAGTCGTCGCTCGCGCCACCCGGCACCCCCGCCGAAGACGAGGAGGAACAGGGCGTAGACGAGGAGCTGTCGCTGCCGGCGCGCGCCGCCGAGCAGGCCGAGCATCTGGTGCGCAAGGTGCTCGAGGAGGCCGAGCAGGCCGAGCAGCTAGTGCGCAAGGTGTGGGAGGAGGCCTGGAAGGTGTGCCACTTCAGCTCGCTGCCGCAGTGGCTTCAGGACAACGACTTCCTCCACCGGGGTCACAGGCCGCCGCTGCCGTCGTTCTCGGCCTGCTTCCGCTCCATCTTCCGCATCCACACCGAGACGGGCAACATTTGGACGCACTTGCTGGGCTGCCTGGCGTTCGTCGGCATGGCCACATACTTCCTCACGCGGCCCTCGGCCGAGATCCAGTGGCAGGAGAAGGTGGTGTTCGCCAGCTTCTTCGCCGGGGCGATCATGTGCATGGGCATGTCGTTCACCTTCCACACCGTCAGCTGCCACTCGGAGAAAGTGGGCAAGCTGTTCAGCAAACTCGACTACTGCGGCATCGCGCTGCTCATCATCGGCTCGTTCGTGCCATGGCTCTACTACGGCTTCTACTGCGACACGCAGCCCAAGCTCATCTACCTGACCGTGGTCGTGGTGCTGGGCATCGCGGCCGTTGTGGTCTCGCTGTGGGACAAGTTTGGCGAGCCGCGCTATCGGCCGCTGCGGGCCGGCGTCTTCACGGGCTTCGGGCTGAGCGGCGTGGTGCCCGCGCTGCACTACCTGATCGCCGAGGGCTTCCTCAGCGCCGTGTACGAGGCCTCCTTCGGCTGGCTCTGCCTCATGGGCGCGCTGTACATCGCGGGCGCCCTCTTCTACGCGCTGCGCGTGCCCGAGCGCTGGTTCCCGGGCAAGTGCGACATCCTGGTGAGATACGTCACCCTCTAGCGCTGTTTTCAGTCTCGCAAATAGGCTATTACGAGCTTGCGCTCTTTTCGGGCTCATTCACACCGGCGACCAAGTTGGTCGCTTTTAGCGAAAAGCGACTGTAAGATATTTTAAAAAGCTCATTCACACCGGCGACTTACAGAGGTTGCGCGACCATTTGCGAATGGCGACCGTTGTCTTGCCTCTGACCTGCACGTGCCCCCTCGTCATCCTTGTTGGAGTCTGCATGGGTGAGCTGGCATGGCGAGGTGTAGGAGTCATTCGAGAGAAAGAGTATCGTTTACACGGAGAAGTGGCTGTTCACACTGCCTGTCGCTTTCCCTCAAATGCTTCCTTGGCGACTAGGGTGACACACCCGCAGTCAAGTTAGCTGTTCGAGGTGTGCTGGCTGCCTAAACGTAAGAAAAAAAGAAATTGGATGAATGTCAATACCAGTGCTATTGCTTCTTGCCTCTTACCTGCATTTGCCTCCACGGCCTCTTGGCTTGCAGAGTTTGCATTAGGGAGCTGATGTGGCTAGGCGTAGGCATTGTCTAAGCAAATAGAAAAGGCCATTCAAATGGGGAATTATGCAAGTAAATGCAGTTCTTATGTCTGCTTCTTGCACTCTTCTTGCCTAAAAGTTTTCGATGATAGTGTCCAGAATACACCAGCACTTTGACTGCTTTTGCTTTTTACCTGCAGGTGTTGCTGTGAGATCCTTAGTATGGTTGCGTGCAGCACTGTAACACTTGGTGGAGGCATTTGAAGTGGTAGCCAAAAATTTAAAGAATCATCCTGGTCTGCATGAATGCTTTCAATTTCTAAATGCAGTGGTAACTATCACTATTGGTACAAGGCCCCCCACATCTATACGGCAAGTGCCACAGCTCGAAATTGAATTTTTCCTTTAGTGTTTCACAGGGTGTTTGATATGTCCACATTTGATGTGATCGATTTCTTTTTATTTATCCCAGTGTGGAGAGAGCATAATTAAATTTTTGTTTTTTTTTATTTTTGCATGGCTTCTTTTTTTCTGAGTTTATGAAGCAGTAGTCTATTGAGGCTAAAGTGACTCATCTAATGACAATCATCAGCTTTTGTTTTGCAGAAAAACAATGCATTTCCTGACCCATTGTTTGCTTTCCAATTACTCGCATAATTTTGCAGAGTATTCTACCTATATTGACTTTCTTGGCCTCCACTAGAGAGTCTTGCATTTTCAAATACCATTCTTTCTTTTAAAAATTATTCGACACTTCTCATAATTTCTCTACCTTGGGCTTCTGATGCTATGCATTCATCATTCTTGCTTGTTGTTTCTGACTAGAAATGTCTTCTGTAATTTAGAGCTTAAATTTTACCTTTGGAACACACAGAAGGGCTTGCCATTGCATATCTGCTAAACAGGGAAGCATGTTTCATTAAACATTTGCAAAATCCAATAGAAGATTGATGAATGCAGCTTGCAGTATGATTTGACTGAATGAGCCATAAATGTAACTCATCTCACTTGGTAAATTAAAGCACATATTAGTGTGATGTACAACATATGTTACACTAATGTGGTGGGTTCTCTTTCTACAGCAAAATAATCGGTGCGCAAGAAAAAGTTATTTTTGCATACCCCTTGTACACACTAATTTAAGGAAAATGAGATGGAGCTGTCCATACGATCTACTTATTTTACCTGCGAGTGTACACACCAAAGATGTGTCCCAGCTGCTTAGTAGTATTTGAGATTATGTCGGTATTGCACAAGTGCGTGTTGTCTAAAATAATTGAATTTTGAAAATGCTCGTAGGGATCTGATGTGCATATCTGCAGTTTATGGATACTTGTAAAAGACTCAGCATCAAGTGCAAGTGAACGGTCCCACAGGCCCGGAGTCGATCATGCAAATAGATTCTCTGCACACATTTGTGACCAGAAAAGATATGACACATGAAATAGGATGCAAGGAAGTGTTGAAAATATTGCACAGTTAATAAAACACCTACGCTATTAATATGTGGGTTCATGCACTCGATTTTGTCCGTATTAGGCACTTGCCTTTTGATTGCTTCCTGACACAGAAATACTCGGCATCAGGCTGTTTTTCTGCCGTGGCCTTTGTAGAAGCATGATTGTTCAAAGTGCAACAATTAAGCAGATTCTATGACTTGCTTGTAGATTCTCCAGTACAATTCCAGTGCGCTGGTCCGCCTGTCCAGCAATTTCCTACTAAAGAGAAACCTGCAAATAAAAACACCGCTCCGCATGTAAAAAAATGCTCTACTGTGATGCTTCTCAAACGATTGTGATGCATGACAGGAGCTGTCTACTCGCGTGATGTTCTGAACAAGAAGATACATTCGTTTACCTACATGTGAAGGTATACACCAGAGCACTTCAGGGCTTGGGAGGCACAAAAGGCAGGAATGTGCCATAGCGTCCGATGTCGTCACGCGATCACATGTCAAATCTAAACTGTACGAGACTACTACGCATCCAAAAAACAAATTTGCAAGCGAAATTTGCGCCATGCTTTATTGCATGAATATGTACATCGTGACTTACATAAGTCACGCACTTAGCAAGCGCTTTCTGTAAACTTAATATTAACGCATCACCTTCATAAAGCCGTCGGGTATGCATTTTTAAATGACAAAGCATAAGGTGACCTGTTCTCGTTTTCAGCTTTTTCAGTAGTAACTGCGCTGACCGCATTGACCAGTATCCACAGGGCAGCGTCCTAGCGGTTGCCACTTTATCGGTCCAGCGTTTCCTCTACAGTTGGCCATGTATTAGACAGTTTTAGTATAGCATACGCTAAAGAATAGCGTGTCGTCACTGCGCATGCGCTGAACGCTAGACAAAATAGCGGGTATAGTGGGTGTACGCAACGCAAACGAGTTAGCGTTCTTGCGTGGTTTGCGAAGTTTGCGTGAAACATGGCGGCGGTCCCGGCTGCCCGCTTCGAATTGAATTTGGCGTTGCTTTTGTAAAATGCACTTCGTTCGTAGCAAATGATTGTGTAAACGGCTTTCGCTTAGTCTCAGGCCGCTTCGACGACAGAGTATTATGCATAACCTCGTGGTGTTTTCGAAATCGCTTCTCGTTTCAAACGAGTCGAAGCCTGATGAAAGAAACGTTCGAGATGTCAGCTCCAGGCGGGAAACAGCCTCAACGACGGCATATGGCCTCTGAGATCCAAAGATATCGCCGGTCAACTAAAATTGTACGAAACGTGCACTGCTTAGCGTATGCTACACTATAGCGTATAGCGTACGCTAAACTAAAACTGTCTGTTAGAGAGTTTTAGAATAGGGGCCCCAAAGAGCTTTGCAGGTGTTATCGTTGGGGCATGCAGGAGTGAAGAGGTTTAGAATAGGGTTTTGCGTTTGCGGATAGCGTCTTGCGCTGACAGCATCACTACGGCGTCAAAGAAAAGCTATTACAAATAATTAAATAAACTATACCATTTTATGATAGGAATAGTAATTTTGACGTGTGTATTCGCATTTAATTACAATTTTGAGGTTATTCTGTAAGCAGCAAACAATTAGTTGTGCTTAGTTTTGAGCAAACCAACTTTACGTGCCTTCACCAGCCAAGCTTAGCCTTGTTAGGCCTACGAGCCATAACATCAACAATCGAATTCGGAATCAGCGGCGTCTAATGAATCAATCTTCATAACACACGCTAGTTGAGAGAAAGCGATAACCGCAGTCACTTCTCCTAGCTGGCGAACTTCACGCGTTACCACGAATTGAACCCAGTTTGGTGCTAGGCTAGAGCCATCGAGTTTCTCACTATAACACCTAGAGGGAAATCTGGTGCCACCGTCTATGGGAGTTTCTTAAGGAGGCACCGCGCCGTCATGGGAATGGCGGTATATGTGTCTGCAAGGCTCGTGTTGGCTGGTGTTGCAAGAGGCTTCGTCTAAAACGTGGGTATGGCTACACAAATAACGTGTTCTCAAAGTAAAATCTTCATTAAATGTTTCCATACACGCATATTACATCTTTACTCACCTACAATGCATGACCAAGCGAAGAAAAGCAAGAACAGACGACCAACTGTTTCAAAGCGAGCGCGAACCTTGTCGTCTTTAGCGGCCCGCTGATACTTTTTACGCAAGATATAGTCGTACACGCAATAACAAGTTCTCATAGTTAAATAAAACATGTTTTCGCGTAATAATAAAGCTGAAACAGCTCTTCCCGTGCTGTTTTAGTAGAAAACGAATCATTGTGACAGACGGAACGGTAGTTGCCAAGCGCGTCTTCAAGGTGTCCTGTCTCTCCGAGAACGATGCCAATCCGAAGTCACAATATACCGGCATTCCCATGCATACCACAGCGCAGCAGTGCCAGATTTCCCTCTAGGTAATGTAGTGAGAAACTCTATGGCTTCCCAACGCAAGATAGCGTTCCCAACGCAAAACCCAAACGGAGTTTGCGTCTCGCGCATGCGCAGTGGCTTCGACGCTATTTCTTTTGAGGCCCCAAAACGTTTGGGGCCTCTATTCTAAAACTCTATACGCCTAGACCGTTCGGGGGCGGACAGCAGCGTTTCACGGTCCCGCTGCTGTTCGGCGCCCTCGCAGGAACGAGAGAGAGAGAGAGAGAGAGAGAGAGAGAGAGAGGGGAAAGCGGTGGCCCGCGCGCGCTAAGTTCGAAAGCTACCTCGCCGCGATGCTGCTCCTAAGTCCAAGACTTGCTGCGCTATGGCGCCGCAACGAGATGGACAATGCAGTCCGCACAACCGCGAGAGAACGGCGTTCGTAGCGTGGGACGGCCTCTACCAGTTCAAGGTTAGGCCGTTCGGCCTTTGTAATGCCGCGGCAACCTTCGAAAGAATGATGGACTCCTTGGGTGCGATCTTGTACGCGTTCCAAAATAGAACGGAGGTGGTTCGTTCTTTACGTCACGAAATAGGCGGTATGTTCCGTTCCGTTCGTCCGATAGCAGACGACACGGAATGATTGACAGCAGATATCACGTCACAATTGACGTCATGGCGTTCGGCACGGTTCAAATTGACGAATCGTATTTGGCTCGGTGGAACGAACCGCCTCCGTTCTATTTTGGAACGCGTACAAAATCGCACCCAAGTACTTCGCGGCTTTAAACTTGTTTATAAAACACCTTACAGGCCCTGTCAGGCGTTGAGTAAGCGATGCAATGTAACAATGAGCTGTTGAGTACAATGGAAACAACTCAAAAATAAATCTAACACAATTGTACAGTGGCTGAACTAAAAAAACAAAAAGCACAGAATGCATACTCAAGCATAACAGCAAGAATGATGGAGATTAAGTAAAAAGCGCGCACAGTCGTCCACGAAATATTTTACGATCGGTTATCGAGACGATTTCATCGGGAAGACCATTCCAGTGAGATATGGCACGAGATACAGCAGATAAATTGATAGCAGTAGTTTTACCAAAAATGCGCTTGAAGCTAAGATGTTTATGTAATCTTGAGGACGCACGGGCGGGGGTTTCGAGGGGTAATATGCATGGCTTATCGGAATGAACATATTTGTGAAGTAGATTGAGTAAAGCAACCTTGCGGCTGATTTCTAGGGGCTATAAAGAAATATCGAGCTTAATCTGCGTTATACTGGAGTTCCGATCAAAATTCCGAGTGATATATCCGGCAGCTCTGTTCTGTATGCGTTCTAGCATGGTTATGAAATATTCTTGGTGTGGTGACCATACAGCGGATGCAAATTCTAATTGTGGGCATACAAACGTCAGGTATGCTAATTTACGCACGTCAGCAGATGAATTTTGCAAGTTGCACCTCGGAAAGCCAAGCATTTTAGATGCAGTTGCGCAAATTGTAGTAATGTGCGAAGACCAAGAAAGGTCACTGTGAGGTTTACACTAAGGTATATTTAGGTAGTGGCAACGTTGGGTAGTGGTACGTGAGAAAGTCGTATTATTTAAAGGGACGCTGAAACGATTTTGACGATTTTCTACAAACGTACTGAGTCGTTAGAGTAGGTCCTTCTGATCATTAATTGACACATCTAAGTGCTCCGCGTAAAGCGTGTAATTTATTATAAGGTTTTAAAAATGCACATCGCTGCCGATCGTAGCACACTGCTAGGCGGAATATTAAGCCGCCCCTACCCATATGACAGAAATCGCCCATATGACGTCAGTGGGGCGAGCTATCCGATTGGCTGACCAGAGCGCGTGATCGATATTTTTTCCAACTTTATGGTAAACAAATGATGTTTGTAAAGTTGGAATGTTAGTTAATTTATTTTTATAAAAAGAAAGTAACATAAAGAGAATGCACAAGAACAATCTTTCAGTACACTTAAGCACTTCCGGCACACAGCTGTCGTCTGCTTGTGTTACAGCGTGCTCCGTCTCTGACGAGAGCTCCGTAGTCAGTGTCGGTCTGTCTTTTCGCGAGCGCTGTGATTCGACTTTGTTGCTTTGTGGACTGCAACCGTAGCGACTGGCAATATGGCAAGCTGCGACATCGTGTCCTTGTGCAAGCCAGTAGACAAGCGGACTGGCTGCAACGCATTGGACAGCCGCTATCCGATGGGCGCCAGAATTTGCGCGATGGCGGCCATCACTTTACACCGGAAGATTACTAACGAAATAGCGTTTCGCGAGTCCGGTATTAGGGTAAACGCAAGCGCAAGGGGACAGGGCCTGGCCGTGTCCCCTTGCGTGTCGTTTAAGGGGATGAACAGAGGCGCAAATGTGAATGGTCTGCATGGTGCAGCCACCTGGTGGCATAGAGCTCAACTACACACAGTAGCAGTAACAAAATGTATTCTTCTTTGCTGCTGGCGTAAATTTTTGGCAAGAGTGTAATCGTTGACACGTTGTTTTTGTAAATGTTTAAAATGTTTTACACTTGGTTGGAGCAATATTAGCTCTTTCTGTGGCAGGTTAAGCTCTGCGCCAACGGGTGGCTGGACCGTGGAGACAGATCAGGCAGCTCAAGCACGTCTACGCTAAAGTTCCTTCATCAGCTTGAGTTTATGCCTTCACCGTTCCGTCAAAACGTTCTTCTAGTGTGTGATTACCGGAATACCAGACATGTTCGGCGCTACGACAGAATGCTCGCAACGCACGCTGCTTCGATAGCTCTTGCCAACGCCTCCTTTATTAGGCGTTGCTCTTGCTTGGGGTTGACGGCCAAGCCGATAGCGGAGAAGTTTCGCGTGGGCGGGGACGGGCTCCAAAACAAACGGAAGTGGACGATGTGACGCCGCATCGTGACGCAGAACCAGTGAAGGTGGAGCTCAGCCCCGATCGCTCGGCGAACGAGTTGAGGAGGAAAAGCATGGCTAGGGAGGAGGGTAACTTGTAATCGCTTGTAGCTCCATTAATACGTAACGCTTCACTTAAATTGTGGTGCGAATGTTCTACTTAAGCTGTACCATACGCGTCTACTAAATTTGTCCGAACCGTTTCAGGGGCCCTTTAAGCTGTATGTGAATATGGAGCTCGTGCGCTTGCGTCAGAACGATATTTGGACATTTGGAAGGGTTAAGAAACATTTTCCATATGTTACACTAGTCGATAATAATGTGAAGGTCATGCTGCAAGGTGGTATGATTGTTAAAGTGACCCTGAAACGATTTTGACAATTTTCTACAGACGTACTGAGTCGTTAGAGTAGGTCCTTCTGACCATTAATTGACACATCCAAGTGTTCCGCGTAAAGCGTGTAATTTATCATAAGGTTTTAAAAATGCACATCGCTGCCGATCGCAGCACACTGCTCGGCGGAATTTTAAGCTGCCCCTACGCATATGACGGATATCACCCATATGACGTCAGTGGGGCGAGCTATCCGATTGGCTGACCAGGGCGCGTGATCGATATTTTTTCCAACTTTACGGTAAACAAATGATGTTTGTAATAGTTGGAATGTTATTTAATTTGTTTTTATAAAGAGAAAGTAACATAAAGAGAATGCACAAGAACAATTTTTCAGTACACTTAAGCACTTCCGGCACACAGCAAGTGTCCGTCTGCTTGTGTTACAATGTGCTCCGTCTTTGACGAGAGCTCCGCCGTCAGTGTCGGTCTGTCTTTTCGCGAGCGCTATGATTCGAATTTGTTGCGTTGTGGACTGCAAACGTAGCGACTGGCAATATGTCAAGCTGCAGCATCGTGTCTCTCTGCAAGCCAGTAGACGAGCGGACTGGCTGCAGCGCATTGGACTGCCGCTATCCGATGGGCGCCAGGATTTGCGCGATTGCGGCCGTCACTTTCCACCGGAAGAGAGAGAGAAAGCATTTATTTATCATGGGATTGGGCGACTTCCTCGCACGGTGGAGCCCTTAGTTCAGGGCCCCATTGGCTCGCGCCACTCCGCGTGCCCGCCGGATCAGCCGTCGCTGCTCTTGCGGGTCTGAGCTGGTCAGCGCAGGCTCCCAGGAGGAAGGTGAAGGTGAAGGAATAGGGGAGTAGCCCGGAGCGTGTGGGCACTCCCAGGTGCAAGGATATACTGTGGGCTTTGCTCCACAATAGGGACAGTATGAGGGATATCGTGTGGGGTGGAAGAGGTGAAGATAAAAGAGGCAGGGAAATGAATTAGATTGAAGCTGTCGCCACGCGACGGCATCTTCTCAATTAAGGGAATTATGTGGTGGAGGGAAGTGTCTCCTGGTACCTCTGTAATATTGTAGAGTTTCAGTGTAGTTCAGTGGTTCTGTCGGTGTGTCGTCTGGGTTAGACAGCTCTTCCAATGGCACCCGGTTAGCGAGCTCTCGGGCTACCGCATTAGCGCGTTCATTACCATGGAGAGAGGCGTGTCCAGGTGTCCAGACGATACACACCCTGTGTAACGCTGTGGGGTGTAATGATGTAAGAATGCGGTGTGTGTAGGGTGTCACCCTCCCTTGTGCCAAAGTCTTGCAGGTGGTCTGAGAATCAGTGACCACTGTGATAGGTCCATCCGGCGCCGGCATGGTTGAAGCGTGTACGCCGGAAGATTACTAACGCAATAGCGTTTCGCGAGTTCGGTATTAGGGTAAGCGCAAGGGGACAGGGCCTGGCCGTGTCCCCTTGTGTGTCGTTTCAGGGGGTGAACAGAAGCGCAAATATGAATGGTCTGCATGGTGCAGCCACCTGGTGGCATAGAGCTCAACTACACACAGTAGCAGTAACAAAATGTATTCTTCTTTGCTGCTGGCGTAAATTTTTGGCAAGAGTGTAATCGTTGACACGTTGTTTTTGTAAATGTTTAAAATGTTTTACACTTGGTTGGAGCAATATTAGCTCTTTCTGTGGCAGGTTAAGCTCTGCGCCAACGGGTGCCTGGACCGTGGAGACAGATCAGGCAGCTCAAGCACGTCTACGCTAAAGTTCCTTCATCAGCTTGAGTTTATGCCTTCACCGTTCCGTCAAAACGTTCTTCTAGTGTGTGATTACCGGAATACCAGACACGTTCGGCGCTACGACAGAATGCTCGCAACGCACGCTGCTTCGATAGCTCTCGCCAACGCCTCCTTTATTAGGCGTTGCTCTCGCTTGGGGTTGACGGCCAAGCCGCTAGCTGAGACGTTTCGCGCGGGCGGGGGCGGGCTCCGAAACAAACGGAAGTGGACGATGTGACGCCGCATCGTGACGCAGAACCAGTGAAGGCGGAGCTTACCCCCGATCGCTCGGCGAACGAGTTGAGGAGGAAAAGCATGGCTAGAGAGAAGGGTAACTTGTAATCGCTTGTAGCTCCATTAATACGTAACGCTTCACTTAAATTGGGGTGCGAATGTTCTACTTAAGCTGTCCCATACGCGTCTACTAAATTTGTCCGAACCGTTTCAGGGGCCCTTTAATGGAATTAATCGCTCGGTAAACAACGCAATCGTCGGCAAACAGTCGTATGCAAGGAGAAATGTTTGGATATAGATCGTTAATAAATATTAGGAAAAGCAGAGGCCCCAAGACATCCCCCTGTGGAACACCGGACGTGACCTCAGTAATAGGACAATCGTTAACAACGGTAAACTGGCGACGAAGCGATAAGAAGTTTCTAAGCCAAGAAAAGGTTAGTGAGTCGATACCTACACTCTAAAACAAAATTACATCCTTTGGTTTATCTCTTGTCACACAACAATAAACGTCATCTGTCTTGTCCGCATTTCCTTTCTTTAACGCTGCGAGCCCGGTACTTCCCAGTAACGAACGGCATGCGCGTTATCAGCATGACATAGCATTCCCGACAGGAAAGTAGCGGGCGCGGCGTTTTAAAGAAAGGAAACGCAAGCAAGGCAGGTGACGATTACTGTTGTGTGGCATATATACACCCGAAAGGGTGTACCTTCGTCTAAGAGTGTAGATCAGATATTTTAGAAGTGAGCCGGCTATGGGGCAACGCGATCGAATGCCTTTGAGAAGTCCAGGAAAATTGCGTCTATTTGTTGGCTGTTGTTCATACTGATGTGTAGATAGGTGGTGAACTCCAGTAACTGTGTTTCCCAAGATAGGCCTTTCCTGAAGCCATGCTGTTTCTGAAAGAAAGTTTTTTTTTTCTAGGTGCGAGTAAATCTGCGAGGCGATTATGTGTTCAAGTAGTTCGCATGACACAGATGTTAGCGATATTGGGCGATAGTTTTCAGGCCTATGTCAATCTCCACTTTTAAAAATAGGGACAACCTTCGCAATCTTCTAGTCAACGAGCAAGACACCAGACGATAAGAGATGACACAAGACGACCACACCATACCGCAGTACGGTGTGGTAATGGTCCACATGTCTGTGTTATCTAGACGATGTCATAGTTAAGACTAAGATGGGCTAGTTGGCTGCTGGCTTGATGAAACATGCTTATAACGGCGCGATTTGAGTACAGGACACAGAATGCGACTGTCCTGTGTGCATTATTTCATCGGCGACAGTCCTGTGTGCAGTCTTCGTGTCCTGTCCGCAAATTTCGCCGTTAAACCCGTGTTCCATCAAGATGTCATAGTCTTCTCAGCAACTTTCGCGAGTCACCTCACGTGTCTATCGGCATTCTTGCTGTTTTCCGACGCGCCGGCCTGCAATTGAAGTCATCCAAGTGCCACTCTGGGCGTCGTCAAATTACCGTTCTTGCTTGTGTCGTCAGTGCCACTGCCGTTCAACCTAACCCTGACAAGATTCGTGCTGCCCAGAACTTTCCTGTTCCGCCACAGGCGTAAGAAGGAGCTTTGCTGGGCTGCGCTCGTATTTCTGTCGTTTTATCAAGAATTTCGCAGAAAGCGCTCGCCCACTCACCGACTTACTTAAGAACGACGTTCCTTTCAGATGGGGCCTTGCTCATTAAGCCAAAGCCTTCTGCACCCTCGTACGCTTGCTCACGGTTCCCACATTGCTGGCTCATTATGATCTGCCGCCACTGAACTTCATATGGGTGCCAGTGGCCATGGAATCGGGACTGTACTTGTTCAATGGCAGCATAACGCAGAACGCGTAATTGCATACGCCAGCCGCCTCCTGTCAACCGCCGAGAGGAATTTTTCAATTACCGAATGGGAGTGCCTGGCATTAGTTTGGGTAGTTGCCAAATTCCGCCCCTACATGTACAGCCACACATTTTCTGTGGTTACCGATCACCACGTCTTGTGCTGGCTCTACTAACGTAAAGACCCCACTGGATCATTGGGTAGAGGGGCGCTACGCCTCCAAGAATATTAATTTGGGGTTTTATGCAAGTCAGGCCGTTTCCACATGGACGCCAACTGCCTCTCCCGTCATCCTGTCGACCGCCATGAATATGATGCCTATGACACCGACTCTTGCGTCCTGGCAATTTCTGATCTGCACCACATCCGCACTGAAGAACGGCATGATGACTGCTTACGTGTTCTCATCGATCGTCTCAATTCTGGACATTTGGAGCCCACGCTGCACATGTTTGTGCTCCACGACGACGTTCTCTATGGCCGCAGCTTACGCACTGAAAAACCAGAATCTTTGCTCGTTGTACCACGCCATCTCCAGACATCCTTTCTTGAGCAGTTGCATGACGCCCCTACTGCAGGCCACCTCGGTGTTTCGCGTACTTACGACCGCGTGCGACGCCGCTTTTACTGTCCAAGCCTGTACCGCTCTGTGCACCGCTGCGTTGCAGCCTGTGCGCTCTGTCAGCGCTGAAAAAAAAACCTGCTGTGCTGCCTGCTGGACGCCTTCGCCCCATCGATGTGCCCTCACAACCATTCTTAAGCATTAAAAAGTAGAAAAAAAAAGATTATGGTTCAGTAATTATTCATAACGCTTCTAAATAAAGCAGAAACATTAAAACTATACGACACACTTCAATTAAGATGCTGCCTATTCCTTCAAAGTATTAAATATCTGAAACACAGAGTTCTCTTGGGGCATTGGGAAACCTAGCAAATAGCAGCGTGACACTTTCGAATAGTTGCTTACAGTTTTTTTGAAGGGACTGGCAACTAATTTGCATGGTACCCGTTTTTTTTTTGTGTGTGTTGTTGCATATGGGTCGCAAGCCCCAAGGGTAGCGTTGGCCTGGCGGCCTGGGGCACAACTGGAAGCATCCGAAGGTGCTGGCAAAGGATGAGTCGACTGCTAACAGAACAACTTGTTTATTCTAGCATCGCAAAAGAGCGGCCGGTCAGATCGACCGAAGTGGAGAGACGGGAGAGCACGTTACTCAACGGAAGAAATCGGAGCCCCTCTCTTGGCGTCCGGGGGCAGCTGCTTTTATACTCTCGGAGCTGAGGGCAAGAAGGAACGGCTCTGGATGGGGCGCACGTGACGGCGCCGCTCGGGCACGTTGAGACGAGTAGGTGACGCATCCGCCGGGCCGGCGCCGGTCAGACCTCCTCGCTTCACAGTTGGGGGAGCTCCTCTCCCCGGCTGCCGCGCTTTGACAAGCGTGGGCACCAACATGCACACACACACACACGAAGACACGTGGCATTGAAACATGCCTGGACGCGCTTGGCGGGGAGGCGTTGCGGCAGCGCTGAACGGGCCAAAATGTCCGCCGCTTTGAACGAAGCCCCGGCGTCCGTTGCATCCGCGCCGGCTCTACCGCGCGTCGTAGGCGAAACGTAACATTTTGCAACGGAAAGCTTACCAGTCGGTGTCTAATCATGAAGTGCTAATGCGGAAAACGCGTTGGAACATTTCTTGTCAGAATTTTTCAGTCTGCATTGAGGATGTAGTCGTGCTACAGTGTACTCGTGGTCTGTAAAAATGCTGGAAAGAGTGATAGGTGAGCACAATAGCGATTATACGCCGGGATTGGTGGGAAGCAGACAAGTGTGGCTTTAGCAGTAACAAAGTAATGTTTTGCTTATCAAGCCGATATTCCTACAATACATGTTTTATGAAGCTTTGAATTATTTTTACAATCAAAGATGGTGTCCGAATCTACGCTCCAGCAACGGCTCCCTCATGTTAACACAAACCGATATCGAAGGATATGCTTAGCCAAACCAGGCTAAGTGGTAGGATATGGCAGTAGTGCTATTATTGCTGTGCTGGAACCCCTTCACGGCACAACTCGGGGCACTAATTAACCAGGGTTGCAAGATCGCTCCAACCACAGGTAGCCAAATTGGCCTCCGCAGTAGCCCACATGTAGCCAAAAGTGAAATTTTCGGGTAGCCCAAAAGTAACCAAAAAGCTTCGTCTTTTTGTGGAGTCGTTTCTTAAGCATAGTGAATTAATTTTCGGCAAGAATACCTACATATTAGTTTTTCCACGCATGACCTCCGCGCGCATCGTCACGGAGGCCATGCGGCACGGAAAGCAGATGCTGCACAAGCGCAAAAAGTGCAGAAACGCAGACATGCAGGCAAATTCATGATAAGGCAAATGCGGTCTTCATTGCAAATGCACTGTTCTTTTTTTTTTCCCCCAGAGCACCAAATAACCACGAAAAGAACAACGCAAAGATGGCACCCCGCAATAAACACGTTAAGTAATGGCATGTATTCAGGTGTTCAGTATTGTTACTTATACAGCTCATAATTTCGTGTAACACCACACACTGCACTAAACAAAATACTACAAAAAATTTCAAGACAGTCTAACACAGTAGATGGCGGTTAGTACAAAATCTAGTGCGATATATAGACATAAAAAGTATGCTACGATTAAGCATCCCGAGCTTATTGAGAAGTGGAAGTGCTTGGTCCGTACAAAATGTCAGAGCTGAAACGGGACAAAAATTCTTGGCCCGGTTTAAAATCCTTGCAGCAGCCTCTGTTCCTGGCCAGGTCAAACTTCCCGTGGAGGAGCGCAACCAATGTCTCTTTCGACATTCTATTTCGAAGGTCGGTTTTAATTAGCGAGACCTGGCTGAACACTTGTTCGACGGCGGCATTTGATAAGGGTGGCGATAGCAAAGACAGGAGGGGGGTTTGGAGTTGTATAGGGAATGGATGGCTGTGGTGGCAACGGAAGAGGATTTGTTCTACGTTGGCGTTGGAGCAGGGGCAATTTGGGCAGTAAGGGCGAACTGCCACGTATAGGCGCCATGCGGCAGACAGAAAATTCGGCAAATTCCGGTTAGGTTCAGCCCTCCGTTCTGGCGCCGAGGTCACCCGCGGCATACCGTCAACGGGAGCCAAAAGCTTCTCATGCTTAAAACGTAGAACGGCGAAAGCTCACATGTGGAGACAGCAAGAGTCTATATATGTTCGCTGGCGCGCGCGCGCGCGCGCGGGTAGCGTTAATTCGCGGATGGAGACGTGTTTCCTGAGGCCAGCTTTCTTGATTCAAATTAGCAAAAGGCCGCGATCCTTGACCTTTTGACATGTGTTCTCTAACATATAATTTCCAAATTTTGATCTTGTAGCAGACGCGCTCAATTTCTTCAACCAGCTATCGTCTGCACATTGATTCCAGCGTGCTTTTCATTTGTGCTTAACTATTTTTACTTTTTTAACATAGGAAACAGATGCAGCCCAAAAATAGCCATATAGCCAAAAGGAAAATTCTGACGCCAACTGGGACAAAAAGTAGCCCAATCTGGCAGCCCTGTAATTAACTCGCATACTCATGCGCGTACAACAGCCCTCAGTGGTGCATTGAACAGCTCTGCACGCTCCGCTCGTTAGCGTGCCCTTCTTTTTTACTTCGTAACACACATAGAATATAGGGCAAAAACCTAATAACATATGAACTCCGCTTTTAAGCAATACACATGCACTTATTAACAGCCGGCTCACGTATACTGTAATCTCATATACTACATTCGAAGTGGTAAGACTTAACCGCCAGGTCGCGCGACTTACTTTGTTACTCTTTGCCAATTTAAAATTATAATTCCTACTTGAATCGCGAACAGCGTGGTGGATTGTATCACTATAAATCATGGTCATTTCATTTCCATCAACGTCTCACAACACATTCTGCCAAGTTGTCTGTCCATTTAAAGGTGTATTTGATCAGCACACATTTACCATCGCTCATAAACTTGGCGTATTGTTCCTCCTATGTTCGCAAAAATTTACCTCAGTTGTAGTTGTAATTATGCCGGTGCAGCTCTCTTAAACTGGTCTTAAAATGGCCTGGTTGACCTCCCTGCCTTTCCTCTCTTTGCTATCTCTCTCTCTTAAACTGACTGACAACCACTTTTCATGGTACTTTTTTTTAATGCAATGGAAAGCTTACCAGTCAGTGTCTAATCATGAAGTGCCAATGCGGAAAACGCCGTGGAACATTTTTTATCGGAATTTTTCAATCTGCAGTCGGGATGTAGTTGTTCACTTGAAGCATGCTGAAAACGGTGATAGGTGAGCGCGATATAGCCATTGTACGAAGGCATTATTGGGAGGCAGACGACAAGTGTGGCCGTAGCTGTAACAAATTATCATTTTGTTTATCAAATCTATGTCCCTGTGATTCATGTTTTCTGAATTGTTAAATGATTTCTGGGATAATAGCTACGTGTTTTCGTGGCTTCCTGTCCAACTGCATTGGTATTTAACCAATCAAAACAGAACTAATTGGATCGAAAACGCAACGACGACTTCACACGTGATACGGAGTTCAGCTTGTTGCCGTAGCAACGCTTGCGTTTTTGATTTCCGAAGCATAGAATAATGCGCGAGTTCCTAATAATATGGCAACTGCAATTTTAAGCAGTAGTTATGATGCATCTAACAACAGTCGACTTCGTACAGTAATCTCATAGACTACATCCGAAGTACGAAGGCCTCACCGCCAGGTCTTGCCACTTACTGGTTTTTGAGACTTTGCCAATTTCAACTTATAATTCTTACTTAAATCGTGTCAAGCGTGGTGGGTTGTATCACTATAAATCATAATCAATCAACGTCTCGCAACACATTCTGCCAAGTTGTCAGTCCCTTTAACAGTGGAACGCGATAGCATTGAAAGATCCCCGACTGCTTCTCACGCTTTCCGGCAACTGCAGTTTATGTAACCGTAATGTTTACCGGGAAACGCTGGTGGCGAACGCTATGCACAAAGGCGAGCCTTCTGGTAGAAATACAGCCTCTTGCGTGGGCCGATCCCGAAGGTAGTGCACCAGCCGCACAAATTGATTACATCATTTTCCTGTTTCTGTTATTGTTTCACGCTTTTAATATTTAAGTCTGAGAAGATTTAAAATAAAAGGCATGCGCTGTCGGTGTTTTGTTTCATGACACTTGTTTGTGGGCTGTCATTCTCAAAATTCCGAGGAATAACATTGTCAAGAATGTAAGACCAGGTATGAGCAACTATAGTGATAGAATGGTGCGGCAATATAACCCGCATGTACCGTATGCTATGTAGCAAGGCGTGATATATACGTACACCTAAATATATACGGAAATTTTCGCTCACTTCTTGGTTCTGTACAGCTACGTGGCTCGCATATATTTTTAATTTGGCACACATTACGTGGGACACCCTGTGTATGATATGCAGAATGTGGAAGCGCTTGCCTCGATATCAGCGCTGGTTAGACAGCGTGGTGAACGCACCCTGCAAGATGTGATTCCTCCGCTGCCTAGGATTTGGCGCTGCTGTCGGCTTGAAAATAGGCTGCCCGAACGGTCTCCCCCTCGCCGCCGAGGGTGAGACCGAAAACTTGTGTGGCCGGTGCCCATGCTGAGTGACCCGCCGTCGTGGCTTTGGCGTTGCGCTGCCCGAGGTCGCGGGATCGAACCCGGCCACAGCAGCCGCGATGGGGACGAAATGCGAGAACGCCCTTGTATACCACCGCCCAATGGGTGCACTTTACAAGGAACTCCAGCTGGTCAGAGTTAATCCGGAGTGCCCCATAATCACCTCTTGGTTTTGGCACATAAAGCCCCAGATACTTGAGTGGCGAAGTAATGACATGGCATTAAAAGGTTCGACGGTGCGTTGCGGCTGGCTTGCAATGAAGCAGGCCAATTAAAGTCTCAGCCGGGGGTTTGTCGGTGGTGTGTGCGCGTACATTACGGCGACCCGGAGTGAGTTCATTCTGTTCGCGCTCGATCAGATCGATTGAGAGAGCTCGGTGGCGGGAGGCTCGTGGGGGCAAGTGCTCACTAAGCCCCGCACAGGGGAGTGAGCGCTTCCGTGTGTCACAGTCTGTGTGACACGTTTTCGCGACCTGCGCACTTGTCCCGCGGTGCATCGGTGTTGAATCACCAATGAATGAATGTGAATACACTTTATTCTCGCCATCATCTGTTTCGGTAGAATTTCTTCCTGTCGCTGTTCCAGCTTCGCTCTTTTCTCTGATTGTTGAGCGAGTGTCACGATGTAGCGCACATTGCTTTTGGAGCGCCTCTTCCCCAACGCACTCTATCATCGTGATAACGTGACCACCTTGGTGGTCTTTACGTAGTCTTTATTGTGAGCAGTTCTGTGGGTTTGAACTTCCCCATCTGTGCATCGCGTCTGTCTCAAACCGCTTTACCTGTATTGTTGTACCGGCGCCCCTTTTTTGTTGTTGTTGTTCGCAGTTCCACAGCCACCAGATCTTCCACATCCTGGTGATTGCCGCCGCCTTGGTCCACTACCACGGCATCACCGAGATGGCCATGAAGCGGCTGACCATGGGCGAGTGCCAGGACTGAGGGCGCGGCGCTGCTGCATCGGTGGCGGGAATAAATGGAGAACGCTAGGCTTTTTTTGCAAGCACTGTCTGGTGTCTTTAGGGAGAGTGTGGACAGCCGGGTGTACAAGCGAACGCAAGCAGACAGAGGCGATCTGGGTGCGCCATATTGTGCATATGTAAATATTTCTTTTATTCTATCCTCTTTCCGTGCCGTTTTGCTCCCTCCTTTCTCCACTGTTGACTGCGTTTCAGGTGTCAGCAGAGAGCGCTGGATGGGTACTGCGGTCAGTTTTTCCTTCTTTCTTTATTTATCTAGTTATTTAATATAAACAACCAATTACTGCTATATACTGTCACTGTGCTTGCGGGTGCGATGTACACGGGGTGACTGTGTGAGGTATCTTGCGAACCTGTTGCACGGGCACTGTCGAGTGCACTTGAGTTATTATTAATTAAAAGTGCAGATGGAGCGTTGCTGTACATGTTATCTTGAAGCGTGCTTCGTACTTGGCTCCTGCTGCGTGCACTGCGCTTCAATCACTTTCTCGCAACTCCAAGGCCAATTGATTTCATTGAGGATTGCCCGTGAGGCAGGACCGTCAGATGTCTGCTGCAGATGACAAAAGGGAGCGCTAGCTGCGTCTGTGCGCGCGCCAAGGAATAATCGCCTGCGAGCCGAAATGTCGGTGTCCGACGCGAAGAGCCATGTTTGCCGGCGTACGTCGCTCGCGCGATCACATCCGTGGACGGCACGGAAATGGACGGGACACGTTCTTGTTTTTTAATGCAAAAGCATTATAGGTCCCATGAGGCAGAAAAGCCAGTAACCACTGTTTCGCAACGAATGGTACCAAAAGTCAATGTGATGTCATCAGCGTGTTGTACAACGTCAGCAGTAATACAGAAGATAGTAAATGTTAGAACAATGTCCATTAGTAGTAATTACGAGTAATTAATGTCAATTAGAGTGAAGTTAATTAAGGTTAGAACAACCTAGGGTAAAGTGACTGAAGGTGAAGTAAAGTGAATTAAGGTGAAGGTGGATTAAGAGGAGACTTGATAGCTCGACAACGCCTACACCGCCTATTCAAATACATGGCAAACGCAGAAATGATTCTCTAAGATAACTCCCGAGTCGATTTTAATGAAATTTACGGCATATGAGAGAAAAACTGAAATTCTAGTGGCTGTAAGAAGCGGAATTTCGATTCATGGCCTCTGCATCCCTCTGCATCTAAAACATATATCGCCGTTCTGTAAATGCATCCATCGGAACATCCAAAGCGGACAAATTTGATATATTAATTTGTCTTATGTGAATTTATTACAATGTTCACGAGTGTTTTGCAAAAGTGGTACTCGCATATTAGTGGTGTACTTGAGAAACATGTATGATACATCAAATTTGTCCACTTTAGGTGTGCTATTAGATGCAGTTTACAGAACGGCTATATCGTTTTTCATTGCTGAGTTCGAGTTCTAAACTTCATAGTTTTGTTTTCTCAAAAATTTGCGATTTTTGACAAGTTTATAAAGACATCAGCGGCCTAAATAAAATATCCGCTTCCTACAGTCGCTAGATCAGTCACTTTCTTTTAAATGCAAAAAAAAAAAAAAAAACTCATCAAATTTTGTGCAGTGGTTGCCGAGGAAAACGATTTCTCCTTTCCCGTGTGTTTAGCTAGAAGCCCCCGAGCTAATGCGTCGTCTTAAGGTTGGTGCAAATTAGAGCAAGGTGGATTAAGGTAGAGTTGTGAAGGACACGTGTCAATGTATAACGTCAGGTATCATGGACGTAACCAATTAGAGAACTCATGTTTTAGCATTCATGAAACGTAAGACTACTTAAGCGACTGTCAATTTTTTAAATATCGACCCAGGATGTTTGAAACCGATCCTAAGTCACGAGTCACAGGAATTGAACCTGCGACCTCTTGCGCTCCACGTGCATGATGTGGCAGCTGCAGTGTTCATGTACACTTGTTTTTATGCGTGCTTGAATGTGTTGACGCTGCTAATGCTGTCGTGTTACCTCGCCTTGCCTATGCCGAACTGTCTTGTCACATGTCACCTCGCGCGTAGCAAGCGTTGCGGTTACCCGCCGTGGTTGCTCAGTGGCTATGGTGTTGGGCTGCTGAGCACGAGGTCGCGGGATCGAATCCCGGCCACGGCGGCCGCATTTCGATGGGGGCGAAATGCGAAAACGCCCGTGTGTTTAGATTTAGGCGCACGTTAAAGAACCCCAGGCGGTCGAAATTTCCGGAGTCCTCCACTACGGCGTGCCTCATAATCAGAAAGTGGTTTTGGCACGTAAAACCCCATAATTTTTTTTAAGCGTTGCGGTTAAGCATTGGGAACGAAGTAAGTGCAGTCGAGTGGGTGTTAGGACGTTGATCATTACTGTGCATAAAGATAGGCATGGGCTCGACAGGATAAAAGAAAAAGGGGTCACTTGCATATAGCATAGCGTGTACGTGTTTCTAAAATCTGTATAAAACCGAAAAAGGTATCGGAAGTATCGTACAAGGTTTCTGGGGGCCACTGAAAGGCACTTGAATACCTACAAAGATGAGAGAGCCTGTGTTCACATGAAATGCACTCCTGACCGGTGGAGGGGTACTTTTCCGTGCCACCGGAATTCATCTCCAGAATCGATCTTCACTTCCTCCGGCCCGAAGATAGCGCGCTTCAGTTGCCTCCGTGGGTTTATCGATGGCACAGATAGCTGCTGGCGTGGCGGTGTGGCTTTAGCCTGACAGGGTTTAAGCCAGAGATAAAGCCCGCGCGAGGTGGCGGGCGTGCTTTGCCGGGCATAAATGGCGCCGTTCTGTTTCTTGGAATGAAAGCCGTCAAGTGGCCCCTGGCCTTGTACTACGTTTGGCGATAGTCCGACGCTGTACTTACGGTCAAGTGTCGACCGCGACCACAGTCTGTATGCACGGGGCTATATTTAGTGCTGGCGCGCAATCGGTAGGGCTTTTTTTTTTCTTTTCCTACACTGGCTACACGAGTGTAGCTAGTGCAGGAAGTCACCATCTTTTATTTTACTTGGTGTAGCACAGTTTTGCTACGCCCACCTACACGAATCTATTTTTTATAGCTGTAGTGCAGCATGAAAACTACTTTCTACGCTGGTTTTGATGAGCGTAGGCAGCAGACAACAAGCAGGCTGGCGTGCGTGACGCTATTTCGTCTGGGTCTCTCTGCGCTGATATAGCGACGATAGTGAATATTCGCTGCAAGGACGCTAGCAAAGTGCTGGCGTGACCATGTGTCACAGAGGAAGGTTAGCTAATTTTCTGAGAAGATAAAAGTATCTTACAGATGCTGCGGGCTGTTTCAGACTACGCGCTGTATTATACGCATTGGTGATTTGCCTTCGTGCACTGCGCATTCGCGATGTATTTCGCTGCAATTTGTCGATTTGTTGATCGAAGGAAACTCGTACATTGGCGTTTAGTTTCAGGCAAAGACACATACGCAGCCAGTAGTAAGTGCGAAGCCGGGCGCTTTTCGTCTGCTGATGCACAAGACGACGCGCTGTCTGCTCTGATTGGCTACAGCCCAACAAGCGAAGTGCAGAACACGACGTCATAGCCTCTGCCCGACACTATACACTCGCCTACACCAGCCTGTACGAAGTGTAGCTAAAAAGATTAGCCTCAATGGACATCGGACTGTACAATTCGTTCAACCAAATGGACCGCGTTCCGTGTGTATGCCACAGTACGAATCCGGTGTCCGTAGACGCAGTTAATCACGAAATAAAACGTTGGCGGCTCCACATCGTGCACAAGTCGTGAATTCTGCAAGGTCGATCCAAATAAGTCGCGAACTTCGGCCGAAAAGCGGTTCAGAACCGATTGTCACCGACATCAGCAAGGGTGGTTATAGCAGCAGCAATTGAAGCACGACGATGTGAGGAGGGAACGAACATTAAGAAAGAAAAAGCTTTTTTTTTCGATTTAAGCGAGAAATAGTTTGATTCAAAGAAAATAAAATTCGTAATTGGATTGCATTCTTGGGTTTTACGTGCAAAAACCACGATTTGATTACTAGAGGCATGACGTAGTGGGGGCCTCCGGATTAATTTTGACCAACAAGGGATCTTTAACGCGCTTTTATGATTTCTAATTCTTTTTTCTTTTTATAATTGCTTACTTTAGCTGTTTTCGTGCAGCTGCGCTGGCCGGCGGGCTTGGCTCCTTACGATGCGATCAGCACTCTACGCCCAAATATTTATTCGGCCTCCAAAGAAACGATGTTCAGGCATGTGATTCGACACCCGCGCGGCCGACTTTTTGCTGCGTCGCTTTCCGCGCCGGCGGCTCGAAACACCCATGGAGTCGAGTTGAACTTGAAATTGAAATTGATTTTATTCATTATAGATTACAGGTTATAAAAACAAATAATATACAGAAGGAGGTCCCATAGTCAATGACTGTATCGGGACCTCCTGTTATAAATATGCGCTTTCTGAAGCAACGAATTGAACTACATTAAAATCATATATAAGCAAACATGGAAGAAAGTAAGTACTGGAGAATGCAAAACAAGATTACGAGTTAGTTACAAGAAATCTAACGAAGGAAATTATACAATTGCAAGGAGCAAGTGCAGTAAAACCAAATGAGCGAAACGAATTGAACAGTAACGGAAATTTTACCCAAACATGCAATACAAAAAAAAAGGAATTTCAAATATACATAACCATAAATGCAACAGTAGAAACAACAAAACTTCGAAATACACATGACTATTAATAAAAAAGAAAGTTATCAGAACAGCGGAATATTTGAAATAATAAGGGTGAAGAAAAAGAGAAAAGAAAAAAGAAGTTAATATTAAATATTTTCTGTTGGAAGAAAATTCTTCAGATGTTTTTTAAATACGGATGTTGAAGGCGAAGTTTTGACGCAAAGTGGTATGGAATCCCAAAATGAAAAGGCAGCAAAATGAACTGATTGTTTGCCATAGTTGGTGCGCACCTGAGGTAAAATTAGATTATTGTGCAAAGCAAATCTAGTGACATTAGTGTTTATCAGGCAAGTTTTAGGAATTATACATGCAGGAACTTCATTATTCAATAACTTAAAAATAAATATACCCAGATTATACATCACAGTTTTTTTGACAGACAGAATGTTATTACGGTGTAGCAATGGGAGAGCGCTAGTATTATAGGGACTAGAGGTGACTATTCTAATTGCTTGGTTTTGCAAAGTTTGAAGTGAACTGAGGTGAGTATTGTATGTATTTCCCCAACATATTAACGAGTAGTTAATGTGTGAGTGTATAAAAGCGTAATATAGCGACACAAGTGTAGAACAGTTAAAAAATTGGCGGGCTCTAATTAGTAACCGAATGCCGTAAGCAACTTTCTTTTTAATATTCGAGATATGATGATGAAACTTGAGGTTAGAATCTAGTTCTACCCCTAAGAATGAGCAATGAGTGCTAGAAGGGATTAAATGGGAACCAAGAATCAGCAATGGAACTGAACAAGATGGTTTCTGGGGGGAATTAAATACAATAAACTTGGTTTTCGAGGGATTAATAACAAGATTATTATTTATGCACCAGTTTGTAACCTTAGCCAAGTCATTATTTAGCTTAGTAACTAAGGACGAAATATTTTTATCGTAGTTAATTATGGTTGTGTCGTCGGCGTACAACACACATTGTGAGGATGTTAGACAGTCAGGCAGATCGTTAATGTAAATTAAAAATAATAAAGGTCCCAGAATAGAACCCTGCGGTACCCCTAGGTTAATAACCTTAGCTTCGGAAAAAACATTAGAAATTTTAGCTATGTTATGTCTATCCTGCAGGTAGGTTCGTAGTAACATTAGTGCTGGCCCAGTTATGCCTAGAGCTTCCAACTTTAAAAACAAAATGTGATGGTTAATAGTGTCAAAAGCTTTCGTAAAATCAAGAACTGAACCAGCAAAAAACCCTTTATCAATAGCTTCCTTTAAGCGATCCGTTAGGAAGATAAGAGCAAGGTCGGTTGAATAGCCAGGACGAAAACCATACTGAGAATTGGAAAGAATATTAAATTTAGACAGGTAATTGGTTAATCGAGTAACAGTCAGCTTTTCAATCACTTTACTAAAGAATGGCAGTATACATATTGGGCGGTAATTTGTTAGTAAAGAACGATCGCCTCTCTTAAAAACTGGAATTACCTTTGCTCGTTTCAGGTCAGATGGAAAAATGCCGGTCCTGAATATTAAATTGATAATAAAACATAAAACATCACATATGAGATGAGCAACTAGTTTTATGTTACTAGGATGAATATTATCAAGACCGGCACTGGTTACTTTCAGCTTGCGAATGACATCAAGAACCTCATGGGGTAGGGGAGGGTAAAGAAAAAATGAATGCGGCACACGATTCAGTGACTAAGGGCGGCTACTGATGACTGGCTTGTCCGGAAAAAAGGCATCACTGAACGCTCTTGCTATCTCAAATGGTTGATCATATGTAATGTGATCGTTTGTGATGGTATCGATAAATGAGAGAGAGGGCGACATTAAAAGGTTGCCTTTTAGTTTTTTTATTTAGGTTGTCACGTTTCCGCATATTGGCTTGTATGCTAGCATTTAACCAAGGGTTTTGAGGAAGGGAGAGGATTTTCGTGCATTTTTTCTTGACGGTATGTGAATCGATGAATGATAACAAAATTGCGGAGAACTGAGAAAAGGCTTCTTGCTGATCATTATTTTCAAGGACAGCAGACCAGTCAGTTGTAGTCACAGATTCCAAAAAGGCATCTTTGTTCAGTACGTAGCTGAAGTATGAAATAGTGGGTGACTGCGGCTCTGAGTTGAGGAAAATAAAGATAGGGTAATGGTCTGTTATGTCGACATTAAGAATACCAGCCTCTGGCGGTGACGTCATGTTGCTTAGCCCATGATCTAGTAGTGTGCCCTCATTTATCTTATTACAACGAGTAGGTAGCGTTACCAAACATTCAAAACCGTAACTCTGAACAGTTGCTATAAAGGGAGGAGGTAGGTGAAGTTTCATCCAGAACGTTTATATTGATATCGCCCATAATAACTACATTCTTGTTATTAAATGATAGTTTCTCTAGGGATTGATCGAGGGCAGAACAAAAGTCAATGTAAGATGAAGACGGTGATCTGTAAATGCAACCAAAAATAAAGTTTCTGTTATCAGCCTGAAGAAAAGGATGATTGAATTCTAACAAAACAGATTCACAGTTTGTTAGCTTTAAGTCGACGTCATGACGACGTTTATAGCTAAGATGTGATGATACGTAAACGGCCACACCACCATGACTGCTAGTTTGTCTATGACAGTATTCGGCTGAGTAAGAAGGGAAGGAAAATAAGTTTTTGTCGCCATTGCAGAGCAAAGTCTCATTAAAGCTAATGATGGTAAATCGAAAAGAGAGCGTAGACAGAAGGGAATTAATGTCGTCATAGTGTTTCCGCAAACTTCGTGCGTTGAAATGAACGGCCGAGCATGAACTATTAGTTTTTAGTTCATTTAATTGGCTAGTTGAAAAATACGCAGACATGTTTGTTTTTGTTATTAGCGAGGGTTTCTGAAAAGTTTCCTAAGGTACATTGGCAGCAGCGACGGCACAGTGAACACCTATTAAGCGCGTTTTTCTGCTTGTGCAGCTTTCGGTGCTGGCCACCTGACATCGCGACACGTGCAAGAGGAACAACGTCACCTGAGTTGCGGGGCATTTCAAGATACCACCCTAATGGCAGGTCACCAGAATTTTCGCGCCTTTGTGAACGAAAATGACGTCACTTCTGTTTCATTGCGATATAATTTATTTGGACACTCCAGGCGCATTTCTGCCGTCGATGTTGCGTGAGGTTCCGTATTAAGTCCAACGGCGACAAAATCGTCGCCGTATGCTGTGCGTGCGAGGGTGAGCCGGCGATCGCGGCTCGATCTCGCGCACGGGAGGGAGGAAAGCGTTGAGGAAGCGCGCCGTCTTCCGTCGTGCGCAAGGCTCCAGGGGGAACGTATGGAGGGCGGGGGTGGGGTCATTCTACTCCGGGCCGCTGTATCATGAAATACATGAAAGCCATCTGTGACGGGGACAGAGTCCGCCGCGCGCTGTGTTTTCGCGACTTCGCGTTGATGCGAGACGCAGCACGAAGGTCAATTCGCTGCTGCTGCCGCCGCGCTTCCTTACTCCAGCGTTTTGACAGCGAGTTTCTGCGGTCATCGAGTGAGATTTGTTCATGTTTGCTTGCGCGCGCGACACCATGCTTGTCAATGTAGTTAGTATGCCAATATTTACAAGTTTACACGGCCAATATGACTACTATGTTTACTTATAGCTGTCCACTAATTTGCTATCGCAATCGATGCTTCGCCGTTCGGGCGAAACTGCGAGAATTTAACGGATGTGGCACCACATTATTTCTTCTTTTTCTGCCGGAAAAGTTCCCTCTTCACGCAGATGGCGCTATAAGCCCCACGCGCCGCCCAGTGTGTTGAATTGTCACCAACTCACTTAGAGGACACCAAACATCCACAAGCGTTGCGCTTCGATGCCCAAGACAGCGTCGCGCCGTCCGCGGTGGTGGCGACTGCCTCGGAGACGCTAGAGAGGAGAGTGCGGCCCGCAGCCTGACTGACTCACGAGGCGCTCAGTGATCCGCGCTGATAGGGATTTGTCTCGTTTGCAAACACAGGCGCATATCCACTGTGGCGGATTGGCCAAGGAGCAGGCGGTTTCCAGTATGGTTAGTTAGAGCTAAATTTGAATAGTAGAGCGTGGGAATATAGATATGTGATCTAGAAGTTTAAAAAATATTTTAGGAATTTTGAGATGAACTAATTTTACATAAAGAAGTGAAATAATAGAAACAATTGATAATGTTAGAAATTCAGCAAGGTACTGTTTTTGTCTTTCTAACGAAATGTGTAGGCGTCTGGTTTGCACGAGCGGCTTTGACTGTCTGTGCACGTATCTATGCCCTCTCTCTTTGGCCCCCTTCCCCCTGCGTAGGGTAGCCAAACAGACTATTGACTGGTTGACATCCCTGCCTTCCTTATATTCATCTGTATCTCTCTCTCTAATGAAATTGTAAGCTGCGAGAAAAGCATCCCTGTGGCTGGAGCCGAGTGAAGTCGCCCCAAAAGAAAGAATGGTTGGCGAGGTTAGCGATAGCCCACGTTTTCGAAATGACTTTTCTAAGAGTTTTCTTTGTCTAGAAAATCGGCGGCACGAGTAATGTTCAATAGATTCAGGTGCATTGCAAAAAGAACATAGAGGGGACACAGCGAGATCAGACCTGTGTAAGTAAAAATTTAGAACCGGAGTACATCTCCATTTTGTAAAGGAAACTTCCAATTGCCTTGAAGGACACCAATTATTATTCCGTGGGAAACAAAAGTGGCGGAATTCAGAACATTGCAGAATGTTGCGATATAGAGAAATTTCTGCACCTGTGACATAAGCTGATTTCGGCAAACCAGATATGATAGGGCCATTGAGGGATGCTCGTGCGAGTGAATCGGCCATTTCATTCAAGTGCAGCTTACAGTGTACCGGTACCCAAACCAAGTACGAAGGTACCATCGAACAATATGTTCGCAGAATTCTTGAATTTAAAGATGCAGTAAGTGATGTGCATACACACAGCGATTCGGTCACAATAAGAGCTGGTCATATTGAGGAAGCTTTCGTAATGCTAATGCAATCTGTAATAATTCTGCCTTATACAACTACTGCATATATAACTTCTACTGCATATATGTACCACTAATGAATGAAGCAATAAAACTTGAAATATGGTTGTGAAGTCGGGAAGGCGAAGAGAGTTAGACCATTGAAGAGATTTATAGGGAAGATCCCCACTCCTGCCTCCGCATTGCACATAGAAGAGTCGGTAGCTATTATATTGTCAGTGGCTAGCTGGTGTAGGTGGTCTTGTAAGCTATTAATTGAATGTCTTCTTGGTAACAGTATAGCGCGATTTGGACATATGTCCTCGAACTCGATTTTGAAGTCTGGTAAGTCATCATTAGAATGGCAAACTTTACGTATGAACATATCCAATTGTAACTATGCTTGCACAAATATTATCTTGGAGCCGTGTAATCTTGACCACGATGCTTGAAAAAAAAAAAAAATCTCGGGACGGTTCAGTGATAAATACATATTGCGTACGTCTTTTCAAAAAGCCAAGTTTTTAAAAATGTCTGAACCCTAATCATGCAGAATCGGCAATCTAGGGTGGGCATGTGAGCTTCCTGATATACAACAGTGTTGGCAGCAAATCTATATAGGTAGCCCGAGGCATAATCGTAGAGCTTCTCTTCCTAAAGGTATGAGAAGTTTAATTTTGCAGGTGGGACCACCGGAAAATAATACGCAGCCGAATTCTAATATGGGCTGAACATAAATCTTGCACATCAAAGGTATCCCTGCGTAGTCCAGAGCGACGGTAGCTGAGCCGGCGGAGCGTAGCTACGGCACGTTCTGACTTTGTTTTAATATGTGCAACGCGATGGCGGCAGGTGAGTTTGCCATCGTAAATGACACCAAGGTGTCAACTTGAGGAATGATTTCCTGTAGGTATTGCAGAGATATATACACCTGTGCAGTTAATGGGAATACTGATACCGCACTTTTGCTAATATTTAACGACATGCATAACCCGTCTATAGCCATGTCTCCAGCATTCCTAAGTAATTCTGCAACGACTGTTGTACTGAATGTATATTATTTGCGGGTGTAAAAAATGCGATATCATACGCATAAACATAAACATGTACTTCCGGAGACAAAGGAATTTTGCTTAGAAAAAGGTTAAATAATGTATGGTAAAGAACGGAAACCTGTGGTACACTTCCTGTCTGCTTGTGTTTAGACGTCGAAATACCGTGTTGGTAACAATAAAACTCTCTATCCGTTTTAAATTCATAGATCCCAGCGGTTATATATTTCGGGAAATTCGTAGACTGAAGCTTATCGAATAGAATACAATATTCTACAGAGTCGTATGCTTTTGATACATCTAGCGTCACCAAAGGTGCGTATACTCTCGTTTGCGGTGAGCAAGTTTAATGCGGCTCTCTAAATCTACATGGGCGCACCATATGGAGTGGCTGGGACGAAACCCAATCTGGCAAGGACTGGGAAGGTTATCATCCTGCATAAAATTTGTTATACGGCCGTGAACAACCCTTTCTATTAACTTGACGACATTGGAAGTAAGAGAAATTGGTCACATTGGAAGTAAGAGAAATTGGTCTTATGTTGTCTAGGTCAAATCAAGCTGCTCTTTCTTCAACAGTGGAATAATTTTAGCTACTCTCCACTCTCTTGGAACCCAGAAATATTTTAGACAAAAATTTACTATATTGGTAGGTCCTGAGGCGCATAACCAAACAAAAGTTTTAGCATTCCTATTGTAATCATATCTGGACCTGAAGCTGACGCTGCTAATTATCTAATAATGCCCGCAAGCTCTGTCGCTGTTACTTCTGCAAAGTCGCCTCCCGAGGGAGGTTTGGATAGTCCTATCGGTAATTTATGCGTCAAACGTCGCGCAAGTTCTTGAGCAGTTTTCTCAGGTGACTGATAATTCTTTCGTTGATAGAACGACAGAGTCGATATTCACGGGTGCCAGTATAACTTTATGGGATAGAAGAAGTTTGAACAGCGCTTTTTGTTGCTACACTTAGAAAGATATGTGCAGTGCTTTGAATCATAATCGTCCTTAGGTTTTGAGGCTGTTTGCTTAAATGTAGCTATATATGTATGATCAGCCCAATTAACAGGACATTGGTTTTATATAAGTTTTATATAAGCTTCCTGGGGCTGCAGCGTCGCCTCACTCGGGGCGTGTTGCGCTGCTTCACTATAGCTACGCCGATTCACCGGCGGCGAGCTGGCGACCGCTTGTTTTGGCTCCCTGCCTCCCACTTCGCCTGTAGGGCCTACCCTACTTTCTGAGTCTTTGCCACCGCTTTGGTGTCCTGACCCGACACTCTCCGATGCCCGCGTCGAGCCGCTTTTTCAGTTCGACGCTCCTTTCTTTCTCTTGCTCAAGCTCGGCCACAGTCCTTACTAACTGCGCGGCCTGGGCCGCCTCCACCTTGACGAAATTTTCAGCTTTCGCCTGCAGTGCTACCCGCTTCTCCTGCTCCTCCCTCAGGTTTGCCTTAAGCTCTTCGAACTTAGCCGCCCAATTCCCTTCCAGTTTTTGGACGGCTTCCCTGACGCCCTCGCACGACCTGCACGTGAAGCTAGAACCCTCCGCGTCTGCTAAATTCTGGAATTTAGTCTCGTCGAGGAAGCACCGTCGCAGGCACTCGTCGCACTGCACTTGCTCCCCGCCCCCCGCGGTCTTCACGTTCTTCGATTTCATCGCTAGGCCTACGTCCCTAGGCCCAACGAGCAAGTTCGCCAAATCACTCACGCAAAGCCGACCTCTACCGCTATCCCAAACAAAAATAAAGAATTATCGCTCCCTACTCCATGTAAGAATCCGAAGAGCTAGCTGAAAGAATTAAATAAGCCTATCAAATAGGTTCCTCCTACCACCCAGGCCCAACGGGGGAGCCGCCAGACCTAGACAAAGCCGGTACTTTTACTACTCCTACCCAGAATTCAAAATTTGCGCCCCTACTCCATGCAAAAGAAAGCACTAGCTAATAAAGATAAAAGAGTACTTAGCTACGAACGAAGTCGCTGAAGCCTCGTGCACAGGAGCGTCCGCGAGCCACGACCAACCACGAACCCTTTGATTTCACTCGGCGTCTCCATGTCTCCAATAGTCTCCGACTGGCAGCGCCGCGGCGGATGACAGCGCTTTCGGCGCACGCGACAGGCTGCACTTTTTTTTTCTTTTTTATCCGGCGGCCGTGCCACTATAGTCTGTTCGAAGCCAAGGGCAGCCTCCAGGGATAAACCCTGCGCGACAGATGGCCCATGCCCTCACACCGTAGCACCACATGTTCAGTGTTTTCGTCCTCCTCTCCGCACGCCCGACATCGCACATCACTCACGTCATTGTTTATGCTTCGAAGGCACACAAGTGTACGGAGTGCACTGGCTCTTGCTTCAAAGAGCAACCTACTCCCAAGGGAATTGTCATATAGGTGCACCATGCCAATAGTGTTCTTACGACAACGGTACACAGCCAACGTCGACGTCGCTGCCATATTTCTCATCCAACGTACGTCTTCATCCCGCGCCCGTTTTAGCAATCCGACGATGAGTTTGCACCGATAGGGGAGCGAAACAGGCCGTATTTACTTTCTATGCGGTGTAAGCGCCTCACCCACGGTGTGCGCATGCATGTCGCTGTCAAGTAATCAAATACACGCCGCGCCCACCGCTCCCCAGGCATGTCGAGCAGGCGGCCACGGTATGCGATTTTGCTGACCGCCTCCCGAGCCTCGAAGCTCGACCAGCCTAGGTCGCCCTGTATAGCCTCGTTGGCCACCGCAGCATGGCAGCCGAGAGCTCTCCGACCAACCTCTCGCTGGCGCTGCTCCAGCCACTCCCGCGTGGGTGCCGAGAGGCAGCGCACAGCGTTTGTGAACGTCAGCGCCGGTATGCGTGGACGATTTTCCATAGGTCGCGAACCTTCACAAACCGGTTGCATCCCCACAGCCATACGCGACGAAGGAGGCACTGCGCCCGAAGTCCTCTTGGTGGCTCCGGTCCACTTGATATTTGTACTCCCACGTATCTGTATGCCGAGCACACGGTCAGAACCTCGTCTCCTAGCCTTATATCGCCCTCATTCATGCCTCCATGGGCCCGCGAGGGTGACTGTTGCAGGTTTTTTTGCAGTTAAAGGGGAACCCAAGGTGAATTATCTCTGCTAATGTTGATGTTAATCAACTCTGCTTATTATCATTATCTTATTATCATCATGCTTATTATCACTATAATTAGCTCTGCTGATGTTAATTAGATCCTGTAGGTCCTGAGGGCACTCCACCATCTATGCAAGATCGTCAGCCATTGTTAGCGCCCCCTGGAAGCCACCCTGGTTCCGCCCATGCATCCGCAAAGCCGATTAGAAGGAAAGATGGTTGTTGATTTCGGGCTAATTAAACCTGACGTGCGGAAACATTCTACTGTTTCATACCTCGGCCAGAACGAGTCTTTCTGCACATGGAGACATTAGCGCCGGGTTGTTCTTCGAGGATCATTATTTCTCATTCTTGGTGGCCCTCTCAGACACAAGATGTAGAGAAGACAGTATACGCGTGGTGTTGAAATTTTCGCACTGCACCGAACTAAGCCGGAGGCTTAAAGGGGCGCCGAACAGCGACACAACACGAACAGCGAACAAGAGCAGTGTTACGTCAGTTTAATTCTCCATTTGTTTTGATGAGACAACCTCCCTGGCGCCCCCTCTGAAGCCATCCTGGACCCACCCGTACTATCGTATTTGTGGCGTCTAAATTAAAACACTACATTTTCATTCATTTAGCATTCATTACTGGCGTAAGAAATGAAGACAAAACTTTGGAATGGTGCCTCAGCGTGTCATTGCGCCGATGAAAAGCGCGCGCACAGTTGCCGCGTTGTGTCCTCGGCTCCATTGGAGTTTGCTGTCAAATAGCTTTTTCACATCGTTGGAGCAAGTTAACGGCCATCCAACACGCTGTGGAAGTCACGCCTTGTTATTTTGAAGATGAGCCTATCTGTAGCCCATAGTTGCGTGCAGAGCCTTATCGTGCCAGAACGAAAGTCCTTTTGAAAGAAAGAGGAATGATATATGGTTGTGTCGGTAGTTGGCGCGCGTGTTAACGCTTCGCGGCCAACTTGCCCGAAAGACACGGACGCCGCTGCTGAGGCGATTTCCGCCTACCTCTCGCACCTCGCCCGGATTTGCTTAAGGTTGGCGCATGCATGCGAATGCCATTCATGCAGGCAGCCAGTTTTCTCGAAATCTAGGACTCGCGAAGCAGAAGGAGCCACTTGGAATCGATTCGTATTTATACATTCGCTGATGCGCTTCACTTTCTGAAACACTCTAGTCAGAGGTACACGTGGGTGCGCTTAAAATTTCGGGGCGGCTTAGTTTCGCGTTCATGCGGTACATCCAACTGCTGTTCATTGGACATCGGTAAGTACAACGTTGACCTTAATGCAACCGTGTCTGAAGGCACCGAAAGGCGTCCAAACTTTTTGAGCACGTGTACGAACCAGGGGGAATTAGTGAAAGTCGGCTGCCTCGTATCACTGCATCGACTTGTGCTTTTCCTCTGCGTACCGGATACCCCGTTGTCGTCTTCGTGTCCGGTGACGCCGACCCACACTCGCAACGGGTGACGGCGGTTGGCGTCGACTGATCGACACTTCCGCGGCGAGCAAGCACATCCCGCAGCTGGAAAAAAAAGAAAAAAAAAACGCTGCGAGACATGTTAACACCTTTAACATCCACAGCGGTTGTCTCAGTGCCCGCATAATTCACTGAATTAATGATGATAAGAGCGGTCGCTCGTAGCTCTTGTTTCGCAACGCAGAAGCGTTTCTTGGTTAACCCTTTATCCCAACAACTTCTTGTCAACGGAACTGACGTTATCGCCGGCACAAAATTGCTGCACGCGAATTGGCTCCTCGAGATTTACTGCTGACCACACGCGTATAGCTTCCGTGCGAATGTATTTAAATATATCCTTTCTATTCTAGCTTTTTCTTTTTTTAATGAACCAGTGTCGCGGCTTGTCCCCCGTCGGCGCGAAGTCGTTGAGGGGGCATACAAGCCGGTTGGTCGTTCCGTACTCGAAGCGAACACAGTGAAGGAGTCAGAGTCGGGAGAAAGCTGACAACGACACACAATTTAAACTAAACACAATAACACTAACACGCATGCACTTAATCTAGATCAATTATGAAGACGAAAGAAATACAACGAACAGTTAACAGTGGATATAGAAGTTAACACTACACAAAACACACTTAACGGTGGTCAACTAAACAGAGTTCAAAAGAAAACAAATGATGGCATACGGATGGCCAGGCAGCAGCAAGCCCACAAAGCGTGGAGTCGACGGCAGTGGCGTAGCTAGGTCATCTGGAACCCGGGGCCCATAGGTCTTCTGTCACCCCCCCCCCCCCCCCCCCCCACCGGGTGTAGTCAAGGAAGGCGAGGATATCGACAATTTCCGGGTTTCAGCACCAGTGCAGCCGCCTTGGATACCGCGCACGTGCGCCGGATCCCCCTCTCCTTCGCTTTCTTTCCCAGAGATCGCGAATGCAGCAGATATTGGCGGCGAGGAGTTACGGAGTCGCCATCTATCGCAAGCGCTTCGCTGGCGTAGTATGAGGGATCACGCGGCGCGCTCCTCATGTGTTTTGCTGTCAGCGCTCACTGAAAACACTACGCGGGAGCTCTCCCGGAAATTTCTGTAAGTGCTTTCGAAACGAGAGAAGTTTTTTACTGTCTAAATAATAACCTTGGGCAAACTGAAAGCACAGAATCGTTTACAGACGCTATCTCTTTGCCGAATACGTACAGTGAACGCCACTGTGCGCGGTCGCCGCGATGCATCCCGAACCGGCTTCTTGCGTGAAAGGTAGGCAAACCCTGAGAGCAAACTATGTGAAATATGTTCTTATAGTGTTTGTATAACTAAATGGAGCGTAATAGAATGAAGCCTCAATGCAGCGTTCGCACACCTTCGCAGCGACCGACTGCGCGTCTGCATGCTTGTCCGCGCACTGATTCGCCTTCGCTGCGTGCGCGTTTTCGCACCGTGCCATGAGCTTTAGGCCGCAGAATATGAGCATTTGACAGTATGCAAGCAACCATTGTTGCGCGGGCGCTATCAGAGCTGTTCAAAAATAATTTCATTGTATAGACTTCGACGCCTACGGGGACTGTGATGTGCCGTCGCGACGATTCAATCTTTTTCTTTTTCTAAATTCTTGGGCGTTCCAATATTATTTCTCGAGTTTCGTCGCACTATATATTTATCGGTGTTCTCAGCGTGCGATTTTCCGCTGCTTCTTTTTTTATAATCCAGTGCATTAATTCATAACACAAGCATGACCATATGCCATGCTTTTTTTTTAATGTGCTTCTTACCGCTCCCTTTCCCCTCCAGTGAACTTGCCAGTCAAGTTCATAGACCAAACCGTCATGACATTAGTCGGGCAGCGGACTCGGGCGAGCGTCTCAGTGCGCGTTTTCAGAACATCGCAGACCCGGCGCCGTACCAGAAATCTTCCTCGCGTCTGTGCTTGCTGCATACCCGAGTTGTAGCCGATGACTGTTTGCCGGTTTTATGCTTCGCGAGCCAAGCTTCACGCAGCTTCTTGTCCTGCGGCTACGTATGAATAAGGCTGACACCCGGCTCCGTTGCGTACGTCCGGCACTGCGGCACCGAGCAGTAGCCTACCATGTTGCGCGCCTTCAAAGGCAGCCACTACCTATTGTAGTGCTTTCAATCGTTGTAAAGCAGACACTCGAAACGGGAAAATCTCGCCACTAAGTGAGGACCGCTGCGTACGAGGGAACTTAAACTCGCGTTTTCCGCTCGCTTCGGCGCTCCCGAAGGAGCCGACGCGGCCGCTGTGTTCACGTCATCCCTAATAGTACGTACGCCGACGGTGGCGCCAGCTTTCCCAGTGGTGCAGCTTGAGGCCAGTACACGCTGTTTTTTCCTGCGCCAAATAACACAGGGTGCTGCACTGATAACTTGTGATATGCGCATGTGCACATCTTCTGTCAGACTGTAAGGCTTGGCAACCAATACAAATGCGGCATCGTGGCAAATACGGGTCAGGTCACAAGTAAAAAAAAAAAATTTATGAAGTTTTAATTACCAATTTTAGCGGCAATATTGCATTTGCAAAATTGAAGCCCGACATTCATATCTCGCCAAACAACTTCACAAAAATCGTCGTAGGTACTATGGCCCGCAGTATTTTGGCTGTGAGCAGCCCTGAACGAAAACGAAAATTAAATTTTGTCTGAGTGACTCTGATCTCCCCACCATATAGCAAAACAGAAAACGCCACCTGCCTCCCTGGTTCGCGGGCGCCAATGTTATGACAATAACGAGTTCTCTTCATTCTGATCAATAAAGCCTTGTTTTTAGTTGCTGCTATACGGACAAACGTGATTATCCGAGCTGCGGTACCACCAAAAGATTGGGAACAGAATGGAGCACGCTTCGCGTCGATTCTTGGCGTCACTATTTAAAAAAAAAAAAAAAAAAAAGACCGCGATGAAGCCCGTGCCAGCGAAACCTGTTGGTCTGCACTCGCAATGGAGAGGGTGGAGGGATCAACTTCACTGGTCCACTATTTCATATTTCTTTCGCTACTTCCTACTGGGCGCCGCACGCAGTGCCAAAGTACTGTAGGTTGTAGCACCCAAAACGATTTTGTATAAGAAGCTTTTGTTGAGTTAATAATATGACTTTGAGTCCTCAATTCTGGAATTGAAGTGCTTCCTCTATAAGTACTAATTGAGGGATTATTAAGGATATGGTTATTATTATCTGCCATATTTTTCACGCTACCGAATTCCTAGTAATCACAAAGACACATAACTTCATAGAATATCGGGAAATAACCTTACAAAATTAACGTTTTTTGTAAAATTCTGTGCAGCTGACACAGACACTGTACTTGTGACATGAAGTCACACAACAACAACAGTTTTCTTAAACTTTCGAGGGTAAGAAGGAAAGCGTGAAACATAACGGCAGGTTTCGCAGCGGCTTCTCGGAGCGAGCGGGAGAGGGGAAGTAAAAGCGAGCTGAACATCGCGGCGCCCGCGACTATATACAGCCTGTTGAGTCATACGCTGCCAAACTCTTCGGCCGCACCGAATCTGAAGACGAGCCAGAGAATCCCATTCTCGTCTTTGACGGCCGCATTTATGCAACGTCGCTCTCAACGAACGCTTCGCCGTAAACGCGAGAGCCCGGCGCGCTCTTTGAACGCCCTCTTGCTGCTGTCTTCGTTCGTCTTCGCTGCGCGTTCTGAACAGAAGAGGGGCCCAAGAGCCTCAACGCCTTACAACGCCTCACTGTATGTTTAGCGACTCCTGCTCCCAGCATGAACGCACGGCATGAGCGCACCCCACATGAAACGTTCCGCTAAGGCGAATAGTTTAGCGACCATTTTGCGAATTTAATTTTTTAGCCCGCACATTCGTGCAATTATTTCGTGGGGTGTTGATAGAGCTGCAGCCAACAATCCGCCTCTTTCACGGCTCCACGGCGCATGCGCCCTGCCCTAGCGGATTAGTCGCGAAACGTTTTGGAAGGGACGCGCGCGCGGCCGCGTGGCCAGATATCGGGGGAAAGTACCCCGGAAAAAAAATAAGAAAGCGCTCGGACGCGCGCTGTTGCAAACGCTCGTGCCATGTACCGCGTTGAAACTCTACTGGTAACTCGACGTCGGTGCGGTGCTGAAAACGTGCGTAAGACTGCAACTCTACTTTGAAACAGAAAAGGGCCAGGGCTTGTCCGGGCTGCACCGTGAACCAACCACGTAGTTGCCGCCTTGCATTGACGGCTGTCAAATTTATCGATAAACCCCGGCGTTACACTTGGGCGACACTTCAAAAACACGTTGCTGAAGCAGTCTTCTTGCAGCGTCGGCCCACTCTTGCTGGTGGTGGCAGTGCGTGCCTGACTTCATGTACTGTTTTAAGGCGTGGTAACATTGGGTCGATATACGAGACCGACAAGACGCCGACGATTGGCTGACTATTCAGCACTGTATCACTGAGACCATTTGATCCTAATAGGCCGACGACGAGGCAACCGACGGGTGCGAGTTGTCATATAGCGCGACGGGTTTTCGTGTCGACAGCACCGACAAAATCAGCGTGCCGACCGTGATAGCTTGACCGAACCCTACGTGATGAGCCGTCGAACCGACAACGCGATAGCTGCAGCTCATTCACTTGTAATTATCCGCGCTCAAAATGCGTCGACATGCCTTCGAAGTTGGAATGCATGAGCTTCAGCCCTCTCAAGCCGTGCACGTGAAGTTGAGTCAATGTTGATCCTGTGTAGCGAAGTTTGAGTTAGGCCTGACCCCGTCGAGTTCGTGCACCCGCTGCCGATGGACCTGGACTTGAAAAATAAGCAGTCAGGACGAAGGAAACCACTCTTATAGTTAGGTTGCGGCCCTATAGCGATTTGATAACTACTCTTCACTTCGCACGGCACGTTCACAACAAGCGGCAAGCGGCGACACAGCGCTGTGCCGACATTTCGTACTTTGGTCACCGTTCCCGAACGCTGCCGGTCGCATTGCCGTAGATGGTGGGTCTGTGTGTGTTGTTATGCTAACATTTCTTAATTCAAAAGAAGCATTGTTTACCTCTGCGTCAAACAGGAAAGAAGAGACTGTGCATTCGATAGAGCAGCATAAACTCGCTCAGTTAGCAACGGTGTCAGCGATGGCATCCGCCTTTTCGCGAGAGAACTACACGGCATATAAGTGGGGACTTATGCCGAGCACAGTTGTCTCTAATAATACCTTATAGCACGCGCACACTGTAAGTATGATGAAGTTAAACAAAAGCGAGAATCAGTAGTAACAGCCCGTAATATATATGTGTCTGGATCACAGTTGCAGTTTAAGGGACTCGGCCGCTCATACTGACTCGTCTGTATATTTTGCGACGTTTTGAGATTATTTCAGATCAGCGATGCGCCGTTTCTACAATAACCGAAACTAACAGCGATTTGAAGCTGTAGAAATAAACAAATGCACCGCTTTGGCAAATCCCACGTGGAAGGCTGCGCTCTAAGGCTTCTTGAATATGCGCACTGTTTAGTGAATGTGTAAAAGGAATACAAAAAGCGATGTGCAATCGCAGACATCAGCGACAACGAACGCAAGGCAGCCGCGTCGGCAGACGGAACTCAGCGTGCCTTTATCGGCCGCGCTGTGACCACAACAGCGCACTCGAGCCTGTTTACCCACTATACTCGATGGGTGAACGACATGCTGCTCCGGAGAAACCATTAATAATTAATCGCGATCCACGAACCACACAACCGACGCACACTCCACATGGGCGTAGCTAGGTACACAAATCAACCGGCGAAATATCCAACACCCTTCCAAAACGTTTCCAGCGGCGTGCGTCAGAGGGCAGCACAGGAAGATGAAAGAGTCGGATTCTTCGGCGCAACGCATCGGGTACATGAGCTCGGGCTACTGGATACCGGAGCATTCTTTGCCATTTGCGCCCAGTCAAGCCGGCGGAAAGAGAGGCGTCTTCAGGCTTATGACACCCCCCCCCCCCTCCCCCCCCCACTGGCCCCTTGCACCCGGGGCCCACGGCCCCCCGGCCCCCCCTGTTGCTACGCCACTGGTCGACGGCATATAGCTTTCCCGAAGGACGCTGGCAAGCCGATCTCGTTGCGGTGGATGCGATTGCTGGGCTGGGTTTCCCGGGAGTCTAGGTCTGACGTCTTCCCTCGAGCAGGCTGAGCTAACTTGAAGGGAACTACCGTGAGCTTCGTTGCAGATGTTGGTTTGACCTCTCTTACGTCAACTAGTAACTCGCTGTTCAGACAGGGCTAGGAGCCCCAGGCGATACCGGACAGCACTAGCTCCTTGACGCTTTTCAGCAGATTGTAGGCTCAGCTTCTAGACTGCCTAGCTCGTTCTAAAACCTGCGTTTAAATAACTTATCATTTCCATAGTTTCCTGTGTTGGGGAACGACAGATATTGGTGACGATCCAACAAGTTCACTCAATTGTATCCCGACTCCTCCCAAGGTCTTGGCCGCGCCCCTTTTAATTAGGGGCGAGTGAACGGGTGATTCCCCCCTGCTGTTAAGAGGTCGCGCACTTGTATTGCACCACACAGGCACACCCTTGAGTCCGTGGCGGGCCTCTACTGTCCGTTCACAAACACAGGAGAAACAACAGCAGCCGGCCATACGGCGCCGTCGGCACACATACACTGTCAGCAATTCGTGGACACAGGATTCCACAGAGACACCACATATTTCGGAGTATTCGCATCCCTGCCTTCTTAGTAAGCTTCTAATAATCCCTAAACCTGCCTTCGACTTCTTTCGGTTCCTATTCTTCGGCGCCCGTTGATGGGCGCTTCGTCCGAATAATGCCGCATCGTGACAACCAGGTTCAGTCGATTGATATTTTGGCGTCAGCAAGGATATTCCTGTTCTTTGGTCACAAGCCGAGAAAGGGAGGCGAAATGCGGCGTACCACGTGGCTGATAACGGCTGCGTTTCCCACGAAAACAACGTGGCAGCGTGGACGGGGTGCAACGAGGTCGATCGCCTGCTGCAGAAAACAAATTGCGGCTGGTCACACTGGACGATGCAACGTGCAGGCGGGTAATTGCACCATATTTATTTATTTATTTATTTGAGTACCCTAAGGGCCCGTTAAGGCATTACATAGCGGGGGACGAAAAAGTTCAAGCGTAAGTTGAATGTGTACAATGCAAATATATGAAGGCATTAGAAACCACAAAAAAAAAAAAATGATCTTAACATCTAGCTGAAACAACGTGCAACATAATACTCGAAGAATAAAAACGTAGCCACAGTGGGATCTAGAAATACAAGTGTGGAAGCGCAGTGTACTGAACACATTTCTTAAATTTTTTATGCAAGGTGAGTGGCAATAATATAACGTTCCTCTTGGCCGAGTTGCGAAATAATGTCAACTTTGCTTGTTAGTGGCGGTGTGCATGCTTAGCCGATATATTGTAAAGGAGAAACAGACAACACCCGTTCAATTAGAAATGGGTGTTACAATTAGAAAGTTGTAGAGCGCTTTGCAAAACGTCCGATTAGACAGTTTCTATCTTTCTATTAGGCATTAGTGCTTTCCCGTTTACTGCAGATGCCCGCGAAATACAAAAACATACCCCGTGACATGCCCGCTTGTGCACCGCGATTGCAGCGTTGCCAAGCAGAGCGCTTGTACTGCATGGATGGTACGCCAACTTGGATTTGCCAGTACGCTACCTATCATTCTGTCTCCGGGGTCGTCGGCACTAGGACACTGTAATAGGAACGTATGTGATGCCATATATAATTTTCGAATGGAAACAAGGAGACTTCCATGCTAATTTTACTGTTTTATTTTCCACAACAAGAAACCAAAAATATTAACTTCTAATTTTAAGAAACTATGGCATGAAAATTATTATTAACGATTAGAATTCATTCATTATCTCATTCTCATTTAAAAAACCCTATTTAGGTATTTATTCTTTTTCGACCCACTGCCGCCCGATTCATGGCCAATCCCCCGTAGTGGGTTGTGCTATATCTACAGGCACCAAACCAAACCAAATCTGTGCTCTGTGAATTTTTTTTTAAATCTTCGCCTTTCGAGGCGCTTCGCCTCCTCGTTTTGCGGACATAGACGCGGAGCATGCCAGAGGCCCGCCTGGCCAGAAGTCATCACGGCCGTCAACCGCAAGGAAGCGAGTTGGCTCCCCCAGTGACACCGAAGACACCGAGCTGTATTCTGTGTCGGAAGGCGATTCATCCGATGACAGCTTCATACCCGCCCGGAGTAAGAGGGCGAAGAGAAAGATCGTCAACACAGCGCGCCGTCAACTCCTGGGAGTAGAACGACTATGAAGTCAAGGCCTGCGCCCTGGCCACACGTCATCATCTTTATGCCGTAAGAACCCTCAAGCAACCTACGATTGCTGAACAGGCAAGCCCTATCCATATTTTGGAATGTGCGGTGCCGGATCAAATTAAAGACATCAGAATAAATCCACGCAAGAATATACTCGCCATAGACGTGTACAACGCGAGTGCGCTTGGAAAACTTCCAGAAATCACGGAGCTATAGATAGGCGGAATTAAAATGCGCCCCTTTATCCAGATCGACGACACATCCATAACCGGTGTAATTTACGACATTGACATTGTCATTCCCATTGATGACTAATTGCCTAGCCTCACAAGCCGGCAAACGAGGGCACGATCGTTACGCAAGTGCGCCGCCTTGGGAATACGCGCTGCGTAAAAGTAATTTTCAAGGGGGATTGTATACCATCCCACGTTAAAGTCGGACATTTCCGACATCCGGTTCGACCATTCATCCAGAAGCCGCTTCAATGCCATCAGTGTTTCAGACTAGGACACGTCAAAGGCGTGTGTCCCAATGCGCTACTGTGTCCCCGTTGCGCTGAACCTCATGCAGAAGAGACCTGCGGTGCGCGCGGTTCTGAAGTGCGCCAACTGTAGCGGCCCTCACGCGGCCTCGTCGAAAGACTGTCCCCGCATCAAGAAGGAGCGCGGTTCTCAAGCGAATGGCCAGAGACAATTCGGCGCACAGGTAAGCAGCCGAAGTAGTCCGGCGTCGGCTTCGACGTCGGCACCATCGTACGTCTTCAAAGAAAGCGCATGCGCGAAGTGATAGTACCCACTCCACTGCGGCACCACTTAGTCGCGCTGCGAAAGGCCCCACCACTTCCACGAAGGAAACAGATACGACTCTTTCTTTAGAGGAATGGCCTATGCTACCGAGCCGCTCCCTTGCTAAGGAATCTCAGAAGGTCGCGGCCCCACCAAAGCCTTCTCCGGCCATGGATGATTCACCTAAAACAGATCGTCCAGTCATCTCGGTGCTACGTTCCCTCATGGAGGCCACCCGAGCGATTTTAGTGGACATGGGGACAATGTCTGCTCGAAGCGCACTTAAAGGGCTGGACGCCTTAAGCCCAGTGCTTGAACCCCTCAACTAGAAAGATGGCTACCCATACCCCATCCTTTTGAAAAGAAGTGAAGGCAGCGTCCGTCATCCAGTGGAACGCCATAGGGCTAAAATCGCGTCTTTCAGATTTTCGTGAGTTTGTGTACACCAATGTGTTTCCACTCATCGTTATTTGTGAGCCCAACTTGTCGAAACCAATCAGTCTGTCAGAGTACGAAGTTATCATGTCTTCAACAAATGGTGCATGCAGCAAAATCATCGTTTTTGTTCGTCGTGAACTCACCTATGTTTTGCAACCAAATGCGCCCCACGACGACAATCAATATATGTACATCACAGTTAAAAAGAACAAACTCTTGTTTACTCTCATAGGCGTGTATATCTCGCCTTCAAGCAATTTCGATACTAAAAGATTAGCGGATATCTTGAGTGTTTGTCCCGCCCCATGGGTCATCATAGGAGATTTCAATGCACACCATCCAGCATGAGGAAGTACAAGGACAAATGCAAGAGGACCAAGATTAGCAAGCATCGCTTACAACTATGGCCTTACTCTCCTGAACGATGGTAGCCCCACCTTTCTTCAAGGCGTGGCATACGGCAGCTGCCTCGACCTTGCTTTCGTCTCCAACTCTCTCGCCTGATGTGTGAAGTGGTTTCCAGATATTGAGACACATGGGAGTGATCACATTGCCACCTATCTGAACATCAAAGGCTTGTCGCCTAGATCATGGTCCACGGAATACCATTCGGACGATTCAATGGGCCAACTTTAAATCTGGTATGGAAGATGCCTGCCGCGAGGGCCTACCCTCTGGGTTAGAGCAAACAATTAAAAATACGATGCAATACGCCACTCGCATGATGACAATCTCTTCCGCGCGAAACGACTTCGACATGAAATTAGAGCGACTTCGAGCACTTCGTCGCCGGGCGGAACGTCGATATCGGCGTACAAGATCAATCCATGACTTTAGGGCAGCCAGGAGGATGCAAAAGAAGATTCAGCGTCGTATGGATAGATTAGCGTCGGAACGTTTGGCAACGTTTTGCCGGACACTAGACCCCCGCAAACCACTGTCTCACATTTGGAAAATGGTGCAAGGTCTGCGTTGCCTTCCGGAACAGCGTTTTCCATTCAAGGCGCTCGCGCTTTTCCAAGGGCGGCAAGACATCGATGTCGCAGAAGACTTTTGTGCGCGGATTGGAGACCAAGCGACTCATCCAGATCCTCCAGCCCGAGGTGACGTCCCCCATTCCCGTGATTGCCGCATGGACCTTCCTTTTACAATGGAGGAGCTCGAGGCGGCACTAGCTGTCTGCAGGCGCTCTTCATCTCCGGGTCCAGATGGTATATCATACCGAGCCTTGTGCTATCTCGGAGAATCCGCAGGGATACAATCGTTGAGTCTTTACAACTCCTCGTGGCAGGAGGGAAATGTTCCTAATGAATGGAAAGTAAGCCGCCTGGTGCCACTCTTGAAGCAGGGCAAATCCCCACTAGAGCTCACCTCTTATTGCCCAATAGCGCTGGCCAGCTGTGTAGGAAAGATGATGGAACGGATGATCCTTGGCCGCCTGGAATGGTACCTTGAACACTACAAGACTTATCCGAATTCCATGGCTGGTTTCCGACGTGATCGTTCTTTCATCGACAATGTAGTTGATCTCGTTTGATATGTCCAGCACGAAAGGTTCCGTAAGCGTTTATCTGCAGCTTTATTCATAGATGTGAAAGGGGCATACGATGACGTATTACATCAGGCCATTCTCGACGCTCTTGCGACGGTTGGCCTAGGTGGTCGAGTCTTTTTGTGGATTGCAAGTTACCTATCTGCAAGATCATTCTTTGTGTTAACTGGCGATGGCCCAACTACGCGACGCTATACCAGCAGGGGCGTTCCTCAAGGCGCTGCTCTCAGCCCGACGCTATTCAACCTCGCTCTTGTTGGACTTGCTGAATACCTGCCAACTACCATCAACATTTCAACATACGCAGACATCTGTGTCTGGACTTCAGCAGTCACACATCCTCAGATACGTGCGTGGCTTCAAAGAGCGGCAACTTTGACAGCGAGCTACTTGTGTAAACAAGGTCTCAGCATATCACCAGAAAAATGCGCACTATAGTGGCATTTACTCGCAAACCAATGACGCCTTATGTCATCTCAATCAATGAGGGGACCATTTCCGATGTCAGAACCCACAGATTTCTTGGCGTAATTATTGACCGAGACCTCTGTTGGAGCCCGCACGTGGCCTACATGAAACGGCGCCAGACAACAACTTCCCAGTTGATCGAATACTTGACAGGAAAGACGTGGGGGATGTCAGTAGACGCAAAGCTGAAACTCTACAGAGCTCTCTTTCTTGGTTTCTTTAAGATATAGTCTACATGTACGGAACAACACCTGCAAGACAAATATTCGTGTTCTGCAGGCAGCACAAGCTCAAGCACTCCGAGTTTGCCTTGGTTTGCCCAGATGCACGTCAACAGAGGCAACTATTGCGATTGCTCGGGACCATCCAATGCAAACTCACATTACGGTGGAAGCCCTGAGAACGCACGTCAGACATTTTGCAAGTGCCCCCTATCACCAACTTGCAACACTACCTTCAGACAGGCACCAAGCATCATTCTCTAAAACTGTCAAGTACAACGACAAACTTCCGTCGGGCTTCACCGCTGCATCTAAACCAGCGATACCCCCCCTGGTGTCTTATCAGCCCCACAATACATCTCAGTGTACCAGGAATCAGGAATAAGTCTGAGCTGTCGTCGCCTGTGCTGAAACAACTGTCTCTGCTTCTTCTGCACGAGAGGTACGCGTACAGTGTACATATTTGTACTGATGGTTCCAAAAACATCCAGTGTTCGTCCGGTGGTGTGGTTGTCCCATTAAGAGCTATTACCATCAGCTTTAGGACTGACCACCCAACGACATCGACATCTGCGGAACTAGCTGCCCTTAGCGCTGCACTTTGTTTCTTCAATCGGGAACCACCTCGACAATGGTCAATCTTCAGTGACTCAAAAGCAGCCCTATATATAATCTGTGCTATCAGTTCTGCGTCGGGGGCCATTCGAACAGCTCGTATTCGATATTAGGTGCCTACTCCATACATCACATGAGAAAGGACACCACGTTGTCATATGTAAGAGGCATGGGACACAAAAAGAAAAGAAGAGGGCGATGTGCGCCGACCGGTCCGAACGGCACGAGCCCTCGAGGCGCGTGACCCGAGGTGTGATCGGAGAAGAAGCGGCGCCAAGCTGGCATTATCGACGTGGCTCTGGGCCAAGAAGGTTGGAGCGCCAGCTTCACACTGGCCACGGGAGCCATGGAAGTTCGGACAGGCCCGTGACGCTGGCGACCCCAGGGTGTGGCCGTCGACCTCGGTGACGTTCGAGCGAGGCTCCCTGGACCTGCTGCAGCCTCCCACGGCAGTGCCGGGCACTCCAGGAACTGGATCCCCCTTATTCGGCAGACCAGCACGGACGGTAGTCGCCGGGGCGTCCCGCCGGCACTCGGAGAAGAAGCGGCGTAGCCCGGTGTTAGGCCTAGCCAGGCAGGCCTGAGTGCCACATCACCGACATAGTTCGGGACACTGACATCCGAGACGGTGGAGCTGGCCGGCCGATACCAAGGAAGCAAAACTTGCGGAGTCGGCGGGAGCACTGACGGTGACCAAGAACCGGCGCACATCGGACTTGGAGTGACGTGCGACAATGTAACCTTGTAAGAGCGTTCCTTTTAGTTAGCGTGCAGCCATAGGCAAGGGTTGCCGGACTTTCGCGCGAAACGCGCTAAGGACGCACGTAGGCGAGGATAAGGACATTGTTTTGGCTAAGCAAGTGTGGATTTTTATATTTTGCCAATTGAGTATTGACTTTTCCTTTTCGAGTGTGTTTTATTTTGGGTTTGTTATAAGTAAAGTCTGTTCGCTGTGCTCGCCTGCGTCTCCCGACTCCATCTCTCCCAACATCCGCACGGCCCCGACATAAGTGTGACACACGTTAACGTTTCAGTGGCTGCCAAGTCACTGCGGCGTCATAGGAAACGAAGACGCCGATAATACCGCTCGGGCAGCTCTTGAAGACACACAGGAAGAGGCCATACCACTTTCACAGTCCGACGCAGCCAGCTGACTTCGAGTGCTTGCACAGGAGATCACGCTCTCTCTATGGTGCACGCCAAGCAGCCAGGCCAACCGGAGCAATCGTCAATACCACATGCCCTCTTTGATGCATCTCTGTATGCCAACTGGACTCCGCCGAAGAGAGGCCACTCTGCTTTATCGTTTGTGGCTTGGGGTGGCATTCACGAAACCTTACTAATTTCGCATTGGAATGGCTGACAGCGCGCTCTGCAATGCCTGTCTTTGCGAGAAGACGCTAGAACACATTCTGTGCGACTGTCCCGAATAGAATGTTCAGAGACAGTCCCTGGCGTCCGTTCTAGCGCACCTTGACAATAGACCATTGTCTGTTGAAACGATTTTCACATATCGCCGACAGAAGACATCGCAGCTGAAGGCGACTAAGGGACTACTTCGGTTTTTGAAAGAGACTGACTTGGACAAGCGAATGTGACAGTGATGTCACGTACCACGCAAGAGTGACGGACTGTAACTGACGATGCCTGTGCTGTGCTATGTGCTCTCTCTCTCTCTCCTCATCTTTCATCCCCCCATCCCGCTCCCATGTGTAGGGCAGCAAACTGGTTGAGCTAAACTGGTTAACCTCCCTGCCTTTCCTTCTCCACTTTTTCCTTCCTTCCTGTACAAGAAACGTTTGGGAGCGCTGCAATCACGACGTGCAAGCGGGCATGTCACTTGGTATTTTTTCTTAATTTCGCGGGCATCTGCAGTATATAAGCGGAAAAACACTAATACTAAATAGATAGAAAGACAGAAACTGTCTAATCGGACGTTTTGCAAAGCACTCTACAACTTTCTGATTGGAATTTTTTGCCTAACTTCGTTGTTTCAGAAGTTGGTTAATTAACCTCGACTAATTTTGCAATTAAGCATAATAAAAGTATAGCGTGACTTACTCCATACAACAGTCGGCAACATGCATTTGGTCACGTCTCCTTAGAGTGCATCGGAATATTTTTAAACTGTGACTAAAGTTAGCTGGGACACCCCGTACTTCTGGTGTTTTTTTTTCTTCTTTTTTTCTTTTTTTCCTCACTCGATAGCGGTTGCAAGTGCTCATAAACGCGTGTGATACTGTTCTAATAGTTGTCGGGTTGTCTTCCTTCAGTGTACCTTCTCTTAATCTTATTAGTCGTCGCTTTCATTTTAGTTTTCTTCCGATATTTACATATGTTGCATTGCTTTTGTATTTTTTTTCATGTGTGCGTGTGTATGTATATATATATACGTACATATGTAAATATTTATGTATTCTGCCCCTCCTGCTTGGGCCCTCATTTGGGCCTGCAGTATTGTATAAATAAATAAATAAAGAATATTATTGGCGTTGGCTTACCCGCCGCGGTGTAGCTGCTGGGGTGTTGCGCTGCTACGTACGAGATCGCAGGATCGAATCCCTGCCGCGTTTAGATGGGTCGAAATGCAAGAACGGCCGTGTCCCGTGCATTGGGAGCATGTTAAAGATCCCCTGTCAGTCAAAATTAATCCGGAGTCCCCCACTATCATCATCATCAGCCTGGTTATGCCCACTGCAGGGCAAAGGCCTCTCCCATACTTCTCCAACTACCCCGGTCATGTACTAATTGTGGCCATGTTGTCCCTGCAAACTTCTTTATCTCATCCGCCCACCTAACTTTCTGCCGCCCTCTGCTACGCTTTCCTTCCCTTGGAATTCCGCAACTCTTAATGACCATCGGTTACCTTCCCTCCTCATTACGTGTCCTGCCCATGCCCATTTCTTTTTCTTGATTTCAACTAAGATATCATTAACTCGCGTTTGTTCCCTCACCCAATCTGCTCTTTTCTTATCCCTTAACGTTATACCAACCATTCTACTTTCCATAGCTCGTTGCGTCGTCCTCAATTAAAGTAGAACCCATTTCGTAAGCCTCCAGGTGTCTGCCCCGTACGTGAGTACTGGTAAGACACAGCTGTTATAAACATTTCTCTTGAGGGATAATGGCAACCTGCTGTTCATGATCTGAGAATGCCTGCCAAACGCACCCCAGCCCATTCTTATTCTTCTGATTATTTCAGTCTCATGATCCGGATCCGCAGTCACTACCTGTCCTAAGTAGATGTATTCCCTTACCACTTCCAGTGCCTCACTACCTATTATAAACTGCCGTTCCCTTCCGAGACTGTTAAACATTACTTTAGTTTTCTGCAGATTAATTTTTAGACCCACCCTTCGGCTTTGCCTCTCCAGGTCAGGGAGCATGCATTGCAGTTGGTCCCCTGAGTTACTAAGCAAAGCAATATCATCAGCGAATCGCAAGTTACTAAGGTATTCTCCATTAACTCTTATCCCCAATTCTTCCCAATCCAGGTCTCTGAATACCTCCTGTAAACACGCTGTGAATAGCATCACCCGCCGTGGTTGCTCAGTGGCTATGGTGTTGGGCTGCTGAGCACGAGGTCGCGGGATCGAATCCCGGCCACGGCGGCCGCATATCGATGGGGGCGAAATGTGAAAACACCCGTGTGCTTAGATTTAGGTGCACGTTAAAGAACCCCAGGTGGTCAAAATTTCCGGAGTCCTCCACTACGGCGTGCCTCATAATCAGAAAGTGGTTTTGGCACGTAAAACCCCAAATATTATTATTATTAATAGCATCGGAGAGATCGTACCTCCCTGCCTGACGCCTTTCTTTATTGGGATTTTGTTGCTTTCTTTATGGAGGACTACGGTGGCTGTGCAGCCGCTATAGATATCTTTCAGTATTTTTACAACATATGGCTCGTCTACACCCTGATTTCGCAATGGCTCCATGACTTCTGAGGTTTCGACTGAATCAAACGCTTTCTCGTAATCAATGAAAGCTATATTTAGGTTGGTGATATTCTGCACATTTCTCTATCACCTGATTGATGGTGTGAATATGGTCTATTGTTGAGTAGCCTTTACGGAATCCTGCCTAATCCTTTGGTTGACAGAGGTCTAAGGTGTTCCTGATTCTATTTGCGATTACCTTAGTAAATACTTTGTAGGCAACGGATAGTAAGCTGACCGATCTATAATTTTTCAAGTCTTTGGCATCCCCTTTCTTATGGATTAGGATTATGTTAGCATTCTTCCAAGATTCCAGCACGCTCGAAGTCATGAGGCATTGCGTATACAGGGTGGCCAGTTTTTCTAGAACAATCTGCCCACCATCCTTCAACAAATCTGCTGTTACCTGATCCTCCCCAGCTGCCTTCCTCCTTTAATTGCATAGCTCCCAAGGCTTTCTTTACTTCATCCGGCGTTACTCGTGGGATTTCAAATTCCTCTAGACTATTCTCTCTTCCATTATCGTCGTGGGTGCCACTGGTACTGTATAAATCTCTATAGAACTCCTCAGCCACTTGAACTATCTCATCTATATTAGTAACGATATTGCCGGCTTTGTCTCTTAACGCATACATCTGATTCTTGCCAATTCCTAGTTTCTCCTTCACTGCTTTTAGGCTTCCTCCGTTCCTGAGAGCATGATCAATTCTATCCATATTATACTTCCTTATGTCAGCTGTCTTACGCTTGTTGATTAACCTCGAAAGTCCTGCCAGTTCTATTCTAGCTGTAGGGTTAGACGTTTTAATACATTGACGTTTCTTGATCAGATCTTTTGTCTCCTGCGATAGCTTACTGGTATCCTGTCTAACGGAGTTACCACCGACTTCTATTGCACACTCCTTAATGATGCCCACAATATTGCCGTTCATTGCTTCAACACTAAGGTCCTCTTCCTGAGTTAAAGCCGAATACCTGTTCTGTAGCTTGATCTGGAATTCCTCTATTTTCCCTCTTACCGCTAACTCATTGATCGACTTCTTATGTACCAGTTGCTTCCGTTCCCTCCTCAGGTCTAGGCTAATTCGAGTTCTTACCATCCTATGGTCACTGCAGCGCACCTTGCTGAGCACGTCCACATCTTGTATGATGCCAGGGTTAGCGCAGAGTATGAGGTCTATTTCATTTCTAGTCTCGCCGTTCGGGCTCCTCCACGTCCACTTTCGGCTATCTCGCTTGCGGAAGAAGGTATTCATTATCCGCATATTATTCTGTTCCGCAAACTCTACTAATAACTCTCCCCTGATATTCCTAGTGCCTATGCCATATTCCCCCACTGCCTTGTCTCCAGCCTGCTTCTTGCCTACCTTGGCATTGAAGTCGCTCATCAGTATACTGTATTTTGTTTTGACTTTACCCAACGCCGATTCCACGTCTTCATAGAAGCTTTCGACTTCCTGGTCATCATGACTGGATGTAGGGGCGTAGACCTGTACAACCTTCATTTTGTACCTCTTATTAAGTTTCACAACAAGACCTGCCACTCTCTCGTTAATGCTATAGAATTCCTGTATGTTACCAGGAGTGGCGTAGCCAGAAATTTCGTTCGGGGGGGGCTCACTTTGCAGCTCGGCCTCCTCCTTATAGAAATTATCGAGGGATACATTAAACATTAATAACAGCCGCGTTGCCATTGCCAAAGATACTGCAAACGAATTCTTGAACGCTACGCACTGTCAAGACAAGTAAAATATGATTTTTTTTCATAAAAGAATATACTCGTAAGTCTCAAAAATTGTGCCCTTAATAACTGATATCAATGATTCTATGTTTTCTGTATATTTAAGAAGTAAAGCAAATATCACACGAACTTTAAAACTATATCAGTTTGAAACCAGCAAAGCAGTGGATGGCGCTTATATGAACGATGCAAAGGTCATGAAATGAAGAAGAGTTGAGGACAAATATTAAAAAAAAAAAATCTTTGTTAGCCTCCCTGCCTTTCTCACATTTGCATCTCTCTCTCTCTCTCTCTCTCTCTCTCTCTCTCTCTGACATTCAAGAACCTTGTTTACATTTTTGTACGTATGCAACGACCAGGGAAAAATCTCACTGTCGCTGTCCTTTGTTAGAATGTATTGCGCAGGAGCAGCTACCACCGGTCGTGTATTGTGATAATTGCTCCGAAATTATAGTCGCAATAGAGAGCACATATAGAAAGCAGAAGTTCTGCAAAATATGCGAGGGCGAGTCAAATGAAAGTGAGCCATTGCAAATATATGACAAACGGGGTACTTTATTCAAAAGTAGTCTCCATGAGGATTCAGACATTTGTCGCGCTGACTAACGAGTTGCATGATTCCCGTCTAATAAAACTCCTTGGGTTGCTGTTTCAAAAAAAGTAGGTAACTGACTTTTTCACGTCATCGTCTGACACGAATTTTATTCCCTTACGCTGTTTTTTTTTTCTTTCAAATGCTCCAAAATGTGGGAGTTGCAAGGCGACAAGACTGGGATGTATGGCGGATTTTGAAGCGTTTCCCGCTTGAACTTTGCCAGTTTCGTATTAGCCACATCAGCGACGTGGGGACGGGCATTATCGTGGCGCAAGATGACCCCATTCCTCAATTTCCCACGTCGTTTGCTCTTGATTGCGACAAGCAGCCGATCCAACGTTTCACAATATCGGAAACGAATAATAGCCTCTCCAGGTTTAGCAAATTCGATACAACAATGGCCCCTGACGATCGAAAAGAAAGTCAACAACACCTTTCCGGCAGAAATGACGACATTTGCTTTTCTTGGGGGCGATGAATTCAAATCTTTCCACTGTAAGCTTTGCTGTCGTGTTTCAGGCTCGTAGTAGTGGCACCATCATTCGTCCCCGGTCACAATTGCAGACAAAAAGTGCTCACCCTCATCGTGATACCGGATTGGATGAGTCAAGAGCGCCGAATCTCTCCACCTTCTGGCGGCACTTCAAAATCTAGGGAAACCATTGCGCACACGAGATGTTCATGAATTATGGCTTGACCCGAATCGTGACTGATGTTCACAAGCCCTGCTAATTCATCGATGCTTATCCTCCGTTCTTGTCTAGCCAGCCTTTGCAATTGTGTGGGGGGTGGTAGTACGGTGGCAATGACCTGCATGGTCTTGGACCGTCTTTTCAACTTTCACGTCCTTCTTTGAACCGTTTGCTCCAATGCTTCACAGTGGCCAATGAAATGCAATGTTCAAAGTACACTGCAGCCATACGGCGACTAATTTCTTTTTGGGAAACATCTTCATCTGTCAAAAACCTCATGAAACCACGCTGTTCAACTTTTGGAGTGTCAACTATGTCACACAAACATGTTCAAGCCAGTGTATGAGAGCATTAAAGAACCTTGATCCTCACACCTGCGTGTCACTTTTGTAAATAAGAGATGCCTCTGTGCCACGTGCATGCCTCGCAGATAATGAACCGAGCCATTATTGCGCAGGGTGGGTGCGCTCACTTTCATTTGGCTCGCTTTCGTACATTAGAAATGCGAAGATACAATGGAATATACAAATGCGAAGTAACCGCTTGATAAAGGGCAAAAAAGTGTCACTGGAAACAAAGTTCACTGCACATATACACAAAACCTCTCAACAAGATATTTAAATATACGTATAAGTCTCCAATAAATATACGTATCTAAGAAAAAGTCACTATATATGATGCATCAAACAAGGCAAATAAACTTGTTGCTGGTGGTCGGGTAACACGAGAAAAACGTATGCGCTCTGGCTGGCTCTGGCAGCACGCGCGTAGCGAGAACAAGCAAATTGAAGAGGCTCAGTGTATCCTCGCGAATAAAAGTCCAAGTAGAAAAATAAGTACGAACGTAGTTACCTTTGCTGGCTTTAGTGTCTGACATGGATGCTTTGGCGTAGATGAAAAGAAATGTTGATATTCTTTTCTGTGGCATCACGGCACAAATGAACCACCACAACGCTTCGTCTCATCGGACCTCACCGCGTGCTTTTTCAGCTTGTCTGATAGTGTGTTGATTTCGCTTGTCTCGTTGTATGGTCCGATGTACGACTTTAGAAAAGTCAGTGCACCTTTGGCGTCATATGTTTATAACTAGGACTTTATAATGTAAAACTATCCCAATATGATTTCATTCCAATTTCCTGACGTCAAATTTGCGTAACCGTCGACGCAAGCATCGGGCGGTCACCCACAGGGTTGTCTGAACAGACCAATCAAACGCTCTCTTCGTTCATAGAAGGTCACTTTTCTTTATTTGAAAAACGAATAACATTGCCTACATTGAGCAGCTTGACTTATCTAATTTGCTCACAAGAGGCGAGGAGCACGCTCAAGTGGAGAGGGATTCGATGGGGCCGAACCACTGCAGTGAAAATTGATAACCGGAGAAGAGGGTGGTGCCGACATCTGCGATTGGTCCGCTCTCCATTACTTAGCTTGCGGTGGCTCCTCGACAATAGCGGCGGCATGCAACGGAAGCTTAACAATGACGCTTAAACGGACCGTCAGCAAAGAATAGTAGGCAGAACGAGGTCGTAAACGTGCCGAAAGTGCTCGAAAACGTTACACGGATACGGAAAAACCTTTATTACACGCAAATAAACCCGTGCTCTCCGGCAGGTGCGAGTCCAGTGCCTGAGCGATCGGCGGCAGCCATGTTGTATTCCTTTCGGAACGGGGCAGCCTGCGGCTATTCAGAAGAAAATTCAGTTTTGTGCGGCATATTAATGCGTCTTTAACGCGTACACGTCACTTTGACGCGGTGAGTTTTTGCAGTTTTGTTACGTCGCGTGAGAGACAGGTGAAGTGGGTGCAGCCCGAAAACTTTTGACGAATAGCCAAGGGGTAATGGAGAAAAGGCGTAGAATCAGAAATAACTATTTTTCTTTTGTTCGGTCAAATCATGCATAATCATTGTGTACACGCCATATCAGATGGGGACCTATGCGCGCTTTTCGTGACGTCGCGTGAGGGACAGGTGAAGTGGGGGTGATACAAAAAAAGTATTTGTCCAATCGCAGAGGGCTGATTGCTGAATTTAGGAATAGAAATGTTTGGAATAGCTTTACGTTATAGTGCCCCAACATTAAACTCGCATAGTTCCGGAATTCAATATCTAAAGCACGACTTCAAAAGTTTATGAGAACTGCATACCCATAAAGTTTCATACTTTAAATCCAAGCGCTCCCTACAGATTCCGCGGCCTCCGCGAAATGCCGCGACGAGCCCGCTCGCCATCCAAACGCCTCTGAAACTTTGTGCTCGGATGGAGCTCCTTGGCATTAGAATATGTGACTTCCGGTGCATGGGCGTTACCGCGAAATCTAGCCTGATTGCGCAATTTTCGCGCTAAAATGTCTTTTCGAGCGTGAAAAGGACATTCTAGACAAAATCGAGCATGATTTCCGGCGCCGGTGGTTGTTTTGGTCGGCGGGGCATGACAGCACGAAAAAATTTCGGGGGGGGGCTGAAGCCCCATAAGCCCCCCCGCTGGCTACGCCCCTGGTTACCAGCTATGTTCTTATTAATCAGGAATCCGACTCCTAGTTCTCGTCTCTCCGCTAAGCCCCGGTAGCACAGGACGTACCCGCTTTTTAGCACTGTATATGCTTCTTTTGGCCTCCTAACTTCACTGAGCCCTATTATATCCCATTTACTGCCCTCTAATTCCTCCAATAGCACTGCTCCCCCACTATGGCGTGCCTCAAAATCAAATCGCACCCGCCGTGGTTGCTCAGTGGCTATAGTGTTGGGCTGCTGAGCACGAGGTCGCGGGATCGAATCCCGGCCACGGCGGCCGCATTTCGATAGGGGCGAAATGCGAAAACACCCGTGTTTCTCGCCGGGCACTTGTGAAAAGCTCGAAACACAGTTATCTACTTTTGTATGAACCTACTTTAATTTTGGAGAGGTGGGCACCTCTCAAACGATGAAATAGGGTCCTACAAAAGTTTGAAACACAAGTGCATAAACGTTTGATAAAGATAATCTTTAACTTGTTAAAGAGTACATATAGTTGGCACTTCTGGCTTCTTGCGCCCACACAAGTATGCTGTTTTTGAGAGCACAGCTCCTAGGCGCCCGTTCCTGCGGCAAGCGTCAATGTTGTCCCTCGTAACCGAGCGAACGAACAAAGCGAAGGATGAAAGCGAACGCTGAGCGCAGCGGGAGATGAAAGACTGCGTTAGCGAAGAGAGTGCGAGGAGGAAAGCGGAGGAGGAGTGTGCAGCGAAACCGTGAGAAGAAAAGCGTAGTGCCGCGCACGACGGGCTTTGCGGCGACGACGAGATGTCCCCAATGCAGCGCGCGTCGTCGGCATGGAAACAAAGCGCTGCGTGTGCGGAGATGCGGCGGCTGCTGTGAATCGCGCCCACGCTTAACCCACGTGCTGCCTCTCGCGATCTCTCGATTAGCGAGGCAGTCGCGCCACACTTCGCTCCGTTTGCGACGTGGCGCACGAGACAGATTGTCCGCGCCAGCCAATATATCGCGGAATGAAAACACAATATACAGCTGCGCTCAAATTTCACATTAGGGAGTATTGTAATCGTCGGGGATGTTTTTTACAGGACGGATAATGTGCACAAGTACAGCAGCCAATGAAAATGGGAAGTAATCGAAGCTTATGCTATTAAGGTTGCTCCTCATTGCATATGTATCATCGCGCCTTCCTTAGCTCTCAGCAGGGAAGAGATTGGCTTAATCGGCGACAATCAACGGCATCGGTAGGCTTGGGAAGCAGCCTGGGCATGCGATGATCCTGTGGCCACATCGCCCAAATGTTGCCATGTTTTCCTGTGAAGGTCCGCGGGACTCCCGGTACTAGGATGAACTGACTGAGGGCGGCTGGGAGTTTTCGTCCGAGCTCATCTCTCGGTATGGCGGTGCAAGGCCGGCAAGTCAGCCTTTTTATTTTTGTTACTGAGACGGTTCAGAGCGAGGAAATGTGCACAATGGCAAAGGTGTTCGCTACTTGCTGTTCTGATGGCCCGCGAAGTGCTCAAAGCGAGCAGCGCGTATCGGGCTATGTGTACGGTTCAAATTTTCAAAGCCAAATATTTTTTGTTTCGGATCAAAACCTGATCGGTTTTGATCCGCATATATTATTTTCGGTTTGTTCGTGCAATAATTTATTCACGTAAAGGGATCTACTGGTATCTTTCAGTGCAATAATATATTATGCTTTGCCGGTGTAATTGTCGGCGCTGCGTGTTCTGACCGCTGGCTCCTCGTTTTGTTTAGTTTGTGCTATGTGGTCACCGGCCGCGTGGCGGCACAGCGGTGCCGCCATCATCATCATCACAGCGGGGCTCGTGGCAGCGAGCCCGGCACGGCGACTGCACGAAGGTGGGCCCGCACTCCGTGCCGTCTCTGAGCGCCTCGGCTGGTCACTGGCTCTGAAGCCACGGCCCCATGCACAGTGCTTAGACACTTGGGTGCACAATCATTCTCAGATAGCGAAGAGTTAACTGTAGGACTAGATGTTCGACGAGTAAAAATGGTAACGCCTGGCACTTGCCGGTCAGCCTTTCTGTCCATATGTCACAACCTTGCGATCTCAGCAAATACGGAAGCCTTCTTCCGTAACGTTTACCATTCTAGCTAAGCTATATAAATCTACAGCGCAATTCCCGTAAGGTTCAAACTTGTGTTATTCCTGGACACAATTAATTTGCTGTGGTGTCCTTTCTTCCTGCGTCTCATGTTTCTCCCAAACATCGACCTTTTTTGATCAAAACCAAGTTTTAAAAAGAAGGGGACGCTCTACGTACTTCCTTCTTGTTCTTTTTGGTCGCGCGCGCGTAACTCTGAACCTCGCTTAATCGCGTTCCTTATTTGCCCAAAGATCGGTGCCCGAACGTTCAGTGACTCACTGTGCTTGTATCTGTAGCCGTCTGCAATCCATTGTGATTTATCTGTGTATCTTCACCCCTGGTTCCTCGTCAGCAGTGCCTTGTATGTGCGTGGCCGTCGATGTGTCACGCTTCTTTTTTCTTTGTGCCGCGCCGGTCGCCAACAGTGCACCAGGAATGAATCACGCGACTACAGCAGCGAGTTCTATTTACATTTATTTACACGGGCAGCAGAACGGCAGTCGCCGACTCCGCGAGCACGTCGCACAACACATCGTTGCCCTCAACAGGGCGACGCAACGCAAGAGCAGTGGTTCACATAACATTTCGGGAACGGTCTGTTGCTCGACACTGTCATGCATCAACAAGACCGGAGCGGAAATGTAACGAGGCAGTCGCTCCTTCCATTAGCTCGGTCTCCCGCATAACCCTTTTCTTAAAGTGCCGGCAACCTCGGGGATAAAATGTCCAATTCTAGGAGCGCGGTTTCTTGTCGAAGAGACAGCTCTCGACGTTTGTACAATTGTGTTTGCAAAAGGTTTCCAACGAAGAGGATTAATAAATCGTCCACATATGGAGGCAACGCCTGATCAGTATTGAAACGCTCCTGTACTTTATGTGAATTAAGAGATACCTGCATTAAACGCAATATCAGCTGCATTCTTTTTTTTTTCTCCTAAAGAAACGTTAAACCTATACGCATTGACTCGAATATTAATGAGGCGTTTCACCTGGCCTATATAAAAATAAACTTAGTCTATAGAATGTAGATTGTCTGTAGACATCATATAGGCAGCTCTGGCTTGTTATGTGTCCTAGTCCTTTTGATTTAGAGAATAACTAACTACACATGCTGCCTATAGAGAGAAGTCGTTAAATACATATCATTTGGTCTATTGTGGTCCGTGCTTCGAATACGTTGTTTGCAGAAAGTATGTATAGACATTAGTCAGAAGAAAGTGTGGGGTCATAAGTGCCCCGGATGGCTATAGCCAATCCGTACGCATCACCGCAAAGCGTCTGTATACTTTTTATGCGCTATCCAAATTAATTTTCGGGAGCCTTGCACACATCGAAGCATCAATGGGCGCCTTTGTTTCCCGCACGTTCGCTGCATGCCGCGAGGCGGCGCCTGTCGTCTCGGAAGCCAGCGCTCGAGCGTTGCGCGCCGTCGTCTGCTCGCGGAGCGGCGTGGCTTGGAATCTTGCATCAGGGCGCGCGGTGCACCACGGGTCCTGCTGCTGCCGCGGCGGTGACGTATCCACGGTGACAGGTCTGTTGTGCAGGCTCGGCTAAAGTGCGGGGATGGTGCCCGAGATGGGCGGTGACGACGACCCTGGGATCTGCGCAGGCGCACGAGGACGCTGTTTGAAATACCGCATAAGAGAGACATCAAGTCACGGGATCCATTCAACATATCTCTTTGGCGATAACGTACAATGCGAAGACCAAAAGGTCTTTTTCTTTTATTTCTCGCCCAAACGGCGGCTCCATTTGTGTGAATGTGACGTCACCGATTTCATTGCGTTTTTGTCTATTTATGCCATGGAGGAAGTTTCCTTCCTCCATGATTTAAACACTTCCATGCGGACAATGTAGTTGCCGGGCTTAACCGTGTCCTGTTTCCGAACGCACTTTGCTTTATCAACATGCGATTGACTAGTCTCGAGCGGACGCTTTCGAAAATCGTGTCGCAGGAAGCTAAAGCGGGCATGTCGATATGACGCCGAACCTACTTTCTCACTCTGCGCCCTTTTCCGAACTTCAAGTTACGGTGAGGAAGATCTATTTGGTATTAAAGTATTGCCATGTACCAGTCTAGCCTAAATGTCTTTCTCCAGTGTAACGAAGCGTCAAAGAAAGCTTCAGATGCAGTCACTTCATGGACGCCATAATGGAGCACCATGCCAGTCTACGGTGCGGCTGAAGACAAGCAGCTTTACAAAAGTGTATGATTTCATTTTCTCTGTTGGTATCAGTGGAAGCCATTTCCTCGACGGAAATTATCTATTGCTTTCGTTATGATAATTATTTAGTCGTGCAAACGTGGTAAGCTGACACAGGGGGAAGAAGGGCTTGTGACAATGTAATGCTTTTATTCATTCCATTTCATCCTGGTTTGAACGTCAAGTGACCTGAAGAGACGAGAACACGGTTAGTCAGTTGCAGCACACAGATATGTTGGTGCGTGAACACGAACGTTCGGCAGGATGACACAGCTTAGAGCAAGATGGCCCTGTTGTGCTTGCGCCGGCTTCGGCGGTGCGTGCAGTGTTCGACTCACTTATATATGGAAGCCACACGCTCTTTAGCGTCTTTATATTGTCGACAATATTATTCATGTGGGACAGTTGTATTTAGGAAAGGCTGGCCGGGTCGCAGCCTTCACAATTTAGCACTGCGTTTATTATAGACTGTTTGCTAAATTAAAAAAAATTAAATTGTGTGGTTTTACGTGCCAAAACCTAGACATGATTACGAAGCACGCCGTAGTGGGCGCGACTCGAGAAATTTCGACTACCTGGGGATCTTTAACGTGCATCGAAACCTAAGTGCACGGGTGTATTCGCATTTCGCTCCCGTCGAAATGCGGCCACCGTGGCCTATAGGCTGTTTGCTACATGAATATATACAGGGTGCTTTAGGGAACACTTTCAAAAATCTTTAAAAGTTGCCTGTGGCAGATATTACAATTCTAGTTCATGAGCTGGTCAACTCGAAGCGGACAATACTTGCACAAAAAAATTGAAATGCGAAATCGACTAATTAATAATATTTTTACTAATTAACTTCTTAACTAATTGCATTATGGCCCATAGTGCAATTTACAAATTCTAGCCGCGGAGTTCACAAGGCGGATCTACTTGGAAAAAAATTCTCAGGACGACACCAGTTTCGAGTTATAAATTTCCGAACTTTGCGGAGAAATGCATTGGCGTTCCAGTTAATTTGTTCACAAAACGTCGTTTCATGCACTGAAGCACACAAGTAACTGGAGCCTTTACTTGCGACCTCCTGGCAGAATATCACCAATGATTAATCACAGCTATGCTTTCATGCCTTTCATGCCTCCAGAGTTGATGTCTTTAAGCATTCTTTCTTGGTTAAAACAATTGTTGACTGGAACAAACTTAATTCCGAGGTTTTTGAAAATGTTGACTCTGTGGTTTCCTATATATATATATATATATATATATATATATATATATATATATATATATATATATATATATATATATATATATATATATATATATATATATGTGCCTTGTATATAATTATTGATTAATTATTTTTGCGCATGCCACTGTTTTGTTATAAGAACCCTGTCACAGCCCGAAAAGGGCTCACAGTATGGACAAATAAATAAATAAATAAGTAAATATACAGCGTGCAGACGGGCACAGGGAAGGGATTTCTTTCTTTTTTTTCTCAGCTCGGTCCTGCCACGCTGCTATGAAAGAGCGCGGATTTCGGGGACGAGGCCGGGACACGCCTGGCGCAAACCGCCGTGGAGGGATGCGACCGGGCCGGGCTCGCCCCGGCTGGCGCACGGCCTCTCGCGCGATCTTCGCTGGAGCGTCGTCGCGCTGCCTGTCTCTGTCGCGGGCAGGTCTTCTGCACCGCACTTGTGCATCGCGTGCACCGTCGGCTGTCTCTCTCTCGTCGCACTGTCGGTGGCACCTTGGTCGCGTGCTAACACAATCGAGCAGTCCTATTTTTCTTTATTCTCGGGCTCGTGGACCCTGTAATAGATAGCTCGGTATAATCCGATAATGAGTAATTTTTGTAAATGCCGCATAGTGTTTTCTCTGACTAGCCATTATCTTGAATTTTATTACTTTCATTATTTGCACTTACTCGTACTTTGATTAGAGTGAGACATTTATTTATATTGTTATAATAAATAAATAGGGGCGATAATTAATGACGAGCATTTTTTTTTTCATTTCGAGCCTGAACTGTGATACCGTTATTGATGAGGTCAGTCTGATCTCACTACAATTTCAGGTATATTTGTGACCATATCTTGGTAAATTTATACAACTTAATTTGTAACCAGCGACCGGGGACGGGGAGCAAGGGTGAGGGGGCTGGGAAAGCAGCATACTAACAAGAAGATTTCGGGGACGGGGAGGGAGTCCACCTTTGACTACGCCACTTTGTAAACGTGTGAGTGAAACTTTGTAATCAGTACAGCTAAAGTAGCACTGTGATTTGACGCGCAAGTATAGTACGCGATAGCCACGCAAGGTTTCAATAAGCCTGCTCCCGCTAAAAAGATCAACCGGGCTTCGGCCGCCCAAATGCGAGGTAATGAAACGCGAGAAGTGCCGGTGTCTCCAACGATTGTGGACTAGGAATACTCGGCGTCATCATTACCATGTATGCGGTATAATATTCGTACCAACAAATAGCTACAGATAGACGTATTTTTCTGGAATAAGAGATTGCAACAGTTTACTGACATGCTACTTGACACCACAGAATCCATACAGGGTGTCCCAATTATCATGTACAAAGATTTAAATCTATGCAAATGCCACGTAGCTGCACCGAACCAAGGTAAAGTTTACCGTCGCTTGGAGATACTAAGACTATCTTTTTCATTCTGCCTAATTACATAATTATGCTTAATTAATTAACTTCTCAAATATTATAACTAAATTAAAAGTGTCAATGACAAGATTGTAGAGCGGCATGCATGACGCTGTTGCTCAATACGCGCTACACCAGAGTGTTTCTGCGAGCGCGAAAGAAGCCTGCGAATACAGGCAACATTGCCGCGCGACTGGCCGCTCGAGGCCAGTCACGTTGCCTTGGTAACAGGATTACCTTGGTTCGGTCAAGCCACGTGGTATTTGTATGTATTTAAATGTTTGGCTCAAGTTACGTGAAACACACCCTGTATATACACCTCTTCAAGAAGTTTTCCGTACGTCATGTAAGTTGGTCGGTTGAATGTAAATGGTTTCCGCGTTATGTTTCGTTTCCTGTCGGCGCACATTGTACTCGATCTCTATTTACTTTATTTTTATGCAGGGATTCTTGTGTCCGTATTATAGGCGGATACACTGTATGCACTCCTGCTTGGGCCATGCCGAAAACCGAAAGAGTTGATACGCTGATGCAAGAAGCGAAATACTATTTCTTTGTGGCGGACAGCTACCGAGGCCTGTGTACTCCAGTCTAGGGAGGAGTTCCTGCGATTTTCTCAGCCTCAAAAGTGTTGCGACAATGTCGCGAGACGTGCGACTTAGAGGAGCGTCAGATCAATCTTTCGGCATTGAGAATGTGCTTGCCAAAAGTAGCATCGTTTGGGACCCCAGTCCTCTTTAGTTAACGCGTGCGTTCCGCGAGCTTACTTTCTTGTATATTCAACTGACACCTCACAACGAAAGGAAGTATCATTCACGTCAGCGCAGCCACATACTCTGCTGCCTTCAATAACGCTTGTTTGACAGTCGGGGACAAACATATATTTCTCGTACTAGGTGTCTCTGACACACCGGGGAAAAGCTGCGCCGTCCAGACGAGGAAAAATAAAATTGTCGGAGCGAGTTGTGGAGCAGTTGATCGGCGAAACTATTTCGATTTTCCACGGTTATGTTTATTATGTAGCTTTTCGTCCCGAAGCCACGTCACTCATACGGCTGTCCAATTAATGTGACAGCGGGTCCGACAGCGTTGCGTCAACGGTCGCTCGCTGCTGCAAACAAAGAATCTGCTTCCAATCGACGATTCAGAAAGAATCTTGTCTATGTCAGCGCCTGACCGAAGGAGGACCGCCTGACGACAGAGCAAGAAGAGCGATAGAGCTTTGACGACAAAGCGAACCCGATGAGTGAATCAATACAACGGACACAGAGGTACAGGCCCGAAAATGAAACATCACTATCGAAACTGGCTGCGGCCAAAATAGCTGAAAGCACAAGACACGTGATTGATCGTATACCCGCTGAAAGCTGCAGACTGTGCAGAGAGGTTATAATGTCCAGCCTCAATTTTTGACCAAGACCGCCAGCAGCGCCGGCGTCTGAGTGGCGCTGAAGGAATCGTCGGATGCTGAAGACGCGCGTGGTTATATATAGCAGCTCGGAAACGAACGCTGTCCTACGAGTGGCGCGAAGGCTGCGCGTCACACTGCACGCACCGTTCTGCTCGGGACCAACCTTTGAGGAGCGGACGCTAGGAAGGCACAGCGACAGCAGCGGCTTCGGAAACAGCAGCCGGGAACACAAGCGAGGACGACGAAACGTGGGCCGCCATATTGGTCCTCTCTAGACGACCGCGCAGCAGGCTGGCAACAAGCTCCACGGGGGCGCCGCAGACGTCCTTTGGTGCCTGCGAGTCGGCGGCGACGCCTCCGCCGCGTCCTGCGGCTGTCGCTCGGCCGCCGGGAGCGGGGAAGCCGCCGGGGCAGGTCCGAGGGCCGCGGACAGCGCGGCGGCCACCAGACGCGCCGCGAGGTGGGCCTCGGCCCTCAGCTGCGTCCGTGCGCCGGCCAGGGCGTCGCGGACCAGGCGACCAGCCAACGGCTCCCACAAAAGCCGCTGCTCGTCCGGCATCGCGGCGGCGGCGGCCGCTGCCACCGATCGATCCGCGGGGCTGTGCGCGGGGGGGTGGGAGGGGGGGGGGGTGCTGGCGGCGCTGCCGTCGCCCGCGCTCACCATCCGTGCACCACGGGACGAGCGAAGCCGTTGGGCCGAGCGATTATAAAAGATTCACGGCTCCTTGTGCAGAACCGACAGGCGTCGAGGTCGCTTCCCATCGACCGCCGCGACAGGAGCCTCGCTCCGCTGGTCGCGGACTGAAGCGGACTGTTTTGAGCGCACTCGCGCTGGCTGCGACATGTTGCCTCAAAGGAGGAAACATCAAACTCTGGCATGGCTGCTGGAACCACGCGTGGACATTACGTGCGCGAGCATAAAGGGATCGTTTGCAGTGCGTCAAACCCATATGCGCACCGTGCAGTTAGGCCGAGGAAATGAAAAATTGAGGTCCATTCACTGTGTCTCGTGAGTAGTGCTCCATCTACAGAGGTGCCTCATCACGGTTGGTGCCACCTGCCCTGTAGGCCGCGTTCGGAAGCAAACTCCGCAGTAACAGACGGGCTCACCCTGAACGTGTCACGCTATGGTGGTCGTCACTATCAAGCTGTTACGCGTACTCACTGTAGGTCATTTGATCACAAGTCGAAACGGCGTGGACTTGAGCTCCTGTCGACGATGCCACGGATCTGGACCTTCTTTTTTGTTTCAGAACACGTGGGTCGGCCGGCGGTCTTGTCAATGGTATGCGGCTTACGTACTTTCAAGGTAACTGCACAAAGCCTACTTTCGGAGTCCACAGCTAACGAACCACTCTGCAAGGCGCCACATACACTGCTATGCGGGAGCCTGTTTCTGTACCGCTGTATACAAGACGAGGCGAAATGCTCTTGATCTACGGCATCGCGAATGTTGCAACTTCCCCCTACGTCCAATTCTCTCCTGCAAAGTAGAGTGTGGGCGAACGTACGCTGGCTAAACGCTCGATGAAGAGCTTCCTCTCTCTCGGCAAGCGGCGTGCGGATCCTCACACTGTCGATATTGTTGTTGGTTCTCGTTTATATCAATATATTTGCAAGTGTTAGCCCCGCCGCGAGCCAAGGCAGTATGACGCTTTCTTCGTGTTCGCGTGCCCATTAATTAATTAATTAATTAATTAATAGACACGCGAAGCCACATAAAGCGTCAAATTAGCTCATCGTCGCAGTGACACTCTATAAAATTAATTAATTAATTAATAGACACGCGAAGCCACATAAAGCGTCAAATTAATTAATTAATTAATTAATTTTATAGAGTGTCACTGCGACGATGAGCTTGCGTGTCGATCACTAGTCGGTTCAGGACCAGTTCGCGCGCGTGTTCTCTTTCAGATAGAACCTCTCCGTGCTGGATCGCGCATGCGTGCTCCGCTGTTCGCGACCCGCATTGGAGAGCGCGCGTCGCTCGTGTCCTGCCGCGTGCGACAAGTGCTGCAGCTTCCACTTGCAGTTCAGGGTTTGCTTAATCCGAGCTGTCGCTCGACAACTCAGCTATAGTTGACCAATGATGTTCGCCAACGTGCTCCGCCATGCCGGGTACGCGTGCGGGCATGGACGTACGCCCCTCTTCTCCATCAACGTCACTGCGCTGACGTGAAGGCTGCGCGTGCATTCCCGAGTCGTGCGCATGCTCCAGCTCTGCGATGACGTCGAGGAGACTCCGGGGATTTCGGCTGATCCCGCGCTGCCGTTCTACGTCCGGCTTCTTCCAGCGCGCAGTCAACGCTTCGCGAAGCCCGCTTCAACTTTCGCCCGAAGCGCCGACATACGCGCACACGTCTCCCGGCCCGTGCAGAGCGTGACGCCACCAAGGTGCATGCGCTGCAGCTGTCACGTTTCGTAAGATATGAGAGGAAAGAATGTACACGAAGTTTACTGCTGCGAGGGAGCTTTTCGGAAGACAATACTAAGCACGTGGCCAGGTTCGTGTAGGCACATGGTTTCAACGGAGGAACGGGACGAGAAAAAAAAAATGACCAGACGAAGACAGACGAAGGTTAATGATATTCGGCATTCATTAGTATTAAAAGTGACCCACAGCGGTCAACAGTTGTTCTCCCTGTCAATGCAATCGTCCGGTATGTTCTTTTGTTGTTGTTTGCTTCTTTTTGTACCTGCGCTATATATGCTTGGCCTAATTATTTGCTTACAAACATGCAGCTTCTCTATTTAACTACTCCGCAATAATATATAGGGCAAGCAAGGGACAAATGAAGGCTCATGTGCGCCAAATGCACCATCCGCAAGGTTTGATGACATGAAAAAAAAATTCACCCACGATTACGATGCTACTGCGAAATTTGGTCTCAGCTCGATACATGTTTTCATTCCGCGATATATTGGCTGGCGCGGACAATCTGTCTCGTGCGGCACGTTGCAAATGGAGCGATGTGTGACGCGACTGCCTCGCTAATCGGGAGATCGCGAGAGGCAGCGCGTGGGTTACGCGTGGGCGCGATTCACAGCAGCCGCCGCAGACGGACCTTAACGCAGCGCTTTGTTTCCATGCCGACGACGGGCGCTGCTCTGGCGCCATCTCGTCACCATGGTTCCCACAAAGCCCGTCTTGCGCGGCACTACGCTTTTTACTCACGCTTTCGTCATACCCTCTTCCTATGCTTTCCGCCTCATATTACCGCTGCACCATCCTCCTTCGCTGTGTTCGTTCGCTCGGTTAAGAGGGACAACGCCGACACCGCTTGTGTACTTGACAAGTCGTGCTCGCTCTCAAAAGGCGTTCTTGACTGGAGCCGCACGACACACACACACACACACACACACACACACACACACACACACACACACACACACACACACACACGCACACGCACACGCACACACACGCACACACACGCACACATATATATATTAAGGAAGAAGAGTAGCAGCATCGCCACCGGCATGAGCTCGTGGTTGCTGTCCATGGCAGCACGCTTGTGACTGCTGCCCGGTCGCCTGCGTCCGTTTCTAATAAATCTCTTGGCAAGTGGTGGAAGTGCTGGGTTTCGACTGCCCTGGAACTTCGGAGTCGCACTCTAACCCCCATCGTGCCCGACGACGCATGCGCTCCTCCAACGGCGCCGCCCACTCTTGTGTGTGCTGGTGCCGTGCGTCAGCGAGATCCCTATATCTTCTCCGGCACCGATGACAAAAAATGTTGAGGATTGGATCTCCTCTTACGAACGAGTGAGTGCCCATAACCGAGCGGGACGATGTTACGAAGTTGTGAAACGTCGCATTATATCTCTGGGACGTTGCGAAACCATGGTTTCTAAACCATGAAGCCGATCGACCTCACTTCGTGGTTGGTCTTCAAGACCAGCTTTACCCAAATTTCCGTTCGGCCGTGTCAGGATTGGGGACTCAATCCCATCGCTCGTAACCCGTTGTCAAGATTGGAGTCCGGCATGAAGTAGAAGGTAGCTGGCCCATGCCGTCGTCCAACTTATCCACGCTGAGGACGTTGATGAAGGGAAGTACTGCTTCTTATCGAGAACGAGCATTATGGGTTTATTTACAGTATTTACATGCAATTCATCACTGCAGTCTAGCATGACTGCGAGAGAAAGTGTCTCAGTCTAACATGACTGCTTAAGAAAGTGTATCGAGTATCCGCACAAGAGCCGTTGATAAACACTCGGTCCTCCCCCGATTCCAAGGTGGCGGAAACGTTCGTCCAGTCATCGTAAACACGCCGCCTCTCTGCGGGACGGTTTACACACACACACACGCACACACACACACACACACACACACACACGCACACACACACACACGCGCACGCACGCACACACATGTTCTCGGTCCGAAACCGACATCACACGAATTTCGTAGAACTCGGAGCGGACCTTCGCAGCGCGACCGGGTAGCCATTGTCCTGCGTCTTGGTCGGCACGTGGGAAGGGACCTCCGTCGACATTCCCGCGGCAACTCCCCCACTCATAGCAGAACAGGGCGGCGTTGGTGGGTTCGGTAACAATACTTGGCCCGCCGAACGCATTCAGTTACAATGGCGATATAGTGACGCCGTGGCTAGAGGTTTGCGGCGGCGCTCCAGGAAAAGATGACGCCCGCGGTCGCAACTGGTTGGCAAAACTTGCACTGCAGCTGGCCGTTCTTAACAGCCGGCAGTACGAAAGCTTCGCGCAGCACAACGTTTGCGTACACGATCCCAAGAGATCGGAGAGAACTTCACGAGCTAGATTGAAGACATTTTTTACCTTTGCGAACGGGTGAACGCGTCGATGTCAGAGGAGGAGAAGATCAAACATATAATGAAGGATATTGTGGACGACGCCTTTCAAATGTTATTATCGAAGAGCCCTCACACTCTCGTCGAAGTGATAGAATTGTGTCAGAGTGACAACGATTTGCGCAGGCAACGGCTTCGCACCCAACGTCCCACTACGCTCGCCGACTCTCTGTCGATTGCCTTGAAGTCGGCGACAGCCATGCTACTCTGTTTCTAAAAATTCAGTATAGTTCGTTCGCGCAGAGGTCGCTCGCCGTCTTTCTTTGATGTCTTGTGTCCCGGAACCACCGCCCGCGTTGCCACCTACGATCTGCCTGTTCATGCAAGAGCAAGTTTCTCAAGCCGTTCCTCTAGCCCGTGAACAGACACCAGTAACTGCGCCTCTCACGTACGCTGAAGCAGTGTCCCGATCTCGTCCACAAAAGCACTTGCCACCTCGTATGCATCGACCGTCGACATTCACCCGTCGTCGACATTCACACCGTCGTCGCTCGCTTTCCCCGATGCGGCGCCGTCCCGTGTCCACCGAGCAGGAAAGCTGATGGCCGCAGTTCCCGAGGCACGAACTGCGTCCACGTCGCAATGCCAAAATCCTTGCCCCTCTCCAGCCAATGTGATTGAAGTGTCTGCCGAAGGAATCGCCGTCCTGACACTTGTAGATACAGGAGCCGCCGTATCCGTAATTTCCGCCGAACTCTGTCGCATGTATACCACGAAAGGTTTTGGCGCCTCTCTCCGACCTCTCCCTTCGAACCGCGAACGCTAAATATATTACGCCTCTCGCTGCCTGTACTGTCTTCATTCAAGGACTGCTGTATACCGTCGAATTCTTCGTGCTGCCCTCGAATTCTCATGACATTATATTAGGCTGGGACTTCCTTGCACATAATAACGACGCTATTGACTGTTCTTACGCCGAACTCGAACTGTCTGCACTTCCCGACCTCGAATGTGCTATCTGGCTGCGGTTGGTTGGCGACCACAAAATACACATGCGTACATCCAGTGCTGTCTGGCAAACGAATGCTTTATGCGAAGATTGTACAGCGGCAACACTTTCCATCACCCGTCATAGCGCTGCTTGAAGACATTCGATTTATTTTTCAGAGAAACGTACAACAGGGCTGCTGCTGCCGCTTACGCAGTCGGTGTGCGTCCTCGCGCGCTGGCGATATTTCCTGCGCGCTGCGCCTCGTTGTGCGTGCAACACGCGACGACCTTTCTCCCGGTGGCACAACGCGTCCTGTCCTCGGAATAAGGAAAAAGAAACCGGTCAGCGGAGGTCGCTCACTCCGCGCCGACGTCGCTCGGGGGCGGCATTTACGAAGGCGCTTATCGGCGCGTCCATTGCGTCACCGATTACGATCAGATCCGGCGCGCGATAACGAGCGCGCTCGCATTGACCTGCATCCGAGCGCCTTCACGGCCGCGCGTCGCCCAACCGTTCTTTCGGGCTTCGCTCCTCAAAACCGGCGAACGCGCGAGAGGCGTTCGTATGGCCAGTTTCGAATCGAGGCGAATATGTGAGAAAGAAAAAAGGAAAGAAAGAAAATGCGGTGACTGAAATGCCGCGAAATTCTTTTATACCTGCATTATTATTTGGTTGATGGTGGTGGCTTTGCCAAAGGTGATTTTTGACTATCGCCAAAAGCCACACACCACACATACGTTAAGTCAGTTCATATACGTTTTTTCTTCCTTTACACCATAATTTTTTTAATCGCCTGTAGCAGTACGCGAGCTGAATTTTTCGAAGCGGCGGACATAACTCACACGAGAAATCGAAATGCGTTATTGAGACATTAACAAAAATTTGCTAATAATATTTTCAATTAATCACTTTACGACACATTGCAATTTACGAATTGTAGTCGGTGAGCTTGCAAGGCGTATTCACTTGGAACGAATTCTAAGGATCGCATGGGTTCCGAAGTATGCACCGTGAGACTTGCGGTAAAAATGTGCTACTTTTCCACTTACCTTTTTAACAAACCGCTGTTTTATGCCTTCCCAGTTTATAGCTTGAATACTTCTAAGCACGCAGTGAATAGCATTGGAGAGATTGTGTCTCCTTGTCTGACCCCTTTCTTTATAGGTATCTTACTACTTTTCTTGCGTAAAATTAAAGTGGCTGTGGAATCTCTCTAGATATTTTCTAGGGTATTTACGTAAGCGGTCTGTACTCCTTGATTACACAATGCCTCTATGACTGCTGGTATCTCTACTGAATCAAATGCTTTTTCTTAATATATGAAAGCCATATAGAGAGGCTTATTCTACTCTGTGGATTTCTTGATAACCTGATTAATGACGTGGATATGATCCATTGTAGAGTATCCCTTCCTGAAGCCAGCCTGCTCCCTTGGTTGACTAAATTCCAGTGTTTTCCTTACTCTATTGCAGATTATTTTGGTAAATATTTTATATAATACTAGGAGTAAGCTAAAGGACCTATAATTTTTTAGTTCTTTAACGTCGCCCTTTTTGTGGATTAGTATAATGTTTGCATTCTTCCAATTTTCTGGGACCCTTGCAGTCGATAGACACTTCGTATAGAGAGCCGCCAGCTTTCCTAGCATTATGTCTCCTCCATCTTTGATTAAATCAACTGTTATTCCATCCTCTCCTGCCGCTTTCCCCCGTTTCACGCCTTGCAAGGCCTTTCTAACCTCATCTCTAGTTATAGGAGGAGTTTCTGTACACTGTTCATTATTGTATTGAATAGAGCGCTCCTGAGTCGTCTGGGTACTGTAAAGGTCAGTATAGAATTCTTCCGCTGCATTTACTATATCTTCGAGATTGCTGATGATATTACCCTGCTTATCTTTTAGTGCATACATCTTGGTTTGTCCTATACCAAGTTTCCCTCTCATTGATTTCAGGCTGCGCCCATTTTTTACGGCTTCTTCAGTCTTTCTCACGTTATAGTTTCGAATATGATCAGTTTTGACAGTTCCGCGAATTCTATCTTATCTCTTTAGTTGGACACTTTCATTCTTTGTCGTTTCTTTATTATATGTCCTTTGTTACTTGGGAGAGCTTGCCTACTGGTTGCCTTGGTGCCTTGCCTCCCATTTCAATTGCCGCCTCTGAAGCCAGCCTCGTTACGGTTTCATTCATTACCTCTATGTCATCATCATTACCTCCATGTCATCTTCATCATCTCTCTGTTCTAAAGCTGAATATTTGTTTGCAAGTACCAGCCTAAATTTGTCTGCTTTTACCCTTATTGCCTCTAAGTTGACCTGTTCTTTCTTGACCAATTTTACTTTTTTTCTGTTTAAATTGAGGTGGATCCTGGCCCTCACCTATGATCACTACATTTTACCCTGCCTATTACTTGAACATCCTGCACTATGCTGGGATCGGCAGAAAGTATGAAATCAATTCCATTTCTTGTTTCACCATTAGGGCTTTTCCAGGTCCATTTTCTGTTGCTACGTTTCTTGAAAAAAGTGTTCATTATTCTCAGCTTATTCCTTTCTGCGAATTCTACCAGCATTCGCCACGAACTTGACCAACTGGACGACCAACCACTATCCGAAAAAAGAATTCTACAACATCGAAAGGACCTACCTTCACAGAAGAAGGCCATGCAAGCGCTATTGCGCTTCTTGCGATCTACCGGCCTGTGTGAACGACTTTAACTGGAACGCCTTTTGTGTGTGTGTCTCCATGTGTGCGCGTTCCTTTTTTTTTCCCTTCTTTTTTTTTAGTTTTCCTCTCTGTCATCTTTCTAACCCCTATCCCCCATCCCCAGTGTAGGGTAGCAAACCGGAGACTCATATCTGGTTAACCTTCTGCCTTTCCTCTTCATTCTCTCTCTCTCTCTCTCTCTCTACCAGCATCTCACCTCTAGCGTTTCTAGAGTCGACACCGTTGTTGCCAATTGCTTGTTCACCCGCCTGCTTTTTCCCCACTTTTGCATTGAAGTCCCCCATTACTACTGTATACCGCGTTTGCACTTTTCTCATCGCTAATTCAACATCTTCATAAAACTGATCTACTTCCTCATCGTCGTGACTGGACGTTGGAGCGTAGGTTCGTACATTCTTTAATCTATACCTTTTATTGAGTTTGATTACGACTACTGCTACCCTCTCGTTGATGATGTAGAATTCGTCAATGTTGCCCGCTATGTCTTTATGGTTTAGGAATCATACCCCGTATTGCTTCTTATCCGGGAGACCTCTATAGCAGAGGACATGGCCGTTATTCAGCGATGTGTAAGCCTCACCAGGTCTTCTAATCTCACTAAGGCCGATAATATTCCAACCAATGTCTGATAGTTCTTCGAATAGTCCTGCTAAGCTTGCCTCATTCGAGAGGGTTCGGGTGTTAAACGTTTCAAGGGTCAGTTTCCATTGGCGGCCTGTCCGGACCCAGATATTCTTAGCACCATCTGCTGCGTTGCAAGTCTGACCGCCGCCTTGGTCAGGTGCTTCGCAGCCACTGGGGACTGAGGGCTATTTTATTAAGGAGATCATTTCATTTGGGAGGTTTCATTTAGGAGTAAAGATCGACGGTGAATACCTCAACAACCTTCGGTTTGCCGATGACATTGTTCTATTCAGCAGCAATGCAGACGAGTTACAACAAATGATTCAGGACCTTAACAGGGAGAGTGTAAGAGTGGGACTGAAGATTAATATGCAGAAGACAAAGATAATGATAAATAACCTGGCAGGGAACAAGAGTTCAAGATCGCAAGTCAGCCTCTAGAGTCTGTGGAGGAGTACGTTTACCTATAGGTCAACCAATCACAGGGAACCCGGGCCATGAGAAGGAAATTCACAGAAGCATAAAAATGGGTTGGATCGCATACGGCAGACATCGTGAGCTCCTGAATGGGAGCTTACCGTTATCATTGAAAAAGAAAGTATACAATCAGTGCATTTTACCGACGCTGACATACGGCGCAGAGACTAGGCGGCTGACAAAGGAGCTTGAGAACAAGTTAAGGACCGCGCAAAGAGCGATGGAACGAAGAATGCTAGGCATAACTTTAAGAGACAGAAAGAGAGCAGTTTGGATCAGAGAGCAAACGGGCATAGACGATATTCTAACAGACATTAAGAGAAAAATTGGCGCTGGGCAGGTCATGTAATGCGCAGACTAGATAACTGTTGGACCATTAGGGTAACAGAATGGGTACCAAGAGAAGGGAAGCGCAGTAGAGGACGGCTGAAGACTAGATGCATTCACGAAATTAGGAAATTTGCGGGTGCTATTTGGGATCGGTTGGCATAGGAAAGGGGTAATTGGAGATCGCAGGGAGAGGTCTTTGTCCTGCAGTGGACATGAATAGGATTATAATGATGATTATGATGATTATGATGATGATAATGGTTTATGCATTGAAGCACAAAAGCAACTGGAACGCCCATGTATTTGGGAATGAATATCTCGAAACTGGCATCATCCCGAATATTCGTTCCAAGTGTCGCCTTGCGCACTTGCCGGCTGCAATTCGTAAATTGCAATATGTGCCCTAATGTGATTATTTAAAAATGTTAATTAGTGAAGTTTTGTAAATTAGTCGATTATGCATTTCGATTTCTCGTGCACCCTTTGAGTAACCCACCTCCATGACTAGAATTATGCTATATCTGCCGCAGGCGATTTGTAAAGTTCAAACAAACAAATAACAAAAAAAAGCACGTCCGCACAAAATTCGTTGACAAAGTTGACAACTCCATTCGTGTTACTGTTCCTTTGGCACAAAAGAAACGGTTATTTTGAGTGATTACGAAGGTCAGAATTTATTTCTTTGTTTAACTCCGCTGGAGAAAGATTGGCGGAGTTCTGACATTCTTTACACAGTAAGAACCTAAAACGGGGGTCGCGCTCACCCCACCTGTGACCGCTCTCTGGTCGCAACAGTACCGTGGTCCTTACGGAGCATCGTGCCCATTTTGTGACACAAAAATCCAAAACGTGACGGTGACACACCTATTATGGACGTGCCCAGGACTTCATCTAAGGCGTATCCGCCATCTCCGGGCAACAGGCCTTCGGCCTGGCCGACCACCCGACCCCGAACGTTGGATTCATGGACCACATCATCGTTAACTGCTAGATTTTCTGCACGAGTCGAATCTGTTCGTGTACTTGTAACATCCTTTGTATTATGCGCCTTAGGGAAAACTTTCGAAAAAATAAGGAACCTAAAACAGTTGACCGCTTTGTCTTTCGTGTTCCTTCCCCTTGCCAACAACACCCCAGCGAGGCAGCTGATGTGTCCACGCTATGCAAAACAACTTAAAGTCTTGTGAATAATGCGCCTAAAGCTAACGGGTGCGCATAAATAAAGAGTTCTGATTCGGCGCATGCGCAATGCCGCCGACGCTTTTGCACGTGCCAATGTCCCATTAGCGTACGGCAGCCGTCTGCGTCCACTGTGTTCCTAAAACTCCTTAACATCACTGCTCCTTCATACGGTATACGCGGACGACATCACCATCTGGTGCTCCGCAGGGTCAGACGGCTTTATCGAATCCGCTCTGCAGGAGGCAGTCGAAACTGCCGAATCCTACCTCGACCACACGGGCCTGAAGTGCTCCTCCGCCAAATCGGAGCTGTTGTTGTACAGCCCAAAACGACAAGGCAAAATGCCTAAGGGATGGAAACCACCGACCGAGCGCAACATCACTGTCCGCACCAGAGACGGTCGCCCAATCGCCAGGGTCGACTCCATCCGAGTACTAGGAATAATTATCGAGGCGGGCGGATCAAACATCCAAACGGTCCACAAGCTGATGACAAAGACGGACAACGCAATACGACTTGTACGCAGGGCGGCCAACCGTCACCACGGCCTCAAAGAAGACAATCTGCTGCGTCTCGTACACGCGTTCGTCCTATGTGTCACTTCACCTACGTGGCAGCAATGCATAAGTGGAAACAATCGGAGCGTGACAAGCTCAGTACACTCATCCGAAAGGTAGTGAAGCGGGCCCTTGGGCTCCCGATCACGACGCCGACGTATCGACTCCTCGAGCTCGGGGTGCACAATACCCTCGAAGAGATCGCTGAGGTTCAGGAGAGAGCGCAGATGATACGACTGACGATGACGAAGACCGGCTGTCACATTTTGCGCGAGCTCGGGTACTTCCCACCGAGTACCCAGGAGCTTACGCCGTTTCCCCGCAATCTCCGCGACCTGATCACGATCGCACCCATTCCGCGAAACGTCCATCCGGAACACAATGGAGGCAGGCGCCTAGCCCGGGCCACCGCGTTCCTCAAACGAATAAACAAGAAAGCGGACGACGTCGCTTTCGTGGACGCCGCCGGCTACCGATGCAACCGAGCCTTCGGCGCGGTAGCGGTCTCGTCCTCGCAACGGACTTTAAACGCCGCCACGGTACGCACACGTGACCCCGAGGTGGCGGAGCAAGTGGCCATAGCCCTGGCAATGCTCGACGATAAGCGAACGACAATATTCAGCGACTCGAGACCGGCCATCAAAGCGTTCGAGAGAGCAGTCCTCTCCGACAAGGCGTTACGCGTCCTCCGCGGCGCTGATCCTAGCACCCTCAAACACCACACCGTCATCTGGTTTCCCGCCCTCCTGGGTTGGATCCCGGGCGCCCCGCCGAACCTCAACGAGACAGCCCACGACGCTGCGCGCGTGCTTACCGACCGCGCCGTCACGCCCGGGCAACCACGTCTCGATGAGTTGGAGGCGAACAGGGACGCCCCAGTATCCTACAATGAAATCACCAAACATTTTTACTTGGGACGACGTCTCTTTCCGCCCCCGCACCCCGGGGGCGGAAAGGCCGCAGGCGCTAACGCTACGCTTATTACAGACATATACTTATCCAAACCCCGCCACCTTACACATCATCTACCCGGACGTCTACCCAGACGATGCGTGCCCCTCGTGCGGGGTCACGGCGACACTGGCACACGTGCTCTGGGAGTGCAGAAACGCTCCGCCCGACTCTACCTCCGACAAGTGGGAGAAGACCATACGAATCCCGCTTCTACAAGACCAGGGGAGTTCCAATCAGTCGGCCGAAGTGAACGAACGTGTCGTCGGCGCGCTCCTGAACCACCGAGACTACGCGACCTTCACCGACCGCCCTTGACCGCCCTTGCCCGGGCCGCTTTCGCCGGGAGTCATATGGGAAGCGGCTTTTTGGCCGTTTCCCACCGACCGCCTTTTCTTCCCGGGATTTTTTGCCGCTCCCCGCGCTTCTAAAGCTCTGAAGCAGTTCCAACGCGGCTGCCCCTGCCGGGGCCATAGCTGCCTTGGCGTGTTTTCTACACCATGAACCAAGAGCGCCAAGCGACCAGCTCTACGAGGCCCATGTTCTAAACGGGCGTGCAAAGGGCCTTCGGCCAATTCACCGCTCTGTTTCGATGGAGCATTTATCTACCGCAACGTCATTTTCCAACGAGCAGAAGACGCAATCGGCGACGGAGAACGCCGCCGCACGTTCCTCTACAACAACGAAGACGCCCGAGGTGGATACCGCGGGAGTGGCCGCCGATCCCATCGTCACCAATTTTCCCTCCCAACAACGAGAGGTAGACACTCCGACCGGGGAAAGGATGGAGGAGGATGCTACCCCGAACATTTACGACGACAAAACTGACGACGACACAAGTGGCTGTTGGAAGACAGTCATACATAAGCGACGCATCCGTCAAACGCACGCTAAGACGCAACCCTCCGAGAACATCTTGGGCATTCCGGACGCCTCCCAGCCTACCGTACGCAAGCACAGTCGGAATCAGAACCTGCCTCAACTTCCTTTGCACGACGAAAAGATAATTCTGCGGCCTCACGGAGGACTTTGTCTCGATAAGTGGACGCGCCCAGAACTCGCCAGTGCTCCATGGAGTGCAGCCGGCTTGACCACCGACGATCGTCAGGACATCATATTCCGACTGCGACCTCAGCAGAACTTGGCAATCATCAGCACACCCCAGTCACACGTAGCCGACGCATTGTACAAGGTGAGGGAGCTGAACCTTGGTCAGCGGGTCTATCTCATCACAACGTATTTTGCGGCCCCAGACAACTCATGCAAGGGAATTGTTCCTGATCTTTTGCCCAGTACACCGTCTTCCAAGCTAGTGGATGAGCTTTTGGCTCCTGGAACTCAAATACTTCAAGCACGAATGATGGGTCAAACCAACGTTGCGTTGGCAACATTTGAAGGACTTAAAGTGCCTCGCTACGTGCGTTTCTATGCATGGTGCCGAACTCCGCTGCTACCCCCATCGACCCCGCCAACTGGTCTGCAAGATATGTCACAAGCTCGGCCATTGGGCTGATTACTGTCCTACGCCGCACGTGGTCATTTGCGCGACGTGCGGGACTGACAACCCCACCCCGTCACATCCGTGCACCCCACACTGCAGATCCTGTGACGGGACCCACCCTACAGCGGATCCAAACTGCCCGCGGCGTGCTAGGCAGACACTGAACAAAGCTTGGGTGCGGAAAGCTCTCGAGAAAGAGCAGCGTGAACTCCAACCCTCCAGCGACCCGACCACTACCACAGATACGGCGGAGACGCGCGCCCCAACGAAGGAGACCAGGCAATTCCGGTCGGAGACCCGTTCGAGATCCCGTCGCATATTCCGGACCCGCTCCAAGTCTCGGTCCCGATCCCGCGAGGCATCGTTGCGCCTCCCAGAGAGGCGCCCTCCTTCCCCATCTCCCCAACAACCCTACAAGAAGGCCCTGCAGACCAACGCCCCAGCCAAGGTGACCCTGGTCCCTTCAGGGGTGCAGCGGACCCCGGAGAAGAAAACAGCAATGGAGGCGCCTCGGGAGGTAGGTCGGGCGGAGGGTCCCCCACAGCTCGCTCCACCCCGTAAATCTCTCCCTACCCCTTCCCCTATTACCAATTCGTTATCAAATCCCGATCCTCTAATAGAAATAGCCCGCCTACGTCGTGACATGGAGGAGCGCTGTGAGCGCCTGCAAAAACAAATGGACGCGCTGGTGGCACATGAGCACTAGTATGCAGGCGGCTCTGGACAGGATAGAACTCCAAATGGAGGCCCTTCAAATAGGGATTACGGAGCAAGTGAAATCATGTATAGAGTGCACTTTCGCACGCATGCAAGTTCCTGAGCTTAGCGGTAACAACGGAAGCGCGCTTTGCGACCAAGGCTCTCGGCCGCAACCTTCAAATGTGGGCACCCGGCGCCCGCATCCCTATGCACGACCGCCTGCTTCCTCTCGCGATGATGATGGCGCCGCGTAACCCGGAGCAACTAGTGGTGTGGCAGTGGAATTGTAGGGGATTCCGCCGAAAACGAGGTTCCCTACAGCAGTATATCGCCACATCCACGAACCCTCCCGATGTCATCCTCTTACAGGAAGTCAATTGCACCCCTTCTTTATCCGGCTACAGCATGCTCTCGGGTGTCTCTCCTCTTGTGGGAGCCTTAGTTTCGAAACATGTTACATGTCGCATGCATACCACTAACATTGACATTCCTCACCAAATATTGGAAATAATTACGCAAGGTAAACACAGCGAGAGTCTGTTTATACTCAATGCATACAGTTCCCCCCGTTCGCGAACGCACTGTTTTCAGCACCTACCAACAGAATTTGGTAGGTTTGGACGGGTTTGTGTGGTGGCCGGCGACTTTAACGCTCCGCATACTGCATGGGGTTACGTTAAATCGCAGGCTAAAGGGACCCGCTTATGGCATGCCATCTGTAACATGAGATACACACTGCTTACTGACCCAGAGCACCCCACTCGGATAGGCAACAGCGTATCTCGTGACACCTGCCCTGGCCTTACCTTCGTGCGCAATACTGGCCCAGTCGTTGCGCACGGGCCTTTGGAGGAGCACCTTGGTAGTGACCACTACATTGTGGCGACCACCTTGTCATTACGGGGTGCGCGCAGGCCCGAGCGAAATGTGCGTATAACGGATTGGGCGAAATTCAGGGAACGTCGCCAGGACCCACCTGAGCGCCAAGGGTACGAACGCTGGCTTGACTCTCTCGCACAAGATCTAGAGGCCACCACGAGCACACTGCGCACCACAACCGAGACACCAGACATAGACCCGCATTTACTTCATCTTTGGAACGCCCGCAGAGGGTTGACACGACGATGGAAACGACAACGCCTCAACCGCAAACTTAGGAAACGTATAGATCAAATTACACGGGAATCTCAGGAGTATGCAGAGATCCTTACGAGGAGTAACTGGCGAGGATTTTGCGATCGCCTCTCAGGCACATTGAGCACAGCAAAAACGTGGTCGATTCTTCGCTCACTCACAGATCCCACCGCAACAAAGGGAAAAACATTTCAACAGCTGCACAACTTAATGCACGAGTACAGGGACGATGTCTCGACACTCCTCAGAGAGCTAGAGAAGCATTTCATACCCACAGGCCCGCCGCCGCAGTATCCTGACTATCCTTATGTAGGCGAGGCGAACGAATTGCTCGATGCAGACATCACATCTGACGAGGTGCGGGTGGTCCTACAAGACCTACGCCGCAACACGGCACCGGGAGCCGACCACATCCGTTTCGCCACCCTTCGTAACCTCAGTGGCGCGGATATTAACCACCTCACCCATATCTTCAATGATTGCTGGCGCAAGGGCATGCTTCCCCAAGCATGGCGACACGCCGACATCACACTGATCCCCAAACCGGGCAGGCCTGTTAAGGTTGAAAACTTACGACCCATCTCCCTAACATCCTGCATTGGTAAGCTCATGGCGCATGTACTCTTGCGGCGTCTGCAGCCCTTCCTCGAAGAAAAATCACTCTTTTCTAACTCTCAATTCGGATATCGGGCTCATCTATCTGCCAAAGATGTGATTTTACAATTGCGGGAGGAAGTCATAGGACTTCCGTCGTCCGCCCAAACGAGAGCACTCATCGCCTTAGACCTAAAAGGGGCATTCAATAATGTTGAACATGACCTCATCCTTCGCAATGTTGCACATTCACACTGTGGAATTCGTATGTACGACTATATCCGCGCATTTCGTCGAGATCGCACAGCCACCGTAGGAATGGGACCGCATCGATCCGGTACGATTTGCCTTATAGGACGTGGGACACCCCAGGGCTCCGTTCTTTCCCCTACTCTATTCAATATCGCGCTCGCAGGGCTCCCCCGGCTACTCGACCAGATCCCTGATGTCGCCCACGCTATTTATGCGGACGACATTACTATCTGGTCGACACGGGGTTCCGACGGAGTCATCCAGGGCCGACTGCAGCAAGCAGTCGATACAGTTTCCGAGTACCCGAGAAAATGCGGCTTAAGATGTGCTCCGGAAAAGTCGGAGCTCATAATCATTCGCGCCCAGAGAGAAGACGACCTGCTGCGCTTGGTGGAGGCATGGGTGATCAGCCGCCTTACATACCATCTCCCATTTCAGCGGTTGACCCAAGCGCAACAACTTCGCATAGAGGCAATGATTCGCAAAGCGACGAAGCTGGCCCATGGCCTCCCGAACTATACTACCACACGCCGTCTCCTTAACTTAGGGACACACAACACACTAGGCGAGCTGCTAAAGGCACATTTAGTCAGCCATCGCCAGCGCCTCCTACTCACTCCTACTGGCCGCCATCTTCTCACACGGCTAGGATACTCTGTCCCACCCCTTGAGTCTGAAACCCGTCCAACGATCTTCTCGTCAGCGATACGCCAAGCACTAAGTATTCATCCATTGCCACGTAATATGCACCCCGAGCATGACAAAGGGGGGCGCAAAGCCCGTGTACGATACATTGGCCGGAAACACATATACTTTATACACGGACACATCACGCACTCAAGAGGGCAATACCTCGGTAGTTTTGGATGGCACCGAATCCCTGAGAGACTCTGCTGCAATGCGCGGAACAAATGCCGCTTACGGAGAAATTCTCGGTGTTGCTCTTGCAATTCGATACGCCATCCGTGTTCCTGAGGAAGTGTATATATTGACGGACTCGCAACAGGCATGCCGGGCGTTCCTATCAGGACATGGCATCCCGAGAGCGGCGCACCAAATTCTCAAACAGATCCCGCAAAATACACCAACCACACCTCCCCGCATCCACTTAGTCTGGACCCCTGGTCATACTTCGCTGCCGGGTAACGAACGCGCACATGCGGTTGCCCGAGAAATTTCCCTCCGGGCGACTCGGCGTGGTGAGGCGACTAGTTCAGAGTGGGGGGATCCCTTGCTCCGTTACACAGACATACTCCGTCATTATACACGCATTCGTCGCACCCACGCCGCACCACCGCCGTCCTTCTCGCGGGAGGAAGCAGTGGCATTACGCCAGTTACAAACCGAAACTTTTCCAAATCTTGTCTCTCTCAATAAATTCTACCCACATTGTTATGCAGATCGTTGCCCTGGCTGTGGCACCACAATCTTCCACGTCACGATTGAGTGCACTGCAAACCTCTTTCCTCCCTTGCCAACTCTCCTTTACCCCCTACGCAACAAAGAGCTGTGGGACGATGCCCTCCGCGACGGACCTCCCGAGGTCCTCCGAGCTGTGATACAACGGGCTCGAAACATCGCCGGAATCATCTTAGGGACCCTGGACTGAGGGTTCCTCCCCCACTGCTCTCGCCATTCAAATATTATTAATAAAGATGGTTTACTCTCTCTCTCTACAAGACCAGCAATGGGCCGTCCAGCAGGCTCGCGCAGCGGCCGCCAGGTGCTCCCTGTCGGTCCCTGCGTGGGAGACGCCCACTGCGCGCTGACGTGCGTCCTGCAGGGCTTTTATTAAAGTTTTTCCAATCCAATCACTGCTCCTTGTGAAAACATCTCCTACTCTGCCACTATTGGTCAACTTTAATGTAATAATTTAGTCTTCCTTGAAGAAGGGCACTGACTGGCGCGATGTTCGCCTCGAATTATTGATTAAAGAAGCGAAAGAAAGACACGGTCAAGACTCACAGTTAACTGATGCACATCATAAAAAACTATTAGTTGATGGTCTCTGCACACGCACGCAAACAAACGTCACCAGGAGCGCTAAAGGAAAAGAAAGAAAGAGAACAACTATCGAGCTTGTCAATTTAGCGTTTCCAGCAACCTAGCTGACCCTTCCATAATATACATTACCACACAACGCAGTTTCTTGACAAACATAATATTTTAACAACGTATCAAAATGGATTTCGACAAGGTTATTCTACGTGTACCCAGCTAGCAGAAAATATACATGACTTCGCACTTTCAATTAATAACGGAAAACAAACCGATGTAATTCTTATGGACTTTAAAAAAGCCTTTGATAAAGTCTGTCATAAGAAGTTATTGCACAAATTAGGGAAAATATTATATGACCACCAACTTTTAAACTGTTTTGCCGCAAATATTAACAATCGAAAACAATTTGTTCTCTTTAATGGAGAAACTTCGGAAGTTGTTGATGTGGACTCGGGCTTTCCCCAGGGGCCGGTGCTTGGACCCCTTCTTTTTCTTTTGTTTATTAATGATATTGTCTTAAAAATTCCTGTCAAAATACGATTGTATGCATGCCAATGACTGCGGGATTTACACGGAAGTGAACAGTACAGCTGACCAAATTCTTTTAAATGATACACTCAAGAAAATTGTTCAGTGGTGCGATATGTGGCAAATGTGTATTAACTATGAAAGAACAGTGTTCATGAGAGTTACTCACAAAAAAGACCCTTAACTTTAATCTATTCTATCAACAGCAGTGTTCTTCACGAAGTACCTCATTACAAATACCTGGGCCTCTGGATAACAAATAACTTACACTGGACTAAACACATTGATTATGTCGTAAGAAATACAAACTGTAAGTTGTTCTTTTTACGAAGAGATTTAAAATTTACTACTCCTGATGTCCGCATGACCGCATATAAAGAGCTTATTCTCCCATCATTAGATTATGCAGCCATAATCTGGGACCCCTTCACTTGGACCAATATTAACAAGATTGATAGCGTACAAAAAAGGGGTGTGCGATTCATATAACAGCTTCGGACGTTCTTCTGTTTCTGCCCTTTTAACCAGAGCCAACTTGCCACAAATAACCTAAAGAAACCGGTCATCTAGGCTAAAATTTATGTATCAAATTGTAAAGGGGCACTATAAATTAGACACTTCAGACGTAATAACCTTTTCATCCGGGTATGCCACTAGACAAAGACACCTATTAACAATTGCTCCTTTTCGCACACGTAACAACGCCTTCAAATACTTTTTCTTTCAGCGGTCAATCACTAAATGGAACCAGCTTACTAACATCCAAGTTCAACAGCATTCATTTACCTTGTTTACATCGTGTCTAACTTAGTACTTACCGCACGCCTTCTATTTTAGTTTGTATTAGTTTATTTACTCTTATGTATCTATGTATTTGTTGATTGCCTTTTTTGTGGTGTTTTCGACATTTGTACCCTCTTGTCAAAATCCCCAAAGTGGAATTGCAGTATCAATAAATATATAAGTAAAAATAAAAATGTGTAACTAAAGCAATCGTCACCTCTCCGCTTGGTAAAGAAAGCCTCCGAGAGCTCGATCACGTGCCACAGTTGTACTTGCTTCCTACTGCATGAATATGTTTATTTCTAGACAATTAAGCGCCAACTAGCACAACAAAAAGATCAGTGCGATTTAAAGCCAAGTTTGCTCCACAAATTGTTACTTACGCAAGTGCTAAGAAAAAACTGACCTCTGTGTCCGCACTTTTGTCCACGAGGTGGATTCTGTGCGCTCAGCCACGTTGTGCATGTTGGTGTGCCTCGCGTAATCATGTCGTGGTTTGGCACGCGTAAAACCCCAGAATGAATTAGTTAATTCATCGGCAGTCCAGCATAATTTGGTGTTGAAGGGGATAAAGTTAAGGAAATCTAAATGTAACTAATTAAACTGTTTATGTATAAAGTATGAAGGGGGTATGACGTCTGATACGGGTATGCCACGGACAGCGGCCCCCGGAGCGAAAGCGTAAACACAGTTCAATGCCAAGGGGGTATACACCGTGTCTTTTCTTTTTACTTTTGTTTGCGTATTTGTTTGCTGCGTGCATCGAAGTCACACCGGCAGCCATCCTTCGAGCCGCCACTCTATACTTGAACGGTTGTGCGTCAGCCGCGCTGTAGATGTAGACAAGGAAGCAAAGGGGAAAACCTCAAGGACACCAACTCAGCATATATGCTTGAAGACGCAGCCGAAACAATGAAAACACTTTCCTCTTAGACGTGACAATTTTATTGGCTACCGGTGTAAGGCCGGCTTGTTGCTGTTGTCATTAACATATGTCTTGTTTTGTCCTAGAAGAAATGCATTTTCCCCCTTTGAGCGATGTGATGAAAGAGCGTAGGTTAGGGCGTGTTGGTATTCCATAACTGAGGTTTTTTAGCGCACGAAAAGGGACGAAAGACAGTGTCCTCGTCTCGCCACTGTCTTTCGTCCCTTTTCGTGCGCTAAAAAAACCTCAGCGATGTGATGAGCCTGTCCACGCGGCTCGCACTCCTTTTGAATCGATGAACGTTAAATGCCATTTTGGTTGGATCGTGTCGCCTCGAGCAATGGATCTAATTCGGGGCTCGTAATACCAAGAAGTAGTTCGTGTCGTTAGGTTGGTTCAAGAACCGGCACCGATAGTAGGGCTTAAAGTGCAGGGATAGCTGGTACGGCATCGTTCGGTTCGCTGCGATGTTGTTTCGCCCAAGAGGGGGGAGAGACGAGTGACTGCGCGTCCTTCTCCTTTTCTCTCCCTCATTTGTGCGAAACACCCAGCTGGTGAACAGGAAAAAGTAGTTCACGCATGAACTCCTCTGGGAGTTGTATGCGTATAAGCATTGTGCCACTTGCTCATCTCCACGCAGCCCGGTGTCATTATCAATGTTATGAAACTTGATCTGACCTGTATAAGCCCTTGTTAACCCTTATCGGACTAGATCCTATCCTTATCGCCACTTATCGGTTGTTTTCAACCGTATCGGACTCGATCCGAGCATTATCAACCTTTAGGTCGGTATCAACTTATCGCAATCGATCCGATCCTTATCAACGTTATTGGACATGATCCGACCCCTATCAACTCTTATAGGTCCTTATCAACCCATATCGGTACTTATTGACCTTATCATAATAGCTACGACCGTTATAAGCCCTCATCGCTCTTTAGCACATTATCCATCCGCGTCGAACAATTATTAACCTGATGAGACCTATATAACCCTTCATCACTCTTTATAATCGTTATCAACTCATTGACTGATTATCTGTCTGTGTTGCGCGACGTGAAGCGCATGAGTGCATGCATTTGCGTTCCATTTACTTTCTCAACAAAGCGTTGGTTTATGCATTGAAGCTCAAAAGTAACAGAACGCCAACGCATTTCTCCGCAAAGTTCGGGAATTAATATCTCGAAGCTGGTGGCATCCTGAGAATTCGTTCCATTTGGATCCGCCTTTCAGACTCCACGGCTAGAATTTGTAAATTGCAATATGGGCCATCAGGTAATTAGTCCAGAACTCAATTACTAAATTTTTGATTAGTCTATTATTTATTTCAATTTCTTGTGCAAGTAATGTCCGGCTCTGAGTAGGCCAGCTCATGAACTAGAATTGTGCTGTCTGCCACAGGCAACGTTAAGGATTTTTTGTGTTCGCTGAAACACCTTTTATATTGACACGGGTGCTTGTTTATCTTTCTCCGGTGCCCGCTGTTCACCGGCTAACAAATGCTAAACGTTATCGCTCAGCGCAAGGCGCGCCTGCATGATTTGGACCTTACGCGAATGTCATCGTTCATTCTATCAGTTGTGTATGTGCTCGCCGAACCTTGCATTATCATATTGCATGCACGACACGAATTGTGTAGTAGTTTCTGGAAACCACGCGGGCACTAGCGATTACACTAAAACCGTCGTCGAGTGGTTTATAGACGCACACGCACTTGACCCGCCGATCAGATTTTCGTCGATCGCCGACTGCCTTCGCCGCTATCGTTTTGCTTTGAGTGTAGCCTGTTTTTTTTTTTTTGTTTTTTGTGGGCACATTTGCTCAAGTAAAAGTGAAGCTATTCACAATTTTGCTGTTCTTCCCCGTCGCTACCGCGTGACAATAGAAGAACGGAGGCTCTGTCCCCAGCCTAAAATGGCATTTCGCTCCACCGCGAGACAGCTGCTCATCGGCGAGAGGTAGGCGGAGCCACGCTGCCACTCTTCTCCACGAAGGCCTGCAAATAGAGAGAACACGTACTGCACCGCTTATGCCGCCGTCGCAGTGTGTCGATAGCGATGTCGTTCGACCGACTTTGACTCAATCGGAGTTTAGTCGACACAGAAGAGGAAGCCTTCAATTCACCCGATATTATGCACAGTGTCGTATGCCGTCAATGGCACAGGGCTTCGTAAGATAATCACTAAAGGGAACTCTGGCACTGGTGTAGAAAGCAGACCGTTGTATGTGGCCTCTTTAGACATTACGGGAGCGTACGACAACGTAGACCGCAGCATCTTGTGGGATATTCTGGAAGGGGAAGGCTTAGGCGACGATTGTATACAGCTTTTGAGAGAGCTTTACCTAGAAAATACCGTTTGCGTTGAATGGGAAGGGATGAGGAGCGAGGACAAAGCTGATATCAACAAGGGACTGAGGCAACGGTGCCCTTTGTCCCCACTGCTGTTTATGATGTACATGGTGAGAATGGAGAGGGCGCAAGATGGAAGTAATATCGGCCTTAATCTCTAATACAAACAGGTGGGTACGGTAGTAGAACAGCAGCTTCCAGGTTTATATTATGCGGAAGACATTGTGTTGCTAGCTAACAAGCAAAGTGATTTGCAACGTCTGGCTAATATCTGTGGGCAGGAAATATTCAACGAAAACAGTGAAGAGACAGTGGCACTACAGAGCCAGGAAATACCTCGAGTAAGAGAATATAAATACCTTGGTATATATGGATAAACTAAGGCAATAGATATATGGGAATACAGGAAAAGAAAAACAATAACAGTAAACGGGAAGAGAAATGCAGCCATAACGAAACACATAGCACTATGGGGATACAATAGGTAGGAGTGCTCCGGGGTATGTGTAACGGTGTAATGGTTCCAGGACTTACTTTTGGAAATGCAGTTGTTTGCTTTAAATCAGGGGTACAATCAGGACTCGACGGGAACCAAAGGTCAATGGGACGCCTCGCATTGGGCGCTCACGGGTGGAAAACCACAAATGAAGCTGTGCAGGGCGATATGGACTGAACAAGTTTTGAAGTGAGGGAAGCTCACAATAAAATTGATTATGAAGAACGACTGAGGAATATGGAAGAAAGTAAACGGGCTGGAGAGTATTGAGGTATCTGTACAGGAAAAACATCGATTCACAGTGCAGGAAAATAACTAGAAAGCTTACCAGCAAGTATGCGGCCTGTAGGGTGAGCAACACAGCAACATAAAACGTCACGCGTAAAACCAGAGAGGCTGAAATAATCTCATGGGTGGTGGCAATGGAAAAGAAACCTGCCATGAGTAACTACTTAAGAGGAAAAAATGAAATCATGAAAGAAACTATTTAGGATACCTTAAAGGGAAGCTCATTACTTTTCGAAGCGAGATCGGGATGCCTTAGAACGCACACCTATAAAACGAGATATAAGAAGGAAGAAGCATGTGCTTGCTGCGGTAAAGCTAGGGAAACGATGGAGCATGTTTTATTAGAATGTGAAGATATCCCCCCAGCAGTCGATTTAGGCACCACTGGCCTCCTCGAAGCCCTTGGGTTCAGCGAGAGCAGGGGGAAAGTAAACTTGTCCACAATAGAGATTAGTAAGAAGCGATTAAAAAAAATTGGTGGAGGAAAAGTAGGGAAACGAAAAAAAAAAAGACGGAGACGTGCAAAGTTCACAACCGGGGGTCAGAGAACTTGGTTATTGGAATTCATCGTGGTGTTTTTTTTCTTCAACCCAGGTAGAACATCAGGCAGTATAGTAATAGGCTCGGTGGCACAACCTACCGCCCCGTTCCAAAGGGGATGCTCGTGACATCCATCCACCCACGGGAGCTACCAGCGAGGCGCGGTTCAGCCAGCATTGAAATGGTGGTGAACACTTGAATTTGCCAAAATTTCATCTTTCAAATGGCTTCATCATAATAAACAAAGTCATCATCATCAGCAGCAGCAGCAGCCTCGTTACGCCCACTGCAGGGCAAAGGCCTCGCCCATACTTCTCCAACTGCCCCGGTCATGTACTAATTGTGGCCATGTTGACCCTCCAACCTTCCTAATCTCATCTGCCCACCTAACTTTCTGTCGCCCCCTGCTACGCTTCCCTTCCCTCGGAATCCAGTCCGTAACCCTTAATGACCATCGGTTATCTTCCCTCCTCATTACATGTCCTGCCCATGCCCATTTCTTTTTCTTGATTTCAACTAAGATGTCATTAACGCGCGTTTGTTCCCTCACCCAATCTGCTCTTTTCTTGTCCCGAAGTAGAACCCTTTTCGTAAGCCTCCAGGTTTCTGCCCCGTACGTGAGTACTGGTAAGACACAGCTGTTATAAACTTTTCTCTTGAGGGATAATGGCAACCTGCTGTTCATGATCTCAGAATGCCTGCCAAACGCACCTCAGCCCATTCTTATTCTTCTGATTATTTCAGTCTCATGATCCGGATCAGCAGTCATTACCTGTCCTAAGTAGATGTATTCCCTTACCACTTCCAGTGCCTCGCTACCTATCGTAAACTGCTGTTCCCTTCCGAGACTGTTAAACATTACTTTAGTTTTCTGCAGATTAATTTTTAGTCCCACCCTTCTGCTCTGCCTCTCCAGGTCAGTGAGCATGCATTGCAGTTGGTCCCCTGAGTTACTAAGCAAGGCAATATCATCAGCGAAGCGCAAGTTACTAAGGTATTCTCCATTTACTCTTATCCCCAATTCCTCCCAATCCAGGTCTCTGAATACCTCCTGTAAACATGCTGTGAATAGCATTGGAGAGATCGTATCTCCCTGCCTGACGCCTTTCTTTATAGGGATTTTGTTGCTTTCTTTGTGGAGGACTACGGTGGCTGTGGAGTCGCTATAGATATCTTTCAGTATTTTTACATACGGCTCGTCTACACCCTGATTCCGCAATGCCTCCATGACTGCTGAGGTTTCGACTGAATCAAACGCTTTCTCGTAGTCAATGAAAGCTATATATAATGGTTGGTTATATTCCGCACATTTCTCTATCACCTGATTGATAGTGTGAATATGGTCTATTGTTGAGTAGCCTTTACGGAATCCTGCCTGGTCCTTTGGTTGACGGAAGTCTAAGGTGTTCCTGATTCTATTTGCAATTACCTTAGTAAATACTTTGTAGGCAACGGACAGTAAGCTGATCGGTCTATAATTTTTCAAGTCTTTGGCGTCCCCTTTCTTATGGATTAGGATTATGTTAGCGTTCTTCCAAGATTCCGGTACGCTCGAGGTCATGAGGCATTGTGTATACAGGGTGGCCAGTTTTTCTAGAACAATCTGCCCACCGTCCTTCAACAAATCGGCTGTTACCTGATCCTCCCCAGCTGCCTTCCCTCTTTGCATAGCTCCCAAGGCTTTCCTTACTTCTTCCGGCGTTACTTGTGGGATTTCGAATTCCTCTAGACTATTCTCTCTTCCATTATCATCGTGGGTTCCACTCGTACTGTATAAATCTCTATAGAACTCCTCAGCCACTTGAACTATCTCATCCATATTAGTAATGATATTGCCGGCTTTGTCTCTTAACGAATACATATGATTCTTGCCAATTCCTAGTGTCTTCTTCTCTGCTTTTAGGCTTCCTCCGTTCCTGAGAGCTTGTTCAATTCTATCCATATTATACATCCTTATGTCAGCTGTCTTACGCTTGTTGATTAACTTCGAAAGTTCTGCCAGTTCTATTCTAGCTGTAGGGTTAGAGGCTTTCATACATTGGCGTTTCTTGATCAGATCTTTCGTCTCCTGCGATAGCTTACTGGTATCCTGTCTAACAGAGTTACCGCCGACTTCTATTGCACACTCCTTAATGATGCCCACAAGATTGTCGTTCATTGCTTCAACACTAAGGTCCTCTTCCTGAGTTAAAGCCGAATACCTGTTCTGTAGCTTGATCTGGAATTCCTCTATTTTCCCTCTTACCGCTAACTCATTGATCGGCTTCTTATGTACCAGTTTCTTCCGTTCCCTCCTCAAGTCTAGGCTAATTCGAGTTCTTACCATCCTGTGGTCACTGCAGCGCACCTTACCGAGCACGTCCACATCTTGTATGATGCCAGGGTTAGCGCAGAGTATGAGGTCTATTTCATTTCTAGTCTCGCCGTTCGGGCTCCTCCACGTCCACTTTCGGCTATCCCGCTTGCGGAAGAAGGTATTCATTATCCGCATATTATTCTGTTCCGCAAACTCTACTAATAACTCTCCCCTGCTATTCCTAGTGCCTATGCCGTATTCCCCCACTGCCTTGTCTCCAGCCTGCTTCTTGCCTACCTTGGCATTGAAATCACCCATCAGTATAGTGTATTTTGTTTTCACTCTACCCATCGCCGATTCCACGTCTTCATAGAAGCTTTCGACTTCCTGGTCATCATGACTGGATGTAGGAGCGTAGACCTGTACAACCTTCATTTTGTACCTCTTATTAAGTTTCAGAGCAAGACATGCCACCCTCTCGTTAATGCTATAGAGTTCCTGTATGTTACCAGCTATATTCTTATTAATCAGGAAATCCGACTCCTAGTTCTCGTCTTTCCGCTAAGCCCCGGTAGCACAGGACGTGCCCGCTTCTGAGCACTGTATATGCTTCTTTTGGCCTCCTAACTTCACTGAGCCCTATTATATCCCATTTACTGCCCTCTAATTCTTCCAATAGCACTGCTAGACTCGCCTCACTAGATAACGTTCTAGCGTTAAACGTTGCCAGGTTCATATTCCAATGGTGGCCTGTCCGGAGCCAGGCATTCTTAGCACCCTCTGCAGCGTCGCAGGTCTGACCGCCGCCGTGGTCAGTTGCTTCGCAGCTGCTGGGGACTGAGGGCCGGGGTTTGATTGTTGTGTTCATATAGGAGCTTGTGGCCAAGTACTGGCCCAGGGTGGCCAATCCTGCTCTGGTGAGGGAGTGCGTTACCGGTTCTGGTCACCGGAATCAGGCCACACTCCAGGCCTGTTTATGCAATTTTATCAACACGCGGATTTTTTTTTTATTCCGGTGGAAAATTGCGCGGCAACGGGATTCGAACCACGGACCTCTTGTACGCGAGGCGGGTGTTCTACCTCTACGCCACCGCAGCGTGCAGCATATACAAACAACAAAGTAGATAGATAAACGATAGATAAACAAAGTACTGTGTTGTAAATAATTACATGAACACCATTAAAGTGGTCTGACAGCAGGATTCGAACACAGGACGCCTAGTGCAGAATTGCGATATCAAAACCATTACGCCACGCATCGACCAACGGCATAGAACACCCATATAAATTCCTCGCGGAAAAGCGAGCGCGTTTTGATTTGGCGCCCTCGACAGGCTGAACCGCTGCCATTAGTAGCGATTATGCGTGTACATAGGGTCTTCTGCATTTATACAAGTATAGATTGCTTAGAACTTTAGGATAATGAATGCAGATAAAACGTAACAAACAAAGCTACAAGAACGTATCAAACCACAAGCATGTGATTATCAAGTCTGCGTACTATGCCCGTCATTTCTATGGTGGCTGGACGATGGCAACGACAGAGTTCCCCTCTAGTGATTATTGTATAGGAAACTCGGCGTTCAATGGGACTCGTGTGCGTTTCTTCGAAAAGCAAGTCACTCGACGCAAGATTCGCGCAGTGCCTCGTTGTCTCGCCTTTGCCGCTTTCGTCCGATTATCGCTCGCACGCATGACGCTCCTTGTCGCATTGCACGTGTGGCGCGATGTGCTGCGGCATTCTCGAGCCTACGCGAGCATCGGCGACTGCCCTCGAACGCACGGTGACGTGTGCACGTATAAAGACCGGACCGCGACTTGATTCCCGAGATTTTGACGACCGCGCTCGCTGCTGTCACTGCGATTTGAGCGCTGCTCAGCTTGGCACAAGTTCTCCCCATAAAGGGTTACGTTCTCGTATTCTTTTTCCAGTGTTTCTGGCTCTTTTCCGTAGCCACAACGTGACAGTATCGGCCATGCCTTCCGCCTCGGCGATGCGCTCGATTTACCTTGGGGTGTCCTCAGTACAGCTTATCAGGTGCGTATAGCTCCTGGTTTCGCCTACTTTCATTTGATTTAGCACGTAGTAAAATTTAATTACTCGCTCATCGTGTTAAATGCTGCGGTCGTGCCTGATCGTCGCGAGCATTGCCCGTGCCGCTGGTGTGCTGTGCAGAAATGCTTAACGCCAAGCTTGTCCGCTCTTCCGCTAACTGTTGGCACTTCCATCGCGCCTGTTTTTTTTGTTTTTTTCGAAAACTGTAGCTGACGCCATTTCACTGGCCGCCGACAGTCGATAGGACGGTTATGTGTCGCAGTGACTTACAGCTATAGTCCTTTCTTTATTATATCTTCAGAGCAGAGCTCTTAGGCATCCGCGGCTGCGCTTAGCGTGAGGTGTTTCATACATGCATCCGCACGACCTAGTGTGTACCTTATGGAGCGCATCGTGTCACGCGTTACAGGCAGACGGACCAGGCAAGTAGCTCTAGAATGCTTACGCATCGAAACAGTGATATTAGGCGCTATTCTGGACATTCCGCCATTTTCTTCGATGCGTGACGTAGACGCGACACGAATAAAATGGCGCTGATGGCCCCATTTTGCTTTCTTAACGTGACTCCAACTTGACGCCTAAGAAACTGAAATGAAGGCGCCGAACGTAAGGTTCTCCGTAAAGCAAAACAGTTTTCCTCCGCAGTAAAAATAAAGCAGCTAGCTCAAAGCGCATGATTACTCCGTCGAAAACGCTTCTCCCTTCCGTCGTCAGCTGCGTACGAGCCGTCGTAGCTAGGATGCGTGTCCCCGGGAAATGGAATGAGTCATCGTACGTTGGCGCCCACGCGCTTGTTTTCTTCCTTGAGACGGCATACGCGACCTACCAGTGGTGGTGCGCGCACGTTTTAGGCCACGTTATCACTATCTCGTGAAACGTAAATGACTCGGTTCGGCTGGCTGAGAAACGGCCGAATATCACCGATAGCGTTGCGCGCGCCAGATATCCGCGTGCGCGACGCAAGCGCCGGCGCTGCCCCCTCTTGTTCAGTTCGCTGGTTACTTGCATCGCGGGAGGAATCTTCAAGGCGCCGCCTTGCGTACATTCCTTTTTATACATTAAAGCGACGCCGTTGTCATAACTTCTGATTGTGCGAAAAGGCATTAATCTTCAAAAGAACTTCACTTTGGCCTATAGTTGGTGTTTACTGCATATCATATTGACCGCAAATAAAGACGGGGACCGAGGGAGAGAACACATAAACAGCACGGGTGGTATTACGCGGCATTAATCTTGCTTACAATACAAACGCAGCAGCGAAAAGTGGACAACGTTGCAGAAAGCTTGCTATGTTCAACTAATGTTATTTCCTATAAACGCGTTCTTTTAAGAAATGATGACCCAAAACACAAATGCCAACACCACCCGAGAACGATGCCAATACTTGAGCACTCGTTATGAACAAAAGATTTTCATGGCGCCAAACGAGGGGGAAAATGTGGCGATACGCATTCCTCTCGGTCGCCATTGCATATGGCTGCTCATTAGCATAATTCGCGCGGCTCGTCGCACCACAAATTATGGCGGAAAATCTCTGCAATGGCGGCCCTGCGCAACGTCACGCAACATCGAATTGACGTTTACGAAACTGCCCTTCCGGCCTGAAGGAACATTCCTTTCCAACGGCATATTCCTTCAGCCAATCAGCAAGCTGACATGGCGCCTATCTTGGATCGCCGCCACATATTCGCGAAATCGCAAGTGCATTGCAATGGTTTCTGTACGCTACCGCTCACTTTCTTTTTGAAGCGCTAACGTCGCAATATAGCTGTGAAGGAGCAAAAAATGTATTAGTCTATAAACTTTGCAGTCCTACGTCACGTTTCGTCATCTTGATGAAAACGCAAAATTGCCATTTGCAAAACTTCCGTTTCCTTTCACAAATTTCAAGGCACGCGCGGGCTCTCGACAGCCAATCAGAGAGTAAACATGGCGGATAATGGCGGCCGTGCAGCCCCCATGCGTGTCGAGAATAGCGCCCCTATCGCTCACGCTCCGGTGCACAGTTACCAGTGAGCGCAATATCAAACGTCGTTATCAATGTGCGCTGGCGATGTGAAGTTCCGCACTTTGTATAAATAGACGTACGGTTGGAGTGCCAACGGTTATTAGAACAGCGTCCTCCTTTCCACTTTGTTTCCGACGGCGGCCGCCGCGTATCGCCCATAGCAGGGTTCGAGTAGAGTCACTGGAAAAAATTTCAGAGTACCGCAAAGCTCGGGATTTGACTGGCAACACTGAGCGGCCACCGCCATATACCTTCCAAGCCGACTGCGTCGCGGGAAGGCCGCCGTGTTGGAAGAGCTTGATATTCGGTGACACATCAGGTTGAGTGTTTACTGCAGTACAAATACTTTGTGACTGGAGATAATGGTTGCTAAGAACGAAAATAAAATGCTATGTTGTGCGAAGTAATGCAGCCGGTGGTTGTTTTGCACGCCGATCGTGCTTACTGCTGGAACTGTGCTACGATTGTGGGCAGCAGCTTACCGCCGCTATCGGGAGCTTATGCACGCGTTTTTTTTTTTTTTTTCCTTCCGCGGAGCGAGCTACGAAGGAAACATTTCGTCACTTCGAGCCGGAATGAGGGAAGCTTGTGCTTTGGGGCATGAACATCGTGGACCGCCATCGGCTTCTATTGAATGTTTCCAAGCAGGACGAAACTAACACCTGACAGTGTCACAGGCACGTACGTTCATTGTATAATTTCACAAGCTAAATCGGATACATCTAATTTAGTTTGTAAACGGATACCGCGCGTCCTCGATTCTGCAGGGCGACTTTGTCCGCCGTATACGCACGACACACTGCGACTGCCGCGTGCGCACCGGAGTTTGGCCGTGATCGTAAGACGATCTGTGCACAGCAGACGTAAAAACAAATTTCGATGACCATTTTGCGCACTAAATCTTGTGGAAGGCCAATATGAGCCATTTGCGTGATTACAGCAACGTATATGTACTTCTGTACACTGATAATGAGCGAGAGTTTCCTACATTGCGATTTATGAAGGCGGCTGTCTAGTGCGTTCATGAGCGGCTACTCTCCTCAAATTATTTATGACTGTTTTCTTAGAATGCCAAGATTTGCTGCCTGCGTAAAAAAAAAAAGCAGGAACGCCCGCTGGTGACGCAGCACTTCTTTTTCTAAGTTACATAGGCGATGTATGAAATTCTTGTGCTTTTAGAGCGGCTTATGTAACATGCATAGTGACAGAGTGAAACTAAAGCTACTGGGTGTTCTGTTGTTTCGTATTTCTTGTTATGCATCAAGCACAACATTATTTGGGTATGCACCGTAGCATTTCAACATAAAACATAATATGTATGCTGACTTCAGTTCATTGCATGTGCTCGGTTTACAAGCTCAAAATTTGAACCATGCGTTGTGAATATCACCTGGCCATTGGTTTCAAGGTCGAAATGCGTATGTATAAATGAGCAAAGGATAAGTGGAAAAAAAGGAAGTATCATGGGCCTCGTATTGACCATGTTTTTATTGACTGCGATCGTCACGATCTGCGAAAAACAAGTACCATATGGGTCGAGCGACTCGAGGCGAGAGCGCGCTCACGTGCGCGGAGAAATCATGCGAGTGCCTGGTGCACGTGAGGACGCGGAATTCTCGCGCGACCAGTGTGCCTTCGCGAGCCACGAGCACGGAATAACCACGTGTGTTGAGCAACAAACGAGTACACTTGTACCCGCGTCAAGCGTGCAAGACGCGAACGATCCCTGCAATGAACTCCTATTTTCGTAGCATCGCTAACACCGCGTGCAGTTCGCCTAAATATCTTCTAAACAGTGCCGAAAAGCACAAGCAAGGTGTACTTATATCTCGCACACGCGGGTGTTTTCTGTAGGCTTGAAGTTCTCCCGGCCGATTCTGTGTAACCACGCAGAATGACTCTCTCGGTCATTTTTCCCGGTCGGAATCGAGAAAACAGTCTTTCCAGACTCAGTTCGGTTGCTGCATCCGAAGGCGCAACAGCCAGGCATGATTTCCTTGCAGTCAAATGCGAGCGCGACAATCGGCACACACGCACACGCACACACACACACACACACTACGTTGGGAACCTGCGCTCTAACTCAGCCGGCCCGCCCGGCGCTTGGAAGGTATATGGCACCCGAGAGGTCACGTGGTACGGTTGGGCCAATGAACGTGTCGGCGGCGCGGGGAAAACGAATGCGGTACTCTGAAATTTTTTCCAGTGACTCTAGGTTCGAGGCTATCTGACACGCGCTCCTGTGTTGCCGCTCATATTGCTCACGATAGTACGTGCCAAAAGCACAGTCGGATTACGAGGCCCGCCGTAGTGGCGTACTCCAGATTAATTTTGACACCCCGGTGTTCTTTAACGTGTTCCTAAATCTAAGTTCACCGGTGTTTTTATATTTAGCTCCTGTCGAAATGCCGCGGTCGCGATCGCACCCGCGACCTCGAGCAATGCCATACCCGCAAAGGTGTACCGCGGAGGGCACAGATGTGTTGATTTGACGTGCGGCCATTTCCGTACTGCCGCCTAGACGCTACGGTGCTTTAATGCGGCTTTGCGTCTGCAGGCCCTGCGTGAGTTGTCCGCTTGACAAATCTGCACGGTGTTATCCTTCAGAAATAGCACAAACGTATACTGTAGCGTACATTCAGTTTGCCCGCAACCGCCGTCGTGTCTATAGTAGTAGGGTTTCCTAGGGCTTCCTTGCCATCTCGCGTCGCCTTTCCCCTATCCCGCCCTTCCCCCCTGTACGGAAACTGCGAGCGAAAAGTGACAAGGCCACTCTTCTCTCACAGTTCACTCGTTTCGCGACTGCGCCGGTTCTACCCATTCTTCTCCCTGCCCCCTCTCTACCATTATGTCTACCTCTCCGATGGAATAGGACGTGAGTAGAAGGGTTTCTGCGATGCTTCTGCGGGTGGGGGGGGGGGGGGGAATCACGGATAATTGCAGCTGTCAAGAGGCAAATGTGACGACGTTTAGGGAGGTCCAGAGAGCATTGTGCACATGCGACGCGATAGAAAGGTCCAAATGAGTTTCTCGCGTCGCCTTTCCTCTCTGCCACGCTCCATCTATGTATATACACGCTCTGAACGACCCCCACCGCGGCGTACGAGACAGCAGCAGCAGTGGAAAAGTCGAAGAGGTAAAGAAAGCTTCGCTTTAAAGCACTCAAGGACACGAGGATGGGTTGTGTCTTCCAATTAACTCTATTGATATTCCCGTATTTATATGCATGCCTCGTGTACTGACGTCCAGCGTAAAGAAATCTAAAGCAATTTAGCGCCAAGCAACACATAAATGAAGATAACAAAAGATAGGATAAAATGGCCTGCCCTGTATGCAACCTACCTATGCAACCTAACACGGACGTGAACTATAATCTAATGCGTCTATGGACGGCGACAACGAGCTCACTCGATGCTCGCCTAGACTGGTGATCTTTTTGGACCCGATAGTTTTCCGTGTCGTCTACTTCCTTCCAATGATATGCTTGGGGATTCGAGATGCGGCTGGCATCAGCAATGTTTTGTAATATATTTGAAACAGAACAGCGCGCTTTTGACGGGGACAAGGAGGGAGACACGACACGGACGAGCGCTGACTTGCAACTGAAGTTTATAGCTTGGAACGAAGAATATATAACAGCTCCAACCAACAGGAAAAACCAAAAAACATACATATATTCACAGTCAATCATACATGCCGCACTGAACAAGGGAGATAACTGTAATCATCATATCCCCCCTCCCCCGCTAAAAATGCCAGTTCCTTGGACGTAATCGATAAGATAGCTTCAATCATCAAACAGATCGTCTGGTAAAGCCTGGTTATACCAAGCAGCTGCTAGTGTCAGTGTCAGAAACTATCCTCAGTAGTTTGAGCAAAAACAGAAAAGGACAACGCGTAGATTCGATGACAGGAAAGGCAAAAGAAAAAACCACTGTAGTGCCTTATATTCATCTGTCTCCCATAGAATAAAAAAGATAGCTAACAGAGCATGTGTCAAAGTAGTTTTCTCGGCTCCAGATGAGCTTGGGAAGATGTGCAAAGTGGTTAATACCGATTTCATACCAAGAGAATGCAACATCAAACATGAAAATCAATTCGTCTCTTGTAAATAGGGAGTTGTCTACGCCATTACCTTGTCATGTGGCAGGCTTTATGTCGGTCAAATGGGGAGATGCCTTAATGAACGCCTGAAGGAGCACAACAACAATGTGCATAACAATGTAAAAGGGAATCTTGGCATCCACTGTTGAGACTGCGACAGCAAGGCCTGCCACCCTGACTTCACTCGAACACAAGTTTTAAGTAAACAAAGTAACCAACTAACGCGTGAAATCATCGAAGCAGCGCACATCGCCTGGTCAAAAGACGCATGCGTCAGTAGCCCCTCCTTATCGATTACGTCCAAGGAACTGGCATGTTTAGCGGGGGAGGGGGGGGATATGATGATTACAGTTATCTCCCTTGTTCATTGCGGCATGTATGATTGACTGTGAATATATGAATGTTTTTTGGTTTCTCCTGTTGGTTGGAGCTGTTATATATTCTTCGTTCCAAGCAATAAACTTCAGTTGCAAGTCATCGCTCGTCCGTGTCGTGTCTCCCTCCTTGTCCCCGTCAAAACCGCGCTGTTCTGTTTCAAGTATGGCTTACCAACTCGCCCAAACGTCCGTTTTTGCAATGTTGAGCAGCTGCGCACGTTGTTGCCCCTCTCGCTTAGATACCTGCTTGTTTGTCACATGCGCGCGTACTTCTTCCCTCAGGAAAGCGGGTTCACGTAGGTTGCACACGTATATACAGTGCATGAAACAAGCTTGTTTCCGTGCTTGACTTGGCACGGATCTACACGTTGCCTTGCACAGGCGTGACAAAATGTCGGGAGCTAAAACACTACTCGACATGTCCGCCTTTTCACCGACCCTTTGAGCATGTGCGACAGGTCGCGCATATATGAAATAACGGACAACTTTTTTTTTGTGACCTCCTACATCCGGCCTATCATGTTCACCTTGATTCACGCTTTTTATATCTTTCACGAGACATTCCGAGGTGGTTGGTTTTAGCAGAGACCAGTCGTGCAACATTAGAACATTTCTAGCGCGTCAAGTACGGCACATGGAACCAATCGGTGTGCGATCCGCCAAACGGCTATTCGTACCACCAGCCATCAACAGGTTCCAACAATGGCAGCAGCCATCTGTCCGACGCGCTGTACACGTCGTATCGTATGCCTCGATGTATGACATCTCTCCTGCTTTCAGAGCGAAACAGATTTGCGCAGTAACTACACTTCATGACTAGTTGTGCCAACAACCGCACCCAATAGGTTCTCAACAGATTTCGCTCGATTCCAACACAGGGTGTCTACCAGGTTGATTTTTCCCCGAGTTTTCCAGGTTTTCGCTGAGTGCATTTGCAAAATTCCCTGAATGACACAGAACTTATTTTTATGTCAAGACGGGCTGACACCATGTCGCCCAATGCTGTCACTATCTAGTAAGCATCTCAAAAAAAAAAAACTTAATCCAGTTTTAATAGTAAGGAGCAGTGTTTATTTTATTCAAAAATGAAACAGAAGGGACGGGTTAGCAAAATGCACAGCGAATAAAACATCTTCAAAAATAATGGTGTTACCGATTGCAAGACCAGTCGAACATTCTCAAATACGAATAAAAATGAGATGCATACGGAAGCAAATATTTCCGAATATGAGCTATTTCTCTCAATTGATAGCAAACTCATTAGTATGAGACCCAAACTTTGTCACAAGTTAGATTCTCTCTTAACAGCTGGCAAGTCAACCTCAACTGTCCTGAGACTCCTGACATACTCTCAGCCTGCGCACAACGCTTCAGTGTTGCATTTCACTGCTTTAAAGAGTTTATGTTGGTTTGGATGAGGGACACCTGCATCTCGGCGTCAGCCAACACTGCTTTTTGAGCTCGAGCTCCTTCTAAGAAGCGGTAGCACACTTCCTTTCCCATTCATTCCTCAGTGCGTCGGTGCTTCCTGTTCTCGTCTTTCTTCTGCCACGAGTTCGCCTCACGGACCATTTGAAGTATCCTCACGGTCAGTTGTACAGTCAACGTCCGACTTCCTATAGGGGCCGTGAAAACGTGCGAAAAATCTGGCAGTTCGAAAAAATGAGTGCATGTCTTTTACTGCCCTTAAATGCTCAAATCGCTACAGGCACATCCGAAAACGCTCTGAAAGCCTGTCAGTACACTTATTAGGCATATTGGTGCTCGTACTGTGACAGGAGATGGCGGGTGCGCGCGTATATAATTGAGGAATACATACTGTGTCCCGTGACAATTGCACCTTTCCACGCTTGTTAAGCTTCACTGCAACACTTTCACGTATGCTTCGCCGCGTAACAATACTGTATTAAGGTGAAGCTGACTTTCGAAAACCGGCATTATGTAACGTGTTGTGCTTTTCTCACGTCGAAGCCAATCCCAAGAACCATAAAGAGGGAGTTGGCGCCATTGCTGACAGGGGCGAATTCTTTCAAGCAAAACACGGCACCGAACGGCAAGAAGCTCAATAGCGAACGCCGAAACAGCTATGCCTATCGTTGCCCAATGGTGGCTACGGCTGGCAGCGGATCTGCGTGCGAGAGTGCCGTTCGAGGTGGCGAGATAATCAAAATGGTGGCGGTGGTGTCTTTGATTAGTGCCGTTTGGTACCTGCACTCACGGCAAAAAGTCCGGAAAATCGGACTGCGAAGAATTCTTGCACCCGAAATTTCAGACGTTGTTTACATTGACTCTGTGGTGCCGCGAAGCTGTCCGAATTGTCGGACGTCCAAAAAGTCGGTCGTTGACTGTACACCGGCAACACCTCCAGCCGACTACACGGCGTCAAAGACGATTCGTTGCGATTCATCTGTTACTTGAGCCAGCATTCCCGCGACTTTCGTTCCCTTTCAATAAAGTTACAGCTAATTTTCCCTGATAGAAGTGCAGATTCCCTGAGTTTTCCCTGAGTATTTCCAGACTATTTAATATCCCTGAGAATTGCCGGTTTTTCCGGCTGGTAGACACCCTGCAACAGTACAGGCGTAGCCATCTTTTCGTTGCGTCGTCTGACAGATGTCACCACCCGTAGCACTGCTGTTGTCGGATACGTATCGGCTAGTATGCACACTCGACTGAAGTTGGATGCCGAAGACGGGCAGTGGCACGGCAAGTCTTTCTCAACACAAGTTCAACATTCACGCGACACGAGGCTCACCGCGAGTGCGTCGGGTACTGCGATCGTGGCGACACCACCACGGCCGATCTCCTCGCACTGGTGGCAGAAGCACAGGAACAGCGTGTCCAGCGTCATCTCGTACACCGAGAGGAAGCAGTGCGCCACCAGGAACGAGCCCAGGGCTCCCGCAGTCAGGGGAACCCACTGGCCCCAGAGCAGGTGGCCCACCTTGTCCTGAAAGCAGGAAAGGAACCGCTTGGCCCCGACGCCCCACGTGAATGATATACATTTCGGCACGAGGGCATAGACCACTTCCGCCGCCTGCGCGCTTTTGCTGTCCGAACGCAGCCAAGTAGACCGCCTTAACTGCGCCTCATGGACGACGGTGATCCACCAAAGAACACAAGTCCCGGCACCAACGGGGAGACATGTTACGGGACCCCGTCGCAAGCTTTCAATCCCACGGTTGCCACAGTGCACGGCATTACAGTGTGCGCAGAAAGTACGGTGGCCTATTGGAGAGCGACTGCAATAATTTTCCGGAAGGATGAAGTTAGGCCATTGCAACGTCCTTAAATTTCTCGCCCCCTTAACGCTAGTTTTTCATCCCTCTACTTTGCGACGCAGTACCCCGTACAGGTAAAGAATGGCCAAAATGAGGCAGTGGCTTCGAAGCACGCTGTGTCTGCATTCACCGAGAAACACGGATTGCACAGTGGTATGCGCCCAGTGGCTGCGATCGCACCTGAGTGAGCTTTTGTCCAGCGAGCGTGGTGCCGACGACTACGGCAGCCTTGGCCAGCAGCAGCACGAAGTCGCCGACGCAGTTGACGGTCGCCACGCGCAGGGCGTTGCGCGAAAGCAGCTGCCAGGCCTCGCGCGCCGCCCGGCACAGGCTGTGACCGCGGGCCGCTGCGACGCGGGAAGTGTGTGATGCTTGCCATCATTCTACTACGGGAGTTACACATGCGCAGTGCGTGCACGCGTAAGCGGGCGTACGCCGTGTGTACAGCCTCTCGCATTTACGACTAGATAAGCTGGCGCCTCCGTGGGCGTGACGTGGTACGAGGGATCACGTGGACGCGTCGGCGGCTTCCGCAGCGCCGAAGCGAGCTGAAAACGAAGTCCCACCTGCGCTGCGGTTCTGATTAGGTGGAAAGGTTTTCCCGCTTCGGGTGTGTGCTTGAAAACTTGCAAGCCCTATAATCGGTAGTGACTGCCTTTGAAGGCGTCCAACATAGCAGGCTACTGACAGGTGCCGCAGTGCCGGACGTACACAACAGAACCCGGTGTAAGCCTTCACACGCACCCGCTGGACAAGATGCGTGAAGCTTGGATCGCGAAACTTAGATCCGGCAAGCAGTCATCGGCTACAACTCGGGTGTGCAGCAAGCACTTCTGCGAGATAGATAGATAGAATAAACTTTATTGTCCAACGGATAAGGTGATCTACCCACCCCCCGACACGCAGGTCAGGGGGCGAGTGCCGCCGCCTCAGATGCAGGCTGGGAGGTCTTGGGTCCCAGCAGCCTCTTCAGCCAGTTAGACGAGCCGGAGCTAGAGCTCAGAGTCCGAGCTGCGCAGCAGGGTCTCCCAGGTGTCTCTAATACCTATTTTGTGCGTTCCCCCGGGAGAGTACGGACATTCCCATATTATGTGGTCGAGGGTCCCTCTCGCCCCACAAAGATTACACCTGTCGCTCCTGGTCTCGGGGAACATGTGGTTCGCCATAACCGGGTGCGGATACGTATAAGTTTGTAGTCGTCTCCACGCGATTGCTTGTCTGTTGTTTAATTTTAGGTCTGGCGGGGATACCAGTCTACGAGCCAATCTATAATGCTGCGTGATCTCTCCATATTTTAGGATGCGCTCTCCGCTCCCTCGGTCATCGAGGGGCACCGTAGCGGCTCGGCGGTAGAGATCTCCAGCCAGCTCGTGGGCCGCCTCGTTGCCGGGGACGGCTTCATGCGCCGGAGTCCAAATTAGTTGAATTTTTCTCTCTAACTTTCTCTGGCCTAGGATTCTGGCCGCTAAGAGCGAGATCCTTCCCTTGCTAAAATTTTGTATGGCAGTTTTGCTGTCACTGATCACAAATTTCGCGTCCGTTCCAGCGCAAGCTAATGCGATCGCAATTTCCTCGGCAACTTCTATGTTGCGCCCGCGCAGGGTGACCGCGGTCACGGGAATACCCCGGCCGCTGACGGCCGTTGCCACTGTAAAACTGCCGCTACCTCCCGCCGCGTCTACATAGGCCACCTCATGTTCCGAAATTTTACCGAATCTAATTTTTAATGCTTCGGCTCGTTTATGCCTCCTGTCTTTGCTATGTTCCGGGCTCATGTTTTTTGGCAAGGGGGGGGGGGGGGGGGGATAATCAGATTTTTTCTCACTTCCCTATCTACTTCCACCTTTTGGGTGGGACCTCTGTCCAGATTTATTCCAACTTTGGCCAATATGGCTCTTCCTGTCCTCGTGGTGCTAAGTCTCTCAATTTGAGAGGTTCGCACCGCTTCCGCCAGTTCTGCCCATGTGTTGTGCACTCCTAGAGCCATCAGTCTCTCTGTGGATGTGCACATGGGCAGTCCCAGCGCTCCTTTTACGCATTTTCTCATTAGAGAATCAATCTTTTCTCTTTCCACCACTTTCAAATCGAGATATGGCGTTGCGTAGCTCACCCGGCTGAATATGTACGCCTGCATTAATTTAATCAAATTTTTCTCCTTCCCTCTTCCCCAGTGCAGAGTAGCAGACTAGAGCGCACTAGCTTAGGTCGACCTCTGTCTTTCCTATCAATAAATTCTATTCATATATATATTCTCCTTTAACCCTCGGCCTTTGCTGGCCACCCGCCTAATTAGGCTCAGGGTCTGTATTGCGTGATTCTGCAGCCTTTTGACGGTCTCGCCATTGTGGCCGTGTGACGTACTGGAGAATCAGGCCCAAGATTCTAATTTGATCGACTATTGGTACCTCCTTACCCGCCATTTAAATTTTGATCTCCGACGGTGCCTTGCACCTTAAGTGTTTCGGATTGTATATAAACAATTCTGATTTCTGCGGCGAGCATGCTAGGCCTCTCTCGGCCGCATAATCGACTATGATGTCGGTGGCGGCCTGGAGCAGGCTTTCGACGGCTGAATCACTTCGCCGGTTGACCCAGAGGGTGATATCATCCGCATATATACTAAAGTTTAATCCCTCGAGCTTTGCCAATTGCTCGGGGAGTTTTCTCATGGCCACGTTGAAGAGTAGGGGAGACAGCACTGATCCCTGGGGCGTACCCTTACTCCCTAGCTCAATTGTGGGGGATTCCAGCGTTTGGAACCTCATGCAGGCAGTTCTTCCCGTCAGGAAGTCCCTGATGTATCGATATGTCCTGGTACCTACATTAATCTTGTTCAGCCCTTCCAGGACCGCCTCATGCTTTACGTTGTCAAAAGCCTTCGTGAGGTCCAGTCCCACAATTGCTTTTGCATCTTTAGACCTTCGGTCTATTATATCATGTTTGATTTGGAGCATGACGTCCTGCGTACACAAGTGAGGTCGGAACGCGACCATCTCATGTGGCCACAGATCGCCCTGCTCCATGAAGCCCATCAGTCTGGTCTGGACGACGTGCTCCATCAATTTCCCCACGCATGAAGTTAAGGAAACTGGCCGTAAGTTTTCCAATTGCGGAGGCTTCCCGGGTTTCGGTATTAAAATAATGCTTGCCGTCTTCCACTGTTGTGGGAGCTCGCCTTTATCCCAACATTCCTGCATGTACTCCGTTAGATAACTAATGGAATCATCGTCTAAGTTCCTGAGCATTTTGTTCGTTGCCCCGTCAGGGCCCAGTGCCGACTTCGTTCTGAGTCTTACAATCTCTGCCCTCACTTCCGCTTCTGTGGTGGGGGCGTCCAACGCCTCGTTAGGCGCTCCACCATAGTCGGGAAGTGGAGTTCGCGATGTTTCTCCCACGAACGTCTCAAGTGATTTCTTCATGAAATAATCACCGTTCCCTACGAACGCGTGCCTAGCTTTTACCAATCTTGTACCGGATTGAGTCTTCCGAGCTTGCGGGGTCCAACAAGTGCCGGAGGATGTTCCACGTCTTGGAGAGGTTCATGCTCCCCTCCATCTCGTCACACTTGTTGGCCCACTTTGGTCTATGAACTTGTTGATGCTAGATACTGGCAAGTTCAATGGAATGGCAAGGGAACGGTATAAAGCGCATTAAAAAGGAATGGCACATGCTCATTCTCGTGTAGCACCAAACAATGAAATGTACTGGACAAAGAAAAAAGAAAGCAGTGGGTGGGAGCTCGCCTTTATCCCAACATTCCTGCATGTACTCCGTTAGATAACTAATGGAATCATCGTCTAAGTTCCTGAGCAATTGCTCGCTGGGAAAACCGATAAACATACAGTGCGGCGCAACTTGCGAAATAATTATATTTAAACGTCCAATACTTCAGAAGAAGAAAAAAAAACGATCGAATCGTCGCGACGGCACATCTATAGTCGCCGTCGTAGGCGTAGAAGTCCCTAGCTATAACGAAATTATTTTTTTAGCAGCTCTGACAGTATCCACGCAAGAATGAATGGTTGCTTGTGTACTGCGGCCTAAAGCTCACGGCAGCGCGGTGCGAAAGTGAAACATTGTGCGCGGACATATATGCAGACGCGCAGTCGGTCACCGCGTACCCGTGCGATCGCTGCATTGAGGCTTCGTTCTGTTGTGCTCCATTAGGGTTGGTTACACAGATAGACCACTATAAGAACATTTTCAAATAGTTCGCTCTCTGCGAATGCCGACCTTTCACGCAAGAAGCCGGTTCGAGAGACTCCATCGCGGCGACCGCGCGTAGTTGGCGTTTTGACAGTAAAAAACTTCGTTTCGAGGGTACCTACAGAAATGTCCAAACCTATGAGGAGCGCGCCGCGTGATCCTTCATACTACGTAAGCGAGGCGATTCTGACAGATGGCGACTCCGTAAGTCCTCGCCCCCAATACTGCAGTAACTCGAGACCGCGCTAGGGCACCGTAAGACCGCAAGCCATGTCAGCACTTTACGGTGGCAATAATCTGCGACACGTATCCGGCAGTAGCACGCGCACAAAGCTTCTCCAGTGCGAGCGTCGTTGGGTGTGCGCCGTTCCCTTCGGAAGGAAACGCTCGGTGCGCGCGTGGCGCGTGCGGATGACTTTGTTTTTGTTATCGTTCTTTTTTTATTTCCTGGCGCATACGCAGGCTGCAGTAATACAAAAGGAAAATGAAACGCCCATCGGCAGATATCGCACATCGTAGCCGCGCACATGTTTCTCTTTACCCCGGTTCCGTTTCATCTTTCATTACTACTGCTACTACTACTACTTGCAATATGCACGATCAGACACACTATGCTAGGGCGTACGTGGTCTTGAAGGGAACAGCCCAGCAGGCGACACCCGCACTACTTTGTGCGCCTGCGCGTATATATACTACACTGCGGGTCTCGCAGATCGCGGCGCTGATGTATATCGTGCGGTCGACGCTCGCGCGATACAGTTGAAAATGCGGGAGGCTGTACGTGAACAGTGACACGTACGGCCCGTTTAGTGCAATGCTGTCGTTGTGAACGCAAACGCAGGAAATGCGGATCTCTTCGTTCGCCACTCGGTTCGTTTATTCGACGGCGTCGGGAGCGGCGAGAGCATGACCCACCGAGCATGACGAAGGCGTTCCTGTTGAGGAACCTGAGCGCCGCGACGCAGCCGCCGCACGGATCGAGGCAGCAGCAGCAGTGGGCTCCGGGCTTGCGGCACCGGCGGCCGGCGATCCTGCAGGCGAGCCTCAGCACGCGCGCCACGGCCACTAGCAGCGAGCCCAGCAGCACGGAGCCCAGGTGGTAGCGCACCAGCCGCCACAGGCTCGCGCACTGCGCCCACCGGCGGGCTGCCGCCGGCCTGCGAAGAGGAGGCTCTCGTCGACGTTCATGCGTCTCTGATGCGCGCTCGCAAACCGTGGTGCACCGACGGGAATTGACTTTCGTCGGTGACGAGATTTCTCTTTAATCGGGCAGTGCGCGTATGTGTGCTTTCTTTATGCCAGGACCGGTCTACATCGGGGCAAAGTCGGCGTGCTCGAGCTCTGCACGCAGTCTGTATAAAGTGCGCTCTGAGCTCGTTATTCCAAGTGTTCCACTTATCGTTTTACGCGATGACGTTATAAACGCTCGTTGCCGAGGCCAGCGCTCGGGCGTGCGAGCATCACTTTGCAAATGTTCGCCCCCGAATTGCGGCGCCAAGAGCATCGCACGCGTAATGCGAAGGCGCGGGTTCGTATCCCACCTGCGGCCAGTTGTTTTTTCATCCACTTTCGTTTCCGTATTTATTCATACTTTCTTTATTTCAATTAAGAAGTGCGGCTAATTTCCCCAATGCTGTCGATGGCGTCGTTGTTTCTTCGTTTCTTATGATGACTTATAAAAATCGGGCCCCTCGGTTTCCTTTCTTCTTGCTCCTATATAGGGTGTCCCAGATAATTTTAGCCAGTGCTTAAATATATGCGAATGCCACGTAGCTGGACAAAACCGAGCTAACGTTGTTTGCCGTCGCTCGGCGATACTCAAATTTTTCATTCCGTCTGATTACACAATTAGTCTTAATTTATCAACTTCTCACTTATTATATTGAAATCTAAAGTGTCAATAAGAAAATTGTAGATCGTGAAAGACTGCCGATACGGCCTTCTGTTGCTCGATACGTGCTATACAACATTGTTTCCTGAGCTGAAAGAAGCCCGCGAACGCGCGCAGAGTGCCTCGAGCGGCAATTTCGCGTGCATTTCTTTCGCGCTCCGAAAAACACTTTTATATAGCACGTATTGTGCAACAGAAATCTGTATCGGCAGTTTTTCATGTCACTGAACAATATTCTCATTGTCACTTTTCATCTAACTATAATATTCTAGAAGTTGATTAATTAATACTAATTATATAATTAGGTGGAATGAAAAAGATCTTGAGTATCTCCAAGCGACGGCAAACATTACCTTGGTTCTGTCCAGCTACGTGGCATTCGCATATTTTTAAGCTCTGGCTATAGTTAGCTGGGACACCCTGTATATATACAATACTCGTACTCGTATAACGTCGCTTTGGCACGTAAAACCCTAGAATATCGTGTGTGTGGGTGTGTGGGTGGGTGATTGGCTTTACGTGCCAAAACATCTCACGATTATGAGGCAAACCGCGTGGTGACTGACTCCGCATTAATTTTGACCAGCTGGGGGTAAAGTGCACCCAGTGGGCGGTATACTATACAGGCGTTTTTTGCATTTCGCCCCCATCGAAGTGTGGCGGCCGGCATTTGATCCGGCGACCTCGGACTTTGCAGCGCAACTGCGTAAGAGGGTATTCTACAACGCTCCTACGGCTCCACTCCTCGAGAAAGTGGGCAGCAGCTCCGCCAATCGACGGAAGAGGTCACTGGGTCTCATTGACGGTCCAACTGCAATGCTCGAGAAGCGTCGGAAGAGTGGACGAAGAGTAGAGGGTTGTTTGTTTGATACCTGTAAAAGTACCAATCGGCCGCGGCGCCTGCCACCACGACTTCTTGGCAGCTGACGGCCAGTTGGAGCAACCAACCCACGACCAGGGCCAGGTACCAGGGCCCGAGACGAAGCAGCGAGTCCCGTTTCAGCAGCACCGTCACGTGACCGCCGCTGTCGTCGTCTGCGCCCCTGGCGACCGCCGCGTCGCCCGCCGTGAGCAGCACGAGCATCGCCGCCGCGCCGGCCACCGCCGTCGCCGCGCAGAAGCACAGCGTCTGCGGCAAGAGTCGCCAGGCGCGCTCGTCGTTGCTGCTTCGGTGTATATACGAGCCTCGGCGTATTCGCATGCTAACCAAATCTGTTGTTGCCGCAGCTAACGGGGGCCATACATAAAGTTCGGACACCGTGGTTGTATGCGAAGGTTCCTAAATGGTATTGCATCCCCGATTACTCGGCATAATCTTATCATTCACTTTTCACCTGTGGGTAAGCGACAAGCGTCGGTAGCTAAACAGTGTCGCAGTGCCACCTTCAGAGTTGGTGGCTGCTCGTCTTGGTGACGAAAAACAAGACGGACGCGGTGGGAGGTGGTGGCTACACGTGCAGGCGGGTTCAGCCGGACAAGCCGGTGGTTGCTTCACACACTGCGCGTCTCTTACGCAAGCAAAAATCGCCGCGAGTCTCGAGAACCGGTGCTATAGCATAGATGCAAGAGTCCGATGTGTCTCGCAGGAAAGAAGTATACGAGCTGTGGTTGATCAGCCGTTCCGGAAGCTAAACGCATATGAAAGGCCTTTCTTTCGCACGTCGTGTGTGTGTGTGTGTGTGTGTGTGTGTGTATATATATATATATATATATATATATATATATATATATATATATATATATATATATATATATATATATATATAATATCTTTGTTGTTGTTGTTAAGATGCACAATAGTGTTTTTTGCATCCCACTCAATATTCGTGCAATGTGCAGCGATATACTTCAGTAGGACGTTCTTGAGGGTTAGTTGGTTCGCTGTCCTCGTTTTTTGCGCAGTTTTAACCTACGTTCAATGTGCAGCGATGTGAACGAGCATGCCAGGTGGTCGACCAGGCGATAACATCACCAGTTTATCGTTTCGCACTCTTTGAGTGTCCCCTGTCATTCATCCACGTGTATCCAGTGACGTCCCTTCAGGGCACTGATATCGCGGAACTGTGGCCGCTGCCATATATATATATATATATATATATATATACAGCAGCAGCCTCGCTGCTGCTGTACCTCATGTTCTACGCTGTAACACGTATCCATCCAGTGATAACGTATATTGGTTGTTGAAACGGCGTATACGGCTCACCTCCGCGGGGACGTTTCGATAGCGCGGCACAGATCCGCACGTGTGACTGCGTCTGCGGGCAACGTACCCAGGCGGGCTGCAGCAGCAGACCAGGCATGGCGGTCAGCGCCTTTCCAGCCTCCCCGAACAGAGCCGTGACCTGGAAACGAGGTGCTACTGTCACGTATGCGGACTTGCCCCACGGCTCTGAAGGCACAACAGAGTGTTTGGAAGATCTTGGAGAGGCTAAACATAGCGGTCATCGTGTATTTGCGCAAATTTCTACACGAACGGAAGAAGGTCTTGCGAGCTGCCGGTGCACTTTTTTTCTTTCTTTTTTGACAGCGAAGCCACATGTGATTGCGACTACGTGCGGCGGAGCTAGAACGTCCGCTCCAACAGTCATTTCCAAATGTAGGCATCAATAATTGAATGACCAATAAACCCAAAGACATGAAATGCGGAGGCAATATGGGGTATTTTAAAAGTGATGTCTAGAAAAAGGCGGAAGTATGTGTAATTATTAGACGCATTGTAAGCAATTACCGAATTTTCGTTAAGTGCACTATGATTTTTTTTGTATGTTATCGTATGAAACATCTCGTCGTGCTAAAAATATTCGGAATATCAAACTTAACAGAAATAACTTGTGCTTTAAGAGGAACGTGCCGGAGTTGCTTTGGTGTCCTGTAGGAAATGTTTGAACTTTTGTTAATTGTGCCCCTTTGCGATGCTAGCCGGGGGGGGGGGGGGGGGGGGATAAAACGTTTGCTGTTCGTGAACCCACGGTAGGGAATGTGGTTGTTATCCGGTATTGAAAGATGCTCAGATCATCTTCAAGAGTAATTAACCAGCTAATCCGTGATATGCCAGAGGCCCACTGCGTAAAAAAAAGAGGAGATAACTGCGTCAGTCAACCCTCGGTCTTTCTACATGATAAGGAATTTAGCTTTCTTGATAGTTTTTTTTTTAATTTATAACGTTGCCTTCGAAAGCTTTAACCCGTGATCGTTGACAGGCATGCGCAACTCTTCTAATCTGTTCTTTTTTTTTTGGTGCATATATTCGTTTCCTTTCAATATTTTTTTCAGTTGTGAGTAAGCGCCTCGTCATGTCTTCTCTTCGTTCTTTGTGCGATTTTGCAGCTTGAAGACGTAAACCAGCTAGCCCAGTTCTCCGTTCTTTTACAATAATCAGTCATCATGAGCAGCAGTGATTATCGGTGTAATGCATAGGAATTGGAATAGGGTGCTGGGTTGATACTCCACCATGTTGACAAGCGTACATCTTTTTTCTTTTTCTGTTATCGCTTGGCGCAAGGCGCGCTTGCACGCATCGAAACATTCCCCGGCGAAGAGTCTTCGTGCAGCGAGACTGCGTGCGCGAAGGGAATCGCGGTGGACAACGTGCTCGCGAGCACCACCGATGACGCACGATATGGTACGCACGATAACTATGGCTGAAGCGTCCGACACGCGCGTCAGATTCCGATGATCGACGAGTGTGCTCGCCGCTGTCGATGTGTTGCTAAGTCTTGGCGAGCACAAGTTCGCCCAACAAGAAGTGAAATTCTTAAGTCTCGCATCGTCACGACAGTACGACGCTAATCGTCCCACTTGTGGTTGGGCTACAGGGCGGCTGCACCCTCTCCACCATGTCACCCCTGGATCGCGGCGGCACATGTTAGCGCGCCGTCGGCAACGGGGCGGACAATTATCGGCAAGGAAGGCACGCGTGTGGATTAAGTCAGCGGTGTGTCTATGTGTGTAATTTGTCCGCGTGTGCTAACAGCATTGCATTTTCCTTCTACATTTGTCGGCATAAGCCTTCTGAAAAGAGTCCGCTAGGGAGTGTAGAGATAGGCAAAAGCAAATATTGTTCTTCCCAATAAGCTTGCTCATCGCCAATCTGTATACTTTGTCTAGTCGAAATGACGAGTATATAAGAACGCAAAGTGTAACTTCACCAACTGGCGTCCATAGACAACACTGTTTAAATTCATATTGAAATGAGGCGACGATTCCACACGATGAGGTCCGTAGACTGGACAGAAGGACAATGTCACTTTCTGTCAGCCGTGTGCATAATATTTTGCGAAGAGGTGCGTATAGCTGCAGCCGCAGTGAGGGACTTACCAGCTGTATTCGCTTGCGTAGCACTAGCACCGTGAGCATCAACAGCACCTGCGTGCGACAGCGAAAACAATCGAAGAGGCAGCAAGGAAACGTCAACAGCGACAAGGCATTGGGTGGACGCGGAAGTACGGCCGCTGTCAATCAACTTGCTTTTCGTTCGTTGTACGCCCTGTGAAGAGAGCTAGCTTCAACCAATGACAAAACACCGACAGCCAGCTATTCAAAAACTGGACAGACAGCAATGTTTTTGTGGACGTCGGTTGAGCGCAGCGTGACGCAATGAAGCTGCACGGGAAGTTGGAGCATGGCATCCGAGATCAGGTGACAATAAAACGGAAGCCCCATCTCGGAGGCCATACTTAGAGATCCGGGACACCAACACTGATTCCGTCCGTAAAACTGGGCGACGAGGTGTTTACGTTTGTCTTTACATCACCCAGACGATGTTCACCCTTCTAAAAGTTAGTTTATTAAGTCTGTCGACTGTCTGTAGAGTTTAAGTAGACTACCTTGCCTTTTTGTCTACACGAATTATGCTGTCTCTTGACCGAAGTTGCTATCGTTTCTTTTCTTTTTCTTTTTTGTGTGTATATAAAGTATCTGTAAAGTATCTAAATAGGCTGCTTGTTGGTCTGCACACAGAAGTCGGCACAAATTGCAAGACCACAAATACACAAGGCCTGTGTGTATAGACTTTCTGTACACGTTATAGTAAACCATCTGTGGGCTGTTCAGATTTTTTGTGAGGGTAGCTACACGGTTAGCTTGTTTCTTCAGACTGCCTCTTCAAGAAATATCTATGTAGCCGACAAATTTAGACGCAGATTTCTCTCGAACGTTAGAAGTGAGCGATCATTGTATCGGTCAACATACAAGCCTATAGCCTGCGTGTTATCGTCACGAAGAAATCACGCAGTTCTTCGCACTGTAATTGCGCGAAAGAGAGAGGTGGACTGTGAGGAGTAGAACGTTAACCGGGAAAGCGTGGCATTTGGCTACCACGCACAAGTGAAGGAGAAAGAGGAACTGGACCAGAGCGAAGTTCCCTGAACACATGCACGCACAAGGAAGAAGTCATGTGCTCAAAGGACACCACTCATTAAATAAAGGTGCCTTCAGAGCTCCGTGCGCATGTATAGTACTGCGGGTGCGAATAAAGAAGACCTGTGCTAGACAAGGTGTGCCGACAGCGATCGCTTAATACTGCGGAGTCCTGTCCACTTCAACGGGCACGTTCAGGGTTGTTTCCAGTGTATCACACGCTCGTGTCTTCGTGCAATCAACGCTTGTCGATTCTAATGCCCCAACCACTGGCGCTCTCCATCAAAGCAGCGTTAAGCCTTCGACATCTTGTTCACTTGCCTCGATTTAATTGGCTACCTCTCAAGGATAATTGTGATTTGGACGCAAAATGTATATCATTTAAAACGTCCGCTGAAACCAAAGTGGCAAGTCATGCTTGTTTCTTTAATTTTTTAAAAATTTCCTTCTTTCCCCCTTCAGATTCGATCATGTGGCCTCCAACTTCTAAGACCTATCCCTTTCAGATTAGCGCGTAGGCGAGTACATTTACGCTGGCAAACCGCTCTGCCGAAGGAAGTATTTTTTTGCCGCAAATTAAGAGGATGCTTTAGCTCGGACCATGGCTCGGGCCCAACTCCGACGCGGCCTATTCAGGTACATGTAAAACGCAAAATAACCCCTGGACCGATTTTAATGAAATTTGTTGCATTTGAAATACAAAGTTACATTTTAGTGACTCTTGGAAGCGGAATTTCAATTTAGAGCCTGAACTTTGTTAAAAAGGTTTTCAAAAATCCGAAAGTTCGAAAAAAAAATACAGAAGCACGCAGTCTACAAATTAAGAGCTCTCCATCAAGAACAGATATCGCGATTCTGTAAACGGCGTCCATTAGATCATTCAAAGCGGACAAAGTAAATTTGTCAATTTATATATTACGTGATTTTTTTCATGTTGCGTACAAGGGTTCTGCAAAAGCTGTATTTCCGTATTACTAATTTTTTGAGATTCACGTGTGACATATCAATTTTGTCCGCTTTAGATGTACTATCAGATACAATTCACAGAATTGTGATGTCATCGTTCATTGCTGAGTTAGAGTTGTAAAATTCATAGTTTAGTTTTCTGAAGATTTTCGATTTTTGCAAATCTTTAATAAAAACGAATGACGACCTAAAGAAAATTTGAGACCAACAGCCACTAGATCTCAAGTTTCTATTCTTTTAAATGCAACAAACCTCGTCAAGTATGGCGCAGTGGTTTCCGAGAAAAGCGAATTCTGCTTTTCATGTATTTACGTCGATAGGGGCGCCCGAGAAGGCGACGGCAGGGGCGGCCGCCGTCTGTGTTTCCTCCTGAAATCAAGGGTGCGACGTAAATTCGTCTCGTCGGGATCCCCCGTAGTCAAACGCGAAGCGGACGCCGACGAAAAAGAAAAGAACGTTGTAAAAATATAAATCAAGACGTTTCGGGTCCAATACGGGTGCCCTGTTCGCAACGAAAGGGGAAACGATTATGCGCGCATGAACAGATGGCGCGGGCACAAACGGAAGGAAGGCTGCCGTCAGTGCGGTTCGGCGTGGAATCAGTAGCCTGGATTGGTAAGGACTCGAGATGCACACGCGAGGTTAGATTACTTTCAGTGGCTAGCACATGCTCCCCACCTCAGTCACTATCATGTGCTCCTGTTACAGAATGCTCGGCAAGAGCGTTAGAAGACACGTTTTCTTGTTATTGGGATAGCGATTGTATGAACACTCCAGGCGCATGTTTTGCCGTCGCCGTGAGGTTCCGCATAAAGTCCAACGGCGATAACGCCGTAATGCTGTGTATGAAAGCACGCAAGGGAAGCCAACGATCGCGGCTCAATGTGGCGCGCGAAGGCGAAAGGGAAGAGCAGTCGCCCAAAACGCCGTTGGTGGGATGGAAGGATTAATTACTAATGACTGACTAATGTTCTAGTGGTAACTTTCTCGGTAGCATATTCACGTAACTACCTCCGCTGTGTACGCTGTCGCCTCTGAAACGTAAGAAACTCCAGAAGCTGGCTCCTCCGTGGTTGCTCAGTGGCTATGGTGTTGGGCTGCTGAGCACAAGGTCGCGGGATCGAATCCCGGCCACGGCGGCCGCATTTCGATGGGGGCGAAATGCGAAAACACCCGTGTGCTTAGATTTAGGTGCACGTTAAAGAACCCCAGGTGGTCAAAATTTCCGGAGTCCTCCACTACAGCGTGCCTCATAATCAGAAAGTGGTTTTGGCACGTAAAACCCCATAATTTAATTTTTTTCTTCTAATGACCAATCATGCGGGGAAGCCAATTATAAAAGCCTTTACTACATTTTGTTTCACCACGGCAATGCGTGCTGACAAATTGAAAATCTCGTTGACATTCGCATAAAAACAGGCTATCATCTGATCGCTTGCAGAATATTTCAAGGTTATACTGGAAGCGACGCGTTACCTTTGCTTGCGAGTTGGCTCGCAGAAATCGGCACCTATGTGGAAGGTTTTACGCACTGTGAGCACCGAAAGACACCAACATTCACTTTCACTTTAATTTTACATTGGAGTGGAAGCTGGGCACCTGTCTTAAGTTAAGAACTCCGCAGTATAGCAGACGACACTCTGGAGTGGAGATGCGCGCGGCATTGGTGCGGCTTCCGTTCGCGCGAACGTGATTTTGTTCGGCTCTCTGTATACCAGTAGTTGCTGTCCTTGTATCGCCTATTTCTATTTCAGTTCGTTCATTAATACCGTCAGCGCAGCGTAACACTTACAGGAGGTGCAGAGCTCATCACAAAACTGAAGGAGAAAATAATGTCGCTGACAAAGCATCTTTCATGCAATTTACCTTAGTCGGAAAACAAATGTTTTTAAAAGGAAAATGTACCAAGCATTCCGCACCGACGCAGAATAAAGTGTACACTTGAACTAAAAGGGAAGAGAAGCGGCGCAATGTCCGTAGACTGAATCGAAGAAAACGCCTGTGCCGGAGCACGACGGCAACATGCGGGAGGGCGTACCTTGCGACGCACTGCTGGAGACTTTCGCGCCAGGGTACTTTTGACCACACTCATGGCAAATGTTTCTCGCAAACCCAAGCCCGTCATCGCAGCCGTTTTGATTTGACAGACGCGCAGCGGGTCTCTCACCATGGCCGTGGTTCCCGCGACGGCAGCTACCAGCCAGGCTCCCGCGTTCGGCTGTGCGCTACGCCGCCTCGCATTCCACGAGAACCTGGGTGAACGTGCGTAGGGGAGGAGGCAGGTGGGTACACTTCCGAAGTGGAGAGGCACTTCGTGGCAGGGAAACCCTTTCCTTCGTTCGTTCGTTCGTTCGTTCTCGCAGCCGGCGCCTTGTGGTTGAGCGCCTGCGTCGGCTGCAGCAACTGGTGGGTTCTAAACCCAGCTGTCGCCGTTGTACACAAGCCGTCCTGCGGCCCTCTATTTTATACGTTGCATATTGCAATCACTCAGTTCAGCCCTTGGGCGCGGCCGCGCAGCCACCATTGGGGGTATGAGCCATCATAGTGGCTCATACCCCTGCACTAGAGTTTTATGCGTTGCATATTGCAATCACTGAGTTCAGCCCTTGGGCGCGGCCGGGCAGCCACCATTGACCTTTAGCGCAACCACGTGACGTGACGTCACGACAGCCGGAGGAAAAGCTGGGCCCCAACTCGCGCGCAATATGCAACGCATTCTTGGCTTAACCAAGCTAAGCCTGGCCATTTTTTCTGTTTTAGCCAAGAGCCGTCGCGCAGAAATGGCGAACGCGTCCAGCGAACGCCCCTGAACTCGTGGACGAGACGGCTGGGGAATAGTTTTTCACGTGCAGTCGCCATATTTCCCATGTTCACTTTGGCCTTGTCTACAAGCTATTTTCGTGGCATGCACTACTTTACCCCCGTGAGCTATGGTTGCTATGTGCCGGCCCATGGTCTCCGAGATTGCGCACGAAAATATCGAAGGCCGTAGCCTACCGAGCGTAGTTCATTACTTCTCCGCATTATTACACACTAACGTCGCTGCTGTCAGTGTATTGAAACGTCCGCAGAAGAAAGGATACCGTTACGTGCTGTCTTTTTAAACATTACCGGAGCGTACGACAACGTTAACCGCAACATTTTGTGGGATATTCTGGACAGAGAAGACTTACGGAACGACTGAATACAACATTTGATAGATATTTACCTAAAAATACGTTTTGCGTTGAATGGGAAGGGACGAGGAGCAGGGACCAATATACTAAGACAAGGATGTCCTTTATCCCCGCGGTTGTTTATGATGTACATGGTGAGGATGGAAAAGGCGCTAGAAGGAGTCGGGTTTAATCTCTCACACAGACAGGCGGGCGCGACAGAACGGCAGTTTCCAGGTTTGTCTTGTGTGGACGGCATTGTGTTGCTCGCTGACAGGCAACGTGTACGCAATTTCTGGCTAGTGTCCGCGGACAGGTAGGTGAGAATTCAGGGTTTATATTTAGCGTTGAAAAATCAGGTTTCGTCGTATTAAATGAAAACAGTGAGCAGACACTGTCAATACTGGGCCAGGAAATACCCCGGGTAAAGGAATACCAATACCTGCCTGTTTATGGATAAGCGAAGGCAATGGATATATAGGAAACACGGGAAAAAAGAATAATAGCAAAGAGGAACAGGAAATGCTGCCGTAATGAAACACAGAACGCTGTAGGGATACAATCGGTACGAGGTGCTCCGGAGTATGTGGAAAGGTGTTCCACGACCTGATTTGGAAATGCGATTGCAGTCAGAGGTACAATCGGGACTCGATGACAACCAAAGGTCAGTAGGACGCCTCCCATTTGGCGCTCATGGGAAAACTATGAAACCGTAAGGGTGGCATGGGCTGGACAAATTTTGAAGTGAGGGAAGCTGTGAGTAAAATAGATTGCCAAGAACGACTGAGGAATGTGGAAGAAAGTAAATGGGCGGGGAGAGTGTTCAGGTATTTGTACAGGAAAAACATTGATTCACAGTGGAGGAAATGAAGTTGGAAGCTTACCAGCAAGTATGCGACCGGTATTGTAAACAGCATGGCAACAAAGAAAGTTAGACGCTGTAATGACGAGTAAAGTCATAGAGGCTGAGAAAATCTCTTGGTTGGCAGCAATGGAAAAGAAACCTGCTATGAGTAACTACCTCAGAGGTAAAAACGAAATCAGGGAAGGATCAATTTATAATAAATCAAAGGGAGGCTCTTTACTTTTCGAAGCGAGACCAGGATTGTCGCGCGAGTCGAGGCACTTTTGCGTGTATCCGCGGGCTTCTTTCACCCTCGGAAATACACTTTTATAAGCACGTATTGAGGAACAGAAAGCTACATATCGGGAGTTTCTCATGACCTACAATTTTCTTATTGAAACTTTTCATTTAACTATAACAATTTAGAAGTTGATTAATTAAGACTAATTATTTAATTAGGCGGAATGCCAAAAATAATCTGCGTATCTCCAAGCGAAGACACACAACATTGCCTTGCAGATACGTGGTACCCGTGTGTATTGCTACGGAACAGTAATTGCGATGACGAAGAGGCGAGCAGTGTGAAGACGACGATTAGAGGCTAGCGCGGGCTGTTGCCTCGTGGCCCAGTGCGGCGTATTTTCTTGTAAATATACTTGTGTATAGCTTTTCGTCTGCATCTTCCTACGTAACAATATTTAAATTTTGGTGTGTTGTAGTTGGGACGCTCTGTACATAACGCAATCATATGAGAACGGATGGATGTTAGGATTATAATCATGGGAGCAATCATACACGTGAGAAATAAGAGGCCCAATGATGGGACATTGTGGCGCACCAGACTCTACAACCTCTAAATAACAGTTATGGTCATTAGCATAAACAAATTGTGAGCGAATAATTAGAGAGCATTCTATCCATTTCAAAACATTAGAATCGAAGTTTAAATGCTGAAGCTCGTGAAGTAGAAGTTCATGACTTACTTTGTCGGATGCTTCGAAAACTTTTAAAATATTCAATCACTAATAGAATATTTGTCTAAAGCGCGACGTAGTTTATGAGTCAAAGAGATCAGTTGCGTCTCGCATGAAAGTGATTTTCGAAAATCGTGCTGCGCTGAAGCGAAAGCCCAACTCGACTCGAGGAAGTTAAGTAGGTGCGGGAACATTACGTGCTCCGTAGCTGCGACGTACCAGAGGTAGAACGTCCCTCCGACGCATCCCAGGGACACCGCCATCAGGAGGAACCACACGAGTAGGGCCACGCAGTAGCGCAGCAGAAGCAGTGCCGCCACGCTGAGCCCTGAACGAGAGCCGCCGCGTATAGTAGGTTCGAGCACGTATAGATCAATCTTAATTACACGCATGCATGCGTACATGCGTGTGGACGAAGTAGTTCTTCAGATCCGGGGTATAATAAATTGAAAGGCGTGCAGGCGCACGTAAAAAAGGCAAAAAACAAACATTTAGTTGAGACGTTTCGGCCGCAGTCCTGCCTCCATCAAGAGTGCGAGTGCAAGCACCCAGAGTTCAATTCGTAACATTTCTCTATAAGAGTGAAAAACAATATTAAAGAAAGAGAGGGAGCATAGATAGCCTATGACTACAAACACTTGCATATTCATAGTAGCCGTGTAGAACACTGCATAGAGAAGCAATCCCGTGCAGCCAAGCTCTTCGTTTCAAGCGGATATGCACTAAAAAGCGGACTTTGCATCGAACTGCGAACAACTCCGTAACAACGTACTAGGCCAACGTTATCCTCCCTCTGTTATCGGCGACGCAATTCAAAGAGCGGGCAATCTCGATCGTCATGCGCTCATCAAGAGCAAACCAGCTCCTCCAGATTGATGGACTAACCTTATCCTTGGGTATTCATTCGGCGTCAACGCCTGGCATAAATCGCATCCTCCGCAAACATCGTGCCCCACGCTTGTACAGAGAATGCACCAAGTTGTCTCCGTGAACCTCCGCGGGTATAGAGACGGGCCACCAACCTCGGAGATGTCACGTGCCTCCAAATTAACTCGGCTGAACTATAGGGTGGTTGCTTGGGCTAGTTGGTAATTCATGATCAAAAATAACGTACAGCGCGAAGGACAAGGACTGCGATATACGACATACACAGCGCTGTGTATGTCGTATATCGCAGTCCTTGTCCTTCGCGCTGACTTCAGAGGCTGCGCACCGTGCGGAAAACTGCGGTGCAAGCTCTGCCCATGCACGATGAGCATCGCTAACGTTGTTGTTGTAGCCTGCCACACGTGCGGCTCCTACCCACGATGGGGGATTGGCCAAGAAATGGGTGGATTGTTCCCAATTAATATGGAGCATAAATTTGCAGACGGCACAGCGTCCTCATTTTTATTTGCAATCCAAAGGGATTACAATTGCGACCCTTGTAGCGTATACTTCCTGGAATGCACCATTTGCCAGGCACGATACACCGGACAAGCGGAAACCTTCTTTTAGCCGACGCTTCACTAATGACAAATCGCATGTAAAATCTATACCCTAGCTCCCCCTCTACAAACATGTGAACATACTAGGCCACCCTTTCGAAAAATTTAAGGCCACTATTTCGAAACCAGGATTCTCCACTCACTACGACAGATAAGCTTGCGAGTCATTTCTAATCCACAAATTCAGCACACTTTCTAGGGAAAATAGTGAAAGCATATAGGTAGGCTGACGTGTATGCCCAAGTAGCAAGAACCACGTTTCCAAGATTTCCTACATGTGCCATCATTAACGAATATTTTTCCTGTCTGTATTATGCGCCTCCTAACGGTTATATATTATATATAATATATAGCATGTTTATGACGCTATATGTACATTTTCGCATAATTTATTAGAGATTCCTCTCGCCCGTCTGTTGACGTTTATTACTTTGTGATATAATTTTTCATTAATCTTTTATTTTGATTTTTTACACACGTAGACATTGAACAAAACACAGTTAGCATGTAAACTCAAACAACGCAATGGAATGCAGTTCGCGCAACTCGGAGGCTAGTGGAGGTCACCGTATGGGTGTGATGTAACGAAGTCTTCGCGGTCTCGCAAAGGTTGCACTAACTTCAAACAAAGAATTAAGAGAAGCTCTCTTCTGGCAGCTGCGACCCCTCGCGTGCTGTACGCTAGCATGTGACCCCCCCCCTCTCCTGCATTCCGCTAGCTTGTCACTGAATACATGCGTGTGTTGCCACTGAATGCAGCATGCTTGCTTGAGTCCATGCACGCGTGTTCGCGACGCTACTGAATGTGCGCGTGTTTGTAGTCATGGGGCATGTCTACGCGCTTCCTCTTTTCTCGCTTCGCTCTTGCAGAGAAAATGCATCAACTGAGCCGTGGGTGCGTGCGATCGCACTCTTGACCAAGGCCGTTCCATGGCCAAAACGTGGAAATTAAATGGTTTGCTTTTTTGCGTGCACCTGCACTTCTTTCGATGTATAGTGTGAGCTATTAATTAGACAAGACAGGAGCGGCTATGGTCAGGAAAGTCAGGGAGGATTCGCGATGCAAGCTTCGATAGAAAAACAAAAAGAAGACGCTAGGACGAATAAATGAAAGACATGCGACAAGGGGGCCATCATACGAGCGAACAAATGCGCTAACAAGCCAGCAAAGGACATAGAAACCACGGACGACAAACCACTACAAATAATTGAGTTTCTAATGTGAAACTCCTTTCCTTTTGAGGAAAGGAGTTTCTGCGTGCTGAGCCGCGCCTAAGCACAAGTGCATTATCAAAGCACGCGCTCTGTACTGCCCCCTCTCTTTTTTGGTTAGATTCTGCCTCCCCACGTCCCACCTCTAGAAACTGTGTTGCAGCAAAAGCAACAGCACCAATTAGCCCGACTCCCTTTTTTATTTACGCTAAGCTGCTTCTAAAATTCCCTAGTACAGTATACTGTAGAGTTTTAGAACAGGTACGGGCAAAACGTTTCAGGCTCCCAAAAGACTGCGTCGCCGCCACTGCGCATGCGCGAAATGCAAATAGCGCTTGGGCTTCGCGTCGGCCTCGGTCGCTATATTTCTGATAGACTCGGTTGCCCCAAAGTTGTTTCCACAGCCGCCAGCGAACATGGCGGTATACCCAGTCGTAGCAGCGGTTTTCCAGCGAGTTGCCTGAGCAACTCGTGACATTCCCAAGCAACGAGTGATAATAATAACGTACTTATTTTCATATCTTACGTAAAAGAACAACGACTGATCAATTACCTAGTGTTATTTATATCGATTGTGCATTCTGAGAGCTCGCAGACCAGAAACAGGAAAGCGTTGCTGTCGCTGGTCGAACTGACAGAAGTCAACCATTGCGAACCAGCTGATATTGAAGTGATAGCTTCCTTTGTCTTGTTCTCCCAGCTTTTTTTTTTTAATCTGGTCGCGGTAGAGGACACTGCCATAGCGGTCCCCAAAATCTTGGCATGATGCAAGTTGCGCAAGCTGACAGTTTCTTACTAGGCCGCGAGCTGCCCTGCGCCAGGCGTTAGCCTCAACGCGATCGTGTGTGGCGAATCCCGCGCGTCGTCCGCTATCCCGAGAGGGCGGAAGAGGCAGTCGTCGTTGTCCAAGCAGCAATATGCGTTACTTGTGTGGTCACTCTACCAAGAAGGAACATTTAGCTTTAGCTGTAGTTTTAATGGGCTTTCCAGCGTGCAGCCGAAAGTGCCAGGGCGCGCTTTCAAAAGTGGGGGCAAGTGCCCCCCTTGCTCCCCACCCCCGGTAGATAGGCCTATGATGGCTGAAGTAGGCAAATAATGCTATTCGCGTCAATGAATGTCATAGTAGAGCAACTCCGCCGATACAGCGTGAGTGCCGACGTCGTTCGGTCGGAGGCAGCGTGGGCACTCGCGTTCGCCGGGTCGGCAGAGCAACACGACCCACTCGCGTGTGACGAGCATTCGAGATGTCGCCCGAGCGAATCGTCACGTCCCAGCAAGCAGAAGAGTGCGAACGCCGCCGCACGCCTCGACACCGTGCTCAAGGCCACGTGAGGCACCCTAAACATGGAGGCAGCCTGCCCATCGCTCGACGGCCCGCAAGGATGGAAGGCACTGTTTCTTGACGGCGACGGGCGTGCGTGAACGCCTTCGTCTTTCCTTCCCGCGTTTCCTCTCGTTCTCTTTGTGTTGCCCATTTTTCTTCCCTCAGCGTAAGTATGGCTCGGGTTTTAAGATGGAGGCTCATCGCTGAAAGTAGCGCTGCGTGTGGGGGGTGCCTTCCTTGCAACTCGCTCTTCCCAAGACGATTACTGCCAACGGGCCCACGTCGCCACACTGTCTGCTTTCCAGCCGCCGTGGCAGTGCATATGTAAGACGCAAAGCGCGACCGCCGATAACCAATATTCTGAATATCGCCGTTCCTGCGTGCACCCCAATTCCGGCGTGCGCAGAGTTCGTGGGGACTCCAAACTGCTTTTTACGTTATATGTCTCACGAGGCAGAAAATCCGGCGCCGTCGGTGTTTGCGTGACCACACGATGATTCAAAAAGGCTACGAGCCCTCGAACTTTGGTGGGAGTCGAACCCATGACGTCGCGTTGAGCGCAGCTTGTGAAGAACACGGTACCGTTGGTCGCGTGACGTCGCGGCGCTTCTGCTGAAGTGACCGCAGGGATTTCACATTCATCAACGTGGTATAACTAAGTGCGCTTTGAATTTATTTATTTATTTATTTATTTATTTTCTTACACTACAGTTCCCATTTGAAAATTTAGCAGGGTGGTAAGTACATATATAGATCACAATATGTTACACATACAGTAAAGATTACAGCAAGCTAAAAAAAGTAAATAGCACAAACCAAACACTTCAGTGTCACGTACAAGAAGAAAAGGAGCGTTCATTACGCTAAATGCAACATAAATAATGTTATGGTAGGTTGTATGACTTGAACGTTTGATAGGCCATTCTAATCATATACAGTTCGCGGGGGAAAAATATTTGAAACAGTTGCTTTTGCTTCGAAGAGGGCTCATAGTCAGCTCGTTTCTTTGCCTTGTGGCGTATCTGGAAGAAAATTAGGTACTTTTTATGATGTCAGTTTTATAGTGTACTTACATTAATTGGTATAGAAATCTTAGTCGGAGCTTCCGATTTCTTTGCACTAAGAGTTCGAGTTCAGATCTTTCTAATAACTGTGATATTGAGATACGTCCGGAATTGTTGTAAGTAAAGAAAAGGAATTTAATTATTCACTCGTTCAAGTTTATCTATGTTAGCTTTAGTGTACGCGTCCCAGATTATACAAGCCCAGTCTAACACAGCAAGAATTGCCGATTTGCGGTCAAGCAGCCTCGAGGAGGGTGCGGGAAGGGGCGCCCTTATTGCGCGTGCTGTGCACGTGGCCGTCACACCCGGACAGGTGCGACGCATACCGACCTATCGCCACGAGGCCCATGTAGCCCAGCTCCCGTCGGCAGGTGGCCAGGTCTTGTACAACCTCCTGCACCGCACGAGCAAAGTGCAAATGTTGTTGGCACGTATAACACGGTGCCGTGGACGACACGAAGGCGAAGGAACATTTGTTCTGCACTCTAAGCGCGTCACCAGGATTTATTTATTTATTTATTCAAAGTCCCATATTTCTTGGATAGTACAGTGGGCTTCAAAACAGGACTTACAGGCATATAACAACAAAGATATAACCGCTTCCTGCTGCTCATTTTCACTAAGGTCCCACAGGGTCTCACCTTTTCAAAAGCCCGCTTGCGTGCCTCCTCTTTGTCGCCCCGGAAGAAGCGAGGCGCCGCACAAACGCGTGGTCTGACTTTTGTGTGCCTGTCGGCATGGTATACACAACAAGCCTGGAGGACTACTCACGCAAACCACAATGTCACTTTTTGCTTTACTTAAACAGCGCGAAATCAGAAGTGCAGTCTTGTTGCGAAATATGAGCGAAATCAGAGCAGCATGGTAAGCGCAAAATTTTGTTTCGGTGTTATAACAATGCAGGTCGCTGGGCCCCATTGTCGCATGACGTGTTTCTCAGCGTTCGCACGCAACGGCGCGTCATTCGTCCGGAGACCACGCGCAGTCTTCGCGGCGGCGCTAGATGGCCCCGGGTGTCTTCGCATAGGCAGCGCGAAAGTCGAATCCCGCGGCAGTACACGCCATACACGTTACTCGACGGTGACGACACTATGTATCGCTATATTGATTCTATGCTGAAATAATCCACTGTGGCCCTTTTCTTTCCCTTCCCCTACGTAGAGTAGCAGGCCAGGTGCTCCATTTTCCGGCCGACCTCTCTACATTTTCCAATCATTAAACTACTTCTTCTATGCTGAAAGCATTACTGTCAACAGTCATCGTGAGATGGGTTGCGCCGATTTTCTTTTATTGCGATAGCCATTATATGGGCGGTCCAGGCGCATTTATGCCGTCGGCGTCTCCGTGAGGTTCCGAATAAAGTCCAAGGGCGATAAAATCGTCGCCGCGCGCCGTATGCTGCATGTGCGAGTGAAAGCGTGCGAGGGTGAGCCGGCGATCGCGGCTCAATCTCAATGCAGATCGCGGCTCAATCTCCCGCGCAAGAGAGGGAAGCAGGGAGAAAGCGCGCGGTCTTCTGTCGCGCACAAAGCTCCGGGGGGGGGGGGGGGGGGGGTAGAGGCGTTCTACACCGGCTGGCCCGGGCAGCCGCGCGCGCCCGTCCGGGACGCTGTATCTCGAAAGCCATCTGCGACGGGGACACGTGTGATTCGCGGGTTTCAATGGCGCAAGGGCGTCTTCGGCAGCGAGCAAACTCGCCGTCGAGACGCTGGAGAGGGAGCGCGGCAACAGCGGCGAGCGAACGGACCTTCGTGCTGCGTCTAGCATGCCGCGAAAACACAGCGTGCGCCCGGACAGTACGTACCTAGCGAGTTTCCGCGGTCATCATACGTGTTCATGCTTGCTTGTGCGCGCATGACACCATGCTTGTTAATTTGGTTAGTATGCCTATGTTTCCAAGTTTATGCGGCCGATAAAACTACTGTCCTTCGTATAGCTGGCTGTCCACTAATTTGCTATCGCAATCTTCGCCTTTCGGGCGAAACTGCGACTCTTTTTTTTTTGACGTGAAGTATAGTGAGAACTTTCGAGTATACATAGGCTACGTGCCAAAAAACCCAAGTTCCGGCTAAAGCCGCATGTACACTCGCAATAACGAACCGAATCTTGCTCGACCTCGTCAAGCACTCGCTGCGACCCTCACTACCGCCGCTTCGAAATGGCTTTGGTCTTTGTTGCGGAAGCAATGACCAAGTATTTCGTGCAATTAGCCTGCCTTTCACAAAAGCCACCTGTGGAAGACTGCGCAGCCGGGGCAGCAATGATTGTGGTCGCCTAAATGTGACGACTCGGCGTATGACAACCACTGCAATGCACGTGCTGTTGTTGTACTGTTGATAACGGATAGTTTAGCGGTGGGCCGCATAATATCCTTCAAAAAGCTTACAGATGTGTTTTAAATCGTTTGCCAACGTAATCCACTGCACATGACGCAAACACGGCATTGCATGCATACCACGACTCTCGATCCGGTGCCCACTTACTATACTCGGTAGTGGCGCTACAGGCAATTTGGCAGTGGGCTATATTTGTGCAGAAATTCATCTAAAAAATAACGTCCGCGTGTGACTCAAACACGTCATCCTGTACATGGCCGGTCATTTGCAGCGCCTTACTTATGACGCCATTATTAGGCCGCGATACGAACAATGACCCGAATGTCCAGTCTTCGCATGGAATATTTCGTGCCTAATGATTCGACAGAGCAAAATAATTTTGCGCGTGCCCAGAAGACGGAGAAAGTTTCGAGGAATGGAAAATTCGCGTCGACCCGAAAGTTGCTCGAAACCTGTTTGTTTGCTGTTTCAAATGTTTTGTAGAAATCGCTCATGACATGTTGTAATAAATATTTTCTAGTGATTGTGTTTTGGTTAGGCTGTTGTATGGGACTAATGTTAATTGTATGTTTGTGAACCTTTCTTTGTCAAGTAGTTTGTAATTTCTCCCCCCGCCCCCTATGCCATACCCGCATTTGAGGACCTTTAGAGGAAGAAATCAATAAATCAATCCGATGACACCTAAGCACTTGTTGGGAGTTGTGACTGCGACAGCATTAATGCCCATTTGAGCGCCGCTGAGCTGTCCTTCGAGTTACGAACTCCTCGCGGGCGCTTCCTAGACGGTACAATTAGCCGGTGCACGCCATGGAGACGCTGTCGCGTGAGCCGCAGTGATTTTGACGTCACCGCTTTCGTCACGCCGGGCTTGGCAATGAAAATTCCGGTTCGGGTAGCATGATGTCACAAAGCGTGCAGATTGCACAGGCCCGCTATCTAGGAGGCGCTGGTTTAGCCCAGTTGGTAATACAATCGGCTTCCGAGCGTGAGCTCTAATTACTCACTACCGCCAACGCTTGTCGTTTCGAATTTATTCCGTTCCTTACATATTACTTTGTTTATAGTGATTACCGAGACGAAGTTAAACGCACGCGAGAACTTGCACGGATAACACAGGATTCCGAGGGCGAGGGTGACTTGGCGTCGCGGCCCTCTTCCTCCACCTGGCTCCCTTTCGCCCTCTCCACTCCGTCGAGGCGCGCACGTGAGGTGGCGTCGCAGCCAGTGGGAATTGAGGTGCCGTTTCGCTGCTACAGACGCCGGCCTTTTCGCTCGTTGGGCTATTTGATGCTTTCCTATAAATAAATAAGTAAATAAATAAATAAGCAAAAAGACCTCTACGGGCTTTTCAGTAAAACGATTGCTCCAGTCCAACAAATCTTTTTTTCTTTCTGGAGAACTAGCATGGATTTCTTTTGTCTCTAGCTTTGTGCTACTTTGGAATGGCGGACAAGACTTGGTGCTCCGTGAGTATTCGATTGGTATTCGAAACGCGCAATGATGGCGCACCCTTAACCGTGTGGCGTGTTCCGTGCACGAGCTTTGCGACTCAGGACCCGCGTGTGGAGGCAGCGAGTGTGCGCACCTCGATCACCGCGCCGCTGACGTTGAGTGTGCCGTGCACGAGGGCCACGGGACCCGAGTCCAGCACGCACCTTCGGAACACGGTTTGCCTGCGAAGACGGAACAGCATGCGAACGCCAAGAACAGCGCTCCACTGACTGGTTTGTGTGCATGCATACTCGAGGTCTCCACGACGTATATTTCCTTCACTCTTGCGATGCAGGACGTTAATTGCGCTTGTGCCCGAACGTGCGCCGGTCGGGTGCACCATAGAGCTCTCAAAAAACAGTCGTGGATGTTGTGCGAGCAGCACCCGCCGTGGTTGCTCAGTGGCTATGGTGTTAGGCTGCTGAGCACGAGGTCGCGGGATCGAATCCCGGTCACGGCGGCCGCATTTCGATGAGGCGAAATGCGAAAACACCCGTATACTTAGATTTAGGGTCACATTAAAGAACCCCAGGTGGTCGAAATTTCCGGAGTCCTCCACTACGGCGTGCCTCATAATCAGAAAGTGGATTTGGCACGTAAAACCCCATAATGTAATGTAATGTGCGAGCATCGCACATTACATTATGCAATCCAGCGAGAGGACCTGCCGGCATTAATACATTACATTAATGCAATCCAGCGAGAGGACCTGCCGGCATTAATACATTACATTAATGCAATCCAGCGAAAGGACCTGCCGGCGCTCGCTCGGAGATTGCACGGTCGTTCTCGTCCTCTCCCTACCTGTATCCCGGGGGGCAGCTGGCGGCGCAGTGTCGCTTGCGGCCCAGCGCATCCTCCAGCACCAGGAGCCTGCGAATGTAACGCGAACGAACGCGTGGTCTCCTTGGCGATGTCCGCCTACGTGCAGTCAGTGCACCTGTTTCGCATTTATTGTTATTACAACATTGTGCGTTAGTTTTTATGAAAGAGTTTTTATTATAGGCAAGAAAGATGTGGACATCTCTTTTTTTTTTTTTTATCGAGCACCGTATGCCACCGTTTTGCTAAACAGACCGTAGCGCTGTCTGGCAAACGGCCAGGTACAGCTGCCGCGGATATCGGTGAAAACTGCTGTGAAACGCTTACGAGGGTGTTTCGAATTCGTATAAGCCCATATCGCACATGCTCTGCTGCTTACATAATTCTTTAAACATGTCCCTTTGCCGAGTCGCACAAGACGTTGTCGCACAGCATATGTTGTTCTTTGAAAAAGAAAGAAGGAAAACAGTTAAAACTAGCATCTAGCATCAGCAAAATGTAATTAGCCAAATTAATGTCGAATGTTTTTTTTTGTTTGTTTCTGTTCCCAATGTCCGCCTGGCCAGCTATTGTACCTCTGAGAACGGCGAGGGCCTAGCTATGACACTTTTTAAAGAAATCGCTCCGCATAAGTAGAAACCTTCGGCTCTGTCGCACAAAGTTCTCCTGTGATACCCAGCTTTTTTGCTTTACTAACGACTTGCATTCCAACTTTGACGCAGGATTTCTTACGGACTGTATTTTTCTTGATTTCGCTAAAGCTTTTGACAAAGTACACCACACATTATTGCTATCTAAACTCAGCGCACTAAACATTGATACTAATGTACTTGATTGGATAAAAGCATTTCTAACACACCGCATGCAATTTGTAAGCGCTAATGAAGTTAATTCAACTCTAACCCCAGTCAAATCAGGTGTTCCACAAGGGTCTGTGCTTGGGCCGCTGTTGTTTTTGATCTACGTTAACGATCTACCTGATAACATTTCGTCTAAAATTTGTCTTTTTGCAGATGACTGCGTAATATATCGTAAAATTACTAATGACACTAATATTTCATCTCTTCAGGACGATTTAAACACACTGCATAACTGGACTATAAAATGGCACATGCAGCTTAACGTCAAGAAATGTAAATCAATGCGAATATCCCGTACTAACGAAGCTTGTCCTGCCTATTTACTTGATAACATTCCTTTAGAGAGCGTAAGAAATTACAAATATCTGGGCGTCCATATAACCTATAACTTATCCTGGAAGTACCATAGCGACATTATAACGAGCAAAGCTCATCGCACACTTGGATATCTTCGCAGAAACTTCTCGCTCGCACCATTATCACTCAAACATTTGTTATACACGACATATGTCCGTCCACAGTTGGAATATGCATTATCAGCATGGGACCTCCATCATGCCATCTCAATTAACTGCCTTGAAAGTGTCCAGAATCGCTCCGCTCGGTTTATACTAGCTAATTACCATCGCACGGCAAGCGTAACACAAATGAAGACTACTCTGAACCTACCTTCGCTATTAACCCGCAGGGAACAATCACGTCTATGCTTATTTCATAATATTTACTACCAGAACGCTGCGCTTCGGTCGGCATGGATTAATCCAGCACCATTCATCTCCTCACGTATAGAGATCATACGCATAAGGTACATGTTCCTCGCTCTAACACATTCACAATCATTTTTACCTAAAACATGCAACGAATGGAACGGTCTGCCAGAATCTATTGTTAGTATAAGTAATCCTGTTCAATTTAGAAATGCTTTAGTTAACGATATGTAAATCATGAAACTTGCGTTCAATATATCATGTGACTTGTTATTGTATAAGTACTATTTTTTGCAAATTAACTATGTATGCATTTACCTATCATTCCCAGCTTGTATATTGAAGTGTATGGTGATATTTCTATGGTGAACTACGACTATTATTTTTTGTGTAACTTAGTGAGCTAGTATAATTTTCTATTTTTACTTATACTGTGCCTTTCCCGTATATTATTTTTTTACCTCCTTTATGTAGCCTCTCCCCTCTATAATGTATATTTACTCTGAGGGTAATATAAATAAATAAATAAATAAATAAATAAAAGTACTATTTTCGATTTTATTGCGTTCGGTTGTTTTTTCGGCGCGACTGCACAGTTTTGTGTTCCGTGGTCCAGAATATTTTAGGAAGCACAGCCATTCTTCAGTGACCTTCGCAGTGTACTGATCGCGTACCACGAGGGCTGTACCGCAGACGCATGTCACGAAGCCCTCCCCCGTACCACCAGCCGTGCCCTCTCGCCCATTTGTGCAGCACAGCGAGCGCAATCTCTCGAGCACTGCGTCATCCGATGAACCGTCGTGGCACGCGGAAACGCCCCGTGCACCACGTGTGCCGCGATCGAAGCCGCACGGCGAGTGCTCACGTGAGTCCCGTGGTGTTCTGACCGGAGCCCGGCACGCCCGGCAGCGGCTGCTGGTCACCGCGGCCGCACACATTGCCCTCGCTGTCCACGCCGTGGAGCAGCCGCCGTGGGTCGCCGCCCTTGCGCACGGCCCAGCTCAGCAGCGCCCCCTGCGGACAGCACGTGTGCGCCATGCGGGACCGATCGGCGCACGGCGATAGTTACATTCGGAGAGAGAACACTCCATGCGCTACTCCACACATGATAAGGGTGAAGGATGGAAAAGAGCAGGGAGAAACAAAGAAAGGAGGAAGGGTGGGTCGCTTGGCACCATGCTAGATACGCCATGAAGAACAATGAAAAGCACAAAAGTGATCAAGTCGCACACGCTCGCAAATCACGCGAGGACTCCGGCTAGCTCAGTGCGGCAGTTCCCGCACCTGCGTCCCGCAATGGACAAGTCGCATTCGCAGAACCACAGAGACATGCTCCAAGAACGCGTTGCGGATCGAGTGACGACTTCGCACCCGGTGCTCTGCGCGTGTCACTCATCGTCGGGGCGTTCACAAATTCCATTGTTCCAAAGCTCGGAGCAAACTCCGGTATATTCGAAGAATTGCTGTTATGAAATAACCACTAGACCGGTTTGAATGAAACCTGTTGCATTTGAGAGACAAAGTTCGAAGCTAGTGACTGTATGAGGCAGAATTTTGGTCTAGGATCTGGAGTTCTCGCAATACGATGTTGATAAATCAGTAACTCTGCACTAAAACCAGATATCGCAGTCCTGTGAACTGCGTCCGCTAGAACATCTAAGGCGGACACAGTCGGTATATCAATCTACAGCTTACTTGAATGTGTTCTTATGTTCCGCAAGGGTTCTGGGAAAGTGCTACTCATAAATTAGTAGTATATTTCAGAGATGTCTATAATAAATCAATTTTGTACGGTTTATGTGTTTCAGTAGGTGCAGTTTACACCTTTAGTATCGTTCTTCATTGCTGAGTTAGAGTTGCAGACTTGATAGGCTCAGTTTTTCGTTTTTTCAGATATTGCAATTTGCAGTAATATTTGTTAAAATAAAATGACGGCGCAAATAAAAATCTGCTCTCTACACTCACTAGATTCCAACTCCTAGCATTTTTTTTTTTAATGCAACATTCCTCTTCAAAATTGCTGCAGTGGTCATTGAGAAAAGATTTCTCCACTCTCATGTACGTAGGTACCTAGACATTCATAGGAGCTTCCCGAGCACACTTGACTGACCATACTAAACGTCTTGTTGTTGAATAATAATAATAATAATAATAATAATAATAATAATAATAATAATAATAATAATAATAATAATAATAATAATAATGTTTAAGCCATCACGACACGTAATTCAAGATATTTCTGGAGCTACGTGCGCTCTCTCTTCTCAAAAGAGCGCCAGATGTCTTGGTGGTGAAAATGGGAAAATGGCGATGCCGTCTCGAACACTACTGATTCCTTTGCAGAACATTTCTGTATTTGATGTAAGAGATGCTTCTTACTCAATTGTATCGTTCATAAATTGATCCACTGAGACATATCTGTCGACAGACCGGTGTCCTCCGCCAGTTGAAATTCTGCTCTCCTCAGTCGGGAATATAGACCGCTTCAACCTTTCTTCTGGTATAGGGTGCGCATACGCTACCGGTCAGTGCAGACCTTGTTTCCAAGTGTATGAGGCGCCCCTAAAACGTTCCATTTCTTGTGGCGCTGATGGTATCCATCCTGCACTGTTGAAGACGTACGGAAGCATACCTGTCGCTGTTGTCACAAGCATTTCCAACAGTTACCCAAAGTCTGGTGCGTTTTCCTAGCGCTTGGAAGGTCGCAGGGGTAGCGCCCGTACACAGATCTGCAGTGCTAGACGTGTAGTTACAATAACTGCCGGCTTATATCTATTCTCTGCGCTGCGTCAAAAGTGTTCGAATCCGCACTGCATTCCCTGCTTTCCGTTAGCGTTGAGAATATTTTCATAGAAGAACAGCGTGGCTCTGTATCGGGGCGCTTGACAACAACGATCTTCGAAACATTTATGGCCCATGTGTCCAGTGTGTGCACTGTATACGGGCCAATGAGACGCGCTTTACCTTCACGTAAGTAAAGCATTTGATGTAGTTTGTCATATAAGCTCATTACAAAGCTCACGCAGATGGACATACCTTCTTCTATCACTGCCTCGGTATTGTTGTGATAAACCGTTTACCCCGCGGCAACCGTCGGTCACGGATAACGCGATAATGGGGAACAGGCCGACGGCCTCGTCAAAGCTATCTCCAACTACGAAGATTAATCTATTTAACAGGGATAAGCGGGCTAGTTGGTGGTCGTTATTGAAATGCATCATGTAACCGCACAAAAACAAGGGACAAAGAAGGAACACACAAGCCTGTCTTGTGTGTTCCTTCTTTGTCCCTTGTTTTTGTGCGGTTACATGATGCATTCCAACGAGAAGATTAATGGCCAATAGTTGGACACCGCCGGGAAGGGCTTGGGCAATTAGCGAGGCGACAGTCCTTCACCTGTCATCCGCCCAAGCTGGCGCGTCCATGCCGGAGAGGGGGTCAGTGTGCTATCCCCCTGCGCGTGCGTTTTACACAAAGCTCCCTTCGGAGGGAAAGGGCAACACACCTCCGGATTGGTGGGACCGCCGTCCTGCCCCGGTGTTAGCCAGAACGGCTCGAGAATCGGTGCGAGAATCGGAACGAAGTGCTTGCGAAAGCACGGTAGGAGGCTTGGTTCCATCTCACCCGGGAGCGGCATCAGTCAGGCGACAAGAAGTTGGTATTATAATGGTATGAATGAATGAAAGAAGAATGGTATTAAGTTACATACGCGGAAAATATAGTATGTGCAATTTCCATACACCCTTCGGGATGCTACACTGCCCAGGGCCTTGGTGTGTACTTGAACAAAATGCTACGTTTCTCTTCACACGCTAAATATGTGAAACAGTGTGCAATTCGCGCTCTTGGCATTGTTTGTCGTATATCGTACGACTTCCGCTTCCCTGCTGCCTTTCTGATTTTATTCTACCGTGTGCCTTCCACTGCTAGAGCAGACCTCTCTAATTTGGGGCGGAACGTGCAAATCCAATTGAGCGCGTCCAAAATAAATTGATATTGTTACGCTAGAGCGACAGCAAGGACGGAGTCGTGGCCCAGTGGTAAAGTGCACGCCTCGACTGCGGGGGTTCGCGGGGTCGAACCTCGCTGCCGCCCCCCGCTCAGCACGGCACTTCGGGGCTCGCGACAAGCTTGGGCAAGCTGTCCGCGCCCGTAGAAAAGCTCGTGAGCACGTGGCGAGTGGGTCGAGTGCGGACAGATGGCACAACCCACTCTTGGGGATAGGCCACGAATCGGGAGGTGCTGTTGTGACGATTTTTTAAAAAGGAAAAAGTGAAATAAGTGTTTTGTAAATGTCAATTAAAATGTCTAGTGTTTCAGACATGAATGATCAAATATCTAAGTATTACACTAAAGTTATGTGATCACATTAAGTAAAAGTACGATCTTAGCATGCCATTATTTTTGTCTCTCGCAGGGAGTTGTAGAGGACTTCACAAGCGTTCCTGCAGCTTTAAGCCAGTACGGTAGCCCCAGAGTAAATAATTACCGGGAGAGTCAAATTCAAGCCAAGAGATCTTCTAAATATCTTTTCCTTTGAATAATGAACCGGCGAAATTAAGGTCAGTAACAAGCGTTGCAGACATTCACTCTCATTGCATAAAGGGCACAAAGGTGATATATCCAGACCAGACCTGCAGTGTGGAGGTTTAGTGTGGGGACTCGGCACCATAATTTCGTAATCGTTACTTCGGTTTTTCTAGTGGAACGCCATTCGTTGTTACAAGGAAAATTCAGATGCGGGAAATCGGACGTTGACTACGATGACTTGGCCAAGTTATTTGTAGTAGAATGTATTCTGAATCACGCCGCAGTGATGAAGGCAGACGTAGATAAAATGAGGATTACAGGACCGTCGTGATATGCTACTGCGAGTGCATCTGCGTATTCATTTAAGGCTAGACTTCTGTGGCCTGCAGGGCGCCCACATTAAACGAACGAGATGCAAATGTATAGGGAGGAGAGAATAGACTGTTTCTAATGAACCTGATAATTTGGACGTCGTTAGTGAAGAACAGACAATCAGTTAAGATTACGGCTGATGACAGAGACGATGGTAATTTGCGTAAAGCTAAGACAATTGCCAATAATTCCACCTGAAAGATAAGCGTGAAGTCAGGTAGTCGAATGGAAAAAAGACCAATTTAGGTATGGTGGTACAATGCCCACACCTGCTTTCTCTTCACAGACGGAAGCATAAGTCTCTGTAACGGTCTTTGCGTCCGGGTGTGCAAGGTGGTATTCCAATATACCATTCAGATACTTATTGATAGGGCGAATGTTTAGCATCGTTTGTAAAAATATAATCAAATTAAATTTTAGCGACAGGAACAGAGGATTTAGTAAGACGACCTCGCATAGATGAACATTTTATAGGTCCCATAGTTTTTGTACGAGAACAACTTGAGGGCAGACACAAAGCCTTCCAGCTGCCGTTTCCTTTTCATTTTTCTTTCGGGGAGGGCGGGGGGGGGGGGGGGGGTAGTGACCACAGAGACATAGCGCTGTCCTGAAGTAGGGACAAGCGCACTTCGTCCTCCTAATCTTCCGCACGTCCTTGCTGTCGCTCTATTTATTATAGTACCCAGCTGTTCCTGGGCACTGTAATAAACATTTTATTACTATTATATCGCCCCCCCCCCCCCCCCCCCCCCCCCAGGGTCCAAGCAGACACCCTCGCCGCTTTGCGGGCATTGTTCTAGCGCTGTTTCGTTGCCGTTATTTCGCTGCCGACGTAATCACGCTGACCTGCTGTTTCTTTTCAAACTCCTCTCCTGCCCCAAACTGCTCCGTTGTATCACGTTTTGTATTCCGCGCAAGATCATCAGACAACACAGACCTAATCAAGGCTCCGCCAGGCTACGAGAAGCATTACGCAGCACGGACCTCGCGGAGCAGCTCTGGGCCGTCCAGCGAGCCCACGATGCGGCCAGGGAGTTAAAACTTCCGGTCCCAACGTGGGAGTAGCCCGCTCTACGGGGCCTTGCGCCCTGCAGCTCGCAGGACCTTTCAGTAAAGTTATTCCATCCATCCATCCATCCATATAGACCTTTCTATATCCCTGCCTCTCATCGCCAAAACTCAACCGTCCGCAGAATACAGAGTCTTTATAGCGCTTACTTTCGTGATCTCGATAGTTTACATAACACGCTCTCATCGTTTTTTTCTGAGAATTGCGTTGTTGTGTCAGTTTCACAAACGTTCAACAGCCATTCTCCTTCTTTTTATTTCGTATTTACCTTGCGCTTATTTGTATGTACTCTCTTCTTTTGAAACGTGTTATTCTTATTCAGTTCCTTATACTTATATTCCTGTGCAGTTTCTTGTTTGTTTGTTTTTAATGTATGCGTGCACCAGCACTCAGACTTTAAGGTTGTTCTTGGTAACGGTAAATGATTGATTGATTGGTTGATTGTTTGATTGATTCGCGCCTAAACCCCAGCATCGGAGCATCAGTCTGTTCATAGTTATCAAATTATTTTCTCATATTTTAAAATTCGTGACGATGTGCCGACGTTTGGGTTTAGGCGCCTGTATTTTCCCCTATACTAGATTGCACTTGCTCTTAGAATGCCCAACGTTCGATCGTTGTCGCTCTGCTGTGCTGCCTGCAACTCAGTTCCAGCAACTCGACCTTTCTGGAACTGCACTCAGTGATTTGTTATTTCCGGGAGATCATACTCCAACTCGGTACGAGGCTCACAAATCTGTGCTAGAATTCTGCTAAACCACCGGGCTGGACTATGGTCCGTAGTGTTCGTCATCTGCGACGTGGCGTGCTTCTCTCTTTCTCTCTCTCTTTTTCTTCTTTTGTCTTCTCTAGCTATCTCTCTTCCATATTAGGAGACAATTGCTAGTCCACTCCTCTTCCTCCCTGTGTGGCGTCTGTGTACGTATATTTACACATTCCCTCGACGAGCAAAACGAGAACAAGGTGAGCCAACGTTTCGACAAGCGTACTTGTCTTTTTCGAGGCTCATCTTCTTGAATTTCCATCTCCCGCCGTCCCCCTGTTTTCCCTACACATTCCCTCGTAATTCGGCCGTTGTTGGGCAGTTCTTGAAACCCTCTCTAGGTTCGATCGATAGCTCATTTAGAAGAGAATGTAGTCCATCTTTAACGATAAAGAACTATGCCTGTGCAGACGGAGTCGAAATCCATGACGTCACGGCTGCCTGGACCCGCCGTGGTTGTTGCGTGGTGGCTTTGGTGTTGCGATGCTAAGCACGGAGGTCGCGGGATCGAATGCCGGCCGCGGCGGTCGCATTTTGATGGGGCCGAAATGCAAAAAACACCCGTGTACTTAGATTTACGCGCACAAAGAACCCCAGGTGGTCAAAATTAATGCAGGGTCCTCCACTACGGCATGCCTCGCAATCAGATCGTAGTTTTGGCACGTAAAACGCCATAACTTTTTTTAAATTTTAGCGACGGCCTGATGCGGGAAATTCGATATGATGCCTCTGCGCTTTGAAGAGAGTATAAGCACATAAGGTGTAGCTCATTTGGGGGGGGGGGGGCGCTCTCGAATTGTATTGTTAGTAGCGCTTGTGACTGTGTCCTATTCGTCTTCGTGGTTGTGCCCTTACGCTACATTATGTCATTGAGTAAGCACTAACTGCTGTAGCCCAGCAACATGCCTTTTCTGCACTGGGGACAGTCCCTCGCTTTGTGAAATAACCCGACGGTAGAGAGCGACACATGAATGAACGCAGACGACCTACAAAAGCTTTTCTACCGCTTTGAGATTCGCTTCGTTTGCGCACAGAAGCGAAAAAAAATGCTCGCTCTCCCGTAATCGAGAGTAGATGTAAGCATGAAGTGACAACCGGCAAAGCAGATTGGTTAGAGATGTTACTAGCCACAATCTTAAAATGTGTGCAGTACAGGTTCGCAACGGCGCACCCCACCACTCCATACTGTGCACACTGGTCCATATGGACGCTGCCCAGCTAGAAGAAGAAAACCGGCTGAAGGCGGCATGACAGGCAGCGAAAGACGCCAGGGAAACGGGGCACTGCCAGCTATAGACGAGAAGCGCCTGAATGAGGCGACGCAAAATCCGCGCCGCGGAACTCACGGACCACTGGCGTTCAAAAGAGCACAGGCAACCCTGTCTCAGCGCCAAAAGATGACAGTGTATGCTGCCCTGTATCTGCCTTTTGAACATCGCTATTGGAAATGACAAATGAAACTTCAGCGCACTATAGAAGTTGCAGCTTGAGTGATATTGTGAACAAACATTAGGAAGAACTCGGAAGCAATATTTTTGTAACTTGCTTGGGTAGTCATCATCATCATCAGCCTGGTTAATCCCACTGCAGGGCAAAGGCCTCTCCCATACTTCTCCAACTACCCCGGTCATGTACTAATTGTGGCCATGTCGTCCCTGCAAACTTCTTAATCTCATCCACCCACCTAGCTTTCTGCCGCCCCCTGCTACGCTTCCCTTCCCTTGGAATCCAGTCCGTAACCCTTAATGACCATCGGTTATCTTCCCTCCTCATTACATGTCCTGCCCATGCCCATTTCTTTTTCTTGATTTCAACTAAGATGTCATTAATTCGCGTTTGCTCCCGCACCCAACCTGCTCTTTTCTTATCCCTTAACGTTACACCCATCATTCCTCCCATAGTTCGTTGCGTCGTCCTCAATTTAAGTAGAACCCTTTTCGTAAGCCTCCAGGTTTCTGCCCCGTAGGTGAGTATTGATAAGACACAGCTATTATACACTTTTCTCTTGAGGGATAATGGCAACCTGCTGTTCATGATCTCAGTATGCCTGCCAAACGCCCCCCCGCCCATTCTTATTCTTCTGATTATTTCCGTCTCATGATCTGGATCCGCACTCACTACCTGCCCTAAGTAGATGTATTCCCTTACCACTTCCAATGCCTCGCTACCTATTGTAAATTGCTGTTCTCTTCCGAGACTGTTATACATTACTTTAGTTTTCTGCAGATTAATTTTTAGACCCACCCTTCTGCTTTGCCTCTCCAGGTCAGTGAGCATGCATTGCAATTGGTCTCCTGAGTTACTAAGCAAGGCAATATCATCAGCGAATCGCAAGTTACTAAGGCATTCTCCATTAACTCTTATCCCCCATTCTTCCCATTTCAGGTCTCTGAATACCTCCTGTAAACACGCTGTGAATAGCATTGGAGAGATCGTATCTCCCTGCCTGACGCCTTTCTTTATTGGGATTTTGTTGCTTTCTTTCTGTGGAGCCGCTATAGATATCTTTCAGTATTTTTACATACGGGTCGTCTACACCCTGATTCGGTAATGCCTCCATGACTGCTGAGGTTTCGGCTGAATCAAACGCTTTCTCGTAATCAATGAAAGCTATATATAAGGGTTGGTTATATTCCGCACATTTCTCTATCACCTGATTGATAGTGTGAATATGGTCTATTGTTGAGTAGCCTTTACGGAATCCTGCCTGGTCCTTTGGTTGACAGAAGTCTAAGGTGTTCCTGATTCTATTTGCGATTACCTTAGTAAATACTTTGTAGGCAACGGACAGTAAGCTGATCGGTCTATAATTTTTCAAGTCTTTGGCGTCCCCTTTCTTATGGATTAGGATTATGTTAGCGTTCTTCCAAGATTCCGGTACGCTCGAGGTTATGAGGCATTGCGTATACAGGGTGGCCAGTTTTTCTAGAACAATCTGCCCACCATCCTTCAACAAATCTGTTGTTACCAGATCCTCCCCAGCTGCCTTCCCCCTTTGCATAGCTCCCAAAGCTTTCTTTACTTCTTCCGGCGTTACTTGTGGGATGTCAAATTTCTCTAGATTATTCTCTCTCCCATTAGCGTCGTGGGTGACACTGGTACTGTATAAATCTCTATAGAACTCCTCAGCCACTTGAACTACCTCATCCATATTAGTAATGATATTGCCTGCTTTGTCGCTTAACGCATACATCTGATTCTTGCCAATTCCTAGTTTCTTCACTGCTTTTAGGCTTCCTCCGTTCCTGAGAGCATGTTCAATTCTATCCATATTATAGTTCCTTATGTCAGCTGTCTTACGCTTGTTGATTAACCTCGAAAGTCCTGCCAATTCTATTCTAGCTGTAGGGTTAGAGGCTTTCATACATTGGCGTTTCTTGATCGGATCTTTCGTCTCCTGCGATAGTTTACTGGTATGCTGTCTAACGGAGTTACCACCGACTTCTATTGCACACTCCTTAATGATTCCCATAAGATTGTCGTTCATTGTTTTAACACTAAGGTCCTCTTCCTGAGTTAAAGCCGAATACCTGTTCTGTAGCTTGATCCGGAATTCTTCTATTTTCCCTCTTACCACTAACTCATTGAGCGGCTTCTTATGTACCAGTTTCTTCCGTTCCCTCCTCAAGTCTAGGCTAATTCGACATCTTACCATCCTGTGGTCACTGCAGCGCACCTTACCGAGCACGTCCACATCTTGTATGATGCCAGGGTTAGCGCAGAGTATGAGGTCTATTTCATTTCTAGTCTCGTCATTCGGGCTCCTCCACGTCCACTTTCGGCTATCCCGCTTGCGGAAGAAGGTATTCATCATGCGCATGTTATTTTGTTCTGCAAAGTCTACTAATAACTCTCCCCTGCTATTCCTAGTACCTATGCCATATTCCCCCACTGCCTTGTCTCCAGCCTGCTTCTTGCCTACCTTGGCATTGAAGTCGCCCATCAGTACAGTGTATTTTGTTTTGACCTTACCCATCGCCGATTCCACGTCTTCATAAAAGCTTTCTACTTCCTGGTCATCATGACTGGATGTAAGGGCGTACACCTGTACGACCTTCAATTTGTACCTCTTATTAAGGTTCACAACAAGACCTGCCACCCTCTCGTTAATGCTATAGAATTCCTGTATGTTACCAGCTATATTCTTATTAATCAGGAATCCGACTCCTAGTTCTCGCCTCTCCGCTGAGCCCCGGTAGCACAGGACGTGCCCGCTTTTTAGCACTGTATATGCTTCTTTTGGCCTCCTAACTTCACTGAGCCTTATTATATCCCATTTACTGCCCTCTAATTCCTCCAATAGCACTGCTAGGCTCACCTCACTAGATAACGTTCTAGCGTTAAACGTTGCCAGGTTCAGATTCCATTGGCGGCCTGTCCGGCTTGGGTAGTAACTTGCGTTAATGCAGTCCTGTACAAAGGGTTGGGGACCAGAGACCGCATTTTCTTTAGTTTTCGTTGGTTGCCCGGATAATCTCGTTTTGTTCTGGCAACTTGACCCGCTGTGCTCGTTTGAGTGCCCGGATAGCGGCTCTGGCTTTTGGCGCAAGGTCACTTGAAGGTCGTCGACAACGAGAGCTAAAAGCATATCACGCTTAAAAAAAAAAAAAAAAAGACGACAATGTGCACGCACCAGGCCAGCGCTGAGAGCGGCGAAGACGAGCAGCCAACCAATGTCCGTGCACGAACGCTGCCTCTCCAAGCCCTGCAGAGAACGATGATGCCTTATTCAGTGGCGCATACGCCACTAAACGGGGGACAGGCTAATTTTGCGTTTCCCCAATATGCACGTGTACGGTGCTCTACGCATCGTCATAATCATTATCAGCCTATCTTTGAAATCTGTTTATAAATATGCTCCACGCATATATTATAGCATATTGGGTTCGCAGACGATATATAGGATATAGAAAACGCACCTTTTTTCAGCTGCAGGAAGGAACTGAATGCACAAAAGGAATGAGACCTCGGAAAGTAGCCAGCTACAGTGGCGTAGCCAGAACCTTTACTCATATAGGGGGGGGGGGGGGGGGGGGTACATGCACTTGGCCGGGGTCTAAAGATGTGGTTGGGGGGCGGGGGTGCCACTGTCTAGCTATACCTTTGGGTACCGCTCTCTACAATAAAAAGAAAAAGCAGGCTGATGGGTGTACACAGTTGGTACTACACTACGTGAGCTGCGTGGTGAGTTGTAGCGCGAACGGGGCGCGCAAGACGACAGAGAACAGATGACACTGTGTTTCTTCGTCTTTTATCATCTAGCGTGTCGCGTTTGCGCTACAACTCGCGTAACTGTGTTAAGCATACCGAAGGAGCAGCAGAGGACCAGGCTCGTGAGCCATAAGGAAGACACTTTCAAACCGGACCACGACGGCGTTAGTCATTCAACCTGATAACGGACGTGCGCCATCAGCTTGATGGGTCGAGTATACACGCCTAAGGCTGTTGCACCATTGCGACCCGAATTTCGAGGCTCACACCACTGTCCTCATGCATAGTGTCTCAATCCGCGAGGCACAGTTTGACACCGTGGTCCTATATTTAGAAGATGCCGGCGAGCACAGTTCGGTCTTGCGTATATGCGCGAAGAGCTGCCACATTGTTTTGTCAGATTGCGTGCACGCGCGAAACTTACGCCCGCCGAGTGAACCTGGTTGTTGCGGTCGCAGCAGCAGCAGCAGCAGCAGCAGCCCATCAGCCGGCTGAAGGAGCTGGCCTGCGAGCACGCGAAGAGATGCCGCGGTTATGTGAGGAAAATGGTTACGTGCTCAGAGGAGGCACGAAACAAGTGTAGAAAGGGGCAGCGAAACACTGTATTGGCAGATCACGCTTCAGGAATCACCGGTATAAACAAGTCTAATCGTAAACGAAGGCATGCGGTATGTCCAAAAAGAAGAAGTAAGAACGAGCGGTCCCGGTGTGTATAAGCTGGTACAGCAATGTCGGAACCAATAGTATAGAGATGCGATCGACCCACTTGCTATATATACACACATGTCCCTCAACCCCCTTTTACCGGCCGGCAATATGTTATTGGTGCATGCAGCTGTACATAGACCTGCAGGACACAGTGTGGTTCTGGCTTTCACTTTGTGCGAGTGTCGTTTCGTAATCTCTCAGGAATATCCTCGGGAACCGAGTTTAGGCGTAAGCATTCAGTTGTACTGTAATGCATTTTAAATCGTCAACTCGTGGGTTAAGTTACACTGACGTTTTACTTCGTGAAAGCGAGTTACGCGCAAGCGTGTGGACGCCGCGAACATGCGCAGCGACCACCACGGCGTCCATTCCAGGCGCCTTCCTCCTCCGACGCTCGCTTCCCGCGCGGCTTCATAGTCTCGCCGATATTTCACAGACGAGCCATCTACGCCTACTCGTAAAATGAGAACGCGAAGCTCTTCTGTACTCCATCTCACAAGCTGGTTGCAGCACTGAGGAAACTATACACGATTTCTTAGCCAATAGGAAGGCCGAATGACCCTCGAGATGTGCTCATCCGCGCCACGTCGTCTGCTCACAATGTCTGTTTGTCATCCTCTTACATGCTCCATGGTTGGTGGATTACGAAAGAAAAACGTTTTGACGCCACAACCATATAAGTTGAGTTTGCGTGCATGCGACGACAGGGCTTCGCGTTACCTGTACACTATTATTGCAGTTACCTTGCAGCCTCCTTAGCAAGTAGTACGGGCGAATGCCCTTACAAATGTTCCCCTGCGCCACAGAGCCTGCTCGGCGTCTTGGCGTTTGCTCGCTACCGTCATCATACGTACCATGCTAGAGCGGGCTAGTAAATTAATGAACAATTAGACTTTTATAACGTTTCGCATCGTCAACGCATCACCAATGCTAATGCTGTGGCGTCATCTGCTGACTAGAAATCAAACCAATTTTGCCGCTCAATGCCCTGTCTGTAGTCCTATATAGCAGCGTGAAAACAAACAGCCGATCTCAATAATTATACGGCAAAACATACTTAATGATTTTGTCTGAACTTGAGACTTATAGCGATGACGGATTTTGCCGCTTGTTTTTTGCAGACAGGGCGGAGAGCCATGCAGTGACAAGCGCGAATTCGGATCCAAGCGGGTAGTCTGCGCTGTATGGGCGCTGCAATGTTGCCAGGGTTAGGGTGGCTATTACGGTTACCGGCGGTAACTGCCACAGTAATTCCCTTTATACGACATGCATGCGCAAAGGTCCTAACACATGTCACGTGTCGCTGTACCGTATCATGTAGCGAGCAAAGATAAAACTCGCCAGTTTATAGCCAATAATCATCAGCCAGTTACGCTCGGAACTATATACCACTGCGCAAAGAATTGCCTGTGTACGCCTCGTACCTTCGGCACTGGTGCAAGCAGTTTGTGAGACGGAGTATTGGCGGCGAGGACTTACGGAGTCGCCATCTGTCGGAAGCGCCTCCCTTGCGTAGTATGAGGGATAACGCGGCGCGCTCCTCCATAGGTTAGGCTTACGGCGCTCAATAAAAACACCACCCGGCAGCCCTCCTGGACATTTCATTAAGTATTCTCGAAATGAGGGAAGATTTTACTGTCGAAATAATAACCTTGAGCAAACTGAAAGCATAGAATCGTTTACAGACGCCATCTCTTTACCGAATACGTACAGTGAACGCCACTGCGCGCGGTCGCCGGGATGGAGTCTCCCAAATAGGCTTCTTGCGTGAAAGGTCTGCAAACGCTGAGAGCAAACTGTGTGAAATATGTTCTTACAGTGGGCTGTCTGTATAACCAAAAGGAGCCTCAACGCAGTGATCGCACGGGTTCGCAGTAACCGACTGCGCGTTTTCATGCATATATCCGCGCACAATTTTTCCCTTTCGCTGCGTGCGCGTTTTCGCACCGTGCCTGAGCTTTAGGCCGAAGAATATGAGCATTTGATAGTACACAAGCAACTATTGTTGCTTGGACGCCATCAGAAATGTTCAAAAGTAATTTCGTTATGGGGACTTCGACGCCTACAGCGACTGTGATATGCCGTTGCGACGCTTCAGTCTTTTTTTCTTCCCTTCTAAATTCCCCTTGGATGTTTCAATTGGTTTCTCAAGTTGCGTCGCACTGTATCTTTACCGGTCTTCCCAGCGTGCGATTTCCCGCTGCTTTGTTTTCGTAATCCAGTGCATTAATTTATTCATAACACAAACATGACCATGTGCCACGCCATTTTTTATGTGCTTCTTACCGCTCCCTTTCCATTCAGTGAACTTGCCAGTGTCGAGCATCAACAAGTTCATATACCAATATACCAAACCGTCATGACATTAGCTGGGCAGTGGGTGCGAGCGAGCGTCTCAGTGCGCGTTTTCTGCTACTCGCCGAACATCGCAGTCCCGGCGCCGTAGCAGAAATATTCCTCGCGTCTGTGCATGTTGCATACCCGAGTTGTAGCCGATGGTTGTCTGCCGGTTGTACTTTTCGCGAGGCAAGCTGCACGCAGCTTCTTGTCCTGCGGCTACGTGTGAATAATGTTGACACCGGACTCCGTTAAGTACGTACGGCACTGCGGCACCGATCAGTAGCCTACCATGCTGCACGCATCCACTGGCAGCCACTACCTATTATAGTGATTTCAAATGTTGTCAAGCAAACACCCAAGGCGGTAAAGCCTCACCACTTAATCAGAACCGCAACGCAGGTGGTACTTAAAGCTTTCGTTTTCAGCTCGCTTCGGCGCTTCCGAAGCAGCTGACGCGGCCGCTGTGTCCACGCGATCCCTCATGCCACGTCACGCCGACGGTGGCGCCAGCTTTTCCAGTGGCGCTGGTCGCCCCCAACAGTCGTGCTATGAGGCGGATGTTTCGCCCTACGCGGAATCAAACAACAGAATCCTCCCAAGTGCTGCTGTACTACATCTCTGCCGGTGCTCACTTTCACCGCCCACGCAAGGGGTGCATATCATTTAAACCGTTGGCCGATTTACACCCTTCCTTATTCGCAATTAAGGGCGTAAATTATTATGCAGCGTGCTCACGCGCCCGACCAAATTGCAGGGCGCGTTCGTCGCCGAACGCACTCTGTTTCGGAGACGCTGTGGTGGTAACAACTTTATTGAAAAATCCAGCAAATTCGTGGCCTGCGTAGGCCGCACCCGAGGAGGGCCGGGGATCCTGTCTCGCCGCCGCCTCACGGACTTGCCGGGCGGCCGTCGAATAGTTGACCTTGCAGGTTTGAGGTGCGCAGCGCAGCCGTCCACCGCACCGCAGCTATAGCTTATCTGGGGAGACTGCATTTTCTCTGCCTCACATTCCCAGAGAATTCGTCTAAGAGATGCGTGAGCCCTGCCGCATAGCTTGCAGTTATCGTCTCGGTTTGTGACTGCTTCCAGTCCGCCACTCAGGCCCTGTCGAGTTTGGGGTTAGGGGGTGGATAAACACGCCTGGATTTTTGACAAAATTTTCTAATGTCACAGTATCTGGTCATTCTGTCCCTCTGTGTCCATCCCTCCGTTGGATTTCCATCCCCCACCGAGGATCCTTCTACACGGGCGCGGAATGTGAGACCTCTCGCTACGCGGCGGACCTGCTCGTTGAGGTTCGGTACGGGGCACGTGTGAGTCGGGAACCGTCATTACCCCGTCTCCTCGGAGGTGATATAGTTTACGTTGGCTTTGAGTGCCTCGCCATTTGGCCAAATCCTGCCTTGTGCACAGTTTCTGACCGCCGTCTGCGAGTCTAAGTACGTATCTGCAACTGGGGTTAACGATGGCTGTCGCCACCTCTTCGGGGTCCACGCTGGGAAGTCTATGAAAGCGGCGGCGCGTGGAGAGCACGTGCGCCTCGTCGGATGACAAGAACGAGTGCGGACCGTTCCTTCTATATAGATATATGCTCTCGCCAGCGGCGTCTGATCGCGCGAGCATGCACGTGAGGCTGCCGCGGCCCGTGCTTCAAATAAAAAAAAACGCGAAAAGAAGTGCAACAGAAAACTGAGTGACATATACTATAGCGCGTTAGCGGCAGTCTAAGTAGCATATATATATATTCAGTATTGAGCCTATATAGAGAACATTTTCGCAAGAATCGGTCTAGGAAGCCCGCACTGTGAAGGCCAGTTGTCTTCGCGGCGACGAGCCGCGCCGCTTGCAAATGAAAAACGGTGCACATCCCGCGCAATGTGTGCACGGAATGGAGTAAGCTTTCTGTGCTGTTTGCTTCGATTTACGGTAAATTAGCGGCGACGCTGACGACGAATGTTTAGTTTCTTCAGCGTTTAGTGCAATACTATATAAGTGGTGAGTTGATGTTAAACCTTGCGTGCACCACTGCTGTTTGGCACCGCATAGTACACAGAACACACATCGAAACGTGTTTGCTTGAGACGATGTTGTGCGCAGTTATTCATAACGTTCTTAATCAGTTATTCATAACATGATGTTCTTGTTGTTTTTGCTGCTTTATTTGCATTTGTATCGCCCACCAGGCCTGCTTGGACCATGACGCCGCAGTATTGAATAAGCAAATAGAAAATCATTAAATAACCTCCGAGACATTGTCATTCCGACACACGGAACATCGCTTCCTGGCAGAAGTGATCAATCTTAATTCGATTACGGGGCTTCCGTACCGTCGCCTATATACGGTGCTTTTAAGGCGGCTTTTGGTCTGCACGCCCTGCGTGAGCTGTCTGCTTGAAAAATTTGCACGGTGTTTATTCTTCTGAAATAACAGAAACTCACTGTACGGTACCTTAAACTTATATTTAGACAGTTTGTCCGCGTTACCTTGACTTCTTACGCCGCATTTCCCTTTCTAGGTATACTTTGTGGCGCAAAATACATTTCTGGAAAAGGGACAGAAGAAAGAGAGACAGTGAAGCGCCAAACTACCAACTGTTTAATGACAGCCTGAACAAACGTATAGAAGAAAATACAACTTCCGCTCATGCGCAGATAGCCAAGGTGGGACGAACAACGTGGTCATGATAACATACTTTGTATGAAGCACATTTCTGCGGAATATAATACGATAGATGTATCGCTGACACAATCAGACCCTTTCTTTTTAATATAAAACGCTTCCAACAACTCCCTTGCAGTTTGGTCCCTACTTCTGCCAAGAATCAATACTCGTTCAAAGCATGGTCTACAACCACAGGCTTTACAGTGCGCAGGAAGATGCGCGTTCTCACTCTTGCCGATGCTATTAGCGTGCTCCCTCAGTCTGTCATTAATACAACGTCCCGTTTGTCCGACGTATGACTTGCCGCAACCTAGGGGTATTTCGTAGACCACCCCTTCGACGCAGTCTCTGAAATGTTTGGCGTGCTGCTTCTGGCAGCCCCGCGGCCCCTCGCGTGTGATCCGGGGGCACAATTGAGCTAACTTGTTGGGAGCGGAAAAGACAACCGGAATGCCATATCTGGTAGCAACCTTCTTGAGGTTATGGCTCACACGGTGCACATAAGGTACTACTTCTGGCTTTACTCGCTCCCTTTCTTTCGAGTGCGGTTTCCCACTCGCAGCAGTAGTTTTCAGCTTCTGTAGGAGGGACTCGACCACGGCATTTAAGACAGACTGAGGGTAGCCTGCTTTTTGAAGTCTCTCAAGTTGATGGAAAAAACTCGCCTGCATTACATGCACACATGACTTGCGCAGAGCCGATTCCAGGCAAAGTAAGGCGATTCCACGCTTCACAGTTTTAGAGTGCGCTGAGTCATATTGTAGCAATTCTTTTTTACCTCGAGGGAGGTACGCACAGCAAACGTGATCACTCTTAAGTGTTAGGTTAAGGTCTAAAAACTGCAACGAACTGTCCTTCGGAAGCTCGTTAGTAAAAGTAAGTCCTTTTGCGTTTGCTCTAAAAACATCCAAAAGCTGCTCAACCATTTCATGGCATGGCAAGGGGCATCTATTGTCAATAACAACTAAAAAATCGTCAACGTATCTAAAAACTTTAAGAACATTAGGATGAGATGAAGTGAAAACACATTGTAGTGCGTGGTCAAAGTAGGATAAAAAGATGTCACATAAAATGGGTGCTACACGTGAACCAATGCAGATGCCCTCTTTCTGCAAAAATATGCCATGTTCAAAAGTTACAAAGGTGCGGTTGAGATAAGCTTCCAAGAGGGAAACAAAATTCGAAGCCGACATCTCCATTTTAGACACAAAATTAGCTTCACCACTTTCGTCAATGCACTGCTTAACGGCTTTTAGAAGTTCAGTATGCGGAACCGAGTAAAAAAGGTCATTTACATCAACGGAGAACCATAGCCTATTTCTTGGCTGTCACGGAAATATTCAAAAACTTCATCCGAGTTTCTAGTCAAGAAAGGGTCATTGAGTTTACGATTATTAGTGAACGGGATACGTGGCAATATCAAGTCAGCAGTTTTTTGTTAAAATCCCTGCGGCTTCTTCAACTCAATGACCCTTTCTTGACTAGAAACTCGGATGAAGTTTTTGAATATTTCCGTGACAGCCAAGAAATAGGCTATGTGTTCTCCGTTGATGTAAATGACCTTTTTTACTCGGTTCCGCATACTGAACTTCTAAAAGCCGTTAAGCAGTGCATTGACGAAAGTGGTGAAGCTAATTTTGTGTCTAAAATGGAGATGTCGGCTTCGAATTTTGTTTCCCTCTTGGAAGCTTATCTCAACCGCACCTTTGTAACTTTTGAACATGGCATATTTTTGCAGAAAGAGGGCATCTGCATTGGTTCACGTGTAGCACCCATTTTATGTGACATCTTTTTATCCTACTTTGACCACGCACTACAATGTGTTTTCACTTCATCTCATCCTAATGTTCTTAAAGTTTTTAGATACGTTGACGATTTTTTAGTTGTTATTGACAATAGATGCCCCTTGCCATGCCATGAAATGGTTGAGCAGCTTTTGGATGTTTTTAGAGCAAACGCAAAAGGACTTACTTTTACTAACGAGCTTCCGAAGGACAGTTCGTTGCAGTTTTTAGACCTTAACCTAACACTTAAGAGTGATCACGTTTGCTGTGCGTACCTCCCTCGAGGTAAAAAAGAATTGCTACAATATGACTCAGCGCACTCTAAAACTGTGAAGCGTGGAATCGCCTTACTTTGCCTGGAATCGGCTCTGCGCAAGTCATGTGTGCATGTAATGCAGGCGAGTTTTTTCCATCAACTTGAGAGACTTCAAAAAGCAGGCTACCCTCAGTCTGTCTTAAATGCCGTGGTCGAGTCCCTCCTACAGAAGCTGAAAACTACTGCTGCGAGTGGGAAAACGCACTCGAAAGAAAGGGAGCGAGTAAAGCCAGAAGTAGTACCTTATGTGCACCGTGTGAGCCATAACCTCAAGAAGGTTGCTACCAGATATGGCATTCCGGTTGTCTTTTCCGCTCCCAACAAGTTAGCTCAATTGTGCCCCCGGATCACACGCGAGGGGCCGCGGGGCTGCCAGAAGCAGCACGCCAAACATTTCAGAGACTGCGTCGAAGGGGTGGTCTACGAAATACCCCTAGGTTGCGGCAAGTCATACGTCGGACAAACGGGACGTTGCATTAATGACAGACTGAGGGAGCACGCTAATAGCATCGGCAAGAGTGAGAACGCGCATCTTCCTGCGCACTGTAAAGCCTGTGGTTGTAGACCATGCTTTGAACGAGTATTGATTCTTGGCAGAAGTAGGGACCAAACTGCAAGGGAGTTGTTGGAAGCGTTTTATATTAAAAAGAAAGGGTCTGATTGTGTCAGCGATACATCTATCGTATTATATTCCGCAGAAATGTGCTTCATACAAAGTATGTTATCATGACCACGTTGTTCTGTCCCACCTTGGCTATCTGCGCATGAGCGGAAGTTGTATTTTCTTCTATACGTTTGTTCAGGCTGTCATTAAACAGTTGGTAGTTTGGCGCTTCACTGTCTCCCTTTCTTCTGTCCCTTTTCCAGAAATGTATTTTGCGCCACAAAGTATACCTAGGAAATCTAAGCACCAACTTGCCCAAGAAGTCCTTTCGCATTTCCCTTTTCCGTGAATGGGAGTTGCCAGAAAAGAGTCGCAAGGCTATTATTCTCTTGTTTCGCGACTGCGTCGGTTCTACCCGCCTTCTTTCTCCACCTCCCTCTTCCATTCTATCTACCTCCCCTCTGGACTGTTGCAAGTAAGTACAGAGGTAAGCGCTGCCGTTTCTGCGGTGCTTTTGCGGGGGTCACGGATAATTGCTGCCCTCAAGAGTGTATCGTGGTGACGCCTCTCTCTGAAGTGCATTGTAGCGACGCAATCGATATACGTCCGAGCGAGTTTCGCCCGTCGCTTTTCGTCTCTTCCCCGCTCCTGCCAATCATACGCACGCTCTGAACCACCTCCAGATGCGGCGTGCAAGACAGCAGCAGCAGCGGAAAAGTCGAACGAAGAGGCAAGGAAAGGTTCGCTTTGAATGTCGCCAGGTAGCGCGGTTGCGTAGGCGTGTTTAGAGTATTGGTGGGAAAAAAATCAGGGATGAGATTGATATGACCGGATATATACGTTACAGGCATAGGTAGCAGTACAAGGTAGATTCAGAAGTTTTGAGGATTATAAAAAAGAAGATTGAAGAGATGTCGCAGTCGAGATGTCACAAAAAAAGTCGTAGTTTGGCCCGAAAAGCGAAGCATCGATTGCGATAGCAAATTAGTGGACCAAGTAAGGACAGTATAGTTTTATCCGCCGTATGAGCTTGCGAACGTAAGCATATATTGACTAAATTGACAAGCATGGTGTCACTGTCGCACACGCAAGCATGAACGCATCTCACCCGATGACCGCAGAAACTCGCTGTCACAACGCTCCAGTAAGGAAGCGCGGCAGCAGCAGCAGCGTGCGAATTCGTGCTGCGTCTCGCATCAACGCGAAGCCGCCAAAACACAGCGCACGGCGGACTCTGTCCCCGTCGCGGATGGCTTTCATGATACAGCGGCCCGGAGTATAACGACCCCTCCCCGCTTTCCTATGTTCCCCCGGAGCCTAACGCGCGACGGAAGACGGCGCGCTTCTTCCCCGCTTTCCTCTCTCCCGCACGCGAGATTGAGCAGCGAGCGCCGGCGAGCGCACCCTCGCACGCTTTCACTCGCACATACAGCGCACGGCGGCGATTTTGTCGCCGTTGGACTTTGTGCGGAACCTCACGGCGACGCCAACGGCAGAAATGCGCCTGGAGTGTCCACATAATTGCTATCCCAATAAAATGCTAGAATGAAAAAGCATGTATAGCGTACCTGAGTAACTCAAAACAAGCCAGGTGATCACTATTTGTCACCGCCCCGTTTCAAAGGGTGTGCCGACGATCGACACTTCACCTCGTAGGTGAGTCGAAGCGCGAACCAAAATATTGACACGTGGGACTCAAATTCAAACATTTTCGGTGAAAACGCAGATCGCTTCTATTAAAATTTCCGGGGTTAAAGGTATGCTTCGCAATGGTTCGCAAATGCTTCGTAAAGGTTCAGCGGCAGCTCTTAGTATATTTAACCCCCCCCCCCTTTTTTTATACATTCCATTCAATTAAGTGCTGCTGCTTGTTATACTTACTATACTTAATTTCTGTGTACATATATTATCACCACCGTCTTTCAATGAACACTAATATGGGTTCTAGTCCATCTGAACTAAATTAACTAATTGTAGACCAGCGCATATCGCCCCTATAGCTGTGCTTCACATTAATATGCAGTCTGCTCGTTGCAAGGAGGACAACCTCTTTGTTATGTTTGATGAGTTTAAATTTAATTTCTCCATAGTTATGCTTACAGAAACGTGGTACCGCGATGGCTCGGACGTTATTAATATCGCAGGTAATAATACAGCTTATTTAATAAAATAGGAAAATAAGGACAGGCGGTGGCGTATGTATATATGTTAAACATGAGATGAGATACGAATGGCCTAACGAGTTGTAATAATGCCCGGATGATATTGAAATAGTATCTCTTAAAATAGAAAACTGTGTGTTTGCTGCAGTATACAGACCACCCGACGGCCGCACTAACAATTTTATACAGTTTTTAGATGACATGTTTTTCATTGTAAATGACCACAAATATATACTCGTGTTGGGAGGCGACTCGAATATCGATATTTTAGCAAGCACTAATAAACGAAAGGATCTTTCCACACTTCCTGATTCCCACTTTTTATTGAATGTAATTGTCACTCCTACTCGTATTACTGACTCGAGTGCAACATTAATAGACCTGTTCATAACAAACCTTCCCTTCAGTTCCGTACTCCCTGGCGCTATTTGTACCGCTATCAGTGATCACCTGCCTATATATTTTACTGTATCTCAATCCCGCTACACACCCAGACAGGCTGCTTCTGGCATATATTATAGAGCTGTAGATTCAAACCCTCTTTCGCGCTTTCGTGATGAAATCGAGCAAACGCAATGGGATGACTTATTTTCTTTCTCCTCTGTTGATTTAGCGTACGACTATATTATCCAAACGATCAGTTCAGTTTACAATAAAGATTTCCCACTTCAGCTTTTTTTAAAAAGCCAAAGCGTGCCCGCAATCCTTGGATGACTACAGAGATACTGAAAACGATGAAGGACAATGATAGTATCTTTCATGCATTCCTAGTTAACCGAAATCCAGATGATTTGAGGATGTTAAAAAAATGTACGAATTTAGTTATTAACTTACAATGGCAAGCAAAACGAAATTATTACTATACAATGTCCGAGGGAGCCACAGATATCAAACAAATGTGGAATAAATTACACTCCGTCATATCTCCAGGTAGAGTAATAAATAGTTTAGAAGAACTTGTAGCTGACAATGAAGTTATGAAAGGCAAGGAGTTCGCTCACAAACTCAATGAATACTTATGTAACTGAACTCACATCAAGATAGAGCCTTTAATTTCTTACCCATGCCGCTCAAGGAATCAATATTTATTTGCCCAACTGATGAAAATGAAGTATTAAGAGTATTTAAAAGCTTTAAGATGACTAAGAGCGAGAATATAAATAGTCTAAAAATGAAGCCGAATAAGTATGTTATCTTATTAACCCGTGTGTGACACATATTTACAACCTTTCCTTAAAAACTAGCATTTTCCCACACAATATGACAAATGCTAAGGTGACGGTAATATACAAAAGTGGTTATAAAATATTCTCAGTAATTATAGGCCCATTTCAATCCTTCTCCTATTCTCCCCCCAGAGAATAGGAGAAGGATTAAAAAAATATTCATCTTAGACTGTCAAAATTGTTTGACAAACATTCCGTCATAACAAAATCGCAATATGGATTTAGATCAGGTTTTTCAACAGAAAGTGCTCTGCTATTTCAAAAAGAATTGACCCTTCAAAATATTGGAGTGTAGAAATTCACACTAGGCATATCTTTAGATGTGTCCAAGGCCTTTGACAAAATTATCCATTAAACATAATAATAATAATAATAATAATAATAATAATAATAATAATAATAATAATAATATTATTATTATTAATACCTTTATTCATAAAAACAAGTGGTACAAAATGCCAAGGCATTAGGAAAAAAGTTGCTACAAAAGCAACTTGACTGGTCCTAATAACCAGAAGGTCCAAAAGGCAGCAGACAGCAAGGAGCGCGAAAAAAAAAAAAAGAAGAAAGGAAAGGGGAACAACGAAAATGGAGAAAGGAAAGAGAGTAATGGCATGTAGTACATAGATCTCACTTAAACAATTTGCTTCACACATGAAACAGCTCGGGAAAAACAAACAATATAGATATATAGATACACAAAACTCTTAAAAAGAAAAAGATTAGGTACATGGTTAAACCCAATTCTTGGGGCAATAGAAATTATACAGTTCTCTGCCAGAACAATTAGGTACATCGATGGACGCAAATCTCAGATTATTCAGCAGTGTGGGGAGAGTGTAACAAGTCATTTGGTTACCATAGGTTGAACGCACATGCGGCACATGCCAGTATTTCGGGGACCTGAAAATTAACCTTGATCCACTCGAACTTTGAAGAAAAAAACAGAGACTTGAATTCCTTAAACTACTTCACACTAACAATTTATCCCTTGACCCATCTGAACATTTATCGCAGTTATCGACCAGAACTACACGCCACCGCAGACATGATGCATTAACCCCTTACTTTGCAAGAACAAACACATATAAGTTTTCTTTTTTTCCTAGAACTGTAACCGAATGGAATTGTATAAATTGAATCTACTTCCTAATCTTGTTTCTCATTGTTTGGTTTGTTTTGTCAACCTGATTTTCTTTGTATGTACCATATGTCGCCCTCCCTGCTTGGACCACGTGTCCGCAGTATTCAATAAATAAAATAAATAAGATAACATGGGATGTTGTGTTTTAATCTAGCCAGAGATGAAACAAGGCTTAAGTTCTGTTTGGTTTCTTTTAGGTATCCAAGAGCAAGGCGGTAGTTAAACATATCACTGGCTTTAATTACCCAAAGTTTTTTTAAATAGGGGCTCAGATGGGGAGTCAAAGGGCATATCACTAATTACGCGAACAATTTTATTTTGTGTTACAAGCAAACGGTTAATATTTGTAACAGATGTGGCGCCCCAAATAAGGCAGCAATAATGAAGGTGGCTCGCAAACAAAGCATTATAAATTAACATTTTAATCTTCCGAGGCATGTAGCGAATAGAGAAAACGCGTCCAGTAATTTGGTCGAGTTTGACTGCAAGAAAATCAATATGATCGCTCCAGCTCACATTTTCATCAAAAAAGACCCCGAGTGTTTTCACAGAAAGGACGAGTTCAGTTTTAGAAGACCCTTACACCACGTCCCTACAAAGACAGGTATTCTTATTCTTCGGTTGAAATAAAACTGTCTTTGTTTTTTCAGCGTTAATCTTGAGACTATTTTCTAGAGACCATAAATATTTTTTCCAAACAAGAGTTAGCCACTGACACTAGCTCCGGAGCATCATTGGACGAAAACAGGACAGTAGTGTCGTCGGCATAGATTATGAATTTGGCATCGGGATCAATATTAACGAGATCATTGACGTAAAGATTAAACAGAAGAGGCCCAAGGATACTTCCCTGGGGAACACTTGCCGTAACACAAGAAATTTTGGACGATTTGTTGTTAATGAACACATTGGCATCTGTGCTGCAAGTATATGACTGAAATAATTTTAAGGCGACACCGCGGATACCATAGTACGTAGGTTTATTTAATAATAGTTCATGACTGATGGAGTCGAATGCCTTACTAAAGTCAATAAATACCCCTAAAGTAAGCTGGCGGTCCTCAAAATTTTGTAAAATGTATTCTTTCTGCTGAAGAAGTGCAAGCTGAGTCGATCTGTGCTTGCGAAAGGCATATATAATGGGAAAGCTGCAGTGTTATGGAGTTCATAGTGCTGCCCTCAATCTAATTCAAAACTACGCAGACATCAATGTGTATCGATAAGCAGAACTCTGTCTTCTATGCGACTTGTTAAATACGGAGTTCCCCAGGGCAGCATATTGGACCGCTATTGTTTATTATATTTATTAATGATATTGTAAATGTCGACCCTTAGTCCCAATACATAATTTATGCTAATGATACAAGTCCTTTCTTTTCCGGAAGACGTATACATCATCTCGTGAATCTAGCGAACATAAAATTGGACAAAATATGTACCTGGACAATAAGACATCTTCTTATAAATCAACTGTTCCAAAACTGAAGATGTTCTTTTTCGCTCTAAATCCCCGCTTTAGCCCACTCATTCTTATAACCTCACGTTAAATAATGATAAAATTGAATTTTCTTCTAAAGAAAAATCTCTAGGTGTTATTTTTCGTGAATATATGAAATGTAATCACCATACGGAATTTTTACAAAACACTTTGCAAGGTCTTGGGCGTACTCAGAAAATGTCAGCGTGTATTGCCAGTTCCACGAGAGCTTTCGACATTTAAGGCGCTCTTCTCATCTCATCGGCGCTATTGTAGCTCAATTTGGGTTAAGGGAACAAGGCCATCCATAAATAATCTTCTTGTCCTACAAAAACAAAAGGCTCTACATTCTGTTGCAAACCTAGCATATAATGCACACACTTCAGAACTGTTCGTTAAATATAGCGTAACTAAATTAAGCGTGCTATATGGATATATACTTTGCTTTCCTTCTGTGAAAAGTCGTCGCGGCCGCGCCCCACGCGGTGCAGCTCGCTCGCCGCCCCGACTCGGAACAATGGTGCACGTGCGACGCACAAACTGCGAGTTGCCCGAGGCGTTCAATAATCTCTTACGGAAATGTTCGCACACTCTCTGACGCTTCTGTTTTAAGCACGCTAACTCAAACATGTCCTTAGTAAAATTCTCTTTTTTTTTATGGATTTCTGTGTATATCACGTGTATTCTCATTTAATCGCTGACGTTGTAATGTACTTTTCTTTTACGGCCATGCTGTCATAGTGAACAGGGGACGTACGTCTAGTCAAGCTGTTTCTAATGCAGCATTCTTTTTTCCTCGTCCCAACCACTTATGCGAAATCCACGTATGTGGTAAAATAGATGAGCTCAGACTCAAAGTACAGCCGCTTTTCCGCGTATTTCTTTTGTGGACCACCACCTTAGTGCATGCATTATCGACGTCTAAGCGTAAACACGTCCAAATGACGTCTATGCCAATGCCAGGCTTTTATTTTTAATAGTCTGTGCGCAGAGCAGTGGCGAAAATGAAATTCTAGAAGACGGACACTTCTATCGAAACAATTCCAGGTTTCTTCCCGCGACTGTACCCCCCTCCCCCCCAAAAAAAAAAACGCTACAATTTGCGCACTTTTACTTCGGTGATAAGGACTCAAAAACATACAAGTATTTTGTGAAACTGTTTATAATGAAAGCACAATGTTCAGACAACGAAAAAAGGCAAATGACAAAAATCGACCGTTCAGCACACTTTTTTCAATTTTTTTCGCCCCTGATCTTCCACCGTTTTGTGAAATTCAAATGACCCTCACGGGTGCAAAAAAAAAAAAAATGTTCGCGCAAAACATTTTGCAAAAATACTGTGCAAGTAATGCTCATGTACGTGTCTATAATATTTTCGTAAATTTTTTTCCTACAGAAATGGACATTGCTCGAGCGCCAGCCACGGTTGGGACAGTTGGCGTGGAAGGACCCGGAAACAACAAGCAACGCCTCGTTTCGCCTCGCAGCCTGCGTGAGGATTCGACGCTTGCCGAGGGGTGGATCCGGCGCGGTACCGCGGGTCACGCGACGATAGTGTGCACACGGTTCCGGAGCCAGTCACCTCAAGAATGCTTCGCTAAGTTATGCAGGCGTCAATAGTGTCTGCCGTTCCTTTGTTTTCTTTCTTTTTCTCGTGTAAGATCTTTACGCCACTATTTCTCGATGCTTGCTGAGGAGGGGAGTTGTAAACGGCAACCACACGAAGCTGACGCATTATATGGGCATCCGAGTCAACAGGCGTCCCAATGTCCACGTGGTTCGCGGAACTCCTCCCAGTCAGCCGATCGAAGAGAGCGTCCCGTTTGCGACGCACTCGATGCGCGGTAAGGCCGCGCCAGGAATGTGCGTCCCACGTGGCCGTAACATAGTTGCATATTTGTACCATTTTACGAAGCTTTCTCTTTCTTTTTTTTTCCCTTTTTTTGCAGGGTTTCGTGGGACACTGCCTGCCTGCTAGGTCGATTGCTATCTCGGCGTTTACATTTGTGCGTATGCACCAGTATACATGCATACACGCAGGTTATATGAAGCTGCCAGCGAAGTGGCTTATATACAACCTTTCTGTATTGACCAAGTATGCGGATGATGCCTATATTGTACATTACCTTCTTACATAAAACCTGAAGATATATTAGGGCATCCCAAGTACCTCTAAAGCATGCCGATCGGCTAATGTAATGGTGAATTATATTTACCGGATTCGTTGATTTATTTATTTGGTTTGATTTAGCCACTCTTATCCCCCGGGACTCCGACACACAGGAGGCACAGAAATACGGGCTCCGCACTGTTCTGCGCATGCACCCTCGACAAGCGTCGCGTACTCGTCGCCTATGCATCCGCCTGATTTGTAGTTTCCATTTGGGCATAGCTTGTGAACGATGCTGTGCATAAGCATAAAGATTGCAACACAATAAACTTGTGACCTTGTGACGGATAAACAAAACGTTTCCTGAGGTTACATGTTGCATAGATGAAAGTAACCAAAATTGTCGCATCGCCTTTAGTTGTAAAGCATTTAACTCGCGGTTTTACTGAAGCTTCGCTTCACATAGATTCCAACACGTGCGATTGCAGCCGCACTATTTTCTCGGCTGCACTTAAAGAGGTACCGCACACCTCTTTTTGATGGAAGTAGGAAAATCGGAAATTAAGATTCTTATTCACTTGGTGCTTCTGGTCGTTTGTGCGCACCTCTAATTTGTTGTTTGTTTGTTTAACACCTGGTCTGCTTTGATTTTGTTTATGCGTGTGACACCGAGTAAGACGCTCCTGCGCGTGTGTGCGAGCCCCTCCACGGAGTGCAGATTTTGTGTTCAGACATGCCGGCAGCCATCGGGATCACAGCGCCAAGATAAGGGCCAGCCACGTGACCGCTTCATCACAACTGCATGCGCGCAACTCTCTGCAGCCATCTCAGTGCGCGTCTCACCGGATGAACGATCCGCCGATAACCGTGCACAATCATACGAGGGCCGTGCTACGCGATCGCCGCGATGAGAATTTTGCCGAGGAGACCGTGCGGTTATTTTCTTTACGACCCGAACGACGGCGGCGATCGATGGGGCGGCACTGCGGTCGACGCGTGTCCCGACGTGCGCGCACTTGGCCCGAGTGATCCTCCCGCACGTCTGCGACGCGCCGTCGGCTGACCGCGCATCTCGACGGTGCCGCTTAATCGACCGATCTCCGTGAGGATCGACGCAGGCGTTGCTTCAACGTTCAGTCCAACGCGAGAGTGCCGAGTTGACGCTAAACGTTACCTTGTGTGCACCACTGCTGTTTGTCTGCGTTGTACACAGAACCCACAGAGAGAGGTGTTTGCCTGAGGCATTGTTGTGCGTCATATTTTATAAGCTCTGGGTTGAGCGTTGTCGTTGCCTCACATGGCACATCGCATCGTGGCAAAAGTATTCAACTTTCATTGAATTAAGGGGCTGTACGTGCCAAAACCACAATCGGATTATGAGGCATGCCGTAGTGGCGGACTCCGGATTTATTTTGACACCGTGATGTCCTTTAACGTATCCCAACATCTAACTGCATGCACGTGCGTTTTCTATTTCGCCCCCGTCGAAATGCGACTGCCGCGGTGGGGATCAAATCCGCGACATCGAAGAATGACGTAGCCGCAAAGCTAACGCGTCGGGCACAGAAGTGTTAATTTGACGTGCCGACGTTTCCGTGGTGTCGCCTTGACCCTCATTAAAGCTCCTTTCTGGCCGATCTGGTGCATACTTGACTTGAAAATTGCAACAGCGCCAACACATGCATCCACAAAGTAACAAGGACGAGACTCAGCGCTTGTGTCTCGTCCTTGTTACTTTGTGGATGCATGTGTTAGCGCTGTTGCAATTTTCACGCCTAGACCCTGCGGTGTGCTTTAATTGATGCGGCTCTGCTTCTGCACGCCCTGCGTAAGCTGTTCGCTTGAGATATGTTCCCGGTGTTTATTTTTCAGATATAGCAGCAACGTACCGTACCGTACCGTACCGTACCTTGAACTTAAATTTATCCCGTTTCCCCACAACCGCTGTCGTGCCTGTAGTAGTAGTGTTTCGTTGCCTTCTCGCGCCTTTTCCCTATCCCCTCTCCCTTCCCGTTGAATGGGAACTGTGAGCGAAGAGTGGCAAGGCTGTTATTCACTCGTTTAGCGACTGCGTCTGTTCTACCCTGTCTCTGCTTCATCTCCCCCCTGCTCTCTTGTTGAAAAACGTTGGAAATGGGAACAAGAATAACAAAACAAATTTAAGAGAGGAGAAAACTGCATAAAGAGCACGCGACAGCCATTACAGTCAGTGTCATATTTGGCCATACAGTACAGTGTGTTTCACAAACGCAAACAGTAGCTCTCCGACTAAGCACTATTCACTACACAAGCTAGGCCACCGAGATGGTCTAGCTTGAAATAGCTATATATATATATATATATATATATATATATATATATATAATATGACACACAGATACACACACAGCGCTGTCCAGCGCTGCGCCGCAGCGTGCTCAATCGGTTCTCATTGCAGAGCTACACCGCTCGATACGGGACGGAGCGCCTGTTGCTATCGCGGGCTTCACGGGCGTCTCGCGTGAGAAAATTGACTTCACGGACCCCGACTGGACAGTACGTGCGGTTGCACATCCTGCTCACAGCGGGAGAGCAATTCCGCAGATACAGAGTGTCCCAACTATCATGCACCAAGATTCAAAAATATTGTGAGCACTATTAATGTACTTTATCGCTTTCGTATGTACGTAGCAACCATCATCATCATCATCCCTTATCTGCATTTTATCGCGCTTGAGCTGGCGCGTTTCCTTTTTGGAATAAAATGCGCTTAGCAGCTTGGTCGGTCTCGCTATCATAATGTGCAAATGCCACGTAGCTGTACAGAACCAAGATAATGTTGTTTGCCGTCGCTTGGAGATACTCACACTTTATTTTATTGCATTCCGTATAAATACATAAGTAGTCAATTAATCAACTTCTCAAATATTATCATTAGATCAAAAGTGTCAATAAGAAAATTGTAGAGCGACGTGAAAAACTCCCGACGCAGCTTTCTGTTGCTCGATACGCGCCACGTAAAATTGTTTTTCCAATTTCCGCAGTCCCTAATCGGAAAGTGGTTTTGGCACGTAAAACACCGCAATTTAATTTTTAATTTGAGTATCTCCAAGCGACGGCAAACAACATTACCCTGTTTCTGTCCAGCTATATATACGTGGCAATTGCATATTTTAAAATCTTGGATAGTTCGGACACCATACTTCACGGACCCCGACTCTGCCGATTATTGTACCTATATATATATATATATATATATATATATATATATATATATAGGTACAAAACAAGTTACAGAAGTCGCAACAAGTTACTGGAGAATTTCATTAGCGATTCGAAGAAAACGGTGTGAAAAACCGACTAATATATTAGTGGGGTCTTTACACCGTCTTCTTCGAATCGCTAATGAAATTCTCCAGTATAAGTTGTTGCGGCTTTTGTAACTTGTTGGTATTCGAGAATCTTGAATATCACCGCGTTCGTGAGTACCTTTCGTACGACCAAATTTGGTATGTACCGGGTCATCGATTCATAGGTCTCCGACTTCTTGGAAGCTATAGAAGTAACGGGAAAAACTAGCACCGGCACATAACGCCAGTTAGCGTTGGTAATCAACGTTTACGACTATAATGTGTCAAAATACTTCGCCCGCACGTCAGCAGCGGTGGTTAGGTTGCCGTTTGCAGCTGAGCGCGACGCCGCGCGTTCGATTCCCGCGATGCAAACGAGCGGTATAACTCGAGGTTTTAAGGAACCGAAGCGGGCTCAAGAAAGCCCTTCACTGCGCCGTAACCCGTCCGTCGCAATCGTTTGGGACATTAAGGCCAATTAACTAAGGGTACACTGTCAGTTTGAATTTCTACTCCGGACAAGTCGAAAAGGACTCCAACGCGTTGTTCCGTTTCCGTGCTTTGCTTGCACTTGCAACAGTAACTCGTAACGCCTGTCATCTTCTGCTCGAAAACATACGGTTAACCGTCTGCGGAGCGGCTATACGGCAAACTTCCTCCTAATCTCGCGTAACAGGCTACGTTATTCGCATTGCAACTTGCGCCGGTGTACAGTTTTTCGAAGCAATATACCGGCTCTTCTGTCATGTTTCCGAACGGGCCGCGCCGCCTCTTTATTTGCTCCTGTCTAGAACGTGATCGGCGTGGTTTCCCCCCCATAATGGCTACGCATTTCTGGTCAACCCGTTAGCCGAGGCGTATGTACTTGGCGAGGACCACTCACCGCTCGACGCCGCCCGAGGAGAAGCAGCCCGTGTTGTGCACCGCGGCGGGCAGAGCGTCGCCCGTGGTTACCGCGCTGTAAGCGCTGCCCGTTTTCCGCTTCCTCCCTGCGAGCGCGTGCGGCAACCGGCGCCCAAGGGCCCGAAGCGACGCGAAAGTTTGAACGCGCCAGAATCAATCCGGGGTCGACGACCCGAACAACGCTTCGCTCTTTCTGCCGCGGCCTGTGCGCGCACGACGTCGTCTGTTCGGATGTCGCCTGCGTCGTCGTGTATGTATGTAGCGCACTTCTGCACGCTCAACAAATTTACGCGATGATAACAACAACCGGGAAAATCGTTTCCTCTATACCGCACTTTGCGCAGATTATTCCATATTGTATATTATCTTGACACAATCAGAATGTGTCTCAAAATGTATGAAACACGTGTTCAGGACCACTGTTTTCATTAATCGCTGCCATTTCGAAATGCTAGCTTGTAGTATGCGTGTACACTTGTACACGTGCATCGCCTCCGATTTTGCGGCTGTGACATTTTATTCCTCGGATGCTATCTAATTTAATGGATGTGTCGGCGTTAGACCGATGCGGACAAAGTATCTGGAGCACGCTTAAAAGTCGTCAGTGAATATTTCTCCAAAGTATTCCGGGTGCATTTCGTGCATTTCGCTATGCGCTCTTCCGCGCACTTGGCGGATACATACACTACGAAAGTGTCCCCGCAGATCCTTGGCAAATTTACGAATCTTGAGCTCGCTTCGATTTTGCTATTGTAGCCCATGCACTAAGTTAAATGGTGGTTTGATGATCTTATCAATCGCAGCAGCAGAAGACACAATATGTATAGCACTCACTGATGTGTTACCTGTTTCTTTGTAAGTCCTCTGTCGGCATGAATTATAACTTATTAACTGTATACAGCCTTATGTGAAAGCCCTCCCCGAAACGACTGATTTAGTCTGTGTCACCGCATTGCTAGCTATAGTACTTTTCATATGAACCCAACAGATAACGAAGCCAAGGAAAGCATGGGGGAAAAGTCATTGTTCTTCTTCTTTTTTTTTTAAGTTGAAGTATATGCAAATGTTAAAGGGAAACAAAAGTGGACAGTGGGTGTGGGTTAACTTCCCATCCCCGTGCTTTATCCTTGGCTCCATAAGCTGTTGACTTCATATGGTTGCGACTGACAAAAATCGGGACCCTCGGCACCCCGTCTTCTCGTCCGTCAACCTTTGTTACTCTTCATAACATTGCGCCTATCCATGGTAATCCGCATCATTGCGTGACTGACAGACTGACCTACCGATAAATAATACTTAGGCCAGTGAGTAACTTTGGTGTAGTTTTTCTGCGTTAGCCGACACAGGAACGCGTATTTCATAACACTAAAATGTCGGGAAGCATATAGACCGCATTTTCGATCGCAGGCTACGCCATTGTCAGTGTGCTTTCCTCCGAAGAAAGATCGCATCTCTCCCCAATAAAGCAGACTTGGAAAATAGCGTGCAAGAAATGTTGGGCGATACAATAAAACTTCTTCTTTTTTTTGATGTCTTACGAAAGAGATAAATAGCCCGCGATTACAAGACCAGCCCAATTCGCCGCTGGTGTCCGTGCGTGAAAAGAAAAAAAAAAGGGGGGGGGGCGGAAAGCACGCACTGAAATGCACAAAAACGGTGCTTTTTCATCG